>NC_052048.2:177105404-178579496 GCF_903992535.2 Arvicola amphibius
CCTTTAATCCCAGCACTCGGGAGGCAGAGGCAGGCGGATCTCTGTGAGTTCGAGACCAGCCTGGTCTACAAGAGCTAGTTCCAGGACAGGCTCCAAAGCCACAGAGAAACCCTGTCTCGAAAAACCAAAAAAAAAAAAAAAAGAATAAAGAGAGAAAGAAAGAATAAAGAGAGAAAGAGGAGAGAGAGAAAAAGAAAGAGAAAGAGAGAGAAAGAGAGAAAGAGAGAGAGAGAAAGAGAGAAAGAAAGAAAAAAGAAAGAAAGAAAGAGCCCATCAGAAAGTTTGTCCACTTAAAGAGCTTTTCCTAAAAAAATCCTATGCACCCCTTATAATATATATATATCATATATATATATATATATAGTGACATGATTTATTGGATACTTTCATCCTTGGTTGTAGCTTATTGTACTTAACTGCATTTCTAATTATTTTCTACTTTCTTGTCCCCCCCAATCAACTGCCAAATTATATTAATCATATATTGTTTTTTTTTTTTTACAATGTTTCTATTCTCAGTGCTAATTAGTTTAGACTTTCAGCCATCTGCCTGGATTGGCCCAATGGCCTCCTATATGCCCTGACCTTAGCACCTTCTTAGATTTACGCTGCTCTGTTTGGTTCATCCCATGTTCTGTTCTGATTGCATCATTTCCTAGCTTAGTAATCACCGCGTTTGCCAGACATCGTGGTGTACGCCTTTAACCCCATCAGCACTCGGGAGGCAGGCAGAGGCAGGTGAATTTCTGTGAGTCTGAGGCCAGCCTGGGCTACATAGTGAGTTCCAGGACAGCCAGAGTCATATAGCAAACCCTGTCTCAAAACCTCCATCTCCAACCCAAGTCATCATCATCACATTTTTCTGATTGCCTCATGAATGGCTGTCCTCCAAGCCACGCAACTGCCATCTTGAGGAGGTCAGCTGCGCCTTCCCTTGCAAACAGATTGTTCCAATTTAGCTTGTTGACTGTCTGCATCCCCTCAGGGAGGGTTGGGGAGAGTGCAAGACCCTCATCTTAGAGTCCATTTGCTCACTATCACCTGTGTAGGCAACTCTGCCTTAGTTTTAAGTGGCCTTAGGGAAAGGCCTGGGCTGACTGGGGGGTGGGGCTCTATTTACAAGCTGTGGGAAAGTCCTCTTCCCTGCTGGCTAAAGACTTCCGGGCTGCAGGTGGTGGTGGTGGTGGTGGTGGTGGTGGTGGTGGTGGTGCACGCCTTTAATCCCAGCACTCAGGAGGCAGAGGCAGGCGGATCTCTGTGAGTTCGAGGTCAGCCTGGTCTACAAGAGCTAGTTCCAGGACAGGCTCCAAAAGCTACAGAGAAACCCTGTCTCAAAAAGCTAAAAAGAAAAAAGAAAAAAAAAGACTTCCTGGCCTTTAGGGGAGGGATACCCACACCCCACACCCTTATAGGTTGCCCCTTACCTGTGCTCTGTAAGAAAGCCCAATGAACTCACGTGCTCACCAAAGCTGTGGTGGAATTGTGCTTGCGTTTGTTGCTGGGCTCTTGGGAGGAGGAGTAGTAGACTCTGCTTCCATCTTCGCCCTGGGAAGGAATTTAGCAACATGCCTGCATACAGACTCTCTGTTCTTTTTTCTCACTCTTCCTTCCTGCCTTGGGTACTTAGGGCACACTGGAGTCTGATGATTCTGGGGGATCCTTGCCTGAGAGATGGAACTTCACTACTTTACTTTGAGGTACTCAACACTGCCCCCAGGTTCAGCTCAGATTTTTTTCTTTTGGGGGTGGGGGTGTGGACTTGTTTAGAGACAGGGTTTCTGGCTGCTCTGAAACTCACTCTGTAGACCAAGCTCAACTCCAACTCACTGAGATCGGCATGCCTCTGCCTCCTGAGTGCTGGGATTCGAGGTGTGTGCCACCACCATCCAGTTGATTGCTAACTGATATGGGATGTTCTTGTCCTTCTGTATATGTGCTGCTTTTATTGGTTTGGGCCAATGGCTTAGCAGAATAAAGCCAGGCAGGAAATCAGAACAGAGAGAAAGAGGAGGGGACATGGTGGGGGGGACAGAGTCAAGGGGACGCCATGTAGCTGCTGAAAGAGGACACAGTGAAACCTTACCTGGTAGGCCACAGCCTCGTGCCAACACAGCATAACAGAAATGGGTTAATTTAAGAGATAAGAGTTAGCCAGAAATAGGCCCAAGCTATTGGCCAAATTGTGTTGTAATCAATATAGTTTCTATGTGTTTATTCGTGTCTTGGCTTCCGGGAATGAACAAGGAGTCTCTGCCTACAGCTAACTTTCTTAGGAAGTCTTCCCAAACACCACTATGAGAAGCTCAGGCACAGTGAGCCTCGCAAGCCGCCCAGTGTACAAGAAGGTGGAAGACGCTTCCCTAAGACTCGGCCCTGCGCTCACAACTTCTGAAAGCAGGTGGTTCCTTAAATTTGTGCCAGCTGTAAGGGCAAGATGGCACAGTGCTTGGGGGCACTTGCTGCTGGCTCTTCCAGACCACCCAAGTTTGGTTCCCAGCACCTATGTCAGATGGTTCGCAACCATCTAGAACTCAAGCTGCAGAGGAGCTGACACCTCTGGCCTCCTCACATACTTGTGCTTACTTGCACAAACCCGCGTACAAACACACATTTACACATGATTGAAGATAATACAAATAAATCTTTCAAATGATTTGGTTCTGTCCATGCCTTGCTCGTGTCTCCCCAGTCCGAGCCTTGCCCCAGGCCTCCTCTAAACCCCGAGAGTTTGGTTGGCACTCCAACGCGTGTGCTGATTGTATCTCTGCCGTGACTTTTGGAGGACAAAGTAGATCTGTAGCCCTCTACTAAGCTCCTCCATGGAGGCACCCCTGGTTCTTGCCGGATCCTTGGCGCCTCACCGGGTACATCACCCAGTTTTGAGTATAAAACTGCACTGGAAGTGCCTGTCCATTAGAAACCCTATTGGAATGCTTTCAGCAAAAGGGTAATTACGAGGGGTCACCCAGGAAGCCCATAGGCAGGGGTCCCACAGCTTAGGAAGGAGACAGCAGGAGTCTTGAAGTCTTGAGTGCTTGTTGCTCTGCTCTTCATCTTGACCAATACTTAAGGTGCAAAAGCTGACGTTGAGGTGCAACCTGTCGTGCCAGGCCCGTCACATCACATCCACAGTCAGGAAACACATAGCAAATTGCTGGTGTTCATCTGGTTTTCTCCGTTTTATTTGGTCCAAGTACCTATGTAGCCCACGGGACGGTGCTGTCAACCTCCAGGCTGTGTCAGTCTCCCCCAGTTAACCCCTCTGGAGACACCCCCACAACATGCCCAGAAAGGTATCTCCTACAGATTCTAAAGTCCAGTCAAGTGGACAACGAAGATTAACCAACGCACCAGGGAACCCCCTCTCCCCATCCCTCTCCATGCATTTGCCTCCCTCTTGATACGGAGAGACTTCCTGTTTCTCAGTTATTTTGGTAGAAAATGGCCTCTGGCTGCAGCTCCCAGGCCAGCTAAGATGTAACTCAAGTATAGAAATAGAGAAAGGGAAGGAGAAAGGAGGGAGAAGGAGGGGAAGGGAGAGGGAAGAGGGGGGAAGATGGAGAGAGACTGTTTGAACTTTTTCAATTCCGTTTTCAAAATCTCCATGGAAGGATCTGATTGGCTACTTTGAATAAGGAACCTATTTTTGGACCAGCCGTCTGTGATCAGAAGGCAATGAAGGAAGGAAGAGGACAATCCTGGGTGCCCTGGTAGGTGTTCATGACCTCTGCATAGCTTCATCATGAATGTGATTCAACTCTCAGTTCCTAGTCTCTGTGTCTTAGCCAAACACTCAAAAGTCCGGGGACAGAAAACACACGCTGACACACTTCTGGTTAAGAGACCACCGGAATGGGAACCAGGGAGAGGAAGGTTTTATAGTATAGGAAAGATAATTGGGGTGTTCCATGCATGAGGACGGTTTCCCGAGCTGGCAGACAGCTGGTGAGTCATGCCTAAAGGTGACTGTTACTGAGTAGTTGCTGAATAAATTGATGGAATGATCTCATTTTTTTTTTTCTAGACAGGGTTTCTTTTGTGTAGCCCTGGCTGTGTGGAACTCACTATGTAGATTAGGCTGGCTTCAAATTCACAGAGTTCCGCCTGCCTCTGCCTCCCCAGTGCTGGGATTAAAGGCTTGCACCACCACCGCCCACTGTGATCTCCTTTTAAAGGGGGCAATTGTTCAACACTATTAGCTAAGTATTAGGGAGCGATTGGAAAGCATACTCCACTATAGTGATATAGGAAACTTCTCAGCTTCTCTCAAATTCTTCCTTCTGCCCTTTGCTTGATTATCTTCCCGATTATCTTCCCAGTTCTACTCCAAGCTGCTTGCTGTGCCAGGGTAATTTCCCCGAAGCAGCAGGCTTCCCTTTTTTATTACCAGCCATCCTTCAATCTGTCTGAAATCTGACAGATCCTCTCCCTTCACAGGCTCCCTTCAGGTGAGGGTCAAGGACACTTTCAGGCCCAACTCTGACCTTCAGTACCTTGACTCACCTCTGCCCTCTGCCCTCTGCCCTCATAGCCTTTCAGGAGTCTCATCAGTCACCAAGTGACTGGATTTTCTTTTGTTTACACTGGCCCTTTTCATTTTGTTTCTGTTAGCTATCTCCCCCCTAATCCCCACCAGTGAGTAATTTCAGGGCATCTTTCAGTGGCTGAGAGGAAGACAGTATGGAAAAGATATTCTTAGACACCTAGGAATACTGCTGTTCTGTTTACCAGCCACCTCTACTCAGGAAAGTCCTTGGGAACAATGATACAATCAAAGAGAAACTTAATAATTAACTGAACATTTGCCCCCTCCCCCCCAGCCACGATGCAAAATAGGCTAGACGCTGGTCATTTCTGTCTGTTCCCCACCCCCACCCCATCAATGCCCAACAGGAGTCTTTTCTTTTTTTAAGTTTTATTTATTATGTATACAGTGTGCTGTCTGCCTGTAGGCCCGAAGAGGGCACCAGATCTCATTACTGTGAGTCACCATATCGTTGGTGGGAATTGAACTCAGGACCTTCGGAGTAGTCAGTGCTCTTAGCCTCAAAGCCATCTCTCCAGCCCTGTTTTGGTTTTCAATACAGCATTTCTCAGTGTAGCCCTCTATGTAGACCGTGCTGGCCTCAAACTCACAGATCCATGTTTCAGTCCTGCTGGGATTAAAGTGAGTGCTTTTTAAAAGATAACTTTTATTTATTTACCTTTTTGTGTGCATTGATGTTTTGCCTGCAGGTATGTCTGTGTGAGCGCATTGGGTCCCCTGGAACTGGAGTTACTGACCCTTGCAATATGCCATGTGGGTGCTGGGAACTGAAGCCAGGTCCTTTGGAAGAACAGTCAGTGTTTTTAACCGCTGAGCCACCTCTCCAGCTCTCTCAAACAGCAGTCTAAGAAGTTTACTTCTTAGCAAGACAGAGTCACACCAAACCGAGGAACTGGTTTAGACAGGATTGTAATTGGTAGCCTCTGTCCAAGGCTGGAGTTGTCCAAGCCTGTGTTGCCCTAGGATTTGGTGACCATGTGTGTGCACATGTACTGCATGACCTGGCTAGACTGCCTCTTCCAACGCCAGAGGTAGCCCTTGTCACCTCTCAGGCTGTGCGAAATAATAAGAAGGCTAACTTTCAATCTTGTAAATGTTCTACCTGGGAAACTGAAACTTACTTTATAGTCTCCCAAGTTGAGCAAGATTTTCTTTCTGTTTGGGGGACAGGTTGGGAAGGGCGGGTAAAATTTGCTCACAGTCTTCCTGAGTCATGAGAAGTAGAGAGACATGAGTGTCCTGCTGAATTCATGTTTGATCCCCAGTGAAGCTGCACTGTTACCATCTTAGCCCTTGCTCAACATTGACAAAAGCTGTCTGTGCCGCTAAGTTAAGCATTAGTGCTCACAGAGGCCATTAGGATCACCTGCCTTAAAAGAAACGGTTGTGTTTGTGTGAAGGTGTGCACAGCATGACAGGCACACAGAGGTCAGAGGACAACTCTCAGGTGGAGATTCTCTCCTTCCACAGCGAGACTAGAAAAGAACGCCAAACATAGTCATCGATGAGGTCAGTCAGATCTAACCAGGAGGGTAAGGTATCTGGGTGGAGGCTTCCAGAATTTCATTGATAACCCAATCAATAAGCTCAGGAGAAAGGCAAGAGGAACCAGAACTGAGTGTGTAGGGCAGTCTGAGAACCTGTTGACACAGGATTTGCATACAAAGGACTTGATGTGTTTTACTGTGCTGACAGAATACTCTGATGTATCTTAGCCAAAAATATCTGGCTATGTGGCAGCCTTGGCCTGCCAAGACATGAATCCCCATTCTCTTGCGAAGGTCAGCCAGGTTGGTCTGGGGCAGTAATTTCAATTTGTTTGGGATGCTGAATGTCATTAACTCTTTTTTTGTTGTTGTTTTTGTTTTTTGAGGCAGAGTTTCTCTGTAGCTTTGGAGCCTGTCCTGGAACTAGCTCTTGTAGACCAGGCATTAAATCTTAAGGATGTACAGAATTAATGTAAGGATGATGAAGTCAAAGCCATATATAACAGTTATCCCATTATACAAACCTTGGTAATAAATAGTGTCTAATTGCTATTTTAATATTTGTAAAATTAGAAAATTTATAGTAGAAAAATCTGTCAAAATTTCACAAAAGCCTAAGTTAATGCCCTCTGATATTATCTTTCTTTTATGGAATGTTGGCCATGGCCCGCTAAATTTCTCTTGTGCCTTGTGAGCGGCTCTGAGTTGCCATCTAAAAGCTCTGGTGACAATAAAGAGTGCATCTCTGAGGACAGGCTCAGAACTGGTTCCATCTCTTACCGTCTGATTTTGGGCAAATAACATCTACATATTCTGGTTTCTTTATCTGTCAAATGTACTTATGTGGGCTGCCTCTGAGAAGGAAATGAGAAGGGGAATAAAGTGTGGGCTGGGGATGTTGCTCAGCTGTTAAGACTGCTTGTCTCACATGCAAAAAGTCCTGGGTTTGGTCCCCAGCACACATTAACCAGGCATGGTAGCACAAGCCTGGAATCCCAGCAACCGGTGGGGGCAGAAGGCTTAGAGGTTGAACAGCATTCTCAGCTATACAATGGAGGCTAGCCTGGGCTACTTGAGGCCCAGGATAAATAAACGGAGAAGTGGGGGGGGGGGAAGTCCTGGGTCTAATGAGGAAAGGGCAAAGCACTAGTCTTAGGGAATGAGGGATGAAGGAAATGTTGCGACTAAAAGACTAACAGTTATTTTGATGAATTTTTCTAGCACATTGAGAAGACGGAAGAGAAAAACGTTCTGAGCAAGAGGAACAGTGTTTGCAAAAACTGCAAAATGTCAGAATTCTTAGGCTGATATGACCCAAGGCTTCCCAGGTCTACAATCTGAGAGAGACGTGGCAGATGAGGTCATCAAAGTCCTTAAACCCACCTTCAAAAATTTTAGACATTAGCCTAGAAGTAATGGGATCTAATTAAACATCCCAAGCAGGGAACTTGATTTGGATGATTTGCAAAAGAAACAAACAAACAAACAAACAAAAAGGTCTTCAAGCTGAAGCATTCAGAATGGACTAGATAGAGGGGGCAAGTCTAGTGACAGGGAGATCATGAGGCATGAGGTGTCTAAGTGCAGCCTGAACCAAAGTAAGAAATGACAGGCAGCAACAGTTTGAAGGATTTCATTGGATGTTCGGGCACAAGGGTACATGTCTTTGATTACGGTACCTGGATGGCAAGCACAGGCAAAATCTCGGAGCTGGAGACCAGCCTGGCCTTTATGTCGAGTTTCAGGTCATCCAGGGCTACATAGTTGAGACCCTGTCTCAAAAATAAAATAGAAAAGATTGCACGGGTATGTAAAGTTGAGGTAAAGGAGTAGAGTAGGAATTGTTCCCACAGCGATGGGTGGTATCTTCGATGCTGTTTTAGAAGGCAAGGAAAAAAAGACATTCAATTTTTGAAGAAAACGTTAGTAAAAACGAATGCTTCCTTATTTGTTAAGCTGTTTTCTGACACCCTCTGGGACATTTTAAAATTATCTAGGGTGCATAAAAATTTCCAGGAAGTGTTAAAAATGCAGGCTCTCGGGGTAACAGCTGAGATTCTAGGTGATTCTGATGGTGACTCCTGATGACACAAAAAACCAATCCAAACCCTCATGTCTCCAACCTCATTTGTTAGGCATGCAACTGAAGTCCCTAAGGCTTCAAGTAAAGCTCCCCACCCCCAAAAAAAAAGAAAGAAAGAAAAGAAAAAGCAAGGGCAAGAACTTAATTTTTTATTTTTTCTTAAAAAGGGCCTTGGTTTGCTAACAGGTGCACTTCGGAGCCCCCACAACAGCATCCAGTACAGAAGGGGTTCCTCAGAAATGTTCATCTAATAAGGAGAGAATAAATTACCATATTGCTTTGTACTGAACTTTTTCGCTGAACGGTCTGGTTAGGGCTTTGAAAGAGAGAAGGAAGTCTCATTTCAGAGAGGGGGTTGAGGCTGCGACCCAGGCCGCGCGGAGGAAAATATGGGGGAGCCCCTTTGGAGCGGTGGTCCCAGTTCCCCGCGCCGGGGACTGAGCGGAGTCCCCTTCGGATTAGCAACCATTTTGGGCCGCATGAGACTCTCGGCCGCCGCGTCCCCGGTTCGCCCATGCGGACGCCTCCCGGTCCCAGCTAAGGCTGCACAGCGGCACGAGAGGCCGACGAGGCGGCCGGGGGCTGCGACGGCACCGTCGAGAGCCCCCTCCCCGGGGTCGCCAGAGCCGCGCCGGCCTCGCCATCATGGCGGTCTCCGGGCGGGGAAGCTGAGCCGTGCGTCGCGTGCGTGCCTCCTCCCTCCCCTCCCCCTCCTCGGCGGCGGCGGCGGCGGCAGAGGCGGCAGCGCTCGCCATTGCCGCTGGTGGCAGGAGGCTGCGAGGAGCCGGCGCGGTCGCAGTCTCCACGGCGCAGGCCCACGGTAGCGCAGCCGCTCTGAGGTGAGTGCCCTACCGCGCAATCTCCAGCTATTTCAGCCCCGGCGCAGCCGCAACACGCCGCCCGCCCGCCGGCCGGCCGGCCCGCCCCGCAGCCGGCACCCTGCCGCCCCCGGCTCGGGGCCTGGGCCCCCGCCGGATTCGGCCTGCCTGGGGCGGGGGACCCGGGCCCGGCCCAGCCAAACCGCCACCCCGAGGATGCGCAGGCCGCACTAGGCCCCAGGCGTCCTGGCGGGCTCGAGAGGGAGGCGGCTGCCCTCCCGAGAGCCCCAGGGTTCCGGCCTCCCCTGCCGCTTCGGGTTCTCCGGGCCGCGGCCTTCTCCGCGCCGTGGAACCCCGGGGCCTGGCCTTCCCCCACGGGCTCTGGAGCGGGCGGCCCGGGAGAGCGCGCCGGGCCCGGGAGCGGGAGGTGGGTGGGCAGCGCGGGACCGGAGCGGCCGCTCGGCTCTCGCCCCCTCGGCTCTTCCCGGGTCTCGTCCGCCGGCGGCGCGGCGCGGCCGGTCGGGCGGGGCGCGGGAGTGGCTGTCTCTGGCGGGAGAAGGAGGCTGGTGGCTCGGCCGGGCGACCTCCGAAGCTTCCCTCCCGCCGGGGTGGCGTGGGCTGCTTCCCCAGGTGGACTGGGGGGCGCTGAATATGGCGCGCTGCCCACCTTCTTGCAAGTTGGGATGAGGCGCCTAGGCGGCAGTTCGGGGAGGAGGGCGCAAAGTCCTTTTGTACGCAGAAATAAGGAGCGACATTGTGTTTTCCTCCACGGCGGAGATGCCCACCGAGGGGTCTGGGTTCTTCCCGGGCCCGGCGTGGTGGTCCCCGGGGTAGGGGAGCGGGGAGGTGGCTCACCCCTCGGAAAGAACGGAACCTTTGCCTCGGTTAAAACGGGGTCTGGGATGGGGATGTTCTTGGGCTTGATCCTGTCCCGTATCCCAGGCTTTCGTGGATTCAGGGGTTTGCCATTGCGTGTTTTGTAGTGATGATGTCCACTGCGTTTCTCACCTGTTGTGTCATTGCTGCTGGTCTCAAACTTGGTACGGTGCACCTGACTGCCCACCAGAACTTGAGATTGTTAAATTATCTTAATGTTGTTAGGGCTTCAAAGGCTATCCGCTCTGACCAGTTGGAGGAGCTGTTAACAGTTCATCCCATCTTCCCAGCCATTAAAATATCGTGTACTAATTGTTTACGTTAGAGTTGGTATCGGTTGGGCCGAATTCTTTTCCCTAGGCAGAGCAAAAAAAAAAAATCACATTTTACTGAGTGTTTAAGCGGTGTTTTGGGGTGAAAGTTAGCGGGAGTGAACCTGTCAGTTGGGACAGTGCTCTGGAGGAGAGTGGGAACGCTTTTGTCCTCTGGGAGGAGTGGTCCTTTTCCTAGTCTTCAGCCATTCCTCTTAAATTCTTTTCTCTTTGGTCTTAAACACTAAGTTATTGGATTGTTCCTCACTCAAGGGAAGAGAAGAGAACATTGGAGAAACTTTTTTATAGGTGTGTTGGTTTTGCTTTTTTTTTTTTTTATTCAGTTGTGTCCTAACTTCTTAACATTGTTTGAAAGTTCTTGACCAGTTACCCTATAAGGTTAGTAAAAATATGGTTAGTTATGAGCACGAAAGGAAATATATAGTCATACTGTGTATTTACTTTTAATTTGGGTGCTGAATTGTGTGTAGATTTTGGGGGGGCTTTTTTTTTCTTCCTCTATTTTTTGTTCTATGCTTGGGAATCTAACCCAGGGCATTGGACGTGCAAAGAACCAGTTGCTGCTAACCTACACTGGCAGCCTTGTTTTGTTTTGTTTTGTTTTTCTTTTTCCTGATAGGAGTTAGATTGTTTTTTTCAGTTGGGTACTTGATCCAAACAAAAATAAAACAATCAGATTATGAGTCTTTCAGCCCACCTTATTTAAAGTCTCTTGACTTCATTATAATCTCAAACTCAACGTGCAGAAGGGAAAATGGCTTTCTGCCTAGTAGTAAGTGATTCATATTCTCTTTAGCCAAGACTAGCCAACTGAAGCTAGGTGTTTTCACAAAAAATATTGTTAAAAGAACCTACAGAATTATAAAGAAATTTTAGATTTCCCTCGATATTCATATATATATATGTCGGTGGAATCCAAGGTTGTGTGGCTTTTTTTTTTTTTTTAAATTAAGGCACAATTACACACCCGTTGCTAATTTACTTAGGGAGGTGAAGGCCGCTTAAATAAATGCATGAATTGTTATTGCTGGTATATTGCAGGTTTAACCAGACCCCTGGGTTGTCTGTTCAAAGCATTTTATGTGAAACAACCACAAACAGGTGACTTTTAAGGGAAAATTAAGGTTCTTGTGGCTTAGAATTACATTTTTATATCTTGGTTATATATAGCATAGTCTTGGTCATCCTGGAACTTGTTGTAGAGACCAGGCCTCTAAGGATCTGCCTGTCTCTGCCTCAGGAGTGGATTAAAGGCTTGCACCACCATGCCCAGCTGACAGTTCTTTATTTTTGCAATAAGACATTTCAGTAAATGTTTGTTGGAATAATAGTGATGATGAACAACAGGTTTTTTTTTTTTTTTTTTTGGTTTTTCGAGACAGGGTTTCACTGTAGTTTTAGAGCCTGTCCTGGAACTAGCTCTTGAGCTCTTGTAGACCAGGCTGGCCTCGAACTCACAGAGATCCGCCTGCCTCTGCCTCCCAAGTGCTGGGATTAAAGGCGTGCGCCACCACTGCCCGGCTGAACAACAGTTATTGAAGTTGGATATTGTTTCGGGACAAAAAAATCAGCATAAAAAGGCCTGTTGATTTATTTTTTGGGGGGTAGGAGAGATAATCTGTCAGTCTTAGGACACTCTCCAGGAAGTTAACCTGTCAGCCTCTGTCAGGTTCTTGGACAAGTGCAGTGCACCATGCTGAAACACACTTGCTCATCCTCTCAAAGTTGGAGGCTGAGGGGGACTCTGTGTTGCCCCGTCTCTCCAGAAAATGAGATATTTTACTCAATTACTCTGGGACTGTGTATAATGCTCATCGACACACATACATACTTGCATACACGCACTTGTGTGTACACATATATATTTTGAAAATCAGTCTCCCAAACACCAGACTATAGTCTTGTGAAAGACATTTAAGGAAATGCTGTTACAGAATGTTAGTTATTTGTATTTCTTTTTTTTTTTTTTTTTTTTTTTTTTTTTGGTTTTCGAGACGGTTTCTCTGTGGCTTTGGAGCCTGTCATGGAACTAGCTCTGTAGACCAGACTAGCCTCGAACTCACAGAGATCCGCCTGCCTCTGCCTCCTGAGTGCTGGGATTAAAGGCGTGCACCACCATCGCCCGGCCTTATTTGTACTTTTTTGAGTTCATTAGAACATGGGAGCATTTTTTAAGCCCAAGCTTCCCAGAAAATTTTCCACTATCCCTTAGTAAACTAGCAGCAGCTAAAAAGGCACGTTTATAAGTTTCTTTCAGAAATACCCTGGGCTTGGTGGTATAGATCAGTGGTAGAAGGAGTGCTTAACTTGAGCAGGGCATTGGGTTCAATCTCTAGCACTAGAAGAGCTGCTTAGACTAAGTCTAGTGGGTTGTGTGTGTGTGTCTAGTGTATTATGTCTCATAGTTTCTTATTAAAATTATATATATATATATATATGTTCAGTCTGTGTATATGTCTGTGCATGCCTTGTGCAGGGGAAGCCAGAAGAGGGCATCACATCCCCTGGAGCTGGATTTGTGGCAGTTATGAGCCGTCATGTGGAACCAAACTTGGGTCCTTGAGAATGGCAGTACATACTCTTTAACCGCTGAGTCACCTCTTCAGACCTCTGTTTTTATTTTTTGATTATGTGTCTGTGTGCTTAATGTATCTGTGTTTATATATGAGAATGTACATGTGAGTACAATTTGCCCGTGGAGTCTAAAAGGGCATCATCTCCTGGAGCTGGAGTTACAGTTGGTAGTGACCTACCCAGCAAGAGCGCTGTGGTCCTCTGGAAGAGCAGGCAGTGCTCTTAACCACTGAGCCATCTCCAGCCTGTTACTTTGTTTTGTTTTAAAGATAAGAATTTGTGTATCCTTGACTGGCCTAGAACTTGTGTAGCTAAAAGTTGACATTGAATTTTTAATCCTTCTGCTACCACCTTCCAAATGCTGGGATTAAAGGTGTGTGCTTTTCTGTATGGTAGGCAAGCACTTTAAACATTTGAACTACATCCTAGCCATTGGTTAATACTTGTCCATTATTATCTAAGGTGAACAGGCTGAAGAGAAATAGGAATTGAAACAAACAAATTACAGGCATTTTCAGATCACAGCTACACTAAACTGTTGGAAACTTTTAATCTTGGAACAACAGAAATGTTTTGAAGTTACTTTAATGTTATGTGGTGAAAATTTGGAAAGTGACTTTGTTTTTTGACTGCTCAAGGAAAGTAAATTATTTGTATGTGTGTGTGTGTGTGTGTGTGTGTGTGTCTTGGATTATTACCCTCCCCCATACAGTTGAGAATTAGGTTAATGTGTTTCAGCCTCTCCCTAATTTACTTGTTATCAAGACATCAGAGGCTTCATTATGTGGTCCGTATGCCCAAGCTGTATGCATATATGTTAAGACCATTTTTTAAAGCGCCTGGTTTTACTGTTGGCAGTTGGAAGCTTTTTGGAACTTAAGAGAGTGCTGCTGCTGCTGCTCTTGAATGTTAATGTCAGGCTGGCAGCTAAGCTACAGAGACCAAGAGGAAGTGAAGAAATGTCTCTGAAACATTGCTGAAAGCTGTTAAGCAGTGGACTAGAAATGGGGAGCAGGAAACTCAGAGCTGCATTCTTGTTTTATGTTTAAAAGAGAGTGAAGCACATCCCCCATTGAAAATTAAACTCAAGTGTGGCCTCACTTGAGAGTTTTGCTATTGTCAAACTAAATTAAAGACAGTCTGTATTTTAGACCCATTCGAGGTACAGAGTCACAAACCTCGGGCCTTATCCAGGACGGGAAAGATGAGCTCAACTCTTCTACAACTTGTAGAAACTAAAATAGGGTAAAGAAAGTGGTATGGGAATAGGGAGGAGTTTGTTTAGAGGAGGGACCATGACACAGGGAAAACAGAAATTAGGTAACATTTTATGTGTATTAAATAAAGTTTGAGAAGGACTGAGAGGCTAGAGGGAGGCTACAATAGCAGTTTGACCTGAGAAATAGCGAGTGGATTTTACTTGTACTTGAAGAATATAGAAAACGAAATTTCCACTTGGAAATTTGAGTGGGGAAGTTTGGGAAGTTGGTAATTGGCACTCATGAGTAGAGATGGATTTCTGTAGGCAGTCCGGGGCCATACGGGAGTTTCAGCAGAGCGGATGTTCTGGTTTTAACCTTGTGTTGCTGGTGCTGAGAGTGCCCTGCATCTCTTCAGACACAAATTGATCTTGAGCTTTGAAGATTTATGATATTAGTATGCTAATTATATTCTATAAAGTTTTTAGTTCTGAAGTTCAGGGATGTATTGTAACTGTAACTCTTTGAGTCTTGAAATGACATGCAAAATTTTGTGTGTCTAATCCCTATTTCTGAGAAGGTCCCAGTCTTACTTTTAGAAGATTCTTGGGGACTCTTGACACACAAAAGTCAAGGGCCTTTTCAGTAATGTTAATGATGAAATCCAGTGATGGTTGTGTTGGCCAGTTGGCTGAAATAAGTTCCAGGGAGGGACTTTGAGTGGGTCTCTTAAGTGAGGAGATCTGCTCTGAGGTACTTCTTAGAGATGGAGTGGGGACACTTGATGGAGAAAACCAGAGCAAACAAAGCTAGGGGAGTTGCAGAGATTTGCCAGCTCCTTGCAGGTTTTGTTTGTTTTGTTTTGTTTTTTTTTCTAGACAGGGTTTCTCTATAGCTTTTAAACCTGTACTGGAACTCAGAGATCTGATTGCCTATGCCTCCCAAGTGCTGGGGTTAAAGGTATAAGCTACCACCACCTAGTTTAGCTGACATTGTTTATAGGCTGTCCAGAAATATTGGTAAATATAGGAATGATGGATAGATAAATTTTGGGTAATCTTATACAGAAAATTTGTGTTGATTACTTTTGAAACATAATTATACTTATTTGGGGCTGTAGTTGTATTGACTTAAATGTAAACAATATACAATATTCCAGTCAGAGTAGTTAGCTCATTCAACATCAAAAACATTTCTTTATGTTGTAAATACTCAAAATCCTCTTTCCTACCTATTATGGTTGCTGTACTATGTGGTAGAACATAGGAACTTCAGCCTAGTTGTATTTTTGTGCCTGTTAGCCAACCTTTGTGTATCCTTTTTGCTACTCCCTTCCCTCTGGCAACCACTCTGCTTCTTACCTCTTCACATGTGGTATTTATCTTCCTGTGCCTGGCTTTTTTCACTTGTTATAACAGGTCATGCATGCTGCTCTAAAGTAGATTATTGTATGTGCTAATCTACAAGAATCCAAACTGAAGAAAGTGTTTTGTAGGTTCCTTAGGGCCCCTTTCTTTTTTCATTTGTTTTTTTGTCTTTAAGTAGATGGGAAATAAAAGTCTTAGTGATCAACTTCCTATATAAAAAAGCCCACGTATCACAGTAGGTGAACCACCACTGATCCAGCATCTCGGATGGCCTACAGTGGACTTCAGGTACTAAATATAAGGAAGAAGTGGTTCTAGTCTATCGCTAATTGTGTGACGGCTGAAAATTTACCTTTCTTTAATTCTTGGTTTTATAAAATTTCTTCTAAATAAAAGTTACTTCTAAAATAAATTGAGTCTGGCATGTTAATAACTATATACTGAATGTAAACATACATGTAATATGAATTCACTATAGAAAAGTAAAAGAAACATAACCCTACCATGTAAAGAACACTTTAATATATTTGATTTTAATTTTTATAATTATTATTTGTGGGGGGTTTAATTCAAGTCCTCAGACTTGGTGATAGGGCCTTTACCCACTGAGCAATTACCAGCTCAGTAAATAGGATTCCAGATCATTCCTAAGCATGCATGTAAACACAGTACTTATATCACTGTATTTGACAGAGAATAATATCGTGTATACTGACCTAGATCATCTTCAGTGTATTTGACATCACCAATTTATTTTTTTTCTGAAACTTTTATTTTCTTTTTGAGGCAGGATCTCTCTATGTAGTCCTGGATGTCTTAGAACTCGGAGATCCTTGAGTTGCTGCCTCCAGTGTGCTGGGATTAAAGGCACCACTATACCAGACTTCCTGAAATACTCCTTCTCTCCCTCCCTCCCTTTCTTTTTTCTATTTTTCCCCTCTTTTTTGAGACAGGGTTTCCCTATGTAACAGCCCTAAGTATCCTGGATCCCAATTTGAAGACTAGGCTGGCCTTGAACTCCCAGAGATCACAGGCCTTTGCCTTTCCCTCTGCTGGGTTAAAGATGTGCACCAGCACACCTAGTTCTCAGATACTCTTACTGGGACAGCAGCAAATGCTTTCGTTTAGTGGGAAATGTGTGTGTATTCTTTTCAGTGCTGTTTGTCTGCTCTCTGGTAAAAGGGTGGCTTGGAGTCAGGGTCAAGGTCTTTCCAGGAGGGCTCAGTGAAACTGCTTCCACTAACCTCAGTTTCTCTTCTGCATTGTCTTATATTGTCTACTGCCATCAAACCTGTTATCATACCTAGCATACAAGACACAAGCGGTTCAGCAGCACATCTAACAAGAGGTACGGTAAAATACAACTTAAAGGGTTTTTTTGGTGATACATTGTAAAGACTTAAAGGTGGGTGGCATTTGTGGGACGGGAGAAGAGTTGCTCTTGCTTAGTAGGTGATGAGTGCTGCCCCTTGGTGGACACTGTTGAATAAATGGTGTGCACTTAGACTAGGCTAAATTTATGAAAAGAATTTCTTCAATAAGTTATTTATTGCCACTTTTTAAACTTTTTTACTCTTGGAACACTAGCATAAAACATGCATTAAGCTGGATGTAGTGTGCATGCTAAAATCCCAGCACTCAGGCAGAGGCAGGAGAATTGATGCAGGCTTGAAGTAAACTGATCTGTGTAATGAGTTAAGGCTGATACCTAGTGGGACACTTTCCACAACACTGCCCATACATTGAACATGCAGTATTGTAGATCTTTTTTGGGAGGGTGGTGCTTCAAGACAGGGTTTCACTGTGTAGTCGTGGACGTCCTGGAACTCAATTTGTAGACTGTGGTGGCCTTGAACTCAGATCTGCCAGCCTTCCTCTGCCTCCCAACTGCTGGGCTTTAAGGTGTGAGCCACCACTGCTTGGCTAGTGTTTTATATCTTTATTCCATTCATCTATTTTCAAATTTTAAAAATGTTTAAGAGTTTATTTTTTGTTTAAAACCCACATAAGCTGGGCATGGTGGCATAATCTTGTCTATATTCTGTAGCAACTTTAGTAGGATTGGAAGGTCAAGGTCAATCTGGCTACACAGGGAGTCCAAGACCAATGTGGGCTATATGAGATTCTACCTAAATAAATTTCACTCAGCATATTTTAGTCTAGACCTGCACAGGGCTGTGGTAACATCACTATCGTCTACCTCTGCCTTCTGTCCCACTAAGTCCAGGGGTTGTCGTCTGTAATGACAGTGCTGCCGAGCTGCCTTCTGGATCAAGGACCTCACAGGCACTGAGATCTGTTTCCTCAGAAAGTGTGCACAGTGGCTTACTTACCTTTTTATTATATTCATTCATTCTTTCTTTTTTTTTGCTGTTGGTAAGCAGAAAATATACCATGAACATTTACTCAAGTATTAAAAATCTTTTGGCTTTAGGATTACAAGGCATATAATTGTAAAATTACATGCATGGATACACGTGGTTAAGAAAAGTCTAGAAAATGAAGGTTTTGGGTAAAACTCCTGGGGAGATGATAGAGCCAAGAGCTGAAGGTAGAAGAAACAGAATGAGTTTTGTATCCATCCTCAGTTTGTTGGGAATATGATTATGTCTGTGAAGTTAGATAAGATCCAGAGCTAGACTTTGAAGGCACATGCCTGTAATTCCAGCATACATGGAGGCAAGCTCGAGTGAGTGTCTTCTCAAAATGAGAGTGTGTGATAGTGGCACTTTTTAATACTAGCACTTGGGAGGCAGAGGCTGACAGATCTCTCGGGAGTTCAAGGCCAGCCTGGTCTACAAAGCAAGTTCCAGGATAACATGGGCTACACAGAGAAACCCTGCCTTGAAAAACAAAACAAAAAAGTTTTCCATTTTTCTTTGAGCATATTCAGTGACAGTCTAACTTTTGCCTGTCAGAAGTTCAGCTACTCTTTGAGACCTTGAGGTGGCTAGAAATATAAATTCAGGCTTGGAATGGTAAAACCACCTGACAGGCAAGCCCAATGATCAATGTTTAATTTCCAGGGCCCACATAAGAAAAGTTGTATGCTATGGTGTGCATCTGTAATCTTGGTACTTCTACCAAACATGTTCCTGTCCAGACGCTCAACAAAAATACTTTTTAAAAAAGATGTATTTATGGGTGCATACTTGAATGTATGTTTGTATTCCAGAAGAGGGCATCAATCCCATTATAGACAGTTATGAGCCACTGTGTGGTTGTTGGGTATTGAATTCAGGACCTCTGGAAGAGCAGCCAGTGCCTCTCCACCCCCATATACAAATATATCAACATATACATGCATATGTGTGTGTGTTTTTCAAGACGGTACAAAATTATTAATCTTTTTTAAATGATGTATTTTTCACTTTATGTGTATTGATATTTTGCCTACATGTATATCTGTGTGAGGGCATTGGATCCCCTGGAGGTAGAGTTACAGGCATTGTAAGATGCCATGTGGGTGCTGGAAGTTGAACCCAGGTA
This sequence comes from Arvicola amphibius, assembly GCF_903992535.2. Classification (NCBI taxonomy): domain Eukaryota; kingdom Metazoa; phylum Chordata; class Mammalia; order Rodentia; family Cricetidae; genus Arvicola; species Arvicola amphibius. Next base: position 177,124,176 of record NC_052048.2, read on the forward strand.
CTCTGGAAGAATAGCCAGTGCTCTTAACTGCTGAGGCATATCTCCAGCTCCACAAAAATATTTTAAAAGAAAATATAATTTTAACTGAAATTGCACCTTGGAACTTTTTTCTGTGGATCTTCTGTTCTCTAGGGTTTCCAAAAACAAGTCTAACTTACAGTTCATTACAATAGTGTCTCCATTCTAGTTCAGATATCCTATGTCCTGTAACCTTCCTGGGAAGAAAAGCAGGTAGTTAGAAAAGTTGGGAAGGAAGGGCTGTAGTACTCTGAGGACTGTCATCAAATTGATAAAAGCTTAGTGCTTTGAAAGAAATGTATCTCTTAGCTCCAGAGAGATGAGTGAGTGGGTAAAGTGATCGTGGCACGAGCTTAGGAGCAAAAGTTGGGGTACTCTGCTCATCTAGCAGCTGGGCAGGAGGTAAATTGGCTAGTGAGACTAGTTGGAACTGACCGGCTCTGGGTGTGTCAGTGAAGTGGAGCGCCATTGAGGAAGACACCTGGCATCAACTGGACTGTCACATGCATGTACCCATCATGCATGCATATCTGGACCTACACTTGCAATTACATACATACCACACAGACAAATTATTGAGCATTGTAAAAAGTTTTTGTTTAATGTGGGTTGTATTTTTGATATTTGCCATGTTAAATACTAAAATGGATATTTCAAAAATATTAATTTAAAACTACAAATAGTAAGCATACAGCATGTTGAAATATTTTTCTATTTCTTTGGTTTAAAGTATAAAGATATCTCTCTACCAGATCACACACACCACAAATTGGGTATTTAAGAGCCTTTTTAGGTGCTTGTGGATATTATTTTCTTAGTTATTAAACCCAAACTGTATAACATTAGCTTTTTGAACATGAGGTATAAAGTAGAATACAAACTCATTTAAAATCTATGGATTGTCAGACACTTTGGATGCATGTTTGCTGTGACAGCCTGACTGTTGTCCCGCTGCCTACATTTCCTAGGCTCATGTGATGCCTCTGTGTCCCTCTTGCTGGACCTGTCACCAAGCCTAGCCAGAATGGGTCTTTCAACTCAAGAATGATCTTGTGGTATCTGACAAGAGAAATTTGGAAAATAGTTTACTGAGTTATGCAGATCTTGTAAATATTGACACAAGCATTTATTAATAACTCCATTATTTAATTAGAAAAGACTTTTAAGTAATGAAAAGTTATCAAGCTTACTGGAGCAGATAGAAAAATTTTCCAAAATTCTGACTATCACTTGTATATCTGACACTTCAAGTGATACAGGTTCACTTTAAGTTGTTGAGAAAAATCCTGTGCAGGACTTAATGTTATATAGTTTGTTGGCCATTTTATCAAAGAAAAGTGATAATTGGGAGAAAAATATTACTAATTTAGTTTGCAACTCAAACCATGCCTCGCCATGCTTTGGTGACCTGTGACTGCTGTCAAAAGGATAGAAATACTTGGTGTATACTTTGCATTTGTTGAGCGGAAGCATGAAAGGTGTTGGAACTAGTAGTATTTGGAACCAAGTAGAGTGGTTCACACCTGTTGTGTGTGTTAACCCAGTACTCAGGAGGGTAAGATAGTAGGATTATCATGAGCTCAAGGCCTACATAGTGGGGACTACATACATCAGGGACTGTTTCAAAAACCCAAAGAAAGATGGTGTGTTGACATTTAATCCCAGCACTCAGGAGGCAATGGCAGATTATCTGTGAGTTCAAGGCCAGCCTTGTCTGCATTTTAAGTTCCAGATCTGCCAGGGCTACATAGTGGAACCCTATTCCCCCAAACTCTCATCAAGTGCATGCTTAAATTAAACACACCTCTTCCTCCTTACTGTGAGCAGATGAGAATGAAGATCACAATGGCTACTGGTCAGTCCACTGCGGCACTGCTGCGTTGAGTTGTTCTGTTGGTGCCCCACCATTGCTCCTACATCTTGAATGTTAATTTAAACAGTGGTGGGGGGGGGGCATGTTGGGCATCTTAGTTGCCATGCAAGTTTTTTTTTTAAGATTTATTTATTATGTATAGTGTTCTGCCTGCGTGCCAAAAGAGGGCACCAGATTTCATTTAGATAGTTGTGGGTGCTGAGAAGTGATCTCAGAACCTCTGGAAGAGCAGCCAGTGCTCTTAACCCCTGAGCCATCTCTCCAGCCCCATGGAAGTAGTTTTAACACCATTGATTTCTTGAAAGAGTCTCCCGTTCCATGGTCACTTACAGACTAATCCTGAACTTTATGCACAGAAAATATGGTTCGGACATTAATGGACTCGATATTTAAACAGGACAAAGCTCACTGTGGGTAACCTTATGTCCATCCAGGCAGGCTGATTGGAGAGCGGAGTTTCTGCTGCTGCTGGGGCAGCAGTGTGAGCAAGTGGAGTGTAGATTGTGTGTCTCCACACCTCTGACCATGACAAGTGCAGTTGGATAAGTTTTCACTGCCAACTTTTCAAGCCTTGCTAAGGTTCTTAATGGTTCTATTTTTTGTCTAATTTGGTAAGGTGGGGTGCCCCTTGTAAATGGAGGCTACTTTTTTGTTTTCCAGTGCCAGATGTAGCTATAAATATTCTCCATCCTGCTGGTCCCCCTGGATTCTGCAGCCACTTACGAAATAAACATTTTGAGGATTAACATTAATTACTCTTTGGCCTACTCATAGGCTCAGGCACATTCCTAGCTAGCTCTTACATCTAAAATTAACCCATTTCTATTATTTTATATTTTACCACAAGGCTCGTGGTTTGTTACCTCTTGCTTCTTAGATGGCTACATGGCTTCTGGCTGACTCTGGGTTCTTTCTTCCTGCATTCTATTTAGTTTTCCCACCTACCTATATTCTGCCCTGCCATAGGCCAAACCTGTTTCCTTATTAACCAATGGTAATCAAACATTCATAGCATACAGAGGGGAATCCCATGTCAGCTCATCAAGTAGGATGGAGCTGATCAGAAAAGCAAACACCAGTTTGAAGTTCACAATAAAGGTCATTATTGTGTTGATTTGTTAAAGTCCGTTGATAAGGGACCACAGAAGGTAAAATGTGAACCACCGTTTTTATTTTTCCTGATGCTGCTTTTTGGTTTCTAAACAATCCCTCCTTTCATTGTTGTTGGGGGAGTTGGTTTTAGGGAACATTGTTTACTATAAATCTTTATGTTCTTTGTATTTAAAGAAGCTGTTTCTTGAAGAGGGGCTATAATTTAGTGATGGAGTGCTTACCTGGTGTTTGCAGGCCCTGGCAGTCCTCACTCAGAAAAAAAGCACTTGGAAGGAGGGCCTATGGGAAGGGAATTAGAACAAAGTATAGTATGTGTCAAGATGCCTCCATGAAGCTCCTTACTCTGTGTTTACCTACAAAATTAATTATAAGATGCCGGGCGGTAGTGGTGCACACCTTTAATCCCAGCACCCAGGAGGCAGAGGCAGGCTGATCGCTGTGTGTTTAAGGCCAGCCTGGTCAATAAAATAGATAGTTCTAGGACAGGTAGGACTGTTACACAGAGAAAAACTTGTCTCGTAAAAAAAAAATATAAGAAAACATCTGGGAGACTGGAGAGATGACTCAACATTTAAGAGCACTGGCTGTTCTTCTGGAGCACCTTCAATTCCCAGCACCCACACGGTAGCTCACCATTGTCTGTAACTCCAGTTCAGGGGATCTGACATGCTCACACAGACATAGGTGTAAGTAAAATATCTGTGAACAAAAAGAAAAGAAGGAAGGAAGAAAGATTACAGAGGATAAATTTTATTTCATCCTCATAGATATAAAAATTGAATAAAGACATTGCTTCAAAACAGGGACTGTTAATTTATTCTCTTAATAGAAATTAATGAAGGGATTGGCTATTGCAAATATTTCTTAAAGTAAGATTTACTTATTTTATGTATAGGGAGGCCTTGTCTTCTATACATCTCTCTGCACATCAGAAGAGGTCATCTGTTCCCAGGAGACTACAGTTACAGATGGTTATGCGCTGACATGTGCTGCTGGGAATTGAACTCAGGACCTCTGAAAGAGCAGCCAGTGCTGTGCTCTTAACCGCCGAGCCATCTCTCCAGCCCCCTGAGTAAGAGTTTTATATTACAAAATTGTAGTGCCGGTAAAAGGATTCAGCGGGTGAAAGCACGTGGAAGGAGAGAACCAGCTTCCTAAAGTTGTCCTCTGACCTCCACATGTGTGCTGAGGCACATGTCTGAACTTAGAACACATCACACACACACGGTAATTAAAAATAAAATTGTGCGCATGTGTGTGGTAAGAGACAGAGCGAGTGAGCGCTGGGCATGGTGGCTCACCTGTAATCTCCACACTTGGGAGGTGGAAGCAATAGGACCAGGAATTCAAGATCATCCTTAGCGTAAGTCCAAACCTCTCCTGGGGTACATGAGGCCCTGTCTTACCCAAGGGGGAAAATCAATTAAAAAGTATATATTATAACTTAATCAAACTGATACAGTATTTGAGCTGGTTTATGTGAGGCATTTTTATGTGCTATTGTAATTTTGCTTAATCCTTATTCATAAAGTTAAGTGAGATTATATCAGGAAACCTGGAAACATCTTTGAATATTTCTGAGTTTTCCTCAGAACTTGAGTTTTAGAGGAAAACCTATTTAATATTTTCTTGGCTTCTACCTGGTTTCTATAGAATATATAAGTTAAACTAAAACCACCTGGTAACCAGGAAAGCAACAATGATTCTACTGTAATAGAATTAGCTTAACTACAAAAGTAAAATGAATAACCCCAAGAAATCCCTATGTCACTTGTGTGAGCACTTCTTATTAGATAGTGAATAAAAATCTTACATCCATATAAACCACAGGTCTGTGTAGCATTAAATAATTTACCTGTTCACTGTGGGATACCTTTGTGCTTAAGAGACTCCTCCTTTTTCTTGTCGCTGGTGTTCTCAGCAGAGACAGCAATGAGAAGACGTCCTGTCCACTTTTAGCGTGAGAGCCTCCTCCGCCTGCCTGCATGTTTATAATCCCGTCACTTAAATAGCGCCTACCTCTGTTTTGGTTTTAGTTGGCTGTTGTGGTCTTTATTTCTGTAGGGATGAGTGTTAAAATCAAAAGTGGAAACAAAATGGTAGATCTAAAGCATCCTGGTTTACCTCCCCCACCCTTACCTTTAGGACTGTTTGTGTGTGTCTGTCTGAGCATATGCACACTTGGCCAGTGCTTTTACTGCTGGCCTATCTTTAGCCTCCACCCCATTTTATTATTACTACTCTTACCCAGGGGAGTCATGTGTGCTACAGTGTCTGTGTGAAGGTCAGAGGACAACTTGGTGGGTTCTGGGATTGACTCTGGTTACATGGCTTGCTGGACAACTGTCTTTACCCACTGTGCCATATTGCTTGCCATCTGTTCCCCACTTTTACCCCGTCTCAAGACAAAGGAAAATCATAAAGGATACTAAGTTGATGATTTTCTTCCATGCCGCACTCTCCCCCTCCAGACCCCCCACCCCGGGGTCTGACTAACATGGAATTCACTATATTGATCCTCCTCCTTCAGCCTGCAAGAGCAAAGATACAGGCAGAAACCAAGATGCCCAGCTAGAAATCCTAAGGGTGTGTATAGTTTTTTGTTTGTTTGTTTGTTTTAAAAGCATGCTGGGACCTTAAACATTAGTTCAAAAGATGAAGATTTGAAAATCTACCATCCTAATGTATTGGTATTTTCCTTTGTTTACCCACTTTGTGTGTGTGTGTGTTCTTTTTATGCCTTTTAATGCCAAAGGGGTCTGATTTTTTGGGGACTACATAAAATTGGAAAGTAGTCACATAAAGTTGTAATCTAATTTTAGTTGAAAAGGGACAGAAAATGAAGGAATATTCCATATGAGGCATGCCTAGGAAATTTATTGTACCAAATATTGACAGTGTATTACTATAGAGAGACATTTTTAAATAACATCTACAGAATCTAATATTGTGTAACATATTTTAAAAATTCTGTGAGGGTGCTGGGAGGTGACTAAATGGGTAAAGCTGTTTGCCACACCAGCCTGACCTGAGTTCAGTTCCTCGAACGCACATAAAAACCAGATGTGGTGATACACATCCATCATTCCAGCACTTGTCTGGTGAGGTAGAGATAGGAGAAACCCCTGGAATCTTGCTGGCCAGCCAGCCTAGAACATATAGCAGCATGGCTCAAACAATGAGACCCCTTGACCCAGGGAAAAGGAGAGAACCAGCTCCCTTAAAGTTGTTTTCTGTGCCAGGGTGTGCATGCCTACACTTACACACACTTAAAATAAGCCACACATTTTTAAAACTTTACAAGATTTTTCTAGTAAACGTATTTACCAGATTTATGATACTTAACCTTTTAAATATTAAGTGCTATTTTAGTTTTATATTGATTGATTCATTCATTCATTCACTCATTTTTTGAGACAGGGTTTTCTGTATAACAGTCCTAGCTGTACTGGAACTAGCTTTTTTTGGGGGGGGGGGGGGTTGTTTTTTGTTTTTTTCTTCTTTTTTTTTTTTTGGTTTTTTCAAGACAGGGTTTCTCTGTAGCTTTTTTTTTTTTTAGAGCCTGTCCTGGAACTAGCTCTTGTAGACCAGGCTGGCCTCGAACTCACAGAGATCCGCCTGCCTCTGCCTCCCGAGTGCTGGGATTAAAGGCGTGCGCCACCACCGCCCGGCTTTGTTTTTTGAGACAGGGTTTCTCTGTAGCTTTAGAGCCTGTCCTGGAACTAGCTCTTGTAGACCAGGCTGGCCTCGAACTCACAGAGATCTGCCTGCCTCTGCCTCCCAAATTCTGGGATTAAAGGCATGCACCACCACCACCTGGCCGTTTATTTTAAAGTAGACAGGCTCTTAGAATGGACCCTGGCTGTCCTGGAACTTACGATGTATACCAGGCTGGACTCAAAGTCACAGAGATCTGCTTGCATCTGTCTCCTGAGTGCTGAACTCAAAGGTGTGGCCCATATGTCTGGCTATCTTAAGGGTTTTTGTTTTATTTTTTGCTTGTTTTTTGGGAAACCCCAAAAATGAAACATTAGAGATATTTCTTTTTTTTTTTTTTTTTTTTTTTTGGTTTTTCAAGACAGGGTTTCTCTGTGGCTTTGGAGCCTCATTAGAGATATTTCTTAACCAGAGGACTATATATTGCTTATAATTTTGGCCGCTTGAGGTCACTGTGGAAAGCAAGCTACTGCCCTTTATTGGGATTTTCTTCAGCTGGGTGCCTTTGTACTATTTGTCTTGTGCACCTTTAGTTAGATTTGTATCAGGCAGAGAGGAGGAGGAACGCGGTGCAGAGTCTGCAGAGCCTCTCCCTGACGGCTGTGGTGGGAAAGCTGCCAGCAGCCATGCCTCTTTAGTGGAGAAGCGGGATCACTCTCTATCTCCTGTCAGTCAGTCTATACATTCACGTAGATTCAAGAACTAGGAATACGTTTATAGTGTTTTGCCATTTCCTGTAACATACTGTGGACATTATTTATGAATAAAGCTACTTTTCCTTCAGGACTTGTGTGGTATTCCTCCGTGTCAGCAGAGCTGTATCCTGCTTCACAGGAGGCATGACGATGACTACACTGCATCGTACCCACTGTTTCTGCACTATTCCTCTCTTGTAGAGTGATAGCTTGGCAGCCAGAATTGTACGCAACACTTTTATTTCTGCAGTGAGGAAGGGAGCTGCCTTGTTTTTACCCAGATGAGCTGGTTCTAAGAGACTAGGAAAGTTGGACGAGCAGCTTTTGGTGGGTTGATAGCCGGCTGCCTGGCCCACTGTGACCAGGACCAAGAGATTAATTACACGTGATGCCTCTTCCCCTCCTGTGGTAAAGTGTATCAAAGATCACATCAAGAAATATCAGTGAGAATAATATTTTTCATTCTTCTAATTTTCACCTTCTCTTGTCTAAGGCAGATTAAAATGCTTAATTTGAATGGCTGCATACTTATGAGGATTTTTCTTTAATTGATGCTGTGTAAACAGTGTGTAGGCAGTTTGGGTTTCTTTAAAATCTGGGGTAACGTTTTAGAAATTTATACCCTTTTAGATTTACGGATCTCTCTTACAGGTTAAACCAAGCCCACAATGACGATGTTAATTTTAATTTTAGGTGGAATTGTTTCTGTTTTCTCTCTCTCTCTCTCTCTCTCTCTCTCTCTCTCTCTCTCTCTCTCTCGTTGTTGTTTTGAGACAGGCTTTCTCTGTGTAGCTTTGGGCTGTCCTAGAACTTGTAGACCAGGCTGGCCTTGAACTCACAGAGCTCCACCCGTCTCTGCCTCCCGAGTGCTGGGGTTAAAGGCGTGCGCCACCACCGCCCGTGTTTTAGTTTTATAATCAGCCACTTTCTGAATTTCATTGCCCTTCCTCTTGAAGCCTGCTGTTTTATTTTTCTTATCTTTCAGAAATCTAATGTGAGTTTTTCTTTATGCTGCTGTGCTTTTTGTCTTGATTTTGAATTACAAAGTAAAGATGGAAACTCAATATGTTGACCTGCTGACCCTTGAACTCAAAGAGTTCCGCCTGCCTCTATTCTCCTAGTGCTGGGATTAAAGGGGTTGTCTACAAGACCCTGCAGAAATTTCTCTTTTTTTAAATGAATTCTCTGTCTGCACATACACATATATGCCAGTAGAGGGCATCTGGTCCCATTATAGATTGTGAGCCACCATGTAATTGCTGGGAATTGAACTCAGGACCTTTGGAAGAGCAGCCAGTGCTCTTAACTATAGACCCATCTCTCCAGCTGAAATTTTAACTTTTGATCAACCAGAAAAGATCAGATTTGCATTTCTGATACTGTTTGGAGTTTTGAAAACATTTTTGTTTTATGTCATTCAGAAAGGTTTGTTTTATTATTAAGTAACAAAATCAGTACTGTTTATCTGCCTTAATTTATATGATGTGTTTTTTCAAGTAATTTAGGTAGTTCTGTTTCATATCCGTGTAACAAATGAGTTTGAGGGATTGATGGCTTTCCATACTTAATTGTGTGTTTTCTTTCATACTGCCTGCCACTTTCACAATTGTGTTATTCATTTATTACTACATAAATTGATACCTTCCTCTGGACATGGTGGCTCACATCTGTAATTCCAGCACTCATGGTACAGAGATGGAGAATCAACACACGCTTGAGGCCAACCTGGTCTGGCAAGTTCCAGCCCAACCCAGGGCTACACAGTGAGACTGCATAAAAAGGAAAGCAGCAAAGAAGTAATGTTTCCAGTGTGATTAACAGTGAACCTTCTCGGGCATCTTTCTTTCCCTAAAGTGTAGTGTGGCAGCAGTGCTCCCTGTGCTGTCCTGGGGTGTGAGGCAGCTGTGCTGGGGTGCACCAGTAGTGCCTGTACTTGGAAGGTGGACATGAGAAGGCCTGAGCTTGAGGTCACCCATAGTATAATAGCAAGATTTCATCTCAAAAAATCAAAAAGGTCACTCATCACTTAAGAAAGAAATTATTGATATTTAGACTTACAGAACTCAATTTCATATTGTTTAGTGTAATTAAAATATGAAACTATCAAAGAGTTTTACGCGTATTGCCAAGATACAGATTGTTTCTGACATTTTCTGTTTGTCCCAGAGCAGTTAGTTTGCCTCATTTGTCTTTTTGGGGTGGGTAGTGTTTGAGACAGGGTCTCATGATACCCAGGTTGGCCTTGTCTCCCTGTGTATCTGAGGATAACTTTAAATTTATGATTCTCCTGCCTCTACCTGCTCAGCACTGGGATTACAAGTGTATGCTACCATGCCAGGTTTGTGCGGTTTTAGGGAATGTTGAGCCCAGGGCTTTCTGCTGCTAGGCAAGTATGGCCAACTGAGCCCCAACTCCAGCCTGGACTATCCTATTAGCATTCATCAAGAAGAATATTTAAGTCAGGAATCCCAGCATTCCAGAAATGGAGGCTGGAGAGCTACATAGCAAAACCTTCATTGAAAAAAGAAAATTTGACCAAAATCATAAACAGATCCAAAATGTTTATAAACTGTCATTGTGATGGTGCTGCCTTTGAAAAAGTTAACAGTGGTGTTTCTATAATCAGTTTGCCAAGAAATTAATGGTCTTAGATAACAAATGTTGGTAATACTTTGAAAAATATAAGTGCAATTTTCTCTCTCAACTTAGAATTTTCTTAATTTTTTATGTACGAAGATGATCATGATTTCTTTCACTGGTAGATAGTCTTGAATAAGCCATACAAGGAAGGTCACTCAGTCCCATGTAATGAATGACACCAAAGTCTTTCCGGCACATGTTCAACCCTCTCCCACATCAGATTGTGTCAAGTGAAGCTTCCACCTGGTGACTCAGTATACAGCTGTGGGTGACCCTTTTGTCTTCAGCTTGCCAATGAGGGAAAAAGACAACTCTTAATTATAGTGTTCAAAATGGGAACAGAAATAAATTTTTTCTCAATGTTGTTTACAAAAGGGTCAACATTGTTTCCCTTTAGAAGTTGGCATCTCGGCTGATAAAAAAATGACTATTGAGTTCTTCCAATTACCAAACCAAACCTTGGGAGTTTGGGGACTGCAGGTGTGCTTGACTCTGTGGTAGAAAACTTACTTAGCATGGACAAGACTCCTGGTTTCAATCCCCATCACCGAAGAAACAAAGTATTTCAAAAATAGAAACAGCATGGAAATAAATAAATAAAACCCACTTTTGATTGCTCTCTCACTCTCTCATCATCAGGTCATCAGGAAATCTTGGCAGCTCTGCCCTCAAAGCGTGTGACATCTGATACTTCTCCCCACCCGCTGCTCCCCACGCGTCACCACAGTGCTCATCTAGAAACACAAATTTCAAAAAGATCTTCTGCCTAGTTTTATGTCAACATAATAAAACTAAAGTTATCCGAGAGGAGGGACCCTCAATTGAGAAAACGCCTCCATAAGGTTGGGCTGTAGGCAAGCCTGTAGCACATTTTCTTAATTAGTGATCAATGTGGGGAGGGTCCAGCCCATTGTGGGAGGAGCCAACCCTGGGCTGGCAGGCCTGGGTTCTATAAGAAAGTGTGCTGAACAAGCTATTCGCATCTAGCCAGTAAGCAGTTTCTCTCTGTGACCTCTGCATCAGGTTCCTGTCCTGTGTGGGTTCCTGTCCTGACGGCCTTCACTAATGAAGAGCCATGTGGAAGTGTAAGCAGAATAAGCACTTTCCTCCCCAACTTGCTTTTTGGTCATCGTGTTTTGTTGCAGCAATAGAAACCCTAGCTAGGACATAGATCATAACCCACCTGATCAAAATTTTCCAAAGACTTCCTTCTTGCGCTGAGTAAAAGCTAAAGATCTTACCTAGCTCACAAGGCCATGCATTTGTTGTTGTGTTGTTTTGTTTTTCGAGACAGGGCTTCTCAGTAGCTATTGAGCCTGTCCTGGAACTCACTCTGTAGACCAGGCTGGCCTTGAACTCACAGAGATCTGCCTGCTTCTGCCTCCTGAGTGCTGGGATGAAAGGTGTGGGCTACCACTAGCTGAAAACCATGCAGTTTTGATCTTGGTGCTGCTCCTCTGGTCTCATTTGTCAATCCTGTCCACATACAGGGTCAATTTTGCTGTCCTGGTATCCACACAGGAACACACCAGAGATCCAGAGTTTGTATACCCAGAACCCATGTAAATACTGAGCGCCACTTGTAATTTCAGCCTCCAAAGGTGGAGACAAGGGATACCCAGTACAAGCTGGCTGGTGAGACCAGCCATATCAGCAAGTCTCAATGGCTAAGGTGGGAGAGCAGTCAGAAGATGAGTTAAGACATTGCTCTTAGGCCTCCGCAGACACCAGCACCCCAACCATGCCTACTTTCCTCCCCCTGCACACATGTGTACAAATATATGCGTGCATCACACACACACGAATGGGGGGCAGTGTTTGAGCACACTCCCTGCTCTCACTTTGCCATCTCCCTGATCTTATTTCATTACTTTCCCTCTTACTGTGCCTAAACTTACATGTGTGCTTATTACTATCTCCTTCCTCTAAAGGATGTGAAATCCTAGAAGTCAGATGGGTTGGTTCACATTAGCCTTAGAAATGAATGTGTGAAACTTTGATAAATTACTTCTGTTCTTTTTCTTCTTTTGCTGAACTTGGATCTTTTGTCTTGACTTTGCAACACCACACTAGTCTCCTGCTTCTCATTTTTTTTGATATTGCTTTATATTTTTCCTTCTACCCTTCTATGACATCTCAGTTGTCCCCAAATTTTTTGCTTTTTATTTACTTATTTATTGGGCTTGGTTTAATTTTTATTTTATTTTATTATGGAGACAGGGTTACATTGTAGCCCTGGCAGGCCTGGAACTCACTACGTAGACCAGGCTGGTCTTAAATTCAGAGGTCCATCCGCCTCTGTCTTCTGGGTGCTGGAATTAAAGACATGTTCAGTCACACCTGGCTTTTATGTTTTTTGGTGTCCCCTCCCCCTGAAACCATTATGTTGTCTGCTTGTTTGTTTGTTTGTTTATAAGCAGGTTGTCGTTCTCTAGGCCAAGCTGGCCTGGAGTCCATGGCATTCCTCCTGCCTCAGCATCCCAAATGTAAAGATATGAGAGTCCGTGTGGTTGCTTCTTTTATTGTTTTGCTTTGTGTTTTATTCTCAGTCAGCTCTCTTCTCTTGATGAGTCCAGTACTTCCACCCGTGTTACAGGTTTCCCCAGGTTCCAAGTGTGAGCATCTGTGGGACAGCTCGTAGTTACTGTTCTTTCTCCACAATGCTAATGATCACTCTCACTCCAACAGAAGGCAGTCCTGATGTTCTTCACTCTGGACACATCTACTTCACTAAGTTTTTGTGCTTTTCACTACTTACATATCTCAGGTCTTTTTGTTTTGTTTTGTTTCATTTTTAGGCAGTGTCCTTATGTGGTCCTGGGTGGCTGGAACTGGCAGTATAGATTGGGCCACAGAGATCGGTCTGCCGCGGCCTCTGTCTCTCCTGTGCTGTGAGTCAAGGCATGGGCCACCTTACCCAGCATCCTCTTCACTGTTTTAATTCACACCTCTAGTGGGTTCCTCCAGGGTCATTGCATAGTCACCTGATTAGATCTCCTCAGTCCTCCCCATTGTGTACACAACTGGGATATGCGAAACAGCCCTATCTGTGAGAGCAAAGCCTGGGGTCGCTGCAGACCTGGAGTCCCTGGGCAGACTGGATTATACTGTTTCTCAGAGACACTGCTTGCTGTAAATAAATGTTTAACATAGGCCTCTTACCTCAGTTTTTAAAAAGATTTTCTATTTTATATGTTTGGGTATGTACATTCGAGTGCAGGTGTCTGCACATGCCAGCGGTGTCAGCTCCCTGTACTAACAGGTGTCTGCACATGCCAGCGGTGTCAGATCCCTGTACTAACAGGTGTCTGCACATGCCAGCAGTGTCAGCTCCCTGTACTAACAGGTGTCTGCACATGCCAGCGGTGTCAGCTCCCTGTACTAACAGGTGTCTGCACATGCCAGCGGTGTCAGCTCCCTGTACTAACAGGTGGCTGTGAGTTGCCGGATATGAGTACTGGGGACAGAATTTGGGTCCTCTGCAAGAGCGGTATGCACTCTTGACTGTTGAGCCACGTGTCAAGCCCCTCTTCTCATCTTATTTTATATTCATAAAAGTCATATTATTTTACAGTCATAGTAAGTGCTATTATATTGTAAATTGAAAATAGTCTTGAAACCTCTAGTAGAAATTTCTCTTTACTTTTGTTCTTTCTTTAGAACAGAAAGAAATCTTTTTTTTTTTTTTTTTTTTTTTTCTCCACTGAATAGTCAGAATACCTACGGGTTAGTTTGCACAGTGAAATAGACTCCCAGTCTTCAGCCCCCCCCCCACTCCAGCTGAACCCATTGATTGTACTCTAAAGGGTATGCATACTATTTCTTCTGCTCAGAAGCTACCATTCTGGGTCCCACTGCTTCCCCCAAAACATATCTTCCATATCCACTTCAGAGCGCTTTCCTGCCAGTGTGAAGTCTAAACTCCTTTGCAAGGCCTATGATTCTGTCTGTCTTTCTTCTCTTCTCTCCCACCCAAATTTTCGCTGTGCTGCAGTCGCGTAGACCTCCTTTTGCTCAGCTCATGTTAGAAGACAAGTTTTTCAAGTATTCAGTATATGTTTTTTAAGTCGGTGGTTTGTAACTGTTTTTATGTTAGTTTTTGTTCATTGTTCTTAAATTTATAAAAATAATAACTTCAGTGGCATTTTTACTTTCAGAATACCATTTAAGATCTAGGCAAAGTGGTACAATACTGTAATCCCATCCTACCACCCTGAAGACTGAACAAGTAGAGTTATGAATTTTAAACCAGCCTGGGCTACTTAGCAAGACGTGTCTCAAAAAAAAAAAAAAAAAATCAGTTCAGGTGACTGGAGAGATGACTCAATGGTTAGAGGTAACTGACTGCTCTTCCAGAGTAGCTGATCCCAGCATCTCCGTGGAGGCTCACAACTTAGTTCTAGGAGATCTGATGCCATCGTCTGACCTCCAGACATACACATGGTGTATACACACATGCAGGCAAAACATCTGTGTGCATAAAAACAAATCAGTTTATATATATATTAGTCCCGAGTGCTGAGGTTAAAAGTGTGTGCCACCACCGCCTGGCTCAGTTTAGATATTTCACATATTGCTGTGACTACAGATGTAAACATTGTGAGCCACATTTTCCATTAGGAAAAGCTAGCCTCGTGTCTTTTGTTGGTCCCCCCGCCCATGCCTCCCCCTTGCCTCCCACAGGGTTTCTCTGTGTAGCCCTGGCTGTCCTGGAACTCACTCTGTAGACCAGGCTGGCCTCCAACTCACAGAGATCCGTTTGCCTCTGCCTCCCAAGTCCTGGGATTAAAAATGTTTGCTACCACCTTTGTTCTCTCTTTTTAAAAAGGTGTTATTTTTATTTTATTTTTTTAAAGATTTATCAGCTGGGTGGTGGTGGTGCACACCTTTAATCCTAGCACTTGGGACACTCGGGAGGCAGAGGCAGGCAGGTCTTTGTGAGTTCAAGGCCACCCTGGTCCTCAGAGCAAGTTCCAGGACAAGCTACAAAGCTACAGAGAAACCCGGTCTTAAAAAAAGAATAGAGTTTGGGGTTTTTATTTTTCTTTTATTGGTGTCTTGGCTGAGGCATGTCTGAACTACGCAAACCCGTCCAAGGAAACTGGATTTACAGATGGTGGTGAGCCACCATTGGGGACCTGGGAACCAAAGCCAGTCCTCTACAAGAGCAGCAAATGCTCTTAACTTCTGAGAAGTTTCTAGCCCCTGCTGTGCATTCTTACAGTAGATATGTTCAACTTTTTTCTGGTTGTAACAGCAGTGACCTTGACCTGCCTTTATCTCTCAGAAGCTTGATGTGCCACCAAGTTAGACTTCACTAAAAGTTTTAGAATGATACAAAACATTTTAATAGTGCGAGGATTTTTTTCTCTTTTTAATTTGTATCAAATGCAAAAAGCACTTATAAGTACAAAGGGATGGAGTTTGGTTCCTATCATACACTTCAGTAGCTTATAGCTGCCCATAACTAGCTGCAGGGGACTGAGTCTTTTCTTCTGGCCTTCCGGGGAACCATGCGCGCTGCACACACACACGCGTGCATGCATACACACACACAGAGAACACATTCACATAAAAACAGACAAATACACATAAATAGAAAAAAGAAAAATGTAAACAAGATGGTCTATAGTATAGGCTAGTTTTTGTTAAAAACAACACATAGAAGATGCTAGTAGGGGTTACAGAGATGGCTTAGCAGTTAAGAGCACTACAGAGGACCCAGGTTCATTTCCTAGCACCACATGGCAGCTCACAACCCTTGGTTTGTAACCCCAGTTCCAAGGGGTATGATGCTCTCTTCTGCCCTTTGCAGGCATCACGTAGTCACATGGTAGACATACATAGATGCAGGCCAAACCAGAAACATTGAAAAAGAAAAAATTTAAATGTTAGAGAAGAGACGATAGAGATTAGGATACACAATGGACCTGGCAAAGGTGTTCTGGGGTAGTGATTTATAAATGCCTTTAGGTTTTTGTTTTGTTTTCTTTTGGGGTGTATGTAGGGGCCTGAGGATTGGACCAGGATCAGGCTTTTAGGTCTGTCATCCCTTCCTCCCGCACTCTCTCCCCACAAGACAGAGTTTCTCTATGTAGCTTTAGAGCCTGGCCTGGAACTTGCTCTGTAGATCAGGCTGGACTCGAACTCAGAGATCTGTCTGCTGGGATTAAGGGTGTGCGCCACCACTGCTCAGTGCTTTTTGGTTTTCAATGCCTGTATTTTCTGTTACCCCCAAAGAATGTGTCACTACTTTACTATGAGAATACATTAAAATGGTTAAAATCTGAGAGTTGAGTGCCACGGTTTTTCTCAGGATTGTAGGCTAAAATGATATGGTAATTCCTGACAAGAATTCAGTACATATTTGTTAAATGAATAAGTGATTGAATTGTAGATATTCCTAGATGAATGTCGTTCACATTTATAATACTCCCATGATTTTTGTGTGGTTTATGTACTTGCATATTTGCACATGCTTGTAGGTACATAGGTATTTACATATGAATGTGTGTGTGTGTGTGTGCTCATGGGTATGTGTAGTGAGTGTGTGGGTACCCAAGGTTCACTTTGGGTGTCTTCCGCCATTGCTCTCCACCTTGTTTTTGACAGCGCCTCTCACTGAACCTGAGCTCATCCCTTTTGCTGGGCTGACTGGCCAGTGAGCCATCTTCAGAACCCACTCCTCTAAGCCCCTACCCTCCTCTTCCTTGGTGCTGGGGTTAAAGACACAGGTGCCACCATGCCCTGCATGCATGTGGGTCCTGAGATTCTGAACTCTGATCTTCAGGTCCTACAGCAGGCAGTGCTGCACCAATTAGCCATCTCTCTCCTAATTGTATGCAAGAAAAAAAATCCTTGGCTCAGTTATCTCAAAATTTAAAGCCCTGCCAGTATTGTTGAGCCTCTCCCTATGATCCCAGCACTGGATGCTGAGTCTGCAAGGTCTGGAGCTCAAGGCTAGCCTGGTGAGTTCAAGGCTAGCTTGTTTTATATTGTGAGACTGCTTTAAAAAAGAGCCTGGTATAGTAGCTCACCTCCTTAATCCTAGCACTCAGGAGGCAGAAACAGGTGGATCTCTGTGTGTTGTAGGGCAATCTTGTCTACAGAGTGAGTTCCAGGACAGCCAAGACAACATATGTAATGAGACCTTGTTAGGAAAAAACCAAAAAAAAAAAAAAAAAAAAAAAAACCAAAAAAAAAAAAAGAAAGAAAGAAAGAAAAAAGAAAAAGGAAAATTCATGCATTGAACTGTTCTTCAGAAATTAGGAAAAAGCTTTCCCTGAGTGTCGATTACGTGGTGACAGATCCAGCAGAATTGAGGCCTGCCACAGAAGCAGCTAGGCCACAGTGCTATTTCACAGTATGCAGAGTTTGAATAAAAGTGCTCTTTGTGCTGGTCTCAGACTGAGGGGCGGTGCTTGTGGCCATTTATGCTATTTCTGCTTAATGGAAATTGAGGCAGCCTCTAATCTGCTATCACATGACAGCTACTTATTTGATTTTTGGTAATTTGGGAGCAGCTGCAGACAAACAATTATTCTACAGAAAGAGCCAAGCAGCTGTATTCAGACCCAGTCACCAAGTGGTGGCTTGAAACAGTAAACTTCCTTCCACAGCCTTCCCAAGCAGGTATCGCTCCAGCAGCTCACCCGCTTTCTAAGTGCCCACGGGTTTGAAAATACATTTTCTTTTCCTCTTCTCTGCTCTCCTCTTCCACTCCCTCACTCCCTTTCCCGCCCCCCCCCCCCCCTGCTCCCTGGAGACAGGGTTTTACTATGTCTCCCTGGTTGGCCTGGATCTCAGTGTGCGCGCGCAGACCGGGGTGGAAGAGCCAAGCAGCCACATTCAGACCCAGTCACCAAATGGTTGGTCATACCAAACTTCCCTTCCATTGCTTTTTTTAAACTAGGATCTTATAGATAACTTTGGCAACTTTCCTGCTTCTTAAGCACCTACGGGTTTCTTTTCCTCACCTGCCTTTTTTTTTCTTTTGAGACAAGAGTCTTTTTGTGTAGCTCTAGCTGGCTGGAGCTCATAGAGGTATACCTGTTTTTGCCTCCCAAGTGCTAGGATTAAAGGCCTGTGCTACCATATTTGGCAAGGAGGCATTTTTCTAATTCTCTTTATCACCGTCACCGACATTTATTAGGCACCTGTTTCATTGAAGGTGCTGTGTCTGACCCTGGCTGTAATTGTAATGTAATGTGTTGAGTGCAGACGCTCACTTTCCTCTCTGACAGGTGGGTCGGCGTTAGGTTTATTTTTACACAGTAAAAAGTCTAGCATGAAAGGCATCAGAGGGCTGTTTTCCTTTAGTCACAGATTCCCCCATGTCTGCTGTCTGGTGTTCATTGATACCTCTGTGCCGTGCTGTGTACTTTCCCAAGCTGTTGCCTCTGCCTACAGCACCTTTTCATTCTGGAGCCCAAAGACTGTCTCCTTCAAGATGCTGCTCATGCCCCAGCAACCCTGTCCTCACAGTGTTCCTTAGCCCTTGGCAGCTCTTGCTAGCATGGGATTTGTTTCTTTTTTTGAAAATGGCAATGCCTATTTTCTTGTTGGTTTAGTCTTTTAATATACACTTTAATAAAAGTTGTTCTAGGGGCTGGAGAAATGGTTTATCAGTTCAAGAGTGCTTGCTCTTCCAGAGTACCGGAATTGAGTTCTCACTACCCACAACAGCTCACAACAGCCTCTAACTGTCTAACTGTAGCTTCAGGGGTTCTAACACAGCCCTCTGATCTGTGGACACCAGCACACACATGTGTATATACATACAAATAATTTAAAAGCTATTATAATCTAGGAGTTTAAGCATTTGTTTAATAAAGTAGCAAAAGGAACTGGGTAGGTAAAGTCTTCTATAGGAAGTAAAAGAAAGCATTGCTTTTGAATTTGTGTCCGCTTTGGCAATCTTCAGATCTCTAAAATGTTAAATCACCACATCAGATTGGCCTGAGTAGTGTATGAATTTCTCTATTACAAATTTCTTTAACAATGATACAACATGGCCTATAATTAGAAGCAAGTCTTTTTCAGCATAAAAATACAATGTAGAACTGCCCCATTTGTTATGGAAGCTAGAACCACATTAACCTGAAGATTAATGAAAATTAAATTGAATTGACAGTTTTAATTGCTAAGTAACAGTAGTCACATTTCAATATGGTCAGTTGCCACAGGAGTGTAGTGGCTGTTACCTTGTACATGGCAGATCAAAAATGTCATGCTAAAAGTTCTGTTAAATGGCATAATCTAGAGCCTATAGAAGAGTAGTCATGTCTTTAAAGCATTTGAAGTGAATTAGCTTAACTGTGCTTTAAAAAGAAAAGAAGATTTGGCTGAGCAGTGGTGGCACACACTTTTAATCCTAGCACTCGGGAGACAGAGGCAGGCAGATCTTTGTGAGTTCGAGGCCAGCCTGGTCTACAGAGTGAGTTCCAGGACAGGCTCCAAAGCTACAGAGAAACCCTGTCTCGAAAAGCAAAGAAAGAAGATTTGTGTTTACTTTGTGTATGTGTGTGTTTTGCCTGCATATATGTACGTGCACAATGGGTTTCCCCCTGGATCTCTTGAAACGGGGGTTACTCATGTGAGCCACTATGAGGCTGTTAGGAATCTAACCTGAGTTCTCTGCAAGAACAGTTAAGTATTCTTACTCAGTGAGCCCTCTCTCCAGCCCTAGCTCTTTAAAGCATGTTCTAGTGGAAACATTTAAGGACTTAGAAGTTCCTTGTACAGGCTTTACATTCCTTTTCCCTTTGGCTATGGCGCCCTCTAGTGCTTCAACTTTGTAGCAATGCCATCTTGAAAGGTTCTGTTTGATTGCAGTCAAAGAAACTTAAAACATTTTGGAAATCTCTTTCTTTCCTCCCCAAAATCTCCTTCCCTCTCTTGTCTCTTCCCTTCCTTGGGGAAGTGTCTGTACCTTTTACCCATCCTCCAAAGGACCTGAGATTCTGAGATTTAAAAAAAAAAAAAAAAAACTAAGACTTGCTCTTTGATACAAGTCCTTATGTGGTCAGAACTCTTGTAATGTCTTTAAAAAGGAGAGTGTAGTGTAACTTGAAGAAGGTTTATACCTCCCTTACATGTGAACTTCTGGATCACACTCAACGCGTGCCGCATCCCATACTGGGTATTTACAAAGAGCGATTCATTTGGTCCTCGCAGTGGTCCCATCTGCTCTTCTGCACTTAGATGGTGAAACTACAGCATACACACCAAATGAAACTCGTCTAAGGTGCCAGGAAGTGGTAGAGCCACTGTTGTGGCTCCAGAGTGTGTACTCACAAGCACCCTCTAGGCGCAGTGAGGTTCTGCCCTGAAGTGGGTCTGGTGGATGGAGAGGAGACTGCAGCCCCTGGGGCCTGTGTTGTAGCAGTAAAAAAACAGTAATAATAATAATAATGGAACTCTTAAGTTACTGCTGACCATGCATGAAATTGTGGTCACTATCCACTACTGATTTTTAGTAGATAAGTGTGTAGCGGCCCCACCCCCATCTTGTTTCCTTTGGTTTCAATTGCCCCTAGTCTAAAAGTATAAAATGGAAAATTCCAGAAGTAAGTGATTCACAACTTTTAACTTGAATAATGTTCTGAGCAGAGTGAATACTACACTATCCCTTTCTGTCTCACCAGGTATGTTAGCATTTTTTGTTCAGCTTGGCCATGCCATGTAGTCTGTCTTCCCATTTGTTGCTTACTAACTGCCTTAAATTCCAGCTCAGCTGTAGAGGCACCACAGTGCTTTCTTTCAAGTAGTTGTCATTTACTTAATAAAAGCCCAACCTTGTAAGAGTAGCGATCTGGGCAGATGGGTCCAAGAAAAGCTTCAAGAGCTTCCTACAAGTGGGAGGGTAAAGTTCATCAGTGCTATACAGAATAGATGGGTTATATAGGGTTTGACACTATCTACAGTTTCAGGAATCCTCTGTGGCCTTGGAATGTGACACTCACAGATATGGGCAGGCTGTTGTAGTACACCAAGAACTAGAATTACAGATGCCGTGAGCCGCTACGTGGGTGAAGGGAATTGAACCTGGGTCCTCTGCAAAAGCAGCAAGTGCTCTTAAACTGCTGATCCCTTAAACTCTGCAGCCCTATACCACCTTTTCTTAATTTATCTGTCTTGAACACTATGGACTTCTTCCTCAGAGGCGTGAGGGTTAATCCCACCATCCCCCTTTTTTGATAATGATATAATATTCTTTTTCATCTGTCGTGGTTATTAATGCTCCTATCTATTTTTACCTCTCCAAGCCTCTTGCCCTTTCGTACCAGCTTTATTTCACTTTTACAGTGTCCTAACTTTTATATTATGTTTGGTATCATTAGTTTTTTTAATTAAAATATACATGCACATGCCATAATGCAATGTGGAGGTCAAAGGACAGCTTGCAGGAGACGGTTCTCTCCTTCCACCGTGTGGGTTCTGGGGATTGAATTCAGGTTATCAGATTTGGGGCCACGGGCCTTGCTGAGCCATCTCAATAGCTTAATTTTTTTTTTTTTGCATTTTGTTCATTCTATAATTGAAGTCTGGAAATAGAAAGCAAATACAGAATACATGAACGTGACTTTTTTCTTTTAATTAGAGCCCAGGTTAGTTTTGTGGGAGGCTAATTGCTTTTCTTTGTATCTTAGAGGTCACTCTTGATAGACACATTCTTCTGTTCTTAGATTCTGCTTGCACTGAGTTTTAAGACACATTTTACCTTGCTTCTAGTTGCACTCTGGCTTTTTGGGGGGTGGTTGCTAATTTTTCTGCTGTGGTACAAGCTTGATCTATTACTTTGTTTCCCATGAAGCAAATCCTGTTGTTAACATTAGTGTTTATTAACTTTTGAGTATGATTTCTATTCTAGTGATAAATTTTGGGTTCCAGATGTGTGTCCGGGGATGTAACTTGAGCCTCTTTTCCCATGGACACAATCTTGGATTGAGATTTTTAGACCAATCTTGCTGATTTCTTTTTCTTTTGAAATGATAATGTTATTGATTAGACTAATGCTCTCTCTTATACTTTGTTATGCTTTGATTAGATTTTCTGGCCTGATCTTTCTCTCTTGATTTTTAAGTGCTCTTCGCTTAATCTCATCCATTATGTGTGGATTAGACTGAATTTAAGCCCCTTGATTGGCTCCTCCAAATTCCAGTATCCCCTAGGTACTGTATAAAGATCATGTCACCAGGGTGCTGCATACCAACAGTCCCGTTGTGTTCTCTGCTACTGTCCCTTGGCTTTATCTTAGAGGGTCTGTCTGCAAGAAGAAAACAGAAACCACACCTCTTACAGTTTGAACTTTTTTTTCCTTTTTTTCTTTTCTTTTTAAAGACAGAGTCTCATTATATAGCTCAATGGTTAATACCATTCCTTATGTTGTGACCCCCCAGCCATAAAATTGTTTTGTTGCTACTTCATAACTGTAATTTTTCTGCTGTTATGTATTGTAATGTAAATATCTGATAGTCTTAGGCAACCCCTGTAGAAAGGTTGTTCAACCCTGGGGTTGTGACCCAAAGGCTGAGAACCACTGATGTAGATCAAACTGGCCTTAAATTTACTCTGTAGCCTAGGCCTTAGCCTGCCCAGTGTAGGGTTATAGGCGTTGCTACCATGTCCAGCAAAGATCCCTCTTTAAAAATAATAATAATAATGTGTGTGAGTGTGTATGTGAATGTGGGAACCCAAAGAAGCCAGAAGCATCAGATACCCGTGAGCTGGATTTACAGATCTCCATCCTCTCCTGGAGCAGGACATAACTCTTAACCCAGGAATACTTTTAAATTCTTCTGAGAAGTTTGCTGAATACCACTGTCTGTAGTGGGATTGGCAGATGCACCATTTTTCTTTACTGGTTCAGAAGGTTCTAGCTTCCCCTCTCTTCTCCACTTTGTGCAGTTGTAAGTTTTATTGGGTGTGTTGACGTTCTCACTTTATGTCTAAACCAGTGTTAACTGTTCAGGTTGATATAATATGTGCATTGTAACACAAACTTCTCAGCTAGAGTGAAGCAAACCTCAGGAACAGGTATCTAGTTTCGAAGAAATTGAGGCACAGTGCATGGTGCACGTGAGAAAGATAGACTCTAAAGCCTGAGAGTTGGCATCGTCATAATTAACATTAAATACTTAGGTGCTAGGTTCTGTGTTCTAGACTTTGCTGGGATCTCTTCATTTGATTCTCACACCAGCCTTTGGAGAATATCTACTATTTATTTCTTCTTCTTACCTTAGAAACAGTGACAGGATTGTGGCTTAGTGGTCATTAAGTAATTTGTCCAGGGTATCTTGGTAAGAGTCCGCTCTCTCTTCAAATGTACATTATTTCCTATCTTTCCCCCATTAGCAATTTCCATTATTATTGTTAGCCAGAGATTCTGCCCTTGAAGATAAAAGCTGAAATGCTTTACTAAGATTGACATGCGGGGAAGGGGCTGGAGAGATGGCTCAGTGGTTAAGAGCACTTGCTGCACTTGCAGATGACCTGGGCTCAATTCCCAGCAACCATATGGTGGCCCACACTGCCCATAATTCCATTTTTAAGGGATCCGACACCCTCTTCTGGCTTCCATGGGCACCAGGCAGACATGTGATACACACATGCAAGCAAAATACTCATACACATGATATAAAATAAATAAATCTTAAGCCGGGCGATGGTGGCGCACGCCTTTAATCCCAGCACTCGGGAGGCAGAGGCAGGCGGATCTCTGTGAGTTCGGGACCAGCCTGGTCTATAAGAGCTAGTTCCAGGACAGGCTCTAAAGCTGCAGAGAAACCCTATCTCGAGAAACAAAAAAATAGATAGATAGATAGATAGATAGATAGATAGATAGATAGATAGATAGATAGATAGATAGATAGATCTTTTTGGTGTTTTGTTTGGTTTGGTTTGTTTGAGGCAGGGGCACATTATGTAGTCTTGATTGACTGGGAGCTCACTATTAGATCAGGCTGTCTTCAAAGATCTGTCTGCCTCTGCTTGCCTCTGCCACCAGAGTGCTGAGATTAAAGGTGTGTACCATGCCTGCACCAGAACAAATAAATCTTAGAATAAAATTGACTTAGTGGTGGGATCTTTCCTTCTTCATTTTTTCTCTGTTAACTATGGAAGTGGAAATCTAATAATCTCCAGCGTCATGTGTATGTTACTCATAACTGACTTAGATAACCTTTTACTTATTTATGGTTTGTGAAAGCAGTATTTACAAGTACTTCATTCTGGTTCAGAAAAGCCTCTATCTTTGCTTTTTAGAGTGTCCAGAATATAAGTGGCTAGAGAAGCTGGCGGATGAGGGGGAGGGTGGAAAGAGAAGAGGCAGGCACCAGGGAGAAGTGACAAGCCTGTGAAGCAGACAGCCCTATTGATTTATGCTGCAAGCTGCATTCTGGAGCAAAGAATTGAAATCCATTATCCCAAGCACATAGCTTTCAAATCCCTTTGAAAAGCAGTTTAGATGCCATCTAATCCCAAATCATTTAAAAATAGTTTTGAAGTACCCAGAATTCTAAAACGCCCCAAGCAATTTGTCTCGGACTAGAACCGTGAAATAATGGGAAATTAACTCTTTATTGGTATCTTCCTCTTATATGCTGTTCGTGTGACCTGGTGTATTAATTTGTGCTTTAGATAAGTCCCAACAAGGGGGCTAGGATATATCCTTGTATACTTTTGAAAAACTCACAACAAAGATAATATAGGAAAGAAACCCTGCCAGGCACTTCACTTTTTTTCTTTGAAAATATATTGCAAGTTCAAACCCTGTCACAGCAAATAAGTACAAATGCATGGCGCACGTAATTTCAGGCTTTTTGAAAAGTTACAAAGATCTTCAAATACTCTTTACTCAGAGTTCCCGCTTGTTAATACTTTGTTTTCTTCTTCATTTTCTCTTTGTTTAGTGCTTTACCAGGTGCCCTGGACACGCCTTTCATCTCAACAGAGGCAGGCTACTCCATATAGCAAGTTCTAGGCCAGCCAAGGCTACATAGTGAGATCCTGTCTGAGAAAACAAATGAGGTGGGGTGAGGTGGGGGGCGCAGCTAATTAGAGGAACAGAAGTTTTTAGACATTCTCAGAGACTTGTACAGTAGAGCAGTATAAAAGAAGACATATATGAACGAACAATCATATTCTTTCTACGTATAGCAATAAAGGTCATATTTCTGCACATATATGGTTGCCATTTCTTTTGGTACGTTCTAGAATGCTGTGCTCTATATTACTCTAACAGTCAAATTTGACAGTGCATTTGTATCGGTCTGTATGAGGAGAGGTGATGTTAGCACACAAGCGAACCCTTCAACTATGGATCATAACTTGAAATACATGTCAGATCTCTGCATGTTCATATGTTCAGTCCAACAAGTTCACCTTCAGTTTTCTTGTTTTCTGTCAAGAATCCTTTTTTATGTTGTTGTGGTGGTGGTTTTCTTGTTTGTTTGTCTGTCTGGTTTTTCAATTTGTTTGATTGATTGGTTTCTCTGTGTAGCTCTGGCTGTCCAGGAACTTGCTCAGTAGACCAGGCTAACCTTGAACTCAGAGACCCACCTACCTCTGCCTCTGCTAGGATTAAAGGCATATGCCACCACACCTAGCTAAAAACTTTTTTTCTTTAACTACTAAATTTGAGTTAAACCAAAACAGAGATCATAAACAGTTGGATCACAACATCTGACTCACAGAGCACGGCCACAGCGCCAGACTTGTGTGAAACACCTTCTTATGCCTAGCTTCCACCATGCAGCTTGAGAGGCTCGGAGCCAGCTTGTGGTATATTCAGCACTATGCTCACCGCCATCCTCCCCTCTTCAGAGCCAGCCTTCTTCCTTCTACACTGCCACAGCTGCCAGAAATGTCAAGAATTTATTTTTAATAGTTATCAAATAATGTACACATTTTTATAAAGATAAGAACTTAGTTTTATTTTGCTTTGAGATTGCTCATATATTCTTTATGCAGAAGTTACTGAGGGATGATGAGTGAGGGATGATTGTGTTTTAAGTTTCACATGTGGCAAAGTATATATAACAATAAATTTTAGGTGCACAGTTCAGAAACGTTAAGCATGTTTCTGTTATTGTGTACCCAGTCTGCAGAATTTGTGCATCTAAGAGAACTCATACCTGCTTGCACTTGGCCCCTGCCAGCCACTTCTCTATAGACTGTTCTTATTACTTTGCTAAGATAGACTAGAGGGCCAGGGCTCAGCAGATGAAAGCCCTTGCCATGTAAATTTATCTAAATTCAGTCTCCAGAACCCAGGGTAGTAGGACAGATGTGACCTCTACAGCAGGCTGTATCGCCCTTCTCCACCATGCACATATAAACATAGATAAAGCCCAATGGAGACATACAGTATTTGTCTTTGTGGGTAGCTTGTTTGACTGAGTAAAGAATCTTCACGTTTCACATAGTATAGTGTGTGCTCATGTTTCAGTAAGCCAAAACAATATAGTTTCAAATAGAACGGTTTTAAAAGAGTACAACAAAATTCAGTAGATGGTACAGAGGTTTCCTACATGTCTCCTATGCTTAATAAATTGCCTACCCCTCTGTCAGCATCCTGTAGGATGGCAGTAGCCATGAATATGTGTTGACATGTCATTATCACCCAGAGTCTATATTATCTTGTGGTTCGGTCTATGAATTTGAACACATGCATAGTGACATGCAGAGTGGTTTCAGTTTAGTGAAAATCCACTCTGCTCTGCCTGTTTATCCTCCCTGCCCCCCGCCCCCAGTACTCCTTTTACTGATTACATAATCTTGCCTTTTCTAGAAGGTCCTGTAGTTGTACTCATACCGTGTATAACCTTTAGACTGACTTTCACCTAGTGATATCCGTTAAGGGTTTTTTTTTCCCATGTCTTGGGAACTCACCCCCACCACTGCCTCTTGACGGGGTCCTTCTGTATAGCTCTGGCTCATCTGGAATTTGGTATGTAGACCAGGCTGGCCTGTCTTGTGATGCTTCTGTCTCTATCTCCTAAGTGCCAAGATTATAGATGTGTGCCACTATGCCTAGCTCAATGGCCCATTTCTTTCTAGTGCTGAACAATATTTCATTGTCCAGATGAACTGAACTTTTGTATGCAGTCACTTACTGAAGGACATCTGGTAGTATCCAAGTTCTAGCTGCTGCAGACAAAGCTGTGGGAAACATTTGTCTGCGAATTGCTGTGTAGATGTAGGTTGTTGGCTCCTTTACTAAATACCAAGGAGTTAATTATGGGGTCATATGGGAGGAGTGTGTTTGCTCAGTTTTGGGAGAAACTGCTAGACTGTCTTTAAAAGTGACTACCAGCAATGAGTGAGAGTCCCTGTAGCAAACCCTTGGCAGTTCACTGTTGCTGTTTGTGGAGGGTTTTTTTTCTTTTTTTAAAAGTGATTTTATTGTGTACACAGAGAATTTGTGCCTCTAGAGCAGAGACTGTGGACAACTCATTTCCATTTGGGTGGGAGGACCCGCCTAGTCTTAGAGTAATGAGGCAGTTAGCGAATTCTTCTCTCTATTTCAGGCTGACTGAATTTAACATCTTTATCCTTCCTGTTCCTCTCAGGATGCTTTCAGACAGTGACTACTTTCTTAATCAAATGGTAGCAATCCTTAGGGAGATCAGGGGCAAGGCCTTTGGACTTTTAAGTTTCTCAAGATCTTATTATCAGTCACAAAACGGACCTATGCCACTCCATGTGAGTCCCTCAGGATCATGCTTATTTGGGAGGAAGTCAGGCCTTTCTTGGCCAGTTTGTAAATCTGTTCCTTCAGATGTCAGCTTCAGCCGGGTGGGGACGCTAAGGCTGTAGGGCAGAGCCGACTGGGATGAGCTCTTCCGGGAGCACACATGTGACCATGATGGCCGAGGTCTGGCAGTAAAGAGAGCGAGTTTTACCCATGCAGTAGGTATATAGTTGTGTGTGTGTTACTGTTGTTTATTGTGCGACGCCGTAGGGACATGCTTATTTACTGTCCCGTACCTTCCTGGTGAGGCAGCGTTTTGTCCATTGTAAAAATGAGTTAGTTATATTCTTAATGTTGAGTTTTAGTTATTTTTAAAGTTTTGAATAACAACCCTTTATCTTTTGGTAAATGCTTTCCCCTGTTTGGTACTTAGTTTCTTGACAGTGTGATACTATTATGTGACCTTTTGTGGGGAGATGTAAACAAATCAGGTAGGGCAACAGCAACAAACCAGAGACATGATTCTACCCAAGCAAGTCTAGCTTGGTGAGCCAGTGAGTTTCTTGGGGCCGCTCGCAGGAGTGTGGGTGAGGGTTTGCACACAACAGGCAACAGAAGGTCACTGCAGCGCTGCAGCCCACTCAGTGTGGCTGATGGGTCGTGGAAGCTGTACCTCTGGAATCCCTGGTTCAACTTGCAGGTGGTTCCATTGAAGAAATCCCTCTTCAGCAATTGTGACTACTCAGATTACCTCAGAGGGGGAGCTTGTAGGTCCTATAACTTTCTGAGCCTCCTTGACTCGTGTAAGTTTCCTGAACTTCAGATGCTGCAGTTTTATTAGCCTAGGAGCATCCCTGTTCCTACAGGAGGGAAAGTTTTGATCCAGAAGAAATAGCTACCTAATACTTAATATGTTCAAAGAGCAAAAGATTTGTTGTTTGTTTTGTTTTGTTTTTTCAAGACAGGGTTTCTCTGAAGCTTTTGGAGCCTGCCCTGGAACTAGCTCTTGCAGACCAGGCTGGCCTCGAGCTCACAGATCCACCTGCCTCTACCTTCCAATGCTGGGATTAAAGGCGTGCACCATCACCGCCCGGCTTTATTGTTTGTTTTTGAATTGTGTGTGTGTGTGTTGGGGGGGGGGTTGTCTGCCTGTATGTTGTGTAGTATCTTCAGAGGCCACAAGAGGGATCCAGATCCCCTGTAACTATAACTATAGACAGTTAGCCTGCAACTAGTTGTGGGTGGGTACCTGAAGCTGAAACTGAATCCTCTGGAAGAGTCTCTAGTGCCCTTAACCACTGAGCCATTTTTTCAACCCTGAATAAAAATTTTTCTCTGGATAAAGTATGAATTGGAGGCCAGCCTGGTCTACACAGTAAGTCAGGGCTCCATATGAGACCATGTCTCAAAAAATTTTGAATTTAGAGACCAGGTGATTTTTTTTTTTGGTTTTGTTGTTTGTTTATGAGACAGAGTCTCTCAGTGTAGTCCTTACTGTTCTAGAAATGGCTATGTAGACCAGGCTGACCTCGAACTCACAGAGATCTGCCTGCCTCTGCCTCTCAAGCACTGGGATTAAAGGCGTGCACCACCATGCCTGGCTGTATTGTATCTTTCTATCAATGGGCATGCAGTATTCAGTCCTTTAGTTTCTTCATGAGAGTTGTATAATTTTCCTCATACAGTTTTTTTAAAGGATGGAAGTAAGTTCAGGAGATTTATTGTATAACATGGTGACTATAGTTTATGACTGAAGTTAAATGCTTTCATTTCCAAAATGATACCTGTATGAGGTGATGCATATTTTAATTGACTAGATTTTACCATTCTGCAGTGTGTATGTACTTTCAAATATCATGCTGTGCATGATAAATGTATACAGTTTTATATGTCTATTTGAAATAAAAATTTGAAAAGAATTTGCAAAGTCTCCTGTTTATTGCAGGGGATATGTTCCCTGACCCCCAGCAGACAGCTAAAACTGGATAGTGCTAAACCTGAAACTAAGTGACATTTTTAGTTCCCTCCCTCTGCCTTTGTGTAGCTCCTGTACATATTTTGTTCTATTTATACCTTGATATTTCACTTTTAGGAGGCATTTGTAGAATAAAATGATGTGTACTTCCAAGTTCTTCTTGTTCGTTGTCGATGTGTAAGAAAACATTGGTTTCTGTGTCTACCCTTATCTCAGAACCCACTCACTGTTCAGTCCAGGAGTCTGTGTTGATGACCTCACATAGATGGTCTTGCCATGCCATGCAGAGACAGTTGTTTTTCCTTCCCAGAGATCCCGTCCTGCCTTTTCTTCCTCTTTGCTCCTTCTTCTCTCTCTCCGTCCTTTCCCCTTTTTTCTTTTTTTCCTTATTTCTTTTATCTTTTCTGTCTTTCTTGTCATAATGTTGAAAAGATACAGTGAGAGGAGACATCCTTGTCTTCTGATTTTAATGGGAAAGCTTCCGGTTTTTCCTCTCTTTAAGTATAATGGGCATAGACATTCTTATAGATTTTTTTTATCAAGTCCAGAAATTCCCTTTATTCCTAATTTGCATTTTTTTCCCTTTTTAAGGTGGAATGATAAGTGATTTGAGTGTACCACGTTTTGTTTCCCATTCACCCATCGATGGACACTTGGGTAGCTTCCATCTTTTGGCTGTTGTGAATAATACTTCTATGAACATGGGTGTGCACATAGCTCTTTGAGATCCTGCTTTCAGTTTTTCTGGGTAAGTACCAGAAATTGGGTTACCCAATTACATAATAGTTCTAATTAAAAAACATTTTAGGAACCAGTACACAGAATTTCATATATAAGGATGTTCACTGCACTAATGTTTATAACAGCAAAACTTTGAAAGCAGTCTTGCTTCATCAGCATAGCTATAGAATAAAGTATTCTGTAGCTATTTTAAAAGAGTACGGTAGGTTTGTGAGTTTTAATATGTCAAAATGGCTAGGCATATTAAAATGAGAAAAACATTATGTCATTGTAAACCTGTTTTATTTTAAATCTGTACATGTTTGCTTCATTTTTTTTTTTTCCGAACGAATTATGAGCTTGTGGAGAAAGGGAGGAGAGAGACTGATAAGAGAGTCAGCTTTTACCATAAGGCACTGTACCATTTCAGGGCTTACAAAGAACACAGTTTTGTAAGAACACAACAAAATCGAATTATTGTATGGGAGAGGCTATTCCCATTTGTCTTTGAAATACAAAGATAATTCTGTTTTGCTTATTAAGTGTTTTTATTGTTAGACACATATCAAAGATTTTTAATGTTTTGTGACTTGACTCATGTATGTATGTTTCTACATAATAGTGAATTTCTGTCAAAACGATTTCACATAGTATGTAGTTTCTGTCCTTACTCTGTGAGACATTCTCATCTTGATTCCTCTGTGTCTGACTGGTGACTGCAGACTGAGCCTTTCCTATTCCCAGAATTCTCCGAGTCTGGTCACTATGCTTATACTTACTGCCTGGCCAATCAGCATTTTTTTTTTTTTTTTTTTTTTTTTTTTTTTTTGGTTTTTCGAGACAGGGTTTCTCTGTGGCTTTGGAGCCTGTCCTGGAACTAGCTCTTGTAGACCAGGCTGGTCTCGAACTCACAGAGATCCGCCTGCCTCTGCCTCTCGAGTGCTGGGATTAAAGGCGTGCGCCACCACCGCCTGGCCAATCAGCATTTTATTAAACCAATACAAGTGACAAATCTTTACAGGGTACAAGAACATTATCCCACAGTACCCCCTTTTTTCTTTTCATAACAAGAACTCTGAATCTGATCTCCTTTGTTTAGCTTTTTTCCTGACCATTATCCATAATAACTTGTAACAAACACTCTAAACTAAGACAAACATCCATAACCCATTTTTTGGGAACGTGGACGTAGTTTTCTAGACGGTTTCCTGCTGATTGGGGGCTGGTAATCTTATGGCGACCCAAGGAAAATTTAGGATTATGGTTAAATCCTGACTGGAATATTCTTTGAGGCTGGATCCATCTCAGCTAAGACAAATAATAACACAGTATCCAGACTCTCTGTGTATTTTCCATCATCATGTGGCTTTTAATTTTTTTTTTTTTTTTACTATTTCTTTTATTTTTAATTTTTGTTTTGTTTTTGTTTTTTGAGACAGGGTTTCTCTGTAGTTTTTTAGCCTGTACTAGAACTCACTCTGTTGACCAGGCTGACCTCAAATTTACAGAGACCCACCTGCCTCTCTCTGCCTCCCCCAGTGCCGGGATTAAAGGTGTGTGCCACCAAACGCCTGGCTTATATTTCGTCTGCTAAGAAACGTTACTAGGATTAAAGCTGCTTTTACGGCTGGATCTGCCCCAGTTTGGCTTCCTGAGAGATTAGCTTCATGGTGAAGGTATTGGTGGGGAGCCTTTTTTATTTTTTTAACCACAGCTTTGTGGAGTTTCTAGGCCCATGCTACCACCAAGAAGCATGCCACCAGCTGCTCATAAACACCATTTAAGTGTTTGGTGGCAGGACCTCTTAAAAGAGCTACACAGTTTTTGCTGCTAACGCTGAGTCAGGAAACCTCTCTTAAAGGAACTGCACCTCTGCTCACCTCTAGCAAACAGCCCACCTGAGGCAGGGCTGCTACCAAAAAGCCACTTGACTTTGTTCTTTTGTCTATCTCAAATCCATTTTTTAGCTTTCTCAGGCTTTATGTGGAAATTCTTGCCAAATGTTTGGGTGCCATTTGTAGACGGAAGTTTTTGTTCTTATTCAGTGAGGCATTCTCATCTTGCTTCCTCTGTGTCTGGCTGGAGACTGAAGACTGAGCCTTTCCTCTTCCCAGAATTCTCTTAGTCTGGTCGCTCTGCCTATACTTCCTACCTGGCTATTGGCCATTCAGCATTTTATTAAACCAGTATGAGTGACAGATCTTCACAGGGTACAAGAGCATTCTCCCACAGCAATGGTACTCTGCTGCGGTCAAGGAAGGGATAAAATTAGAGGTTTGTCAAAGAATTTCTTAGTTTAAGCATTCTGTTACATTGTACACTGAATCGCCTCCTCTTCCTCCTCCTCCTCTTCTTTTCTAGCAGTAGATCTTCATGGAGGACCACGGAGTGACCCAAACTGAACACATGGCTACCATAGAAGCCCATGCAGTGGCTCAGCAAGTCCAGCAGGTCCATGTAGCCACATACACCGAGCACAGTATGCTCAGTGCTGATGAAGACTCCCCTTCCTCCCCTGAGGACACTTCTTATGATGACTCGGATATCCTCAACTCCACGGCAGCAGATGAGGTAACTGCCCACCTGGCCGCCGCAGGTAATGTTTGCCCTGGAAGCTCCTCTTTCCTGACTTGTGGCCATGCCTTTCTGAAGGGCCTGGGATTCAAGCACGCTCACATTTCTTTTCATCATTTTTTTTTTTTCAGTGCTGGGGATCAAACCCAGGGCCTCGCATATACTAGGCAAGTACTCTACCACTGAGCTACATCCCAAGCCCTTCACCATACATTTTAAACCTGCATCTCCAACTTTAGCCTGTTCCGGGAGAGTTGCGTTCTGGGGTCACTTCCTACTAGTGTGGTAGCGTTGCTTGTCCTTTCTCATCCATCTGGCAGTCTTCTGGTTTCTAGTGGAGTATTTATTCACATTAAATGCAAGGACTGACATCTTTAGATTTTAATATTCTTAAGGTTAAGAAAAAAATTTTAGTGTTGGCTTTTCTTTCCTTTTGTGCTGGGGATGAACCCCAAGCTTTTACACGCTAGACAAGAGTCCTACCTTGAGCAGTGTCTCTCAGTCCTAGACTTTCTAATGAGAGTGGATTTCTCCACCTCTCCAGACATGGACTTGAGTTTCCAGTTTGTGTGAAAATTTATTACTGTTGTGTTTAGGTTTCCACAATAATCTGATTTTACAGTTCATGTGGGAATTCTTTCTGAGGGACCTGTGGATCTGTTGCTGGCTGTTGTTAGTGATAGGTCTTGTTTATGCTGGCTCCATGCTTCATATGCTACTTATATGTGAATGAATGTTATGTGATATGTTTTGAAATGGGGGGGTCTTTGAGACAGGGTTTCTCTGTAGCTATGGCACCTGTTCTGGAACTCTCTCTGTAGACTATGCTGGCCTTGCTTGAACTCACAGGGATTTTTGCCTGCCTCTGTCTCCCGAGTGCTGGGATTAAAGGTGTATGCCTCCACCGTGTGACTTTTTGAAATCATTTTAAAAAATAATTTGGGGTCTAAAATACTCTGCTGGACATGGTTTCTGTTTGATTCTGCTAGATAGGACCAAGACCCCTAGTGACCTTGTCGCAGTCCAGCTTGTGGGTTGAAGTTTTCCAGGATACCAAGTGACTTAAAACTAGCTGTGTCTTGTATAGTTCTGTGTACAGTGTGTGTTTATTATGGTGAGGACACTCATATCAATCATGCTTGGGTTTTATTTAGGAAAAGCAGGACAGGGAACCAATTATCAGGAATGGCCAAAGTATCACATTTTTAAAAATACATGCTGTATTTAATTAAAGTGAAGAAGAAAAGTATAATAATCTCATACTATAATTTTTTATGCACTGTGTTATTTCTGGAAAGGTGAACTTTTGTTGTTGTTGTTGTTGTTGTTGTTTTTTCGAGGAGGGGCTTCTCTGTAACTTTAGAACCTGTCCTGGAACTTGCTCTGTAGACCAGGCTGGTCTCAAACTCAGAGATCCACCCACCTGCCTTTGCCTCCTAAGTGCTGGGATTAAAGGTGTGTGCCACCCCCACCCAGCGAAAGGTGAATTTAAAAAGTAAGGGAGGGGCTAGGGTACAGCTCAGTGGTAGAGCACTTGCCTAGCTCGCATGTGCAAGGCACTGGGTTTAAATGTTTATAACATATATTTTGTGAAATGTTTAGACTTTCCAGAAGAGGGCATCCTAATACAATGAACCGAGCCCAACTTGGTTCCTGTGAGGGCAGATGCTTTTGAGAAAAGGCTTTGCTGTGCCCTACTGCATTGTCATAGTGTGGGGATGATGCAAGGGTAGCAGAGACTGGTTCAGGGCTTGAGCACTCACCTAGCGTGTGTGACACCCTGGGTTCCGTTTCCAGCATGACTAAAGAAAAGATTAGAAGTGACTAGGTATAATTGCCTGTGTCTGGAGGCCTGACTACTCAGGAGGTTGAGGCAGGAGGAACACGTGAGCTCAGGTGTTCAAGACCACCTAGATAATCACAATGAGACTTTGTTTTAAAAACAAACAACACGCAAAACAAAAGAACAGGAAAGGACTAAAGTTTTTCATCTGTCTAGTGTGTAAACAGAGGCCCTTCAAATTTCTGATGAGTAGCTACTAAGGAACTGTAATTATATAGACTACAAGGTATAGATTTTTTGACTAAGAGCTTACTTCTGAAGATACTGTCAGATCACTAGTGGCAGGTGATTGGTGTAGGGAAGTGCCAAGAAGAGGGCACTTCAGACTGAGGAAGTTTCAAAGGCAGGGACTTTCAGAGAAAAATGGGAAGGAGGCCATTGTGGCTACTCTTTGTGAGCAGGAAGAGAAACTAATGAAGAGGGCTGGCATGAGTGGAGCCATGCGGGGCTTCTGCAGGGCGGACTTTGCACAAGCAGCTGGGTGTAGAGGCACACACACCTGTAATCACAGTAAGCAAAGGAGAATTTGCAGAGATGACAGAGTGCTTTATTAACTGCCCAGGTTTATGATCGACCCTAACTTGTCACAAGCTAGAGAATTCTTTCTGAGGGCGAGTCTGTAGCATCGTTATATCTAAAAGGCAACTCAGAAAAGTCAAGTGACCATTTGTGTCATGTTGCCTGTCAGACTGTGATTCTCTCCAGCCCAGAACAAGAGCTCTTGATCATGTTGCTTTTCAGGAAATAAAAAGAAGTTAAGAAGGGCCTAGGGAGATGCTCCGTCAGCAAAGTGCTTTCCGTGCAAGCGTGAGGGGCTGAGTTTGACCTCAGGACCCAGTTAAGAAGCTGGTGTGGCGGCCTGCATTTATAATCCCAGCACAGAAAGGCCTTTGGGGCCTGCTGGCCAGGTAGTCTAGTCCAGATGCTACTCTTCCACATATGAGGAACACACATGTGTACACTGTGATTGCACACATACATGCACAAGATGGTCAACCTTTTTCCATATTAGTTTCCAGTATCAGTTTCAGAGGACTTCATATTTTGGGTTTTTAGATTTATGCATGTTTTGCCGCATGTATGTATGTGTACCATCTGTGCCTGGAGCCTACAAAGTTAGAAGATGCTGTTGGAGCCCTGGACCTAGAATTAGAGATGGTTGTGAGCCGCCATGGGGGTGCTGGAGACAATGGTGGATCCTCTGGAAGAGTAATAAGTCTCTTAACTGCTGAGCCATCTCTCTCACCCACCCCCAGGAAACTTCATTTTAATCAAAATTAGATTATTTTCTCTAAGGCAGTGGATAGAAGCAGAAAGAGTCACATGATCTGTAGAGACAATTGCTATCTTAAGAGTAGAGTTTGATGAATTGTCTGTCGAATGTAAAATCTCAAATCTTGGACATTAACCTGACATTGGAATACAGGAAAGAATCATGGCAAACACAAACATGCTTGTTGCCCACCTTTGTCAGGCATTGCTACAATTTTAACGTGTTTACTTTGGGCTTTTTGACTTTTCAGGATAGGGTTTCTCTGTGTGACAGTCCTAGCTGTCCTCTCTGTAGACCAAGCTGGCCTCAAACTCACAGAGATCTGCCCATCTTTGCTGGGATAAAAGGTGTGCACTACCACCGCCCAGCTCACTTCTGGCTTTAAAAACTATGTGGGTGTGTGTTAGGCATGCCACAGTGCATGTGTGGAGAACCATTGGAATCAAATCTCCTTCTACCATGTGGGTCCTAGAGATGGAATTCTGTTTGTTGAACTTGGCAGTAATCATCTTTACCCACTCAGCCCTTGATCCTCAGATTGGTTTTTTGTTTTGTTTTTTGTTGATGTTGTTTGGTTTTGTTTTTTCCAGACAGGGTTTTTTTGTGTAGCCCTGGCTGTCCTGGAACTCAGAGAGCTGTCCCTCTTTGTCTCCCCAGATACTAGGACTAAAGGCGTGCGCCACCATGCCCGGCTGGCTTATTTAGGAGTAAGCATTATGGATGCAGTTGAAACTTCTGGCGCCCTCCCCACCCATTTGTTTGAGACTGTTTTTGTTTTGCCGTCTAGCCCAGGATGGTCCTCTTGCCTCAGCTTCTGAATGTTGGGATTAGAAGTGTGCAGAATTATGTCCTGCTAGTGTACCTCCTCTTCACCTTGTTCTCCTTCCTTCTACTGAGCTCACAGCTATTCTGCATTTCATCTTTATTCTCTTGACTTCTTTACATTTTTCTATACATGTATGTATCATTAAATAATAGTTGGCATTGTTTTGCATGCTTTAAATTTTATATTTATGATACCACTTTGAATTTTTGTTTCTGTTTAGCATTTTATTATGTTTAACATTAATTTTCTATAAAAAGTTTTTTTAAAAAACTGTTTAAAGCTAGGTATGGTGAAAGGCAGAGGCAGGCAGGTCTCTGAGTTCCAGGTCAGCCTGATCTACATAGTGAGTTCCGAGCCATCCAGGACTACATGATGAGACCCTTTCTCAAAACTGTATAAACACACAAAAAATTTATTGTTACATATGTTTATATGTTGTAGTGGCTTCTACATGGGCTCCAGAGATGAGCACCTCTACCCACCCTACTCACTGAGCCTTCTTGCTGCCTCTATGGCCCTGGCTGTCCTAGACCAGACTGGCCTCGACCGGCCTGTTTCTGCCTCCCAAATGCTGGGATTAAAGATCTGCACTACTACTGCCCGCTGGGCTTTTTCCTTTTTAAAATATTAACATATATATCCAT
This sequence comes from Arvicola amphibius, assembly GCF_903992535.2. Classification (NCBI taxonomy): domain Eukaryota; kingdom Metazoa; phylum Chordata; class Mammalia; order Rodentia; family Cricetidae; genus Arvicola; species Arvicola amphibius. Next base: position 177,161,782 of record NC_052048.2, read on the forward strand.
TGTACAAATTGATGAGTTTCATAATGGCATTTTCATTTAGTATTTTTATGAGATTTGGTTATATTGATAATGTGGCGGTTGGATTTATTATCAGAATGTTTCACCATTTGTAGATATTTGTCTCAGATCTGGAATTACATAGTTAAAATTTAATTCTCCTTGTCTTTGATAGCCTACCCTTCTCACCTTGTCTTCTGACATAGGGTCTTTGCAGTTCAGTTATGTGCGCTTGTCTATCCAGGAGCTGTCCCTCACTTTTAATAACGCAAGCTTCATAGTAATATGTGATAGAATCAGTACGTCTGTTTAGTATCTTCTAAATTGTTTTGCCTGCTCTTAGCCCTTGTATTTACATTTAAATAAGTGGATTAGTTTATCAACTTCTAAAAACACTCTTTGGAATTTATATTTGCATTTGTAATGGACCAAATCAAAGTCCCTCAAGCTTGCTGACTGAGGATTCAAGTTCAGTGCGAGGTGCTTTCCAGAAAGGTGGAGTGCACACCCACACTGCTCGTTCTTGCACACCTCAGAATAAGCAAAGAGCAGGCGGTGGTGGCACACATCTTTAATTCTAGCACTCAGGAAGCAGAGGCAGCCAGATCTCTGAGTTTAAGGCCAGCCTGGTCAACATAGCTAGTTTCGGGACAGCTAGGGCTTCACAGAGAAGCCCTTTTTCAAAGCAAACAAACAAACAAAAATTAATTAATTAATTTAAAAAATAAGCAAGGAGTTCCAAACAGATGTTGATGAATCCAGCTAATGACAAACCTGCTGAGGTATTTAATGGTGATATATAATTTTGCTTTTTGTTTATTTTGTTTGGCTTGATTTAGTTTTGTTTTTTCGAGATAGGGGTTCTCTGTGTAGCCCTGGCTATTCTGGAACTCACAAAGATCTGCCTGTCTCCTAAATGCTGGGATTAAAGATATACGTCACCACTGCCTGACTTTAAGGGTATTAATATTGACATTTGCAATTTACTTTGAAATGCATAAAAAACATATGGATTTACATAGAGAATAGATATGTATGGTAAAATGTTAAAAATTCTTTAAGCTTTCTTAATACATTTAAAATTTTTTATTATAAAATAGCAATACAGTGAGAAAACCAACCTAATATTTTAAAATGGTCAAAGGATTTGAAGAGAAATTTCTCATGAAAAGGTGTTCAGTGTCATAGAAAACACATGAGAAGATACCACATGCCTAAGAGAGTAGCTGTTAACCAAAGTTACAAGAGATAACTGTAATATATTGGCAAGACTGTGGGACAGTTGGGCCCTTTGTACATCACGTGGTAATATAAAAAAAGCCACTATAGAAGAAATTTGGAGTTTCCTCCAAGAAATTAAAAGATAGAAGAAGTAGGCCTCTGACTCATATGGCAATTCTAAGTAAGCAAATGAACTGGATCCCAAAGACATATTGATCACTATACAAAGTGGCCAGTATGGGAAGACGACCTAGATGTCTTTCTGTGGATGAAAGGCCCGAGGAGATGAACACATATAGCCACACCCTCAGCCTTCACAATGGGAAATCTTGCCATATGTGACAACATAGGTCAACCTTAAAGATGTACTAGCTAACAGAAATAGGCAACTCATAGAAGGACAGATACTGTGAGGGATTGAAATAGGCAAATTCATAGAAACAATACAATAGAATGTATTGCTGAGAGAAAGGAGGTGTGAGAAGTTACTCTTCAACAGATCCAGGGCTGGAGATAGAGCTTAGTGTTAAAGCCACAAGTACTAGAGCCAGAATGCTTGACTAGCGTGCACCAGAGCCGGAGGAGGCAGGGGAAAGGAAATGAGGAGGAGGGAGGGATGGCAGGCCTGAAGGCAGACTAGGTGGGAAGATAGCAGGAGTTCAAGGTCATCCTCTGTCTGTAAGGACTCTAAGGTCACCTGTCCAACAGGAAATTGTCTCTAAAACCTGAATGGATGAGAGGGAGGGATGATTTCAGTATGCAAGATGATAAACTCTAGAAATCTATACATTGTGAGTATAGTTAATAATACTGTTTTGCACACAGTTTTATTCAATGGCAGATCTTCTATTAAAATATTGCCACGGATTTACAATAAAATGGGGGGGGGGTAGGCACAATTAAGATTTCCCCCCTTACAGTTAGCTGGGTACAATGGTAATGGAATGCCTGTAATTCCAGCACTTTGGGAGCTGAGGTAGGAGGGTCACTTTAGGTTCCAGACTAGTCTGGGTTACACAGTGAGACCCGGAAAAAGAAAGAAAGAAAATCCCTTACCATATGTTTATAATAGAAAGCAAGCGGTCTTTTGCTTGCTCTGGGGTTGTTTAGAGGGTGCCATTTCATCAAGACCCTGCTAGTACTGAGTAGCCTGCAGGCAGAAGCCTGTCTAGATTTACAGAAAAGCTTAATGCAGTTCGCCCATTTAGAATACACATGCAAATCTGTTAGCAATTGAATTTTCATCTTTTATAGGACTGACAAGAAAGGATAAAGGTGAAATTTTGTCTTTGATATGTTGAAACTCCTAGGTATCAAGACTGCAATAGTAGTTCCTTAGAATTGCCCTTCGTTTATCCCCACCCTCACCCCAAGGCCTTTGTGCGTTAGTTGCAGGGCAGCTAGCCCAGCCTTTGTTAACATTTTCTTGTTGGAGTAAAGAAGTGTTGTCTCCTTGGCCAGGATCCTTTGATCATCTGGACCTTATGGCTGCTCTCTTCGTTCCCTGGCCCAGTTTCCGGCTTAGTTGGTATTCTTTCAGATGGCCTGTATAGCGGGAGTGTGCATGTTCACTCGCAGTTCTCCCAGTTCCATAACTTGGCAGAGTCTTGGAGCAGTCGGAGGGAGCTAGAGATGCAGTGTGAAGCCCTTAGCTTGTTTCAGTGTGGATAGGTCTTTCTCTCAATGCTGCACTATTTCCTGGTGCCTTTGAGAACACTGTCCTAATAGTGTGGGCATGCTGGCAAAATAAAGCAACAGCATTGTACAAAATTCAAAATGGTGTGTGGCAGGAAGGTATAAACCATTTTGCTTCTTAAAAGACTTATTGTAAATTTAAATGGTTCGTGAGACAATATATTGAAGAACATTGATAATATCAGAAACATTCTGTTTTCACTGAGTGTGTTGTTTTCTGTCTTGTACCCTTGCAGGCTCCTGTCTAATCTCAGCACATTCTTATTATTTCAGGTCCTGTGGGAATGGCTGCTGCTGCTGCTGTGGCAACGGGGAAGAAACGGAAACGTCCTCATGTATTTGAGTCTAATCCGTCTATCCGGAAGAGACAGCAGACACGTTTGCTTCGGTGAGGGTTGTGCCTCATCTTACTGTTCCTCACAGTCTTCCTGTGTGAATGGCAGGGCAAGAACATTTTTTACTAGGTTCCTCGTTAGACTTAGAATCATTCCCATTAAATTAAATGGATGAAAATCTAGAAAATATGATGTAATAAATGTATAACATTGGCTAGCTATGGTGGCATACGCCTTTAATCCCAGCATTTGGGAGGTAGAGGCAGGTGGATTTCTGTGAGTTCGAGGCCAGACTGGTCTACATAGTAAGTTTCAGGTCAGGCAGAGCAACATAGTAAGACCTGTCTCAAAATAAGATGTCTAATGTCACATTAATCCATCCAGAGGAAGTTTGTGTGCCTGCTGTGTGCCAGGTGGCATGCAAGGCATTTAGGAGAGTAACACTGAGCAACAAAGCCCCTTAAAGAATTTATATGAGGGAGAAAGAAAACAAACATACACTGTATTAAATCAGAGAGAGTGCTGTGGGGAGAAAAGAGCAAGTATATCAGGAGGTCAAAGAACATAGTTGTTTCTCTATTTTGAGAATGCTCTGGGAAATCATTTGCACAGAGCTGGGAGGACCTAACAGTGACTATGTTCATATTCTAGGAAGAGCATTGCAGGCAGAGGGAGTATTAAGAGCCAATGTAGTCATTTTATTGTTTGTTTGTTTTTGGAGACAGGATCAAACTAAGTCTGTCTGTCCTGAAACTCACTCTGTAGACCAAGGCTGGCCTTGAACTCAGAGATCCACCTACCTTTGCCTTCTGAGTATTAAAACCGTGCACTACCACACCCTGTCAAGGCAGTTCTTTTTTAAAAGCTGCCAAGGAAAGTACGGGAGGAGTGATTAGAAGAATAAAGGAAAGTCCAGCCCATCAGGAGGCTGGCCAGCTGCTGTGGCGGTTCGTGCTTACTGTTCCAGCCCTGGGGACGAGGGCTGAGGTTGGGGGGTTGCCACGGATTCAAGGCGTGGTTAGCACACACCTTTAATCCTTGCACTCAAGAGACTGAGGTAGGCACGTCACGGTCTTTGAGCTAGCCTGGGCTACATACCAAGTTCTTATCTCAAGGGAAAGTAGAGAAAGAACTGGAGGCAGTGACTACCAATCATTCATTCAAGAAATGATGTCTAAGTTTCTGTTTGGTATTGTGAAATGTAGGATCCTGAGTCACAGGATAATCCCTGTAAGATAGCGGAGAAGTGTGGTATTCTGTTCATTTATTGCTCCTCCCTGAATTCTCACTGTATCACTGTATCAAGGATTGTTTCTGTGACTGCAGTTATTTCAGATGGTCAGCTGTAGTCCAAAAATATTAAATGGAAGGTTCTAAAATAAATAATAAGTTTTAAATAATTTTACTAAACATTATTATAATTTGAACATTTTTTAAGATTTTAGTTTAATTATTTTATGTGTAAGAGTGTTTGCCTGTGTGTATGTTTGCCCAGTATAAGTGGCTGGTGCCCACAGAGATCAGAAGAGGGGTCTGTGTGTCTGCATCGGTTTATGTGTGCTTTAGGAGGCCAGAGGCATTGAGTTCCATGAAGCTGAAGTTACAGATAGTTGTGAGGTACCTAATAGGTGTACTAGGATTCAAACTCAGGTCCTCTGAAAAAGCAGTAAGTACTCTTAACCACTGAGCCATCTCTTTAGCTTCTGTTACAGTAGTTTCTATGATTAGTTATTATTCATCTTTTACTGTACTTAGCTTATAAATTAAACTTTATCATTGGTCTGTATGTACAGGATAAAAACACAATATGCAAAGGGTTTGATTCTATATCAACTTACAGGTAGGTATCCAGTGGTATTTACTTTGGAGCAGACCCCACAGATAGTGGGGCTACTGCAGGGATTCTCATTTTATCCTCATGTGGAAAGCACTGTGGGTTTGTTTTCTAGTTTCTTTTCTGTAGCTGTGGTAAGTACTCTGACGACAAGCAATGGAGGGAGGAAAGGGCTTAAGTGGTTACACGTCAGGTCACACAGTTCACCAGTGAGGGAAGTCAGAGCCGGAACATGTAGTAGAAACCAGGAGTACTGCCAGCTTGCTCCCTTGCAGGCTTTATAGGCTTTGTTTTTATTGTTGGTGTTTGTTTTTATTCTTATTATTCTTTGCTATGTGGGAAGCCACCATGTAGACCAGGTTGGCCTTGAATTCACAAGGATGCCTGCCTCTTTTCCCAAGTGCTGGGATTAAAGGTGTGCACCGCCGCACCACTTGTACACTTGTATTTTAAGTAGCTTTCTAACGCAGCCCAGGACCGCCTGTCCCGGAAACAGTGCTTACGTAAGGACTGGGTCCTCAGTTAACAGACTTGCCGGTAAGCCAGTCTGAACTCAATGACACTCCCTTCTAGGTGACTCTAGGCTGTGTCACGTTGACAGTTAAAGCTGACTAGGACAGTGTGACTATATCACAATAAAATATAAAGCTGTAGTAGGCATTGTGGTGCCCACCTGCAGACCTCACCTGGAGGATGGAGGCCGAGGATCAGGAGTTTCTTTGGATAAAATATATCAGTGTGAAATGAATAATGACTGTATCAATAAAAAATTGCCATTTGGACCACCTTTATTAATTATAGAGACAACAAAATAAGTCTGTGACATCTCAGCAGTCATACTTAAATTGTAAATAAATTGGTGTTGAAGCTTAGCTGGGTGTATTGGTTATACCTTTGATTGGAGCACTTGATAGGCAGAGGCAGGCAGATCTCTGAGTTTGAGGCCAGCCTGGTCTGCATATCGAGTTCTAGGACAACCAGAGCTAAGTAGAGACTTTGCCTCAAGAAAAAAAGATGAGCTAGGTGGTGGTGGTGGTGCAGGCCTTTAATCCCAGCAGAGGCAGATCTCTGTGAGTTTGAGGCCAACCTGGTCTACAGAGGGAGTTCCAAGACAGGCACCAAAGCTAAAGAGAAATCCTGTCTCAAAAAAAAAAAAAAAAGATGTAACTTACTGCATTAGAAGTTGTCATGTCTGTGTCCTGAGGCATGAGCCCCAGTACATCCGTATGTGATAGGCTTAAGAGAGTATGTACACAGTTTCTCTGACAGAATTCCATACTTCACTCTCCTTTCCTTTCTCAGATTTCAGAACATATTTGATGAGAGCTGTCTCAGATCATAGCAAGTTTAGTCTGTTCCATTACGGTGTTTTCTATCATCCTGTAACCTTTTATTTGTATTCTGTTCAGGAAGCTGAGAGCCACGTTAGATGAATATACTACGCGAGTGGGACAGCAAGCTATCGTTCTCTGTATCTCACCCTCCAAACCCAACCCCGTCTTTAAGGTGTTTGGAGCAGCACCTCTGGAGAATGTGGTAAGTCAGATCTCAGCTGTGTTCCCAGAAGCCCTTTGCTTTGTGTAGATTTTTCTCTTTTTATTCCTCTTTCTAGTTCAGTGCTCAGTGTTTTCTTCCACCTCTCTAGGGATGGAAGGTGGCCACTGGCTTTCAAACTACTTTATGTAGTAATATGATGTTATGCTCTTTGGACTGATTTGGGGAGCCCACCATCCAGCGCCCAAATGAATCACACACGGAATCTTATTCTTATTTATAAACATCTGGCCTTAGCTTGCCTTGTTTCTTGCCTGCTTTGCTTTTTTCTTTCTTTTTTGGTTTTTCGAGACAGGGTTTCTCTGTAGCTTTGGAGCCGTCCTGGAACTAGCTCTTGTAGACCAAGACGGCCTCAAACTCACAGAGATCCTCTTGCCTCTGACTCCCAAGTGCTGGGATTAAAGGCATGCGCCACCATTGCCCATCCTTGCCCACTTTTCTTAATTTACATTATCTCGTCTACCCTCTGACCTGCGTTTTTCCCGTTTTCTTACTACCTTAACTCTTACTCTGTGGATTGCTGGGTAGCTGGCCCCTGATATCCTCCTCCTTCTCGGGCCACTGCTCAGAATCCCTTTCCAGTTTTCTTCTTCTATGTATTCTCTCTGCCTGCCAGCCCTGCCTGTCCTTTCTCCTGCCTCGCTATTGGCCATTCAGACCATCATTGTTCAAGACAGGCAAAGTATCACAGCTTCACAGAGTTAAACAAATATAAACAAAAGTAACATACCTTAAAATAATATTTCCCGCAACTTTGTGCAGATTGAAACCAAAAAGATCAGCGCCTTGGCGACAGTCAGAAAGATACCTTATTGCTCGCGTTCATTTGTCAATCAAGAACAGAGCAGACAGTAGAACTTTGAACCTAGTTTGATGCTTGACTTGACCAGAGCTGTTTTATGCCTTGTGCACATAGAATGATGATTTTTTTTAAAAAAATGTTCATTGCTGTTTCTCATTGCTAACTCAAGATATTGTACCCCATCAGGAGCAGTGAACAAAAGGACAGTATTTGATTTGTTATGAAACCAGTACAGGACTGAGGAGGTAGCCCAGTTGGGAGAGCACTTGCCTAGTATGCATGAGGTCTTGGTTTCCATCCTAAGCACTTTACCCACTGCCATGGTACAAGTAGTCTCACATCCAGGAGGTGTGGAAACAAGAGGGTCAGGTATTCAAGGTCATTCGTTCTTGGCTACAAATTGAGTTCAAGACCATCTTGAGCTAAATTAGATACCACTTTTTAAAAAAAATGTGAAAGTTTTTATTCATATCTGAAACAAAACACTAGATGATTCCAGGATAATGATTTTATGAGTTGAACTGGAAGCATATTATTAATCACATATTTGGGTATGTCTTTTAAAAATATCTTTTGCTTTTTTCAAAAAAGTTCGTTTAGTTGGGCATGGTGACATATGCCTTTATTCCCAGCAGGAGAGGCAGATAGATCTTTGTGGGTTCAAGGCCAGCTTGGTCTACATAATTTTATTCTTGCATTTTGTTGTTGTTGTTGTTGTTTTTGTTTGTGTGTGTGTGTGTGTGTGTGTGTGTGTGTGTGTGTGTGGCTTGTAAGTGCATGCCTCATGCATGTGTGTTCCTGGAGGTGCGATGAAGGCATGAGGTCTCCTGGCACTGGAGTTACAGATAGTTATAAGCCACCGTGTGATGTGGGTGCTGGAGGTTGAACACAGGTCATCTGGAAGAACAGCCAGCATTCTTAACCACTGAGCCATCTTTCCACACCCCCTAATTTAAGCAAGCAAGGAAGGAAATATTTTCCACTTGCATTTTCCCTCCATGTCCTGTGTGTACAATGAGGACAAGAGTTCCTTCTTCCCTGGGGACAGACGCGAATCTGTCTGCCGACATAAACTCCTAAAGGAGAGTGGTGTGAGAGCGCTGGGCTTAGGCGGTGGTGCGGCTGAATTGCTGGGACTGTGCTCTGAGGGCAGCTGGCTCTGTGCGAACCATGGACTTTCTTGCGCTTTTTAGAAATAGCCTAACATATTTTCTTGAATAACATAGTAAAAACTTCCCAAGACTCCAGTACTTCTGAAGGTAGAGCTCTTTAGTCAGAGCCAGGGGCTGGAGCACTTAGCTGAGCCCACTGAGAACAAGCCACTCAGTCAAAAGGGCTGAGGTAGCTCTGGAGTGACCACCAGCTGCCTACCTTTATTTCCTTCCTCTTCCTGATGGATAAGTGGACTGTGTCCTCCATTTGTTTATATAGGTTTTAGAAAGTGGCTTCACTTATAAAATGTAGAAAATGTTTTAAAAGTATAGCTGGGGAGATTGCTCCTTTGGTGAAGCACTTTAGCATGCAAGCCTGAGGGCCTTGTTTGAATCCTCAGAATTAAAGCTGGGTGTGGTAGCCTGTGTCTGTGCTCCCACTGCTCCTGCGGAGAGGAGACTGGGACTGCTGAGTGTGGACCCACACTCACATACAGTGCTTCAATTTTCAAGTCTTGACACCAGATATCTGTGCTGCTGATACGGCTCTGTGGATAAAGGCCCTTGCTGACAAGCCCAGTGACTTGAGTCAGTACCTGGAATCCACATGGTGGAGGGGATCCATTTTTACACTCTGTCCTCTGACTTTCACACACGGTGCCATAGCACGAGCATCTAGAGAGGCGGGAGAAAATAAACACAAAATCTTGCCATAAAACAAACAAACCTAGGAGTCCAGAGTTGGTGGGAGAGCTGGAGCAGGCTGGTCCTCCAGAGTCCCGTGTGAGGGCTGCTCCATGCTCGTGCAGCTCTCAGTCTCGGTGCCTTCTGTGTGCAGTTTTAAAAAGATCTTTATAGCACTTTCCAAAGACTACTCCTGTCCAGAGTGCTCCAGAAATACAGAAGAATTATGGGGTATTCTTCAAGGTTATTTATTTGCAACCTGACTAAAGGCCAGTTTCTAAATTTTCAACAGTAAATCTGTACAGAATTGTAATGATTTGTGTAACCGCCCTAAACCTAACCTTCTATCCCTGGAATTCATGAGAATATGTGGTAATGTACCTTCCTGTGTATCTGAATACATGAAATATTTTATGATACGTGTTAAAAAAGATTGCTCAGCAGATCATGTATTCATTGTGCACACTGTATTCTGGGAACAATACTATAAATGACACATAATTATTTGAGACTAGAAATTTAAAGCAGGAAGGTAAAGACAGGAACACTTGAGAAGGTCTTTCAGAGCATATGTGGAAATTGAGTTGGACTTTGAAAAATAGGCAATATTTGCATAAAAAGCAGAATTAAAAGCCCAGAAGTAGAAAAGAACTTGCTAGAAGCAGAAACTAGTGAGGAGGCTGGCCAGCAGTTTTAGATGCACTGAGATTTTAGAGGACTAGAAAATGAGGTTTGTGAGTAGGAGGTGGGGATACATCTCAGAACTGAGCGATCAGATGGAATTGAAACACCGGCTTTATGATTCTCAGAAATCTACTTTACCAAGCAAGCTTAGATGGGAGTGCTGTGTTCACCTGGAGTTGTTTTGTTGCAAATTACTCGAAAGCGTACTCCATTGGCATTTTTAAATGAACATTGTCAAGGAATTATACAGTATTGTTAAGTTTAGCAAAATACCAGAATATGACTTTTCCTGATCCATAAAAATGGCTGAAATTAGGAGGCAGTACTTGGGAGGCAAAGGCAAGTGGATCCCTGTGAGTTCAAGGCCAGCCTGGTCTACAGAGGGAGTTCGAGGATAACCAGGGCTACACAGAGAAATCCTATTTCAACCTCCCCCACCCAAAAGACTGAAACGGTTTGATAATGACTAATGTAATAATAATAATAACCTGGTGTTTTCTAATCTTCTAATACCAGGTATTGCCAGCACAATCAAAGGTGTTTTTATACCATTTTCATTCCTCCTATGGGCCTGCACACATAAATTCAACTTGATACACTAAATTAAAAAAGCCCAGACTTGGAAGAGTCAGACTTTATTCCATGTCCCAATCCCCTTTTGGATTAGAAGCCTATATATTGCCAGTGCATATGTCATAATAAACATACTGATGATGGCATCTGAACCTTTTTTGTATTAGTATAAAACTGAATTAGTTGGGTTATAATGAGTCTAGTATTGAGGTCATTTTTTTTTCTTCTCCTTGGTGTTCCTAGCTATAGATTCTCTAGCTTTGGAACTTGGTCTGGATACTGTTCAGGTGTTTGGAGTCGTGTATGGGAATTCTCTCTTTTGAGCATCACAGTGAGACAAAGTAAGGAAGTAAGCTCACTGAGCAGAAAACATTGTTGGTACTTGGCAAATTCATTTTGTCCCCCTGCCCTGTCCTAAGAGAATGTCTTAAGGCCTGAAAACAAGTTAATTTCCCATCCCATCTAGTTACATTTCCATAATTCCATGGCTTTATTATCTCTAGAGACATCCTCATTCCCCTTGTATATTCTTCTAAGTGAATAAGCCCATTATTGATGGCTTGATGGTTACGGGATCTAGTGTGTGCCTCCTCCTCTTTATTTTATTTTGTGTGTGTGTGTGTGTTTTGGTTTTTGTTTTTTGAGGCAGGGTTTCTCGGTTTCTCTGTGTAGCCCTAGCTGTCCTGGAACTCGCTCTGTAGACCAGGCTAGCCTCAAACTCACCTGCCTCTGTCTCCCAAATGCTGGGATTAAAGGTGTGCACCACCATTAGCCAGCATGCCTCCTCTTCTTGCTCATAAAAGAAGGATGTACACTGCACTCTGCACTGTCTGTGCAGGAGGATCTGCTGTCTTGAGATAACCGTTCACTACACTGGTGAAGAATAGAGTCAGGGAACAACACTGATTCAGAACTGCACTGACACGCAGCGAGGCACATGGCTTTGGAGTTCACCACTGTCTCCAGGAAGTACCTGAAGGGAGGAGAGCTTGACCAGTGGGGCTCCCTAGCCTCAGGCCTTACTAGTAATGGTACTTTGAGCACTCAGATGTATTATCCATCTCTTGCTTTGTTGATTCTTTTCAGGCCAGCCTCTTAAGCACTTAGATCTCCTGTCCATGTGCTACCTGGCTTTCTCAAAACAATAGCAGCAGTTTCAAATACATTAGAGTTTAGAGACATAAGTTCTCAGATCTGGAAAATGATTTTGAAAGTGAACTATCATATTTGATGTGACCTGTACAACTGGCCTGGGAAGTGCAGAGTAATGAATATTATTTACATTGTACCTGGAACAAGTGATGGATCTCTGTGGGTTGAGAAAACATGACTTTTAAGTTCTATAGAACTTTTCTACTGGCTCCTTCCTATTGTTGTTAACCTAAAATTTCATCATCTTTTTATTTGATTCTGTTCAGTGGTGTCTTTGGGGCCAATGGGTATTTTCACCTTCTGCTTGGAGGAGTGTTTGTTCTTGGGGCTCTGCAGTGGCTAAGGGACACCAGCCCAACCACTTTCTTGTTGCTTAGCACCAACCCTCCCTGGCTGTTGAGCATCTTGTTTATTTCTGCTCCTAATTCCCTGCAGGTGCGAAAGTACAAGAGCATGATCCTGGAAGACTTGGAGTCTGCTCTGGCAGAACACGCCCCTGCGCCACAGGAGGTTAATTCAGAGCTGCCACCTCTCACCATCGACGGGATTCCTGTCTCTGTGGACAAAATGACCCAGGTACAGGGCGGGAAGTGAGGAGGAGATGCAAAGACAAGAGATGCAGTCGTGGGCAGGCCTCTTCTCACTTTTCTAGCTTTGTCTTGGGTAGTGTGGTCACACATGAGACATAGACTAGAGTGTGTGGCAGCCTTGGAGAAAACAGAGTCCCAGGGGGGCGCCTTCTCTCTGCTGACCACCCTCTCTGGGGTCTCTGTGCTAGGGAAGGAAGCTTTCTGTTTGGGAATGGTTTGACCTGGAAACTCTTAGACAGTTCAGGTGTCAAGGGAGATGAGTGTAAGAGGCTGGGCTGCACCTTCACCCTCGAAACAGGCTTTTGAGGCAGGGTCCCTCTATGTAGTCCTGACTGAACTGGAACTTGCTATGGAGACCATGCTGACCTCAAATTCAAAGCAGCTGTCTCAAGTGCTGGGACTAATGGCATGTGCCACCACACTTGACTTTTTCACTAAATTTTGGTTTTGGTCTGTTTCTCCGTGTACAATTTTAGAGCAATAACTTTTTATTTTTTACTGCTATTCAGTTCAGATGTCCAGCACCTAAAATTTCATGCCATCTGAACAATAGCACTTGTTTAGTAAATGACCTAAGAATATTGGAACAAAACTGAATTCAGTAATGTAGTGGTCAGCTGGTTCCATGAATAGGTCTGAACTTGGGACTTGATAAGGAGTGACATTGCATTTTATAAATAGAAAGCTAGAGCAGAGTGTGGTATCACATGGGCTGAGACCCCGAACCCCGAGAATAGATGCAGGAGAATCACAAGAATTCAAGGCTAGCCTGGTATACATAATCAGACCCTGTCTAAAGAAAATAATATTAAGCCTGAACTGTGACCTTTCTGTGGACATGAAGAGTATTCAGTAATGTCTTAGAAAGGAAGGTGCATTCCTAGGTCTTCATAGTGGGTGACATTCTTTTGCTAGTTCCATTGTGCATGGAAATACATGTAACACCAGCTGATCCTCTGGTGTAGGGTACTAGCATAGAAAGAACCCTTTCCTGCATGGGTTTTTCTCCCTTACTGCCATGTTTGATGTGTTAGTTGAAATAGTCCAAGGTTTTGATGGTAGTGAACATGCTTAAATGCTGATTTTCATAAAAAACATTCAGTATCACAGAAGTTAGAGCAAACAGCTACTGTTTGAAAGGAAAACATTGGCACCTCAATGTGCTCCATTCTATGCCACACACTCGGTAGATAGATCATGGCACAGTGACGGAGCCAAGGAAAGATGGTGCTTTGTCGTAAGCGTGCAGTTCACTGCCACGCACTCCCTGCTGTCCCTCTCACTGCAGACGATGTCAGGAAACGGACATAAGAGACAGGTGAGCGCCTAGGCACTCTAAAGGAGCTGGCGAGGCCACGTGGTGGAGGGAGAGAGCTGGCCTCCAGAGCTGTCTTCTGACCTTCTCATGTGCTCTGTGGCAGTGCCCCCACAGTAAATAAACATTAATTACAGTGTGAGGAGGAATAAGTAGGGTGATAAAAGACCAATCCTAATTGGATGGAAATCTCTAAGTATTCAGAAACTGGCATTTTCTTCCTCTACCTTTTATTGTTTTGCTTTCCTCATATACGTTCATCCTAAGCTGAACCAATTATCTCTCAATTTTAAATGATCTAAAAGCCTTTCCCTTTTAATAGTAGTAATGAAAGAGTGTTTAATTTCAACCAAGCCTGAATAGATAGACAAGAACCATGTTCGGGAAAAGTTCTTCTACGTACTGCCCCTGAGACTGTAAGCTGACAGACACACTTGCTAGGAGGCAGGTGAGTAGTGCAGAGTGAAGTTTAGTGTGCGTGTCCAGGATTGGGCAGATGGCTCAGCATTTAATCTGAATTTGCTTCTCAGCTCCTGTGTTGGGTAGCTTGCAACTGCCTATAACTGCAGTTCCAGCAGACCTGACAGCTTGTGCGTGTAATTGAAAATAAAAATATAAATAATCTTTAAAAGGTATGTGGTTTGCTCTCTAGTAAAGCTGGGGTGATTGTTTACTGTTTGTGGCAGCATTGTTTACATTAGGAGAGTATATAACTTAACTAGTGGTTAAATTATAATAGGAATGCCAACTGCTTACATGGGAGGAGGCATACCATGACGCAAAGATGACAGTTCTGTACCATTCAGTGACCTAGTAGGTACGAAAAAGAGTGCTCTCTATTTGGAGTAGAGTAGTGCCTGGGATGTATAACAAGCAACTTGTAAAATTGCATTTCTTATGTACTTAATTATAAGAGGTTATTGTTTTTTTCATTTCTTTTCCAAGGGTAGACTTTTTTTTTTAATTCAGAGAACACAAAGTTAGAGTTGGTTGATCTTATTTTCTAAAACATGTATACAAAACATGCCCAGGTGTGTGCACTAAAGTTTATAAGAGTGTACCTCAAATTATTAAGTGATTACTATTTCATGATGACATCATGAATGATTATCATTATCTTTGTAGATAGATAAACACCAATTATTAATTTTGTGATGTTTTTTCCTTATGGATTGTTTTAATTATTCACAAGGGCCCCTCATTTGTTGCGTGTGCGTGTGTGTGTGAGAGAGAGAGACAGACAGAGAGAGAGAGAGAGAGAGAGAGAACACTATAGGCAAGAAAGGCAGACTTCATATATGACTATAGCCCCCCCCCCCAAAAAAAATACAAGTATGGCCTGGATTTCAGACTCTGTGGGTAATTTATGACTTCCTTAAATTGATCAAGTCCTGGGAAACTGGGTTCTCCTACAGATAGACTCTAGCTAACCAGACATCTCTGTTACCCATCTTTTTGGTTTTTCTTTCTTTCTTTTTTTAATTTAAAGTTTCATTTATTTATTATGTATACAGCATTCTGTATGCCAGAAGAGGGCACCAGATCTCATTATAGGTACCTGGGAGGCACCATGTGGTTGCTGGGAATTGAACTCATGACCTGTGGAAGAATAGCTAGTGCTCTTAAATTCTGAGCCATCTCTCCAGTCCCCTCTTTTTGATTTTTCAAGACAAGGTTTCTTTGTAACTTTGGAGCTTGTCCTGAAACTCCCTCTGTAGACCAGGCTAGCCTTGAACTCAGAGATCTGCCTGCCTCTGCCTCCCAAGTGCTGGGATAAAAGGCGTGCGCCACCACTGCCCGGCTCATCTCATAATGTTATTATTACTGTTAGCTTTTGTAAATTTGCATTTCTTTTTTTATGCTTAATTTTAAGAGACTGGGGCTTTACTGTTTTTATTTCTTCTCAAAGACTTTGTTTTGAGAGAGGGTCTTACTGTGCAAGCCTTACTTGCCTGAATTTTCTATGTAGATCAGACTGGCCTCAAACTGACAAATCCACCACCCTCTGCCTTCTCTGTGCTGGAATTAAAGGCGTACGCCATCATACCTAGGTACAGTTGACTTTATTTTTGATTATGAGTGAGTGATTGTGTGTGTGTGGAAGAGAGAAAGAATGTATAGCTACATGTAGATGCTTACAGATTCCAGAAGACATCTGTTGTCCTTCAGGACTCTGCAAGAGCAGTCAGCATTCTTAGCTGCTAACCCATCTCCTTAGCTCTCCTTTCTTTTCATTGCCTCCTGTGGATAGACGGGAGTTACAGAGCAGAGTAGTTGAGCTCCATCCAGAACTGACTGCCCTGTTTAGAAAGCAGCACTGTGGCAGAGCTTTGCTGTTGTTACAGATTTTTCTCTTTTCTGCTTTGAGTGTATAATTCTTGGAGAGTGTGGTGTTCACATCAGTGGCCTTAGCACTTAGGAGATGAAGGCAGGAGGACCACAAGTTCAACTTCAAGGCTAGCCTTAGCTTCACAGCAAGGTTGAGGACAGCCTGAGCAATATGAAACCTTATCATGAAAAACAACACACAATAAAATAGAAGTATAGT
The DNA here is from genome assembly GCF_903992535.2 of Arvicola amphibius. NCBI lineage: Eukaryota > Metazoa > Chordata > Mammalia > Rodentia > Cricetidae > Arvicola > Arvicola amphibius. The sequence goes on from NC_052048.2 coordinate 177,177,917, forward strand.
TCTCTTTTTAAACCACTCATAAAAGTTTGAGAAGGTTAAAATAAGGCTTAGAAAAAATAATCCATTTGGGGGTATGGGTTAGGTTCTCTGTTGCCAAAAGTAGTCTTGTTTTTTGGTTTTGGTTTTTTTGTCTATTTTGTTTTTGTTTTGTTTTGAGATACGGCCTCATTATATAGCTCTGGACCTGCCTCTGTCTCCCAGGTGTTGGAATTAAAGGTATGTCCCACCATAACCAGAATGTCTTGAACTTTTTGAGTTCAAGCAGTTCTGCCTCCGTCTGCCAGGTAACAGAGACTCTAGTTGTGTGTTGCTACGTATGCCTTGTTTTTCAGGAATTTGGAGTGTTGTGTTAATAAATTGTTGTAGGTATGTCAGTCAGACCAGAGTCTAGAGAGTTGGCTTCATCTATGCTCAGATATTGCCCTGCATCTTGTCAGATGCCTGCTGTGGTTGGAACGAGGCCTGGGGTCTAGCTCCAGCTGATGCTAGCTGGTGCTGCTAGTTCTCAGCTGCACTCAGAGCCTGAGAATTACATTGTTTCCTGAAGAGTTTTTATCACTTAAAACAGTCTTTTTGGTGGTGGTGGGGAGGGGGATGGCACGGTCTTTGACCCCAGCACTTGGGAGACGGGGAAGTGGATCTCTTAATTTGAGGATAGCCTGGTCTACACAGTGAGTTCCAAGCTAACCAGAGCTCTGTAGTGGGTTAGGGGAGAGGAGAGAAAGAGACAGTTCCCTCTACCCCGGGTGAGTACGAAAGAGCTCTTAGTCTGCAGAGGTTGGACATTTTTGAGAGAGCTGTGTTTGAAAAGATACAGGTAAAGAGTGTATTATAGGTGGAATTATAGAGAACTCATCCCTGGAAAGCCTGCCCAGTATCACTGGTTCATTCTACTCCTCCTTCCCTTGGCTCTTCTCCTGCCCCTTGAACTTGCTGTCTTTCTCTTATTCTCGCTGGGCCATCTTCGTTGCATTAGTAAGTAGTCCCTGGAGTGATGACGCAACTGGGCAGTGACTCTCGAGTCTCAGGAAGCCTTCGAAACAGTCCACTCAGCAGCTGCTTCCTCAGGAAGACTGAGTCACAAACTCTTCATTTTCCTTAGAAAACTGTCAGTCTATTGTCAGTCTAGGTTTTTTGAAGGTTTTGTTTGTTTGTTTGTTCCATGAAACACAGGTCGGTCTTTCCTACACAAAGAGCAGAAAACATTATGTTACGTGAAGTAAAGGAAATGAGCATAAGACCTCACAAAAGTGAGTGTTCTCCAATAGGTAAAGCCATGGAGATAAAAAGTAAAGGTTACCAGGAACCGGGGGAATCCAAAGGCAGTTAAAGTTTTAACATAGTTTCTATTTGGGATGATGACGAAAATAATTCTGGAAATAGTGATGAGATCACACATGGTGAGTGCTCAAAATGTCCCTGAATTGTGCATGTTAACGGAGTAGATTTCATGTTGTAAAGTGATTTAAAGGAGAGGAAGGGGCAGCTGGACTAAAGTGTGTTCTAGTTTGGTGGTCTTCAATGATGGCTTCACCCTCACCTGGGGGATTTAAAACCTCAGTGTGCGGTTCACACTCCAGGCCAGTTAAGTCTGAATCTTTGTGGATTTATTTATTTATTTATATTTCCTGAACAGGGTTTCCCTGTAGCTTTGGAGCCTGTCCTGGAACTCACTCTGTAGACCAGCCTGATCTCAAACTCACACTCACATAGATCCTCAACCTCCCAAGTGCTGGGATTAAAGGTGCATACCGCCACCCAGCTAGCTGTAGTTCTAAACCCTCAGATTTTGTATTATCCACTGGTATAAACAGTAGTTCCAAACTGCCTCTCCATTAAAAGCAGACTTCCTTTTTTGTGGGTAGGGTGTCATGTAACCCAGGCAGGTTGACTTTGAACTCCTGGTCCTCCTGTCTCTGACTCCCAAATACTTGTTTTACAGACATGCCGCCACACTCAGTGAGGTTTTCCTACTGTCTGAAGTTTTCAGAGTATGAATGTGTAATATGCCATGCTTTGTGAAATAATCAGGTAGAAGGGATATAGCTCAGTGATAGAAACATGCCTAGCATGCACCAGACCCTAGGCTCATGCTTCAGGGCCACTGGAAGGAAGGAAGGAAGGAAGGAAGGAAGGAAGGAAGGAAGGAAGGAAGGAAGGAAGGAAGGAAGGAAGGAAGGAAAACATCTTCCTTTATGGCCTTCACCTGGCTAGGGAGATTGTATAAAGAGCTTGTCGCACAAGTATGAGGTCCTAAATTCAAATAGCCAGAGTGTGTGTGTGTGTGTGTGTGTGTGTGTGTGTGTGTGTGTGTGTGTGATAGGCAGATTAGAATTAGAAGATAATGCCAGGTGGTGGTGGTGCACGCCTTTAATCCCAGCACTCGGAGGCAGAGGCAGGTGAATTCCTGTGAGTTCGAGGCCAGCCTGGTCTATAAGAGCTAGTTCCAGGACAACTAGGACTGTTACACAGGGAAACCCTGTCTGGGGGGGAGAAGATAACAAAAATATATGGTGTAGGCCAGCAAGTTAGTTCAGCAGTTAAAGGCACTTGCCTCAAGCCTGGAGGTGGTGGCCACACCTTTAATCCCAGCATTTGGAAGGCAGAGGCAGACGGATCTCTGTGAGTGTGAGTTCAAGACCAGCCTGGTTTACAGAGTAAATTCCAGGATTGCCAGAGCTGTTATACAGAGATACCCTGCCTCAAAAAAACCAAAAAGGGTGGCGGGGGGGGGGGGCACTTCTCTAAGCCTAAGAACCAAAATTCAAAATTCAATACTGGAGACCCACATGGCGGAAAGTGAAACTGACTCTTAAAAGTGGTCCTCATGCCATGGCATGCATGGCAGACCAATAAAAAGTCAACAATAACCTTTTAGACGTGATGTATTCTTAAGTAGAACATAGTGTATTTTAAGCAGAGAAGCATAAGGTATATCAAGAATACTCATAAGGGCCAGGCGGTGGTGGCGCACGCCTTTAATCCCCGCACTCGGGAGGCAGAGGCAGGCGGATCTCTGTGAATTCGAGGCCAGCCTGGTCTACAAGAGCGAGTTCCAGGACAGGCTCCAAAGCCACAGAGAAACCCTGTCTCGAAAAATCAAAAAAAAAAAAGTGTGTAAAAGAATACTCATAAGGAAAGGGATAATGACCATATAAATTACACATTGAGGGTACAGTAAGACCAAGGAAATACTTGCAGCTTATATGGTAAAGATGTAGAACAGATTAATGCTTCAGATTAATAAGAAAAAATTCAGAAAATAAGCTAATTATTATAAATAGCTTATGAAAGGTCTGGCAAAGTTTGACTAAGATGACTCAGTTGTTAAGAGCATTTGTTGATCTTGCAGGGGACCCAGAATGAATTCCCAGCACCTACATGACAGCCCACAACCTCCTGTTCTGGAGATACAGTACCTTTTCTGACCAATATGGGCATCATGCATGCATGTGTACACAGTCATACTTGCAGGGAAAACACGTATACATATCAAGTAAAATAATAAGCAAGTGTGAACGAGTGGGTACTATGACATTGTGGGTTGGAGCAGGACAGATGGTGTCTGTCGTGTTGGGTGCAGTTTCACTTTCTGGAGTTTCTTCTTAAGAACACACATACACAATAGACTTAGTGGTGCGTGCCTTTAACCCGTTACTCTAGAGGCAGAGGCTGAAAGATCTCCGAGTTTGAGGAGGAAGAAGAATCGGGTGGGGGGGGGGGGGGGGAGCAGGAGGCAGTGGTGGCACAAAACTCCCTAGATAACTTAAATGCCTATCAGTAGAAGAGTGGTTCAATAACATGAGAAACAGATATTAGCAACTGTTAGAGAAAAAGAAATGAGCTGTTCATACAAAGAAGATTCATACAGCAAAATGTTAAGTGAAGAAGCACGTCCTAAGTTTTGGATGAGACAACACTTTCTCTAATGTAAGGGAGGAATTCGGTCTACAGGGAGAGCTATTCATCAGTCCAAGGCTTCTGGGCGGCGCACAGAATTGTCAGGTTAAGCTCGCCTGTTATGTTAGTGTGTGGTTTACAAAAAGAATACAACTACCACAAGCCAGCAGAGACTGACCAGTCTGAGAGGAAGAGAAGGTGGCACTTGAAGGCGACACTTAAGAGTTTCCTGGGCTGTGAGAATGGGGAGCAGAAGTTTGACTTTCTGACCAAGTCTTTGAGTGAGCGTCTCTATTGCCCGCCATGACTTCACTAACTCTGAGTCGACACTTTCACACTGGCCCTTCCCACGCCTCCTCTGGCAGTGTGTTTTGAGTGAGGAGAGAATGAGATAGAGAAAACCTAGTGTTCCAAAGATGCCAGTGTTTGTGTTGGCAACTATATTTCTCTTTAGGATTAGCCATTTTATCATCTCTGATCAGAAGTTGGTAGTGCAGATAATCCAGATAGTGAGCAAGAAAATCATTGGGCTTTAGTTCTCTAATGCCCTTGAAATACACATTTTGTTATAAACTGGTCTGTCAACTTGGAATTCTTCATTTCAAATTAAAATAACAACATCTGGTTGGGAAGGTGTGTCTCTGGATAAAAGGCTTGTCTCACAAGTGTGGGGACTGATCAAATCCCCAGAATCACACAAAGTCAGGCATGGTAATACATGTCTACAGTACCACCTCTTACAGAAAGATTGGAAGCAGAGACTGGAGAACCCCAGGAGCTCACAGGCCAACTTGGCTGGTGGGCACAGTGGTGAGCAAGAGTGAGAGAGACCTTTTTTCAAACAGTAGAAAGTGGGGACCTTCATCCCAGGTTATACTTTGTCCTCCACACAAATGCCATAGCGTGAATCATACACACACAGAAAGACAAAAGTCTCCACTTGAACTGGGTGGTGGCATGTGCTTTTAATCCCAGCACTTGGGAGGCAGAGGCAGGTGAATCTCTGTGAGTTGAGGCCAGCCTGGTCTACAAGAGCTAGTTTCAGGACAACCAGGACTATCCAAAACAAAAACAAAAAACAACTCCAGTTTACCTTCTCCACCACATCACGATTTTCTTGAAGATTATAGAAATCTTCCTTTTATTCATAGTTTAATATGTGCTATTCTCTCTTTAAATTTGTTACACAGTTATCCTCGGTGTCCATGAAGGACTCACTATACCATACCCTTACAGAAAATGGTACATAGTGTTTGTATGAAATCTGTCTCAATCTTTCCATATACTTTAAATCATCTCTACATTATCTATAATATCATCTAATAGAATAAAATGCCATATAAGTAATTGTTAAGACTGTATTGTTGACCGTGGTTTCTGTCCCGCCTGGTTCTGCAGCCATTCAGTCCCAAAGAAAACACACAGAGGCCTACATTAATTATAAATTGGTTGGCCTGTTAGCTCAGGCTTCTTATTAACTCTTAGTAACTTTTATTAGCCCATAACTCTTGGCTGTGTTAGCCACGTGGCTTGGTACCTTTATCAGTGAGGTATTCTCATTTTGCTTCCTCTGTGGCAGACTCACCCTTTCCTAGGAGTCTCCTGTTCTTGTTGCCTGCCTCTACTTCCTACCTGACTAGCCCACCTATACTTCCTGCCCGGCTACTAGCCAATCAGTGTTGTATTAAAATACAAGTAACAAAACTTTACAAGGTACAGACCATTCTCTCGCAGCGCTGTATTGTCTAGGAAGTAATGACAAAAAAGACCACTTGGTACATATTCAGGACAGGTGACTTTTTTTAACCCTGAGTATTTGTTTCACAATTGATTGAATCTTTAGATACATAACTCACAGATGTGGAACCTGACTTTATATTGTCGGACCAGTGCAGTAGAGATGGAGTTGGGAGGCATACTAACTTCAGAGTTCTTATCTTACAATTGAGCCTAAATACCAATGAGGAGCCTCAGAAATCTCTGGAGTTTAAAGATACAGGGAATAAGCGGTGACTGGCATTTTGGAATATGTTGAGGATACTACATTTGCTGAACAGTAGATAAGTAATCAAGTTTACAAATGACAGATTTCTGACATAGTAAGAGCTATTGATTCATTTTAGCTAGTTTAGGCTTTTGTTATATATCCAAATACTAAATCAAAACTCATGTCTTGAGTATGCGAATGAAGTGTTCTACCATTTAGTGACATGTCCCAAGCCCTTCGAATAGACTATTTAGCATTTTATAAAATCTTATTTTTAAAACCACCTATGATGTATATGTGTTTGGCTCTTTTGTGGCTGAATGTCCTATAACCTAGGCTGTCCTTGAATTTACTATGTAGCTAAGGATGACCTTGAACTGATCTCATGCCTTCCTGTCACAAATTCTGGGATTAGACATAGGTCACCATGCCCAGTTTAGCTTCCACATAATTTATGTGTGTGAGTGGTGCCTTCATGTGTGTATCTGCATCATATGCATACAGTGCCTGTAATACCAGAAGAGGGCATCAGATCCTCTGGGACTGCACTAGCAGACTATTATGAGCTACCATGTGGATTCTAGGAATCAAACTTGGGTCCTCTGGAAGAGCAGCCAGTGTTCTTCAGTGAGCCCTTTCTCTAGTTCCTATAATCTTTACTTTTAATTGCTGCTGACATGAATTTGATACCCTTTTCTCTCCAGTTGTGCCCTGGAAGGAGTAGTATTTTCTACTTGGAATAAGTTTACTGGCTAACCTAGGGTCCTATAGGCTCACAAAGAGACCTACGTCAGAATGAGACACCAAGCGAGCATGTTCTAGCCCAAATAAAGCCCAGCCTGAGAAGTAAGGCCTTTCCTTTACTGACCCTGCTGATTGGCTCCCTGTGGAGTATAAACGAACTTTCCTTAACAAGCACATTGAGAAGCTTTGCTTTCCCAAACTCTCTAGGACCAGTAATTAATCCAGCTGGTAATGAAGACACAGAGTTAAAGTCTGGAAAGGAATTATTATTTAACTCATTCTTTGCTAAACAGTTGATACCTGCTTTCCCTTTATAGTCCTTTCAGGTCAGGCTTGATGATCCACACCTTTAGTCCCAGCACTGAGGAGGCTTAAGCAGGAGAATCTCAAGTTCAAAACCAGGCTGATATATAAAGAATGTTGTTGTTGTTACTGCCTATTTTGAGAGAGAGAGAGAGAGAGAGAGAGAGAGAGAGAGAGAGAGAGAGAGAGAGAGAGAGAGAGAGAGAGAGAGAGAGAGAGAGACTAAGTCTTTTAAAAAGTCTTAGCATTTATTGGGACAGTTTAAAAAGTAGTCTCAGCTGGGTGGTGGTAGTGCACACTTTTAATCTCAGTACTTAGGAGGCAGAGGCAGGTGATCTCTAAATTCAGTACCAGCTTGGGCTACACAGAAACCCTGCCTTGAAAACCAAAAACCAAACAAACAGCAACATCAATACAAAAAGATAGTCTTTTCCTTTTTCTATGTTGGAGGGGCTACTAATGGAACTAAAAGGGGAACTTTTAAGTTCTTAGTGTGTTTATTTCATTTGTGCATTATAAATAGCTATTGTTTTGTATGTGAAGAAATATAAAATGTATATAATTCCTTTTCTGCTGTATGTATCTGAGGTGAGAGAAAGACACTCAAGAAACCAGGATAAAGAGAAAAATGACTTTGAGGTGTACTTTCTTAAAATAACTGGAGGAGTGACCTCATGAGCCAGCTGATAGCATGGCTTTGCAAATGGATGCATTTCTATTAGTCTGCTACTTGATGCTTCAGAGTCAAATATACCTGGAGTGTATTAAATCAGAGCTTGTAGGCAGGAGACTGTCTGAGTAGGAAGAATTTAGGAAGAGATGAAGTGGCATTGTCTGCACAGGAATTAACCAGACCTGTCTTGGTTACATAAGCATAGATGATTTGGATTCATGGTTCCCTACTATATAGCAATTTGTATTGTCTTCTGGTAAAATGGGATTCCATATTATATGAAGAACTATAGATACACCTAGAAGATACATTCTTCCATATAACAGTATTGACGTACTCATTCTGAGTCTGACTCCTTGCTCAGAATTTGCTTCTCCTTCTGGTTTTACAGTACAAAGGCAGCACAGATGTCTCCTTGGCATATGCAGGATGCTGCTCTCTAGGCAAGGTCTAAAATCTTAACCTGATAAACTGCTTTTCTAGCCCCAAATCATCACCCTTGCTGAAGAATATTCACAGCACAAACCATCCTGAGCATGTGCACTAGTTACTGTGCCAGGAAGTATATGTCACCCGACTGGTTTAAACCTGATTTGATCTCAGTCAGCTTTGCAGATTCAAGCTGAATGAAGTCCATAATGTATTTAAAGTACACAAGTGTCGATACATCTAACTGTGAGACTTGTGCACACTGGCCTGGCTTCCAAGGAACTTGATAGAAGAATTATTGGGTTATTTTCACCTTATTAACTGGAAAGCAATTTATTTTCATTTATTTTATAGGCATCCACCTCTTTGTGGATGTAACCCACCCTTTTCGTGTTTGTACTGTTTTTCATTTTACTCTAAGGCGTTCCTGCTCGAGTCCTCTCATCTACAGATACTGATGGTTAACCTGTTGCTCACTTTTTCTTCTTCTGTTATGACTTGACTACCACCTCCAGAACAATGCTGAACTCCTTGCTATGAACTTTTAGCTCATGAAAATCAGAAGAATAATAGGGCCTAGTGCCAGTAGTGTCTCAGGCGGCAGAAGTCAAGTTTGGAGAGAGACATTGTTGCCCTTTGAAGAACAAGTCTACAAATGGCAGCTTTTAAGGTCTCCTTAATCAACAGATGCATCCGCCCCAGTCATCCGTGTAGCAGAAGTAACCTGGAGGAAGCAATGGGCTGTCAGCAGTCACACTTGGGATTTTCTGGCACCCTCAGGAAAACTACCTGTTTCATGATCTTAGATTTTGGTGGGGGCCACAAGCACATCCCAGATGTCTTTCATGATTTTATTGTGATAACCATGCTCTTCTCTTTCAGGCTCAGCTCCGGGCATTTATCCCAGAGATGCTCAAGTATTCCACAGGTCGGGGAAAACCAGGCTGGGGGAAAGAAAGCTGCAAACCTATCTGGTGGCCAGAAGACATCCCATGGGCCAATGTCCGCAGTGATGTCCGCACGGAAGAGCAGAAGCAGAGGGTGAGCTCCTCTGCTGCCCGCGGCTTTGCCTCAACTTCTGTCTCTTCTGAAATCAGTGTGGGACTGGAGGGGAAGTCTGCCAAGTGTGTGCTAGTTACCCTGCACTGGGAGAAGAAAGGCTGATCTAGATAACCTTCTTACTTTTTCTATACATTTGGTTTTTTACTTTATCTGGAAGTTTTTTAAGAGACTTAATATATAATTCTTGATCAGAGAGAGATCTCTTATGAGAAATTTGAGAGTTTGTCCTCAATTTGGACTAGGACTTAAAACCTAAAACCAAGACTAAACCAGACCTTGGTTAGGAATGAAAGCCCCCCTCCCAAAAAAAAAAAATCATTTTTTTTGTTCCAGAATAATTCTGTGAGAAATCCTGTGATAAACTCTACAAGAGGTTCAATAAATACACAGATGACTATTCCGTAGTGGCCTAAATACCAAAATTCTTTGTGATTTATTGTGCTTTCCTGGTCTTTCGGTGACAGGTTTCATGGACCCAGGCATTACGGACCATAGTTAAAAATTGTTATAAGCAACATGGACGGGAAGATCTTTTATATGCTTTTGAAGATCAGCAAACACAAACACAGGCCACCACCACACATAGTATAGCTCACCTCGTACCATCACAGACCGTAGTACAGACCTTTAGTAACCCTGATGGCACCGTATCGCTCATCCAGGTAAGCCCGGGCTTGGGGGAGGTGGGCAAATGGCATCTCACCTCAGGCTGGAGAAGTTTCTTATGCAGACACTCTTCTCTGGGTATCGTACAGCTGCTCTAGTCTTCTTACCTAGAGTTAACTTCTAAACAGTGCTGTTTGTTTATTTTTTATTTCTTTTCTTGTGATTCTTGGAATGCAACCGAGGCCTCACCCACACTAGGACAGTACTCTACCACAGGGCTAGTCTCATCTCCAGTCTTGGAATCGTATTTTACATTGCTTACATTTTGTTTAATTCAGAGCTATCACTAGCTTCTGGGGCATTTCCAAACAAAGCATTTGAAAATCGTTTCTTGGGTTCGGGTCCACTTTAGTGGTAGAATGCCTGCTTATCACCTGTAGCGAGAATTAAAGAGGAGGATTTGGGGAGAGAGAAAGGGAAGGAAAAATAGATAAGGGTACTTGAGAACACACACATCGGGAAAATACCTTTTCTGAGGTGAAACGCCATTTATTGACAGATGAATCTCTGAAGTTCACGTTGGGTTAGAGGAGAATGTTAGTTGGCACCAAGTGCTAGAATAAGATGCACTCACCCTTCTAGTGTTGATTTGGCTGAAGTGAAATACTGAACTCATGCTAGTCCCTGGGAGATGATTTTAGTAATCTCTTCATATCACAGGCATGTTGTGCTGAATTCAGGGAGACTTAGCTTCTTTGTAAGGGCCAGGCAGAGGGCCATCTACAGACACTTAACTTTCCGTGTTTCTTAGGTGGGTACGGGGGCAACAGTAGCTACATTGGCCGATGCTTCAGAACTGCCAACCACAGTCACTGTTGCCCAAGTGAATTATTCTGCTGTGGCTGACGGAGAGGTAAGAAAAAGCTTCCGGTATGCCCCTATTGAAGTAGTGCATGAATAAGTAAGGAGAAGTAAGGGCCCAGAAGACAAAGGAGCAGCAAGTATTATTTGAACCCATGTAATAGCAGACTATGAAAGTTTGGAGAAGTATCTTATACTGTGTATATTAATTGTAACAATTAAAATTTGTGGGTCACTACAACCTAAATTGACCTGATACAAACTTAGAATTTCACATTTGTAATGTATTTTATATATTGTATGTACAATAAAAGGGATTATCCTTTCAGTATTTTTATAAGAAAAGCCATTTCAGGGTTACCTTGCTGACCATAGCTAAGTAAGTAGTTACAAAGAAAAAAAGCTCTAACTTTAAGCAGTTTACAGTTATTTAGGGACACTGTACAAATTACATGGACATTTAGAATTCCACATTAAATTGTAAAGTAAACTATGTTGATTTTTAAAAATATGTAGTTTATTTGAAGATGCAATTAAGAAGCAGTTATCTTGCACAATGGGACCACCAGTTGGTATTGGTCATGTTGATTACATTAGACATTAGAAAGATCAAATGATATCTAATGATGATGGCATATGTAATTCTGCTGCACAAAGGAAAAAAACACCCATGTACAAAGGCATTAAAGATACGAATTTCAAAGTGGGACACCAGTACATGTGATGAGTTTGAAATTATATGACATATTTTGGTAGGCTCTTAGTGACTATCAGTTCAGCTGAAATATGGATAGGCTCAATAACAAGTAGGAAAATAAAGGAGTATGTTCTTCACCCACACCTTCAGTAAATGCCAGGCTTTGCAGTCTAGACACAGGTCAGTAAAGACTACCCTCTTTCGTAAGAGGTGGTGGGGAAACCCATGGTCAGCCATTCAGTGAGCAGAAGCAGGGGGAAGAGATGGCGCCCCGGGTGTAGTGCAGTGGATTTGCTTGAGTGCTCTCCAGAGGAATAATAGACCTGAGCTCAGACTAGGGGAAGCGAGCAAAAGCAAAGGCTCCAGCGATAGGGGGATGTCCTAGCCAGGGCAGCAAGCATGGAAACGCCCTGAGTTCTGAAAATGTGAAATGGCTACAGTGGCTTGCCTCTAGCTAGATGTCAGAGGAGCTACCATTTGAAAGGCTTCAGCACAGTGAGTTTCAGCAATAGGACATCTTCTGGATAGCTTTACCTCTTGGGCTTAGAGCTCTCTTTGAAACATGGTAGCCTGCAGGCACATACAATTATATGCAGGAGGGAAGAGTAACATAACAGGCACTCAAGCAAACATGGCCAAGGGAAGCACTGCTTAGAAGGATGTAGTGCCAAGTATACCTTCTGCCTCCCATCCAAACCCAGCAGTTTTCTCTGTTTCTTTCCCCTGGCCTCCTCCTTTTCATTTCTTGACAAGGTCATGCTTTGTAGCCCAGGCTGACCTGGGACTTGGGAGCCTCCTGAATGCTGGGATTTAGGTGGGTGTGGCCATATTTGACTCAAAGTATTTTCAGTGACTCCTCTTGTGTGTTTCCAGAACTTCTTGATACAGACACAAATTTAAATGTAAATTCTAACAGTCCCCTTTTTTACACAAAATATAGCATACTGAAACTCTCCCCATATATTATAGGTCATGTTGTATGCATTCATTTGGCTAAAAACATAGTGTTCCATATTTTGACTTTTTGACTGTCCTTGTCCTTTCTGCTTCAGGTGGAACAAAATTGGGCCACGTTACAGGGAGGTGAAATGACCATCCAGACAACACAAGCATCAGAGGCCACTCAGGCGGTGGCATCACTGGCAGAGGCCGCAGTGGCAGCTTCTCAGGAAATGCAACAGGGAGCTACTGTCACCATGGCACTCAACAGGTGGAGGCAGGGGTGGGGAATGAATGGGATTGCAGGTCTGTCTTAAGAGAGGCTCGTTCTTTCTCAGTCAGAGGTGACAGTTAAGGATATCTTCAAGTCATAAGACACTGGAGGCTGGGTTATTTTGTTTTCTACAGTCCTGGGAGTAGAGCTCCCAGGCCCCTGTGCGTGCTAGACAAACATTCTAATACTGAATTACTGCACTTTGGTTCCTAATCAGCCCTTACCAAGGAAAATTGAACCCTTTCTCTTTAGGGCTAGTTAGGAAGAGCAATGTAGGAAGAGAGGCCTTTTCTAAAACAGAATTGCAAGTTTTCTTCTGGCCACTTCCTGATGGTTATTGACAGGAAAGATCATACCCATATTATTCTTCATTGTTGACACAATTTTATTTTCAGAGACCCAGGCACTTTCATTAATCATTAAGAACAGGGTCTGCCCTGTCACTTGCTAGCCAGCTGACCTTGGACATTTTATTTAAACTCTCATTGCCCAAGGTGTCTTTTTTTTTGTAGACTGGGAGTAATATCAGTACCTGCCTTAAGAAAGTGTTAAGACGGGGCTGGAGAGATGGCTCAATGGTTAAGAGCATTGCCTGCTCTTCCAAAGGTTCTGAGTTCAATTCCCAGCAACCACATGGTGGCTCACAACCATCTGTAATGACGTCTGGTGCTCTCTTCTGGCCTGCAGACATACACACAGACAGAACATTATATACATAATAAATAAATAAATAAATAAATAAATAAATATTTAAAAAAAAAAAAAGAAAGTGTTAAGACAACTGAAGTCACTGTGGGTGAGATCTTTGGATCGGTGCCTGGCACATGTCAGGGCTGCTGCTAGTCATCCTGGACGGCCCTTAGTCTTACATAGTCCTTGACCTCCACACAAGCCAGCACTCTTCCTGGGGGAGGCCGTGAGGAGAGGCTCTAATTTCAGCAAACACCTATCAGGTGATACTAAAATGTTCTTCACTATTAAATTGTAGAATTCTGACTGGACATTGTAGAAATCCAGAGAGAGGAGTAACCTTCCCTGACATACAAAAATAAACTGAAGTGTAGATTTGGAGGGACCTATTTTTGTTGTTAAATAAATTGCTTTTTTAAAGAAATCAGATTGGTAGGTGCAGGTGACTGGAGAGCAAGGGTGTCTATGCAGTGTGTGTATAGCGCTGGACAATGTGTTGTCTGAGAAGAGGATTCCAAAGTTCCGTAGATTTCTGGTTTGAATCACAGCTAAACCATTTGTTATCTTTTTGACCCTGAAAAACTTAGCCCCTACACTTAGTTTCTTCTTTGTTTTTTGTTTGTTTTAGTTGTTTTGTTTTGATTTTGATTTTTCGAGATACGTTTTCTCTGTGCAACAGTCTTACCTGTCCTGGAACTCACTGTGTAGACCAGGCTGGCCTGGAACTTAGAGAGATCCGCCTGCCTCTGCCTCCCAAATGCTGAGATTAAAGGCATGCGCCATGACCGCCTGGCCCCTTCTCTTTCTTTCCCGAGGGTCTCACTGTAGGCCAGACTGGTCTTGAACACATGTGATCTTAGCCTTAGCCCCTGAGATTATAGGTATGAGCCGCCTTGCTCATCTTATTTAAGTTACACTTCAAGGGCTTAGATCAATGGAGAGTCTGGCATGTGCAAAGCCTGGGTTCAAGCTATGCTTTAAGACTTGTGTAGTCAGAATTATGATCGTGAAGTGTGATTATAAAAGCAGTCAGGATGAGGCAACCTAGAATCCAGGGGTGCTTTGTTAAAGGCTTGGATACCAGTCATTTGAAGGAAGCCATGACTCGGATGTAGTTGGTCAGACTCCTAATACTGAGACACAGGCATGTGCTCACTCTCTGCCTCTCACATTTACCAAATGAATTTCTGTGTGACCTGGAGCTGAAACTTCCCAGCTCAGTGATTCGTGGACTGTTCAGAATCATGGAACTCATAACTTCTTTACACTTTGGCCCTCTTCCACCCCTTCCTTTCAGGTACTCAGATAAATTTCCCAAAGGGCTCCTCAGAGGGAGAGCCCCCTCCTTCAGTCTAGTGTCCCCTTACTGCTACTTTGTTTCTAACAAACCATCACTAAAGACCAGCAGGACCATCGCCTTCTAGTCAACGCCCTGACTTCCAGTGACATGTGGTGTCCTGGGAAGCCTGCACACAGTGGAAAATCTGAAGCACATTCTGGCTCCCTTTGCTGTGAGAATGCGCTTATTTCTAAAGGCCATGAGCATAATGGTGTCCCCTGAGGGCTTGTTAGCTGCACCTCAGGTGCAGCAGAGGTGGCTATAGTGTTTACTCCAGAAAGGAGAATGTGGTTCCTGTGGCTTGAAGGAGGAGCAGAGGGATGTTGAAATCTGTCTGCAATCAGACAGTCCAGTGCTCAGTGAGTCTTGGGGTGATGTGTTCAGCCTCTGGCAGAAGCTGAGACTGGCAACAAAGCAAGTTGTACCCCACGGGTGAGTGGCTTTGTCAGGTTACCTGGGTCTAAGACAACCCCTTACTCATTGCATGAGATGCAATGAAATCCTTTATCCCCACAAAATTTATTGTTGGAAGTCCTCTTGAAAAAAATACACAGAGAACACTGGTCTTTGTTCCTATGGTAACAAAGTGATTTCATAATCTGTCGCCAGTCTCTGTTTCAGGTGCAGATGGAAGAAGCATGATTCTCTAATAAGCACCTGCACCTCTGCTGCACTGTAAACAGCAGATGTGAGTGCAGGGCAAGAAAGGAGAAGCCAGCTCTGGGGAAAGGCAGTGGGGGCCTAAGAAGGCACAAGGTTCCTTCATTCACTAGAGGGGAGACGGGGTCAGGACAACTGTAGGCAGACCTGTTTTTCAACTATGCTGCTAAAAGAATTTTTACAGCAAGTCAGAACAGGACCCAGGGATGCACAGTCTTAGCCCACCCTAGCATCATAACAACCCAAAGGGCTGTGGAAAAGTTACCAGTATTAAAAATGGGAAGTGGTGTTCATTTTAATAATTCAAATAAAGAATAAACCAGGACTTTTAGGAAGGAGATAGGAAGGGAATCATGGTTAACAAATACAGAACACAGCATCACACATGCACGTGCGCGCGCACACCAAACAAAAAACTAGCTTTTCAGCTTAGACAAGCAGCAGGGAAAGGAAGTGATGTCATGACATCTAATGAGGATGACGCTTTGCGTGATTGGTTCGGCTCTTCTGTACTTATAGTCCCTCTTAACCAGACCCCCCCCCCCCCGCCCCCCCCCCCCCCCCCGCCCCGCAAAGATACTTCTCAAGTCTCCAGTGTAGCCCTGCACAGAGATACATGGTGGGAATTAGTAGGCTGGGCCTGTATTTGCCTTAGGAAGAACCTGCTGTACCCTGTGTTGTCAGTGTGGTTTTCATGTTCTGCTGAGCACGGTGCTTCCACTCAGCATTGTGAGGAAGCTGCTGCTTGGCTCGTTTCTTTTCGGGAAACTTAGAATGTGCCCTTCTTTAGCTGTGAAAACTGCTTTTAAAAAGAAGTAAAATAACGTGGTATTTTATAAATGAGCACATGCCCTTATTCCAGCACTCTGGAGGCAGAAGCAGGAGATTGGCTAGAAGTTCCAGGTCAGCCAGGGTTACTTAGCAAAGTCCTACCTCAAACAAACAGCCGCAAACAAAACAAGGGGCAGGAAGGAGGAAGGAAAAGAAGTAAACCATTTTTATTTTTTATTTTTAACTGATACACAAATATACATACTTAGGGAGTATTGTGACATTTCAGAATATTGTTATACTCTTCAAACTGAAAATATTATTAGAGACATTATTAAAATATAATGTTGCTCTAGTGAAGATTGACATTGGTCCAATAAGATGGGATGGAGAATGTGAATCAGATTGTCCTTATCTATAATAGGTAAGGACTATGCGCTTTCCTGTAGATTAAAATTGGACATATACAAATAAAAGGTTGGGGGCCAGGCAATGGTGGAGCGTGCCTTTAATCCCAATACTTGGGAAACAGAGCCAGGAGGACAGACACCAACCAAAGCTACACAGAGAAAACCCTGTCTCAGGTGGGATGTGAGGGGAGGGCTGATGAGGGGTCTTGGTGATAACTTAGTAAAGTGTTTGGGGGTGTGTGGCAGACCCACAGAACTGAGTTTGACCCTCATCCCCCAACTACGGAGTATAGTGTCTTGCTTTTGTGACTCAGCACTGAGGAAGTAGAGACAGCAGATCCCTGGGACTTGGTAACCAGCCTAGCCTCATGGGTGAACACCAGGCCAATGAAAGACCCTGCCTCAGAAAACAAGGTGGGCCTCTGGCCAACACTCACACTGATCAGAACCAGACTTTTAGAGTTCTGCTTTGAAAATGGATTTTGACTAAGATTTACAAAGTGGTAGCTTATTTTGTGTGTATAAGTATTCTGCCTGCATATATGTATGTATGCCACATGCATGCTAGTTCTATTAGAAGTCAGAAGAAAGCTTCGGATCCCCTGGAACTGGATTTACAGGTGGCTGTGAGCCACTGTGTGGGTGCTGGGTCAAACCTGAGTCCTCTGCAAGAGCAGCAGTAGTCTTAACCACCAAGCCTTCTCCCCAGCCCAAGTTAAAGACTTCCCCTCAATAGAGAACTGAACCTAGGACTTCACACATGCTGGGCACATGTTTATCTGTATTTATTTGTTTATTTGTTTATTTTTGGTTCTTCGAGACAGGATTTCTCTGTGTAACAGTCCTAGCTGTCCTGGAACTAGTTCTTACAGACCAGGCTGGCCTCAAACTCACAGAGATCCGCCTGCCTCTGCCTCTGCCGGTATTAAAGGTGTGCGCCACCACCACCTGGTTATATCTATAGTATATCTATCTATCTCATAGATAGATAGATAGATAGATAGATAGATAGATAGATAGATAGATAGATAGATAGATAGATAGATAGATAGATGGGTGGGTGGGTAGGTAGATGGGTAGGTAGATGGACGGACAGATTCATACATACATACATACATACATACATACATACATACATACATACATAATCTCCTCAGTACTTTAAGTTTTAATGATTTTTGTGATGTGTGTCACAAAGGTTCCAGGGCTGGCCTTGAACTTCCTCTGTAGTCTACAGTTTGGCTGTTCCTGCTCAGCCTGTTGAATAACTAGGATTATAGGTCCCAGATGGGGCTTCCCTAAAGGCAGGATCTGCCTACAGCTGTCTGGATGTATTGTTTCCACCAATGTCTGTGTTGTACAGGCCCTTTATTCTGTCCGTGGATTCATAAGATTTGTAATTTTTCTATATAAAACATAGGCTTTACCTTTGTTCTCAAGAATAAACAACTCTTTTTTTCTTTTCATCTTCTAAACGGCACCTGCTACAGCTGTCACTTCTGAGGTTTTCTGTCTGTTGGGTCTGTCTCTCTTCCCTGAGGAGTTACTGTGCCCATTGCCTTACTTGTTGAGCTTCTTCAGTAAAAGAACTGTATTTAATAGGGTGTGCATTGCTTTGCCCCAGTCAGTGACATGTCTATACCAGCCAGTCCTCTTCCCTCACCAGTCCCTACTAGAGCCTGGGATTGCAAGAAAATGGCTTTATTGGTGCAAAGCCTGTAGTTTCAGAGCAGAACTGCATCTGTTACCTTATCTGAAGATGGAACCAGACCTTAGCCTACCTCTGCTAAACTAAATGGCACTAGCTTCTCTACTGTGTGCTCACTCAGGTATTTTTGAATATTTGCTTATTCCGTGTATATGTGCACATATGCATATGCCACAGTACACATGTGGAGATCAGAGGATGGTTTGTAGGAGTTGATTCTCTGCTTTCACCTTGTGGGTTCTGAGGATCAAACTTGGGTGACAAATGCTTTCACCTATTGAGCCATCTTGCTGGCTAGTGTCCGCTTACTTAAAAAAATGTTTTTAGTATGTGTGTGGTGTTTCTTCGGGGCAGCAGTTACTGTACCTGTGTGCACAGAGAGGCTAGAGGAGAGTGTTGGGTGTCCTGCTCTGTCACTCTGTTTCAGACAGGGTCTGTCACTGAACTAGAGCAAAGCTGGCAGACAGCAACCCCACTGATCTTACTGTCTGCACCAACAGCATTAGGTGACACACAGCCATGCCAGCTTTTTTCATATGGGTGGTCAGTTCAAATCAGATCCTTGGGCTCGCACAGCAAACTGCCTTATCTCCTCATGCTCCCTCCGGGACCCCAGTGTCAGCTGACGACCTCCATCTTCATAGGCGAGATTCTGAAATTTCTGAGCTATTTTATTTTGTTTTTAAAATCATTGAAATTTAGATGACAAATTTTAGTCTTACCATCTTCAGGAATTTTCTTCCTTACTGGCATAGTAAAAAAAAAAAATAGTCTAGGCCAGGCCGTGGTGGTGCACACTCAAGAGGCAAAGACAGGAGGATCTCTGTAAATTCGAGGTCAGCCTGGTCTACGAGAGCTAGTTCCTGGACAGGCTACAAAGCTACAGAGAAACCCTGTCTCGAAAACAACAAACAAACAAAAAAATAGTGTATGGCATTACAGAGTCATGAAAAATGAATGCTTATTTATATAGTAAAAGCAGATAGCAAAGATGGAAAAAAAAAAATGGGACCCAAACTGCTAGAACCATGTGCTCCCTTTAAACAGATGTCTCTGCTCTGTGCAGAAAGGGAGTTGTTGATTTCCTTGAACTTGAGAGGCCAGAACTTTGGTTTACAGTAATGATTTTAAAACTAAGACTCCATTTTTAATAAAACAAAAGGAAGAGCTGGATTATTCACATTAGTGGTCAGCCATTGTTTCCTATTTGAAAAGGGACTGTGTAAACTATGTTGATCAGAGAGCACGTCCAGCTTGCGAACTCCTCAGATTATCATACATCTTTGAGTTAGAGGAAGTTTCTGATCGTCTGTCCTATGGTACCTTGTGATTGACAACCAAAATGGCTTTGTGTGACTGGGAACAGGGCTTCCACTTTGGGTTCAGTTGGTGATGATAAAGAAAAGACTGACAGTGAACACCTGTCCTCAAACACTCATGACCTCGTTTTAAAGAAAATGTCACATTAGCTTCAGAAAGATGTAAGACTTGAGACTTCTCTGGCCATCTGATAGTGAAAATTACTCTTGGCTCTTACCCATTTAGCCCTGGTGCCTGGCACCCAGAGAGCCTAGGAAGGACAGTGCTGTGCCTTCACTCATCTTGCATATGTCCCCTCTGCCCTGTCCCTGTGCCCACAGTGAAGCTGCCGCCCATGCTGTCGCCACACTGGCTGAAGCCACCTTACAAGGCGGGGGACAGATAGTCCTGTCTGGGGAAACCGCAGCAGCCGTTGGAGCACTTACTGGAGTCCAAGATGCTAATGGTAAGAGATCGTAAATATTTTATTGAATTTATTCCCTGTTTCCACTTAAACCTTCCTGATATAGCTGGCAAGAAACCCTTTAGGAAGAGGTTGAGCTTAGTTTGAGTTTTTCTTCATAGGTCGGCAATTGACGCCTAGGAAAATCTAGGGGCCTCTGATTCCTCTCACTAATAGGATCCTTGAGGTTCCCTGAAGGAAAATGCCTCTATAATGACCACCTAATTGGACTGCTTTTCAAAAATTAGCTGTTTTGATAAATGAGACCTTGCTGAGGACTGCTTTAGAATTTGCTGTGGGGCATTTCCTGTCTTTACTGTCTTGCGGGCAGAGATTTGCATGTGGATGGAATGCGCTGACATCCATAAAGGCACCACCACGTCACCTGTCTGTCCCAGGGTATACAGCAGACTGTAATGAAGGCACTTTTCTGGTTGGTCCTATGGGTCCTGTTTCTTGTTATGTGTGTGGCCTTAGCACGGACATCTGGATTTAGCCAGTAACCAGCCGCCACCCCTCCCTTCTTTCCCAGCTCTTTGACCTCCTTGAATATTGGTGACTATCCCAAATAAACAAAAGGGATAAAGTTCATAGAATTATGGTGACAAAGGCTTACAGCCCCAGTTCAGCTCTTTGGATCCACTTCAGCAGCCTCTGGGATCAGTGGCCAAGATCTGGGCTCCCCAGGTCTGTGCACAGAAGTCTGGGTGAAAGGATGACCAGCCCTATCTGTGAGACTGTGTGCGATTGTTTCTTTAATTAAGGAGGACAAATCAAGTATCTTGGTAGAACTTTTAGAGAGATAACATCTTTTTATTTAGACAGAAAGTTTCTTCTTGGCATGGGCATAGTGGCACTCTTTAATCTCAGCACTGAGTTCCAGGACAGCCAGAGCTACCCAGTGAGACTCTGTCTGGGGGACTGGCTATGGCGCTGTTTGTTTTCATGGTCAGCCCGTAAGAGCTGGATACCCTGCTAGTCGGGGAGTCTAAGGAAGACACAGTGCCGTGTCCTCTTTGCAGTAGGAGAGTATTCTGTTCTCCTGGGGACAGAGATGTAGGAAGTCCAGAGCTATTAGCACTTCCGAGAAGCAGTTTCCCAAATTACATACTACAACCACAGGCTCTTTTCTCTGAGGCTGGGGACTTTCCACCACTAACCTGAGTGGAGGTAGGATTGGCTTTAGTCAGAATACTGCAGGATAAAGGATACCTTACACCTGTGTATTCGGGATGCAATGGACCATGCAGAGAATTAAGGAAAAGCTCCCTTTGTGGCTAAGACCCTGCCTCTGTTTCTTTACCTTTTCTCTTCCTCATCTACTCAGAGAGGAAGGTAGGCTCTCTAGCCATGACATTCTCCTCTAGTACAGGTGCTCTAGTAGCTCCATGGAGCTACTGAAATACGTCTGGGTCCCATCTCCTCCCCAGCCTCCCCTTTTCAGGATGACAAACTTAAAGAGAATTCTAAGTATGCTCTGGGTATCCAGCCAGATAGATGGGCAATATAATAATATCGAATCATGTTCTCTGCTATTCAGTGCTGGAAGTCGCCTCTTGTCTAGTAGTCTTCATGTTGTTGGCTATTTCTTAATAAGAGCACATTTGTGATCTACGCCCCAAGAGTCCAGCCAAGCATAGTGACCGTGCCTGTAGTCCTACTTCTCAGAAGGCTGAGAATGGAGGGCCACTCACGCCCATGAGTTAGAGACCATCCTGGGCAATATGATAAGAATAGCATAAAAATAGAGTTTTAAAAATTAAAAAAAAATTATGAGTTCAAGGCCAACCTGGGCTACAGAGTGAATTCCAGGACAGTCCAGGGGTACATAGAGAGACCCTATCTCAAAAAAAAAAAAAAAAAATTAGCTGGGCAGTGGTGGCGCACGCCTTTAATCCCAGCACTCGGGAGGCAGAGGCAGGTGAATCTTTGTGAGTTTGAGGCCAGTCTGATCTACAGAGGAAGTTGCAGGAATTGCTCCAAAGCTACAAAGAAACCCTGTCTTGAACCCCCCCTCCAAATAATAATAAGTAGATAAATTAATTAAAAAGCTATCATTAGTCTCCCAAACAAGCCAGTGCTTGCCAAACTGAGGACCTTTGACCTGGGCTTGTCTCTTTCTCACTGGGGGTTCTCTTTATCAAATTAAACTAGTGCCTTGTGCCTCGTCTCATCGATTTCAGGCAAAAGCCAGTCATGTTCATCTGCTCTTAGGAACTAAACAACGGATGTCATATGGGAAATGAGCCCGATTGTTCTGACATTCTTCTGTGTTGACACTTTTCACCTAGAGTGCTATTCGGTTTACTCTGGATTAGAATTGGTGTCCTCCTTATCCAGCTAATGGTAGCTGGCCAGACCATTCTTCGTTCTTTCTGTGTGTGTTCTTGTGGTCCTTGTCACTTGTGTGTCGATAAACTCAGAGTATCTGCCAGTAAGCCAATAAGATTTCTTTTGTTTTTGAATCAGAAAGTTTATTATCAGGAAGACTAATGATGGTAGAATAAAGTCCTGACTTGAAAATGGGCACTCCCTGGGGGAAGTGCATCACAGACTCCAGAGAAGTCGAAAGAACAACCCAAATAAAAATGATTCTTCTTAGAGCCGTTCAGATAGGGCTTCATGCCTGAAGAGGAGTGTGGTTTTTTTTTTTTTTTTTTTTTTTTTTTGGTTTTTCGAGACAGGGTTTCTCTGCAGCTTTTTTAGAGCCTGTCCTGGAACTAGCTCTTGTAGGCCAGGCTGGCCTCGAACTCACAGAGATCCGCCTGCCTCTGCCTCCCGAGTGCTGGGATTAAAGGCGTGCGCCACCACCGCCCTGCTTGAAGAGGAGTTTGTGGGCAGAACTAGCAGGAATAGAGGATGACTGGCCTCAGAATTTGCTGGAGTAAAGTAACCTCTGTATGGTAGGTTAAGGCACTGAGAATATAAACTGTTGTCCTATAAGACAGTGTTGAAGATCGTGACCCATGCATAGCAGAGGTAAAGTTCTAGGTCATCAGGCAGACCTGATACATTCACTCTTCATCCACATACCCTGAAGACATACTCTTTTTTTTTTTTTTTTCTGGGCACCAGCTCTGTCCCAACACGACAGGAAGTTGGAACCCTAGCGTTGCTTGATTCTGTTTGTGTTTTGAGAGGCTGTGCACATCAGCCTGTTCATTTCCCTTGACTGTCCTCTTCTCTGAGAGGCCCCGTCCCTGTACCCCCAGGACCCGTGGCCTGCAGGACCAGAGGATACAGGCACTCCTTCCTATTTTACAGCTCCTGGCCACCTCAGCAACCCCTACTTTCATGTCAGAAATATTATCACAGGTTCATATGGGGAATCTTTTTTTCCTAAAAACAAGATGAGGCCAAGCAAAACAGATACCTGAAGTTGCTAGGTGCCCTTGCTTCTTCCTAGAGCTGTTGAACGTCTCAGCATCTCCTAAGTTAGCTGACCTCACTCTCCCAGTGAGCCAGAAGAGAAAAGACAGGACAAAGATAGGATCTGATGTGGCCTTCAGTTGGCCTTTGCTTTGCTTTGCTTGGTTTTATTTTGCTTTTGTTTGTTTGTTTGTGGGAGTGTTTCAGTATTTTTGGTCTTGCCTTTATTATAAAAATATTGATAATTCCATCCAGTAGAATGTTGATGTTTAAGTTTTTTAAATCTGGCCTTTCTTTCTGTTTCTAAAAAAAAAAAAGTTTTCAAGATAAATAGGACTGTATTGTCAGTTTCATTTTGTAACTCGTTTTAAAGTGTCTTAGCCATTTTCTTGTCATTAAATCATTTTCCAAAAGGTCATTTTATTATGCTTGATAATATTTCATAATATTGTCCATAATTAGTGAGCCATCTGTTATTGGTAATTTAGCTTATTAATAGTTTTTTCCCAGTAAGATAGTATTGGTTATCTTTTTATAAGATTTTACATACATTTATTTATTTAGTTAGTTAGTTAGTTAGTTAGTTAGTTAGTTGGTTAGTGTCACATTGCCCATGCTTGCTTATTCTCCCATACTGGAACTGACCTTCTCCTTTGCATTGCACTGAGCATATTAGCATGATTATAATTTTTCCCTATTTTAGGGCAGGCAATAAGTTCTGTCTTATTTAATTTTCATTTTTATATTAGTAATGTTGCCTTTTCGTTATTTTTTATTTTTGAAATGGGCTATTATGTTGTCCAGGCTGACCTCAAACTGAAAGGTTGCCCTCCCACATCATCCCCTAACTGCTGGGGTTGCAGGCGGGAGTAAACACTGCTCTCAACCCTTATTTTTATCTACATTTGTGCACTTCGTGTGGATGTTTTGTCTTCACGTTTGCTGTGTCCTAATAATGTTTTTTGTTAAATGTGTGCATATGTGTGTTATCAGAATTACAGAGAGTAAGCTTTACACTAACTTTGAATTTCACTTACTTGATCCCTGCGAGCTCTTAGCAGCACTACCTGTGTTGTCTGGCTAAGACCCGGGGTCTCGGCTTCCTTCATGCCCTCCCCTGAGAGGAGGGAAAAGGACTGGAGACTGTTGAAACATCAGAGCTGCCACCCGCAGGGCGTTGACAGAAGGCACCTGTCCTTGCTCACCTTTGGGCCGCAGAGCCTGCTTTCCCCAGCTGGCCCTGGCAGCAGCTCCCTGCTTAGCTTCCCTTAAGACTCTTTCAGTCTTATGTCTGTACCACAAGCAGTACAAGCAAGTAAAGTACCTCCGTTTACTGCTCATCCTGCTGTCTCTTCTCACTTAACATGGCCTCTAACTGACCTCTTTACTCTTTTGGGTTTTTTTTTTAATATTTATTTATTTATTGTGTATACAATATTCTTTTTTGTGTGTATGCCTGCAGGCCAGAAGAGGGCACCAGACCTCATTACAGATGGTTGTGAGCCACCATGTGGTTGCTGGGAATTGAACTCAGGACTTTTGGAAGAGCAGGCAATGCTCTTAACCACTGAGCCTTCTCTCCATTCCTTGTTTGTTTTGTTTTAATGCAGGGTCTCTCTACATAGCCGTGGCTATCCTGGCCTGTAGGCAAGGCTGGCCTCAAGCTCACAGAGATTAAGGCATGTACCACCATGCCCTGTGTCCTCCTTACTTTTAAAATTCCCGCTTTAACTTGATCTCAACTGTATTAAAATACCTCTCTAACGTTTGGTCTTTAGGCCTTGAGACTGTGGGTTCAGTGGTAGAGAGACTGCCTGGCATGTGCAGGACCTAGGACTAAAAGGCAAGAAGAGAAAAGAAAAACGATCATTTTTTCTAACAAGCATGAGTTTCTGCGAAAGGAGCAGCATTCCAGGGGGACATCCTCACAGGAGACAATAGAAAGTACAGGCTCTAAGCCTGCCTGTAAGCAAATGAGTCCAGCCAAACGCAAAGGAGCATGTGCGTATTTTAATTTCCTGTTAAAGCCTCCTTGGTGTGTATTGTAAGAACATTAGAATATCTTAAATGTGAGGTCTGTAACTGTTTCCTTCTGGGATCCATAGTTGTAATCAGATGTTAATTAGAGCTATGTCTCTCTTAGGTGCGTGCACACACGCAGATTGAGATTAAGACCCTCTGCCGCAGAAGGTGGAGGTGGGGGCAGGGATACAGGTCAGTAGTAGAGCATGTGCATTGCTTGTGCCGAGCTGTGGTTCCTCAGTGAGTGGGGGCGTGGTAACAGGGTTGTTTAACTTGGTGAGTATCTGGTGTGGCGGGCTGACAGTGGTGGATGACCTTGAGCCAAGGGCAACAGTGTCTCACTGAGATGCTAGAAGGCCACAGGTTAACTTCCCTAAGCCTTAGCTGTGCAGTGGGATAAAGGTTTTGGTCTTTGTTCATATGGTGGTGAGCACTGAACAAGATGATGCCTGTCTAGGGCTTAGCATAGCAAGTATGTAGGTGCATTGCACACGGGGCAGTGTCCCGTGTTTCACAGAGACAGTCAAGCAGCACCGAGCTCACAGTGCTATAGTGCAGTTGTGCTTTTCCACCTTGAAGACAGATCCCGGTGCTTAACCTGTGCCATCAAAAGAGTTGGTCTCCCGGGTGGACACCAGACTGTCCTTCACTGAGGGCAATGCAATACAAGGCAAGGTGGCTTTACTTTGGGTTCTGCCACTGTCTCCAGTGCATAGTTTATAATAATTAGGGTACCCTTTGTCCTCCTAAAGTGGCCGAGTGACTGCACTGACGTCATCATCCTGCATGAAGGGTCACTTTTCCCCCAATGTTTTGTCTCTGTCACCGTCCTCCACTGTCACTACCATGTCCTGGCTTCTCTAACTCTTTAAGTCCTTATTCTGATAAACCATAAAATATCTTATTCTTCCCCTGTGCTGCTCATTAGTGTATGGTGACATGCTCCCAGAAGAGCCACTGGGGATGTGTCAGTCATTGTGTGTCATGAGGTTGCTGATAGGCTGTTCCTTTGTGCACTGATTACTTTTTGACTTGGTGTTGAGATTTAAATAAATAAATTTAAATGGAATATATTTGGGGCTGGTGAGATGGCTCAGTAAGAGCACTTCCTGTGCAGTCCCGATGGCCTGAGTCCCATCCCCTGACCCCCGTGGAGGAGATAATGAGTACCCTAAAGTTGTCCTCTGGCCTCCGTGTGTTCACGTACACACAAAATAGTAATAAATAAAAATTTTAAATTTAGCCTGACATGGTGGCACAATCTTTAATCCCAGCACTCAGGAGGCAAAAGTGGAGGAGGTTCTATGAGTTGGAAGCCAGCTTGATTGATCTATATATCAAATTCTAAGACCCGTTCCGACTAAATAGAGAGACCCTATCTCAAAAAAAAGTAATTCTATTTTATATGATACCATTTGTACCTTAGCCGAAGGTGATGAATGCAATGCCACCAGGGCTGAAGCAGCCCCTGAGCGAGCATTTCTTGCATGTGTTTTGAGTCCCAGTATTTGCATGCTACAACCTTACCTTCCAGACCCCACTGTTGTTGCTGCGGGCTTCCTAGAAGGTAAATGGCTCTCTTCTCCGCTGACTCCCTTTGTGGTGTCTAGTAAGAAAACAAAGGCACTAGGGTGGATGTTGGGTCAGGCCGAGTGGAGACATCCCTGTTCTGCATGGGAAAGCCAGTGCAGAGTCCTTCCTAATGCAGCACTGCCACTGTGGAACAGGGTGGCCATACGTACGGCAGAGATCTCCTGATGAGAGACAAGAGATAGGATGTACGCCGTGCTGGGCTGTGGTAGGCACATGAGCAGGCCTGCAGTTGAGCCCTCAGCTGGCTGCTGCTCTAGGAACTCGACCATGTGCTGCTGCAGCAGGACAGTGGTGCCAATGTGTCGTCCACAGCCCGCCAGGAAAGAAGCTTCCTTATACAGAGGTTCCCCCATTTGAGTCACTTACCTGTCTTAAGATGGTAGGCTGCTAGTGTGCGTTGAGGGCCTTTGTGTGAAATGTTAGACTGTTACGCCTTCATCTCTAAGTGCTCATTTGATCTGTGCTGTGGCCTTCAAATGTAGTGCTCAGCTGTTCTCATGTTTAAAGCTAGATGCCTTCCATTTGGTTCCTTAGCACTCCAAAAGGCATTAGCAGATGCCAGCAAGCCAGCTTGACATACTTAAAGTCAATACTTAAACTCTACAAAGAGATTTTTTTTCTTTTTTAATATCAAATCAAGATACATAATTGAACAAATTTAATTGTAGTCATTTCTGTTCGATTCATGATTGGAAAGTAGTTATTTGGTTTTTCTCCATATTCTTGCAGGTTTAGTAAATTGTGTACAAGGGGCCTTAGCTACTGTTCACATAGGGACCCACATTATAATAGGACAAGCTTTTGGAGAATAAAGTTCTCAAAGATCTTGGGTAAAAGAGAAGACCTTCCTTTTCTAGTTTATGCTTCTGTTAGAACTTTGAAGGAATGTCAGCACGCCTGTTATTAACTCTAATAACTTGCACAGCACAGTGTGGTTGCTTTGGGGCCTTCTGACTCTCAGGTTACCTGTATAAATACAGGATTCACTTCCCTGCATCCAGCTATTCCATTTGCTTAATAAAGAGCAAATGTGCAGAGCCCAGCAGCAGCAGTCTGGCAGAAGTAGTCTGAGCAGGATAAGCATGCTTCCTTTTTGTGTGGTGCTCTCTCCGTCTCCTGCCAGGAGTAGGGTATCAAATGAAGGGGAGGCTGTGGCTGGAGTCGGCACTATGAATGTCTAAGTGGCACCTGCTTCATTCAATAGATCTGCTTTCCTGGGCCTCCCACTGCACATCTGCTCCCGACAAAGCCCCTTTCTCCTCCTGTTGGTCAGACTAAGAGCCAGGGCCCAGCAAGAAGACATGCTGGTTCTGCTTTGTCAGCACAATTGCCTGTGACATTATAATTACACCAAATCTTCATTGTCAGAAGGGCTCCAATTTAGAGATTTTGAAAACCTAAATGGGGTTTTCAAAGTGAAATTGATTTTTAAGAAAATCTTTGCTGTTGTAAAGCCAGCAATTGGATCTGAGAATCACTGAAGGGATCTAAGTATGGGAACGGAGACATCAACTCTGAGCAGGGCAACAAAGGCAGTGCTATCAGATTGGCTCTTCTGACTCTGCCCACCCCGGCTTCTCCGTGGTGCTCAGTACTAACATAAGGTACACCTAAGGTACTAGGTGCTTGTAATGATGGTGTAGTTTCTCCTGGAGAGGCCTAAGGAGCAAGAAAATGTTAACGTAAATTGATAAGGTAGGGAAGAAAAGGAAAGAAAGAATTGTGATATAAAACAAGGAAATGTCCAGGAAATATATTTCTGGGTAATACAAAGTGTCCATTTTCAGATTGAGTTTCCATCTAAACAAAGGCAGCTCTTCCATGGTGTATGTCTGTGTGTGTGTGTGTGTGTGTGTGTGTGTGTGTGTGTGTGTGTGTGTGTGACTGATATACATCTATGATGTGGAATCTGCATACTAGAAACTCTAGAAAGGTTTTTAATATTGTAACTATTTAGGTTAATTAAAATGAAATACGATTTAAAATGCAGTTCCTTAGTCACCCTCCATAGCCACTATGGTAGCGAGCACAAAGACTGAATGTGTCTTGTCATGAGGAATTCTCTGAGACACTGGTCTGAACTGGAAATGTGTTGGTTGCTTTAAAGTCCTTGGAGTATCTAGTGCAGTCTTGGTGAAAGAGGAGAAAGGAATCCGGGCGGTGGTGGTGCCCACTTTTAAACCCAGCACTCAGGAGGCAGAGGCAGGCGAGTTCCAAGACAGGCTCCAAAGCTAGAGAGAAACCCTGTCTCAAAAAACCATTTTAAAAAAAGAGAGAAAGAGGGTCTGGAGAGATGGCTCAGAGGTTAAGAGCACTGGCTGATCTTCCGGAGGTCCTGAGTTCAATTCCCAGCAACCACATGGTGGTTCACAACCATCTGTAATGAGATCTGGTGCCCTCTTCTGGCCTGCAGACATACAAGGAGGCTGAACACTGTGTACACAATAAATAAACAAATCTTTAAAAGTAATAATAAAAATAAAGAGAGGGAGAAAGAGAGAAAGGAAGGAGTGTCTGAACATGTAGAATACCTCCTTCTAGCTATGCTACCCAGACTGTATTCTCAAGTTCTACAAAAAGTCTGCCTCCAAGAATTTCACCACCATCCTCACAAAAGGAAAGGGGAAAATACTGGTTTTAGGAATGCCTACTTTGTTTTGTTTGAGACAGAGTCGCTGTGCAGCCCTGGCTGGTTTTGGAACTCGCTCTGTAGACCAGGCGATCCTGGAACTCAGATCCACCTGACTCTGCCTCCCAGTGCTAAGACTCAAGGTGTGTGAATGAAGCAGCAGGAATGAATGTCTGTTTTCAACTCCTCTCCCCAGCCTTCTCTTCTCTCCCCTCAGTTTTCAAGGCCCAGCTGTGAGGACTAGAGAACTCTTTTCTCAGTAAACAGCCTCTAACAAGAGGCCATGTGAAATTCAGGGGCCACAATGTATAGGAATTAACATTGTATAGACAGCAAAAAGTTCAAATATAGGTTGATGGCACCTTCCCTTCCCAGCAGACTTTAAGACCAATGTGTAAGTGGCTTTTAATCATTTCCTCCTCACTCTGCTTCCAGTAGCCACTACGTGGTTGCTTTGTCTCCTGGGAGAAGGCTCAAATAAAATAAATACTGTTACCTCAAGTTTAAACTATCTTATTTTTCTTTTCTTTTCTTTTTTTTTTTTTTTTTTTTTTTTTCCTGTTTGTTTTTGTTTTTCGAGACAGGGTTTTTCCGTAGCTTTGGTGCTTGTCCCAGATCTAGCTCTTATAGACCAGGCTGACCTTGAACTCACAGATATCTGCCTGCCTCTGCCTCCCAAGTGCTGGGATTAAAGGCGTGCGCCACCACTGCCCGGCAGTATTTTATTTTTCTAATCTAAAATTACATAAAATGCATGTAATGTTACTTAGCACAGGTCAGCTCTGACAGTTAGAAGTGGCCTGTGGATTTTATAGATGTAATCAAGTCTTAGCTGTCACATACAGATTATCTCTTATGTAGATTGCTTGTGACACATTCTAAATCCTTGGGCAGTTTCGAGTGTAAGCCTAGGCCATCCCCACCACTCCGCCCAGCTGCTAGGAGCTTAGGAAACACAAATTAGTTTTCATATTAGCTTAAGGAAGACGTAATTAGGAAGGTAGATCTGCTACAAGAAAACCGTGTCACAAAGGCTACTTTAGGAAGGAGGTAAGTGGGAGTCATTTACTCCCCTTTGGCCCAGGTAGGAGCTGGCTGTAAGAATACACTTTTGTAAACACGTACACCGTTCATGCTCAGTGAGCTGCTGTGTTCAGATGAGCTGGGTCTGTTCATTGTTTCACAGAACACTGTGCACTGGGGTGTATGGGGAGCTGCAGAACTCTGGCAGGTTCTGGTGGACCATCTTGGCCAGTGCCTTTTAACAGTTCTATGTTCTTGTCAGGCCTCTTTATGGCAGACTGTGGAGGTTCCAAGTGGATCCTGGCAAGAAGGCTGCAGGTGGGTTCATCTGTGGGGAGAGAAGGAAGCAGCTGAGGGTACAGTAACTGCAGCACGGCCTTCCCAGGCTGTCTTCCGTGGATGCCCTTATTCCCTACGATACAGCCTCCCTCACCTAGTCACCTGCTAGCTTTAGTAACTGTTGGTAACTGCTACCTTTAGTGTTGTTGCTCTTTGGCTTGCTGACCGCCTGGAGTTGTGGCTATAGAGCCTTGTCTCCGGGACGAGCTGGCCATGCAAGCACAGTTCAGACAGGAGAGAAAGAATAACTCTCCAGTCAAGATGACGTTTACTAGGCTTGGCGATACATGGACTCCAAGATGGCGCCAGTCCTTCCAGTGCAGAAGAAGAAGAAACCTTTAGATGTCAGAGTGAAGCAGCTGCTGTGCTAGCCGTGGATATGGATGTCACTCCTAGAGGCATCGTCGAGCATTTCAAAGAGATCACCACAACACATGCATGAGTCAGAAGAAAGGAAGCGCTGCTAGGGTGGCTTGGTGCCGGCAGCCTACGACCTTTTCAACTCCTGCCGTCCTTAAGAAGAACTCAAACCTGAATGGCGACCGTAACCACGGAGAGGGACAGTGCCCGGTCACCCTGAACCGCGATGGCCTCGCCCAGCGCCTGTGTGGGGAGCTCCGTCTTCGCTGACTCGTCTCCTACCCTCAGAATTGACACCCAATGAAAAGTGACTGTTTTGTGGAAAAGATGAGGCTTTACTGAGGTAGCTGTCTTTCTGTGTGACTGTCAAGCTGTGAAACTGTCCAGTTAACACTCCTTTATCCTGCACTCCGGGGAACTCCTCATCTCTGCAGTAAAACTCAGCGTGGTGACTTCTGAGGACCAGATGCAAGCCACTGATGGTGTGGTTTGTAGCCCTGCTCTCACTCCCCTGCCTTCTCTGTGTAGTTTGATCACACATTCTGAGCTATGTTCTGCACATTCTTGTTTGTTTGTTTGTTTGTTTTTCTTTTTTTTTTTTTTTTGAGACAGGATTTCTCTGTAGCTTTGGAGCTTGTCTCGGAGCTAGCTCTTATAGACCAGGCTGGCCTTGAACTCACAGACATCCCGAGTGCTGGGATTAAAGGCGTGCCCACCACCACCCAGCAGTTCTGCAAATTCTAATTGAAGGCTTGTCCCTGCTTATATAGTCAGGAAAGCCTTTATGGTCAGCAAGCCTAGAGTTCAGTCTACAGGATAATGAACCGCAGGGGATCCAATACCAAAGCCCAGACCTCATTTCATAGTGTTCCCGAGCATCCCCACAGTGTTCAAGAGGAAATAATGAGTATATATTTCCAAGCTCTGTTTTGAGATATATGTACTAAAAATAAATTCAGTTTTAATATTTGATTTATGGGGGGGACAAGAGGAGTTTCTAGCAAGACAACACACAATGAAGGCTAACTGGCCCTTGCTCCCTGACCTGCTAGCATTAGGGTTGCCTGGGCCTCTCTTCAGTTTGAGGTTGACATTCTTTTTTTTTTTTTTTTTTGAGACAGGGTTTCTCTGTGGCTTTGGAGCCTGTCCTGGAACTAGCTCTTGTAGACCAGACTGGTCTCGAACTCACAGAGATCCGCCTGCCTCTGCCTCCCGAGTGCTGGAATTAAAGGCGTGCGCCACCACCACCCGGCTAGATATATTTAATTTTGTATGAATGTTTTCTCTACAAGTATGTATACACATGTGCAAGTGGTGCCTGCAGAAGTCAGAAGGCATCAGATTCGCTGGAACTGGAGTTGAGGTTAATCGTGAAGCCATCATGTGAGTGCTGAGAATTAAGCCATCTCTCCAGCCCTTTCTTGTTCATTATCTGTTCTGGTCATAGACTTGATTCTCCACTTAGACCAGTGTTCTTCTCCTACATATATTAACCTTCTAGTTAACGAGCTATAGAAGGAAGCCAGGTGTGGTGGCGCAAGCCTTTAATCCCAGCATTTAGGAGGCAGGGCCAGGTGGATCTCTTGAGTTGAGGCCAGCCTGGTCTACAGAGGTAGTTCCAGGACAGCCAAGGCTGTTACACAAAAAAACCTTGTCTTGAAAAGACAAAAAATAAAGAATAAAATAAAATACAGAATGCATTACAACATCATTTCCTTTTAGTTTTAAGAATCATTTCTCAGTCAAGTATGGTGGCTCATGCCTGTAATTGCAGCACTCAGGAGACTGAGGCAGGAGGATAGCTGAGTGAGTGTAAGGCAAGCCTACGCCATATAGTGATTTCTAGACCAGCCAAGTCTACAGTATGAAACCTGTCTCCAAAAGAAAAAATAAATTTTTTCACCAACTGTTGTGTTTATTTTTTGTAAATTTTTTTCTCTCTCATGACCGTCCGTGTTCTCCCAGCTAAAGATATTTCCACAGCCAACTCACAAGACCTTTGGCCTGAAAGGTTGAATTACAGCAAACAACAATTCCCAAAGGTTTCCCAGCTTGGAGGGCAAATAAAAGGCCCATTCTTCTGAAAGCTGTCTGTCCTGCCCTATCTTGTCGTGGGGTGGGGGGAGGGCAAGCTGTGGTGCCGAGTGGCCAGCAGTCCTGATGCCCTGGGTTCTGTTTGGTTCATGTCTATCTTGTTTACTGCTGAAGAGTTGAGAGGGGTTGATAATATTATATTATACCCGATCACGCATGTATATATAACACACAGAGGTCAGCGCCAGGGATTGTGCCCATAGGCCTGCATATGTTAGACAAGCATTTTACTATGGAGCTACACGCCCAGCTCCTGCCCCCTCCTGTTTAACTTTGGTTTGCCCAGGATTGCTCACTCACCTGGCACTGGGTTGGCGGCTGCTTTGTCTCCCTCACACTGGCGGTTACCGTGCTGTGGCGTGCTGTGGAGACGGCTGCTGTGCTGCAGATGGAGACTGCCTGCTGCTTCTCTCTGCGTGATTCCATGGCCTTTAGCTCAGATCTGTGTGGAGGCCTTTGGTGAATGAAGTGTTGCAAAGTGTGTGCTGTTTCCACTCGTGTGCTGCTCCCTGGGAGCGCTAGACTGCCACCTGCAGCTGTGCTTACTTGTCACGGACAAGTACTGCAGACCTCTGTATGCCGGACACTGTCCCAAGGGTTCAGCATCCCTGTGAGATTAGTAATTAGCATTTTACATATGAGGAAGCTAATGCCCACAGACTTTGAAGGACAGAAATCAAACAGGTCTTTGTGACTAAGAACCCTTTAATGAGATAGCCTATAGGGTAAAATGGCTTTCCCATGCAAAGTCCCAGATTTCCACAAAACATTTGACTACAACACCTTAAGGATGCTGTGAAGAAAGCCGCTCATTCTAGAGCAGAGCAAAGCAATCTGCAGAGGGCAAGGCTGTAAGGAGTGTAGCCCAATTTCTAAAAAGTCACGAAGAACATGTTCGATTCTGTCATAATGTGTTCCATTAATGAGCAGCTACTGAGCTTAGGCTGCTCAGTATTTAGTGACAGGTCTGTCAACTGAAGTGAGCAGACTTCTAAAGAGAAACCCAGCAGCTATTTGGAAGCAGGGCCGGTCCATACAAGTTTGAGTGAATGGTGCAGCCCACGACATCACAGGAGGCAGAGAACAGAGTGGACTGTGTGTCTGCTCGAACCCCCTGGATTGTGAAGAGTCTGACTTCAATCTGCAGGAATAATCTAGCCAGGGAGGGGCTGGGTGGTGGTGGTGCACACTTTTAATCCCAGCACTTGGGAGGCAGAGGCAGGGGATCTCAGTGAGTTCCAGGACAGCCAGGACTGTTACACAGAGAAACCCTGTCTCAAAAAGAAAAAGATCCCTAGGCAGGGAAATGTGTCTGAACAAGTGTGTGTAGCATTTAGGGTGTTGACGGACCAAACATGCTTGTGATGGAGGGACAATGGCGGGAATTTGGGGCCAGTTAGTGTGTACTTGCTCAAAATTCAGCTAACCTGGCACAGTGGTCGTGTGGCCTCAGCATCTGGGAAGTGGAGGCAGTAGCAATGAGTTTGAGACTACCCTGGGTTACTTAAAGTGCTGAGGAGAAGCAGAAGTACCCGTACATGAGCTTGACAGTGCTTTACCAGAGATCGTTAAGGCTGGGTTTACAGCACGCCAACTAGAATACTTTCTCACTGCAGGCCCAGATGACGTTCATGCATGGACCATCAGGAAAGCCGTGAAGGCTCCTCGGGCTGCAGGAAAGATTCACACAGATTTTGGAAAGGGATTCATTATGGCGGAAGTAATGAAAGATGAAGATCTTAAAGAGGAAAGTTCTGACGATGCAGCTATGGCTGCTGGGAAGTACAGACAACAAGGCAGAACTTACGTTGTTGAAGATGGAGATATTATCTTCTTCAAATTTAATTCGCCTCAGCACCTGAAAAAGAAATAAAGTTTAGCTCTTACCTTTAGCATATGTATGGCTTTGGTTTTGACTTTGGGGTAGTTTTTGTTTTTAGCTCAAGTGTCTGACACCTGAAGGCACACAGTTGGAGTGGGACTCTTGTAAAAATCGTTACATTAAAATAGAAGTTGAGTTCTGGTTTCCTTTTGGTAGGAGAGTTTGGTTGGAGTGGACGCAACAGTCAGGAGTGCTCACTGTCCTAACAGAACCCACGAGCATCAGTGGGTCCAGTCCAAGGGACCTAGCGCCCTCTTCTGGCTTCCAGGAGTACCTCACACTTGCCATTTGCTTACACAGATGCATATAGACACATAAGTTAATAAAAACAATTTTGTAAAAAGGGGGAAGGAAGGAGAGCTGGCAGGAGTTTGTGTATTGGATGTGAAGTCAAGGGTGGTGAGGGAGGCTTCAGAAACTTGAACCTGAGCAATGGGAAAGATGTAATGGCCATGTACTGAGGTAAGGAGGAAAGGGAAGGCGGGGCTCCGTGTCTCTGGTTATCAAGACAGGGCAGGCTCAGGTCTCGTTTCAGAGGAAACATTTCCTAGGGTTAACAATTCCTTCAGGGGGTTGGAGTATTAATTAGAAGATCCTAGTGGTGAGATCTGGCTCTCTGAGTTCCCCTCTCACCTCTGTTCTCACTCGGACAGTGCTGCATGGTTTACATGGACCCTGGAGGGGCAGCAGTGAGCCTGGAAAGACTGTTCGTTGTCAGGGGTGGTCTGGTGCATGGGAAGGCTCCGGATCAGAAGCCCAGACATCTAGTTAGTAAACTAGTCATTGAAGGTGGGGGACAACAGGCCGACCGGTTGCTGCCCCATTGTTTTATTGTGTTTTTTTTTAGATAAGATCTTAAGGCTGTTGACAAGACTGGCCTCAGGGAGGCTGTGGGCAAGGACTATAGTCAGTGCATTATTACCTTGCCTGGCTTTCGGGTGTGGGGGTTGGTTTTGACTCTGAGACATGATTTCACCGTGTAGCCTGGGCTGCCTCAAATCTTCCTGCCTCTGCCTCTCGAGTGCTTATCTTTTTTTGTTTTGTTTTTTGTTGTTGTTGTTTTTGGTTGGGTTTTGGTTGTTGTTTTGAGACAGGGTTTCTTTCTCTGTAGCTTTGAAACCTGTCCTAGAACTAGCTCTTGTAGACCAGGCTGGCCTCAAACTCACAGAGCTCCGCCTGCCTCTACCTCCCTAGTGCTGGGATTAAAGGCGTGTGCCACCACTGCCCGGTTTAGGTGCTTATCTACCACCACAGTCTGTAGCTGCTGGGTGTTGTTGTTATCATATTTACTTGTTCGGTGTGTGCATGCATGTGTGTGCACACACCCCAGGGCACACAAGTGGAGATCAGAAAACAACTATTGAAGTCAATTCTCTCTGTCATGTGAGTCCTGGGGATTGAACTTGGGTTGTTAGGTTTGGTGGTAAACACTTTCACCTGCTGAGCCATCTTGCTTGTCCTTGCATTTTGTTTTTTGGTAGGCTTTTTTGTTTGTGGGGGAGTCTCATTTTGTGGCTCTAATGGACCTAGAACTGGCTATGTAGACCAGACTGGCCTCATACAGAAATTTACCTGCTTCTGCCTCCCAGGTGCTGGGATTGGCTAAATGATTTACAGCTGGGCATCATATCTGTAATCAGAACACCTGGAAGACTGAGACAGGTAGGAAGAGTGCCATGAATTTGAGACCAGCCCAGGTCAAATTATAATAAACTTTGAATTTAAAGAAACAGTTTAGATTTGCTAAACTCTGGTATTTGTGTGACTTTGACGTTTTGGAATATGAGTCTTGAGAACATTGTAAGTCTGTGCTTTTCTGATAGGTCCAAGGTTCTGCAGGTAGAGTGCTCATTTATGAAAGATGCCATCCTTCATCCCTCTCTGGGGTCCTAGCACAAATCCAGGAGCATGCAGCCACACACAGCAAGGAGTCTAGGTACTAGGACAGCTCTGGGTCTCCCTGAAAAGGAAAAAACTTCAGGCCCTTAAAGTGGAACATGAAGTGCTCCCTGTTGCTTAATCAATTGAAATGACCCAGAACACAAGTATGGATTAGCATGTGCCCCTAGATTAGGGCTAATAGGGGCAGGCTGAGCAGATGCAGGGACACTCCCAGCCTGATTACTGTACCTCAGCATTTAATCATCTCTTCCAAGGGCAGCCGCCTGACTTAGTGTGTACTGGGTTTCAAAGCTTTCGGCCCTTCCCCCATGCCGTGGACATAAAGGTTGCTAGGTCAGAGACTGGGGAGATTTAATCTAATCCCATGTCCAAATGCCTGCGTGGGTGTTTGTGTGGGAGAGAGATCTTAAAATCAGCACGTGAAGATGGCAATATATTTATGTTATTTAAGGTGGACGTAGACCAAAAGTACATGTAAAAAAAAAGGGCAGGAGTTGAGTTTTGAAGGCCTTTGAGGTTATGCATTGACCCTGTATATGGAATTTCTGTCCTTGAGACACCTTTCAGATGTGTGGTGCCTGTCACAATTACCTTGAGACAGCTTTCTGCAGGAGTCATTTCATAACTCAATTGTTGGGGCTGCACTGATTTCTTCCCTGCGTTATGTGAAATACACAAAATGCAGTCTGTAAAAAATTATTTTATTTGGATAGGTCTTGGGTATGGTATCTTTACTTTGTTTTTGTTTTTAGGAGAAAATGTCTCACTATTTATTCCAGGCTGAGGTAGCCCTGCTGACTGCTGAGATCACCCTGGAGCATTTGAGTTTTCATTTGTGAGTGTGGAAGAATGTGTGGAGCACCTGCTCACTGTTAGGGACTCAGTGATAGACTTGTTCACTTCTTAAGGAATTTGCAATCGAATTGACACCAAAATATGCAAACAATGATGATATGTAAGATTGTTCCTCTGTAGAAGACTGGGCAGTGCCATGGAGCTACCAGGGAAAAGGACTCAAACTTGGAGGGCAGAGACTGAAAGAACCCGAGAACAAGTCAAAGACAGTTGCTGCAGAAGTCATGGTGTGTACAAGCATGGAGGTGCTTGTGTGGAGAAGATCAAGTACATTGAAGCCTTTACAGACCGAAGCATAGTGGGTACATGCTTCTCTTCCTAGCACTTGGCAGAAGGATCAAAGGTTCAAGGCCAGCTTATGCTCCATATTGAGATCCTGCTTCAAAGCAAGAAGATAGCCTAGAGCAAATCATGAGTGCCCTGAGCACCCGCTACAGCGGCAGGCCGACTGCTATGGGCTTTGGGGACATGATTAACATCACTGCCTGGGAGAGTAGACGGCTAAGCAACGTTGTATATATAAAGTAACTTCTATGGCAAGGAAGGGTGAAGGGACAGAACTTAAATACAGAAATTGACTCAGCACTTAAAAGCCATTTGGAAGCCGGGCGGTGGTGGCTCACTACTTTAATCCCAGCACTCAGCAGGCAGAGGCAGGCAGAGCTCTGTGATCTCTTGTAGTCTACAAGAGCTAATTCCAGGATAGGCTCCAAAGCTACAGAGAAACCCAGTCTCAAAAATACCAAAACAAAACCCATTTGGACTGATTCAGAAGAAACCCAAAGTCACAGCTCTCGTTCCTTCCTCTGTTGGCTTTTCCCCGTCACACAGAGGAGGCTCTCACTGACTCTGCCTTTGTTTTGTTAACACACCTGTATAAGTGGGGTTTCAAAAATGACTGTCGTCAAAACAAACCTGTCAAGCCCTGCTTCATGTTGTGCCATCAAGTGCTTATCCCTAAATTGGCAAGACTGACTCCTAGAAAATGCTCACACACAGTTAATACTACGAAATCAGATTTTCTTTTGCATTGATTTCTTTTGGTTTGGGTCCCCCCTCTCCCTCCCCGACCACCTGGGCAGGCACACCTGGATGCATGCATGCCACCAAGTGTAGGTGATGGTCAGAAGACAACTTTTAGGAGTGAGTGCTCGCCACCACATGGGTCCCAGGAATTAAACTCAGGTCATCAGGCTTGGTGACAAGGACTTTGAACTCACTGGGCCTACTAACTGGCCCAAGCCTACCCCACCCTTTCTCTCTCTCTCTCTCTCTCTCTCTCTCTCTCTCCCTCCCTCTCTCTCTCTCTCTCTCACTCCCTCCCTCTCTCGCTCTCTCGCTCTCTCTCCTTTTGAATTAAGGTCTCACTATTTGCCATGGCTGACTCGGAACTCACTGTGTATATCAGATTTGCCTCCAGCTCACAGGTCCACCCACCTCTGCTTCCCAGGTGCCACTCACTTTTATTTTCAGGTGGGACTCCAGCCAGGATTGCCGCCTCTGGCAGCGTCACAGAGCTTGATAAAACCAGCCCAAGTATGGTACCACATAAAATCACACACAGCTGGAGAGCATGAGAGGGGACCCAAATTTATGGCCACTTTTATGGGGTCTTAAAGTCGAGCTGCTAGATAGATAACCAGTCTTGGTACCTGACTATGGACTGGACACAGAAGCTAGTGCCATGCCTACTATAACTGCAGTACCTGGCTTTGCTCCTTCCAGTGGCTCCTGGTGCTTAGACCAAGCTCTGTTCCTTGCCTCGCTCCCATTTCTGTCTTCAGGGTCTCCAAAGTCCATGCCATCTGAAGTTTCTCTGCACATTCTTCCAAGCTTCCTGAGAAAGTGTGCATGGGCAGCCAGAGTTTTGAGCCATATCTAAAATTGTGTGGTCTGTAGTTCATACAGATCATTGCAGCTGGGTATAGAATTGCAGGCTGCGAGCTAGTCTGGATTGCTTGAACCAGGGTGTTTGAAGGCATGACTCCATCATCTTAGCTTCTAGGTTTTACCACCGAGTCCAGTATTATTCTCATGCCCATTTTTTTCATATGCTCCCCCTTCCGTACTTCATTCTTTCTGGAATCTTTTGAGCTTCTCACTGTTTCCCTCATGTTCTGAAATGTGTCTGGGTCTCTCGTCATCCATTGTACCAGGTGTACCAAGTGGCCTTTTCCGTGACAAGTTCATTTTCTTGGTAATAGAAGTTTTCTTGGGTGTCTAATTTCCCTACTTTCTAATCTTTTCCATAATTGGAAAATTTCTTTGTTATCTTACAACTTTTGGAATGTGTTTATTATACTTTTTATTTTTAAAATACCTCACATTTTTCTTTCCTAGTTGTAGTATTTTGGAGGAGTTGTTGGGGTTGTTGTTGTTGCTGTTATTTTTATGTGACAGGGTCTATGTGTAGCCCAGATTGGTTTCAAACTCACAATTCTCCTCTCTCAGTCTCCTGGATACTAGGATTATAGACATGCCCCATCACAAGCCTTGGGGTTTGAGGTTCAATCGGTAGGATGGATGGATGGGTGGATGGATGGATGGGTGGATGGATGGGTGGATGGATGGATGGTCAATTGGTTGATTGACTGACTGGTTAGTTGACTGGTTGGTTGACTGATTACCTGGTTAGTTTGAGTAGCTGCTGTTTGTGGTTATAGGGATCTATCTTAGAGTTGGGTAAGATTTCTTCCACTGAGCTATACTCCCAGCTCTTTATTTTGTATTTCTAAAATGGAGTTCCATATGTTATATCTTAGGCTAGCCTGAAACTCCAGGCCTCAAGTGATGCTCCTGTCTCAGACTCCCACAGCAGGTGTGGGTTTGTTTTTTGTTTTTCTTTATGTTTTATTTTGCTTTGCTTTGTTTTTAATGGCATCCCATTTTAAGACAATCTCTGAGGATACTAGGCTGTGCCAGCATTTGTTTTGTTTTCTTCCTAAGTTGTCTTTGTATAGTTCTGTGCCCCTTAAAAGGGGGATACATCAGAGTGCTGCTTCCCAGGTTGTCCAGGGCCAGAGCTAGGCAGCTGTGGACGTTGGGGCTAGGTAGTGTTAGCACAGCCACTCCACTCCCCTTATCTCACTAGAAGTATTTTCTTCGGGCTAAATCTCAGATGTTCTGAGTGGTCT
The DNA here is from genome assembly GCF_903992535.2 of Arvicola amphibius. Lineage (NCBI taxonomy): Eukaryota > Metazoa > Chordata > Mammalia > Rodentia > Cricetidae > Arvicola > Arvicola amphibius. Next base: position 177,218,934 of record NC_052048.2, read on the forward strand.
GGGTGTTACTAACCCACTCAGCTAAACACTTATTTCACACTGACTCCTGCTCTCAGCCTCCTCCGCCTTCCCGGAAGATCCCGCGGGGGTTGGGGCAGGGGCTCTACTTCTACTTCTCTGACAGAAATACTGTGCTGGGCAGCTTCCTAAGCACAGCCCTTCCCTGTCCGCGGGGCTCCAACAGGAAGACAAGGCAACTGGACCGAGCCACCCTTCTCCAAGGTTCCATGGAGAAGGTTGTGCAGTGGTTCTGCTCTAAGTAATGGTGGCGCTGGGGGATGATAGATTGGGGGCGGGGGTTGCTTTGTTGTTGTGTTTTTTTTTTTTTTTTTAGTTAACCCTAAAATGGTTTTGAAATTATACCAGCCTATGGAATTCTAAAATTAGTAGATAAATAGGCTGGTTTAGTTTGGTTTTGTTTTTTCTATACGCTTGACTCTGGAGGAAAGGATGATTCAGTGGCCTAACAACAGGGTAGAAGACAGGAATTTGTGTTTTCGTTGTTTCTTTTCAAGCTGATGGAAGCTCAAGCATGGGCACTAGAGAGCTGAAAGAGAGAGACGGCTTAGCAGAGGATCAGAGCTGCGGGCCGGCAGGAGGCCTGTGGCTGGAGGTGGGGCTGTGCTTGCTAAAAATGGAGGCAGGCAGGTCTGTGTGGAAGTGTCTCCACACTTCTCTTTCCTAGAAGTTTCTTAAAGAACTAAAACGAACTGAGAAAAGAAATTTGCTGCCAGGTGGCCAGGTGTCATGTTCCCCACATACAGCATTTAGGAGGTTGAGATGGTAGGATCCAGAGTTCAAGGCCAACCTGGGCTCCACAGGAGCCCCTGTCTAACTTAAAGGAAAGAAAAGAATTGACACCTGTGCCTGGGAAGCAGGTGAGTCACTAGCTGGGGCTGGCAGATGCTGGTAGCCTGAAGGAGCAGGGCCAGTTGCCCCCGCCAGCACCGGGGTCCTGAGCACCGGCCCTACCAACGGTCTTGCTTTGTCTCTCCAGGCCTGGTCCAGATCCCTGTGAGCATGTACCAGACTGTGGTAACCAGCCTCGCCCAAGGCAACGGGCCAGTGCAGGTGGCCATGGCCCCAGTGACCACCAGGATATCGGACAGCGCAGTCACCATGGACGGCCAGGCTGTGGAAGTGGTGACATTGGAACAGTGACACGCAGCCCTGTCATGGCATCGTTTTCTAGTCTACTTCAATTTTTTTACATGTTTGCAGAGGTGCAATCAAATGGAATTAAGTCTCTCGACTTGGAAAGAAAAGTTTTGGTAACCTTTTTTTTAAAAAAGGAAGAAAGGCAGCAGATTTTGGAATCACATTTTTTTAAAGCACCACTTCTGGGATTTGGTGGAGTGAGAAACCACACCGATTTCACTGTCCCAAAAAAGCCAAATTGTGGCCGGACATATTGTGCGGAAACGTGTGTATACTTACGTGTGTGTATGTGTGAGTGTGAATATATGTATATGTGTACATATGGACATACACATTTGCATATGTGTATAAAGTATATATGTACATACATATATATGTATGAAACCCGCATGGAATTAACTGTATGAAATCAAGGTGAACTGTGGAAAAAATAACCCACCCAGTTTAGTGGGTGGTAGGGTACATGGCCAGACACAGTCACCTGGTTTTCGTTCATACCAGGGTCATGCATTGAGCTACTGACAAACTCAGGCAGAGGTGACCACGTCCTTCACCAAAGCTGCCTCCCAGTGGCCGCCTAGAACTCTGCTAGATTCAAGCGAGGGGAGGAAGATCCAGGACGCAATGTGGTCCAGAAAGTGCTTACGGGGAGTCCAGTCACCACGCATTTTGCCAGCAGAGACTCTTCAGGCTGGCCCAGGTGCTGACCTTGCCTCAGGCAGGTAAATGCCCTACAGGCTCCTGGCAGGGGCAAGAAGTCTGTCCTCCGGTTCCCACCTCCTCCCTTCCCAGGAATCCTTGGTCTCGTGACTAATAGAGTTGCTCTGGTTGCCAGGGCAGTCCAAAACCTGTTCCCTGTGAACTGCAGGCCACAGGAGCGTTGAGGGGCTGAGGAGATGCTTGTGGAGCAAGCGGGTGTAAATGCAGGGGTTTGCGTGTGTGCGCGTGCGTGTGTGTGCGTGCGTGTGTGTGCGTGTGTGTGTGCGTGTGTGTGCGCATGCACTGGGGAGAGAGTGAGGAGAGAATGGGAGAGCAGGAAGGGAAGGAGGGAGAAAACTTAATAAGCCAGGGTGCACCCATGGGAGCCGTGCTCCCCCGTTATCTAGTACGTTAGCAGAGGAGACTGCCACGCAAAGGACCTCTGCCTGAAGGCTGGCCGTCACGGCGTCAGGAGAGAAGGGACCATGTTCCTGGTGTGGCCCTGCTCCGGGAGGACTGCAAGGACCGTTTCCCCAGGCACAGCCCGGCCGCCCAGGACTGGCGCGGCTTTCCTACTCAGTGTGGCTCGGACTGAGCGTCCTCTGTCGGTGTGGCCTGTGCTTTTTCGCCCACCAGCCCTGAGTCTCCAGCGGCTAGTTCATCTGACTTCTTGACAAGCCAAATCTCCGCTCCTTACGCACAGGGACAACTTTTCCTCCTCCCGGGTCCTCCCATGTGTGTGATAGTGTATTTAATGTGCTGTTCTGGTTTTTTGTTTTTTAATGAGACATTAAAAGATTCTTCATGTCTTGCTCAGCCTTTGAGGAAAGTTTCCAATTCTTATATTTGCTTGTTTTATATAAAACTATTCAATGTTTTTTGTATGTTCTTTTCTGTACGTAATGGGGGAGGAGCGGGAGATTTGCATATAAACAGTCCTGGTTCTACAATTTGTTATTTTTTTAATTATTATTTTTTATCATATATTGTGAAGCCGTTCAGGGGCTTTAAGGTCCGTGTTCCTTTGTGGTAAAATAACCTCCCAATAGTTTGAGAAATTGCCAAGAAGAAACAAGCAAGACCCCAGTAGCAGAGCATGGATTCTGTTGTTCTCCATTCTGTCTAAACTGCCTCATTCAATAAATAGTTTAAATGTGGCAATAAGACGTGCCCCTCTCTGCAGCAGCCTCGGCCTCTTGGGGGTGGGGGAGGGTGGCTCGTCCTTTTCAAAAGACATGTGCTAGAGGTCTTTACGTGGAACATTCCAGGGGCTCCGGGAGTGTGCTGGGTGAAAGTCACCAGGCCCAGCCCTTGTTTTCTGTATTATGGTGGTGTGGAACAGGCCTACTTCATGATCAGCCAAGCAGCTGGGGCGCAGGCCTGCAGTCCCAGCACACGGGAGGCAGAGGCCATTCTGGTCTACCAAGTAAGTTCTAGGACAGGCTCCAAAGCTACAGAGAAACCCTGTCTCAAAAGAAAAGAAAGCCTCAAGGTCACGGTGTGAGGGCTCCACTCGAGGGGTGTGGAGGGTCCCCCCAGTGAGTGTTTGATACAGGAATGTCCTCAGAGCACGAGGCCCTGCGTTGCTCCTATGTCCTCATGTCTTGGTTTCTCACACAGCCACATGCCTCACTCCCTGTTTTAAGGTGGCAACTGCCACTCTCTCTGCTGTCTCCTGCCACACCCTACCTTGGACACTTCCCAAAAGTCTCTGGTCTTCTTACTCACCCTGAATGCCCGTTTTCCGCCCATTTTTGTTGGTAGATGGCTCTGTGCGTTTCCTTCTGGTAGGATTAAAGAATAGAACGAGGACATGTTTTCCTTTGGTGTTTAACCCTGGCCCAATAATGTCAAGTGCCTGCTTCTCTCCATGTGCATACGTGGTGTCCGCCATCCATGTTCTCCAGAGAGGGCGGGCAAGAGTGGGTGCAGCTGCACAGAACCCAGGTCATCTGGGCATCGGTCTTTCCCAAGACGCTTGTTACCAGCCCTGCCGTTTGCCAGCCAGACCCAGACAGTGCCTTCCTCCAAGTTTGTGTGGACACTGTCTTCCGCAGGCTGACGCTAAGCTTCTCTTCCACTCCTGCCTAGGCCACTAGCCAGGGGCCACTAAACTGAACTGTGCCCAGCGGCCAGCTAAGCCTAGTCAATGAGGAAGAGCAGCAATGAGGTGGAGATGGGCATGAGACAGGCGGAGTGAGTGGCAAGCAGTCAACCAATGGGTAGCGTCTGCAAAGTTGGTGCTAGCTGAATGTCACCTCGAAGGCAGTAGGCCTTGCTACTTTCAAAATTCCCAGAGAATCTGGGGAATCAGGTTTTATATGAAATTTGATTTCATTAACAAGATAAAATTCAGAATGTGCTCTGCAGGCAAAACAATCTATTCTGTCATCTAGAGCTGACCTGACCTGAGGGTCTGTTAGGTTAAATTCACAAATACTGGCATGTCCCAGGTAAATAAAGCTTGGCGTGGGCCTGGGAAGTAGCTTGGCCGGTAAAAAGTGTTTGCTGCCAAGCCTCATGATCTAAGTTTCATCCCTGAAGCTCACATAGGAGAGAATTGATTCCCTAGGGTGGTCCCCTGACCTCTACGTGTGGAGCGCGCGCGCGCGCACACACACACACACACACACACGGCAGCTGTCCATGAGGAGGAGGGATGGGGTTGTGCTGAGTAGTAAGCATTTGCCCAGCATGCACAAAGCCCTTGGTCCAGCACTCACAGGAGTAAAGGAAAGAGAAGATGGTCCCGTTACCAGACTGTCACGGCCCAAGATGGTGGGGCCTGTAGGGTGCTGAGTGGAACGTGCGCCAGCCAGCGTGTTGTATCCTGAGGATCCACCGTGTTAAAAAGCCCTTCTTCGTGCTGCAGACAGGAATCTGGAGCTCACAGAAGCCAAGAGGCCTGCGATCTAGGGACTCTTGGTCTTGCAGCTAGAGCTATGCCCTGGTGGTGCTTGACTGCTGGAGTCTTCTACACTCCAGTGACCAAGCTGGGATCGCTGGAAGAGCAGCTCAGGCTGCAGGGCACAACCAGGGTGGTGAGCGCCAGATCTATCTGGGAGAAAACCAACTCGATTGTGGAACAGGGTCCACATCCCCATTACCCACCACCCCACACTGCAGCTGTGGGTCACACAGGTCACTGGCCCAGGCCTCAGCTGCTTGTCACTGAGATCATTGTCCACACCTGGCAGCTCTTGAAGTAAGGAAGCTGGGCAGTGGTGGCACACGCCTTTAGTCCCATCACTTGGGAGGCAGAAGCAGGCAGATTTCTGTGAGTTCGAGGCCAGTCTGGTCTACAGCGCGAGTTCCAGGACAACCAAGCCTGTTTACACATAGAAGCCCTGTCTCGATTAAAAAAAGAAAGAAAGAAAGAAAAAAGAAAAAAAACCACATGAAGAGGAAGGTGGGGTGATGGAAGGGAGCCCGAATTTTGAGCTGCGGCTGCACTGAAGCAGCTACAGAGTGGAGGCTCTCCACCTGTCACCGTTCTTGGGGCTGCACTTCCTCAGGAGCTTCTCCCTCCTGAAGACCATTGAGCTGTTTGCTAGTTTTTGTTTGCTTTTTTTGTTATTATTTTTAGTGCTGGGGCCTGAAATGCATTTCTTCCAGAGTAGGGAAGAGAAAGAAGGGGTAAGGTAGTATCATCTGCAAGGTGAGGTGGGGGTAGGGCGATCCACAGAGAACCTGGGGTCTCTCTGGAGCCGCCTTAAGGAGACAGGTGAGGTCAGGCTGGGCCCTAACTGTGCACAGGTGCTCCTAGTTCTTACTATGAACACAGGCTTGCCCGCAATTAGAGAACGTCTATAGCAATAATAACAGTTTTCAGTCCTTACGCTACTAACCGACTAAACCTGGAGGATGTACTATCATCCTGAGCAACAAGCTCCAAAGAGGGCAAGTTAAAGTACCACACCAAGTTCACTCAGCCAGAAAGAGAGAAGCCAGGTAGCCTAGAATCTGTGCCCAGAAATATTAGTTCATATGCTTGAGCTGGGAAAATGTGCCGCGTGCAAGAACACAGTTGTATTTTTAATTGGCTGAGCTATTATTTGTGGGGAGAGCTAGGTGCGTTCCCCCAGATTTAATGCCCTTGCTAATGAAGTCGTGAGGCTGAGGGTGTAGCTTCTTGCAGATTACCTGCCTAGCATTTGCAAGGCCCCAGGTTCAAAACCCAGCACAGCTGGTGGAGGGAGGACTGGGAGCAAAACTCAATGAACTGGGTCTGCCAGGTGTGATAGCCCATGCGCAAAATCCCAGTGTTTGGGAGGCTGACAGAATTGCCAGCAGTAGAGGCCAATCTGGATACAGACTTCCAGGGCAGGCTGGGCTACAGAGTAAGACACAGCCTCAAAAACTAATCAGTTAATTAATTCACTGGGTTCCACTTAAATTTCTTCTGGATTTATGTACCTTTTAAGAAACTAGGAGTGGGGGCCAGGAGGTAGTGGCTCACGCCTTTAATCCCAGCACTCGGAAGGCAGAGGCAGGTGGATCTTTTGAGTTCAAGGCCAGCCTGGTCTATACAGTGAGTTCCAGGACAGCCAGGGCTATGCAGAAAGAGACTCTGTCTCAAGAAAAGACAAAAACAAGAAAAAGGTTCCTAAGTATGATCTGGGCTACATGAGACCGTGTCTCAGAAAGGAAAGATGCTAACAGTTAAACGGTACTGTGTTCTAAACGGCTCTGCACGGTGCCGTCAGACGCCTTGCACCCTCAGCTCTGTCTGCTCCAGCTGTGGCAACTGAGACTCAGCATCTTCCCCAAGTAAGTGTGAACTCACAAATGGAGGGCTGAAGTACACACGTGTGTGACTGTCCCCAGCAGCCTTACTGTGTATGCTGGCACTCAGAGAGGTCACACAGAACAAACTGCATATAATATTCTATATAAACATATTTTTTTTTTTAACTTGGAGACAGGGTCTCACTATACATAGCTTTAGCTGGCCTAGAACTCAGCTTGTTCTGAGTCAGGCCTGTAATTGCGCCATGGGCCTTATCCAGGGCTTGCCACAGCTGCGGCTGGGCCTTTTCATCATGAGCGCAGGCAGGCATGCATTAGCAGGGGCTGAGAACATCACCCTAGTTTCCCAGTGGTTTTTTAAACCGGAAATACAAAGAGCCCCAAAAACGCATTTCCCTTTAACACTTCCACAAAAGAAAGTGTTAGCACTGTTGAACAATTTGGTGTAAAAATGTTGATTTAATTCACAGTCCTATAAGGGCTGAAGAGCCTTGTTGCCACCAGATTTTATTATCTTTAAAAGCTCCAGGACCCACTCGACCAACAAAACTCAAGAGGTGTCAAACAAGGAGGCCAGGCCAAACCTGGAAGTCATTGGATTGTGAAGTCAGTTGGGTCTAAGCCCACAGGCTTACCCGTGGGTGCAAGGCAGCTTTAGATTTGATAGCCTTAGCTAGCACCCAATCCCTTTTTACCTGTGCCGGTGAAGGCCTAGCCAGAGAGGCTAGAAAGATGGCTCAGCAGTTACCATAGATGTGGTTAGCAGCTTACAACTGCCTGTAACTCCAGTTACAGGATGGGTTGGTACATATGCAGACACAGACATACAAATAAAATGAACTATGTTTTCAAATGCCTATCCAGAGGTAGTAAGAAGCCTGGGGTCATGTGGCACCCGGCAGGAGCCACCTCCAAATGTTTTTCCTCGACTTAAACTGAGCTGGCTCCTGTCCTGACATTCCAAATCATGAGCAGTCTTTGCAGTGGACTCGGGTGGGGCCTCTGATGACCACGGGGCCTGGCTTCTGTTTCCACCCATCTGATCCAGTCTCAACACCTGCCCTCCAGCTGAGACTGACCGGAAGGATGCCAGGATGACCTCATCTGTGAAAGACCGTGCAGGTGGCCAGGCTCCCATCCACCTGCTGAAGTTGGAGGCTTCCCCTGAGGTTGGCAGCCCGCTGGGAAGCCCGCCTCTATGCTACAGTATTGGAGAGTGTAGTCTGTTGACCAGCTGGGGATACATGCCCACTGTGACCCTACTCAGTGGTGGCCAGGGGTTCAGCCACAAAGTCCAAACCCAGGAGGGATCAGGGCTGTGATGCAAAGGCAGCACCAAGGAGCATGGGGCCTGATGGCCCAAATGGAGCCTGAGGTCTGTACCAGTCTGAGTCTGCACATTAGGAGCCCTTACGACAGCAGTGTGCCCCAGTCTCCTGTGCCCACCATCCCTGTAAACTTGGTGCTTTATAAAACTACACTCATCAAAATCTAATTTTAGAACATTTTTATTTTTACAATAAGAGGCCATTTTTAAGTACTTTTTAAAAAAAATGTCTTGGAGCAGGTTACATAAAAGATATTTATGTTTAAAGAGGAAATCAACATGAATAAAAAGCCAGAGACCAGAGACCACACACATACCGACTCAGGTCAACTTTGGTGGAATAAAGGGTTCCATTAGATCTGGTCTCAAGAGGCTAAATGGTGTCACTGGTACAAACAAGACAGGAAGTCCAAGCAGTGGTGGCACATACCTTTATTAATCCTAGCACAAACAAACAAAAATAACCAAAAAAAAAAAAAAAAGACATGGTAGAACAAACCCTAGCACTTAGTTTATGAAGTCAAAAGGATTCAGACTTCAAGGCCAGCCTCAGCTACATAATGAAGCCAGCCAGCCTGGGCTATATGAAACTTTGTCTTGAAAAGCAAGATTGGGCCAGGAGGTGGTGGCACACCATCTTTAATCCCAGCACTTTTATCCTAGCGGATCTCTGTGAGTTCAAGGCCAGGTTCTAGAACTACAGAGAAACCCTTGAAAAAACAAAAACAAACAAACAAACAAACAAAAAGTGTGACCTTAAAACAGGATCTCAGTAATCCTCTATGTAAAACAGGCTGGCCTCTACTCGAAGAGATCCGCCCACCTCTGCCTCCAGAGTGCTGGGATTGAAGGCGTGCACCAAGGTCCCCCCCCCCCCCCCCCCCCGCCTGAGTTCCGGTATATTCGGAATCCTCCACATTTCATAGCTAAGGAATAGCTTTATTTCCTTAGGATTTGAAAACCTTCAAAATACCTCCTTTGCAAGGATATTCTGAGAGGGGCTAAATCCTGCGAGGAAGCTGAAAGCACCTTTTCTAGGTAGTGACTAGAACAGGAAGGAGGGAACCGCTGAAGGGGACAAGATGGCGAACCGGTTAGCTGGGTCTTTCTGAAATGGTGGCAACAAGAAATGAGGTTTCCCCTCTGCTGCGACGCTGCTCAGATACAAGTGAGGACAAAGATTTCTTCCCCACACCAGAACCCGGGTTCAGGAGAAACACCAACCTAGAAGCAGGCAGCAAAACCACCCTGCAGCCAGGACACCTTCCCGGATGCCTCCAAGACCTTCCAGGAAGTGGCAGCTGCTCTTCTCCTTGGTCGTGAGGGAAGTGCTTAAAGATTTCTCCACCCCTTTCCTGTGTCTCCCTCCTACCCACCACACTCCATCCCCAGTCCTGGAGGTTCTGGGCCAGGAAGAGATGTGCAGGAGACAGGTACCCTTGGGGCCAGCACGTCAGGACCTGACTGACTCCCGCAGAGGGACAATCAGTGGAATGAACTTCAGCTTGAGAACGAAGCTTACGAGTGGGAGTGGACAGACCTGATGGCGAGGCTCGTTTACAATCGTGAACTTCACTCCAAATGTCCTTAAGGAGCCAAGAAGATAGTCAGTCAAACACGGTAAAGGAGTTTCTGCGTTCAGATTCACCAGATAAGATGCCTTTTTTGTTCATAAACAGTACCTCAGTGTTGTAGGTTAGTCTGCAACATGGCTCTATATTTCCACAAAATTAATACACAAGTCTGGTTCCCTGAATGGACAAGCCCCACCTGCCCCTCCTGTCCATGTAGGGGGATTCCTCCGCCTGCAGCCTCTACCACTGACAGTGGCCTTCCTCTTCTGGTCCCGAAGATGTCTGCTCCCGCTCCGCACCCTGCTCCCACACCACCTTCCCAGAAGAGCTGGGAGTTAGAAGACTAGCTTCCAAATGGCAGGGACCCCCAGGAGAGGATGTCACTGGGGCTGAGGAAGCACACGCAGACTTCCAGAACTATCCATTGGTAGAGATGGGCATGAGTTCCAGCTGGGAAGAGGAAGCCGTAATGGCTGCCTCCACCACCACTCATAGGCCTGCCTTCCGCCTTCCTTTCCAGCCAGACTTCACTCCAGGAAACTCTGCAGAACCACCGCAGGGAGATCCCTTCATTCTGGGAAGATCCGATCATACCATTGCCCGTAACGGCTTCCAGAAAGAGCCCACATCCAGCAGAGGATCAGCACCCAGCATCTGCAGCGTGAGAAGACATGTGCTTTGTGTGAGCTCTCCCGCCATGGCACTTAAAGACTGAGGTGAGCTAGCTGAGCGATGCCCAGGGCACAGGGCCTGAGACCCCACCAGATGGGAAACTGACCTAAACACAGCTCTTCTGTCAACTGTCTCCGCTGATACAGCTCTCCAAGGCCAGCAGCCCACTGCAACACCTCAGCCCCTTGCAAAGTCATCTTTGTGACTAGAGATCAGTCATCCTTCTAAGGCCACCGAGGCTACAGAGATGCCCCCATTCCTCTGCCCAGAGCACCTCCTCTTGTGCTCTTGAGGCTTCAACTTCCCATCTCTTCTGGGTAAGTTTTTCCTGGCGAGGGCTGATGTGTCTCTAAATGTAGTGGAAGGCCTCCATCAAACACAGACACATCCCATTTCCAGGACAGCGCTCCTCACAAAACCCAAAAGCTAAGATTTCTTTTCTTTCCTGTGCTGGGGCTTGAACCCATGTCCTCACCCAAACTAAGCAAATTCTATCACAGAGTCACAACTACGAGGCTAGAAGATATTTTTAAATATCTCTTTAAGTGTACAAGAACAAAGTAAGTAACCCACAAGAGTCCCCTAGGTACACAAGCTGCCACTGGTCTGGTCCGGATCAAAGGCACTCAGAAGGTGCTAGAACCTGACCAGGGCACAGGGATGGTCACTCACCTCCTCTAGGGCTGTCCCACACGAATACATGCTCTGCCAAAGTCGCTGCGTCTCGAGAGCTTCCTCAGCTCATCACTCTCAAGGTCCTACCTTTGTGCAATTGATTTTCCTCTACCCTCACTGGGGTGCTGTCCCTGCTCTGATGTAACCTAACATCCTATGCCATTTCTCACCATCAGCTGACACCTTCTTTTAAAACAAGGCCCCACTCTGTAGCCCAGGCCTCCTGCCCCAGCCTGCTGAGCACTAGATCACAAGAATGCCCCTGTGCCTGGCTTCTACTGACAGATTATTGCTTTACAGCGCCTTTGGCCTTTGTCATGCCCGTGGCTCCTTCCCACAGCCAACAACAGACAGATCTCTAGACGCTGTCCCACATCCCCAAAAGGCGTAAAACCCACTTCCAGAGATGCGCTGTCCTGTGCCAGCCTGACATTTGGCCCCAGGCTCTACCATAGTGCCAAATGACAGAAGAGGTTCAACAGGGCACACTTTCCTCAGCTCCTCTAGACTGAGCCCACTCGCCAAAGGCAGCATCCTGTGGGTGCCCTGCCACGTGGCCACCAGCTGCTCCTCCTGCCGCCCACTCCTATCCTGTCTCCTCTAAGGCCCAATCTAGCTGCTGTCTATATCCGAACCATAGGACCAGCCCAGTGTCAAGGTGCTGAGTCTGTCTGTACTGGGTTTGGTTGCCCCATATCCTCCCTGCCCTGCACGGGTATCCCCTCACCTGGTCCACCTCCCCAGCCCAGCTAAATGTAGAGGAAGACCTCCATCCAAACACACCCTCTAACGTGAGTAGCGACAAGCCCAGTGTATGCTCACCCAGCAGCAGGCCAGGCCAGGCCAGGCTGAGCCTCTCCCTGGAGGGTCGGAAGGCCATTAGCCTGGGAATACTTACCTGTGCTCTGAAAGCCAGGCCCCAGTTCCCTGCTCTGGACAGCTACTTTAGGAAGGTGCCCTCATGCTAGAAGCACCTGCCAGTCCTGGCCCTGGGACACAGCCTCCGTTTGGAAGGTCAGAGCCAGGGAGGCCTTCCTGTGACCTCCTGGGGCCCAAGGGCGTCCAAGCACTGGAGGGTGATAAATCCAAGGTCATCGTTGGTTTCAGTGAGTTTAGCACCAGGCTGGACAACACGAGACCATCTAAAAATAAATCCTGAGATGGGGGAATGTACTAGGCGTGGCTGTTAGTAAGATGCCGGCCGTGAGGACCTGAGTCTGGACTCCCAGAACCCATGTTAGCTGCATTGCCCCTGTAACCCTAGTGCATATCCACCATAGTGGCTGGAGGTAAGCAGATCCCCAGAGCTTGCTGTTTATAGCCAGCCTAGCTGGTGAGATCCTGTCTCAAAAGAAAGCCCTTCGTGGGGTTGGAGAGATGGCTCAGAGGTTAAGAGGTTAAGATGGCTCAGAGGCTGCTCTTCCAGAGGTCCCGAGTTCAATTCCCAGCAACCACATGGTGGCTCACAACCATCTGTACTGAGATCTGGCGCCCTCATCTGGCGTACGGGCATACATGGAGGCAGAATGTTGTATATATAATAAATAAATCTTTAAAAAAAAAGGCCTTTTTAAAAGATGGTTTGGGGTAAAGACACTTGCCACCAGGCCTAACAACCTGAGTTTGATCTTCACAACCTTTCAGTAAGAGAGAACCAACCCTGGCAAGTAGTACTGATCTCCACAGGTGTACCATAGCACCCTTCCCCAAATAAATAAATACAATAAAAACATAGAAGAGAGGCAGAGGCAGGTGGATCTCTGTGAGTTCAAGGCCAGCCTGGTCTACAGAGCAAGTTCCAGGACAGGCTCCAAAGCTAGAGAAATCCTGTCTTGGGTAGGGGGGAGGCCAAAGCCTTCATCACTGCTGACCCAGCAAGATTCTAGAAGGGTTTCATCCCTGCCTCCTCTGACTATAGCTATAAACTGCATACTGATTTAACTGTAGCCATTGACCTGTCCACCTGTACGCTAACCATTAGAAGTACTGGCACTGAGATTATGTGCCATTAACCACTCTTCAATCAAGTCAGCGGTCACTAACCCACGTGGCCCACACACCTTGTTTTCTTGCTCACAAGTCTACAGAGTGCTCACTACCTTCCCGAGGATTGTCTGGGAGCTCTCCCAGCCCAGCCCAGCCCAGCTTGCTCCACTTTCCCTCTGGATTAACTAACCCTTGTGCCCCCGGACTTGGTCTGTCTTGTTTTCTGCGGCAGGGTCTTGCGTCTTGCTTTGTAGCCTCAGATGGCTTGGAACGACGTAGACCTTGAGCCCATGGCAATCAGCCTTCCCTGCTTCAGGAGGCTGGAACCCCGGCTCCATTTGCTCCTCTGATTTCCCACGAAAACCCCTCTCATAAAGCAAACATCTTCCCCACTGCTTGCTGTGGCTCCCATGGCCTTCAGTTCCAAGAACAAATATGACCTACAAAACAGTTGCCCTGTTGGGCATGGTGGCACACATCTTTAATCTTGGCACTTGGGAGGCAGATACAGGTAGATCTCTGTGAGATGAAGGCCAGCCTGGTCTACAGAGTGAGTTCCAGGACAGCCAGGGCTACATAGTGTGACCCTGTCTCAAAAAACAAAACAACAAAACAAAAAAAAACCCTACTTGCCTCATGGTAGATTCTGCAATACCAGAACTCAGTAGGTGGAGGCAGGAGGATCTTAGGTTTGAAGCCAGTCTGGGCTACATGGCAAGACCTGTCACAAAAGAACAAAAAATTCAGTGAGCCTCGATTTAACAAACACTGTACAAATAAATGGAGTCCCCAACAAAGGAGAGGAGAGAAACCAGGTACAAATGCAGTAGAATAGTGGTGAAAGTCTTCTAAAGTCGATCAAAATGGTCTGCCTTCAGCACCGTGCAGTGCCAAGGCCGACTCTGACGGGTGAGGCCTGTATGTTCACCAAACAGCCCAGCCTCTTCCCACCTACACTGTATGTGCGTGGGAGAAAGGTACCTTTCTCTTCTGGGGTGCTCCTTGCTGCTTGGCCTATCTCTTCCTAGGGAGTTGTACAGCCCAGGGGCAGTGAAGAGGCTGTACACCTCCCCATCAGCCTGAGGCTGGAGCCACTAATGACCTGAGAGCAGGAGGAAGGAGTGGGCTCAACTACGATAACGAGTAGAGGTCTGGGCTGTCCTCAGAGAAAGGAAAGGCCTTAACTGAGGGTCACACACACAGATGTGCATTTGCACAATTGCATGCACACCTGTAGTCCCAAGTCAGGAAATCACCCGTGGGGCCCAGGCTTCCCCAAGGGGCCCACCTACCAAGCTCTGCCCTCTGAGAACTGTCACTCACCCCAGCTCCAAGGCAGAGTTGTATGAACATCCAGCCCAGGCTATCAGCACAGTCTGAGTGACTCCCCCTGGGAACACAGGCTCAGAGGAACACAGACAGAGCAGTCTGTCCACAAAGTAGAGCTGGCAGGGCTGGCGGAGGCTGTAGTTCCAGAACCCAGTCCTGTCTTCCTATACAGGTGACCTTAGCACACTTCCTCCATGTGGAGCCTTCATTCCTTCTGCCCCTCTAGGGTTCTGGATGTCTGTTGAGTGCACACAACCTGCCATCTCCACCCTCATCCCCACAGCTGGAAGCCCAGAGAGATCCACACCACACTGTAGGCATGGATCAGAACCTACCTGAGAGGGTGGGGAGATAAATCACCCAGGAGAGCCAGATATGCGCCCTTGAACACCAATGTTCCTTCCTCACCAAGCTTAGGGTTCCCCACCTTCCCCAAGAGGGCCAGCCTGGAGCAAGGCTGGATCCCAAGCCCTCGCCAGTTCCTGAGGGCTCGGAGGTCGGCTTCCCAGCTGACTTGAAGACTTGTGACCTCAGGGGGGCGCAGGGAAACACTAAGGGTCACTTCCAGCTGCGCCCACCCTCTGCCACTGCCTGCTGGTCTGGGGACCAGCGTCCTCCCTCCTTCCTGGTGATCAGCAGATTCCAGCGTGGCGCAGACCCTCTTTCGGCAGTTCAGCACCTACACCATAGTTGGCAAGTCTAGAACCACCGGGTCCCATTACCTCACCGGTGTGAGTTCTACCATTGCCAAAAATGGTGGGAGGCCAGACCTGGGAGCCTGTGCTGAAGAAGATATTAGGGCGGTTGAGAAGGGCACTCTATCCCCACAGTTAAGACCAAAGGTCCAGGATGTGGTCCTGCCCAGCTGCTCCAGCATGGAAACCCCCTCTGAGACCCGCCGTCCCTTTGTAGGTTCGCCAGGCAGTGATGGAGCCAGTCATTGCTCTCAAAGGGACTCGCTCTAGAGGGTGACTCCACCCCAGGCACCTGACAGCAGGGGCTAGGGACTGGGTGCGCTCTGGTAACCAAGGGAGAGAGTTGTAGGGAGCCAGCTTTGCCATCTACCAAGGGCCCCAGGTGACATCCTGTTTAATCCCGTCCCATCTCTCCCCAGAGCCTAAAAGCTCCCCAAGCTGCCCCACCCCACAGGGAGGGAGGTAAGAGTTAATTCACACATCCTACCTCCTCGACAAGTCACAGAACCACTGCTTGGCCCCTGGCCTCCTCCCTGAGGCTGGGAAAGAGCACCAAGGCTAAGACCCCCTCTGGACACTGGGGCTAAGACCCTCTCTGGAGAGCATAGGCAGCTACCAGTACAGGCCAGCAGGGCGAGCCAACCAAACACAGATGCATAACCCGTACACACAGAATTCTCCCGAGAAGAATCCTTACCCATCCCTCCGAAGGACCCACACACTCCTCCAGGCTTCGAGGAACTTACCCAGTGACAGCACGTCTTTGCCCCCACATCATGCATGTTCGTTTCCAAACGGGTATATCCCAGGGGAGCTGCTGGCTCACAGGGCCTGTGACAGCAAGGCCACGACCCCTTCTGTCCTCCCTGCTCTGCAAGGTGGATCAAGGATTCCAAGATGACACCTTGGAAGGTCAGAGCTGCAGATAAACCCAGGACACTATGAGGCTGGGTGCTGCCAGTGTACTAGGCTTGAGGACTGAGACGCCACTGTCAAGCAAATTTGTGTTATAGATGGGCCCGGACTGTGGGCCACGCATGTCATCCCAGTCCTGAGTTCAAGGTCTGGGTGATCTACCTGGCAAGGAAGGTCCTTGAAACCTTGACCTAGGGTAGGTGAAACCTTTGGGGATGGGAGCAGGACCCACGTTTCTTGGTCCCATACGTCCCACAGGCTGGCCATTTTTGTCACATTCAGAAAGTACCCAGCAAAGCCTTTTGGCTGAGTGGGTCACTCCCTCCCCCCCAGTGTGAATGAGAAGGGTCCTGTCCTGTCCCTACCCCTATTGGCTCAATCTCAGGCCAGCTCCAGGCTGGGAGCAGGCAGTCCCGGCCGCCTGCCTGCATCAATGGAGCCAGATCACATTTCCAGAGCCTGAGGACTGCAGAGCTGGGGCAGGGACCCGGATAATGGCCTGGATTGAATAAGCAAATGAAGCGATGGGGGAGGGCTAGTCTGCAAAATCCACTGCTCATGGGCTCTGGGGAGCCACAGGCCCAGGCAGCCCCAACACCAGGCAACAGGGGGCCTGCTGCCCCGAAAGCAGTAACCCAGGCACCCAGGGGCCACCGTACCCTGAAACACAAAAAATTCAGGGAAGAGTGGGTGCCAGATAGGTTAAACCTCACTAGCTGACTTGGTGCCCTCTGAGAAGGTAAATCCTTGGCGGTATCCCAGACAGCCAGGAAGAAGAGCCCTCTCCTACCTGCCCTTACCAAATGGTCCTCAGGAAGCTGATTCCCTGGGGAGTCCGGCCAGCCTGGTGGCCTCCACTCACCTGCAGGCACTACTGTGGGTGAACCAGAGAGCTATGGCCTGAGGTCGTCCTCTGGGACTGCAGGCCCCAGAGGTTCCAGTCTGGCAGGAGCTACAGAACTGGCCATGCCAGCACCTGCTGGAGAGGGCTCAGCAAAGCCTCTCCCCTGGCCAATCTGAGAAGCAAGACCCAGGGTCTGAGGCTGCTTTGGTTGAGGGGGGGTCAGGGAGCCAGCTGGGAGTGCGCTCAGAGTGGTGGGCTGGAAGGAGCGGAGATATGGTGTGGACTCAGCCTTAGGTATGGACTCAAACAGCCAAAGCCAGGTCTCCCAGAGACCCAGGGCTTACAGACCAGGAAGATCCCTCACCGGGCAGTAGTCTCTTCCTATTGTGAGATAAACAAGCGGTCCCCTTTCCACAGGTTCTCAGAAGGCCTTCTGCATGGGACACACTAAGCACCACACCCCAGAGATTTAAGGGAGCCTCTGCTCTGTGTGGCAGCAGTACATTGTCCTGACTAACCCACACCCTCCTCAGGGCACCAAGCAGGCAGCCCTGGAAGCTTCGCCCGTTCCTGATGGGCAGCCAGCTGGATTGGATGATTTCTAACTTCCAGCCTCAACCACACGCATTCCCTGGGACCAGGCACCAGGTCTCTTTAGCTCAGCAACCTAAAATGACTCGGTAAGGGGATTGAGTGACCAGCCCTTGCCTGAGGTTCCCCAGGGAGAAGCAGCCTCATGAGAGGCCAGCCCAGGCACTTCAGGTATGATGGCTAGAGATGGTCAGTGGACCAGGTCAGCCAGCTGACCCTACTGCCTGCCGGTCACCTGAGCTTCACCCAGCTGGTGGGCTCCTCCCAGCCTTGCATCAGGTCCAGCTCTCATCTCATCTCGGAGACCAGGGATATATTCAGGGTCAAAGGCAAGATTCACCCAGCCCTGGGGTGTGGAAGCAATTCCCACAGAGCAAGGCCACTGGGGTCAGTACCCTGTGGTGGCTGAAGAGTCACATTACCCATGCTCCACTCATTCCCCATGGACCTCTAGCCTGGTGCTCTTCCCCGGGCCTCTATTCTCCATCTGTAAGATGGCTCTAAACTGCACGTCCCATGTGGTTATCTGACACAGGCAGGGGTGGCTCAGGGCCAGTAGGTTATGGGGAATCTAAGGATGTGGGGACCCACTAGTGTGGCTGTGAAGGCCACAACTGACCCTGCCCTAGAACCTCCCCAACGCTCCACGGTCAAACCATACTAGTTTCCCCTCCTCTCTGCACGGCCAGAGGTGAGCTTCAGGTAGACTCCAGGGACAGTGGCCCTCATAAAATATACAGCTTGGGAATGGGACATCCTCATTGCCTGGCATTGCCTCCTTGGAAGCCCGTAGCAGAAGGCCAGGCCCCATTCTGCCAGAAGAGGTCTCACCCCGAGGGTGTGCTAGGAGCCAAGCAGGGCATTTCTTCTTCCTCGTGGCATCACAGAAGCAGGCCCTACAGATGGTGACCCCCACCCCCACCCCAAGCAACTCCATCTGTTGGCCCGGCTCAGATTGCCCAGCTCTGACACCGCTCTGGCCCCAGGCAGTGTAAGGCGATCTGGCTGCCCACCAGGATAGGGTTGCACCCTCACCCAACACTAAGCCAGCTGGGCCAGGGAACTGGTGGGAAGCGTAGACCCGGGGAGCTGGGGGAGGTGAACGTGACCGTGGCAGCCCGCTTTTCCCATATTGGCACTGCACATGATTGCTCAGAGCGGAGAGACACAAGCAAAAATGTGCTAGTGCCAAAATCGGCCAAGCAGATGGTACCGGAACGAGCCCTCTGGGGACAGAGTGGACGAGGAGGTCTTTACACCCCTGGAAACAGCGACATCCAGGCAGAAGGGGTGGGGCGCTCCGAGGCGGCACTCGCGGTTCTGTCTCTGCTCTGTTTATGGCCCTTCGGTAATTCACTGACCGAGACTGTTCACAGTGAATTCTACCAGTGCCATACACAGAACAGGAGTCACGCTCTCCAGCCTGCAGATGCCAGGTGCCCTCCCTCCGGGCCTCAGCACCCAGCAGGACTCCTGGAGCCCCTACCACCCCACTCCCATCTCTATTGCTGTCACCCATAGCTCAGCAACCCTCCTCACACCAGCTTGGCACTGCTTATTAGTCCAAAGTGACCTTCAAGGAGAGCAGGACAACAGAAGAAAGACTGACTTCTTGGATCTGCAGAGAGCAGCGGAGTTTTCCTGCCGCAGCCCAGCTCACATCCTTCTACCATCACCCAAACAACCCATCTTTTTGCCAAGGTCAGCAAGCAATTGCCAGGTCCTCCTTAGGACTATTATACCAGACCTCACGAGCGGGCAATGACAAGAACATCCAAAGCGCGTCTCCCAGCCTCTGAGCCCAGAGGCCAACAGCTCCAGCTTGCCCTGTGACACAAGCAGAAGCCCAGAAGGCAGGGCTGTGAAATGCCCTGGAAGGACACCTTTGTTGACAGGAGGCTCGCTCAGATAAGGAGGCAGCTTGGAAGGAGCCAGAGTGACCTGTCTCCGGCCGGAGCCTGTGGAAGCAGCCTCTGGAAGGCTCTGAGAGCACTCTGAAGGAAGGTGGCGGCCAGAGAGCCAAGGGAGGGCAGGGGCAGTTGCATCAGTGGTTGCCACGAGAGGAGGCACAATGGAGGCCCTCGCCTCTGGTGCCAGGTGCCCTGGGGATGGAGGAAAGAGGGAGGGTAGATCTCTCTGGAGCTGGTGCCCAGAGAGCAGCCAACACAGGCTCAGCCTACCCTGGGCTAGCCTGGGGTTAGAGGGGAGGAGAAAATACAGCGGAAGGGTCACAGAGTAAGAGTTCTCCAGCTCAGAAACCTTGTACACTTTTAGTCCAGGATAACCTCAGTCCTGGGTGTGGGGCTTTGACACAAAATTCACTATTAGTTCAAGCTGCTCCTCCAGCTCAGGACCCCAAAGGCTATTTCAGCTTGATAAGATGGGAGTCTGGAGAAGTTACTCCCTTGCCTTTGGCCTCAGTTTCTCCCACTATAATTCTCTGAACTTGGGGCTTGAGCTCACGGGGTTACTGGTCAAGTAGAGGTAAATAACTGTTGTTATCAGTGTGGTTTGGAGTGTCTGTCAATCAGAATCACCAAGGAGCCCCTTGAAATGTAGATTCAGGGCCCACTTGGAAATCTGCATTTTAATCTGGAGAATGTGGAGCTGGGAAGGAGAAGCCCATTAGAATTCTGTTTAGGAAACAACCCCAAATTCTTTTTTTTCCCCGGGTTTCTATGAAGCAGGGGCGACACTGATGGGAGGGACTTGGGGGAAAATTGGTGACACTCAAGATAGCTTGAAGCTGGAGCTAAGGACTCCGCTGTCCTCTGCCCAGGAAGGCTTTAGCACCATAAGAAAACAGCCCTGTAACATCAAGTGCCTGGCACGCCCACCCTTCTGACTACGTTTTCCTCTTCAGTAAGTGAAGGGGGGGGAGGATGGAGAAGAGCAGGAACAGCTTAAGGAGCCAAATACCCCTCCTCCAGCATCCAGGCTCCTCCTAGCTCTGCCTTGCTCCTCCTAATTCAAATGCGGCAAGAGATAATGCCGCAGTGCCCAGGCAGGGCCACACCCATGTCCACGGCTAGAGTCCACCCAACCAACAAACAACCGAGCTGAACCTGGCCTGGGCCAGAGGGCCTAGGATCTTCGAGGTCTCCCGACAAGCGGGTTGTGGAGTTCTGCAGAAGCATCATTGATCCTCCCCAAAGGGGACCAACGACTGTGCTTTGTGCAGGCACTCAGAAGGGACTCTTGCTATTCCTGAAGGTCAGAGTCCTGACCTTGAAATTAAAAACTAAGAAATCCCCTTTTGACCTCGGGAAGAGGTAATCTCCCACCCTTGTAGGTGGAAACAATTTAAAGGGCATCAGAACTGGTGCGAGGGGAAATGGTAGGGGAGCAGCGGTGTCTGTCCTCCCAAGTGAGTGTGTGCCCTACACCCCCTGCAAGGTCTCCCTCCCTCAGCCCCAATCCCCTTAGGCTGGTCTGGACCGCACACTCCGGAACTCTTCTTGGATCCTAAAAAACACTTAGCAGAATCATCCTTCCCTTTGTGGGGGGTCAGGAACCGGGCTGGGGGGGAATCTTTCCCTAGGCACTTGCCGGAACAGTCAGTCTATCCCTCCCATCTCTCGCAGTACCAGCAGCTAACCAGAGGTGAGTGGTACAGGTGGGGTCTCAGCAATCTTTTGCTATCATCCAGCCCTGTAACTTAGCTGTTCCCCCTCAACCTCTATACAACGAATCTAGAGTCCCTGTTGCAGGTCCTCCCACCAGCAATCAGCCCAGCACCGGTCTCCACCGACGCCCCAAGAGCTGGGGCAGTCAACCTCTCCACACGCTCAGGGCGTGGCCCAACCTCCCGGCTGGCCAGTGAAATCGCAGGCGGCCCCTCAAGCTGCTTTCGACGCAGTCAAAGCCGCCAGGGAATGCACCAGTAACTCGAATGTGTAAATGTGTATCGCACAAGCACGTTCCCGGAGCCACTGGACCCCGTTAATACTCCTAGTGGGAAATAAAAATAAACGAAATTCTCACAAATGAGACTATTACAGTGAAATTGTTTCTTATACGCGTAATGTCCCTCCCCATTAAACCCCATCACTGCTTGAAAGGGTGGCTAGAATCCCTGAAAAAGAAAAAAAAAAAGTGGAGGCTGGAAGGTGGGCTTGATTGACCTCGGAACAGAGACCTGGAAATGCGATGCCCAAATGGTTTGTGTGCGGCAGGCGGAGGGTGGTGCAGGCTAGGCTGAGTGCCAGGGTCTCAGGACTCAGGACCGAGATGTAACGTGGGCACCTGGTCCAAGGTGTGGAAATTGGACTCTATTAGTCCTTAGGAAGTAAGCGAAGCCAACAGGAAACCCGGAAGGCCCGATCCTAGCTAACTCTGACAGTGAAGGGGCCCAATTAGGGCAGAACCCACCCACCCCCCACCCACCCCGTCCCTAATCCCCTAACCAGAATTTATTACTTCCCCTAGCACTGGCAGGTATTTCCAAGGAGAGTAGGGACGCCAGAGACGAAGGAAGGAAGGTGAAGGGCTCAGCCTGTATGTAGGGCTCCGCAGAATAGAACGACCCCTGACGCCCAGACCGCATCCTCACTGCCCACAACCATAGGATACACCTTGGGACCAGCCTTGACTAACCGAAGGGGTTCTGACTCAGGACTGGTCTCCGCGTGCTCCGAAGCCGGAGGCTACGGAAGGAAGACGAGCTGGAGGTCTGGGACCAAGCTTTCCCCAGGGGACTGGGCGGGGCAGGCCCCGGGTCACGGAAGCCGTAACCGACCTGAGCGCAGCCCAGAGAAGAGGGGCAGGAGAAACCTGCTCTGCGCCGGAACGCTTCCCGAGCCCGCGTCGCCGCCAGCCTCCCGGCCTTGCACTTCCTCCCGGGCCCACCAGGGCGGCGAAACGCCCGCGACCCCAGCCGAATTCCTCCGGGAGGCGACGGTAGGGAGGGCGGCCCAACGCACCGCACGGAGCCAAATCCAATCTGCGCCTGCCCCCGCCCTCCTCGCCCCCCCGCCCAGGGAGCCGCACTGGATGCGGTGCACATGTTACTAAGGGCCCCGGCCCCCTGTGGGCACCCTCGCCAGAAGGCCCGGGAGAGTCAGGAATTCAGTGCAGCGTCATCCCCGAAGGCCACAGTCACGACGTGGCCATTACTTGCCCCTCCAGCGGCCCACAAAACTGCCTTCTAGCCCCGCTGGCCCTCGGGGCGCCCACTCCACCTTCTCCTGGCCCCCGCACTGGCTCTGCCCAGCCCCGCCCCGCACACTCACCTGCGCCGGCTCCGGGCTGGACCCAACGCCGCCTCCCAGCTCTGCTCCGAGTCCGCACCCGAAGAACTAGGCAAAACGGGCCCTCGTTTGGTGCGGGCTCAATGGACGGAACTTGAGGCGCGCCTGGGCTGAGCCGAGGGCGGCGCCCCGAATCTCCGCAGTCCGGCGGGAGGAGGCGGCGCCGAAGCGCGGAGCCCAGCGGGGGAACAAAGAGGAGCCGGGATGGGGCCGCGCGCTTCCTGGGTGTCGGGTGACAGGTCTGCAGGGGAAGGCCCCGGCGAGCCACCTGAGGAGGAGCCTCTGCCACGCAGCAGGCGGGGTAGGGCTGAAGGGGCACCCGGGCCCCAGAGCCGGACGAACGGGGTGCACCAGGTGCGGCGACCGCGTTCGAGGGAAGAAGCTGGCGGGCTCCGGCGCCGAGACCCTGGGGCTCGACGGAGTGCAGAGATAATAACTCGGGGAGGGTTTTACCGCCCCCAGCGCCCCGCCCGCCCCCCGCGCCGCGCCATTGGCTCAGGTGCTGTGAGGAGGGGGAGGGACAGTAGGCGGACCGAAGATGATTCACCTTGACTGTGGCTCCGGTTGGTGCGCGGCGCAGGGCACGCCCGACCGGGACTGCGGAGACGTCCGGAGCCCCGCCTGTTCGTCCAACCCAGTAGGGGTTGGCCCCCACGGATCCCACCGCCCACCTTCTGCCCCTGCCTCCTACCTTTGGGCTGGGGTACCTCAGGCCGAGGTGTGCCCCGAATCCCTGCCATCACACCTTCCTTTGAGTCCGTTGCTAGCCAAGGTGTGTATAGCACAGCAAACTTGAAAATCCGACTCTGGGCAGGGGGAGGGGAAGTGCTTCTGGAGGCCCGGGAGTACTGTGGGACCACACTGGACGGTTCTCTGCAGTCTCCTCGAAGAATTGGGCACAAGTCTGCTCTCCCTCGGTGGTAGCACCCAAACCCGAGGGCACAGAGTTGGGGTGAGCACCAGAGGCTCTCCACTTATCCTCATCTACCTTTGCCTAGCTCTGAGGCCTTACAGGTGTCTGGCCACCTCCGCCGCAGGGAACAAAGACCGCCTGTCCCGGAAGGGGGAGGGGAAGGGGAGCCGCCCCCAGACTCGCTCCCATCTCCCTTCCTTCCCCTCCACTGCCACTGCCGCAGTGGCTCCCCCGGGACGGGGCGGGGCCATCTGTGGCGAGGATCGGGATTAGATCCCTCTGAACCTCCTTAGCTCGGATGCCACCCCGGAGCCTTCGGGGAGGGGCAGGGTTAAGGTACACCCCAGCTGTCCCCGTTGAAGTGGCCTCTTCCTTCTTCCCCAGCATCCTGAGCACCAGAGCGCACCCTCATCCCCTCCCCTACTTTGGGCGCCCTCCCATTCCCTGCTGCGCCCGGCTGCCCCAGACGGCAACCACAGTTCAAAACCAGATTAAAATAAAACGTTAATCCGCCTTCCTCCCTTTTAGCTCCCAGTTCTCCCAACAGATCCGGGCAGGTCTGACCGCCTAGAAGCTTCTAAAACCGGGGTTGGGGGTGGGGTGGGGCTTAGCTGATGCACCCACCAAACTAAAGGGCCCTTGCGCTTAGTTAGGGCTTAGGTAGAAAACCGTTAGCGCTCTGTCTTGAGCTCTAGCGAAGGAAGTGGATTAGAGGAACCGGGTCCCTAGATTCGTCCCTCCCCTGCTGTGTCCTCCAGGGTTCGAGAATGACGCTGCAGATACGAACCCTTCTATACACTCAGCTCCTGGGCAAGACCTGCTTCAGCCATGGTTGGTGCAGACAAATAGCTCCGGAGGCAGGACCCACCCCAAGGCAGGAAGGCCAGGACCTGCTTGTCCCTCTCCCAGCACAGCTGGGGAGATGCGCCGGAACCCAACGAGGAACAACATACCACAGGGGGGTGTGGTGACTCCACATTAACCCCTCCCTGTCCTGCTTCCTTCCCTCCCATCTCTGTGGCCCTGAACCTCGCGGCCGGCCGGCACCTCCACTCACGCCCTACCTGGTCCCTAGGCCTGTCCGGCACCAGGCGGCCACAGCCCTGTGTGCCTGGAAGCGCAGGCCACGCCGGCTGCGAGTGGCCCCCTTGTCCTGCCGCGCCCCTTTATAGCGTACGCCCCGCCCCCCACGCCCCGCCCGGGCCCATTCACCTGCTGTCGAGAACCAGACACCGCAGAGCGGAAAGCTAGCCGCTCGGCTGCGGGGTCCCGCCGTCGGGACTCGAAGGGCGGGGGCGCGGGTGAGATGGATCCGATTTCTACCTTTCTTAAATGCTCTGTTGAAAGTCGAGACAGCCCCGGCCCCAGAGCCAGCGTCACTTGCTGCCCCCGCAGCTCCCTTCGCACCCTGAGACTCCCCAGCCTTACTCTAGGAGGGGCCGTGAAATTGCACCCTCAAGGTCCTCATACATATTTTAGGGAGCAAGCTCGGCCAGAAACTGGAGCTGGGCCGGAGTGGTGAGGGGGCGGTCCCCAGGGACCTGATATCCCAGATCGCTTACAGCTCCCGGCTCAAGCCGGAGAAGGGCTCGGACTAACTCGGTCCTCACTTGGCTGGCCCGCTGAGTGTACTCATGACTGCATGCAAGTATCCCTACTCTTCCTCCTTCAGCAGGTCCAATGTCTGCCTACCAGCTGCGACAGTCCGCACCTAGAGAGATCCTTCCCTTCTGGACGCCAACGACGCACTCAGCCCCAGTCCTGCTGTCAGAAATATGTAGTTTTGTTTCCTGACCTTGGATCGAGGTTTAGGAAGGGCTTTCCTAACTCCCACCTGCAAGATCTTGTGCTGGGCTCTTGAACATCAGAGCCTTACCTGGTCCCTAGGCTTGTGGGGTTCTGGGTGGTCGGCACGCTGTGTACCACGGCACTGCAGACTTAGCGCTCCTGGTATCTCTCAGCATGTCCTGACGATTTGTTTTTTTCCCAGCCGCTGAAATTTACCTAATTCCAACCCCTCACTCCTCCGTGATGGCCTCAGTGGTACCAAAAATGTTAAGTGAATCAATCCTTCGCTCCCATCTCCCTTTGAACTCAATATGCATCAGGGTCAGGGAGGGGGCTGCTGTGTGGGTAGCAACAGCTCAATCAAGCCACCGAAGGTAGTTCCGCCATCCACCTCTTGGCCTTTTAGTGGGTTTCGAGTGCTAACTTCCAATGGAGTCCGTTGCTCCAGCCCTTTTTTTTTTTTAATGTCTTTCTGGACTGTTCAAAGTCGCTTTTCTGTTTATCATATATATGCACGATTGCCAGATTCTCTTCACCTTATGAGCTTTGGTTTTCCCATTTGCAAAAATAGCTATCATGACCCCTACCTCTTGGAAGACCCCGGAACCCTGGCTCTGCCATGGTATCCCAAACCCCAGGGGCCCTTGGAGACCTCCTTCATCTTATTCGTGAGAATGTGGCCTTACTGCCTTGGGCCCAACCCCAGCCCCAGCTCTCTCGGGGTGGGGCTTTGAGGTAAAATCTAGATGCTCATGAATGGGCTCTCAAAGGGCTGTTCAAAACCCAGCTAACTAGCTGGCCCCAAGGGCTGTGTTTGTGCCGCTGAACATTCTCTCCAAGAGACTGCAGAATCCTGGACAAATTTCTGCTGGAGCTCAGGAGAAGCACTCCGGCTGCGGGAGGCGGAGGTGCAGAGCCATCTGGGAAAGAATGAAACACGCCCACAAAAGGAAGGAGATCCTCATAGGAATCCACAGGGCTCTCAAAAGAACTAGAAGCCGGTCTGGAGCCGTACACCTGTAATCAGCCTTGGGGAGGTTACAGCAAGAGGATCCCGGGTTAAGGCCAGCCTGGAATGCATATCGAGTTCCTGCCGCCCGATAAATTAATTAATTAAATCATTAATTTAAATCCACTAAATAGGGTGTGTGTGTTATCATATCTTGAAAATTATCTTGGGCATTCAATAAAAAACGCAAAGGGCGCATGGGTTCTTGTTTGTGAAAAATATAAACGGGAAAGGTCTTTTAGTACCTTTTTATGTACTAAAGAAAATCGAAGAATTTTAAGATTTCTCTCTCTGTGTGTGTGTGTTCTGGGTTATTACAAGCGAGTTGTGCTGCCTATATGTTTTATTGACCTTTTCATTTAAAAGGACACTCAAAAGTTGAGTTTTTTTTTTAAAAAAAAAAAACAAAAAAAAACCTGCTTTGCGGTCTTGAAGGAGTGGCACTTGGGAGGCCAGTTGCAGACCACCGGACTACAGCTGCTGTAGCTCTCTGCTACAAGGGTTCCCGAACCCTTGCTCTGAACGAGGGCTGGGGGAAGGAAGAGAAAGAGAGGACCTCATGGCTTCGCAGCTCGGGTCTGGCGTCTTCTGGCTTTACGGGAAGTCTCAAGCCCCATTTCCAAAAAGTCTCTAACCCGAGTCAGCACAGACCAAGGCCAGCGCGGAGAGGACCGCATTTAGCTGGTTGCCTTGTCTATAAAACGGAAAAACATCTTCGTGCCTTCTTCCGGAATGGGGAGGATGCGAAACAGAAGGAGCTTGGCCCTATAGACGACATCTCACTGCGTTGCTCAGCTGGGGTTGGGACTCCCTTTCCCTCTAGGGAAGGATCCCTGTCTCTCCCTCCCCCACGACCTTTCAGCATGCACTGCACCTAGATGTGAGAACGCACCAGTCACACACCAAGCTCAGAGTTCCCGGATACAAGCTCAGAAACCTTGAGGGTCTAGTCAGTTTATGTTTGCAGTTCTTAGGGGATTGGCCCCCTACAGCCTTCAATAGATTATCCAAAGGTCGGTGACCCAAATACTGTTTGGCCCTAAGCCAGGTTTCACTCCCTATGTCCAAAGCAGAATTTAATAGTGCTGAATAATTTGTCCCCAAACCATACAAACGCCTCCCTCCCTCCCTTTTCTTCCTTCCTTTCTTCCTTCCTTCCTTCCTTCCTTCCTTCCTTCCTTCCTTCCTTCCTTCCTTTCTTTTTTTCCGGAGGTAGGGTTTCTCTGTGTAGCATTCCTGGCTGTCCTGGAACCTCACTCTGTAGACCAGGCTGTCCTCGAACTCAGAACTCAGATCCTTTTTCCTCCTCTGACCCGCACCACCGCCGCCTGACTTAAACGCGATTTTGTTTGTTTTGTTTTTCATTTTGGGACCTTTGGAAGAGTTATCTCTTAAATGTCCCAAATTAAGACAATAGTCTACATTGTTTATGAAATTACCTAATACATATTTGGGTGCGATGTGCTATGATACACCTATAATCATAGCATTTGGGAAGCAGAGTCAGGAAGGTCACCACAAATTCCAGACCAGCCGGGTCACAGAGAGTTCCAGGTCTTCCTGGAACTCTTTTGAGATCCTACCCCCATTTGGGGGAGGGGGGGTCGCGCAATTTGGTGATCTATTTTGAGATTCAGTTTCTCTTTGAATTGGGGGCTTGCCCAAATCAGAGGACTGCTGTGAACATCGAATTAGGAAATGTTTTTGCAAACATTTTTTTTTCTTTTTAGGCAAGGTGCTTTTTCAGCGGACCGTTTTGTTGTCGTTTTGTTTTGTTTTTGGCACCAGTCACGTACGTTCTAGGAGACTGGGGTTGTCTGAGCATGCAAATACGCTCCTTGGCGTACCGCGCCCGTCGCCAACCAGCCAACTCTGGCTTTCAGCGCGAGTTTCTTAGAGGTGTCTTTTTTTTTTTTTTTTTTTTTTTTTTTTCCTGAGGTAGGTGACTCGGAGTCTCTCCGGGTTGCCCGCAGCCCCTCAGACTCCCAGGGCTCCGTGCAGGCGAAAGTGCAGAGTCCTCCCCATTCGCGTTGGAGCTAGCCCCCCCACCCCCGTTGTGTCTTCCAGTCTTGTTGCTGTTGCTCTTTGTTTTTGCAGATGAAAGATTCCCAAGCCAGGCTAGGCCGGTAACTGTGGGCCAGTGTCCAATTCTTGGAATCTTTCCTCTGGGCGGGGGCTCAAGGTCCGTACAGTACTCGGGAGTGGGAGATTAAAGGACGCCAAGGGACCCCTGGGGAAGCCCGCGGCCTTCCTTGAGGGAGCTTCCCCGGGAACTACAGAGATTTTTCCCTGGGAACACCCCTGGAGGGTGGGCCGCACGGAAAGATTATCCTAGCGTCCTGCCGGCAGGAGGATAGCCTCGTTAGCCCCAGAGACAAAGCAGGATTTTCCAGGGAGGATTGGGGGTCGGAAATCAAGGGAGAGAGGAATCAGTCCGAGTGTATTGGAGCGAGCGCCGATCCACAGTATCAGGAACTTATGAAGCGCTGTGATCACCGGTCCACCAGCCTCCATAAGAAAGGGAACCCCTCCGTGGTGGGTGCTACCGTTACCGGCCCTCCGGAGACCCTTGAGACCGGCAGGTGCTGGCTTTCTCTGCAGCTGCCAGCTCTGCCCTGAGGGAGGCAGCCTTTGGTCTGCAGCAAGGATGCCAAAGTGCTGAGAGCTCGATGTGAATCATAGCCTAGTTTCAACTTCCAGGGTGGGCTGGTGGGGGCGGGGGGGGGGAATACCCTACTCAACCCTTTAGCCTGAACCCTTCGGGATAAAACCTCCAGCCAGAGGGAAGGGCCACACCCACCGGCCGCGCCGGGCTCCAGAAAGGGGATCCCTAAGTCTGTGTTTGAGTGACTGGATGGGCATAACACAATGAAGTCGCCAGGAGAGTATGGGATTCCACAACACAGGGAGCGGCTCCGCGTAGCAGGACAGGGCACACATCCCCTGTGTCTCTGTGGTGGCCTCTGCTCTGCGTGACAACGTCAGTCAGCAGGACCTCAGCCCGGGAACTTCCCAGGCTTGTCTTTTCCCCATTCTTCATTGTCCTAGGCACAAAGTGTGGACGGGTTCCACACCTGCGAACTGGGGGCTAGAAGAAAGCCCCAGAACTACATCTGCTTTTCCAGTGTTGATCTTTCTTCATCCCTCCAGCTTCCTTTCCCAAGACACATTGAAGAAGCTGTGGTAGCCATGGCGCAAACAGACTGGCCTGCAAGGACTGTGCTGTGCCAGGTGTCTGAAGGCTTCTGATGCAGGGCCTGATCTTGGAGGGATCTTGGACCTATCTATCACATGTGCATTCTCTATCCCCTCTGAGAAGAGGGAGGCATTTTGCCTATTTTTCAAATAGGAAACCGAGACTCGGAGGAGTAAAATGCTCAAAATCATGCATATAATGAGCCTCCCGCTATGTGCTACACGGTATGGAAAAGTAGATGTCTAGTAATTAAATTAGCACAGACCCCCAGGGGCCCAATCGTCCGGTTCTAGATTCTATCATATGCCAGAGACTGTGCAGGCCTTTAAGCTCACCTTGTCCGACAGATAATGTGGAAGGTGCTCTACCTACCAATTCAGAAACTTGCAGAACTCTGGAACCTTCCGGCCGGCCCTTGTGTGGCCGAGGGTGGTCAACAGACTAAAGGAACCAATCCTTAATCACCTGTGGAGCCTTTGTGGCCACACAGGGAGGCGGAGCTTGGAAACGCTCCTCCTCGCTCTCTGTGGCAGAGTATCAGAAGCTGCCCTTCCTTGGGCTTCGTGTCCTGGGCTCACTCACGTCCATTCTCTGGAGCTGGGAAACTGCCACCTCTCTTCACTGTGTCTCTGTCACACACCCGAGTCTCCACCCTAGACTGCCTGCCGCTGATGGGGTCTCTTGACGGAATTGATTTCTGCAAGTCCCTAAAGTGTTTCTTCAGGAGCCATCCCTACCCAGCCTCTGGCCCATGAATGATTTAGCACCTCGGAGGGGTTGGACTACTTCCTCTGCCTTGGAGGCCTGTGGCCGTGACATCACCAGCCCCCCCCCCCCACGGTGATGGATGCTCTCTTCTGCGCTAATGGGGAGGAGAGTGCGTAGGGCCGTCTGGGAGGAGATTGGCCATGAAAGTAAGTATCCATCTGGCTCCACAGACCTTTGGTTTGGGGGTCTTACTGATGGGCCAGTCAGCTAATTGCCCTCAGAAACACCCAGAGAAAAGGCCTGAGTCCATCTCTCTGTCCCCAGCCCAGAGGGACAGAAGCCCATTTCAGAGCGAGAGTTGCCTTTCCCTTCCTAGTGTGCTATAGAGAAAAGAATTACACAAAGTGTTGTGATCCTTTATTCTGGACACACACACACACACACACACACACACACATGCTCACACACACACATGCTCACAAGCACCTACCTCAACGTTTCTCAACCTTCCTAAAGCTGTGACCCTCTGAAATAGCTCCTTATGTTGTGACCCCAACCATAAAATTATTTCCTTGCTACTTCATATCTATATTTTTGCTACCATTATGAACTGTAATGTAAATACCTGATATGTGACCCCCAGAGGGGTTGTGACCCCACGATTGAGAGCCGCTAACCTACAGACGTGCATAAACACGATTTCGATGTCCTCGTGCCTCTTCCCAGGAAGTTCATCACTCTTCACCTCCTAAATCTTTCCTGCTATCAAGAGGCTCGTTTTTCTTAGACTCCATCTGGAACCAACAAAGAACAGCTGGTCATTACTGGCCATATGCTAGCCCTCCAAGCACACATGTCAAATGGTAGCTGTCATGGTCCCTCCCTGCTCTGAGTCTCCTCTGAACGTGAGTGACTTCGGTTCTCCCAATGCCACCACCCTTTGTGGGAATATTATTTTGGCTAAGCAGCACAGAGCCCCAGCTTCTGCAGAGACAGGAGAATAACTTTCTGTGGTTCTCCTCTGGCTGTCTTCTTCCACCTCGGAGTAACTTGTAAGAAGAGTGAGTCCTGTTCTACTTCAAAGCAGCTTTTCTGCGGGCCTTTCCCCAGAGGTAGCCCCTCCGCAAGGGAATTTTCTGTGGTTGTTCCAGGTGAGTAAACTGTGGCTCCACCAGGATGACATCCCTGTCTGTGGAGGACATGGGACGGAGTGAATATGGCTTAGGTTTTGTTGAGATGGCTTTGATGAGATACAATTTACACAGAAACAGAATCAAGTACAGCTGAGCAAGAACGTGGGGCTGGAGAAATGGGTCTGTGTGCATCCTGAGGCCCTGAGTTCCAATCCCCAGCACCCGTGTAAAAAGTGGGGTTCAACCAGGCGTTGTAGTTTATGTTTTTAATCTCAGCGCTCGGGAGGTAGAGACAGGTGTATCTCTGTGCATTCAGGAGAAAAATCAAACAAGCAAACAACAAATGATCTGGGTGTGGTAACTCATGGCTTTTATGCCATCACTCGTGAGGCAGAGGCAAGCGAATCTCTAGGCAAACCTAGTCTACAGAGTGAGTGCTAGACCAGTTGAGGCTGTGTAGTGAAATCACTATTTAAAACAAGCAGGATGGCCAGGCAGTGGTGGCACACGCCTTTAATCCCAGACAGGCAGATCTCTGTGAGTTCGTGGACAGCCTGGTCTACAAAGCGAGTTCCGGGACAGGCCCAAAAGCTGCAGAGAAACCCTGTCATAAAGAATCAAAAAAAAAAAAAAAAAGAATCAAAAAAAAATCAAAAGAAAGAAAATAGAGGAAAGAAAGAAAGAAAGAAAGAAAGAAAGAAAGAAAGAAGGAAAGAAAGAAAGAAAGAAGGAAAATTTAAAAGCAGGATATAGGACTGGAGGGATAGTCGAGGGGGTGGGAAGACTGTCAAGCCACAAAGCTGCATTAAGTCTGGCCACCTGGGTAAGATCAATCCTAGAAGCGCATGGAAGGTGGGAGGAGAAAACTGTCCTGGAACTGCCTGAGTAGCTCAACCCCAAACTTGTAGCAATCCTCCTACCTTGGTCTCCCAAGTGCTGGGATTATAGGTGTGTGCTATGCTTGGCTTCTCCCTGGTTATTTTTCCTTTTCTTAAGCCCTCTGCAGGCAGGAAGACTGGGTGCTCAGACCTTACCTCACTTTTCAAGCTCCCCAGAAAAAAACTCAGTCCTGGTCTTCCTTGCGCCCAGGTCTGAAAATGTCCCTTTTCTGCTGATGAAGAAATACCCCACAGGCTATTTCATCTGCTCCTCAGGATCACCTGCCACACAGATGAGGAAATCGGGGTTCAGAGAGACTGAGCGACTTGTCCAAGTCACACAGCTCGTCAGTGGTAGAACAACTGAGGGTTGAACTAGAGTTCCTTGTCTCTCTCTCTCTGATTCCTTGTCCCTGAGACTCAGCAGAGTCCCAGTTCTTTTTTTTTTTTTTTTTTTTTGAGACAGGGTTTCTCTGTAGTTTTGGAGCCTGTAATGGAACTAGCTCTTGTAGACCAGGCTAGCCTCAAACTCACAGAGATCCACCTGCCTCTGCCTCCCCATTGGGGGGATCAAAGGCGTGCACCACCACCACCCGGCCTGAGTCCCAGTTCTTCTATCTGGGTTAAGGGGCTCCGCTACTCTGCTCGATCCCTCCAAGGCTATATTCATTCGGTTGCTCATTGTGACAAACAGCTGACAGGAGCACCTTTAGTAGGGTGAGGCTTATTTTGGCTCACAGTTTACAGGGATACAGTCCACAATGGCTCACAGTTTACAGGGACACAGTCCACAATGGTTCACAGTTTACAGGGATACAGTCCACAATGGCTCACAGTTTACAGGGATACAGTCCACAATGGCTCACAGTTTACAGGGACACAGTCCACAATGGTTCACAGTTTACAGGGATACAGTCCACAATGGCTCACAGTTTACAGGGACACAATCCACAATGGCTCACAGTTTACAGGGATACAGTCCACAATGGCTCACAGTTTACAGGGATACAGTCCACAATGGCTCACAGTTTACAGGGATACAGTCCACAATGGCTCACAGTTTACAGGGATATAGTCCACAATGGCTCACAGTTTACAGGGACACAGCCCACAATGGCAGGAATGGCATAGCAAAGCAGCCCCAGGACAAAGGAGCTTGTGACTAGGGTGCCTCACAATTTGATGAACAGAAAGTAGAGAGCTCAAATTGGAACCAGAGGCAGGTATGACCTTCCAGGCCCATATCCAGTGATCCACTGATGTCAGTTGGTGTTTGCCCCTCAAAGGCTCCACAGTTTAGCAGAACAGTACCACCACCTAGGTACTCAGAGGACAAACACACGAGCCTGTGGGGGGCATTCCAGATTCTAATCAGAAGGAGGGACATTTGACCTAAGCTCTGAGTCAACACCAACCAGTTCTTACTCACTTAGAGCTCTTCTACTCATTTGATGGCCCCAAGCTTGCCTATGACCCTTCAGTAGCCCTGAAGCTGGAAGACCAGGTATCCCACCCAAAGACCCTGCTCACACGCACACACTATACCTTCTATTTCCATGATAAAAATCCAGGCATGAGGTTGTTACTGCTTCAGGACCAAGGTTGTCTGTCTGGGCATAAAACGGGCACTTGAATCTTCTGTTTTTGTAGTGCTGTGAACTAAACCCAGGGGGAAGCAAGTGTTCTACAACTGAGCTATATCCCCAGTGCTTGCTCGCTTTCTTTCTTTCTTTCTTTCTTTCCTTTTTTTTTAGATGGGTTTTCTGTGTGTAACTCAAGATGGCCTTAAACTTGTTATGTACAGCCCAAGCTAGGCTTGAACTTGAACTCCACCTGCCTCCGCCTCTGCCTGAGCACTGAAATTAAAGGCATGCACAGCACACCCAGATATACATGTGTTAAACTTTTGTTGAATGAATGAATGATGGCATTTGGTAACCAATACTCTGGGCTATAAAT
This sequence comes from Arvicola amphibius, assembly GCF_903992535.2. Lineage (NCBI taxonomy): Eukaryota > Metazoa > Chordata > Mammalia > Rodentia > Cricetidae > Arvicola > Arvicola amphibius. The sequence continues at coordinate 177,252,981 of NC_052048.2, forward strand.
AAATCATATCCAGAGAATTAAAAATCCCAGGAGAGGCTCAACAGTGGTGATCCAGGCCATTAATCCCAGCACTTGGTGGGGCTAGAGAGATGACTCAGTGGTTAGGAGCACTTGTCTGCCCTTCCAGAGGATGCAGGTTCAATTCCCAGCACCCACATGGCAGCTCACACCTGTCTGTAACTCAGTTCCAGGGGCTCTGACACCCTCACACCAATGCACATAAGAGTAAATAAAGTATTTTATTTTTTAAATCCCAACACTTGAGAGGCAGAGGTAAGCCAATCTCTGTGAGTTCAAGGACAGCCTGGTAAACAGAGCAAGTCCCAGAATTGCCAGAGCTACACAGAGAAACCCTATCTTGGAAAAAAACAAAAACCAAAAGTCATTCACAAAAAAGGAACAACAGGGCTGGAGAGATGGCTCAGAGGTTAAGGGCATTGCCTGCTCTTCCAAAGGTCCTGAGTTCAATTCCCAGCAACCACATGGTGGCTCACAGCCATCTGTAATGGGGTCTGGTGCCCTCTTCTGGCCTACAGGCATACACACAGACAGAATATTGTATACGTAATAAATAAATATTTTTTTTTAAAAAAAGGAACACCACCCTATGCCTGACCCCACCCCAGGAAAAGTACAAAACGACTCTAAACCACACCTAATGTAGAGGTGGCAGCTAACCGTTTTCTGAGCTCAGCCCAGGGCTCCCAGTGAGCCCTTACAAGGTACGTAGTGACACTAGCTTGCCCAGTCACTCTCCAAGAGTCCGTTCAGTTTCTTCCTCCTGAACACCCATGGGATGTGAGAGGACCGGGCGTTGCCACAGGCAGGATCTCAACTGTTGTGGAATGGGATCCCCTTGCAGTCAAGAGACGCAGGCTCCCCCAGAGCTGCCCAGTGCTAGTGGGATTTGGGTGGTTTTGGCACCTGAGTACTTAGCCCTGACCATGACACTACAGCCCCATAGTCAATTACAACCATTTTCCTACAGGGACAACCTAGGAACCATTGCTCAGTGGGTGTTCCTAGGGATCCTCAGTAGAGCCGATGCTTCAGAGGTGCTAGGCGGAGCCAATTTATCTTGTTTTCTTTCCTTCACAGCTCATTCTCTTGGACAGGCGAGCTGTCACCCGAGGCGGCTTCTCACCGAAACTATCTATGCACAGGATAGAGTTACTTGCATCAAATGACCCACCCTTTTAATCCACTTTGAAATCAAACAGGGCATCACTGGGCCCCCATAAGCCTGAGATGAGAGGGTGGCTTCACCCACTGCACAGACAGGGAAACTGAGGCCAGCAGACAGGAGAGAACTGGGCTCCAGAGCCAGCCTGTACCTCTACACAGGGTGAGAAATGGAGCAAGAAGGCACACGGGTATGACTTACCTTGCCAGCCCAGGACAGGGCTGTCATGGGCTCTGCTGTTGTCAGTGATGAGTTTACAGGATCTAGACGTGTGTGGAGTTCTTGCAGAACTCTTTTTTTTTATTATTTTATTTATTATGTATACAGTCTGCATTTTTGCCTGCAGGCCAGAAGAGGGCACAAGACAGTTGTGAGCCACCATGTGGTTGCTGGGAATTGAACTCAGGACCTCTGGAAGAGCAGTCAATGCTCTTAACCTCTGAGCCATCTCTCCAGCCCCCTGCAGGCGAACTCTTAACAAGTCTCTGTTTTCATCTGAGCAGGCCCATGACCTTGAGTTTCTACAGAACGTGGAACCCATCCCAGACTGTTTGAGAAAGGAGCCAATGGTTGCTTTAGACCATCTTCTTTATTTGTGCGTGTGCACATGTGTGTTTCCACGTGTCCAGAGAAGGATATTGGGTCTCCTCTCAGCCGTATTCCCCGAACACAAGGTCTCGCACTAAACCTGGAGCGAGGCTGGCAGCCAGCATGCTCCAACGATCCCTCTGTCTCCTCCCGACACAGTGCTGGGGTGAGGACCCATGTCCTACTTTTTACACACGTTCTAGGGATTTGAACTGAGGTCCTCATGTTTGCACAAGTGTTTTTTGTTTGATTGGTTTGGTTTTGGTTTTTCAAGACAGGGTTTCTCTGTGTAACAGTTCTGGCTGTCTTGGAACTTGCACTGTAGACCAGGCTGGCTTTGAACTCAAAGAGATCCACCTGCCTCTGCCTCCAGAGGGCTGGGATAAAAGGCATGTGCCACTACCACCCTGATTTGAGTGACATTCTTTTTTTTGTTGCTTTTTTTTTTTTGTTTTTTCGAGACAGGGTTTCCCTGTAGTTTCTAGAGCCTGTCCTGGAGCTAGCTCTTGTAGACCAGGCTGGCCTCTAACTCAGAGATCTGCCTGCCTCTGCCTCCCGAGTGCTGGGATTAAAGGCATGCGCCACCACCGCCCGGCCTTTGAGTGACATTCTTATATGACACTCCGTTTCTACGTCTGGGAAGTCAGGGACAATGAGACTATGCTATTCATTTCCCTTACCGTAACTCAATGAAACAAAAGGAGTTGTAAAATACTGCTAAACCAAAAATGCTAAATACTTATAAGGGACCACACCACGTATCCTGGCCAGAGACCAGAGTAATGAGGTATTAATGATACATGGCATGCCCCCAGGGTAGAGGGGCCTGAGGACTGGAGTCACAACTGCCTCTCTGGACCTCGGAATACACTCATTTCTCGATATATGAGCAGTGAGCGTGTGGAGGGGTTCAGAGGCACAGCACTTGCGTACCTCATGCAAGGCCCTGGAGTCCATGCTCAGCATCCCGGAATAAAACAACAAAACAGTCAGAACTCCTTCCAGCCGTAGCACTCTAGACTGTTCCAAGAGTTGCCTGGCTAGGGCCATTCTCTGGCTGCATGCCGTGCCTGGGTCCCTGGACACCCTTAAACGAAGCTATGCTTCTCAGGTCACCAGCTGCTCTTTGCCACCAACTTACTCCTAGCCTAAGGCTGGGTCTCTTAGCCTCCTGGAAGCCCTCAGCTCACCTTTGCTGCAAAGGTAAGGAGGGCAGAGCTGGCTTCGAGGAAGGGACCCTGACATCAGTCATCGATGCCTTACCCTGGGACCAGACTGGCCTCGCAGTGTGAATGAGCTCTGAATTTGCACCAGGACTAAAGAGACCCCTTAGAGACGACAATAGAAACCAAAGTGGATAATCCGGAGCTGTTGGGTCACAAGTGGGGCCAAGGAAAGCTCAGGCCCTAGGGGCCAGGTACACTAGACACTCCAAACTGGAATTCCACATAAACAAGGAATTCTTTAGAATAAGTACACCCCAAATATCAAACAGGACAAGTTTAAAAGCATTCATGGTTTATCTGAATTAAAATTTGACTAAGAATATTTTATTTTTACTTATTAAATTAAATTAAATTTATATTTATTCATTTTCTTTCCTTTTTTTGGTTTGGGTATAGAGTTTATTTAGTGGGTTATGGAGGAGGGAGGGAAGGGGAGAGAAAAGAGAGAGACAGAAGCTGCCTCTCCAGAAGAAGGGTAGACAGAGAGAGTTTTGTGGGGTTTTTTGTTTGTTTGGTTGGTTTGGTTTGGTTTTTCGAGACAGGGTTTCTCAGTAGCTTTGGAGCCTGTCCTGGAACTAGCTCTTATAGCCCAGGCTGGTCTGGAACTAACAGAGATCTGCCCGCCTCTGCCTCCCAAGCGCTGGGATTAAAGGTGTGCACCACCACCACCCAGCTATTTTCCCTTTTTTAAGACAGGATTTTGCCAGGTAGTGGTGACACATGCTGTTGATCCCAGCACACGGGAGGCAGAGGCAGGTAGATCTCTCTGAGTTCCAGACCTGCCTGGTCTACAGAGCAAGTTCCAGAATAGCCAAGGCTACACAAGAAACCCTGTCTTGAAAAACCAAAAGAAGACAGAGAGAGAGAGAGAGAGAGAGAGTATCTTAACTTGGTATCCTTCTGGGTACTGGGTTACAGCCACCTTTCCTGGCCTTTGAACATTTATTTCTAAATCTGCCAGCACTACCTGGGCTCCTAAACCAAACCTGCCCCTCCCTCTGTATTCAGCCACCATGTGGTACTAAGAACTCAGACTCACCGAAAGGTCCAGCCTTCAGGGTCCAGTGGTTGGACATTAGGCTTTGCTGGCTTCCATAAAAGGGAAATCCCAGGGCTTTGAGCGGAGCTCTTCTCACCTCAGCCACTCAGAAGACTCTGCCTCCCCTGGGAAGAGGCTGGCTCATCCACAGAGAACAGGGTTCACACCTTAAGGAGTAACTGCCACCAGCTATTCTTCCTGCAGAGATCCAGACCTTTCCCCTCAACCCCGAGGCCCCAGTTGGGCCCTACAGGGACCTCCCATTTCCTTCATGCCCCAGGAAATAGATAAGCTCCTCCGTGGCCCCAAAGAACAAACAGGAAACTGGGTCTCTGCTGGTCTCTTGGCCTGTCTCACATTAAGCAAGTTGTCCACATGCGTTTCCCTCAGCTTCCTCTCCTGTAGGATGGGGCTAGTGTCTCCCCTTCAGAGGGCTAATATTCCATAATCTGTGGGAAGTTTTTAGCACTTCACACTGAAACAAGAGACCCCTGAGGCATCTGTCGCAGGTGGGGAACCATGAGGCGTGCCTTAGCCTCTCACAGCTCACAGCGGCCCAGCATACCAACTACGAGAAGCTCAGTGTGTGGGGAGCCAAGAGGGTCTGCTTTCTCAGTCAGGCCTGAGCGTCTGGAGCCCAAGAGGGCTTCTCTTTCTTGGCCTGTGCCTAGGAGATGAAGCTCACTTCCAGGAGCCCAGAAATGGAGACACCTTTTATGTGTAGAGAACAAGATCCCCGGCACGTGACAAGCATGAGGAGGAGGGACATGTTTCTCACCCTTGTAGGCCATGGATCCCTTTGGGTGCCCTGAATTTTGTTTTCATTTTTGCTTTTTAAGACAGGGTCGGTCAGTCTTTTGTTTTATAAGTCTTTTGTTTTACCTTGTTGGGGATTCTTTTTCTTTTTCTTTTTTGGTTTTCTGTGTAACCCCAACTATCCTGGAACTCTATCTGTACAGCAGGCTGGTCTTGAACTCAGAGATCTGCCTGCTTCTGCCTCCTGAGTGCTGGAACTAAAGGCGTGCTCCATGATGCCTGGTTTATCTTTTGTTTTAAAAATATTTATTATTTAGCCAGGCGGTGGTGGCGCACGCCTTTAAATCCGAGCATTCGGGAGGTAGAGGCAGGTGGATCTTTGAGTACGAGGCCAGCCTGGTCTACAAAGCTAGTTCCAGGACAGCCAGGGCTACACAGAGAAACCCTGTCTTGAAAAACAAAATTATTTATTCAATTTATTTATTCACGGTTGGGGCAGACGGATATGACACGGCAGTCGTGAGGAGGGAAGAGGACCGCTTGCAGGAGTCTGTTCTCCCTCCACCTCACGGGCCTGGCCCAGGATGGAACTCAGGTTCTCAGTCTTGGCCGCAAGTGCAAGCTCTGCTGATCCCCGTGTGGGTCTCTTTGTTTTGAGACAGGGCCTCACTCTAGCCTGGACTGGCCCTTCGCAGGGGCCATTCTTGTTCCTATCGTCGCTCTGAGGCTGGCCTTGAACTCCAGATCCCACTACTGCCCCCTTCGGAGGGCTGGGATTGTAGGTGTGTCTCACCAGGCCCTGCTTGAGAGTTTACCGTGCAGTTTGATTGGCAGCAGGCCTGGATGTGGAGAAAGCTGACTGGTGACCGAAGGCAGAAGACAGACTGGAGTAGAGAGAGCGATACACAAGGGCAGGAGGCTGAGGACCCCGGGAATCAATAGCACAGCTCCTGAGGATGGCGGCTGCGGGCTCAGAAAGGGACCTACAGACGTTCTGGGAGGCAGGTTTCAAGAATTCTAAGACCTGTTGTGGGAGTGGGACTGAGTGGTGTTGGAGTTCTGCTGTCTGAGGGCGGGCAGCTCGTGGCTACTGTGAGTTGGCAAAGGGACACTGTCTATACCCTGACCCCTGACCTCACGACAGTTAATCCATCTTCTGACCAAGCCGCAGGTGCTAGCAATAGCTTCAGGACTGAGAACACAGCTCTATGTTAGAGGGCTTTTCCCGGCATGCCTCAGGCCCCTGCTTCAGTTCCCAGCCCCGGAGAGGAAAGAAGGGGAGAGAGGGACGGAGTACCTGCCTCCAAGGGTCCATGAAAGGAGTAAACGAGGCAGTGGGTAGCGAATGGCACCATCTGTAGGGCTGTGGCCATCCCGCCCAGGTAAATGAACACAGAATGCCTGTCTTACGGGGCTGCTGACGGAAGGGGAAGTGAGGCCAGGCCGTGTGCATAGTGTTAAGGACATTTGCGGTCAGTGTGGGAGAACCCTGGAGACTGGCGATCTTACTGCTGCTGGCAGTCAATGGGATCTTACTCTGGAGTGCGGTGGGGCACCCCATCTGGGCCTCTGCCAGGATAGGGTCCTTCCTCCTTACAGGACTGGGTGAAGTTTGGTGGGAGAGGCAGCCTCTTGAGCATGGACACGGGCCTCAGAAGCCCCGGCTCCTGTCCTCAGTCCTCAAGAAGTAAATGCAATGGTAGGGAGGTTGGGGAGCTAGCCAGGCCTGGAGGTCCCAGGAGGCACAAGATAATCACAACAATTGCAGTATACAGGACTTCCTGTGGTAGGGCAAAGAGGAAGGATCCACACGGAGTCTGTGCAGTGGGGCAAGTGAGCCAGGTAGCTCTTGGGATCTATCAGGGGTGTGGACCCCCCTGAACTGGGGAAGGGCTCCTCCAGGCCTCTCCCACAGAGAAGCCTTCCTCTGTGGAGAGGGAGGGGTATGGGTGTGGGGCTGCAGGGGCTGCCGGGAAGCGACTGCCCGTGTGCCTAGGTTATCTTTGCTTACATGGGGAGAAGGCGACGGTACGCACAGGCATTAACTGTGCCCACCTGCTCCCAACATTAATTTTCTCATCCACTCTTCCAGCCAAAGGCGCCAACAATAAAGAAAATTGCTTTTGAAGTTGACAGAGTCTGGGAACGGAGCTCCAAGACAGGCTTGTCTCCTCCAGGTGCGGCTGGGTCCCTCCCTATCCACCTGTCCCCCAAAGCAGAGGGCGTGTAGTTGTCATCAGGAGCTGGGAAGGGGCCCCCGACCCCCATGTTCGCTCTTTGCCCGTGCCCCTCAGCCCAACACAGGCCCATGCGCCATGGCTGTCGCATCAGGACTGCAGGAGAGAGACCACAACAGGACTCCTTGGTGACTGGCTATGGAACGCTAGGCAGGGGGTGGGTCTTAAACCCCAACACTTTGGCGGGCACTGTCAGGTGCTTACACTGGGGACCACAGGCTTCTCCACCTCAGCTCAACGCAGTGCGCTGTTCCCACCTCTTATGCAGGAACCGAGTCTCAGAGACTCTCTGAAAAGAAGTGGTCCGTAGTGTCCAGTCCCCGTCCCGTCCCCCGTCCCCCCCGTTCCCCCTCCCCCGCCCAGGTCTTGGAACTGACTGGCCCCACCTCCTACTCCTCTGTCAGGGTCTCCTTCCCCTGCCCTTGCTGAGCACTGAGGGATGAAGATGTTGAAGTGGCAGCTTTCAGTGGGCTTGCAGTCTGGAGGCGCTCCCCGCCCCAGAGCAATGGGGTGACAGAATGTTTATATCCGTCCTCCCCACATCTGGCCCTGCCTCTGCTTTGCCTTCAGTTGCAATGGAGCCGCTGACTTCCAGAGGCTGCCTAAGTGATCCAGACCTGTGGGTGTTTGGTCCCATACCCTGCTTTAGAAAGCAGAGACGTTGGAGCACTATTAAAGCGCACGGGAAGCTTGTGGACCGGGCTTGAAGGCCTTCCTTCCAGGGCGATTCTGAGAGGATTGTACCTGGAGAAGACAACCCCCTTCCCTGGTACCCGCCATGGGCATCTCTCCCTCTGGACAGTTATCACTTCCCTCGACAATAAACCAGCCATGAATCCAGGGTTCACTGGGTTCTGGGAGCCACTCTAGCAAATGATCAAATCCTTGGGGCTGGTATAGGAGCCTTAACTTATGGGTGATTGGTCAGAAGTGCAGGCAGCACCATGGGACTTGTGATTCATGTCCAAAATACAGACGGCCTGGTGGGGACTGAGGCCTTAGCCTGTGGGTCTGTCACTGTGTCCAGGCAGATGGTGCCAACACTGAATCAAATTATATTTACTGTGTGTGCAAGAGAAAGCACATCGGAGGTCAGGAGTGCAGCGTGACGGTGTAGCCAAGTGTACAACGGCGGATGCGTCCGCGGTGGGTTACCTTCTCTGTGCCCAGTCCAGGTGATCTGGCTGAAGTTCCCTGGCTCTAAGATGGTTGCCAGGCAACCTCTAGCCTTGTTGTCACCGTGTCACAAGAAGCAGTTTCCCCAACACTGTGCCAAATGACAACCGCAGAGACATAAAGACCCAAAAAAAGCCATAAAAGGAGAGCGAGCAGTGGCTTTGAAACTTCCAGAAAATCTCTCCCATTACCAGAGTGAGTGAACATTGTTTGTCCCGCCGTGCGGCTAGCTTACACCCGAAATAACCACACAGAAACTGTATTCATTAAAACACTGCTTGGCTCATTAGCTCTAGCTTCTTATTGGCTAATTCTTACGTCTTAATTTAAGCCATTTCTATTAATCCGTGTATTGCTGACTGTGGCTTACCGGCAAGATTCTAACCAGAGTCTGTCTCAGGCAGATCTATGGCGTCTCCCTGACTCTGCCCTTCTTCCCAGAATTCAGTTCTGTCTTCTCTGCCTACCTAAGTTCTGCCCTATCAGGCCCAAAGCAGTTTTTAAATTCATTAACCAATGAAAGCAACACATGAACAGAAGAACCTCCTACACCAGAACATTCTGCCCTCCATTTTTCTTTTGAAACAGGGTCTGATGTAGCCCAGGCTAGCCTCAAACTCGCTGTGTAGTGGAAGATGACTTATATACTCCTGGTCCTCCTGCCTCTGCTTCCCTGGCACCGGGAATACAGGAATGAGTCACCATCCCCAGCCTTCCGTGGTCCTCAGGCCGAGCCCAGGGCCTCATGCAGGCCAGGCAAGCTCTCTCCTGAGCTATCCTCCTGGTCCTCTCCTGGTCCCATGCAGGTCAAGACATCAGTTTGTGTCCCCTATATCACACCTCAGCCCATAATAAAAGTCTCCACTCTCACTCAGTGCTCATTTTGTTATTGACCCCACAACTGAGGTCAAACATTGGTACTAGTCCCAGAGAATCTAAAAAATACTCATGAGAAGACCTCAACCCTGCTTCTCAAGATGGTAGGGATGCACATCTTTAATCCTAACACTTGGGAGGCAGAGGCAGGTGGATCTCTGTGAGTTTGAGGCCAGCGAGTTTGGTCTACATAGTGAGTTACAGGACAGCCAGGGCTATGTAGAAGGACCCCGTCTAAAAACAAAAAACAAAACAAACAAACAAACAAAAAAAACAAACCCAGGTGGTGGTGGTGCATGCCTTTAATCTGGCACTCGGGAAGCAGAAGCTGGCAGATCTCTGTGAGTTCAAGGCTAGCCTGCTCTGCAAAGCAAGTTTAAGGACAGCCAGGGTCACACAGAGAAGCCCTGTCCCTAAAGCAAAACAGAAAAGAAAGAAAAGGAGAAAGGAGAGAGAGAGAGAGAGAGAGAGAGAGAGAGAGAGAGAGAGAGAGAGAGAGAGAGAGAGAGAAAGGAAAGAAAGAAAGAAAGAAAGAAGAAAGATAGAAAGAAAGGAGAGAAAGAAAAGGAGAAGAACCAAAGGAAATCAAAAGCCAAAAAGCCTGCTACTCCACCTCACAGATCTTTGTGGTGGCACAGTTCACAGGAATCTCTTGCCCCATAGCTGGGTCACCTGAACACTCCTCCACCTTCCTATTTCCTTGTATCCCCAGAACTGCACCCTTGTATGGTGATCTGTGACCTCAGCTCTGTCCTCTTTGGGCAAAGTCACAGCAAAACTGGTCTTTCTTTATACTCCAACTTGCAAGATGGAGGACTGGGGAAAACAAACAGGCACACACTTCTCATACAAGTTTCTGCTTCTATTTTCAGCAAAGACCTCTTCTCACGGAGGGTGTCTGGCGGCAAGCAGTGGCTCCTCCCTGGATTGCTCTTTGCTGTTTTGTGCTACTATAACCAAATATTTGAGCTGGGGTAGTTAATTTTTTAAAACAGTTTATGTGCTTCGGTGTTTTGTCTGCATGTATGTGTGTGTGTGAGGGTCTCAGACAGTTGTTAACACCACATGGGTGCTGGGAGTTGAACCCGGGTCCTCTGGAAGAGCAACCAGTGCTCTTAACCACTGAGCCATCTCTCCAGTCTCTGAGACTGGATAATTTGTAAACTACAGGCTTACTACTTACAGTTCTGGAGGCTGCAAATCCGAGGTTGAGGGGCCCTGCATCTGGGAAAGCCTTCCGGCTGGATCACCCCATGGTAGAAGGCAGAAGAACAGGCGTACACACAGGACATGTGACTTGAAACCCTTTTGTCTTTGACATTTGTTGTGCATGGTATAATCACCTCTTGGAGGTCCCACCTAAATTTTAACACCAGCGACTGGGGATGAAGTGCCCAACACAGGCTTTTTGGACGACACATTAAACCCTTCACATTCCATTTGGTGCAAGAGTGGCCAGGCTGTTCCAGCTGAGGGGGAAACACATGTAATATGGCACGTGTGTAGAGGTCAGAGGACAGTCTGCAGGAGGCACATATCCCCTTGTATTAAGTGGGTCTTGGAGATTGAACTCAGGTCATTGGTTTCTCAACAAACACCTTTGCCGGCTGAGCCATCTTGCTGGCCCCAACCTCGCTGATCTGAAACTTACAGGCTAGTTATGGTACAGGTCAGCCCTAGGTTTGAGTTTGTCTGACATCTCTTGTTCTTTATTAGATTCCTCAGACCTGCATCTTCCATGTGACTGCCACAAAACCTGCTGGCTTTTCATGGCAACCTATCAGGACATATACAGTTTCACTTGCCACGTGATGAACGACATCACCTTGATCTGCTGGGCTTCATAGAGGGTGAAGTGACTCCTGTCCCCTTTGATAATGATACATATTTGAGATTATGGAAATAATCCTGCTTTTCATGGACCCTTCAGTTTGTTTGGGCTTTCCTTCCTTTTTGCAGTGCCTGCGGCCTCAGGCATGCTAAGCAAGCTCTGTCACCCAGTGACACTCCCAGCCCTAATTTGTTTATTTACAGCGGTGTAGATTCAGGGACTGGACTTACTCAATGGTCTCTCATACCTTCGTTTGCTAATTTCCTTATCTGTTCAGAGGCTACCCCCTCTTTGGCACGGCTTAGTCAGCTGTGTCATTATTCCAAGGGTTGTCCCATCCTGATTTGCACGTCCTTGTCCTGGGTCTGGGATCAACCTTGCAAAACATCCTGGGTCTTTTTAGTAACAAAGAGTATTTATTTATTTATTATGTATACAATATTCTGTCTGTGTGTATGCCTGCAGGCTAGAAGAGGGCACCAGACCCCATTACAGATGGTTGTGAGCCACCATGTGGTTGCTGGGAATTAAACTCAGGACCTTTGGAAGAACAGGCAACGCTCTTAACCTCTGAGCCATCTCTCCAGCCCCGACAAAGAGTATTTAGAAACCAACCTGGGAGACTGGAGACATGGTTCAGCGGCTGTTCTTCCAGAGGACCAGGGTTCAATTCCCAGCACACCCGGCAGCTCACAACCATCTAACTTCAGTTCCGGTGGATGTAACGTCATCGTCTGGCCTCCGTGGACAGTGTGTGTATATGGTGCACATGTAGGCAAAATACCCATATACATAAAGTAAAACCTCAAAAACATTTGTAAAGAGTAGGAGAAAAAAAACAAACAAGGGCACAGAGGAGTCCCCTGCTATTGTGTCATAGCTTCCTCAGCTACTTCCCTGGGGATTGTCAGACCTCTTTCTGAAGGGATGTGTATGTGTGCACGTGTGCGCACGAGCGCATGCACATGCACTCATGTTGGGGGATTGGATCCAAGACCTCATGCCTGCTGGGCAAGCATTCTTACCACTGAGCTACAGCCCCGGGTTCTTATTCTAAAGACATGAGAAAGCAGCAGTTAAAATGGGCACGGTGGTGCACACCTTTAATCCCAGCACTTGGGAGACAGAGGCAGACAGATCTTTGTGAGTTCAATGTCAGCCTGGTCTAGAGAGCAAGTTTCAGAACAGCCAGGGCTACATAGAGAAGCCCTGTCTTGACACCAACCCTCTCCCTGCACTGCCAAAAAAGAAAAGAAGAAGAAGGAGGAGAAGGAGAAGGAGGAGAAGGAGGAGGAGGAGGAGGAGGAGGAGGAGGAGGAGGAGGAGGAGGAGAAGAAGAAGAAGAAGAAGAAGAAGAAGAAGAAGAAGAAGAAGAAGAAGAAGAAGAAGAAGAAGAAGAAGAAGAAGCCGGGCGGTGGTGGCGCACGCCTTTAATCCCAGCACTCGGGAGGCAGAGGCAGGTGGATCTCTGTGAGTTCGAGGCCAGCCTGGTCTACAAGAGCTAGTTCCAGGACAGGCTCCAAAGCCACAGAGAAACCCTGTCTCAAAAAGAAGAAGAAGAAGAAGAAGAAGAAGAAGAAGAAGAAGAAGAAGAAGAAGAAGAAGAAGAAGAAGAAGAAGAAGAAGAAGAAGAAGAAAGAAAGCAAGCAAGCAGCAATTCAAGTATTTTAGATTATTTGTGCCCATGGCCCTATTCTGTACCGTCTTGAAACACACACACACACACGCACACACACACACAGAGTCTGCTTTGAGCAACTGCACCAAGAATGAAGGCCTGGAGCTAACAGTCACAGACTGGATCTCAAGGAGGAGCCTTGGAGTCAAACTGTCTGCCTCATGGTGTCTATGCTGGAAGTAACCAAGGACCTAACCAGAGCCTCAGTCCTAGGATGTAAGAATTCCTTCAGGATGTTAGAGAAGGGTCTATACACCCTGCCCTGGTTGCTTCTGGAGTGGCCTGAGCTGTGTTCTGGAAGAAGAGTCTTAGCCCCGAGTGGTGCTGTATGCCTGTCTCCTCAGTACTCCGAAGGTTGAGGCAGGAGCACAAGACGGTATAGCCTGGGCTACTTAACAAATCAATCTCTGTCTCAAAAAAGGAAAAGGCTCTCAGGAGAAGGCAAGGGTTAGGCAAGGAGACAAGTTCCTGTTTTTTAGGTATCATTTAATTTTTTTTAAAAGACATTTATTTGCCACGGCGCTCTCGAGGAGGTCAGAGGACAACTTGCCGGAGTCAGTGCTCCCCTTCCAACTTGTGGGTCTCAAGGAGAACACCCAGGCAGTCAGGCTGGGTAGCAAGTGTCTTTACCTAATAAGCCATCCTACCAGCCTCCAAATTATTTTATCGTAGGTGCCTTGCAGTGTGTGTGTCTGTGTGTGTCTGTCTGTCCGTCTATGCACGCCCCTCATGTTTGTATTTGGGTCAGACCCGAATAAAGGAATGGGGCTATAATCGTGATGACACAAGCTTGCCGCGGGGCAGAGACCTCTCTGAGGAACAGGGCTCTTATCTGACTGTGCCCCTTTCAGCAGCGGAAGCCACCGGCTAAGCATTTTCAACCTGTATGCCCCAGTTTGCAGGGATGTGGGCCACAGCAGAGAGTCGGAGCTGAAGTTCCCGAAAGCGGAGAAGAGGGACGTGGTGGATGACTGCCCTGCCAACTGGTCACAAATTATTCATGGGGAAGCACATGAGACTGGTGGAAAGAACCGGGCCTGTGACCTTGGGGGGAGTTCTGTCTGGCCTGGCTTCTCTCCGGGAGCACAGGTGAGAGGCAAGTGTCTAGCGCAGTGGGAGCCATAGGGCCCGCAATGCCTTCTGGGTCGCTGTGTAGGAACTTAGTCCTGTTTGCAGCAAGGCCGGGTATAGGCAGGCAGACCAACAAACTCAAAGGTACTAGCGAGCTCTGTGGGCAAACCGAGGCCCAGCCCAGGAAAGGCCTGAACTAAAGACGGAACCTCCACCGCACCGTGAGGGAGAACAGAGGGCCTGGACACTATGGGATGAGTGGGGACACTGTCCAGGACGGAGGCATGGGCCGGAACACGGGTCATTTCCCTTGCAAAAGTGAAATTCAAATGTGAGGTAGTATCAGAGCCCAGGGAGGCATCTGGGCACCGATGTGCCCTGGGAGGCCCTGGGGACAGGGTTCACAGTTCAGGAAAGCACTGGGCGGGGATTCTTTCTGGCTCCGCCCCTTCCCTGATCTGCGCTCCCAATCCTTGCGTTGGTTCTATCCCAGGCTGTTGCCAGAGGTGACTGTTGGCTTCGAGCCAACTCCAGGCTCCTCACGTCTCCAGGAACTTCTTGGGGGCCCAGTGGGGAGGCCGAGATGGTCACTTGGCTACCGTGGGCACATGAATTAGTAATGGCCACCGATCCTGCTGGCCCTGTGCCCGGTTTCCAGAGTGGGGTGGTAATCTAAACCCAGATACTCATGCCCCAGACTCCACTCTACATTGGTGGGGGCACCGAATACCTCCCTTCACCCTCAAAATGAACAGAAATGCAAACGGGGGCTTCATCTGACTCTGAGCATTGGCTGGTCACATGGTCCCCTATTACAGAGAGGTTCCTGGACCAGAAATGTGAGGAGATGAACCAGGTCTCTCGAGACACCTTCACCGACATGCAAGGTCCTTCTGGGCTGAGCCTGGGAGAGATCAGGTCCATTGCGAAACCTTCTCTGAAGTGAGGCTCTCAGGGCTTACTAACTAAGCACGCTTGGAAGAAGAGAGGATTCTGGGAAAGATGGTAGGGGCTTCTCTCCAGTTCCTGAGATAAGCATCTGACCTGGGACTGCAGGCAGCTCCCCTCCCCCTTTCTGGGTGGTGGGGGGGGATGGGCCCGATCTCTCTCCCAGGACACGCCTCCTACTCTTGCGGCGGTTTGGCTGTTTTCGGACGTCCCCTGGAGCTCCGGGCTGTCTCTGCGCTTGTAGCCTGTCTCGAGCAGGCTCCCTTAGGTACCAAAACATGTTTTTCCTAGGAGCCCTGTAATTCTTTTCAGGCATCCTTATATGACCACATAGCACACTGGAGAAAAACGGCCTCAGGAATTAGGCCATGGGTGAGGGAATCCGGAGGCCTGGGCAGAAGGGAAGTTCTAGGGCGGGGGTGGGGGCACCTCCTAGGTGGCAAGTGAGATCTGGGGGCAGATTGAAACACTGACAAAGTGGGGTACGAAAGGGACAGGGGGATGCTCCAGCTCCTCAGAGGTGGTGGGATCGGGCTAGCTGTCGCTGAGCTGGTGGCCTCAGAAATATAGTGATAGTTTATTTGTATTTTAATAAATCAAGCTTGCCTGATGGTCAGATGCAAAACTAAACCACTAGAGGCCAGGGAGTGGTGGCCCACACTCCTTTAATCCCAGGACTTCCGAGACAGGCAGACAGACAGACGTTACCTCTGTGAGTTCAAGGCTACCCTGGGCTACACAAGATCAATCCAGAAACAGATCCAGGTGGCTCACATTTATAATCCCAATGTTTGGGAGTCATGCACCTTTAATCCCAGCACTAAGGAGGTGGAGACAGGAGTGATAGGCTGGGCAGAGAGGAATATAAAAGGAGAAAAGACAGGAACTCAGTGGAGTGTGGAGTCTGAGGACTGGTGGAGACAGGCTCTCGCCTTTTGGTCTGAAGATTTGGTAGAGGTAAAAGGTCTCTCTAGTGGTTGACTGCTTTGCTTTTCTGATCTTCAGCTTGAACCCCAATATCCGTCTCTGGGTTTTGTTATCTGTGCTACACGGAAAGACCATGATTCTCAGGTAGGAGCGTGGTCCTCTTTGCCTGCCTGAGGTCTTGAGGAAACCCTAGGTTTGCTGGGCACACAGGCACCATCCGGTGTTGCAGCTGCGGTGGCCTGTTATGGCGGGGGTGTTGCAGCTGCGGTGGCCTGTTATGGCGGGGGTGTTGCAGCTGCGGTGGCCTGTTATGGCGGGGGTGTTGCAGCTGCGGTGGCCTGTTATGGCGGGGGTGTTGCAGCTGCGGTGGCCTGTTATGGCGGGAGTGTAGCTTATGCTTGGAGTTGCACACTAAATTACTCTTGTGGTGGGAGGGAACAAACTCAAGACCTCATGCATGGCAGGCAAACACCCCACCACTGGGCTGCACCCTCCCCAGAATGAAATCTGATTGCCCCCCCCATGTGGGGGGGTGACATCGAAGGGGAGTGCTTTAAAAGGCCATTGGGTTGCTAAGAGGGATTAATTATCTTCAGGCCTGGTAAGTAGGTTGTTGTGAAGTGGGGCCTGGCCTGCTTGGCTCCTCCACACCGCCCGCTGTCCCTCGGCATTTCTGTTAGGCTGTGACTTCACACGAAGCCTTCATCAGATTCAGCTGCCAGAGCTTGGACGTCAGGCCTCCAGAACTATGGTTCAGAACACCTCTAGGGCTGACCAGATGCCTCAGTGGGGAAAGGTGCTTGTGGCCTGACGACCTGAGTTCAATCCCTGGGACCCACATGGCAGAAGGAGAGGACTATACACACACACACACACACACACACACACACACACACACGCGCGCGCGCGCGCACATGTAATTTATAAATACACCTCTATTATTTATGATAGTTATCCAGGTTCAGGTATTCTGTTATATCTACAAAAAAGAAGACTATGTGAGGGTTTCAGGGACAGGATGGGCAGGGTGATCTTTGAAAGACACCCCCCGGTGGCTGAGGTTTTCATGAGGGCCTGTCACTGTGTGCCTAGGAGTGAGGGCAGACCCTGCTGCAGCTGACTGGTCTTGCTCCACCTTGCCACCTCCTCCTTGGGGCTGCCCAGCAACACCAGCCGGAGAGGGAGCTTCTGACAGCAGCCTCGTGTCGGAGCACAGACAGATGGACGATGGGAGTCGATGGGGCTCTGAACCCAGCTGAAAACACAATCTGCCAGAAAGCTCCCTCCCTCCTCGGTAACCCAGCCAGGGAGCTAGCCCTAGCCAAACCAGTCTCTGAGAACCAAGCATGAAGGGAGGATGTGAGAGAGATGCTTCACTAAGCCCTGTCCAGAGGCTCTGTGGCCAGCGAGGGGTGGCGCTCTGTGAAGGGTCAGCACCCCCTTGTTTGTTGACAACCAGGAAGAACAACCCCTGTTTCTAACACTTACCCTACTCCCACAGCCAAGGCCGCTGCCCGCTGATTCATTCAGCAGAGGGGAGCATTTGGCTCCTGAGGGTGACCAGCTGACCACCTGGGCTGCTAATTAGACCCCCTGAGGCATCTTCACTCCAGAGTGTCTTCCAGGCTCCTCCCATCCCCAGGCTGGACCTGCCTTGACCTATGCACTCTGGGACACTGAATCACCTTTTCCTTGTTCCGGGTCACCCAGCTCCTCTAGTCCTCTGCAAACCTTTCCTTCCTGGTTTTAACCTGGTCCACGCTAAGGCCATCTTCTCCTGCACCCCAGTGGCAGCCCTGGGACCCAGCCTTGGGCTGTCTCTGCCCTCACTTTGCGTCTGTTCATGTTTCAGATCTTGGGGTCCAGTACTCATGTCCCACCCTGGCCCTGAAGCTCTCTGGGGTTAAAGGTGTTCACCGCCATGCCCACTTACCTTCTATATGTTTCTTCTTTGTCTTTTTCTTTTCTTCCCAGCCCCAAGGCTGTAAGTATATATAATATAACACTGGTCATTTTATCTTTCTTTTCTTTTATTCAAGACAAGTCAAATTCTGAATGTCCCTATGTAGCCAATCCAGGCTAGTTTTGAACTTGGAATTCTTCTGCCTCAGCCTTCTGAGGATTCAGACGGTGACGACATGTCGGGATTAACCATCTGTAAGCGTGCAAGTCAACGGCGCTCAGTATCCACAGAGTCCTGCGTGGCTGTCCCCTCCGTCATTTCCAGAACCAAATCATCTCAAACGCGGTCCATGCCTCTCCCGATCCCGGCAAACCCAAACCTGGGAGCAGCCATTCCGTCATTCCCTGTCTCAGCGATTGCCTCTTCTAAGGACTCGGTGACAATGAGACTGTGCAGTATTTGTGCTCTGGTGTTTGTGTGGCTTCTTTCTCTGATTGATATGCATTCAGGATTCAAGCACACCACAGCATGGAGCAGGATTGCATTCTTCCTTAAGGTGGAGTCATTGTGCGTGCATGTGTACACATATAGAACACTGTAGATGGCATCTTCTCTGTCTGTTCCTCTGTTCTCTCCTTCTACCATATGGGTCCCAGGGACCAAACTCAGGTCGCCATACTTTATGGCGCGCTTCTACTGCTGAGCCACCTCACCGGTCCTTTATTATTATATCTGAGACAGGCCCCCTCCATATAGCCCAGCACAGTCTCAAACTGTGGTCCTCCTACCTCAGGCCCTGAGTGCTGAAACTATAGGCATGCACTACCACACCCAGAACATTGAATAACTGTTGGTTAAAATTATACAGTAGAGGCAGGTGAATTTCTGAGGTCAAGCCCACCTGGTTTCACATAGTGAGTTCCAGACCAGCCAGAGCTACGCAATGAGAACCTGCTTCAAACAAAACAAAACAACAACAGCAAAACAAACAAGCAAACAACACGGTTGATTGCCAAAATTTTGTTTACCACTTACCCAGGAGACTCTTTACTTCTGTAAGCTCTGTACTTTTCTCTAGCACATTCTCATTTTGACATTCTATCTCGTGATTATAGAGGCCAGAAGTCAATGTTGGGTGTCGTGGTTTGAATGAGAATGTCCACACTCAACACTGGCTCATATATTTGAGTACTTGGTCCCCAGTTGGTGGAACTGTTTGGGAAGGATCAGGAGATGTGGCTTTCCCCCCACACCCCCAGGTATGCCATTGGGGATGAGCTTTGAAGTTTCAGAAGCCTCACAGCTGGGCATGGTGGTGCTTGCCTCTAGTCCCAGCACTCAGGAGGCAGAGGCAAGTGGATCTCTGAATTCAAGGACAGTCTAGCTCCAGAACAGCCAGGGCTACACAGAGAAACCCTGTCTCTAAAACGAATAGCTCACGCCACTCACACTCCCGTTGTTCCCATTCCTTCTCTCCCATTACTGCCTCATGGTGGTAGATTAAAATGTAAGTTCCCAGCTGTTCTTCCGCTCTGCCAGCACAGACTGACACTGGGAAATGTTAGGCAGAGTGTTTTCTTTTATGAACTGCCTTGGTTCCCGGGCTGTGGTAGCTGCCACCTTTATTAATCTCAGCGCTTGGGAAGCAGAAGTTGGGATCTCTTGAGTTCGAGACCAGCCTGGACAGGTTCAAAAGCTACAAAGAAACCCTGTCTTAAATAAAATAAAATAAAACACTCAAACTAAGACGTTGTCTTATACGAACATTTCCCACCTTATCTTTTGAGCTAGGGTCTCTCACTGAACCTGGCTGGGCTGGTCAGCGAGCCCCCGGGATCATCCTGCCTCTCCCTCCCAATGTAGGGATTACAAATCTGTACCCCTGTTGTTGTGCTGGCTTCTTACTTGGCTACTGTAGATAGATCCAAAGTCAGGTGCTGCGCTTCTGGGACGAGCACTTTACCCCCTGAGCCATCTGCCCAGCCCCCAGTTTATTTGTAGACGCTAAGCCAACCCTACACTCTTTGGATGAATCCTAGTTGGCCATGCTTTGAACATGGTGGTCGCTTTGGTTGTTCTGTGTCTCATCGAGACTGATTGCACCTTTGTCAGTGAGACAAGTCTTATTTTCTTTTGATGTCTCTTCAAGATGTTTGTATAAAATGGGCTGGGAAGTGCTCCTTTATTATATTATAATATTTTTTATATTATATATATATAGAGTGTGAAAAATCAGTATTGATCGATTTTTAAGTCTTGGGTTGAGTCTGCCAGAGGCTGGTTGAGCCTGGGCCCTTCATGAGGAACCTGAGACAATAAGTTCAAGGGGCTGGCGGGCTGGCTCAGCAGCTGAGAGCACTGGCAGCTCTTGCAGAAGATCAGGGTTCATGTCCCAGCATCCACAACCATCCATCAATCTAATTCCACCAGAGCCAAAGTTCTCTTCTGACTTCTGTGAGCACCAGGTACGCACATGGTGTACACACATACATAAAGGCGAAAACTTATAAACAAAATAAAATAAATAAACCTGAAAAAATGAAAATGATTAGTTCAAGTAGTGTTAGAAATCAAGGCAGGTTTACGATTTCTTTGAGTCAGTGGTTGGTGCTGTCCTTCAACCCATGGTGCCATCCAATGTCCTGTCCGTTAGCTTCAATTATTCTGTCTTGCCTTTAACGTTTTACAGGGTGAGTGGTGATGTCCCTGCTTTCATTCCTGACCTTAGGAATAATCTGAGTTCATTCCTCTATATTTTATGTGTGTGTGTGTGTTGTGTGTGTGCACGCGTGTGCGTGCACCTGTGTACATTGCCCCTGGAGGTCAGAAGAGGGAGTCAGAGCCCAGGAAGTGGGAGTTACAGATGGCTGAGAATCAACAGGTGCCCTTAACTGCTGAGCCGTCTGTCCAGCTGCTGTTCTGTCTGGCTTTGCACCCTGCCCCTGGGGCTCCCTCTTCCTTTACCTCTAGCCTGGCTAGAGGTTTGTCGTTTTTACTGACCATTTCAGGAAGCTACATTTTGGTGTAGATTCCCTTTTCTTCCCTTATTTCCCTTCTTTCTTTGTGCTGGGACTAAAACCTAGGGCCTTCCTTGTACACGCCAGTGCAGTAATTTACCACTGAGCCCCAACCACAACCTTAATTGCACTGATTTCTGTATCTATTTCAGGGCTGGCACTGAACCCGGGGCTGTCCATTTCTTAGGCAAACGCTCTGACACTGAACTGTACACATCTCCAGCTCTATCTATAATTTTGGAAATGTCCTTTTGAAGCTTGGTGTGGGTGGCACACTTCCTTAACCACAGTACAGGAAGCAGAAGCAGCTGGATCTCTGAGTTCAAAGCCTGGTCTACAGAGCAAGTTCAGGGCCACATAAAACAACACCTTTTTTTGTTGTTTTTGTTTTGAGACCAAGTTTTGCTTGTAGCCTAGACTGACTTTGATAAAACTAACAATCCCCCTGTCTCAGCTTCCTCAGTACGGCTTGGGCTACTATGGTTAGGTACAATCATCTATGCCTTTCCCACCTGGCTCTTATTGTATTCTCATATGTACCCTGAAGAATATAGGTTTTGCCTCAACACCACATTCCCTTATTTATACATTTGTGTATTCATGCATGCATGCGTGGGGGGGGGCATGGCATGGAATATGTGTGGAGGTCAGAGGTCGGCTTTCAGGACTTGGTTCCCCTCCTCCCACCATGGCTCCCAGGGGTTGAATCCAGGTCATCGGGGTTCAGGGGTGAGACCTTTACAGAGTGGTGTGTCTTGTGACAGCACCATCCAGTTTCCCCTGAAAAATTAATTGGCCTGATGCTCAGAATATGGGCTGCAGATGACAGGAAGCTACAGAAACCCGGCTTAGGGCAAAGGAGCTTTAGCTTCCAGGAGAGGGAAGGGGGGCAGCTTGCAGGCAGGCTCTTTGTGGGCTCCTTCTTGCCTCTGACCACTGGGACAACGGCTCTTCTCTACCAGGCACAACCCTTCTCTGAACTCAGAGTAGAAAACCTGCTCATGGGGGGAGCCCCCAGGATCCACATGGCCAACAGGGAGAGTGGGGCAAATGGCACTGCGTCCTCACAGAGGAGGGGACAGATATTGGGCAGGCAGCAGATGTGCATCCCAGGAAGCATCATTCCAGCACTTGGTATAAATGAATTGCTGGCAGGGAAACTTAGTCCTGAGCCACACACTCTTTTCCAGGCCCTGAAACACCAGACTTAATGGTTCTCTGCATCCCTAGCCATACAGCCATGGTGAGCCAGTCCCCTGACCTCTTCAGAGGTCCTCCTTGTTCAGGCCTGCAGGCTCACAATGAGGTCCTGCTGCCTCCACACCGTGCAAAGGCTGCCTCCCTCAGGCTGTCTTGAGGTCACTGCTTGCAGCCCAGTTGTTCTTGCATGGGCACTGTCGGCTCGCACCACCTCTCCCATTTCTTAAACTCCCGTGTGTAGGATTCTGATACTCCAAATAAAGATCTTAATACCTTGACTTGAAATCAGCACTTTCATTTTTTTGTTTTTGTTTTTGAGATAGGGTTTCTCTGTGTAGCCCTGGCTGTCCTGGAACTTGCTCTGGAGACCAGGTTGGCCTTGAACTCAGAGATTCCCTCTGCCTCTCTCTGCCTACAGGATGCCTGGATTAAAGGTGTTACAGATAGCGATGGGTTGCCACTCTGTGGGTACTGGGAATCGAACCAGGGTCCTCTGTAAAGGTGAGTGCTCTCATGCACCGATCCATCTTTCCTGACCCCCATGTATAATTAAAGAAAAAGCTGATTGGTTCGATCAGATTACAAAAACAGAAGGTCCACATGCCGCCTTGGTAGACACCGATTTTACTCAGGGCTGTGGCACGGTGAAGCACACTTTCCAGCGTCCCCGAAGCAGGGTGGGCACGCGGATCTGTTTGTTTTAGGGGATGTGGCGAGAGTTTGAAGAACTCTTACTGGAGCAAGCACCTTTTCATCTTCATTTTTCCCTTTATCCAGCAACCCGGAAGCTGAGATGTGGTTTCGGAAGCTCTAGCTGCCGTCTTGGACTTTGAGATGACCTTACAAGTACATGGAAATGAAAGCTAGGATGGAAGGATGGTTGGCGGAAAGATGGGACCCGAATACTCATTTCCTTCTTTTCACTGTCACTGTGGTTCGGGGTTCAGGATTCAGACCTCTCCTAAGGCCTGGCTCTAGCTGTCTAGGCCTGGGGACCCGCTTGCAGGCCCAGGCATGGTGTTGGCCTCCCAGGATTCTGACAGCGGTCGGTTTGGAGGTTTCAGTTCCCAGCCCTGTGAGTCTCCCCACGGAGAGGGCAGTTAGGGCGCAGAGTAACCGTGGTCACGATTTCAGTCTTACCACAGAACGCCCACGAGGGTTTTCCTGTTCCTGCTCCCGTGCCTTGGTCCTCTGGTTCCGCGGGGCCCACAGCTTGCAGAGAGCACGCATGTCATCACACCGCGGGGACAGTAGCTCTCTGCCATCGGTCATTCTGTCCCTCCCGGGGTGCGGAGCAGGGAGCTGCACGAAGCCAGCGCGCCCCCTAGTGGCCAAGACGAGGAGGGCTTCGGCGCCTTGCAGGTGGCGCCTCCGCAGCTCTGGGGCCATGGCGTCTGGCGTCTGCCCCCACTGGAGCCCGCTGCTGTCATCATCATAGACTTTCCAGCACGGCGGAACCTCTGTGTCCTCCGAGCCTGGAAGTCACCTCCCTCCAGGTCCAAAGCCTGTGAGATGCTTGGAGTCTGCACCTGCCGCGGGGACAGACAGGTGAGGCCCATAAATCTCCCATCCCCCACCAAATGCCCGAGCTTCCTGTCTCCCTGCCTGCTGCTTCCACATCCCCTAGCGAAGCTGTTCCTGGGCTCTGAGATTTGCTTTCTAAAAACAAAACAAAACAAAAGAAAAAACCCTGCAGTAGGCAGAGGAGGTTTCCAGGACCATGATTCTGACAGTGGGTGGGTGGGAGGCACATGCCGTAACCGGACACAACCCCCAACACAACCACACCTTGTGCTCTCTCTTTCTGGGAGAACACTGCATTTTTTTTCATGGTAGATAATTTTAATTAGATCTTAAAACAAACACTGTACATTTTTCTGCAAAAACAACTTATTTCTGGTAACAAAACTCTGGAGGCAGGAGGATCTCTGTGAGTTCAAGGCCAGCCTGGTCTATAGGGCGAGTTCCAGGACAGCCAAGGCCACACAGAAAAACCCTGTCTTGAAAAAGAAACAAAAATTATTTATGCATTTTATTTCACTCATGAGCGCCTTTTGCCTGCATGTATGTACATGTTCCATTTGTGTGTCTGGTGCAGGCAGAGGTCAGAAGCCAGCAGCAGAGCCCAGGAACTGTGGAGACAGATGGCTGTGAGTCACCATTCAGCTGCTGAAACAGTACTCAGGTCCTCCGGGAGAGCAGCAAGTACTCTTAATCACGGAGACATCTCTCCAGCCCCTAAAAAACTTGTTTCAAGACAGGATTGGCCAAGCTGGCTTTCAATTCGTACTCCTTGCTTGGCTTCTTGAGCACTGGTCACAGACTGGCATGCTCTCCACCAGGCCTTTAAACACTGAAAACTTAGCATCCACGTTGAGAGATGCTGTATGAAATATACTCTGGTGTAGTGATATTTTGTTTGTAATCTAGCAAATAAAGTTTGTCTGAAGATCAGAATGCAGAGGCCAGGCAGTGGTGGCACACACCCTTAATCCCAGCACTCAGGAGACAGGGGCGCATGGATCTCTGATCTGAGTTCAAGGCCACCCTGTGAGATGGAATCTGTCTAAAAGAAACAGAGCTCACACAAAGTGATCCCAGCTCTTGAGATCCCACACCTTTAATCCCAGCACTAGGGAGGTGGAGACAGAAGTGGTATGGCTGGGCAGGGAGAGGAGTAAAGGCAGGAGAGACAGGAGCTCAGATGCAGTCTGAGGTTTCGTAGAGACAGCATTCAATTTGATTCATAGAAAGAGGATCTCCCATTCGGTCTGAGCATTGGTAGAGCTCAGCACTCTCTAATAGTTGGCTGCTCTGCTTCTCTGATCTTTCAGCATTAACCCCTATATCTGATGCTCAGTTTTCACTATATTACTATTATTATTGGTTTTTTTTTTTTTTTTAAGATTTATTCCTTCCATGCATGCTTACATGCCAGAAGAGGGCACCAGATCTCATTATAGATGGCTGTGAGCCACCATGGGAATTGAACTCAGGACCTCTGGAAGAGCAGTCAGTGTTCTTAACCTCTGAGCCATCTCTCCAGCTCTATTATTGGTTTTTCAAGACAGGGTTTCTCTGTGGTTTTGGAGCCTGTCCCTTGTAGACCAAGCTGGCCTTGAACTCACAGAGATTTGCCTGCCTCTGCCTCCCGAGTGCTGGGATTAAAGGCGTGCGCCACTACCATCGGGCCCAGTTTTTATTATTAAGACCAATTAGAATTCGTGCTACACTCTGGAGTTAAGCATTAATTACCAACATTAAAGTGCAAAATAACTCATTAACTTTTAAACATTAATTGTATAGCAAAATGGGGCCTATTGAGTTAAATAAAACCCTAATTTAATCTTAAAAAATAAATAACCCTAAACTAGGAGGTGGTAGCCCGCCGTTTTAATCCCAGCCCTCAGGAGGCAGAGGCAGAGGCAGAGGCAGAGGCAGAGGCAGGAGAATCTCTAAGAGTTCGAGGCCAGCCTGGTCTACAGAGCAAGTTCCAGAATAAATAACCAAAGATACACAGAGAAACCCTGTCTCAATCCCACACCAAACCAAATTACAAACCATAACCCTAACTCTTTGAGGGGTGGGGAATGTAACTCTGGTCACCCTGGAACTCGCTCTGTAGACCAGACTGGCCTCAAATTCAAGAGATTCACCTGGCCCTGTCTCCCAAGTGCTGGGATTAAAGGTATGCGCTACCACCTCCGGCAATGAAGTTTTTAAAAACTTATGGCAATGGTGTTCTGTATTTCTGCTCTAGAGATGGGTTCCTGGTCAGTTTTTATTGGTATAAAGGTTGAATCCAGAGCCTCACATACGTACGTAGGCAGGTATTCTGCCACTGAGCAGCATCGCCTACCCCTACAGCTGATGCTTTTTCTGTTTCTAATGAAGACCTCAGAAACACGCAGTGGAAATTAGGTGTACTGGGGTTGAAGTCCTGACTCTCAGATCTGGACTGGGCCTATGGGGCTGACACCTGGGCAGCTTAACCATGATGTATCTGGTTGGGTCCCGGATGACAGGAGGCTCCGGTGGGTGCCGGCCACCAACTCTGCACTTGGAACAACATGAGTTCAACAGGCTTACAACGCCATAAGCCCTAGGACCCAACCCGGTGCCATGGTCTCAGCTATAGCTAGCAAGATGGAGGCCTGGTCTGCTCGCTGGAACGCTCCCAGTGGGATCTCCTAGAGCAGAGCTTTCGGCATTCTGGACCCTACAGAGCAGTGGTTCTCAATCTTTCTAATGCTACAGCCCCCAACCATAAAATACTTTCATTGCTACTTAACTCATTTTGCTACTATCATGAATCATAATGTAAATGTTTCCCGATGGCCTTAGGCGACCCCTGAAGGGGTCACGACCCACAGGTTGAGAACTGCCCTAGAGGAAGGCATTATGGCAAGGCATGTCTTTCCGATGCTATCAGCACAGAACTCTTGAAATCTGCAGAAAGGTTTCTTATTTCTGCGTTGTTCTGCTGAGACAGGGTCTCACTATGCGCCTGGTTGGCCTTGGAACGCTTTGCATAGCGGACTGGCCTTGGGCTGACGTTCACCGGCTTCTTCCTACTGGATGGAGGATTAAAGGAATGTCCCACCATGCCTGGCCCAGAAGGGCATGTTTAAAAAAGCATCACTCAGTCAGGTGGTGGTGGCACACCTTTAACCCCAGCACTTGGGCGGCAGAGGCAGGTGGGTCTCTGTGAGATCAAGGCCAGCCTGGTCTAAAAGAGCTAGTTTTAGGACAGCTAGGACTGTTACACAGATAAACCCTGTCTTTAAAAAACAAAACAAAACAAAACAATTCTGGGGTTAGAGAGATGACTCAGAGGTTAAGAGCACAGGCTGCTCTTCCAGAGGTCCTGAGTTCAATTCCCAGCAGCCACATGGTGGCTTACAACTATCTATAATGAGATCTGGTGTTTGGCATACCTGGAAGCAGAACACTATATAAATAATAAATAAATCTTTAAAAAAAGGGGGGGGGGGCATCATTCTGCTGGGTTAATCCCAGCGTTTGGGTGGCAGAAGCAGAGAGGCAAAGGCAGGGAGGGCTCTGTGACTTCAAGGCCAGCCTGGTCTTCGGGCTACAGAGAAACTGTCTCAAAAACAAAACAAGAACAAAATCCGCCATCATTCCACCTTTCCAAATGCATATCCATGGTCATTACAAAAACAGCTACCAGGCTGCCTGCAGGAGCTGGGGCTGTCTGCCCTAGGCTGGTTGGCCATGGAGGCAGGGTCCTAGAAAGGTCACACTTTATCTGCCCTCTAGTACTCTCTGCTGACTTATGACAATAGGGTACTCCAAGTGCCACTCTGTCCCTGTCACTTCTTAGGGCCTCACACAAGCTCCAGAGTTCTTAGGACCAGGAGATGCCGTGTTTAAAAATATCCATCAGCACAGACAGGCGAGCAGCCCTGAACTAGAGGAAAGACTCCTCTGAGTGACTTCCTCTCTATAGGGCCAGATGACCTTTCTGTCCCGGTGCTTATAGCTCTGGGGGTCAGGCCACTGCCACAATGGACTGTCCTTATCAAGGTGACCATTTGGTGGCTCCAGGAGTTGTGCGGGTCCTAAGCTGTCTCTTCCTTCTCTGGCGGGATCAACACCTCAAGATCCAATGTTAAGCCAGGCAGTGGTGGCACACGCCTTTAATCCCAGCACTCAGGAGGCAGAGGCAGGTGGATCTCTGTGAGTTCGAGGCCAGCCTGGTCTACAAGAGCTAGTTCCAGGACAGGCTCTAGAAACTACAGGGAAACCCTGTCTCGAAAAAACAAAACAAAAAGATCCAATGTTAAGCAACTCAGCCCCTGGGGTCTGCTGGCCTTCAGACAATGAGAGAAGTTAGTTAAGTCTAACTTTCTAGAACCACATGCCTCAGAAACCCCACAAGCCCTGTCCTGGAATAGGGGCA
This sequence comes from Arvicola amphibius, assembly GCF_903992535.2. Taxonomy (NCBI): domain Eukaryota; kingdom Metazoa; phylum Chordata; class Mammalia; order Rodentia; family Cricetidae; genus Arvicola; species Arvicola amphibius. The sequence continues at coordinate 177,280,560 of NC_052048.2, forward strand.
GTGCCTTGGGGTGTGAGAGCGCCTCTTGGGTCTAAAGAAGCCTGTATTCAAGTCTTGGTTTCCAAACACAGGATCCCACAGCAGCTTCAATGCTGGTGCCATGGGCTTGCTTAGTTTGCACGGAGTCCATTAGAGTCAGAAGTCACTGGAGATGTGGACTAGAACTCCACAGCTCTGGCTTCCAGGACTTTGGGTAAGGGCCAATGAAGACCACTAGCTCAACTGTTGTGGTTTGTTTCAGAGCACTGGAGGAAGACATATCTGGAAGGTGGCCTTCCTTATTCAAGAGACACTGTTCTAGGTGTCTCCCCCCCCGCCCCCAATGCCAAACTTGATAGGCAGATATGGAAGTGGGCTCCTACACACAGTATCCCTATGCCCAGGAAACATCAAATCACAGATGTGAAGACACCCTTGCTCAGGGGGCTTAGCCGACTGGACAGCACTGCCATCTGGTGGCTAGCTAGAGCAGTGTTGGGTTCTCCAGAGGTCAGCACTTGGGGACACAATGGCAGCAGACTCCTGTCCAGACACTGACCGATTGATCACACATCCTCAACAGTCCACAGGCTGCTTAGGCACACACAGGATAATGAGACCCTTTAGCACAGGGTTGGCAGATGTTTAAGCAGGAAGGACTCTGATGTGCAAACCTCAGCCTGTCTGTGGGCAGGGACTTTTGGTTATTCCTGCCTGAGGGTGATTACCAATTCCTGTCCTGTCTTGTTGATTGGTGTGTGGGCAGCTATTGATCAAGTTCAGCCATTTGCCAAGGTATATACACATTTTATTTAAAAAAGTTTACAATTTCCATTATACACAACTATTAAGAGGTTATAGTCAGAGGAGGCATTTGTCCAGGTGACAGACATGCCCACTAAATAATCACAATGCAAGGAAGGTGGGAGGGCGGAGACAGGGCAAGGAGAGGAAAGCGGTAAATAAAAAGCTTGGATTTCAATTAAGGGCTGGTAAGTCCCCTTTATCTCTTCAAGTATCACACAAGGTGTACCAAATACAATCAGTAATTGAAGGCCATTTCTTCCCACGCCCACAGCCAAGTTAACTGTGGAGCCAAGAGCCAGGCCATTCCTCAGGCATGCGGAAAGCTGCACTCCCGGGACCCCGGAGGGCCTTTACCCCATCCAATCCCTAAAGAGCCGGCCAACGTGTTCAGTGGCCAAAGGAAGATGAACATGGATTCAGAAGTCCAAAAGAAAAGCAGTTCTTTGTGCCCAATCAGAAACGAGTTGGTTTTCACTCAGCAAGGCTCTGACCCAATCAGAAGTGGGCAAAACAAAGCAAAACTCTCCGCTAACTTTTGTAAATGGCTTCCCTTTTCCAAGTCACTAAAACAGAGGGGCCACATGCCATTCAAAACCCAATGCCAGTTCTCGGAAAACTGACCCAGAGACTGGCAGGGGATCTGTCATGATTCTTAGCCACCCCAAAAGGTGGCTTAGAAAATGCAAGTATCAGGTCAAAGGCCAACTTCCAGGGCACAGTTCCTCCGAGGAGTCCCACCCCTCGGGGGCCCACATCAGCCGGTTGGCAACAGAACAGCACTTGTAGTGGATGAAAGCCCTAGAGCTGGAGACGTGGCAACTTCTGAGGACTCTCGTCAACAGGAGATGCTGGCTGAAGCTGCACAGTCTCGAGGAGGGTGGAGACTGCCAGGGTCTATGTTGGCAACCACAGAACACCGCCCACAGGCCCCTGCCCTGGGCTTTCAGGGGGCACAGGAACGTGGCAGGTTTGGGCTGCCAGGCAGCAGCCACTTTGCTCGTCAGCATTTGGCAAGAGCTCCAGCCATCTGAATGGGGGCAAAGAATGGCTTCCACTGGTAAACCAAGGGGCGGGCAAGTGCCAGCAACAGCCCCGACTTACTACTGCTAACCCTCAAAGGAAGGAGTGCTCAGCCTCCAAAGGGGTCGATGCCCCCTTGGGTATTAGGAGGTACATCCACAGGCAACTAGAGGGTTTTGGTAACCGAGGAGGCAAACTCCAGAGCTCGTCCATTTACTCTGGGGACCTGGAGTCCTCAGAGTCACAGTTAACTTTCATCTCTGATCCTTTGCACCTATGGGTATGGTATGGTCATCTAGCCCTACCTCACCAAGCAGCAAGGAAGGGTCAGAAAGCTTGCAAAGCCAACTTCCCAACAGAGTCAAGGCCCAGAGAGCGGCAACAAGCATGGAACCAGGACTGGTGCCAGGCAGTTGAGGGTAGTGATTGGGGGCAGACATGAACGCCTGGATGGGCACCCTCTGCCCTGGCCTTGAGCCCTGGGCTCTGTGTGGCCGTTCAGCACCGTCAGCTGTGTGCTGCTCCGTCTGCAGGGGAGGAGTGGATTCTTTTGAGGGTCAGAGCAGTAGCTGCTCACGCCCATGCCCTAAACTTGACTCTGTCATGCTTTGTTGGATTTTTTTCTATTTTTTTTCAACAAGATCAAAAGCAATCATCAGGACCTTTTTTTTTGAAAGGTAATTAGAGTACTATTTTATACAGTATTGAAAAAATACAATTTTTTATTGTTTGAACTCAAAGTCACCACCCAGCACTTCAAGCCTACCCTAAGTAGCACCTACAGTAAGGTTATGGCATGAGCAAACTGCCACTCTTCCAGGGAAGCGATCTGGACGCGCCTGCAGAGGCCCTCCTTCCCCCAAACAGAAGACAGCACGCCAGGTAAGCACAGCGTTACACGACAGTTAAAGCCGCCTTCCTTCCAACAGGCAGGGTGCCCAAGAGAACAGTACAGTGAACTGACCACAGCCCCACAGAACTCCATTTTGCCCAAAGAAAACCTTTTGCTTCATGCCCGTAATTAACTTAGAATAAGTAGATTATTTGTCTTTTTATTTAGGAAAATAATCATGCTAAAAGTTGGACTTCATATAGATTTTCAAAGGAAAGACTGATTGTGCTTTTTGAATTAAAAAGGAGAGAGAGGTGTCTCCCAAGCTCACCGACTTAACCTTGTGGAATACAGCACTCCTACACTAAACACATCGAAGGAGAAGGCAGTCCACCGGACACGCACTGTCTTCAGACGCTCTTGGGATTGGCTACTTCTACTGTTCAGGTTTCGGCAAAAAGAATACAGAGCAGGCGTCTAAACTTTCTCCAAATCCCTTCCAGAGTCCGATGGGAACTGCTGGGCACTCTGGGTGGCAGTTAGCTGAGCAGAGGCTGCAGCGGCAGGCCAGGCTTCCAGCTGTCTGACTTGCTGTTACCGTGGAGGGACAAAGTATCCTCCCTTCCTCGCAACCCACCTATAACCTGTCATGGCTCACACCCTTCCTAGGTCACAGAAGAAAGTGGCTCTCCCACCTCAAGCCACTGTGGGTACAACAACTTTCAATTCTTACTCATTTTAAATTTAGGATTTTTTTAAAAAATTAGGATGTTTTGGGTCTTACATACCCACACTTCCCTCTGCCATAGTGGTTGGCAACTGGGCTGCTGCCAGGAGCAGCTGCCAGAGAGAGAACCAAGAGATCACAGGATGGCACAGGCCTCAAGCCTCCAGGCCAGTCTTTCTCCACCTAAAGGTCCACTGAGTGCCTTTGTCTCTTGGTAGCTAAAATCTGTAACCTGCCTAAGTTCAATTCACGCAAAAAATATAAAGGAACAAAAGAAAAGAAAAACACCAAACAAAAACTGCTTCCAGTTTTTGCAGTTCAGTCCGGGGCAGTGGTCTCCAACGGGCCCAGCCTCCACTCTTCTCCTCCAGTCCTGTTCTCTCTCTCTCTCTCTCAAAAAAAAAAAAAAAAAAAAAAAAAAAAAAAAAAAAAAAAAAAAAAAAAGTTCTGGATGACGAGCTGTACCAAGAAAAAGATTTGGGTTCAGAAAACATTCCCAAAGGGTCTTCAAAGCAAAACCAATGTGGTTACAGGTCTGGTTGCAGAGGGCCAGGAATCTACCTAGAAAAATGCACTTAAATTTGAAAAAAAAAAAAAAAAAGGCTCTAAGTCTCACTTCTCATCCAACCCTGCCCCGTCTCCACTGCAGTCTCGGGAGCAGCTGGCTGTGCGAGGCCAGCTTCACAAGCTCCGAAGCTCGCCTCTTCCTCAGCCTTTCCCTTCCACCTGGAAACGCACTGCTCTGTCTCCATCCAAGAACTGGTACATTTGGTTTTATTCTTTGGAACCATCCATAAAAAGAAGCGACTTTTCCTGTTAGTTTTCTTCACGTTTACCTATCAGAGCGGCGATTCTTGACAGTTCAGTAGCACGCAGGCTGACCTGGCCAAATGGACTTATGAATGCATGCATTCGGACTGCATATTGCTACCGAAATGGAATGTGGGGATATGCTATGCACCTCAGGTTGAGAAATGACCAAGAAATCAAGATCTAAAGGGTGATATATAATATATATATATCAATGCTATTATTCATAAAAACCTTGTTTAGTAATAAAAAAAATTGCTTTGTTTAAATATGAATATTATAGTCTGCTTCTCATGGTTAGGAAATAAGTCTTTCTGAAAAGCAGATGCTTTTCTACTACAACTCCATGTCCTGGGCCTCATCTTCCGAAAAGTCAGACATAGAACTCTCCGACGAGCTGTCGCCAGTGCCCTCTTCCTGCTCCTTCAGGGCCTCCTCCGTTGCGTATTTCTGGATGTACTCTGCACAGGGAGTGAAGAAACACAACATGAGCTCAGCGCCACAGGCACAGACGTCCCTGCTGCGCCAGGGGAAGCTGTCATTGTCTCTAAAAGCCACGGGGATTCCAAAGGAGAGGTGACTAGTGTGTGTGGGTGGGTGGGTGGGGGGGACGGGCAAGCACACGTTTGACTTCCCGTGTCAGGACTAGTGACTCCCAGCCTCCTCTGACTGCAGCTGTGTAGCCACAGCTGGCTTGGGTCTGTAGACTGTAGGCTCCTGCCCGCTGGGTCTGTAACAATGCGTTCAGTCTGCTCATCAGGAACAAGCTGTCTTATGGAGGCTCAAGAGTTGCCGGGTGGTTCTTCTATGCATTATTCACTTCAAGATTTATGCTTCAAGAGCCCAGGCCAAACGTGCTGACTGAAAACAAAATGTTCCTAAAAGCACACTCTGTAGCCGGGTGGCGGTGGGGCACCCCTTTAATCCCAGCACTCTGGAGGCAGAGACAAGTGGGTCTCTGTGAGTTTGAGGCCAGCCTGATCAGAGTGAGTTCCAGGACAGCCAGGGCTGTTCCACAGAGAAACCCTGTCTTGTTTGAGTAAACAGCCTACATGTATAAGCAAGGGTAGCTGGAGAGATCCCATAAGGACACAAGCTGGACACACATGGTCACTCCGCACATCCTGAGGCGGTGTCCTTTCCTATGGAGCTGCAGGAGCCACTATCAAGAGGTAGGCAAAAGAAGCGTGCCTGCCAATGTTGAAGATAAGCACAGGGGCCGAGGTAGGTATGTTTCTACTTTCCCTCCTTGGCTGGTACAGCCTAGGCTAGTTTTGGAACTTGATATGCACAAGACTGTCTTAAAATTTTTGGTGTCAGGGGGCTGGAGAGATGGCTCAGTGGTTAAGAGCGCTGCCTGCTCTTCCAAAGGTCCTGAGTTCAATTCCCAGCAACCACATGGTGGCTCACAACCATCTGTAATGGGGTCTGGTGCCCTCTTCTGGCCTGCAGGCACATGCACAGACAGAATATTGTATACATAATAAATAAATAAGTAAACAAACAAACAAACAAATAAAATTTTTGGTGTCAGGTGGTAGTGGTACATGCTTTTAGTCCCAACACCTGGTGGCAGAGGCAGATGGATCTCTCTGAAATCAAGGACAGTTTGGTCTACAGAGTGAGTTCCAGGACAGCTATGGCTGCACAGAGAAACAAACCCTGTCTTGAAAAATAAAACAAAAACAAAATGCACTTTTTAGAGTTAAAAAAAAAAAGCCTATGTATGTATGAGCACAGGTGCAGGTGTTCAAAGAGGCCAGAGGTATGGGCCCTAATGCTGGAGTTACAGGGGTTGTGGGGCACTCCATGCGGGGGCTGGGAACTGACCTTAGGTCTTCTGAAAGAGCACCGAGTGTTCCAGCTCAGGATTTGGTTTCTGACTCACCCTTCCTAGAGTCGTTCTGTCACGCCATCTTTTTAGATAGTCAAAGAAACAAGTGCCTATGAAGCTTTGACCAGGACGAGGCTTTTCAGAAGGCCGAGAAATTAAGAACATGTTACTGATAGGGAGAATAAAGACTCAGAGGGAGGAGCTGCAACCTGAAGGAACTGGATGAGGGCTCAGGAGGCAGTTATGGCCACTTGAACCCCACGCTCTGCCATTCATTTATTTTTTCTTAGAAGTTTTCTTTTAATTTATTTATTATGTACTCAGTGTTCTGCCTGCATTTCTACCTGCAGGTCAGAGGAGGGCGCCAGGTCTCACTGAGGATGGCTGTGAGCCACCATGTGGGTTCTGGGAATTGAACTCAGGACCTCTGGAAGAGCAACTACTGAGCCACCTCTCCAGCCCCCATTCATTCATTTTTTTTTGTTTTGTTTTTTCGAGACAGGGTTTCTCCGTAGCTATTGAGCCAGTCCTGAAACTTGCACTGTATACTAGACTGGCCTCAAACTCAGAGATCTGCCTGCCTCTGCCTCCCAAGTGCTGAGATTAAGGGCGTGCGCCACCATGGCACGGTCAGAACAGTTCATTTAAAGTCTTAGTGTCACCAAAATTGTGTGGCTGGGCTATGAAAATTGAACATTAACTTTTTTTTTCCTCTTTCTTCTTTCTTTCTTTCTTTCTTTCTTTTTTTTTTTTTTTTGGTTTTCAAGACAGGGTTTCTTTGCGTAGCCCTGGCTGTCCTGGAACTCACTCTGTAGATAGACTAGGCTAGCCTCGAACTTGGAGATCTGCTGCTTTGGCCTCCCAAGTGCTGAGATTAATGGTGTGTGTCACCATTGTCCAACCTTTATTTATTTTTATTTTCTTTAAATCAGAGTCTTATGTAGTCCAGGCTGGCTTCAAAAATTTAGCTACCACAAGCATCAGATACGTAGATATCTAAGGTCAACCTTGAACTTATGACCTCTTGACTCAAACCCCCAGGCACATGCCACCACATCTAGCTTCTGTAGTGCTGGGTGTTGTGTATGCTAGGCAAGCACTCTATCAACTACACCCCCCAGCTGGCCTTAAAGGAAAAAAAAGAAAGAGACCACGAGACCAAAACTCAGAAGAAAACGAGGCAGACTGTAGGGTCTTGTTGAGTGCACATAAATCAAGAAAAGTCTGCTTTTCCCTATAGCAGCGGTGGGTCATTGCTCCCACAGGGGCTGAATACCAAGAGATCCTGCACAGCAGACATTCACATTACAATTCATAACAGTAACAAAGTTATGAAGTAGCAATGAAAATAATTTATAGCTGGGGATCACCACACATGGGGAACTGTACTAGAGTTGCAGCAGCAGGCAGGCTGAGAAACACTGCTCTACTGACAGAGGGAGTGAGCACACTTCAGTACCCGAGACTCATCCACCCAGACCGTCACAGGAGGAAGGGAAGGTGGACTGCTCAGCACTGAAGCCCCCGGCAGGCTGGTGCTGCTCAGCAAAGGCTTTGTGGGCGCAGCCTGCATTCGCATGGAGGTCAATCTCCTGTTGCTCTGCTCATGCTATCAAGGCAGTAATTTAATGACTGAGCTCTCTACTGTCGCATTAGCAAAGGTGGTTTTTTGTTTTTTTTTTTTCTTTTTTTGAGACGGTCTCTCTGTAGCCCTGGCTATTCTCCAACTTAAGAGATGGTCTGCCTGTGCCTCCTGAGTGCAGGGATTAAGACATGCACCACTGTGCCTGATTTACTAGCAAAGGTTTTGAGCAGGAAAGTGACTTTATCTTTAGATAATGCCAAGGGCACACATTCCCACAGACTGCTTAGCCTTCAACCTTTTTACACCTGCATTTTTTCAAAGATTTATTTTTATTTTTAATCATGTGGATATGGGCATACCTGGGGAGTGGGGTACACCGAGACAGTGGATCCTTTGGAGCAAAAGTTCTAGGCAGTTGTGTCTATTGGGCATAGGTGCTCAGAACCTCTGTGTAGTGGGTTGAGTTAGAATATCCCCCATTGCCTCATTTATTTGAATTCTTGGTCTCCAGTTAATGAAACTGGGCAGGACTAGAAGGTGTTGTCACTTGGGGTGGGCGCTGAGGTTTCAAAAGCCCACGCTGGGCCCAATTTTGTTCTCTCTGCCTCCAAATTATAGTTCAAATGTGAGTTCTTAGCTACAGCCCAGCACCATGCCTGCCTGCTGTCTGCCACACTCCCCACCATGATGGCAATGGATTCATCTTCTGAAACTGTAAGCAAGTACCCAATTAAATTTATAAACTGCTTTAGACATGGTGTCTCCTCACAGCAACAGAATAGTGGTGATGCTCTGGAAGAGTAATTCATGTTCTCAGCTGCTGAGCCAGCATTTTCTCTTCAGGCCCCTACCCTGCATTCTCAAATAGCATCAGCTAGATCTAAATGTTAAAACCTAGAGGAGAAAAGTTATGGACTTTTCTGTAATGCAAATACACCGAGCTGTGACTGCCACCGTAGAGTTCAAAGACATCCTGAGAGAAGGGTCAGGCCTAGACATACCTACCTGGAGGGTTACCTGTAGCCACGAATAAGCAACTCAGGAGAGACCTGGAGTCTGGGGGGTCTAAGCATAAGCTGGTCATAGGGGACGGTCACACTCGGGGGATGGAATGAGACATGGTTCAGAGAAGACAGCGCCAGAGCTGTGGCGAGGCCCAGGAAGACTCGGAAGAAGTCAGGCCACAGCTTTGGTAGAAGGGAAAGCAGTGATAAAAGCTGAAAATGACACATGGAGCCGGATCCTAAGAGGCCCGTAGGAGAAGACAAGGGCTTTGGAAATGGGCAATTCCAGCGGTGAAGGCAGCAAATAAATATTTGAGAAATAAGGCAAGGCAACTCTTATTTCCTGAAGTGCCAAGGAAAAATGGGGAGGCAGTATACAAAAGTACAGTAGAAGCAGGGCTGAGCTCAGGTCTAAGAGCCGTCACAATCTCAGACTACCAAGAATGGCAAATCGACCTTCAACATGGACACCGCATAAAGTGAGGGCTGGTCCCTGAGAGAGGGTGGCTACCGCCCTAAGATGAACACAGGCTGGTCCCTGAGAGAGGGGTGGCTACCGCCCTAAGATGAACACAGGCTGGTCCCTGAGAGAGGGGTGGCTACCGCCCTAAGATGAACACAGGCTGGTCCCTGAGAGAGGGTGGCTACCGCCCTAAGATGAACACAGGCTGGTCCCTGAGAGAGGGTGGCTACCGCCCTAAGATGAACACAGGCTGGTCCCTGAGAGAGGGTGGCTACCGCCCTAAGATGAACACAGGCTGGTCCCTGAGAGAGGGTGGCTACCGCCCTAAGATGAACACAGGCTGGTCCCTGAGAGAGGGTGGCTACCGCCCTAAGATGAACACAGGCTGGTCCCTGAGAGAGGGTGGCTACCGCCCTAAGATGAACACAGGCTGGTCCCTGAGAGAGGGTGGCTACCGCCCTAAGATGAACACAGGCTGGTCCCTGAGAGAGGGTGGCTACTGCCCTAAGATGAACACAGGCTGGTCCCTGAGAGAGGGTGGCTACCGCCCTAAGATGAACACAGGCTGGTCCCTGAGAGAGGGGTGGCTACCGCCCTAAGATGAACACAGGCTGGTCCCTGAGAGAGGGGTGGCTACCGCCCTAAGATGAACACAGGCTGGTCCCTGAGAGAGGGTGGCTACCGCCCTAAGATGAACACAGGCTGGTCCCTGAGAGAGGGGTAGCTACCACCCTAAGATGAACACAGGTCTGGTCCCTTTTGTAACTAGGATCAGAGCAGACCCGCACTACAGTTAGGGTAATACTATATTGCTGAGGCATAATGAGTAGAAGAATAAAGAAGTACTTCTTTATTATAATACCCATGCAGACAGTGTCTGTGGTGTCAAAATTTTAGCAGTTTCCTAACAAAATTCTATGTGGTTGAAACCGCATTTTTCTTATTAAAAATTTTAAGTAATTGAGACCTAAGAAAATGAATTACAGGTCATTTATGAATTACAGATTATTTCTACTTTAAGCAAAAATACTCAACAATACTCCAGAGGGACCTGGGGAGGATGAGAAAACATTTAACACACAGCCCCCAGTATTCCTGTGACATAAGCCTTGCACAACTAATGGGGAAGATAAACCGATGCATCCATGCTCCCCTAACGTACTTTTACTGCACTGGTGGCAAGTGCATTCTGGACACACTGGTGATTCGGGAGCTCTGCGTCCTGTGCAGATGAGCGCGTCAGCTCCTCACACGAGGGCCATCCAGTGCCGTCATCTGTGCAGGAGGAGCCACACCTCAGCTTTTCTTACACTGTGCACTGCTTTCTGCGCCTACAACTTTACCAGGCAAGTTCTCAAACACAGACCAAGGTGAAGAGGCAGCCAGGGGCTGTGCGTGCAGGGCAGTCCCAGAACACACTGAAGAGGATCAGGTTTTACAGGTCCTGATTTTCCTTTTAATCCAGCTCCAATCCCAGTATGCAAGTGGTCCTAAATGTCTAGGATTAAAGGTGCGTGCTTTAAATGGCCAACTAAAAGTACATGGCACCTTACCTTTAATTTTTTGCTTGTATTCTTCTGGTCGGTGGAGGTACATGGCTGCAGCATCACCATTGAGAGGATCTATGGGGTTAGGATAGGCCAACAACTGGGGCAGGAAGGATTCAAATATATTGGTAAGATCTGAGAAAAAAAAACACAACAGAGACAGTTCATTCCTGGGAACACGCAATTTTACCTAATGAACTGGATTTCAGTAGTCAAGAATGGTTACTTTAAAAATCTATTTTACTTTTATCTATGTGTACGTGCTTTAAGCTGCATTAATTTATGTGTGTCATGTTCGTGCAGGTGCCCATGAAGACCGGGGCTGTTGGGTACACCATAGTTAAGTTCTCTACAAGAGCATTAAGCAGTCTTTTTAAATGTTTTATTTATTCTTTGTGCCTTTCACATCATGCTTCTCGATCCCACCCATCTCCTGTCCCCTCAAATCAGACCCCTGCAATCTCCCACTAAAGTAAAACAAAATAAAATCTAAGATTCAAAAAAGAAAAAGGGGAAGGGTTCATCATGGAAGCTGCAGTACGACACAGTGAGTCACACAATAAACCCTTTATCCACGCACATCTTTACATACAGGCATTCATCCCCCCCCAAAAATCACTGGTTTGGTTTGAGGCTCCTGGTCTGGGCACTCACGGGGACTCTTCCTGGATATCCCACTTCAGGCCTGTGTAAACCCTGGGTCTGCAGGCCCACCAGATCACAGATGGGGTGAATACTGGGATGAGCTAACACATAATCCTGGTTCTGGGCCTGGTAGCTGCAGGGTTGGTCAGTCTGCCAGCTCTCCCATTTTCGCCACCAGGGTGAGCTCTCTCCTGCATTCCCTGGCTAGTTCACCCCCTTGCAGCCATGACACCAGCTTGGTCTACAGAGCAAGTTCTAGGAAGGCCAGGACTGTCACACTGAAAAACCCTGTCGCCAAGGAGAGGGGAGGAGGGAAAAAAGAAAAGGGCAGAAATCTATACAACCACTTATAACCATAAATAGCTACAACCCACTGGTAATATTAACCCTTGTCTTACTGGCATACCCACATGATGTCTGTCCAAAGCGAAACAAAAGCCCAGTTACCTTGTGCTTTATAAGGAAGAAACCTTGAAAACCTGGGTACAGCACAGTTTGCACTTCCCAACTTCAGAGATGATGTGGTTTCTATTGGCAGGGCCTCAGCCTGTCAACAGGGAACTTCAGACCCAAGTGCCTCCATTCCTCTTCCCACTCCAACTACCCTGCATATAAACACTCCTGTCCCTGAAGGAACACCCAAGGAACAAAAACTATTCCGTTGTTCTTACTGGATTTGATCTATTTTTACAATGACTGCCTACGTGGATGTTTTGCCAAGCCTCACAACCTGAGATTTTGTGGTTCCCCACAGAACGAACCTAGGAGTATATGGAAATGTTTCTGGTCACCACAACAGGGTGGGTTGCTACTGACACCTACTGGGTAAGAACCAAGAACCAAAGATGTTAAAGTGTTATAATACTTTAATAATTCATAACAAGAATGTCTAAAGGAAGGTTAGCAAGGTTGAAAAAGCCTATGTTACATATTAAAGAAAGGGATTGTCGGGGCTGGAGAGATGGCTCAGTGGTTAAGAGTATTGCCTCTTCCAAAGGTACTGAGTTCAATTCCCAGCAACCACATGGTGGCTCACAACCATCTGTAATGAGGTCTGGTGCCCTCTTCTGGCCTGCAGGCATACACAGACAGAACACTGCATACATGATAGATAGATAGATAGATAGATAGATAGATAGATAGATAGATAGATAGATAGATAGACAGACAGACAGACAGACAGACAGACAGACAGGCAGGCAGGCAGGCAGGTAGGTAGATAAATGAATAAGAGCTAGTTCCAGGACAGGCTCCAAAGCAGCAGAGAAACCGTTTCAACCAAAACAAACTTTGTTTAGTATACTTCTGCCGCTGTGGCACTATGTAGCTAAAGGTAAATAACACAAATGGGCATGTCTATGCTCTAGTGAAGTTTTAAATAGAAACTGCCAACCCTGCTCTAGAAAAATCTCCACAAAGCAAGGGACATAGCACAGTGGTGGAGGGCTCACTTAACATGCAAGGCCCTAGGTACATTCCCTACCGGAAGGAAGGAAGGAAGGAAGGAAGGAAGGAAGGAAAGAAAAGAAAGAAAGAGAAGAAAACCTTTTAGACCACAGGTTCTTTCTGCAATATTGTTGTGCTTCAAGGGAACATTATGAGGAGTTAAAAATGTCCTATCTCTATACTGCTCAAAACATCTGCCACGAATCACATGTGTCTGCTAAAGATACGGTGAGTGTACCAGGAAATAAGTTTTTCATTTTATTTAAGCATAATTTTGAACACCCATACGTGGGCAGTAAGCAGATCCTGTACCAGATCTGGGTAGCTTGCTTGGCCTGCTTTCAGAGTGGTTCCATCACGAATGTGAAGACATGCCTCAGGTTTCCACCTAGGCTTTTAGAAGGCGGGCTGTCTTCACGACAGTCCCATGGAAACAAATCATAGTAGAATCGCACAGCAGGACATACGCGCTAAAATTTTAACCAAGAAGACAAAACAAAACACGCTCCCCCTAAGACTTTCATTATCATTTATAATGAAAAAAAAAATCTAGGCTGGGTGTGGCAAGGCATGCATTTAATCCTAGCACTAGGGATGCTGGGGCAGGGGGTCTCTGTGAGTTCAAGGACAGCCTGGGATATAGAATGAGTTCCAGGGCAGCTAGAGCTGTTACACAGAGAAACCTTGTCTCAAAAAATCAAAACAACAACAACAAAAAAAAAAAAACAAAAAAAAATCAAAACAAATAACCCAAGCGGACCTCAAATTCTTGATCCTCCTGCCTCAGCACCCCCCAGATCTAGCACATCTGGTTTGGTCAGAGGAACTTTAAGCTTAGGTGAGCTCTGCACTATAACCAGCACTTGGTACCACTACCAAATCCATTTTACTGTAACTGTAACTTGCCCAAGGGGCTGGATTCCCACCTTGCTGCCTGTCAATGGTTGAAACATTGTTTCACAAGACGAGGCAAACTCTCCATGTCTGCAACAAAACTGCAGAGTTCAGGGGAGGCATGCATGCCTAGAGACAGGCTGGCCTCTTTCCAGTTTCCCCTTCTCACAAGTGCAAGGCCAGCAGAATGGGCTTTGACAGAGAATGTCTAGGCTGCCTCTGCAGCTACTTCACAGTAGCAATGTGTTTATTCTCAAGTCCCTCGGCACAGCAAATAGCCCATGCCGCTCACAGAGAGCTGGGGCCATCCACTGCCACGTTTATATGACAGGAGCCGCTGAAACATTCCCACCACCACCAACAAAATAAAAGTCTAGGTTCTGTTCTCTTTGATGCTCAGAAGGGTTTGGGGCTAGAGAAATACTGCAGACCGCCTATTATATAACCAGGTTTGGCAATGTCCCAGGAAGAGATTTGACAAACAGTCCTACTACTTTTAAGTTTCCTCAAGCTACCAATAAGAAGCTCTGCCAATGTGTTTGCTCCAAACAGATAGGAGAAGTTCACATCAGCAGTGGGCGGAGAGGACGCCCCTTGGGCAGCAGTGACAACAGGGGAGAGAAGCAGTCTGTATATGAGCTACGCAGACTCCATTCCAGGAATGGAACTCAGTAACAGAGCACTAGGAAGGCTTTGGCACCAAAACAAACAAACAAAAACCCAAAACACTGGCACTGGCAGAGAAGATACAAACATATAAAGACGGCGAGCCAGGCAGTGGTGGCCCATGACTTGAATCCCAGCACTTGGGAGGGGGAGGCAGAGGCAAGTGGATCTCGAGTTCAAGGACAGCATGATTGATGTACAGAGTGAGTTCCAGGGCAGACAGAGCTACACAGAGAAACCTTGCATGAAAAACAAACATAAGTGGGACTGGAGAGATGGCTCAGAGGTCCTGAGTTCAATTCCCCCACAACCACATGGTAGCTCACAACCATCTGTAATGAGATCTGGTGCCCTCTTCTGGCCTGCAGGCATACATGCAGGCAGAAAACTATGCATAACAAGTAAATAAATCTTAAAAAGAAAAACAAAACAAAATGATGAATAAATAAAAGAAATAATGACAGACATCTTAGGAAAAATTCACAATGAACTCTGTAGCCCAGTCTGGCACCAAATTCCTGAGTGTCAAGATCGTGAACATCTTTTTTCAGAATGAATTTCTTTCCTAGACTATTTTTTCAAAGTATTAGTTTAAAAAATCTTTAGAGGCTTCTTCATACATGCTACAAGTCTGTATACACACACAGTCAGGGAATTCTAGTCCACACATTGCTTGTCTCCAAAGTCCAAGCAGGAAGGGAGTGGCTATTTGTGTGTAGATTTCTGGCTCAATGCCAAACATCTGTGTGTGCTGCTGAAGAGGCTCTAGCTGACAAGCCTTCCTGAAGCCTTTTATTCCTTCCTGAGTCAGGCTTTTCCTATTTAGCCCTGGCTGGCCTGGGCAGAGAAGTGCTGTCTCTGCCTCTAGAGCACTAGAGATTAAAAGGTGTGCGCCACATGCCTGGCTCCTGAGCCCCTCTCATCACATTTTCCTGCATACTGTGGCCACCACCTCCTCCAGGAGAGGTACCCAAACACAGGCAAGACTATGGATCTATGTTAGAAGCATTAGGGGTTGCCTCAGGAGAATATATAGGAGCAACCATCACCAAATGCACTGTGGACATCTGGCTTTGTAAATTCCATTAGGCTGCATTACCTTCATCAAAAGAGATATCTGCTCCTCAATAATGAAAAATGGATGGAGTGATATTTTGTGATCTAATAAATAAAGCTTGTCTGAAGATCAGAGTGCAGAGATAAGCCACTAGTTAGCCATAGAGTCCAGGCAGTGGTGGTGCACACCTTTAATCCCAGCACTAGGGAAACAGAGGCAGACAGGTCTCTGTGAGTTCAAGGTCACCCTGGGTTACACAAGATTAAATCTGTCTAAAAGAGAAACAGCTCACACAAAGGTGATCCCAGCACTTGTGATCACACACCTTTAATGCTAGCACTAGGAAGGTGACCACAGGAGCGATATGGCTGGGCAGGGAGACAAATATATGGTGGGAGGAGACAGAAGCTCAGATGCAGTCTGAGGATTCAGTCTAAGGATTTGTGGAGACAGGATAACCCTTTCTGTCTGAGGTAGAGGTAAGAGCTAGTGGCTGGCTGTTTTGCTTCTCTGATCTTCAACACTAACTCTTATTATATCTGGCTCTGGGTTTTTATTACTAACACCAATTATAATTTGTACTACAGAAAGCCTCAAGTCTAATCTCAGGCCCCCACTAACTTGCTCATTGATCTTCTAATTCTCTCCTCTCCGCACCTCAACTTCTTCACCTGTAAAGAGAGAAGTATAATAATGCTGTTCTTCATCAGGATGCTCCACACAGCACTAAAATGACTATAGAACAAATTTCAGACTAAGCAAATGACTAGCCTAAAATATTAATGCAAATGTGCCATCTCATCGGAGTAGATTCTACAACAAAGAAATTCTGTTGTTTCTCTTTTCTGTGTTGTTTCTCTTATAACCCACCTACACAGTAACACACTCCCTCTAACAAAATCACACCTAGCCACGTGGTGGTGGCCCATGCCTTTAATCCCAATACTTGGGAGGCAGAGGCCTCTGTGAGTTCAAGGCCAGCCTGGTCTACAAGAGCTAGTTCCAGGACAGGCTCCAAAGCTACAGAGAAACCCTGCCTCGAAAAAGCAGCAAACAAACACAGTAATTTTCATATGGTGGGGCTGGAGCGATGGTACAGCACTGGCTGCTCTTGCAGAGATCCTGAGTTCAATTCCCAGCACCCACATGGTGGCTCACAACCATCTGTAATGAGATCTGGTGACCTCTTCTGGTGTGCATGAGGACAGAGCATTTGTGTACATAAAACCCCACACTTACTCCAACAAGGTCACACCACCTAATAGTGTCACTCTTTGGGGGCCATTTTCCTTCAAATCACAACTGTTCATTATTATTATTATTATTATTATTATTATTATTATTATTATTATTATTATTGTTGTTGTTGTTGTTATTATTATTGTTGTTGTTGTTGTTATTGTTGTTGTTGTTATTATTATTGACAGGTCTCACTGTGTAGCCTTGGCTGTTTTGGAATTCACTATACATACCAGGCTTGGCCTCAAAAACAGAGACCCATCTGTCTCTGCTTCCCTAGTGCTTGAATTAAAGGAGTGCACACCATGCCTGGCCCGTTAGTTACCTTGTTAGAGTTTATTTACTCGCACGACAGGTCCATGCACGCCACCTCTCTAGCCCTGCATCACTTATGTTTGCAGAGGTCAGTCCACCATCTCAGAGGAGATGGATTAAAGCAGGCAGGATTATTGGCACGTTTACACTGAATGGCTGCTTGGCCCCATGGACTTCTGAACAGAACACAGCGGTAGTGGGAGCAATGTACAGAGGAGGTTCTTGTTGGTCAGGAGACAGCAAGTGACAGCCCGGTACTGGGTCTAAGCTTTGACAGCATGCCTGCAGTGATGCACTTCCTCCAGGTAGAGCCACTCAGACCACAACGCCTCAGCAACCAGACAACCCTATACTGCAGAGAACTTGCACAGTTATGGTGAGAAAAACTTGATAAGGGGCTATAAAAGTAGCAGACATCCCCTGGAATAACATTTAGTAAAGTTAATCAGGAATATTCTTAAGTAGGTAGTCTGACTTGAAAACAAAGTAGGAGCTGGAGCGATGGCTCAGAGGTTAAGAGTATTGTCTGCTCTTCCAAAGGTCCTGAGTTCAATTCCCAGCAACGACATGGTGGCTCACAACCATCTGTAATAGGGTCTGGTGCCCTCTTCTGGCCTGCGGGCATACATACATACAGAATATTGTATACATAGTAATATTAAAAAATTTAAAAAACAATTAAAGTAACATCCCCTAAAATAAATGTTGCTGGAGCAACCCACCACAGACCTCCTACAGCACCTGTGCACCACGCTAATAAACTAATTGCATTGTATCAGGACTGGGTCATGCTTCACAACTTAACTGCTAACAGATGAATTCAAGAGTGTGCTATAGGGCTGTAGAGATGGCTCAGAGGTTAAGAGCATTGCCTGCTCTTCCAAAGGTCGTGAGTTCAATTCCCAGCAACCACATGGTGGCTCACAACCATCTGTAATGGGATCTGGGGATCTGTTGCCCTCTTCTGGCCTGCAGGCACACACACAGACAGAATATTGTATACATAATAAATAAATATTTTTTAAAAAAGTGTGCTATAATTAGCTGCCTTTGGTGGCCCAAGCCTGTAAACTTAGGAGGAAGAGGCAGGAGGACTTTAAGTTCAAGGCCAGTCTGTGCTACACAGTGAGATCCTGCCTCGAAATAAAGAGCAAAAACCAGATACAGTTAAGGGAGGGGTAGGAAAGGGAGGGAGACTTCAGACTGTGCTTAGATGAAGCAGAAGATCTGCTCTCACGAGTTACACGTGCTCGTATTTGCTGTGAAATCTGACAGACAGAATGTCTATGCAGATAAAACCTAAACAAAGAAATTAGCAGGAATTAAGAATTTTAACATACATGATATGTTTAGTGAATTTGACTTACTATTTTGGCTTTTCAGTATTTTGAGCTTAAAACACCTTTGTTCTATGGGAAAGGGCAATAGCAAAGATGTAGCACTCTAAAATTTGGAGAACACTAACATGTTCTAAGTGTCAGGTCAGCAGTCTGAACATAGGAACCAATTGCATGAATGTATGCATATTATTTATTTACTTACATATTTATTGTGACATTGGAGACTGAACCCAGG
The DNA here is from genome assembly GCF_903992535.2 of Arvicola amphibius. NCBI lineage: Eukaryota > Metazoa > Chordata > Mammalia > Rodentia > Cricetidae > Arvicola > Arvicola amphibius. Next base: position 177,299,005 of record NC_052048.2, read on the forward strand.
GCTTTGCACACATAAGTGTTTTCCCAATGAGATACATCTCTAGCACATGGACCATTGTAAAAGCATTCTAGGCTGAAAATGGTAGTGTATTCCTTTAATCTCAGTACTTGGAAGGCAGAGGCACGTGGATGTCTGAGTCCACACTGGTTTATACAGTGACCCTACTAATACTAGGCCAGTCAAGGCTCCATAATAAGCCTCTGTCATAAAATTGGGGCTGAAGGGATGGTTCAGTGGTTAAGAGCACTGGTGGTTCTTCTCAAGGACCTGGGTTTGATTCCCAGCACCCACATGGTGGCTAACAACTGTCTGTACCTTCAGTTCCTGGGGATCTGATGAACTCTTCTGGCCTCAGAGGGCACTAGGCAAGCATGTGGTGAGAAGACATACTATAGGCAAAACATTCATCCATATAAAATAAAAACAAATTTTAAAATCAAAATCAAGCTATCTAAACTAATCAACATACCAAATTCTTTACCATTAATTGCTTAGTTCCTTCCCCAATGTACATCAACTGAGGCTGATCTAAAAAATGCACACTCCTATCTATCTCCGATGAGCTGAGCGGCTGTAGAATATAATGCTCACTGCCTAGTCAATCTCAAAACACTTGGGTGGCTTTTAGGTCACTGCAGCTCAAACCCGACACAACCATGCTCATCTCACCTAAGAGCTGTAGTTAACCTTCCTGAAATGAAGGTTAGCTAATCTGTAATCATCAGCCAGTGGGATTACACTAAATTTGTTATTAAAACTTTTAACTACTAGGCAATAATTTAGTTTAAATTTAATTTAAAGTATGAAAAAAAAAGCCAGGCCTGATCGTTCCAGCACTTGGGAGGCAAAGGCAGGCAGATCTCTGAGTTTGAGGCCAGCCTGGTCTACAGAGCTAGTTCTAGGACACTTACAGCTACAGAGAAAGCCCATCTCGAAAAACAGAAACAATCGGGAAAAATTTTACCTATGTATCATAAACACACAAAAAAATCATATTTAAGAACTAAAGTTGGACCCTGTAACTACAGAGCCAAGAAACGGGCCATCTTTGTGAGTCCTTTTTTGTCTGTTTCATGATCCACAACCCACAAAGCCTGGCTACTACACGGCCTAAAGCTTGCCCCCAGTGAATGTGGCATCTCTAATCTAAATTCTTCAATCCAACAACAGCTCTTATCATTCTCCTAAAATAACTGCTTTCTGGTCTACAAATATGACTTCCAAAGAGTCCCAACCCATAAAGAAGGCTGGTCATGGAGTTAGCTATATCCCGTCAAAGCCAGCAAATCCAAACCTCACAAACTTCTTCTGTTAACAGGTGCCATTTCTCTCATGTTCTGACAAGAAGCTGAGGCTACACATACATGGATGCAACACTGAGTTTTTGTGCCCACCAGGAATAAAGATACACACACAAAGGAGGGTATGGCAGCGTGCACTTTCTCTTTGAGTTCCAGGTCAGCCTGGTCTACAAAGTGAGTCCCATGACAGCCAGAGCTGTCTCACAGGGAAACCCTGTCTTGAAAACCAAAGACAGACAGACAGACAGACCGACCGACCGCCCACAGAAACCTGTCGGTGCAGTCACACTAAACCATCTACAAACAGCTGGGCACAGTGCTCAATGTGCCTCCTAAGCGCAGGGGGACTGCTGTATTATTATTCACAGCAAGGCCCTGTCTCAAAACCCCTTCAAACAAAAGAAAAATCTAGAAACACAGGCAGGAGTGACAAGGCATTATTAGTTGTTTTCAGGCAATGTTTTGCTATGTAAATAAGGCTCACCTAGAATTTGCTTTCTGCCCTGGCCGCCCAACTGTTATGATTACAAATTTGGTCTGTTAGCACACCTCTTAAAAGGGTTTTCCTGTTTGTTTTTTTGTGCAGGGCATCAAATTCAGGGCCTTCTGCACAGCTGGCAGAGGCCTCTACCACTGAGCTACATTACTCAACAAAGCATAACTGACAGAATTATCTTTAGCCAAAACATGAATTTGAAAAGTATCTGAAAAGGAGATAACTAGAAATTTGCTCTACCCCCCATGCCTGATAAAATTAACTTTCTCTTGCCTATTCTCCAAGTCCTGACATTCCTTCTGCCACAGCGAATTCTAATTATTTATTAGTGTCCATGTGACTCCAGGGAAGTTAACAATCAATGTTGATTTTCAGTTTCAATAAAAACTTGTTCTCAGGGTAAGAACTGTAAATGGCCCAATTCTATAAGAAAGCCGTCTTTCACCCCACTATCCACAACTTCATCCATAATATGATTTATCAGATAGAGCAGTGCAATGAGGGGGCAAGGGTCAAACTCGCCCAAGACTAGAGCTGTACTGCAGTTAGGAAGTCTTGGCCTCAGGAGTGGGGAGTGAGGGGGAAAGTACACAAAGAATATATTTTAAAGAAAATTTAGAAACTAATAAATAGAAGGTGTCGTGGTTTGAATGAAAATGGCCCCCAAATGGACAGCTACTATTAGGAGGTGTGATTAGCCTCATTGAATTAGGTGTGATCTTGTCTGGAAGAAGTGTATTACTACTGTCTGTGGATGTGGTCTTTGAGGTCTCATATGCTCAAGCCACACCCTGTGAGTCAGTTTACTTCCTGTTGCCTGCAAATCATGATGTAGGGACACCTGGCTACTTCTTCAGCACCATGTGTGCCTGCACACCACTATGTCCCACCACGATGATAATGGACTGAATCTCTGAACTATAAACCAGCCCCAATCAAATGTTTTCCTTTGTAAGAGCTGCCATGGTCACGGTGTCTAGTCAGTACTACAAACCCTTAGACAGAAGCAGAGCTTTAAAAGAAGACATGGTTACAGGGGACTGAGCCACAGCGCAATGGCTAAGAGCGTTCACGCTCACTGATCGTTAACTGACAAGAGCTCGGTTCCCAGGATCTACACTGCGGAGCTCACAGCTTCCTGTAACTCAGCTCCCGGGATGTGATGCCCTCTCTTCTGGCTACAAGTCTGTAGCAGGTGGCACCAAAATAATCACACAGAACCCATATTATTTGCAATACTGTTTGGCCAATAGCTTAAGTGTATTTGTGGCTAACTCTTATGTCCTAAACTATCCCATCCCCATTCATCTGTGTATTGCCACATGGCTGTGACTAATTACCGGCAAGATTCCTACCAGCGTCTGTCTCTGGTGGGGTTACATGACTTCTCTCCACTCACCCTTCTTTCTCCCAGCATTCACTTTAGTTCCCACCCCCCACCCCCGCCTAGCTCTACTCTACCCTATCAGGCCAAGCCATTTTATTAAGCAATGGTATTCACAGCAAACAGAGGGGAATCCCACATCACATGTATGCATATATGAAGACACAATACCCATAAAAAACAAAAAATTAAACAAATAACAAATTAAAAATTAATGAAACAAAAAATTTAAAAGCAATCCATGCTTAATGAACTTTACCCATCACTTATTTCTTTCGAGATTATTCTATTTATATACATGCGTATTTCTGTGTGAATGATTGCTGCCTTGAAATGGGTACCCTCAGAGGCCAGGAGGAGGAGTCAGATCCTGTCTTAGTTGGGGGTTTCTATTGCTGTGATAAAACATGACCCAATCCATCATGAAGAGAAGTCGGGGCAAGAATCCCAAGAACTGAAGCAGATACCAGGAGGAACACTGCTTAGCTTGCTCAGTGTGCTGTGCCCTCCTACATCGGTCATTTTTTAATTTTTTCTCCCAAGACAGGGTTTCTCTGTGTAGTCCTGGCTCTCCTGTAACTCATTATGTAGACCAGGCTGGCTTCACAGAGAGATCTAATTGCCTCTGCCTCCAAGTGCTGGGATTAAAGGTGTGTCCCACGATGCCTGGCTCAATCAGCCATTAACCAAGAGAATGCCTGCAAAAAGTGGTGGGTGAAAGGGGTGGTGGCGCACGCCTTTAGTCCCAGCACTCAGGAGGCAGAGACAGAGATCTCTGAGTTTGAGGCCAGCCTGGTCTACAGAGGGAGTTCCAGAATAGCTAGGGTTACAAAAAAAAAAAAAAAGCATCAAAAACTAAGGTTCATCTTATGGAAGCATTTCCTTAGAGTTGGTCTTATAAGGTAGCTTGTAAGGTACCTGATGTGGATACGAGAGACAACCTCTGGGTGTACACCAAGTGAGCTTAACTGGTGAGCCATCCCTCTCCAGACTCTCCATCAATTCTTAAATTTCATTTGTCTTTGACCCTGAAATCCAGAGCCCCTTGGCTGCAGTTCAGTTTCCCAGTGCTTTCCTCACAGATGTCTACAAGAGCAGGAAGGGTGGAAGAAGAGGTGCTGTTGTGCTACAAGCCAAGGCATCTGCTATTTTCTCTTAATGCTATTAAGAGCACATCAGATAACCACCAGATAAATGCTAGATAGAGAACTTCAAACTGGTGACATCATCTTTACAAAAGTAACCATATTACCCACTGTAATTAATTCTCTTGCAATATTAAGTAATATAAAATCACTTGGTGATTAAATTATGATCATTCCAATTTGGAACTTCTGAACCAACAAGCTTCATGTGTACTTGGCAAAGAGACATGAAAATAAAAGCAATGTGATAATCATATAGGCTACCAGTAATTGGCTTTATTTGGCAAAGGGGATGAAGGACTAAATTTACTGCTAGCAATATTATATATTATGCTATGGCAAGTACAGCTCTTCAGCTTCAGCTGGAACTGCTATTCTAAACACACTTGTGCCCAGTGAACTGCACATGCCCCTGGCACACTGAATGACAACTGCCTTTCTGCCAGTTTCCTCCCTCCATGGTACTCAGAAGTAAGTGGTGTGCTCATGCTAACAAGTCATCTTTCCCTCACTATTTAGTCTTATGTTAGAAGAATTTTTGGAGTCTTTGTACTAACACTTTTTCTTTTTTTGAGACAGGGTTCCTCTGTGTAGCTTTAGCTATCCTGGAACTCACTTTGTAGACCAGGCTAGGCCAAACTCAAGAGAGATCTATCTATGACACCCACTCCCCCGCCTTCCCAAGTGCTGAGATTAAAGGTGAGCGCCACACCACTGCCCGCCACAGCCCTCTTAAGAATTACCGCAGGAGATGATTGACTCAGGACACACCAATTTTGTACTAACCCTCGATGAGAGAGGCTTTATCAGTCTGCAACAAAGATTCAGTTCTCAAAGTCAGATAGATGCTAAAAACTCCCACAAAACCTTCATCGGTACTTGACCAACTCTACCAGTACCTGACACATGTTGGATTTTCCAGAAGTAGTTTTGTTTAGGGCAAACGTCAAAGCAATCTTTTCATTTTACCTTTGACTAGTCTTCAGTATTTGTTTTCCTCTACTTACCTGAAGTGTCAGAGTGGCCACACTCATGTTGTCTAACACTGTCCTGTGGAAACGGACTTCCAATTCTCTTTGACCAACATGGCTTAGCACTTGTTGCTTATTAAATACTTTGCAAGAAAATGCAAGAACAAACACTAGCACTCTATAGTGTGATGGAACTTTAGTCACACTGGCTTCTACTCTTACTTTTTTTTTTTTTTTTTGGACAATCTTACAACTTCCAACAGGAATTTAAAAATGCTCCGGCAGCTCAGCAGACAGATGAAAGCACGCGACGGCACCAAGACTTGGACACTGAGGCCGGGAGAGGGAGGAGCACTGACTGCTCTTCCTGAGAACCCACGTTCTGTTCTCAGCACCTGCAGGGCGCCCCACAACTGCTGACTCCAGTTCCAGAAGAGCTGACACCTTCTTCTGATCTATGCAGGCACTGCACACACACAGTGCAGACACATACATGTAGGCCAAACGCCCATACATATAACATTAATCTCAAATTTTTTAAAAGTTGTACAAAGCACTGCTCAAATGCCCATCATCTGATAAATATATCAATAAAATGTGGTAACAACAGAATGACATTTAATTATGAAAAGATTCTGATACACATAACAGGGAGGAGCCTTCTCAGATTATGCAAACTGAACAGAGTCATTACAAAAGGGCACATAGTTGAGAAGGAATGTTCAGAGCAGGTAAATCTAGAAACATAAAAAGCAGACTGGCGGTTGTCGAGGGCTGTGGCGCGTGTGTGTGTGTCTGTGTGTGTGTGTGTGTGTGTGTGTTTAGCTAACAAGCATCTTTCTACTGGGGATGGTGGTGATAGCTCGCATATAACTGATAAGGTTTTCTGGACAGTTCTATAGAGTTAGTGAATCTGCATCTATCTTACTTGAGTGTAACTGGAACCCGGCTGTCATATATTGCTACACACATTTCTAAAATGTGAATGCAGATTAAGAAAACACATCATTACATCAAATAGTTCAGGCAGCTTGAGAGGAATGTACTATCTATCCACATATATATATATATGTACACACACACACACACACACATGCAAAATGACCCTTGGAGTGTGTGCGTTCTGGTTGCCTCATCTTTTCAGTTTTAAAAATAGTTTACTGTATGGCAGGCTCTGTTATAGGAGCATGTGTGTAAAAATGCCACACGAGTCCCTCCCTTATTATTCCGTTTTTTTTACAACTGTGGACATTGACCCCATATAGAGGGAGGGGATGAAAAAAAGTATAAATCTTTTGGACAAAGCAACAACCAAAATCAAACCTATAATGAATCCAAAGATCTCAGCAGTACTTGTCTGTGCTGCACTGTGAGCTTCACTGCAGCTCTGGTTCTGAACACGGATGTGCATTCTGCACTGCATATGCCATGATGCTAAACCATGTCAACGAATGCTGTCTCAGACACCTCAGCTCAGGCCTGAGACTTCAGTATGTCAGTAACTGTCATGCTTTTACTATGAAAGTTTTCTGCTCTTACACAAAAAGGGCTTAAGTACAAAAAATACTTTTAATATTTCTATCATTTTTCCTCTGCATGTAAGTATCAAGTTAGAAGTTCTAACATCTTTTGAAATGTTCCTAAACATATCTGTCATCTTGTATTATATATTAATCAAGGTAGCCCTTTCAGTATTGACCATTATCAACTCTAAAAAATAATCAAGATACTTTATACTTAGTAGCATTAAATACTCAGCCAATATTTGTTTAAAAATACAGAAATTCATCAATTTCCATTACCATGCAAGTTTGCTTTCATTTTTAATAAATGGTAAAATCATATGCATGCCAAAAATTATTTTAAAATAAATGTCTTTGTGGTTTGTTACTAGTAGATGTTTAATTTGTATATGTGTTATATATGCCTATATATCCAGAGTCAAAAGAAATTTCTTAGGCTAGGGGCTAGAGAAATAGTTAATTATAATAATTATAATAGTTAAGCCAGTGGCAGCTCTTGCAGAGGCCCTGGGATTGGTTCAGCACCTACATGGCTGCTTAAAGTCATTTGACCTCTTTTCTGGCTTCCACAGGCTCTAAGCACAAAGGCGGTACATAAGCTTACCCTTAACCATAAAAAGAAAAAGATCAGATGACTATTTTATGAATCTTTCTTAAAAGATCCAATTTGTAGACTTCTAAATATAACAGCATAGAGAAAAACAACAACAACAACAACAACAGTTTTTCTTGAGCTAAAGGGGGTTGCAAATGGACAACATTTATGAAGTCCTGCTCTAATGGAGCTTACATACAGGAGCTCAATAACAAAAGCAAAACAAAGGCTATATGATGGGCCACCTAGGAAGGGAGGCATCTGAGAAAACAGTGCCCGAGGTTGAGAAAAGGACAGAGCTCAACAGAGGAAGGGATGATCCGCGAGCTGCTGCGACTAACCATCCTTTCCTGCGCCTCCTCCACTCCTCCCACAGAACCCCTTTGCTTGTCTTCTCAAGTCTTTTCTTTTGAGAAAAGGTCTCTTCCTGGGCTGACTTCAACCTTGGCTCTGGGACTAACGGTGCGTACCTCCGTTCGCGCTCTCACAAGTCTTTACGGAAGCCGGCTGACAGACAATGCAGCTTCAAGTGACCTTTCTCTTCTCTTCTTGTGCCTTTGCAACTCTCAGCTATTAGTCATTCTTCTAACCTTCTTTAGTGAGAGGCATCGCGATAACTAAAAGTCCCCAGACTTAAAGACAAATCAGACACACACCCAACAGTCCCTAAGGTAGATAACAATCTAGCAGAGCAAAAAAATCAATAGGCACACAAAAACAAAATCAAGTCAAAGTGGGATGGATGCAAGAACAGTAAGATGAATTCTGAGATTACTAACAGCAGAAACAGTGCAGGAAAGGTTCATGTGGTAGGAATACTGGAGAAGGGAGTGTCTAACTACGACTGTGGATCTAGACTTGTGGGTAAAAATAAAACATTTACTTTGTTTTAGTATTACTGATTCACTTTAAACAGACTTTTAATTAATTATTTCAGTTCCCCAAGCAGGTATCAAGCCAAGGGAACCAAAAGCTTGCTACTTAACTCCTCCTGCCTTTGGGATATTCAACACAACAGTTTCCAGAGCTGACTCAGTCAGCTGTTCATTTGTTACAATGGATCAGTCTTAACTTTCAGAACTGAGGGGTGACTAAAAGATCCTTGGAATGCCCACCACAGCATTTCCAGAATACACCCACAGAAAGCCATTTGTATATGTCTGCACCTTTAATTTGGAATCTTATAAATTGTACTAGTACTTTTGTTTTTGTTTTTAATTTTCCAGTCAGCCTTCCTGTGTAGCCAGTAATGCCCTCAAATTTCTTCCTGCCTCAGCTTCCTAAGTGCTGGAGCTGTAGGTATGGGTCACAACACTTTTTAAATTTTAAATGTAAATTACATCTACTTGTTGCGAAGGTGGGGCAGTATATTCCTGTGAATGCAGGTACCTGAGGCCAGAGGCAGCAGATCTCGCAGAGCTGAAGTTACAGGCAATTGCCAGCAGCTTGACATGGGTACAGGAAACTGAACGACTCCTAAGCAAGAGCGGCTTGTTAACCATTCTTTGTTGTTTTGTTTATTTTTATATATTTTTTTGAGACAGGGTTTCTCTGTAGCTTTAGAGTCTGCCCTGGAACTCGCTCTGTAAATCAGGCTGGCACCCAACTCACAGAGATCCGCCTGCCTCTGCCTCCTGAGTGCTGGGATTAAAAGCCTGCACCACCGCCGCCTGTCATTGGTAACCATTCTTGAGCCATCACTTCAGCCCTTCATTAACTTATTTTAAATTTGCATCACTAAACTGCAGCTTGTGCTTCAGACTGTTTCTTTTTCCATTTTCATGGTGTCTGTGTATAGTGTGCACATGTTCTTCCTACTTTACTCATCGAGGCAGGTCTCTCAATCAAACCAGAGGGTCCCATGTCAGCTGGCCAACTTGCACAGGGAATCCCGTCTTTGACTTGAGAGACTACAGTTACAGACAGGCTCATGCCCACCTGGCATTTTCCTGAGTTCTGGGATCCAGATTCCAGTCCTCATGTTTGTGCTGCAAACACTTTTAACCACTGAGCCATTTCCCTAACCACCCCCCATTTTGCCCTATTGAGTAAACCTTCCCACTCAGCCCCTCAAGATTCTTTCCCATTCCCAACACAACATATTAGCCAATGAAGAAAAGCCAAACAACATTCTTTTGAGGCAATATGTCACAGTATCTCCAAAAAATATTTCACGGCCAAACTCACCATAAAGAGCTGTCCAAGTTTGATTAATTACATCTAGACACACAGTTCCTGACCTGAAACAGATGGAAAAATGGCACTTTTAAAAAATTAGAAATCTAGTGGCATGTTTCTGGCAGCTAATTTTATCAAAAACACTCAGTAGCATCCTTTAAGATGTAGCGGGGAATGTGGAGATGAGAAGCACAGGTATTTACAGGCTCTTTTGTGCCTCGTTTATAACCAACAAGGAACGAGAGCAAGGATACTGAGAAAACACCTGACCCAGGTGTTGAGAATCAACACCTTGTATTGCGAGGGCAGAATTTCACTATACAGTCAAGTGTGTTCATATTCTGTGTCTTAGGAGTCCTAAAGGTAGCACATAAGCCTGACATTACTGCACTACAGATTAAAGTATTACATCATACTAACTTTCTGAATCTGCTTTCCTGGGGCGACCTAAGAGAACATCCTATCATTAGGATGGCGAATACATAAGGTACTAACGATTAAGAGACACATAACCTACACATAAAAAGTTAACAAAATCTTCCTATGCAGTTGTTGAGACAGAAAAAACTGAAGTTGAACAAAAAAAAATATAGTCCAAATAACCAGCACTAGAAGGACCAGACTACGATGGACTCTTTTAGAAACAGTCACTAAGAAATAGATAATTGAGATGAACTAAAATGAAACTCTCATCACTCATGTTTGTCTCTCAGGCTGCAAACAGTAACCCACGTGTGACAACAGGTTTTGAGCTGGGTCTATACTTAAGAATTGAGATGTGGATTATCTCAGCTGAATACCAAAGAAATGAAAGGCCCAGTCATGAAAATGGAAAAAAATGTGACAGTTTAATCAATAATTGTACTGGAGCCTCAATGGTTCGTATCCCTAGAACGCTACAGTTTAAGTGACCATTCATACAGTGGTACCTCCTCATAAAACCCCCCAAATAACTGAGGGTTCTTTTATAATAGTGAACAAGAGATGACCTCTAATTAATCAAGAACAGCTGCTGCTAAAATTTAAACATTTTTAAATAGTTACTTACGCTTCATCAATGTTGGGATGGAAAATTTTATTCATGAATCCTGCAAAAAGAGATGTTAATTAGCAGCACAAAGTATGTAGAGAGCAATGAATTTTAACTTGTCATGTCAGTACTGGAGACCATTTTAGGATTGGAAAAGATAGCAATACTCAGATTGTTACTTTCAACTTAGGTCTCTGGCTACTTAATAAGACTACATCCACCCCAACTAACTAAAACACAGGAATCCTAAAACAGCTTTCTGTATGAGATAGCCTTAATAGCCACTGTCTGGATTATGGAGGAACGTGCCAAAAGGGATATGTAGTATTAGTGCCTGATAACAGTGCCACGATGACACTCAGAAACGTCACAGCACCCAGCTGCTGGCTTCACTGGAGGCTCTGCCCTGGAGCTTCAGAAGATATTTACAGGCATTGTTCTGCCACACAGCGGCACACGAATGAAGCTGCTGAAATCAGAACATTGCCTCCAAACCACAAAAGGTCACAACAGAGGCCAAAGCAGTTCCTCTGAGTCTATCCACTCAGCCAATTCTGATTAAAACATAGCAAGGACTTAAAACATTCTCTAAGATAGCTGAATCTGTTAGAGATTTAACTTTTAAAATTTATTCCTAGAGAAAAAATATAAACTTAAAAACTTCGCTGTTTAAGTTCTTACTTAAAATTAATGATGTAATTATATACAAATGCAAACAACAATATCCTAAGCAGAAACTCAAAGCCCCTCACTGTGTCACGGTCCCCAACTAGAACTGTGTTGCCCGATCCCACCTTTCAACAAGTTCCCCTCGGATGACCCTCACCATTACTTTAGGATCTCTCACCCTCCAAATAAGCTCGTCAGCACCTGCCAGCAGTCATCAGTCAGGGACTCTAGCCGCAGGCCAGGGGACAAGGAAGAAGTGCTGGAGTGCAGTATGGACACAATCAGAGAGCACACGCGGAAAGAAGGTACGGGAACAAACATGGCAAACTCGGGAGACTTAAGTGATTTCCCCAAAACTCAGAACATCCCTCAAATTACATAACAAGGATAACACAAAAGCATAAACACTTCAGACTATGTTCTAGCCATTCCAAATAATAATGCCACTTTTTAATTCTTGTCTTTGTTGAAACATAAAAGTTCTAGTCTAAGGCTTTATCTATTATTACAGCAAGAAAGTCCTATAATGCTTAAATAATTTTGGTGCAAAAGGCTGCATCAATATTAATTTTTCATCAAAGAAAATTAGGGATGCTTAAGAGATATCCTAAGTTAACAGGAGTGCTTATGTCTTAAAAGGAAAAAATTTCCTTGTAACCCTAGGAAAATGCTAAAACATACATCCAGTTAAACTATGAGAATGCTGGATGCTAACACTGTAACGTCTGGCTCACACCTTTAATTCCAGCAACAGGGAGGTAGTGGCTGGAGGATCTATGAGTTTGAGGCCAGCCTGTTCTACACAGTCAGGTTCTAGGTACCTAGGATACACAGGCATCTTGGGAGGCGGGGAAGAGGGGTGGGGAGTCAAGAACTAAATAAAAACCCAGCCCGGAGGTGATGGTGCACACCTTTAATCCCAGCACTTGGGACGCAGAGACAGAAGATCTCTGAGAGTCTGAGGCCAACCTGGTCAACAGAGCAAGTTCCAGGACAGGCCAAGGGCACACAGAGAAACCCTGTCTCAGGGGAAAAGAAAACAGAACTAAAAACCCGCCCTATGGGCGGGGCTAAAGAAGTGCAGAATACTAAAGGACTTGGAATCCTACACAGTTAAGCATAAGGAACTAGATCAATGTGTCAGTTTGCACAGATCTAAAGTTAAGTTTTATGGTGCCTTCTAAATATTCATTTATACACACAGATTAGTGATGGTCTCAGCTTTCTCAAGAGAACTTCCTTCAGCGGACAGTAGTTAATTTGAATGCTGAGTGACCGCTTGAACACAGCCTAAATGGGACATATCAACTGCCTAGGACCTACCCCCAAGGTTCAGAAACATGGAGGAAGAGGAGGCAGAAAGAATGTTAAGAGGCAGAGATGGCAAAGAGTGCTGTGGTAATGTGCTGTCTTCTGGACACAAACTCACAGCAGCATGGCTACCCACAAAAAATCAGGGCAGTAAGAACAGCCAACATTTCAGCAAGCTACATCTGTGGGTATGCTTTGGGGGCAGGGGAAGGTCATGAAGGCGGGAAGGCATATTAGGGATTTCTGGAGAAGAATGGAAGGAAGGAGTGTGTGGGGTGGCTATGATCAAGATACAAGGTATGTATGTATATGTGTGTGTGTGTGTGTGTGTGTGTGTGTGTATAAATTTGCCAAAGGATAAATTAAAAACACTCTTTAAACAAGGCAAAAACCACATAAAAGACTGATGTATTGATATTATAGTACTATTTAGATGATAACAAAGTAATGCTCTGTTCTGTGCTTCAGGGAAAAATTCTAATGAACCACATAGATCAAAGTTGCAAAGGTATTTTAACTAGGCTACAAAGCCATCCAAACAGACTGGGGAGAGGATTAGCCCTGATTACCTGATCTGCTCAGGTTGTGCTGCACATGATCATCAGAAGACAGAAGCAGGGTTTCAAGCCTGAGACCAGCCTACGTGATACAGTCAGAAAGTCCTATTTTATGCAACACTAACCTATTCCTTTCTTTAAAAAGAGAGGCAGAGCTGGAGAGATGGCTCAGAGGCTAAGAGCACTGGCTGCTCTTCCAGAGGTCCTGAGTTCAACTCCCAGCAACCAAATGGTGGCTCACAACCATCTGTAATGAGATCTAGTGCCTTCTTCTGACCTACAGAGACTGTATACATAATAAATAATTCATTAAAAAAAGAAAATAAAAGAGAGGCAGCTGGAGAGTTGACTCAGCAGTTAAGAGCTGATGCTGAGATTACTAAAGGCCTGAGTTCAGTTCCCAGCATCCACAAGATGGCTCACAATTTTACCTGTAACTCCATATCCAGGAGACCTGACATCCTCTGGCCTCACATGGCACACACACATATAGACACATAAAATAAGAAAAATTAAAAATAAATAAAAAGAGACAAAGTAGGCCTTGGAGAGAGAGAGTTCAGTGATTAAAAACTGCCTGCTCTTCCAGGGGACCTGTGTTCAATTCCCAGCACCCATAATAGCTAACAACTATCCATAACTCCATTTCCAAGGAATTTGATCTCCTCTTCTGGCCATTTCTGGCAGTGCATGCACACACATAACGTGCAAACATACATGCCTGTAAAAATTCATACATACAAAATAAAAATAATTATTTAAAAAGGAGAGACAAAATACTTGGGTATTTTTGCCTTTTTTTTCTACACAGCCAGTGTGCACATAGATAAGAAGCTGGAAGCAGACTCCAAGGTTAACACTGCAGAACTCTCAGCTGAGACACTCTTGCAGTTCTCAAATCCTATCCCTCCCCACTTCCTTACAATCCATCCTTAGTGTGAAAAGCCCATGAGTGTCAAGTGTTTGAAGGACAGCTCCAGTATTTCTATGTATTTCCTTTCCTGGTTTAATGTTAATATTTAAAAACCTTTCAAATAAACAAAACAATATAAAGAAGGTTTGTTTGTTTATGTTTTGGTTTTTGAGACAGTTTCTTTTTGTAGCCTTGGTTGTCCTGAAACTCACTCTGTAGACCAGGCTGGCCTTGAACTTATAGGGATCCACCTGCCTTGAGGCACTACTACTACCTGGCTCGATATCAAGTCTTTAAGATAGATTTAACTAGGGGTGTGATAACTAGTGCTAAATCTTCTAAAAGAAAATCATCAATAAAACCAAAACCAACTATTCTGAGATTTCACATCTTAATTTTCTCTTGTTTAAATAAAACAAAATCCATTAAAAAAAATCAGACCTCCCTCAGCTTGCGAAGTACATGGCCCCCAAGACCTGTTGCACTTAAGAATATACTATCATCTCTCTCATAAAGGATTTCAGAGTTTGACCTCATACCTGCAAGGCTCCTCCCCATGTCTCCCAAGCACTGGGGTTAAACCAAGGGTCTCACTCATGTGGATTTGAGTATTCTACAACATATCTACCCCACAGCCTACAGGAAATGAACAGGAAACAAGGCTGAAGCACTGTTTTTTAACTAAGAATAAACTACAGTAGTTGGTAACTACTATTAATAATTCAAAGATGCTCTTGGTACTTAACACCCCGCTTCTCCTAGAACCTGTAGTGAACACCAGGGAAGCAAAAGCTCTCTGAGCTGACTATAGATAGGGCTTGTCTGGAGAGCTCTGTACAACAAGCATGTCATGTGTTGGATTAGAAGGTGGCTAGTGTTATGAAAATAAAAGAAAAGACGACGACAAGGGGCAGAGGTTGCAATTATCAGGTGGGGCCAGGAAAGATACTTGGGGAAGGGGGGATGCACGACAGCATTTGGTATCCAAGAGAACACCTACACTAATGAAACAGCCAGGTGAAGACTGCACCAGAAGCTTGTTTCATTTATACTTTAGAAGATCAGCCAAGATACTAGCTGAAGTGAAGGGATGAGGAACAAAAGACAAGGTGGGGGGCAGAGAGAACGTTAGCCATCAAGAAGGGACAAGCCACTGACAACAGCATCTCAACATAGTCTTGTTTTTAAACAAATGGCTGTCAAAAAGCAAACAAAAAAAGGCTCAATAGGCTCCTAGCACCGTCAATATTTGTTAGATGGAACAATGGCGTATCTCAAACAAAATGGAATGAATGGGAATTGAGAATCCTACATGGGAATTAAGCCTCAGCAATCTGATGCTATAGGGCACCTTAAAGGACTGAGAATGGCGTTGGTGAAGAACTCTGACTACATCAAAGTTGTCCTTGAAAAATTAAAGTATTGCCCCCCCCACCCCCTTTTGGCTCTGGCCTGGAAAGTACAATTGGAGTCCATACGTTTCCACACGCTTTTCAATTAAATTTCAATTTGGGCTTGTTTGAATATAGGAGCATATAAAAGAAGTGCCAAAAACTTCATACATATACTTTTAGTAGCAAAAGATTTGGAGCCCAGAGCTGCTAAGAATTAACACCATCAGGGGCTAGAGAGATGGCTCAGCAGTTGAGAACACTGGCTACTTCTTCCAGAGGACCTAGGTTCAGTTCCCAGCACCAACATGGCAGCTCACAACTGTGTAACTCCAGTTCCAGGAGATCTGAGTCCCTCACAGACATACCCACAGACAAAACACAATGTACATTAAAATAAAAATAAATTTATTTAAAAAATTAATAAAATTGATTTTTTATTAAAACATAAGAAAATAAAAGAATTAACACCATCGCCAGGCAGTGGCGGCACAAACCTTTAATCCCAGCACTTGGGAGGCAGAGGCAGGCAGATGCCTGAGTTTGAGGCCAGCTTGTTCCAGGACAGCCAGGACTATTTCATAGAAAAACCCTGTCTCAGGGGACCAAAAAAAGAATAGCACCACCAAGTTTTGAGAAAGGGCAAAGTACTAAACCAGCCAAGGGTTCTGGCCCTCACTCTGCTACCAACTGCAGGCTTTGGGCCAGTCACCTCATTCCAAACACGGGTCTGTCGTGTCATCTTTGAAGATAACAGCTGGACTGTTTCATTTCTAAAACCCCCATTCTTACTCAATTTCTAGAGGTGCTATGAGCGCCAAAAATCTAGGATTTAATTAACAGTGCCTAGAGCTCCAAGAACAGAGGACTTTAGAGGAAATGCCCAGCAAAGTCATTAAAGGACAGTGACTTTGTAGGGCAGCACCACTACGTGGAACATTCTAGAACACATCCATAGCTACTGTGCTACACTACCACAGAGAGCCAGAGAAACCCACTGACTATTCCAGAGTGAGCAATATCAACTGACAATTTCACCTTCAAGTACCAGGTACTAAAGAACCAACACTACCTGAGAAACCCTCTCACACCACAGAGAGATCTTCCAATTGTAGACTTTCATTTAAAAAAAAAAAATATTTCTTTCAAAAATTATTTTTTGAGAATTTCATACATGTATGCAATGTACTTTGATCATATTCATCATACTCCTACTTCCAACTCCATTTGGATCCTTCTCCTAAAAGACTACCTGATACTGGAAGGATATACCAGGCATTTGAAGGGTGGGGAGAATATGAACATGAATGTGTGTGTTCCAGACAAGGTCTATGTGCCTTGGCAGGCCTGGAACTTGCGATGAACCTCCTTAGAAAGTACATAGATTATAGGCATATGCTCAGCTCAAACTGTTAAAAAAAAAAAAAACAAAATAAAACCCAGAGCCAAGTAACATTATTTTCCTTTACATTTACTCTTGGACAAGCTGTGTGCAGAGTTTCTGACAAAGCCATTTATAGTCTGGACAACGCTGCCAATAGTGAAACTTGTGGGTTCGGAAGAGAAAAGACTAGGAAAGAACAGACCAGGAATTCAGAAGAAAGGTTCTCAGGCCTGAGCCTGTTTGCCCTGGCACAATACTGCTACCATACTAAGGAATATGTCTGCAAGAAGAGAATTTCATCCAATACTTGATTCCATTTGACCATAAACTACTATGAAGGTGTTTTAAGAGAATGTATTTTGAAGACAGCTTTTATGGAAACACGGTGAGTAAATGCAGCATGTCCTGGAGAGAGACAAGAGATTGGTGGGGGGGATGACGGACGGACACTAGAGACTGACATCAGGGTCCCACGTATACTAGACAAGTGTTCTCCCTGAACATCAACTTTTCATACTCTTTATGTGGCTTTAAAATTTTACTTGATAGCTTCATACTAATGACCAAATCTATAGGTGAATAAACATGCTGGGGTCAATCTCCCTTCTGGAAATTGTGCCAAATTTATCTTGATGATAATGCAAAGTCAGAGAAATGATTGAGGATACACAGCAGGGAAAGAAAGGCAAAGGCAGAAGTGTAGCGCTATCCCAGGGACAGAATGAGACAGGACTGAAGTGGCTGAGGTTTGCTGTGTGGCTGATGCAATTTAAGTGTAAGTGTATGAATCCCTATGAGAAAATAGAGACAACGTTCACTTTGATGTTAGGACACATATACCCACATAAACATTCTCAGAAAACAGACAATTCAAAACCAAGTGTTTTGCTTTCTAAAATAGGCATTTAAAATATATTTAGGGGTTAAGAATACAGCTTGGTGGTGGAGTTGGTGCTTATTTAAGTATGAAGCCCTGGGTTCAATTCCCGGTACCAAAAGGCCTTTGCCTTTCTTTCCTTGCCACGTACACGGAAATACAAAACTAAAAGGTATCTTTTCCTGCACTATCTCAGGATATACATTTTACAGAGCCATAGCTTCAATCTCCGCTCCTGACACTCGGAGTTGGAATGACCCAGCTGTGTGCACTGTCGGGGCAGCAGTCTCTTCACAGCGGCCTTCCCTACAGGAGAGACGGAGCTGGGCTCTGCTCAGGTGAGGCACCAAGCGAGGAGCTCACTCTCAAGTCCTGTGTTAGAGAAACTTCTGAACTGAGGCTCAGTTTCTGGAGATCATAACTTATCGAGGGTCCTCTCTTCTGCTTCTGTCTTTTTCTCTGCTAATTTGGAATCCGAGGACTGGGTGGGTATGAAAAGTGCATTTATCACTAAGCAAAGGTGAAAGGTCGCCCCCTTCAACAGTACTTCTCTCCTACCAAACTAGTAAGTTACCAAACCCTTTAGCCTGCCTGCTGATTGTTTCATTTTCTATCTTTCAGTGTCTGCTCATTCATCTGGTCACATTGTGAGATCTGGAAGGATTTTCACAGCAGCAGGAAGACAGTACAAAATTTCCAAGTTTCTAAACTTTTTTAAAGACATGTCTCACACTGTGTAATTCTTACTAGTCCGGAACTTGCTATGAAGACCAGGCTGGCCTCAAACTCAAAAGAGATCTGCCTTGAGGCTGGAGCGATGGCTCAGAGGTTAAGAGCAATGCCTGCTTTTCCAAAGGTCCTGAGTTCAATTCCCAGCAACCACTTGGTGGCTCACAACCATCTGTAATGAGTCTGGTGCCCTCTTCTGGCCTGCAGGCACACATGCAGACAGAATACTGTAAACAAATAAATAAATAAATCTTGAGAGAGAGAGAGAGAGAGAGAGAGAGAGAGAGAGAGAGAGAGAGAGAGAGTGATTTGCCTGCCAATGTTTCCTAACGCTGGGATTCTGAAGGTATACAGTACCACATCTGTCTCTAACAACCAAAGTCATGATTAAAAGCTTAGGCTCATGTCAGACTAACACAGGGAGCTCCTTATTCTCAAGACTAGATTAAGTAATGTCATCTATACACTAGAGGGATGTCAGGAATATGAAACAACTTAGCGTAAGTATAGCATCCTTACAATAACTAGCATACTGTAAGCACGCAGTAATGTCAATTTTGGCCACTAAGAATAGTGGTGCTTAGAACCTAGAACAGGAGACATTGCAAATTAGAGGTCAGCCTGGTCTACAAAGTTCCTGAACAGCCTTAGAGCTTACTCCTGTCTCAAGAAAACAAAAAATCCAAAGACTGGGTATACACCTCAGTATTAAGAGGACCTAGAATGCACTAGGCCCTGAGTTCAATCTCCAGCATCCTTAATAAAGAAAACAATGGGAAAAAAAGGGAACTTAGTTTCATTTTATTGAGCTTAAGTAAGTTACCTCACACCCCCATCTTTCTTTTTTGAAATTAGGTCTCAGTATGGAGACCAGGCTAGCCTCAAAATTAGAACCTTCTTGCCCCAGCCTCTTAAGTGCTGGAGTTACAGGTGTTCCCTAACATGTCTAGCCAAATAATTTCTTGCTATTGTTTGCATCCTAGAAATGAAACTCTCTGCCATACACAAACATCATTTTTTTTTTTTAAAAAAAAAGTGGTTTTTTTTTTGAGACAGGGTTTCTTTGTGCAGCCCTGGCTGTCCTGGAACCTGCTCTATAGACCAGGCTGGCCTTGAGATCACAAAGATCTGCCTGCCTCTGCCTCTCAAGAGATTGAAGGAGTGCACCACCATCATGAAGGTTTACATTTATGTGTATGAATGTGTTCACAGAGGCCCAAGTAGGCTAGAAGAGGGCACTGGGATGCCCTGAAGCTGCAGTTACAGGCTGTCCAACATGGATATGGGGTAACAAAGTCTATCTAGTCTTCTGCAAGAATAGTAAGAGCTCTTAACCACTGATCCATCTCTCTATCCGCCCACAACCATTTTTTATAGAAAATGTCAAAGTGTGTCTGTGATTTTGATGTTGATACTACATTTCATATAATTGCATCACAATGAAAATATAATCTACAATTCTCCAATAGTAATTAAGCGGTATTCTGACAGAATAAAAACAAAACAATCAGAAAAACTCCACCAGAATGTAAGCAAACTCCATAGGCTTGGCAACTCGTTATGGTGTTACTTCTCGGCATTGAGGCAACTGAATGAGACCATCTCTAAAGGGCTGTCAACAAGGGCTTTCACCAACACCAGAAACATGTGGTGTGAACATGCTTTTCAAAGGGAACTAAGACATAATCTACCCTCTGCCAAGACAGGGTTTCTCTGTGTAGCCCTGGTTGTCCTGGAACTTGCTTTGTAGACAAGGTAGGCCTTGAACTCAAAAGATCTTCTGCCTCTGCCCACCAAGTGCTGGGACTAAAGGTGTGTGCCACCATGCCCAGCTTGACAATAACTCTTTAAAAAAGAGTTTCGGTTCAGAGGAAAAAGAAACTGGCTTGGGAGATGGCTCAGTGTTAAAACCTTTGCTGCTCTTCCAAAGACTCAAATTTGGTTCTTTGCACCCATACTGGGCAGGTCACAACTGCCTGTAACTCTAGTTCCAAGGCATCTAATACCCTTTTCTGGCCTCTCAAGCTACAACTGGTGAGATGCTGCCTGTTAGCTAGCCCTCAATGTCCAGAGGTGCAATGTTACCATTCAGGGAGCAGTGGAGAACTGTCACCAACAGTCTTGCTCAGCTATGGACTCTGCCTGCAATGATAATGACACACTAGGTAAGAAGAGACCACTGGTGCAACAGTGGCATGTTTAATATGGGAGTAACCAAGTGCTTTCTGATTGGATTTGCTGTCCGCTCCACAGGAGCCCATGTCTGCTACTGCAAATCCAGTCAAAAGTCTGTGGCTAGAAGCCACTGATGCTGTTTTGCTAAGTGGTCAGGATATGCCTGTCCAATTGCCTTCTAAATGACTATGTTAAGCCCACAGATTACTGTTGCTGTTAGATTTAGTCTTTGCAGTGGTCAAAGTGACTCATAACTAGCCAAAGTACTGAGTCAAGTTACTGTCTAATGTCAGTTACTAATTGCCATAAAAGCTCAGGAAACAAAGCAAAAGGTCTGTAAGAGCCAGGAGAAAGGGTGGGTTTGGTGAGGTGAACACTGACAGCAGGGCATATGACTGCTGCTCTTGAACTTCTTCAATTCTCATTACATGCATAAAGACTCCCACAAGACTGGACCCACCAACATTATCATGTGATAGAGAAGGGCCCATGGAGAACTACCCCCTGTGATGATTTACACAAAGTTAAATGGTGAATATGGGATGCAGAGACTTTTCCAGTGGTACAGCTAGTTGGGAACAGGAAGAGAGAAAGGCAATTAGCAGGAGTGTGTGTAGGGGACATCTGGGTAGTAATAGACATATATGCACATATGAAAGTGATACCTATTATGAATAACTAATATATATAAACAACATCTTTTAAATAACTAAATCCTCTCTTCAGTAGCATACACAGGGAACCTTTGGGAGGGGAAAGCTAATGTACAATTTTTACTCTACTGCTCTACTGAACAGCAAGATGATTTTATACGACATGGGTCATCTCAATAGGACCAATTTAGTAATGACTGGCTTCTTCGTGATAACTTTAGTACTTGGTACCCAGTTCTCTCTCTGCCCCACCCCTATTTACTATCACCATAAAGACCATATTCTTACCCTCTCGACTTTTTGTTTCTCCTCTATTTCATTCCACTTCATATTCCCACGACACACCAAGAACTGCCATATCTACAAACAACACTGCCTCTGGGTCACGCTTCCTCTCCTATACAGTCAGTCTCTTTTCCTAACCAAGGATTTTCTGATATTCAGCTTCTTCCTATCTGCCAGCCCTTATTCAACCTGAGACTGAGGAGCTGCCACCAGCATCACTGGGGCAGCAGTCCTCTGCAAACCCCACGGCCTTTCCACAGAAACGGCCATCTGCCTACCCAGCTGTTACTCTGCATCCTGAGCACTACTGTCCAAAGCCCCACAAAAGTTCACGTACTCCATGTGCACAGTAGTGTTCTGTGACTGACACAATCCTTCCACGTATTGCAATTATCTCTGGATTGCCTATAACTGAGTCAATGCAAATGCTGTGCGATTAGTTACATTTTATCATTCAGGGAATGTTGTACACATTCCTTAATAGATAAACTAGCTTTCAGATTATTTTTGGTACATAGTGGGTGGGTCCAGTCAGTGATACAGAATCCTTGGGTTTAGAGAGCAAGTTGTACATTACCGTGACATCAAACAGAAATCCATCCATTCTAATAGCCTTCAGTGCCATAAGCCCTGAGTAGCTGGGTATGAGTGAGGGTTGCTAGTAAAATAGAGCATTATTGGAGTTTCCATCTATATACTGAGGTTTTTTTTTTGTTGTTGTTGTTGTTTTTTAAAGTTTTTTTTGTTGTGGTTTTTTAAAGTTTTTTTTGTTGTGGTTTTTTTGTTTGTTTGTTTTTAGAGAAAGGCTTTCTCTGTGTAACAGTCCAGGCTGTCTTGGAACTCACTTTGCAGACCAGGCTGGCCTTGAACTCCCAAGGATCCACCTGTCTCTGAGTGCTGAGATTAAAGGTGTGCTCCACCACCACCCTGCTCACACCTCATTTCTTAGCCAGCCTCCCAACCTGGGACACTAGTACTTTCTAATTCTTCTTGTTGGGCATACTCTTTCCCTGATCTAGGACAATGAGGGCTGTCAAGTATTAAATGTACTTAAATTAGAGAGGCTTAGAATTAATTCTTAAAGATCTAATGCAAATTTACTATCCCATTATATCAATTCTTTACATAAAGTTATCAGTCATTTTAGATTTGCCGGAGAGCATCATGCTCGCTTCTGTATCCCTAGCACTTGAGCTACATCAGCAGAGCAGAACACCATCAGACTTGACAAAATGAGCCACCACCTATATCTTAATGTACTCTCCGACCGCTCATTTTCAGAGCACCTGTGACAGAAAAATTTCACAGCTGCATTCTCATAGTAATGACTTTAAAATGTTTCATAAAATCTTCCTACTACGTTTCTCTACTGAAATTCAAAAGACAGCTATCTGAGATAGGAACTGCATTCAAACCATCGAAGTACGGAGGGACGCAAGTGATCTAAATGGAATGTTGTTGTCTTAGTTCAAAATTTCACTTATTTATACAAATATTCTGGTAGCCCAAGTAAGCCTTTGTTTAAAGTGACTAACCCCAAATCTCTCATGATTGACACACTTCACAATTTACCTCAGCTATGCACGTTAGTTCTGGGGGAGTAACTATAGACTGTTTCCATCCAGAACATATGAGATAGAACTAACTAAGCATACTAAGTTCTACAGTTACTCATACTATATTACAAAACTTCATTCCTAAAATAGTGAGGTAACTTTTTTGTTTTTCAAGATAGGATTTCTCTGTAGCTTTGGTGCCTGTCCTGGAACTAGCTCTTGTAGACCAGGCTGGCCTCTAACTCACAGAGATCTGCCTGCCTCTGCCCTGAGTGCTGGAATTAAAGGTGTGCACCACCACCAACCGGTTTGTGAGGTAACTTCTGACCATAGTGAAATGTACTACCCTTCATTACTAGCACAAGCATAAAAATATGGTTACTAGAGTAGCTTTCAACTAAAAATTAAAGACAGATTTTGATTAGTCTGACAATCTAAGCTATCCTACTTAGATGGCCGGATGGTCTGGTCTAAAGGCCTGTGCTACAGGGCAGTACAGTTCACTACGTAGTCAAGGAGCACCTTAACTCCTGGTCCCTCTGCTTCTGCGCCAGGTGCTGGGATTATACGTGTGTGCCACCATGCCTGGTTTACTCTTTATTTTTAATTTATAAAATAAAAAAATTTCAAAGGGGGCTGGAGAGATGGCTCTGAGGTTAAGAGCACTGCCTGCTCTTCCAAAGGTCCTGAGTTCAATTCCCAGCAACCACATGGTGGCTCATAATCATCTGTAATGGGGTCTGGTGCCCTCTTCTGGCCTGAAGGCATACACATAGACAGAATATTGTATACATAATAAATAAATAAATAAATAAATAAATAAATAAATAAATAAATAAATATTTAAAAAAATTTCAAAGGACCTAAGACCAACCATATACACTATTAGACTGGCTATAAAAA
This sequence comes from Arvicola amphibius, assembly GCF_903992535.2. Lineage (NCBI taxonomy): Eukaryota > Metazoa > Chordata > Mammalia > Rodentia > Cricetidae > Arvicola > Arvicola amphibius. The sequence goes on from NC_052048.2 coordinate 177,323,031, forward strand.
AAAATCACAAACTCTGTAGCTCAATCAATTGTTACTTCATTTAAAAAAATCATTACTCTTTTTGGCTACACATAAAGCAATTTGTTGTTTGGGGACTTACAATGTAGTTCTGTAGAACAGGCTGAAACTAGAGTAACATCCACATGCTACCATGCCCAGAACACACCAAGCGCTTAGACAATGATGGTGGTGGTGGTGGTGCTCAGTGCACATTACTGCCCTTTTCACTATGTACTCAGCTGTGCAGCTGCTGCACACCTTGCACTGGAGGAAGCTTTCTCCAGCTAACAAACAGAATCTGGAGAAGAACAGAATGGGAGCTGGCGAAGCAGCTTCTTAGTTTAACAGAGTCTTCATGGTCTGAGGACTATTTGGGATTCTGAATGTTTCTAAAATTCCCATTTGCCCTCACATCTCCAGTGCTTTTAATGATAGCAAAATATGTCTTTTTAAATAAAAACTCTTTACACTCTCTTTCTAGAGGCACTGCTTCACACATCTTCTAAGGAATATTTGGTACTTTTTGTCCATCTATTCTTACCAACCTTCCTGATGTCAAGAAGTGTGGTCATACACTTTGAGTATTTAATGAGTCAATTAACAACAAGCACGCAGAATTCACCTATTTCTAATAGGGTCCCATGTAGTTCCTTGAATCTTTGACCCTTTTGATTCCACCTCCTCATAGTGCTGACAATTCAATTAATTACCATTTCAAGCAATGTTCATTTTTCCTGTTTTGTGTTTATATAAATACAATTTAGGTGAGGTCGTGATATGTTGCAAGGCTGTTTCTAACTCCTAGCCGCGAGCAATCCTCCTACCTCAACCACCTGATTATTAGGACTATAGAGGCATGAAGCACCAGGTCCAACTTTCTATCTTTTCAAGAGATTGGGAGGGGAGAGTCAATATGTTGTTCAACTGGCCCAAACTTGTAGGCTCAAGCAATCTTCCTATCTCAGCCTACTGAACAGCTACGAGTACAGATGAGCACCACATAAGATCCTGGCCAGTATGTTATTTCCTAGAAAGGAAATCACACATCAGATGAGTATCAGTTTTATGAAGAAATGAGAAACTGATAATCAGTGATTAACTGGTAACTCACGCATGCCTAACTAACTGTACATTGTCACTAGTAGTTAGCTACAGTGCTAACAGAAAAACCAGATATGCCCTTTCTGTCGCTGGGTATTGGTGGCGCATGCCTTTAAACTTGGGAGGCAGAGGCAGGCAGATCTCTGTGAGTTCGAGGCCAGCCTGGTCTACAGAGCGAGTTCTAGGACAGGCTCCATAGCTACTGAGAAACCCTGTCATAAAAAACGGGAAAAAATTAAAAAGAAAGTCTGTCCACAAATGGAAAAACAAAAAACCCTAGAATTATTGTATGCAGTGGCACCTGTCTTTAATCCCAGGGCTGAAGGCAGAGACAGGCTGGGAGCTTACTGGCCAGGCAACCTAGCCTAACTGTGAGACCTAGGTCCCAGCGAGAGAGACTGTCTCAAAAACCAAGTATATAGTTCCTAAAGAATACCACCTAAGGTTGACATCTGACGTCCATACACCAACAAGTACACACGCCTGCACATTAACTCATACACACAAATCATATGCTCATAAGTATCTTAAAATCCAAGCTAAGGTTGATGATATACAATTGAGAACAGGAGGCTGAGGCAAAAGGACAAAGTGAAGGCCTATTTGAGTCTACACAGAGGCGAGTGGGCGTGGGTGCATGCACGCACACACACACAGTGCTAACATAAAAGATGTTTTATTTATTATTATCTATTTAAGGGCTAGGGGCTGAACTCAGGGCCTCATACATGCCAGGCAAGCACTCTGCCACCAAGCTATATACCTCCCAATTCCACATCTTAATATTTAAGAGCTTAAGTTAAGTTAAACTCAAGAACTGTAGATACTGGGACAACATTAATATATATGAACATATAGTTACTGTTTTATATATTCTTATCTAATTTAAAGCCATATATGCTGTAAATGTGCTTAAGAATGGTAAATATTAAAACTGGAAAAAAGAACTGCAGATACACCAGACACTATATGAGAAAGATTTTAAACTAATAAGTTGAGTTTATCTCATTCCACTTCTTTCTCTTCTGTTTAATTTCATGTCTCTACAACTCAACAACTAAGCCTTGCCTTTTATAAATAAGCTACTGCCTCTCGAAATGCTTAAAGCACATCTTAACAGCATTACGTTGTTGATGACTTGAAAATGGGTCACCTCACAAACTGATTAAAACTCTTATGTAATTCTCCTTTGAAGGAAAGAACAGCTTGTACAAATATTTCAACTAAATCAACTTCCTCAAAGGAAGATGACATGTATTTGTAAAGTATCAAATTCTGAAAAGCATAGAGAATGGCAAATTGAAAGTTATGTTAAATTAACTTGGTCATAACCAACTGTATACCATGTCATTAACTTGGGAATTTGGGTCATTAGCAGATAAGGAATATTTTAAGTTTAGGTATTTTAGGGCAGCGGATGCATGCAGCTACGTGGTGGAGTGCCTGCCTAGAACGTGCCAGGTCCAGAGTCTGAGCCCAGCAATGGAGCAGAAAAAGGTCTTTTAGGATAAAGTTTAGAAAGTTACAGTGAAAAGTACCCTTTGCCTGGGACAACAGGTTAAAGTGTGAGGAGGAGCTACATTTCTACAGCACAGACTGCATTCCCATAGTGTACGCTTGGCTTCTACAAGCCCTACTGTTTCCTGTAAGCAGCAATGCAAAATAACAAAACTATACTTGGAATGCCAATTTTCTGTTTTTAAATAGATGTTTACAACACATTTTAAAGTTTATATTTGAAATATTGCACTAAACAAGACACTAAAGTTAGGAGACACATGAATAAACCAGGGAAACCACAGCAGAAAAGCCCTCTGAAGAGATTGACACCCACTTCTAGTCGCTGTGGAATGAAGTTGGGAAAAGGCTTTGATCCGCAGCCATGCAGGCTGCTGTCCAGCGTGCCCATGAGCTGTCAGACTCAACAGCTCAGTTATCCTGCTACCACCCCTATGGCCACAACTCAGAGGCCCCTGCTGCACTGAAGCCATTTCTCATCTGTTTATCTATGCGTATCTTCTGGGTAGCTGCAGGGTTAGAGAACACACCTAAAGACACGAAGGGAAAGAACACTAAGAATTCCCCAGCTTAGGAAAGAATTAGAGACGCTCTATAGTACTTTTAGGACATAAAATTCTACAGGAAATAAAGTGGTTTAAGACCGTGGCAAGGCTGCAACTCCTGCATCATCCTTACTACACCACATCCTCCTAACACACTATTTGCTCCATACAGAAACTTGGAAGCCTGGGATCAAAGCAAAACTTCAGAAAAAAAGGTTTTTGCTGGAGTAGGGGTTAGTCTAAACTGCAGGAGAATAGGCATTAGTTCTGAAGATAGCTCATAACTGTAGCCCCATTGGACCCCATGTCCTCTTTCAGTGTGAGGACATACATGTATACAAAAGTTCCACATACATCATAATAAGTAAAGAAATCTTTTTTCTTAAGCCAAGAAAGGAGAAATTAAGTTCAGTAAGAATTTTGGGATTTAATCATCTCTCACAAAATATAAGATTTTTATGTCCCTCTTAGATTTCAGAATGTCTTGTAGAAGCCAAGTCATTACATACCTATAGATGGAGATTTGAAAGGGTATTTATCAGGAAGATCCACTCTAACTTTCCACACCCCGCCTTCATATGGTGCTGAAACAGAAATAAAACATATTATCCATTGGGACAGGACTGTGTCTTCAAATTAGAAAATAAATACAAGTGTAAATGAACATCAAATCCCTTTCTCTCCTGAAAAAGGCCTCAAACTAATTCCTCAAAGAGTCAGAAACTAGCTGGACACGGTGACGTAGGCTATAATGCTAGCAAATCAGGAGATAAGGCGGGGTCCAGGCTAGCTTGGTTTACAGAGTGAGATCCTGTCTCAAAGGGGCTTTTTGTTTGTTTGTTTGTTTGTTTGTTTGTTTTTTTCGAGACAGGGTTTCCCTGTAGTTTCCAGAGCCTGTCCTGGAACTAGCTCTTGTAGACCAGGCTGGCCTAGAGATCTGCCTGCCTCTGCCTCCCAAGTGCTGGGATTAAAGGTGTGCGCCACCACCGCCCGGCCTGTCTCAAAGGGGAAAAAAGTTCAGGACCAAATTATAATCAGCAGAGTAGATAACTCTTTGTTCAGATAAATTTGCTTTTTCTTTAGGCTGTGTCTAACAGAACAAGCTTGTTCTATTAGAACTATCCTGTTCTAATTAGAATCTATCTTCACTTGTTTAGTTAGGAAGCTAAGGCACTGAGGACCCAAAGTTCAAGGGCTGACTGAAACAGAGTAACTTCAAGCTAGCTTGAACAACTTAGTGAGAACCTGCTTAAAAGCAAAAAGATGGGGGCAAAAGAGGTGACTCAGGAATTAAGAGCACTTGTTACTCTTGCAGAGGACCCAGGTTAAATTTCTGGCACCCACACGGTGGCTCACAGTAACCCATAACTCCAATTCCAGGGGAGCTAATGACCTCTTCTGGCCTCTCAGGGCATCAAAGACATACATGGTGGACACACACACACATATAGGCAAAATACTCATATGCATAGAAAATAAAACACTTTTATAAGTAAACAAAGAAAGGGCTGGGGAATGTAACTCAGTGGTATACCATTTCCCAAGCATGCACTGTAACTCAGTGGTATACCATTTCCCGAGCATGCACAAGCACGGGTTCAACCACCAGCACCAGAAAACAATTAAAAACAAAACACGCCACACACATTTTCTTCTATTCAGAGTCAAGCAAATATTCACTCTCTTACTTGATACTGTTAAACACCCCTCAATTATTTAGTTAGTAAGAGATAGTCATGTTCCTTATTTTTCCTACTTCAACCAACCATCCCCAAACTAAACAGAACAGAAGATACACTTAATATACACTTAAACAGAAACTTAACCTGGATCCTATTCAAAGAACACCTGTTTGCCCATCTACAACAAAACCCAGAATTTGTGAGAGAATAAATGCATGAATAACAAAGATTTCTTTACTCGCTGGCTCTAGTGTTAAAACTTACTTTTCCAAAGCCTATCAACCTGTTGATAGCCCTACTGTCTAGTAAAGATTTAAAAAAAGAACACATACCCACACATGTACTTACTTCCTTGTGGTCCATAAAACTTGACAACAAATTCATTGAGTCCTCCTAGAATTGTAACCTCATGTTTGCTTTCAATGCTGAAGTAGAAAGTAAAGGAAATTACACAGGCTTTATATAGCACATGAAAGAGCTATAGGTAACATCTGAGACTTGCCAGTTTACAAATGTTACCAATCTTGACACACTGCTGTAAATATAAAATATACACAACAACTCTAGTAGCTTAAGAGTCAGGACCAGGAAGACATGTTACTTGGTAATGAGCATGCCATGCAAGCATGAGGAGCTGAGTTTGATCCCCAGCACCGACACCAAAAGCTAGGCATGGTGGTGTGCAGCTACAACCTTAACAAACACCAAGGATGCAAAGACGGGCAGATCCCAAGGGCTCCCAGACCAGTCAGCAAGTCTTAGGTCCTGGTGAGAAACCCTGCTTCAGAACCATAGTAGGCCAAGCATGGTGGCATATGCCTTCAATTCTAGCACTCAAAAGGCAGAGGCAGGTGGATCCCAGTCTTTTAAAACTAGCCTGGTGTACACAGCATGTGCCAGGGCAGTCAGGGCTATATAGTAAGACCTTGCTCAAACCAACCAACCAACCACCACTGCTCAAAACAAAGAAGATAGCTCCTAAGACAACATCTGAGGCTGACCTCAAGCCTGCCCCCCCACACACACAGACATCTGGCCTCCACACGCACACACAAATATAAATGCGTATATGTACATATACATACACAGTACACAGACCTCTGGCCTCCACGTACACACACTTCTAGTGCCCACATGCACACACACATGAATGCATATGTGTACAAGTGTACACACAAAGAATAGTATGAGTCGTTTACAGGATACTAAATTAGTCCACATTAGTTAAAAAAGAAGGCTACTGTTGTAAAGTCCTGTTTCTGCTTTGTGACTTTTAATGTTTCTGCTTTTAATGACTCCACAACAGAAATTTTAGGTGGTAAAGGCCTTACTCTCCCTGTAACAATAAGGAAAAATGTATTCAAAAAGTTTGGACACAGGAAAACTGGCATAATTTTTTGTTGGTCAAGTCATGTATGTCTGTATGTTTGTTTTAGGGTAATGTCTTTTCCTGAGTGAACCACCCCAGCATCTTCCAAGCACTCCAAAACTAAACACATTTAAAACACTTTAAAGCTTTTTCAAAAAGCAGCTATGTCATGAGGGGAAAGCAACACCAGTGATAATGAAACTCAATGTAAGCAATGAAGGCCTTTCTATAGAAACAAAATCTCTTTACAAATGAGACTCAGAAGCTGGGTGGTGGTGACACACGCCTGTAATCCCAGCACTAAGGAGACAGAGACAGGTGCCTACTTTATGAGCTAGTTCCAGGACAGTCTCCAAAGCTACAGAGAGACCCTGTCTCGGAAAACCAAACAACCAACAGATGAAACTCAGACCAGAAACCACAAGATTAGTGGATATAAGCACAACATTCATGGACACCCATGCGCGCGCGCGCGCGCGCACACACACACACACACACATACACACACACACACACACACACCCTCTATACTATAGAAGCCAAGGCCAAATGTGAAGCTGATAAGAAAAAAATATAAAGCATGACAAGGATGGGGAGGGGTCTTGGGAGGCTGAGGAATGAGGACCATGAGTTCAAGGACAGTCTTGGCTAAACCAGGAGCTGAGAGTCAGCGTGGACGACGTAACGAGACAACACAGGAAAGAACACAAAGTGATCTGGATGGGGCATAGACAGCCCAGTTATAGAGCATGTGTTCAACATGCATGAAAACCCTGGTTCAATTTCCAACATTCTCCCTCAAAGTTAATTTTAAAAAATAAGATGTTATTAGAAAAGTAAGGGGGAAGACATCCTAACAAAGAAAAGGTCCAAACAGTTAAGGCAGAGAGAAAGAGAGAGAGAGAGAGAGAGAGAGAGAGAGAGAGAGAGAACCAGAAAGGCTAAAAAGATGGTTCAGTGGGATTAAGCACACACTGTTCTTGCAGGTGACCCAAGTCAATACCCAGCACCATGGTACGTGGCTCAAACTCCCCTAACTCCAGTTCCAGGGGATTTGACTGGATGACCACTGGCCTTCTCAGGCACTGTAGTCATATACATGTTCCCCCCAATTCTCCCCCCCCCAGAATTAAAAGAAAATGTAAAGGATAAGATATAAAGGATTCAACTTAATTTAAAAAGTTTAAAAATGAGATACCCACCCCCAAGCTACAAATTGATAAATATGAAACAGAAAAAAGCCCGTGTTGAGTGCAGCATGGCCCTGTGCTTTCGAGAACAGATTCTACCACCAGTCCAAAACCTAAAATGAAGCTTTTATTCAAATTTTACATCAATGATTTTTTTTTTTTTTTTTTTGCTTTTTTTTTGTTTGACACAGGGTTTCACTGTGTAACCCTGGCTCTCCTAGAACTTGCTATGTAGATCAGGCTGGCCTCTGCCTCCTGAGTGCTGGGATTTCTGGCATGCAGCACTATGGGCCAGCAGTTTATTTTTTAAATCCAGTCCTGGCTGGTAGGATGGGACCTGACTTCATTCCTCTGAAAACTGATGGCCTGGAGAGATGGAGAAACTGCTGCTCTTCAGGGGGCACCGGCTGGAGTCTCAGCTCTCACAAGGTGCTTACAATCATCTAGTTCTGGAGGGTTGGACTCCCTCTTCTGGCCTCCTTGGGCACCACACATATACACACAGGCAAAATACAACTTTTAAAAAGTTCCTCCCAAGTACATGCCAACATACACACAGCTATCTTCACCAAAACTCCTATCTGTAATATGTGTTAACATTCATAACAGAAACAACCTAAATGTTCACTAACAGAAAAAAGGGCCAACAGCAGCAGTCACACAACAGGATCATATCAGACTTGAAAGAGGGAGAAGAGCTGGGGATGAGAGAACATGTATAAAGGTACAATCCCAGCACTATAGCCTCCTCACCTCAAAAGAAACCTTAAATATGTATAATTGTGACTTGTACTTGTGGTCGTCAGTTCTAGAAAAACTAAAGACATCTTTTCTGTCCTTTATCAAAAGGCTGCAATAAAATAGCAGCACTTAATCTGCTCAGATCTACTGGACAAAGATTCTTTTTCCTAAATCATGTTAAAACAAGATTAGATCAATGCTGCTCTGTCTTTAGTATAGCCCACATGCCAAATACAACAGGTGTCTAATTACACACTGAATCATACACGGGAGTCCTTAGCATGGTTCACTCTGTATGAGAATCCAAAGGCCAATTGAATAAAAAAATGTAAAAAATATAAATTGATAAGTTTATGTCTTGGAACTATACAGACGCTGAATCAGATGGAAAGGGATGTGCAGAAGTCACAAGTGTCCTCTGCTGCGGAGCTGGGGACAGGGGAAGGCAGTCAGTCATCTGCTGAGACAGGCTGGTTAGACTAGCCAATGTGGACATGCAATACAAGACTCCTTTATCATCTAGGGTGTTACAAGACTTCTTTTTACTACATTAAAAAAAAAGTCTACAAGTTCTTCAGATGCTGCTACTAAAAAAACCTGCCAAACGCACAAATCACCTTTTATTCATTTCTATGTTATTCACAAAATATTAGTTCTTACCTACTTAGTGTTTCACCTTAAGTCCATTTCCCTCTTAAAATACCAGCCACCTACAACCTTATTTCCCTGAATGGCATTATAGTTACACAATCTAATATTTAAAGGTGAATACCAAACTGTCGAGATGTAAGTGACATGCTTGGCAAAATGTGTCTATCAGCATTTTAAGTGATTTTTATAAAGTGCAGAAATCTTCCAAAAAGTGAGAAAAGGGCTAACTAAGCTTCTGCCATAGGAATAGCATGGACAGGTCCATGACCTAGGATTCAAAGACATCAGGGTGTCCTCAGCTCATGGATAATGCCTTCATCAAGGAAGTGGGTTCCAGAGCTGTCCCAGGGAGGACGAGAGTAAAGAATGTGCTTTTGTTTAAATGCAGACACTTCATGGCCGCTTCCCTCTACATTGAGACGGATCTGTTTCCAATGCTTAAGAAGTGATCACAGAGGGAAGCTGAGAAACTGAGCAGCTGTCAAATACCTGTCTGTCAAGGTGAAAATTATCACATGGAGTAATACTCAAAGGATCTTCTTATAGACGGACATGCATGGCGATACTTAGTATTTAAGATGTATGATATCTAGGATTGGTCTCCTAAGAGCCCAGTGTGTGGCACAAGACACACGTAAGAAGTGAGGCTGGTCTTGAACTGCGGGGTCTCAGTGATACTGCCTGCTGTAAGCCGCTTGCTATGGGTTCTGGAAAACAAACCCGAGTCCTCTTGCTTTAAATGCAGTATAGGTGTTTTGCCTGTGTGTATGTCTGCATCATTTGTGTGCAGTGTCCACAGAGGTCAGAAGAGGGCATCAGATCCCCAGGAACTGGAATAAAGATGGTTTTGTTTAGCCATGTGGGTGCTGAGAATCGAACCAAGTCCTCCCTGGAAGAGCAGCAACTGTTCTTGAACTGTTGAGCCATCTTCCTAGACACCTTATTTTTCTTTCATTCGTTATTTTTTTTTTTGAGGGGGTGGGAGAGAGTGTTTCAGGACAGAGTTTCAGTCTAGTCCTGGATGTCCTAGGAACTCGGACCAGGTGAGTCTCAAACTCAGAACTCAAAGAGATCCACCTGTCTGCGAGCCACCACTGCTGGGCTATCTGCACACTATGTGAAAATGTGTTGCTGTGATACTGTAATAAAAAGCTGAATGGTCAATAGCTACATAGGAGGTATAGGCACGACTTACGGGCAGAGAGAGAACTCTGGAAAAAAGTGGAGTTGCCACCCAAACATGGAGGAAGCAGCATGGACAATACAGAAAGATGAAGTTAACGAGCCACCCAACAGAAAGTAGATTAAAATCAATGGGTTAATTTAAGTTATAAGAGATAGTGGGACAAGCTGGGCGGTGGTGGCACAAGCCTTTAATCCCAGCACTTGGGAGGCAGAGGCAGACGGATCTCTGTGAGTTCGGGCCAGCTTGGTCTACAAGAGCTAGTTCCGGGACAAGCACCAAAGCTACAGAGAAACCTTGTCTCAAAAAGATAGTGGGACAAGACTAATCTAAGGTCGAACTTTCATAATTAATAATAACTCTCTGTGTCATTATTTGGGAGCTGACTCCAAAACTATTCAATTTTTGTTTGATCTGATTTCAAACTTTCTCTTATAGAAAGTTACTATTTCTGGGGCTGGAGAGATGGCTCAGAGGTTAAGAGCATTGCCTGCTCTTCCAAAGGTCCTGAGTTCAATTCCCAGCAACCACATGGTGGCTCACAACCATCTCTAATGGGGTCTGGTGCCCTCTTCTGGCATGCAGGCATACACACAGACAGAATATTGTATACATAATAAATAAATAAATAAATAAATAAATAAATAAATAGAAAGTTACTATTTCTGTAAGAAATAGTAACATAGTTATGAAGAAAACTTTAGCTTCAATAAGCAAAATAGTTGAGATCTTAGCCTTAAGAGTTTAGGAATAGACAGAAAAGAGTTTAGGAATTGCTGGGCCGTGGTAGCACACGTCTTTAACCCCAGCACTTGGTGGGCAGAAGTGTTGATCTCTGTGAGTTCAAGACCAGTCTGGTCTACAACACTTGAAATGTATAGATTGGATGAAGAGTTCAAGGCCAACCTTGCAACATAGTAAATTTGAGGCTCATCTTAGCAACAAGAGAATCTTTCTCAAAAATGGAAGGGGACAAAACCTCCAAAATCTATGAATGACCTAATTTTCCTAAGGCAAAATACTTGGTCTGGAGAAAGGAAACTATTAAGTGAAACAGATTTTAAGAAAATAAACTTCTCATCAAGAAGATGGCTCTGTCAAGATAATAAATCAACAGTTAACATGCAGTTAAGCTTAAGTGGTATGGGGCTGGGAACTCGTTCTTCCCTAACAATGGAAACAGGAAAGTGGGAGAGGGGAAGAGGTAAGAAGTTGCAGAATATAAAATGGCTTCGTCAGGATGTCTATAACCAATCCAATCACAGTTAAAGAAGAAATATATGACTTTTATGAACCCATGACAACCAGCCTCTGGACAGAACAACAACCTAGAATTGGTGAAAGTAAGTTGCACAAAAGCATGGTGCTGGCTAGATGAGGTACTTGGACTGCACTGGCCAGACAGTGGTGGTGCAGGCCTTTAACCCCAGCAGAATCCTAAACGCAAAAGAATCCTAAAGAAAATACGCACACAGAAAAGTGAGAAAGAGTGTATGTATGTGTGTGTGTGAAAGGGTTCTCGTTATGAAACCCAAGTGTAAAGAACTAGGGCAAATCATTATTTTGTTTCTCTGAACCTGAAAGGAAACACTACAGGGCAATCAACAAATAAGTATCATTATCTTTTAAGGTCAAGAAATTTTATGCTCTGTATTTCCCCAAAACCATTTTTAAGCTTTCTGTAGCCGGGCAGTGGCGGCACATGCCTTTAACCCCAGCACTCGGGAGGCAGAGGCAGGCGGATCTCTGAGTTCGAGGCCAGCCTGGTCTACAAGAGCTAGTTCCAGGACAGGCTCTAGAAACTACAGGGAAACCCTGTCTCGAAAAACCAAAACAAAACAAAAAAAAAAAAAAAAAAAAAAAAGGGCTAGGGGCTGGAGAGATGGCTCAGAGGTTAAGAGCATTGCCTACTCTTCCAAAGGTCCTGAGTTCAGTTCCCAGCAACCACATGGTGGCTCACAACCATCTGTAATGGGGTCTGGTGCCCTCTTCTGGCCTGCAGACATAAACAGACAGAATATTGTATACATAATAAATAAATAAATATTTTTTTAAAAAAAAGGGCTGGGCAAGAACTAATAGTGGAGCCTCAGGGTACCTAATCCAGTAGCAGGGCTCCAGTATTCCATACATGGTTCATGTCAGTGTGCTTTCAGGGATGGTGGACAAGTTGTGGTGTGCAGAACAGGGAAAAGACAGGGCCAGCAAAGAGGAGGACATTCTACTTCTACAAAGACAAGGGTCACAGGAATGAGAGACTTAATAGACTCTACAGCTGACTGAACAGGCCACAAGCATTACAATGCTCTAAAGTCGCTAAAATGTTGGCTTCGTTTTTTAAAAAAAAAAAGACAGGGTTTTACTATGTAGTCCTGGCTGGTCTGGTGCTTGCTATGAAGTCCAGGTTGGCCTTGAGAGCTGCCCGCTCCCTTCCAAGTGCTGGCATTGTTTGGTTTTGGCTTTTTTGAGACAGGTTTCATGTAGCCCAGGCTGGACACAAACTCATTATACAGCCAAGGAAGATCATAAACCTTCCAAGTACCCTAGTTACAGGTGAGCATTACCACATCCAGCCAGTAAGTGTGGGTGTCCAAGAGATCAACAGTTCCCCATCTTACTTGCATGACTTCAATAACAAGGAATGTTTCTTAAAACAAGCTTTTAAAATTTTAAATGTTTGTAAACCCAGGGAAAAAAAGGAAATAAAACACACATAAACTAGTTAGTTTACCCTCATGAAGAGGTGAGAAATTGCTTCTGTAAAGATCTGATGCAGACAGCTTTGTTCCCTCCCTTTCAGGCTGTCCTTTCTGACACTGTCATGTCTGCTGTTATCTGCAGAGATTTTGGGCCACATTCATAGCTGTCTTAGGATTCTTGTGACCCACATGCAGGTTAGACACGCCTGCATTTCCAGAGTATGAGTGGCTGACACCTGCTGTTCCCTTTACTGCTCCACGTTCACTAGGCACAGCAGGCATCAATTACTAAGTGGCATTCAATTTTGATTTCATACAAATTTAAAAGGGACCAGAAAACGGCACACACTCAGTCCTCTTTAAAGCAACATGCACAAAGGAGTAAGAGGTTCAAGTTCACTCACTGCCAAGATTTTAAGATGAAGAAAGCAAAGTACAAATAAATACAGTAGCTGCAGCTGCTTTCAATCCCAGCACTTGGGGAGGCAGAGGCAGGTGCATCTCTGAGTTCAGGGCCAGCCTGGGCTACAGAGTGAGTTGAAGGACAGCCAGAGCTGCACAGAGAAACCCTGTCTCAAAAAAACAAAAACAAAAATTAAACAACAAACTAGCTGGTATGTTAAAAGTGATCCACTAAGTAGGAACTGTTCTAAAATGAGGTAGTACGCCTCTCCTCAGCTGGGCCCGTTCTCTACCGTCCATCTAGAAGACTTGTAAGAAATAGTAATTACTGTATTAAGTTTACTTTTAAAAAGTGGTCTAAAGTAATGTGAAAAACAACAGCTCCTTCTTGAATGAAAGTCTGCTTAAAACCCACTAGACCCAAGCCTGGTGATGCAGGCTAAGGTTTCCCAACTCAAACCTACCTGGGCAACTTAGTGAGGGCCTGTCTGAAAACAAAACTAGGAAGATGACCAGTGAGATCAGACTTGCCGCCAAAACTGATGGCCTGAGTTCAATCCAGGAACCCATACTGTGGAATGAGAACTGAATCCTGCCAGGTTTTCCTATGACCTACATACACTGGCCACAGCATGCAAAAACACAAATCGATATTTATGCTTATGATTAGGATAGAAAACGGAAACTCAACTATGTAACTGATTTTATTTTAAAAATCCACAGAAAATAAGCAAAAGGGAAAATTTTCTTATGGGGATGGACAAGGTAGCTTGCTCAGTAACAGTACTTGTTTAGGATATTTGAAGTCTAAGTTCAATCCCCAAAATCAGACCAGACACAGTGATACATATCTGTAATCACAACACTGAAGCAGAAACAGAGGATAAGAAGTCCAAGGCTACCCTGGCCTGTGTAAGTTCGTGTTGCCTTCACTACTGTTCAGAGTATCCCAGCTCAGTTCCCAGCACCTGTACATGCCTTCAACTCCAGTTCCCAGGGATCTGATTCCCTCTTCTGTCTTCTGAGGGCATCCAAATAAACATGGCATTCACTCACAGACAGACACATGCGCGTGCGCGCGCACACACACACACACAATGAACGGGAAATACCTGCACTGGTGAGATGGTATAAGCAGTTACATGTGTGCAGCACAAGCACAGAAGTCCAAGTTCAGTCCCCAGAAACTACATAAACGTGCATGGAGAAAACCAACTCCACAAAGTGGTCTTGTGACTGTTCTTACCCGCGATAATAAATAAAAAAAATACTTTTTACTACAGGCAAATCATTCCAATAAAAGCACACAAAACCCTGGAAAGTCAAGAGCACGGACAGGAAAGGGCACTGTAACTGGATCGGCAATGTGATACACGGGTGCTGGAGAGCTATTTCCGGCACCATGTAAGTAACAGGTGGTGGCGGCGGGGCTCTGCCATTCGAACAGGACTGGTTGCTCCCGACCAGCAGAGGTGATTGATACGGCAACAAACAGGCTTCTGCCTGGTACAACAACAATATGAAAGTGGCTGTTTGTTTTTTGAGACAAGGTTTCTCTGTAGCTTTGGAGCCTGTCCTAGAACTAGCTCTTACAGACCAGCCTGGCCACAAATTCAGAGATCCACCTGCTTCTGCCTCCCAAGTGCTGGGATTAAAGGCGTTTGCCACAAGCACCTGGCTTTTTTGTTGTTGTTATTGTTTTGTTTGGAAAGTGGCTATGTTTTATGGAAGATGACCTAATAAGAGACAGATGTTTGAGATTTAAATAAACACAAATAGTAAAATATAGTTGAATTTAAATAAGGTTGCGTACAGGCCAGAAACAAAAGTTGCTCACAGGAATAGTTATGAATAATTTGAGGCAGGGGAGACACCAAAATCATGTAGTAGATGAGGAGAAGACAAACCTAGACACAGACACAAGGGTGTGTATAGTAGGGGTGCTGACACAACTCCTGTGTGCCTCTCCTGTTGTCGCTCGGGTGCCACTGAGACAATGAATCAGAACAGCACAAATGGCTCAGTCATGATATCACAGCAGTCACAGATAGAGGGTGGGGGAAAGGACACAGTACAGCTCCAAGTTTCTCAAGATAGATCTGAGGACAAGCTTACAATCTATGTAAACAACCTCATTACTAAGCATTTTCAGGCTTCATCTTAATTCTTTCCCATGATTTTCCTGCAAAAATACACATCTCATGTAAGAAACAACTCCAGTTTTCCTTCTTTCTTTTTTGACAGGGTTTCGTGTGTAGCCTTGGCTGCCTACAATTTGTTCTGTATAAGAGATTGACCTGCCTCTGCCTCTGTCTCTGCCTCTGCCTCCTGAGTACTGGAGTTAAAAGCCACCCCTTTATCCCCCGGTACAACTATAGTCTTCAATCTTATTTCTGATCACTAACATCTCAGAAAAGCAAATGCCAAAACGTACACTTAGAATCCTAAATTCAAGATGGGAGGTGATTGTGGATACTTTTAATCCCAGCACTTGGGAGGAGGGGCAGGCAGATCTCTGAGCTTGAGGTCAGCCTGGTCTACAAGAGCTAGAGCTAGTTCCAGGACGGCCAAGGCTATATACAGAGAAACGCTGTCTTTGGGGAAAGGGGTGGGGGGATCACAAAATAACAAGAATCCCAAGTTCTAACACTAACAGTTCCAATTGGATCTTAACCTATACTAGTCCTGTCTAGAGTCATTCGTCCAACCCACAGAGGGACTGACACAAAAGGCCTCTTTCAGCTGTGCTGTCTTTCATTTCCTGAAATACAACAAACATCACCCTCAAGAACTTTGCTGTCTGTTTCTTCTGCGTAGCTAGCCCCAACTTCCCCGTTTCTACAGACAGCTGCTTCTTGGGCTGGAGAGAAAGCTCAGACATTGAAAGCACTGGTTGTTCTTCCAGGACTTGGGTTCAATTCCCAGCACCCACATAGCAGCTCACAATTGCCTGTAATTCCAAGATCTGGCACCCTCACACATATACACATTGCGGGCAAAAGACAAATGCAAAAAATAAATAAAACTGAATTAAAAAGAGAAAGACTAAGTGAATGTATTGAGAACAGTTGTGCATTTTGCTAGATAGTGGGAAATAGGAGTGTCTTTAGCCAGCTGTTTTCCAGAAGAAAGGTGAGTGATGTGGTAGGCATGCACTCACACTCAGCCTAGCCTAGGAAGCACAAGTTTTCAACAGGTGCCGATACTAAGTGAGCTGACATTCCTGACATGAAAATGCCACTTGATATAAACTGAGGTGAAGGCCAACGCAAACGGGCTAGTACTGACGATGAGCCTAGCGGGAAGCGTCGGCACGAAAAGCTTGGTCTCTTACAAAGCACTGCTCCGCTAGACTAGCCAGACTAAGCACATTCACACACGTCAAGAAACAAGCTGACTGCCAGAAAAGGGGAACTCTATGAGCACCAAAACAAAAGTCAGCAAAGATGCTGGCAGGGACCACTGAGACTCCAGAGAGAAAGACCGAGTGCTGGTCACAGCAGCAAATTAATAAGGCCATTGCATGCAGCTTCTGTACCAGCTCTTTCTCAAACATCCTTCTTTTCATGGCATCTGACTCCCTGTTATGTCCACCCACACAGAAACAAGACACTTGTCCACACTGACAAATACTGGCTTTCCAGTTTTAACTTTAGATTTGTGAGTTTAGTTCATCTGGGCCCAAGAAATTACCTTGCTTTAATTACATACTTAGGCAAGAGATAAGGGCAACAAAGGGGGGTTAGCCAAGCTCAGGAAGTATGAACAATGTTTGAGGATAACAGCAAAACTTTGACTTACTTGGGAATCATAAAATCCAGCAAGAGTGTGGGACACAGATTCCAGTTAGGGCAATAAAATCTGAAGTCTCTGAAGGTCAGGATCAGTAAAGACGTCTAGGAGACATCTGACCATCCAAGACTGGGGCTTGGGAATGGGGTGTCCTGTCACCTACTTTTAATTCTGGAAACATATTTATTCAAATATTGCTCCCACCCCTGCAAAAAAAAATCTGTCAACCAGTAAGAGACAAGGATCTACTATGAAACTGAGTCCAACATTTAAAAAATAGGCAGGTAAGATGACCCACATGGTATTTAAAAAAAGAGAGAGAGAACAGACTTCACAAGCTGTCCATTGAACTCCAAATGATGTGCGTGCGCGCACGCATGCACATAGTGAGGGAGAGAAAAGGGCTTAAGAATTAAACTGCAAAATACACATCATGGCCGGGCGGTGGTGGCGCACGCCTTTAATCCCAGCACTCGGGAGGCAGAGGCAGGTGGATCTCTGTGAGTTCGAGACCAGCCTGGTCTACAAGAGCTAGTTCCAGGACAGGCTCCAAAGCCACAGAGAAACCCTGTCTGAAAAAAAAAAAAAATACACATCATGGCTAGCTGAAGTTAATTCAAGTCATGTATTCACCTCCTCCCAAAGTCACACTGCAGACAGGCCTGCCCCAGGACAGTATTTACACCTCAAATCCACACACTGTAAACCATGGTTTCACTTGCCCAAGGGCAGCTGATCATTATCTATAACATAGCCCACGTGACTGCTGTACAAAGTCTAGCGTGAGAATGGAACGCAAGAGTCCTTTGGTATTTTCTTCCAGTTCCGGCTAATGAGAGTCCTGAAGCGCCATTTTCTCCCCGTCAGAAGACGGTCAGAACGCGTGAGATGGGGACTGGAAAGACGGCTGCTCTTCAGGGGACCCTGCTCCAGTTCCAGCCCCACAGGGCAGCTCACAAGTCTTTCCCTCAGGTCCCAGCGGACAGATGCAAATGCCCTCGTTTAGTCTTCTCAGGCAGCAAGCAGCTGAGTGGTGCACAGACACATACATGCTGGCAAGACACTCATGCACATAAAGAATTAAATTTTTAAAAAATAAGATTTAAGAATTTAATATCTTATTATTTCCAGAACTAAAGAAGTATGGTAACATGTCTTTAATTCTAGCACTCAGGAGGCAAATGTAGGCAGATCTGTGAGTTTAAGGCCAGCCTGGTATACAAAGCAAGTTTCTGGCCAGTCAGGTAATATACAGTGAGACCCTGTCTCAAAATTTAAAAAAAAAAAAAAAAAAAAGCCAATGAATAAGATAGAAAGCTTTCTATCTCTCAATCAAGGTTTCTACCCATAATATCACTTTTCTAGAATTAATACCAATCAATGAGGATTATATCCAAAAATTTCTATTGTCTCTCCATTAAAAGTAAATTGCATAGAGGCCAGGCGTGGTAGCACACAGCTTTAATCCCAGCACTGGGGATGCAGAGGCAGGTGGTTCAGAGTTTAAGGCCAGTTCTGGGAGAGCTGGGGCTATGCAAATCCTGTCCAGAAAAACGAAAAACAAAAAAACAAAACCAGGAAAGTACATGGGATGGGTCTATTACTGAAATATGCTTCCTTATTTCAAACAGATGCATTCCAGCGAGCCCAGAAGGTTCTGGAGGAACCCTACTGTGAAAAGATCAACTGTCTTAACAAACATCTTTAATTTCAGAACTACTTCACAGTTTTGTTTTTTCCCCACATTTCTGAAGCCAAGTAGCTGATTTGTTATGTAGATTAGATGTGATCACTGCCTTGCAGGCACAGCTAACTATCTGCACAAGCTCTGCCTCCGTCCTCAAGGACTGCCACCGAAGGCCTCTGGTACGTTTCCACAATTCAGCCCACTTTCCAGGGCCAATGTGTTCCTCATATTAGAGAACTCCCGGGGTGTGGGTTACCATTGGTCTGACCCCAACAGCCCTTCCCTGTTGCAGAATAATATTTTCAGGCATGTGACTTTTGTTTATACTGCATGTGCTTAACCCTGTGAAGCTGTGTTACTGTGCCTGTCTAAACACCTGATGGGCCTAATAAAGAGATGAACGGCCAATAGCGAGGCAGGACAAGGATAGGCGGGGCTAGCAGGCATAGAGGATAAATAAAAGGAGAACCAAGAATGAGGAGAAAGTGTCAGAGAACAAGGAGAGGAGGACACCAGGGGCCAGCCATCCAGTTACACAGCGAGACACAAAGAAGTAAAAAAAGGTACACAGAAATAGAGAAAGGTAAAAACCCAGAGGCGAAAGGTTGTCAGAATAGTTTAAGATAAGGAAAGCTGACAAGAAATTAGCCAAGCTAAGGCCTGACATGCGTAACTGGGAACAAGCCTCCGTGTGTGATTTATTTGGGAGCCAAAAGTCAATAGAGTAAAACAGCACTTCCCTAACAATTTCATCTCAGAAGTTCCCAAGCTTCTTACTCAGAAATCAGGATGCAATTTTTCCAGAATAAAAGTCAAGGAACTTGTATCTGACATTCACCATTTTAAAATATAATCCTTATTCATACCAATCTTTCTGTTAGAAAACCAATGTACAGAGTTCTAAACTGAGACACCAATGCCTCTATTAATAGAACCTTGTTGCAAATAAAGCCCTTCTCTCTCAGAGAAAAAAAAGACAAAGAAAATATCAAAACTATAATATAAGGAGCAAGGAGAAAAAGTCAGAGGCAAATGACTGAAAATGGGAGGAGCTATGTGTGAACAAAAACAATTGGGGAACTGGCGTGGTCGCGCAGCACGCCTGGTACCTGCTAAGTGGAGACAGCAGGATCAAGAGTTCAAGGTCATCTTCAAGAGTCACCAGGGGCCGGGCGGTGGTGGCGCACGCCTTTAATCCCAGCACTCGGGAGGCAGAGGCAGGCGGATCTCTGTGAGTTCGAGACCAGCCTGGTCTACAAGAGCTAGTTCCAGGACAGGCTCCAAAGCCACAGAGAAACCCTGTCTCGAAAAACCAAAAAAAAAAAAAAAAAAAAAAAAAAAAAAGAGTCACCAGGGGCTACACAAGAACCTGTCTCAAAAAGGAAGGTGGGGTTGGGGCTGGGGAGATGGCTCAGTCAGTAAACTGGAGGGTCACTAGGTACCCACAGAAGAGCCTGACAAATCTCTAACTCCAGTGCAGAGGAGGCACAAGCTTAATTTGGGGGTAAAAATTGAATTTTGGGGAGAAACTAATCGATAAGCCTTGTATAAAGTTTAGTTCCAAGCCAGGCGTGGTAGTTCATGCCTCTAATCCTACCACTGGGGAGGTTAATACAAAGGTTTCAACGAATTTGACACAAGCATACAACTCATACCAAGTTCTAGTGGGACCATCTAAAAAAAAAAAAAAAAACAAACAAAAACCACCACTGTGGTGGCACACATATGCAATCTCAGCATTCCAGAGACCGAGACAGAGGACTGCTCATGAGTTAAGGCCAAAGTTAAACTTTAAACAGGATTGCCCTGGTAGCAAAAAGGAGGAACCACAGAGGTACAAAGGGACCTCAAGCTGTGAGGCTACTGTAGATGAAGCATGGAGGAGAGGAAGAGAACAGAATAATGCTTGCCACAAATTCTGGCTGCCTGCCTTTACTGGCTGGAGTCCATAAAGTGGAAAGAGAACCAACCTCATTCATAATGTAGTCTTCTGACCTCCACTTGTGCACGGGGCACATGCACCACCCACCGCACACATCGAAGCACACACAAGTAATTTTTAAAAGATTGCTCAGTGCAAACCAAGTATACTTCCAAGTAAAAACATAAGACCAAGCACAGTGGCACAGGCATTATATCTCAGCAGTGGGAAGGCAGAGCCAGGCAGAACTCTTGAGTTTGAGGCCAGCCTGGTCCCAGGACAGTCAGGGCTACATAGTGAGACCCTGTCTCAACACCCCCACCCCCACTCCCCTGTAAAGGATTGGAAAACAATCTATAAGTCAGAGGACAATTTATTGACATGATTATAAAATAAAGAGAAGCCTAAATTTTTATTTTGTATATACAATTCTGCTTTGGGCCAAAACAAAGCACTGTCCTCATTTCCTACCACCAATGTCCAGATACCATTCTAAGCACCTGTGGCCTGTGTAACTCATTGGAGCTCCACTGCTGTCCCATGAGGACACCTTGGAGGACACCTGTCCCATGAGGACACCACACTCCCATAACACCTGAAAACACAAGGAACGGAATCTGGTAACTAGTAGGAACACATGGCTGCTTGTCTTTCTCCCTCTGAGTCCAGTGCAGATCTTAGAACCCAGGCGGGTCACTGACTGGGCACCCATCTTAGAACTCCTACAGGATCGGCGCTAGTAAGGCACTACTGTCAGGCAACAATGGATTCCTAGTGAGAAATACTAGTTCACAAATCAGCTTTTTAAACCACCCTTCTGTGAACAAGATCTCTGTACATCAGATGTTGCATTAATATACTCTATGAGGTTACATGATACATTTTGAGGAAAGAGCATACACTCTCATTAACAGAGTCAGGCTTCAAGGAGCCTTATGAAGTTAACTTATCTTCTGAGACACTCCCTGGTAACGGAGGCCTCACTCCTTGCCACCCAGGCCAGGGAGTATCTGTCATACAGAATTTAGTAGTTCAGAGTCAAAACTCCAGACTTGGGCAGCCTACGCTGATTGCAATTTTACTTAACCTAAGCCTTATTCTCTTCTGTGGAATACCACTAGCTATCTCTTACAGTCACTCTGAGGACCAAGGAAGCCACACAAAGTGTTTTAAAAAAAAAAAAGCATGCCTGGCAGACACACCGCCGTGTCAGCAATGGCTACTGATAATGTGTCTGGCTTGGGGGAGGCATTCCCAGAGCCTCTGGTCACAGTGTAAGCTACAGGATAATGACAACCCACCTCCTCCACAACCACGAGGCATAGTCTTTAGGGGGAGCTAAGCCTTTCCTTGAGGTTGTGAGTATAACTTTTATAGATCTAAAGACGTGAAGGAAACACAGTTCATAAAACTAAAACCGCAGGCTTGCCTCCCTTTTGTTAAGTGGAAGGATGTGTTCTTCATCTGCTGCTTCAGTCTTCAAACTACTTACTAAGCTCCCCTGCAGGTGCTCGCAGGCAGGGAACACTTACCCTAGAAACCCTTTTCCCACGTGGTCCTCAGAGCAGAGTTCAGCACACCAGAAGAAGACTGGGGCAGAGAGCATCTGCTCAGCCGTGGGACTTGAGCCCTCAGGAGCTGCTTGCTTGCACCTGGGACCACAGCAGAAGCAAACAGACCAGGCTCTGTGGCGCAGACAGAAGCTGCCCATCTTTCAGAAGAATTCTACATGTCAGCATGCAGCTACCTTTGAACCTCACTGGCATTGAATTCCAAGAATTTTCCTTTCTACCATTAGTTAGGATATAGAAACAAGACCTAAAGCAATTAAAGGCAACCTATAACAAATAAAATATTCCTTGACTCCTTCTAGCCTAAGTTCATTTAGCCAAAATGTACTTTTCATGTCAAGTTCAATTATTCAAAACAAAACAAAGCCCATAAAACCCTTAGTCTCTGAGCTTTCTCAGATGCATTTTAAACTTTCAAGTGGCTCATGTTTTCCCACCTGTTTTTTTCTTCAAATAATTTTGGATTCTATTTCCATAAGCAGATAATTATATTTATCCCAGGAATATAAAAACAAAGTTTTAATGGGCAGTATAACTAACTGTTGAATCTTCCATTAAAGATATTCAATTCACCTGGACATAGTGTGGCTCATGCCTATAATCCTAACACCTCAGAGGCTGAGGCAGGGGACTGCCATGAGTTTGTGGGCCAGCAGGGTTATGACAGCAAGATCCTGTCACACAAAAACATTACCATTCCCCGGAAAGATACTCAATTTGAGGAACAGCCAAGAAGACACAGGGAAATAATCTCCAGCCAGCAGCTTTATTCACCCCAGAAACCAGCACACTTGGCTTTCAGTTTTGAGACAGTACACACACAAGGTTAGTAATTTGTGCTTCCTTTTCACTTAACTATTTCTAAAGACACTCCGGTAGAGGGTGATGTGCAGGAGAGCGCACAGTGGAGGCAGGGGACAGCGTGAGGGAGCAGTCTTCTCCCTCTCCCATGTGGGTCATGAGGATCTAACTCAGGTTACCAGACCCAGCTGCAAGCCTCCACCCACTGGGCCACCTTCCAGCCACAACTTCTCACTTTAAAAACAAAACATGTACCTATGTTCAACTTCTAAGTAAATTTTAAAAAAGAAAGAGCTGCTACACACACACACCTCACATTTACAAGTCACACTTTGTCTTGAATGCTTAGAGGAAGAAAGCAGCTTTTCTACTTTAGACTTCATTTCTGAAAATGAAAGTAGAAGGCTTCAAGGTTACACAGTACACAGAACATCCTGTCCACGTGCTTAATACACACTGCTCGTGGTCACAGCTAATGGACAAGCCACCTGCAAGAGGCCCATTTCTTTAGCCTCTCATGCTACCTACAAACTCAGGATTATGCTGCTTTCTTTTAGAGTGGTCACCTTCTACCCAACTGCTCCGACCCCCTTTCACTGCAAAGGTGTTCGCAAGCATTTACCATGTGCTAAATGCAGGAAGTAAATCAGAGAGCCCGAGCCAGAGCATCCTTCAACGGTCAAACTGTGTGTGCAGACTATCTGTGCATAAGCGTGAACAATGCTGGAGATGGACACAGAACCTGCCTGTCCCTGGAGGTTCTGAGAAGAGCGCCAGGGCGGGGACATTCTTCTTCTGAAGCACTTTTCTTCTCAAGCATGGTTCCCTCAGAAAACTCTCCCCAGATTAAATACAAACTAGTTTTTTTTTTTTTTAAAAAAGTCTTTATTTTAGAGATAGCATGAAGGAAAATATTTAATCTAGGAAGTATAAGTAAAAATTGAACTAACTGTGAGATCCAAGAAAGTGGTTCTCCTCAATGAAGCATGGCAACCAAGCCAGGGCTGGCAGTGTGCACCTCAGGAAACAAGGGAGTGGGACACCAGTTCAGAGAGTCTGGTCTACATACCCTGTTCTCCAAAGACCACAGTAGGAGCTAGAAAGAAGGCTTAGCAGTTAACAGCACTGGCTGTTTACAGAGGATGAGTTTGAGTCCCAGCATCCACACGGTGGCTTGCAAGCCTAACTTCAGTTCCAGGGGGGTCGACACCCTCTTCTAGCTTCTACAGGCAAGCAAAATATACTAAAAAAATTATTAAAATTTAGAAAGAACCACTGTTTACTCAAAACAGAGTGAAAATAGCCTTATGAAAGACTTTCAAAAATACAAATTCTTAAAAATTACCAACCCAAATCGGCTGGAGAGTTGGCTCAGCAGTTAAAAGCACTGGCTGCTCTTCCAGAGAACCCAGGTTCAATTCCCAACACCCACATAGCAGCTCACAACTGTCTGCAACTCCTGTTCCAGGGACTCAACTCCTTCATACAGAAAAGTACGTAGGCAAAACACTAATGCACACACAAAAAAATTTACCAACCCAAGTCGGGAGGTGGTGGTACAGTAAGGCCTTTTAATCCCAACACTTGGCAGAGACAAGTGAAACTGTGAGTTCAAGGTCAGCCTACAAAGTGAGTTCCAGGACAGCCAGGGCTACACAGAGCAACCCTGTCTCAAAAACAAAATAAAAACAACAAAAAACCCTACGCAAAGCTATACCCATTCCTATTTGACAACAGAGAAAACACCTGTGAAGTTCATCTGTTGCACCAATTAAAAGAAAGCCTGGATAGGACCGAATACATTGTGTACTAGGCTATAAATATTTTCCTACTAGGATAGCCAATTCCCAAGCTAAGTTCCGCTTAAAGCAAAAACAATTTCTACTATTTACCTGTTTCAAAAAGATAAAAGACAGATGCCTGCAATCTTTAAGTTGAAAACTCTGAGCAGCATACAGCACACATGCCAATAACACTGTCATCAGGGAATTAAATGGGGTGATCACAAGTTCCGGGCCACTCTGTGCAACACAGCAAGGCCCTGTCTCAGAACAAAACCAAGTGGGATGGATGACCGTAACAGTTTGTTCTGAGAGTCCACTGCCCTCACCTCTAACTCAGTCCCTCGATGCATGCCCAGCCACTTCGAGCATGGTTCTTACTTTAAATACTATAATGTCTAGGGAAAAACATCACTCCAATTAATATCCTGCCTCTTAGTGCCTGCAGCATAAACCACACTTTACAGAAAAAGAGAAATTTACAGCTTGAATTTATATTATCTGAGGTCCTTGTTCCATCTACTAATCACCCTAATTCTTGAGACGTCCCTGAAAAGCAAAACTGAGACAAGGGACCTCCTACTCCTAAATGATGAAGTAGCAGACGTACTTGCTGCACAGGACAAAAGGAAAAGAGGTTCTAGACTGACTTGCTTTCCACCAGACAAGCACTACTCACCTTAATTTACCACCTGTAACACCAGTCCTACAGTCGGCAAGTTTGACCTAAACTTGAAGAACAAAGCAAAGCAAGCTTTGGTAAGCAGGTGATGCAGCAACCCAGCCAGCACTACACAACAGCCTCTCACAGCACTCCACCTAACTCCAGGGGGTCCACTTCTAGAACCTTTTAGCTACTTAACCATACTGACACAAGCTTCTAAATATACAACCACATCTTACTGCCATATCTTAAAAGCAGGAATGAATGAGTCAATGGTTTTCCATTTGGATTTCTAAAGTTGACTAAGAATTTATGCCAAAAATAAATTAAATAATTGTAAGCTCTATCTATAAAAATTCAAAATAAGCACAGAGCAAGTTCCAGGACAGCCAAGGCTACTACTCAGTGAGATCCTGTCTCAAAAAAAAAAAAAAAAAAAAAAAAAACAAAAACTCAAAATAAGCTTTTAAATTTAAGTTACAACCTTTTTCTCAATTCTCTTTTCCAAAGAAGCCAATACCAGGTACATATGTCTGAAAATCACATATGTTCATGAACATAGACATGACTATATTCATATGCAAAATATCTACAAATAAAAACAGAATATTGAGATAGTTAAGACAAAATTACAGAGACAATTCCTTATCTAACACATAAGGGCACGGATACCCGAGAGTAAGAGATAGTCCAAGATCAAGGATAGATTTCTAGGCAGGCAGCCTTCTTCCCAAATCAACCCACCTCTCCTCTACCAATCCTCAGTAGTAACACCCTGACTCTGAAATTATATGCTCTGGATTAAAGTGTCAAGATACTAATTTAATTGTAAAGGAGGTCCACTTTAATGGTCTAATTTAATGGTGGCACATGCCTTCAGTTCTAGCACTTGGGAGTGCTGTGAGATTCTTGGGAGATCTATGAGTTCAAGGCTAGCTTGGTCTACACAGCGAGTTTCAAGACTGGCTATGTAGAGACCCTGTCACAACAAAACAAAAAACTAATTAAAAAATTAAAACTGCCATTAATACCTTAACAAGTACTAAACCTGCTACTCAGGAGAATAAGGAAAGCAACTTAATGAAAAAGTGAGAGAGAGCCGAGGGGTGCCTGCTGTCCGTCACTCACTGTCCTTAGTGCAAGAACGACTCCCTGACCATCCATGGTGAGGTTTCAAACAACCTCATGGATACATACTTCTTCAACAGTCCTCCTTTGATGAGAAACACCAAAAAAGGATGATGTGAAATCCTACAGAGTTTCCCCAGATCTGAAGAAAAGCTCAGCCTGTTCACCAAACAGGAGCCCACACTGCTTGGTCAGACGCACTGCACTCTAGCACATGCCTCAGATCTTCTAATAAACCACTAACCCCATCCAGCCCTCCTCTTTGTCTAGTCCTTAGCTTCTCTAGGGAAGCGTCCTCTGGGCGTGGCACCTCCACGCCTGTCATCCCAGCACTGGGGAACTGAAACAGGACTGCTGAAGGTCAAGACCATTCTGGGCTACAAAGGGAGTTCCACTAGATTACAGGATAAGACTGTCTTAAAAGAAAGAATCCAAGACTTGATCCCCACTTTACTTATGTTTAAAGTACAGTGAAGAATTGGACGATGACAGCCTGGTCTACACAGAAGCCAGAGCTAAATAGTAATAAAACAAAATAGAATGGCAGCATATGTAAGCTACTAAAGTGTGAACAATATCAAAGACTCAATGAATTAACTTTGCTTTAAAAATGTATTTGTGTCAGGCAGGGGTTGCGCTTGCCTTTAATCCCAGTACTAGGGAGGTAGAGGCAAGTGGATCACTGTGAGTCCGAGGCCATCCAGGACAGTAAGGCTACAATGAGAAACCCTGTCTCAAAAGCCACAAATAAACAAATAAATAAATGTAATTTATTATGTGTATGTGTGTGGTCTTGTGCTAATGTGTGCAGGTACCTACAGAGGTCAAAAAAGGGTATCAGATCCCCTTGAGGTGGAGTCACAGGCAATTGTAAGCTACCGGATATGGGAGCTGAGACCTGAACTTGGATTCTCGCCAAGAGCATCAAGTGTTCTTAACCACTGAGCTACCTCTCCAACACCAACAACCCTCTTGAGACAGGGCCTAACTATACAGCCCAGACTAGAACATTCGGGTTCAAAGTGATCCCACCTCCCCATCCCAATCCTCCTGAGGAGCAGGGACTAAAGGCAAAGATCACTGTGCCTGGTTTCATTCTTTTTTACTTCAGTTTTTCGTTTTGAAGCAAAGTCTCACTATATAACCCAAGCTGATCCTTTTACTCCCTAACCTCTTCTTTCGGTCTTCCAAGCACTGTGAATTAGAGGCATCAGCTGGATCAAAATCATCTTTAAATAGAGGTAACTAAGATCTCAAGAAGGGGAAAAAAAGATGCAGATATTACTGTCTGAATGTGAAATGCCCCTCACAAGCTGACATGTTTTAAAAACTTGGTCCCTAGCTGGTAGCACTGTTCCGTGAAGCCGTGAAGCTTAGGTGAGGCCAAGCTAGAGGAAGTAGGTCAGTGGGGGGCAGGCCTTGAGGTTTACAGCTAGGCCCTGTGTGCAGGCCTTGCTCCACTTCCTGGTTCACTAAAAGCAATAAGTAGTATTTATACTCCTGCCGGGAGCTGTCCACCACCAGGCCTTCCCTGCCATGAAGGCCACAATCCCCTCAAACCATAAGTCAGTTAACCTCATGGAAATGAGAAAAGTAATACATTGTGTGTATTAGCACACACCTATAATACCAGCATACTCAAGGGAAGTGGAGGACCAAGAATTCATGGCTACAGAGCAAAACCACACTAAAATAAATAAGCAAGCACACGCCTGTAAGTCAAGCATTCATGAGTCAGACAGATCTCTAAACTTAATAAGGCCAGGAACCAGGAAGGCCTCAGTGGGCGAACCTGTCTCAAAAAAAAAAGAAGAAGAAGAAGAAAAGAAAAAAGACAGAGAAGACACAAAGCAATAAAGTGAGGCCAAAATGACGAGAAAAAAAGCCAACAGCTTTGCATATAAAAAGTAAGATTTACTAATCAGGAGGTGGTGGCACATGCCTTTAATCCCAGCACTTGTAGGCAGAGACAGGCTATTCTTTGAGTTCAAGGCCAGCCTTGTCTACTGAGAGTGAATTCCAGGACAGTAAGGGTTGACACAAAAAATCCTGCCTCAAGCCGGGCGGTGGTGGCGCACGCCTTTAATCCCAGCACTCGGGAGGCAGAGGCAGGCGGATCTCTGAGTTCGAGGCCAGCCTGGTCTACAAGAGCTAGTTCCAGGACAGGCTCTAGAAACTACAGGGAAACCCTGTCTCGAAAAACAAAAACAAAAACAAAAAAATCCTGCCTCAAAAAAGCAAAACAAACAAAAAAAAACAAGATGTACACAATTTTACATGGTATGCTTATTTGTGCAGTTCAAGGAATCAAACTAGGTTTTCCTGCACGTTAGGAAAGTACCCTACCACTCACCTACATCCATAGCCCCCTGAAGTGTTTTAAGACAGTGTCTCACTCCATACACAGGCTGGTACTCACTACATAGCCCAGGCCAGCCTCAAACTTTGACTCTCCTGCCTCAGTCTTTACAATGCTAGGATTATAGGCACGAGCTGCATGCCTGCCTCCCGTGACTTATTTGTTAAAGCTTGCATTCTAACACTGAAGTCTACTCTTCTGCCATGGACTGCTATTTAGTAAGTGAAACTCCGACAAAGGAACACTATCAACTGCCCCGAGTCAATTTACTGCCTGAGAAGACCAGATACAGTAAAACCTGTATCTCAGGGAACTAAACTGCAATCCTATGCTGCTCTCCACATACAAAGATGCTACCATATTTTATCACATGTACAACACATCATTATGTTATGACACACCAAGAAAGAAAGAAGCGGCACCGAAGTGACTCATCACCAATGTTAAGACATCTCAATTTCAACAATGTTGAGACGTAGAAAAAAACTGTCTTAGAATTTAGAAAATATGATGTAAACCTGACATTGTTTACTAACATAAAATCGCTTGCCATCTTCACACACCAATTTTCCTTCTGGGCTCAATGTGTATTTTTACAACTTGCTGTATAATTAAATTCAGTATGATTCATACTTTTTATAAAGAACCTACTAATCTGCCTGGCGCGGTGCTGTATACAATTAAAGCGCGCCCCGACATTATCGCAAGTGACAACTTCTCTTTCAACGTACGTTTGTTAAGAGTATTAGTTGTCAAACTTTGTGATTTCAGCAATCCTTACACAAAATATTTTACAGACTTATTTAATTTTATGTGCATGAGTATTTTATCAGCATATATTTATGTGCCTGATGCCTAAGGTTAGCTGGGGAGGACCGACCTCCCAGAACTAGAGTTTACAGATGGTTGTGTGCCACCACGTGGGTGCTAGGAACAGAACACAGGTCCTCTGAAAGAGTAGTCAGTGCTCTTAACTGCTGAGTCATCACTCCAGCCCCACTCTTAATACTTGGAAGGGCTGGAGAGATGACTCCATTGAAAAAGTGATTACCAAACAACCATGAATGACGTTTTGAGCTAGATCCTCAGAGGCTGCACATCTATAATCCTAGCTCTGGGGAGGCAGGACTAGGCCGATCCCAGGACACTGATAACCAGTGGGCTCCAGACTCAGCAGGCGACCTTGTCTTCAAAAATAAGGTAGCCAGTTGGAGAAATGACTTAACAAGGAAAAAGTCTGCCACCCGGCCTAGAACCTGAGTTAAATCTCTGGAACCCATGGTGGAAGGAGAAAGCTGACTCCCACAAGTTGTCCTCTACCTCCACATGTGCTATCGTACACATGTGCCCATATTCTCTCTCATACACACACGACACACAAGCACACACTAAGGTGAATGGAGATGTACCTCAGCTGGTACTGTCCTTGCCTAGATCCCAATACTACATAAACAAGTCATGGTCCTGTGGTATGTCAATTCCACAGCACTAGGGAAAGTGAAGGCAGGAAGATCAAAAATCCATCCTTAGCTACACAGTAAGTTAGTTTGAGGCAACCTGCAATACAAAATTGTCATGTCTTAAAAAAAAAAAAAAGTAAGGACCTCAAGCATTTTTTACATGTAAGTTATATCTATCAAGTAAGTTACCTTTTTACATTTTGAAAATATTAATAGACTTTACAGCAGTAAGTTTTATCCTGTTAACATATAGCACTTTTATAAAAGCTTTAATATCCAAAACAAAACTTAGACTGTATGTTAAATGTTGATGTGTATTATGTGCTTTGCCTGCATATTTGTCTGTGTATGTGTGTGACCGCAGAAGAGGTCACTGGACCCCCTAAAACTGGAGTTATGGACGGTTATGAGCCACCACGTGGGTGCTGGGAATCAAACCTGGGTCCTCTGCAAGAGCAGCCAGTGCTCTTAAACTGCTGAACCATAATCAGACCCCAGAATGACATTTTTAAACGACTTCACAAATCTCTCTAGAGTGTGGCTCATAGAAGGTAGGTAGAGTCTCAGCTGTGCTTATGCAATCAATCTGGCAAAATATGTTTTGAATGTAGTTGAAAAAAGATTAGTATTTTCCAGATATTTCTGGACATAGTTCATTGACATTACACTAAAACATACATGTAGGAAACCTCCCAAAAGCTAAATGTAACATGTGGTCGGAATACTCCTAATATTCTTTCTACCTTATTCTTTGTGTCTTTTTTTATTATTTTTTTAAAAGATTTATTTATTATGTATACAACATTCTGCCTCCATGTATGTCCGCATGCCAGAGGAGCGCACTAGATCTCAGTACAGATAGTTGTGAGCCACCATGTGGTTGCTGGGAATTGAACTCAGGACCTCCGGAAGAGCAGCCAGTGCTCCAGCCCTCTTTGTGAGTCTTTTATACAAGTCTGATTTCCTAGTATGCACTGGACAAATAATGGTTTGTAAAAATAATGGTTCACTGACTTATATACAGCTCTTCCCAGAGCAGACAAACTTCTTCACACAGCATCAGAACACTGTCAGGAATGTAAGTATTATAAAACTAAACGTGCCTGGTAACTGACAGACGCTCTCAAATGCTCCACTTTAAAGTTCTGGTTTTATCACTGGCGACGTATGGCATTAGTTTGCCTAGAAATTAAGGCTTAGCTTCATTTCTGACAAAGTACTGACAAATACCTAAGTCTAAATAGTTTGGCAGTCACTTTCAAATAGAAATGGCATTCCCAAAAAGCAGCCAGTTCAGATGGCAACTCAAACACCCAGAGCCTAGAAGAGTGCAAATCCCCTGGGACCTGAGTTACAGGTGGTTTTGAGCTGCCATTTGGATCTGGGAACTGAACTTGGGCACTCTGGAAAGAAGCTAGTGTTCTAACTGCTGAGCCACCTTTAATCCTATCCTATGCAAGGGCAAGCTTTCAGGGAAGCACTCATTCTTTTCAGCAGAAGATGTTGTGTATATTAAGCAAGTGTTCTACACTAGGCTATACTCAGTCTATGAGTGGAGACAAGCTGTAGCCCAATGGAAGCACACAAAGACCCACCTGTCTTCACTTTCCGAGCAGCTGTGATTGCAAACCTGTACTCCAGACCCAGCCAAACTGCCCTCTAAACCTGCAGCACATGTGAAAGCGCACAACTGTTAACATGATCTGGGCGCACTAAGGTCCTGCCATTGGTTCTGCACCCTTGGTATAAATGTAAGTAAAGCACAACGGGCGATCAATGATTAACCTTACTATAAAGTTCTGGACTGTGGATAACATGCCTTGGGGATCCCCAAAGCAACTTCAGTAATGTGTGTAATGGATCCTTAGGAGGGTCAACTGATTCAACATTTACCAATATAATCCCAGTTCTTAGAACATGGAGACAGGAGGATTAGAAGCTAAAAGCTAGTTTTGGTCAGAATAAAGCATATATGCGCGTGCACCAATATAGAACTGAATTATTAATGACCTAAGGAACACAACTGTGTTTTCCTTTAACTGAGCATGCACGGACATACAGAGCCGGTAAAGGCACTGTACTTAAGGGCAAGAACATACCTCTGTGGTACATCAGTTAGCATGCGCAAGGCTGTATGTAGGTTAACTGCCAATACCAAAACAAATACCTAGCAATAAATCTTTTTTTTTTTTTTGGTTTTTCGAGACAGGGTTTCCCTGTAGTTTCTAGAGCCTGTCCTGGAACTAGCTCTTGTAGACCAGGCTGGCCTCGAACTCACAGAGATCCGCCTGCCTCTGCCTCCCGAGTGCTGGGATTAAAGGCGTGCGCCACCGCCGCCCGGCCTAGCAATAAATCTTAAAACAGAAACCACTATCTAAAGTATCAGAATTCAGGGGCAGTCCATACACAAATGCATTCATTACACATAGATAGTCACAAATGCTGTGCATAAAGCAGCAATGGGGCTAAGCAGAGTAGCTCACGCCCTTGATCCCAGCAGTCAGGAGAGGCTGGTGGATCGTGAGATCAAGGTCAGCCCTGTCTACATAGTGAGTTCCAGGATAGCCAGGACTACACAGAGAAACCCTGCCTCAAAAAACCAAAAATAAAATAAAACAAAGGCAGCCTAACTTGCATAGTAAGTTTCATACCAGCCAGGGCTACACAATGAGGAACCCTGTCTCAAAAGAGATACCCCAGTATTAACTCTGGAGCTAACAAGGGTGACCTTAGCTCTTTTGAGAAACTAAAGAAGTCTGGGTTTTTAATGCACAAAAAGTACACCATGACACCTAACAACCAATGATGCTGCGAGAATAAAGGGAGGGTAGAGAGATGGTCAGTGGTTATCAACACTTGCTGGTCTTGCACAGGTTCAATTCCCAGCATATTACATGGTAGTTCACAACCATCTGTTATCTCCAGCCCCACAAGATCCAACACCCTCTTCTGGTCTGTGAGGGCACTGCAAGCACAGACACATGCTGGCAACACTTTAAGGCACTTTAAAAAACAAACAAAAAAAAACTTAAAAAAAAGACAAAACATAATACTAAGTAAAATACTGCAATACACAATAAGGATAAGGAAATTAAGGACCAATTAAAGACAGCATGGGTCAACAGTGGAGCATTTAGTTACCTGCTCTAGAAACATAACTTATACAGGTATGCTGACACACCTACAATACCAGCATTCAGGACGACACAATGCAGATTTTTGAAGTCAAGGGCAGGATTCATGGTACATAGTCATCTCAGCACTTAAGAGGCAGAAGCAAGAGAATCTTAGCCTCGACATTCAAGGCTAATCTCAGCTGTAAAGAATCCCAGCCAGACAGTAGTGGCACACGTCTTTAATCTGCACGGAGGCAGAGGCAGGCAGATCTCTGTGAGTTGAAGGACAGCATAGTCTCCAAAGCTACAGAGAAACCCTGTCTCGAGGGGGAGGGGGGAGTTCCAGGTCAGCTACATAAGACCCTGTCTCAAAAAAACTACATCAACAACAAAGCAAACATGAAAAATTAAAAGCATGTATGTTGGGCTGGAAAGATGGCTTAGTGATTAAGAGTACCAACCCTCTTCCAGAGGACCTGGGTTCAATCCCAGCATCCACATGGCAGCTCACACTGTCTCTAACTCCAATTCCAGGGCATTTGACACCCACAAGAAGGAGGAAAGAAAAAAATAGGAAAAAAGATGAAGGAAGGAAGAAAATATGTTATATAAAATTGTACTTTCACATTTAATACTTTTGTCAGTCATGGTGACTTGAGCTATAATCCAGCACTCATGAAGTTCCGGCGGACAGATCAAGAAGTTGAAATCATTTTGTTCTATATAAAGAAACAAGGAGGACCTGGTAGTGGTGAGGCACGCCTTTAATCCCAGCACTCGGGAGGCAGATACAGGTGGATCTCTGTGAGTTCGGGGCTAGCCTGGTCTATAGGAGCTAGTTCCAGGACAGCCAGAGCTACACAGAGAAACCCTGTCTCAAAAAACCAAGATAACAATGAGGACCCTAAGAGAGATATACATGGATCTAATCTACATGGGAAGTAGAAAAAGACAAGATCTCCTGAGTAAACTGGGAGCATGGGGACTATGGGAGAAGGCAGAAGGGAAGGGAGAAAGAGAAAAATGTAGAGCTCAATTAAAATCAATAATTAGAAAAAAAAATCTAACCAAAAAAAAGGAAACATAGTAAAATTCCAAGACAACCTAGGCTATAGGAAAAAATAAAAGAGTACTAGTTCTGTTTACCAAAAGTGGATCATAGTTTACAGCACTCAAATCTAAGGTGCAGAAAGGAAGCAGAGGTGCAAAAAAACAAGCTCAATGCCAGCCCACTGTCAACAAGCCAGCAAGACAACCTAAACTGTCACACAGCTGACACTCAGCACCTATGTGACAGCCAGGTGTGTGTATTTTTAAATACAAAGATCTAAAAATACACCGGCAGAGTTACTGAGCCAGGGAGCTGCTGGTTACACTTCTGACCCCACAGACTGCACAAAAACACAGGTGTCCTAAAGAGTTCTGAGCATTTTAGTTTCAAATTCGAGCTTTTGTCCTACACTCAAAACTAGTGAGGTGCTGCTACAACATTCCATTTCTACCCTTCTTTAAGAATGAAGGTGAAAGATAAACTCAGCATTTCAGACAAGAAACCAAATGGATATGACCACATTATGTCTTACTTTTCCAACAGCTATACTCATCCAATAGCTTCAAAAATAAACAGTCCACTCAAAAATGAATATACATTAAGACTTACATCATGTAACAAAACCATCTACTTCCCAGAAGGAACAAAACAACAAAAGCTTCAGCAAAATAAAAAAGAAAGCACCCAAATGATAGGCAAGGTGGCAACCTGTTCTAAATGTATCTTTTCCCATTATCTAAAAACAGATAAACAAAAGTGGAGTCGCTCCTAATGGCTAAACAAATCCCCCGAAGCTGTGTTCTTAGATCACATCCTTTTATTTGTATCTAAAAAGTAATAATTTGCTCTTAATTCCAAGTTCAAATATGGGCCAGGTGGTGGTGGCACAGGCTTTTAATCCCAGCACTCAGGAGACAGATAGGCAGATAGGCAGCTGTGAGCTCAAGGCCAGTCTAGTTCCAGGACAGTTGGGCTGTTACACAGAGAAACCCTGTCTAATAAATAAACAAAAAATAAAAAGTCACCAGACGGTGGTGGCACACTCCTTTAATACCAGCACTCGGGAGGCAGAAGCAGGTGGATCTCTATGAGTTTGAGGTTAGCTTGGTCTACTCAATATCCTGGCCAACGAGTTCCAGAATATCCACAGCTGTTACAGAGAAACCCTGTCTCAAAAACAAAACAAAACAACACAACACACTAACAGAAACAAAAAGCATAGAGGCTTATTATACTTGTAATCTTAGTTCTGGGACAACTGAGGTAGGAGATTTCAGTTTCAGGGTCAGCCTGGGCTACATAGGAACCCCCCCCCTTTTTTTTCTTTTCTTTTTTTTTTTTTTTTTTGATTTTTGAAACAGGGTTTCTCTGTAGCTTGGAGCCTGCCTGGCTCAGGAAAACCTTTCTAAGCAGAAGTGGTGGAACAGACCTACCATTCCACCAATCAGGAGACTTAGGAAAAAGATTTCTTTATGTTCAAAATGAGCCTGTTCTACAGTTTCGGGCCAGTCAGAGCTACCTAGGTCGACTGTCTCAGTACAACAAATTTTTAGCTTATTTCTTACTATGAAAACATATATCAAAGCATTAGGACTTCCTTAAACTGCTACTTAAGCTCAAAGTAGCATTGCCTAGAGGATATAATTATTAATGTCTACTCAAAAATCCTTATTTGCAGAAAGGACCAGCGTGCTTTATAATGCCCTTGTATGTAGTTCAGGCTTCCCCAAGTACAAAATCATGCATAACTATGTGAGTATAATTAGCTGCTGAAACCAACTTACCAGATGTAAACAGAACTTCATCAGAGCTGACAAAACACTTGAATAACACTGAAAAAATAAAATGGCCATAACTGGCAGAATAAAACCATTGTATATCCAATTCACTCAGCCACAAAATAGGCTCCTATTTTAAAGCATACAAGTCATACACTACTAATTTGTTTCTATAAAAATAAAACTTCTAATTCTACTTCCCGTTAAGCAAGCAGAACGACATTCATGCCTTTAAATTAACATAAACTAGTTCAAAGGCTTCAGCATAATACACCAGGTCAGTAAAATAGTGGAGATTAAGGGCTGGGATGCAGCTTGTGGAATCACCAAGGCCCTGGGCTGAATCCCCAGCACAGGGAAGAAAAGAATAAGCACAAGTAGATAGTTCTTTTTATTTGTAATGCTAAGAATTGTATTGAAGGCCCTGAGATTATATCCTCAGCCTTGTTTGGCATTGTACTGGGTATTGGAGAGCTCAAGACCTCCTTCATTGAAGAGCTAAAAGAAAACTGGTCTACAGCTTCTGAATATCAAACACATGAATCATACTATAAAAATTAACTTTTAAAGGTGTCTTCACCAAAGACAAAAACCCCTAAGGCAGTAATTGTCAGCCCATGAGTCACAATCCCTTTGGGGATTGAATAACCCTTTTGCAGGGGTCGTATATCAGATATCCTGCACATCAGGTATCTACACTACGATTCATAACAGCAACAAAATTACACTTGTGAAGTAGTAATGAAAATAATTTTTTTTCTTTTTTGGTTTTTCGAGACAGGGTTTCCTGCAATGAAAATAATTTTATGGTTGGGGGTCACCACATGAGGACTGTATTAAAGGGCAGAAGCATTAGGAAGAAGGTTGAGAACCACTGCTCTAAAGAATAAACAGTACTGTTGGGCTTGAACCCATAAATTCCAGCACTTTGAAAGTGCTGAAGAGGAGGAAGACTGTGAAGTCAAGGCCAGGTCAGCAGAGAGCAAATTCCAGGTCAGTCTGGACTAACAACATGAGACTCTGATTCAAAATGATAGTAAGAGTCAGAATCAGCAGCAGCAGCAGCAGCAGCAGCCTGATAGAACAGCTCACATTTGTAATCCAAGCACTCACATGTCTGAGACAAGAGATCACTAAAAGCTAGAAACCAGTCTGAACCACACAGCTCCAGGCCAGAATGGGCTACATTGTTTCAACTCTCAATACTAAATCTCAACAATACACACAAAATTAAAATGTCAAGGTGCAATCCAGTGACTTTAATGTAGTTAAGGAAATCAAAGGTTTCCCTGATGTTTCTCTCCTTCAAAAGATAGATACCGGGGCTGGAGAGATGGCTCAGAGGTTAAGAGCATTGCCTGCTCTTCCAAAGGTCCTGAGTTCAATTCCCAGCAACCACATGGTGGCTCACAACCATCTGTAATGAGGTCTGGTGCCCTCTTCTGGCGTGCGGGCATACATGGAGGCAGAATGTTGTATACATAATAAATAAATAAATATTAAAAAAAAAGATAGATACCAAAGTTGTAAACTACTATGTTGTTGGGGTTTCTGTCCTGCCCGGTTCCCGCAGTCATTAGGTCCCAAAGAAATCACATTAACTATAAACTGATTGGCCCATTAGGTCAGGCTTCTTATTAACTCTTATAACTTTTATTAGCCCATTATTCTTATCTGTGTTAGCAACATGGCTCGGTACCTTTTTCAGCGAAGCAGTCACATCTTGCTTCTTCTGTGTCTGGGCCCACAACTCAGTCTTCTTTCCAGAATTCTCCTGTTCTCTTTGACCCACCTCTACTTCCTGTCTGGTTGTCCTGCCTATACTTCCTGCCTAGCTATTGGCCAATCAGAGTTTATTTAAAATATAATTGACAGAATACAGACCATGATCCCACACCACTACTATATACGGATAGTAAAAGTTCCAGTCTGACATTGACATGTCATTTCTAACTGCATAAAGTGAAATGGACCAAGCTACTTCTCAACTCAAAGAAAATTCTCTGAGTGGGTTAGCGAGATGGCTCAGTAGGTAAAGATGTTTGCTGCCAAGTGACCTGAGCTTGATCTGTAGGGCCAACATAGAAGGAAAGCAGCTGGGTGGTGGTGGTGCACACCTTTAATCCCAGGCAGAGGCAGGCGGATCTCTCTGAGTTCAAGGCCAGCCTGGTCGACTACAAGAGCTAGCTCCAGGAGAGGCTCCAAAGCTACAGAGAAACCCTATCTCGAAAAACAAAAAAGAGAAAAAAAAAGTACATATGTACCCATTCATACACAAATACAGGCAAAAACCAGTCAACTTAAAAACAAAGGGAGGTGGGATTTAGACATGGCTGAGTACTTCCAGAGGACCAGGGTTTAAATACCAATATCCATATGAAGGCTCACCCCATATGACAGCTCACCTATAACTCCAGATTCAGGAATCAAATGCCGTATTCTAACCTCTGTGGGTTCTGCAAGCCATGTGGTACACAGACACATAAGCAGACAAACCCCATATAGACAGAGAGAGATCGCCAGGTGTGGTGGAACAAGCATTTAATCCCAGCGCTCAGGTGACAGAATTAGACAACATGCTTACAGGGGCAACCAACCATTTATAACTTCAGTTTTAGAAGATCCAAAACCTTTTGACTCCCACAGGCCCATGCCCACATTCAGTACACAGACATACATGTAGGCAAAACATTCATACAAATAAAAATAAGGAGTACATATGCTATGATTCACATAGTATCTTTACACTTCCAAGTTCTGAACAGGAACAGTATTTTTAAAACATTCCTACATAAATATATACTAAGTATATTACCAATTTAAAGCTAAAACTCGTCATAAAATGACATTTTCCTATGTTCATTGACTTTAGTATAAATCTAATTTAATATAAATTTATAATAGAGATATAGACTGAACAAAATCTGCATTATGGGATGATTTCTGAGGGAATTCTCTACTTTGGATTAGTGATCTATCAATTCACAGCAGTAAGAATCTAAGGCCATGCAAACAAACATAAAGCCATCCAAAAAATGGCCACTGATTAATGATAAAAACCGTATCTAGTTTTTTTTTTCCTTTACAAATTTTATTTTCCAAGCACTGTTATCAAGGAGACTTACTAATTTGTTCATAGTTCTGGACTCAAAGATTGGGGGCAAAGGGGTGCCATGCTGGAAAGATGGCTCATACAGAAGACCTGGGTTGGGTTCCCAGACCCACAGAGAGGCTCACACCTATCTGTAACTCCAGCTCCAGGAGATGCAACACCCTCTTCCGACCTCTCTTTGGGCACCAGGCATGTAATTAATACTGTTACATATACACTAGATAATGTGTAAAAGATTGGCTGAAAGATCCTAAACATTCAGCAATATAAAACCATAAGATAATATATCTTAAACCGGGCAGTGGTGGCATACAATTTTAATCCCAGCACTTGGGAGGTAGAAGCAGGCGGACTTCTGTGAGTTCGAGGCCAGCCTGGTCTACAAGAGCTAGTTCCAGAACAGATTCCAAAGCCACGGAGAAACACCTTGTCTTAAAAAACAAAAACAAAAACAAAAACAAGATAATATCTTAACCATATTGCACTTGTTGATCTCTATGTAGTCCTGGCTTGTCCTGGAACTCACTTTGTGGACCAGGCTGGCCTCGAACTCATAGACACCATCCTGCCTCTGCCTCCCCAGTGCTGGATTAAAGGTGTGCATCACCACTGCCTGGTGTGCCGACCTTGTAAACGCAAGTGCAAAAGTTATGACCATAAAAAAAACACTTCATTTACTTTCCTTTTTTCAATCTTCATGTGAACAAGAGTATATATAGTATGCATGTATGTGAGTGTGCATGTGTGAGTGTACACATATGTGACTATGCATGTATGTGAATGTGGGTGAACACACAAGAGGACAACCTAAGCTACTGGTCTTTGCCGTCTACTCTGAGTCAGGGGCTGTTGTACATCGGCTACCTGACCTACGTCTTCCAAGGGTTCTCCAGGTGTCACTTCCCATTTGTCACAGGGCACAGGGATTACAGATTCCTGCTTTTAATTGGTTCTATGAATCAGAACTCTTTGATTCTCATATGTTTTAGCCCAAGCCATCTGCTTATCCTTGAAGCACCAATTTCAAATGGGAGAGAGAGGATCTGTAACCCCAGCTTTGACAGTAGGGCTGGGAACCAGTGCTTTTGGAGGGTGTTATTTAATGTGAAACAAAAGTTTGCATCAGTTTTACCCATGTATAAAAGTAGTGAAAACTATATTCAAATTATCTTCTAAAAGTAAAACAGAGCCTTGCCAAGTGGTACAAGCTTCAATCCAGAACTAGGAAAGTTGAAGCAGGGAATGTGGGAGAAGTCAAGGCCAGCTAGGGATTCATACTGAGCTCCTGTCTCAAGCAGAAAGTTAATCACATGTTACCTCATGGTGCAAGTATTTCTTAGTCCAAAGAAAACACATATCCATACAAAAGCTTACAGCCACCCAACTTACAACTTGAACTAACCCAAGCATCACGATGTAAATTCTACCAGGCTTATAGTATATGCCTGTAATCCTATTTTGATAAACTGGGGAGGAAAGATCTTAAATTCAAGGCCTGCATAGGCTACAGAGTCAAGATCAGACTGGATAACCATTCCCACCCACCCCCCAAGACAGGGTTTCTCTGTAGCTTTGAATCCTGTCCTGGAACTCGCTCTGTAGACCAGGCTGGTCTTAAATTCAGAGATCCCGTCTGCCTGTGTAAGTGCCCAGCCCAGACTGAATAACTTAGTAAGACTGGCTCAAAATTTAAAATAAAAAAAAGGCTGTCAAGATGGCTCAGTAGACAGTGGCAGCCTTTAATCCCCACACTCTGCCCAGGTAGGCGGATCTGTGATTTTGAGGCTAGCCTGGTCTACAGAGTGAGTTCCAGGACGTCCACAGCTACTCTGGGTGGGCAGGCAGCTGTCTCAGCAGGTGAAGGCACTTACCACCAAGACTAACACTTGAGTTAATTCCCAGTACCCACATGCTGGAAAAAAAAAAAAAAAAAAAAAGAGAGAACTAATTGCCCCAAATGGTCTGACACCCCCCCACACACACACACAGAGTTAGAGGCAAAAAAAAAAAAAAAACCCACAGGAGTTATCTAAACATCTAAAAACAACCTAGGGAGCTGGGGAGAAGTACAGTATGACAGACCTTGCCTACCTTACACAGGGCCCTGAGCCCAGTGCCCCCAATGCCTAGTTCTGTACACACGTGACAGCAAATGCACAAACTTCTAAGCTACAGCACATCCCCACATTTAAATACTGCTCAGCAACCTAAGAACACACAATGAACTTCAAAATTGTGACCAGTGAAGGACTACGCGTAAAAGGGACACACACTCTATATGATTCCATTCGTATATAATTCTAGAAAACAGAAAATCACCTAGGGATAGAAATCAAACCAAAGGCTGAGAGGAAGGAATACAAATTAACATAAAAAACGTTGGACACTTGGCAGTAGAAGAGGACCAGGAGATCAAAACTAACCTGGACTATGTGAGACCCTGTCACAAAGAAAGTTTGGGGGAAGATGAATCTGTTTCTTCTTGATTGTGGTGACAGGTATCATGGATAACATGTAAAGACAGCATACATCTTACCATATCTATCACTTTTAAATAGGTAGTTTCCTAGCACTCAGACAGAGGCAGCAGGACCTCAAGTAAGAGACCATTCTATGCTACATAGCCAAGACCATGTATCAAAAACCAAAGGTGGGGCTGGAGAGATGGCTCAGGGATTAAGAGCACTGGCTGCTCTTCCTGAGGTCCTGAGTTCAATTCCCAGCAACCACATGGTGGCTCACAACCATCTGTAATGAGATCTGGCGCCCTCCTCTAGTGTGCGGGCATACATGTTGTATACATAATAAATCTTTGAAAAAAAAACAAAAACAAAGGCTATGCAGGGCAGTAATGGTGCACACCTTTAATCCCAGCATTCCAGCCTGGTCTACATGGTCTACATAGCGATTTCCAGAACAGCCAGGGTAGCTACACAAGGAACCCTGCCAAAAAAAAAAAAGAAAGAAAAAAGAAAAAAGAAAAAAGAAAGAAAAACAGAAACCACAAAAGATTAATGGACATAAGAACAAAATACTCATGAACATCCTATATGCATGTCTATGCACACACTTCCTTCTACACTGTAAAAGCCAAAGCCAAACGTGAAGCTGGTAAGGAAAACTAAAAAGCATATGACAAGGGTGGGGAGGGGACACACAACCATGAGTGACACAGAACAATACAGAAGCTATGTATTATGTCTACTCTTTCCCCTTTTTGGATGCTTTTGGTTTCTAGATCACAAACAGGAGCTTGTATGTGTGCTGGTCAACAATCTATCATCTGCAGCCTCAGATACTGTTTTTCTCTGCCCACGCCCCCCTGGCCCCAGAGAGGGTTGAGATTGGGATAAGATCTTACTATCATTTTATATAGCCCAGAATGGCCTCAAATTTCTGAGAATCACCTGCCTTTATGTCTGGAATCCTGGGATTATAGGTATGTTTCAATACACCAGCTATTTCCATTATTTTTAACAGGAGAAAGCATTTACAAAAATATGAAGCAAAAACAAAACAGGTAAGTATAATATGGCCAATAAATCCTGGGGAGAACAACACGCTACAGGGAAGCACCAGCAGGCTAGCATTTAAGGATGATTCCATGCCAGCCGCTGGAGCATCAGCATCTCTCATCCCTGGACCCTTCTGGACCTCCTGAAGCAGGAAGTACAGGGGCAGGATCCAGAACCAGTTTTAACAAACCCTCCAAGTAATTAAGATCACACTCAAGTTTGAGAACTATTATTTAAAGGATAAGATTATGAGTGGCTGTTTTCTTTTCTTTTTTTGTAACCTGTATTTTCCCCAATTACTTTATTATAACACTTTCAAAACCCAACTAAGTCTTTCATTAAAGTATTTTATTAAAACACAGTCTCTCTGGATCTCCAGGGAAAAAGCTACTACACTGTAAGCATTGTAAAATCTGAACTGCATGTCTAAAAACCATGTTTCTTGGAACCATCAATCTGTTAACACAGAACAGGATACCAACTGCATGTATGCATAAACACCATCCAAGGTACTGGGTAAGTCGCGCTACTCCAACCAACAAACCTAGGTCGTCTTAATGTTTGCACACAGAGAAAGGTCTCTTACAGATCACATCTACACAAGATTTTTCCCTTCTAAAAGTTCAACTTTGCCGGACAGTGGTGGCACATGCCTGTAATCCCAGCACTCAGGAGGATTTCTGTGAGTTAGAGGCTAGCCTGGTCTGCAGAGCAAGTTCCAGAATAGGCTCCAAAGCTACAGAGAAAAAACAAAAACCCAAACAAACAAACAACAAAAAACTTACCTTTTAGGCCTGTTCCACAACACCTTCACTGCAAAAATCACAAAAATTTCTGCTTTACCAAAGTGTTATTTATAATGATCTCTTTGCCACCAAAATCTACACAAGGAAGACAAATTCAAAAATCTGGGAATTGCCAAATCTTTAACTTTTAGCTTTAAGACCATGAAACTGTTCTTTCATCTTACCAACTCACTGAGAGGCCACAGGAAATAAGAGGTCAACCACAGGTTGCCAATGAACACTAGGGCTAGCTAGTTAAAAGACTGTCCACACTTTGAACACAAATTAAACAGTAACGATGCCTAGCTTGGGGAATAGAATAACTGATTAACAGCAAAATATCGAAGTTAAAGTCATGATAAATGCCTTCACATTTCATGCTTGCTTTTGTTCTAATGCCTACTTTAAAATAAGGCATTGATTAATATATATGTGTATATATATATATTAATATATATGAGAGAGAAATACTTTTCAACTTCTTAAAAAACACCAGGTTTGGTTATTTGAGACAAAGTTTTTATGAAGGCCTAACTGTCCTTGACCTCAAAGACACCCACCTGCCTTTGCCTCCCAATTATTGGGATTAAAGGTTGGGATTAAAGGTGTGAGACACCACCATGCCTGGCGGAAAAAAAAAAAAAAAAAAAAAACAAAAAAAGAAAAAGAAAAAAGAAAAAAAGGAAGAAAAAAATCAATTTTGAAAGTACAAAATATT
This sequence comes from Arvicola amphibius, assembly GCF_903992535.2. Classification (NCBI taxonomy): domain Eukaryota; kingdom Metazoa; phylum Chordata; class Mammalia; order Rodentia; family Cricetidae; genus Arvicola; species Arvicola amphibius. The sequence continues at coordinate 177,367,351 of NC_052048.2, forward strand.
CTAAAAAGCAAGATAACACACAGTGCTGATCTGACATGCCATCCTTCCTGGCTTAAAGGAACAATTTAATCACTAATCCCATAGACACTATGTCCACCACAGTCATCTTTTCACGAATCTCTCCAGACACACAGAGCCTTGCACAAATAGGGGGCACAAATATTTAGGGGTTCAAACTTGTTACAGAAAATTTCTGGGTAATCTCTCAGGGCTGCAAACCCACCAGACTTTCAGCTTTGGAGGTCCATTTCCACCACACCTTTATTTAAAACAGCATAGCCTGTCTTGTTACCAAAATCCTTCTGGAAAAGACAGTCTCTGAAAACTCAGTATTCTTTAATTTCCAAATATTACAGCAATAGCAGGGTGAGCTAAGTACCCATTATGATAAGATCCCGTTTTCTGGTTTAATTTTCTTGAATCTTAAAAGAGTACAGGGTTTTTTTCCTCCTTGAAAATACACTTGGTCTAGTGAGCGGCTCACAAGGCCTCCCCAGCCCCCACCTCTTTTGTATGTAAACACACTCTTGTCACACACTCCCATCAGCTGTTTGGTAGCTCCACCCCTCCTCCTTTTCCGGGTAGTAACAGAGTAGCCAATGAGCTGCAAGGAGCTGTGTCTACGGCCTTTTGCCTGCATACGCTTTTCCAAAACAAGCAGCTCTAGCCTTCAGCAGGGGCACTGGTTCACAGATAAAAGGCTCACCAGGGCTGTGCAACAGGGCGAGACAGTCACCCCCACCAACAAGGAAAGCCATGTAACCTGAGCTGTTTGTTCCTCCACCGGGGAGAACTTCTACCAATATTCCTTTAGGGCAAATCACGCTTAAGGTCACCAGAGTCCCAGGTCTCAGACAATCTAAATAATCAGTGGTCGCCTAGGGAAACCTCAAGGGTTGGTGGTGATCCAGTGCTGCTCTCAGGCTGGCAATCTCCCTGACTCTGGCAAGCAAATGGCTGCACCATCCACGACCATTCCGCCGGACCGAGGCTAAGGACAAGCGCTTTGATTCCACAGCGCCCAAAAGTCATGTAAATCAGTTTCTCGGCTCCTGTGGAGGTTTGCACAACCTTCAGCTGAGGCTCAGAAGAGAAACAATGAATGAGTCAGAGTTTCAGAGCATAATCGCCCAGCAGATTAAGTGCACTGGCGCAAAACACTCACTCCCTGCAGAACTTGGGAGTCAGCTCTCTTACCAACCAGTCACAAAAGAAAGATCAGACTCCGGAGAGACGGTATCTAGCTAGGTGGTGGAAAGCAGCGACCAATTAGTCACACGTCCTCTTCCCTCCCTACCCCCACGCCGCTACTTTCCTACTATATAGGTTCCCTGCCAGGCAGTAAATCCTTGTGGTATAATTACGCCCAGAGACAGCCAAAAATGGGCTGAAACAGGAGACTTCGATGAAACCGGCTATTAGCCTCCACACCAAAGAAATCATCCAGGGACAAGGGACAAGAAGTGCTATACATTCCTTTAAACCTCCTTCCACTTCCTTACCACCATCTTCGTGTTTAACCCTCGCACTGACAAGCAATTGCACTCGTCTCAGCAGGAGGCTGGGGAATCTGCTCTTCAATTTCTCACTAAGTATACCTTTACCCCCAAACTGTAAACTCCACTTGGGCCTACTGGTGGGAATTCAACCGAGAAAGGAGGCCATAAAATCCTCCACGACACACACCAACACACAAAAGGAAATCTGAAAAATTTTAACTTCCAAACTACATGAAACCAGAAAATAAACTCGAGGCAGAGATAACCTCTAGCTTTCAAATCAAAACTGCTGCCCTCTTATCTCAGAGAGCGACAATTTTATTAAAGAGCCCTGCTTTCTTTTGTCAGCAAAGGGAAGGTGGGGAAAGCACAGAAGCCAAAGCCAGGCATCTTTGCCTTTCTTCATCTTCTACTAAAAATAAGCTATGAAATAAGCCACTTAGGGAGAGGGGAAAAGAGACACCCTGCTGTTCTTTGTCTGTTTCCCTCTCCCTCACCACCCCCCACACCCGCCACCCCCCCACACACCCGGACTCCTAAATGCGGTAATCATTCTAGATGCCACAACTACTACGTGAACAAAAGACACTGTATGGCAAAGGCATCAGGTCAAGCTAGGCCTCGATCTTTATTCTCAGTCTTTAGGAAACCTATGTATGAACATAATTCAAGGAACTGACATAGATCAAAAACAGCTGGAATTCTTCCCCCCACCCCAATTATATATTAGGGTGAAATTCACATTAGGTGTGACAGTCAACTCTCAATTCAAGTCAATAATAACTTCTGAGTCTGCCACCATGTCACTTCCTAGTTTCTAAACAAAAATAAAGCCCTCAAACTGCTTTGTGTAAAATGTACACACAGCCATAGTTACAAGTTTTCCTGTGGTCTTATGAAAAGCCAACACTCCTGGTATCATTCACAGACTTAAAAAGCAATCAGCCACAAACGGCTCATAGAGAGTTGATTTCACTTGTGCCTAGGTGTATCTGGCATATTACCCTTTATTACTGGCTGCTCTGATCCCTCCTACTACCCTTTCCCCCAACCCTCAAACTTCAGAGTTTACCCAGTATTCAGTATTCTTAATGTCTAGCCCCTGGCAAAGGAGAAAAACACGGTCTTATTACTGAAAAGATGGATTGGACAGGGAAAAAAAGATAAAAAAAAAAAAAAAAAAAACAACTCTTGCCTAGGCAACTTCCTCTCCCATCCCCCAAATTAAAATCCTATGCAAAAACTACTTTTTAAAAAACTTCAGCAAATTCCATAACTGAGTTTCTGCCAACCACACCTGATTGCTAGAAAAGGTCAAACAATCAAAAACAGTAACAAATAAAAGAAGGAATTCACCTGAAGAATCTAGCCAAACAACTTGAGTTATATAAACAAAATCCTGCAACAGGGGGAAACGATGGGGGATGGGGGTGAGGCAGAAAGAGAAACAGGAGACAGGACTCTTTTTAACAGCCTTTCACCTTCCCAAGGGATTAGCTATTTAGAACACCAGCTTCTCGCCCCCCCATTGGCCCTCAAAAAATAAAAAAACATTTCTTAAATACTCGATTTGTCTCAGGAACCTTCGCGAATTTCTCTAGCTAGTCATGAAATAATCAGTCTGGATTCCAACCAAAACCACTGCCTGGAAGACTTATCAGTTACAGTTCTCCCACTGCCACCTCGGGCGCACATATAAAGTTGGGGGAAGGGGATAGAAAATAAAAGATGTCACTCGGCCCAGATCAGGGCAAGCAGTCTCAAGAACCGTACTCTCACAGAGGGAGTTTTGCTCAAGTGGCTAGGACAGGGGCTATTTTGTTCAGGAGCTCCCCTTTCTCTCCTTCCTCCCAGCTGTCAGATCCACAATATGGAGGAGGGTGGCCTGCCTGCTAAGAGGGCCTGGGGGTCCTCACTGCACGCACGAGTGGGATAGGCTTTGTCAGTCGAGAGAAAAACAGGGACGTTCTCCAGACCAGAAGGCTTAACAAGAGTGTCTGATTTAAAACACACGGAGCTCCTTATTACAAGAGGGGCCTGAGCAGACTACTCTCTTCCTAATATAGAAAGGAATTAGGGATAAAGAAGGTCGATTGAGTTACCCCAGTTTAAACAGCACTGTGAGTGGAAGGAGCCCAGACACCTCAGAAAAAAAAAGAAAAAGAATAAGAAGAAAGGTTTCCCTCTCAGGAAATTTCTATCATGAGTACATAAATCCAAAGCTAGCAAACAGGAAGCAAAGACCCTGAAGATGAGCTCCCGGTGACGAAGGAGGTGGCTAGCCACCCCACCCCCCAAGAAAGGGCCGTCTTAGGAATCCAAACGTCGTGGAGGAAAAGTCACGGGCTCCGGGGGGTGCAGGGAGAGCGAGGAGCAACGCACATCTCGGGGGGCTGCAGATAAAGGGGACCTGAAAAAGCCCTCGGCTCCGGGGAGGTGCTAAGGGGCCGCCGTAGGCACCGGGGAAAGGAGAGGAGGCGCGGCCAGTGGCCTGGAGTGCCCCGAAGCCCTCGCCTGGGCACCCCCATCCGCCCCACACGCAGTCCGAATTCCCCTCCATGAAGGATACAGCTTGACTACGTCCGTGTCCATCCGCCTCTTGCCGGGACTGGGGGATGACATGTTGTCGCCGCCGCCGCTGCCTCCCCGTCGCCTGCGCCGCCGCCGCCTCTCTCCCCTCCTTGGCCCGTCTGTCACGGGCCCCGGGCCCAGCTCGCAGGGTCCCGCGGCCGCGCCGGCTCCTCGGCCGAGGTGGCAACACCCGCGCGGTCCCGTGGGGTCCGCTCAGCCGCCGCCGCCGCCCCCCGCACGGGGGAACACCGGGCACTGCCCCGCCGAGTGGGGGCGGGGACCCAGGCGCCCGCTCGGGCTGCCCTCCGGCTGAGGCTCCGCCGCGGCCCGGGCAGGCGCTGCTCCGCGCCGTGCGCCGCTCCCCCCCTGCCTGCGCTCGCTCGCTCGTCCGCCTGCCCGCCCGCTCACGCTCTCGCCAGCTCCCAGCTGCTTCCTCCACAAGCCGACGACTCCAGCACGGTCGGCCTCTCTACCCGAGCCTCGCTCTAGGCTCCGTGATGTCACCTCTGTGACGTCATCTGAGGGGCGGGGCTCCGTGGACGGGGCGGGGCGTCGTCCCGGGGTAGATTTCTCCAGGGAGTTCTGGGAGATGTAGTTCCTCTTTCTCCTGCCCGCCTGCGTACCTCTATCCCCTCCCCCAACTACCCCTCACACTTCATCGCTCAACTGCCAGTGTCGTTACCATCAACATAAACGATGGTAGTAAATAATGGCAGTATGATTGCATTCATGTGCTTTATGAGCCACCCTCACACACGATGTTACAAAGGGCTGTTTGGATATGGAGGAGGCCAAAGTGGCAATTACTCAGACTGGTGTCCAAATCTGGAGATTCCCATACCAGCATGTTCTCTGCACTCTACTTCCTTTTCAGATGGAAAGAATTTGTTTGCAGGGATTGTAGACTACAGCAAGGCTTCCTCAGAGCTTGCAAACCAGGTTTCATTAATCCTCCACACAAGGCCCGTAATTCCTGGAGTGCAGGAGAAGCAGCAAGGTGGCAAGAACAGAAACAACTGGGTACCAACATCCTTGTTCTACAGAATTTGAGGTAAGTTTTAAACTCACAATGTGTTACTGATAGACGCATCCTAAATAGGCCCTAATTCAGAACAAAAATGGTTCTGCCCTCCAAACTCCCATATCAACCATGTGTATTTGCTTATTCATTTAATAAACATTAAGTGCCACTATGTTCTTATGGCTCTGAGTTCATGAGGATATAGTGGGAATGACGATAAAATTCACACAACCCTCCCAGAATGACCTGAGTGTCAGCATCATTTGGGAGCTAGTTAGAAACACCACCAAAGCAGGGCCTGTCTTGAAAAACAAACAAACAAACAAACAAAAGCCCCTAGAAGGGCCTTCGGCCTACTCAGTTAGCGTACCCAGTTGAACAAAGTTCTCAGGTGGTTCCCTAACAATGAAGTTTGAGAGATACTGTTCTACAGGGCTCCAAAGCTTTAACTATTGTCTTTCCCTTGGGGCTACACTGTACTTTGAAAAGTCAGGTGTTGTGAGCTGGGTCCCCTTTAAAAGCCTAACACACACACACACACACACACACACACACACACACACACGCTCACCCACTTCTGGGACCAGAGCAATGGGCTAAAGTTGAACATTATTTGCTCCTATCATTCTAGCCCTCAGTACGCCAGCTATTTTTTAATTGCAACAACCATATTTAAATATCCAATGCAACAGCATGAAACAGCCTTAGCTATTGTGCAACCGTCACTACTGTTTATTTCCAGAAACTTCTCATCAATCCCAATAGAAACTGTGTACCCGTCTAGTAATAACTCCTCACCCCCATTCCCAGCAGCCCCTGGAACCACCATTCTCTGTTCTGGGGAGAAAAAACATGATTCATTGCCTTCTCCTTCAACAAATGCGTCAGCAGCCATGCGTGGAAGGACTTCTAGCCCCCTTTATCTGATCACTTTTTTGAAGGAAAGAAAAACAATGGGTTGTCTTTCTCACGGTCCACACCGGACTCCCTAGGCTGTTACTGCTGCTACCTGCTCTCCTAGAGTGGCTCCCCTACCCCCCTTGGCCTGACTAACTCCCACCCCTGTGCTACGACAGTGGTTTTCACGTGTGGCCCAATGCTTCAGAATCACCTAGAGAGCTTTGTAATCTCACAAGCGTCCAGGAACTGCCCCTGGGGACTGATTCAGAAGGCCCAGGGTGAGTCCTCAATGTCCTTGTCTTTAACAGGCAACCTCAGATGGTTTTGATGCTGGCCAAAGTCGGAGAGCCTCTGCCTTCAGTATTCCAACAGGCATCTCAATTTCAGAACACCTATTTGACTACCCCTTGCCTCTTAGTACGTTTATAAAGTCCTATGCCAAGAAGACAGAAACTGTGTACCCTCTGCTCCCCCCATACCAAGTAGCACTTAGAGGATCCATGGTTATTGTCTCTAAAACCACAGCATATATACAGAACAAACAGGAAATGGGGGGGTCAAGGAAGAAACACTCAAGGGAAAGAGGCCTAGAGTGGGGGCCTAGGAATTCTACCTGGTGTTTTCCTCTTTACCGATAGAACTGCTGTGAGCAAAGAACTTGGCAAAAGAATCAGAGCAGTGTTTCATAATGGAAACGTGCAGGCCACACTAATGGTGGCAAGGCTGCTCTGTCCACGTGTTAGCCCTTCAAGTGATCTCAGCAGAGGGAACGTCCTAAAGGAGACTCCTGATATTGCTAGGAACTATTTTGTTTTCTTTTTTGTTTGTTTGTTTGTTTGTTTGTTTTCGAGACAGGGTTTCTCGGTGTTGCTTTGGAGCCAGTCCTGGAACTAGCTCTTGTAGACCAGGCTGGCCTTAAACTCACAGAGACCCGCCTGCCTCTGCCTACCGAGCGTTGGGATTAAAGGCGTGCGCCACCCCGGCCAGCTATTTTCTTCTTATTTCTGTTTGATGCGTACGAGTGTTTGCACACGTGAATGAAAGTATACCCTGAGCTAGGCGTTGGTGGCGCACTCCTTTAATCACAGCACTTGGGAGGAGGAGGCAGGCGGATCTCTGTGAGTTCAAGACCAGTTTGGTCTGCAAGAGCTAGTTCCAGGACAGGCTTCAAAGCCACAGAGAAACCCTGTCTTGAAAAAGAAAGAAAGAGAGAGAGAGAGAGAAGTGAGAGACCGATAGGCGGGAGAGGAGGAGAGAGAGAAGAGAGAGAGGGAGGGCGATGATGAGAGAGAGGAGAGAGGATGAGAGAAAGACAGACCGAAACGAAAGAGAGAGGAGAGAAGAAGGATGAAAGGACACAGGACAGGAAAGAAAGAAAGAAGGAAAGGAAAGAAAAGAAAGAAAGACAAAAGAAAGGAAGCCCGAAACAGAAAGATATACAGAAAGAAGAACAAGACCCAACGAGAAAGAAAAGAAAGAAAAAGAAAGAAAAGAAAGAGGTGCACCCTGTCCCTGTGTCGGGTGCCCTTGGAGGCCAGAAAAGAAAATCAGATGCCCTAGAACTGTGTTACAGGCAGCTGTGAGCCCCTGGGAAACAAACTTAGATCCTGCTCAAAAGCTGCACCTTTTCTTAACTGTGGAGCCATCTCCCCGGCCCTAGGAAGGACTTTAACTCTCTAGGTTACTTAGGACAAATCCACCACTCCCTGCTTTTAATTATGCCTCAGGATCTTGCTTGTATCCTCCCTGAGTCTCAAATTTTCTCATCTATAAAATATGGACTCTGATGCTCTTACCCTGCTTGAGTCGGTTGATGGAGTCAGTGGATAAGATTGAGGTGAAAGCCCTAGATCCGAGGGCTAGAAACTGTGAGCTGCTTTCATAGAGGGCATGGGAAATCCTGATGACCAGGTTTGCTATGTACTGGTGCTGGCCTTATCTACAGCCACCTGTACCCCATTTTCCCCACGACTTACATACCATTTATAGGAGGAAGTTCTTCGCTTTGGGGAAATTGATTTTGTTTACTTGTTCTTGAGGATGCTATCACATCCATTTTCCCTCTCTGTGTCAAAAGTATGCACACATTTCTCTCTGGGTATTTTGCCAGTTGTTCTTTGGTGAATGCACCTCCCCTAGTCTGACCTTCCTTCCTACTTCCGGAGCTTTAGGCAACTCTTGAGCCTGCCCTTGACTGTGTAAGTTCAAAAACTCTCCCGTGGTTTAGCTAAAGAAAACTGAAGTTACTACTGAATCTGTTAGATTTGCTTTCGCCGTTTACTCCTGTTTCAGCCGCTCAGAATGTCAATAATTTACTCTAAGACAACACCAGGGCCTGGGAGTGTCTGTTTATACTTGTGTACTCGAAGACGGTGCTCTGGAATGAGCGATGTGCTTCCTTATCAGGTACAGCCAAGGGGCGCCTGGGAGGGAGCAGCTGTCCGACCCTGCCTGACTCACCGGTGTTGCAATCTGAGAAATGGATTCTGGGCCTGTTTATCTCTGCCCAGGGCAAGGCTAAGCTTGACCAGCGGGGGCCTCTGAGCTCAGAAGCAGCTTCTGCGAGGCAAGAAAATGAGCTTGGAGAGAATATAATGCTTCTAGCAAAACACTAAGATGAAACCAGTTATTTGGCAGAGTAAGTGGAAGAGGGGCAATGAGAACCTAAACAGCTTCTGAAATGACCTGTTAATCCTTAAGGAGAATTTATGGCTGTCCCTTCCTTCCCAGTGTGAAAGTCCCCCATTACAGTCTCCTGTTTCCATGGCGCTGTTGCTCAGAGAAAACAGTTCCCAGGGAAGGTCTGGATCCTTCAGGGGTTCATTATATCAGTGACTCTACTCCCGGGAACAAAAAGCTGTAAAACTCTGCCTTGGGGCCTTGGCTGTGTCGGTAGAGTGCTTGCCACATGAGCACAAGGACCTGAGTTCGGATCCCCATGTATTACTCTGTAATCTCAGTGTCCTCCCAGGGGGATGGGAAGCAGAAAGCCTGAGAATCTGCAGGAGCTCCTAGGCCAGGTAGCCAGTGGCCAGTCAACAAAGTGGAAGGCAAGGACCCGTGTCCATGGTTGTCCCCTGACCTCCACATGCATGCCTGAACTGAAACACACATGAATGTTTGCACGTATACACACACACACACACACACACACACACACACAACTAAACCTAAAGCTCACTTCAAGTCATCTCTATGTAACCCAGTCATAGTGTGTTCTCAGGAGCAGTAAGAGCTAAGTATGACTCAGTAGCAGCTTAGAGACCCAGATCCCTTCTTCTGCCAGTCCCACCTATCGCTAAGAGAACCTTGGATTAGGTCACCTGGCCTTTTAGCTTCTATTTTCTCGTCTGAAAACAAGAGGACAGCTTCTGTCAGAATCACAGAGGAGATGCTGCCTCCTCTATGGCACCAGTCATGTGTGACGTCCAACGTCTGCTCATGCGTGCACACGCAGCTTCACACACACTCCCCAGCATCAACCTCGAGGGAGAGAAGAAGCCTGGGAAATTACTCACACCTATGTCTAGGGAACTCCCACTTGGGCCAGGTGTCCTGGCTAGAGCCCTTGTTTCCACAGGTGGTATCCTGCCTTTTCTTTTCCATGGTTATCTCCCTGTTCTGGAGATATGGATGCCTCAGATCTCTGAGCTGCCTAGTCCCCACGTGACCTCATTCAGAGCTTTAACTGCTATCCCTACTGACTCCTGAGAAGACACCATGATACAGGCCTTCACCCTTCAACTCCAGACGTGTGTAGAGAGGCCTATCTAGCCTCTCCTCAGGATCCAGAATGCGCTTCAGATGCCACACCCTTTCCTCTTCTTCACAGGTTTCTTCATCTTGGTAAACATCAACTTAGTTAGAAATAGATGAAATGACTATCTAAGGTTAAGAACCATCGTTTAAACTGGGTGGTGGTGGCCCAGGCCTTTAATCCCAGCACTTGGGAGGCAGAGGCAGGTGGATCTCTATGAGTTGGAGGCCAGCCTGATCTACAAAGAGAGTTCCTGGACAGCCAAGGCGACACTAAGAAACACTGTCTCGAAACAAAACAACAACAAAGGAACCATTGTTTAACCTAATGTATCCGAAGACTATGTCATTGTTTAAAATCTTTCTCTAAATCTTATTTACATCAGAAGATCTGTAGCTTCTACCATCCAAACATATCCAGACTATCTACCTTGTTTTTTTGAGGCAGGGTCTCTCATTGGCCTGTAGTTTGCCATGTAGGCTAGTTTGGCTGGCCCCTGAGGCTGGGATCCGTCTGTCTTTGCCTCCCCAGCCTCCCTAGTGCTAGGGTTGTGAGTGGGGCCAGCAAAAACACTGTGGTGCCACCATGTTGTATGTGACTTCTGGGGATCAAATTCAGGTTCCCTTGCTTGCAAGGTAAGCACTTTGACAACTGAGCTGTCTCCCCAGCCCCTTGTTTGTTTTGGGAGACAAAGTCTTACATCACCCAGGCTGACCTAGAATTATGGTATCGATCAGGTTAGCTTCTAATATGTGATAATCCTCTTGCCTCTGCATCCTGAGGCCTGGGACTATATCCAGTCTACAAACCATGTATTCTTAAAACCATGAGCCAGCTATTGTCTCCTTACTGTTCAAAACCCTTCTAAGGTTTCCTGTTTCAAACCGTAAAGAACCAAAGTCATCGCGGGTTCCGAGACCTGGCAGAAGGAAGTCCACCACGTTTCCTTACTCCTCTCCAAAGGCACAGGATTGGTTGCTCTTCACATATATGAAGTATGTTCCTAGGCCTTTGAACTTGACCCTCTCTTAGCCTGAAATTATTTTCCCTTTAGAGAATTAGCACTGTCTAGCCTCACTTAGGTCTTAGCTGAAACCAACGGAGCCCCTCCCTGCCCCCCCCCCCCAGTGAACACCGTATTTCAGTCCCCAGTCTACCTTGGCACAGTCTTCCGCTTCCTTCTTCCATAGAACTTCCTATCCCCTGCTCATTGTCCTCTACTACCAGAACATAGGCTTCACAGAGAGAGAAGTTTTGTCTGTCTCACTTACTCCTATACATGGAGTGCCTAGATCAATATGTGAAACACAAATTGGCCATATTAAACAGGCCTGGTGGCTCATAGCTATAATCCCATGCCAGCTCTCATGAGGTTGAGACAGGGAAATTGCCAAGAGTTCAGAGACAATCTGGGCAAAATAATAAACAAACAAACAAACAAATATCATACACTAACTCTGAAGGATGGCACACCCTTGTGAACCCAGCACTTGGGAAGCAGGAGAATGGTAACTCAAAGTTACCATCAGCTGCTTGAGCCCGGTTTCCAACCAGGGGCTGGAGAGCTAGCTCATTTATTCGGTCAAGTGTTTGTTGCATCACATAAGGATGTGAGTTTGACCCTCAGAACCCACACAGAAGATCCGGTCATAGTCGCACCAGTTTGTAATCCCAGTGCTGAGGAGTCAGAGACAGACTGGTCGCTAATCAGTGGGCTCTGGGCTCCATCTCAAAAAATAAGGTGAATGGCACCTTATTTCTCAAGGAATAACACTTGAGACTGTCTGTTAGTCTCCATATGCTTGCACATACATGTGCCCCTATACACACAGAGAGAGAGAGAGAGAGAGAGAGAGAGAGAGAGAGAGAGAGAGAGAGAGAGAGAGAGAGAGAGAGAGAGAGAGGAGAGAGCTTGGGGGAAGAGAATTGGCTACAAAAAACTAACAGCTTGGGCTGGAGAGATGGCTCAGCGGTTAAGAGCATTGTGTGCCCTTCCAAAGGACCCGAGTTCGATTCCCAGCAACCACATGGTGGCTCACAACCATCTGTAATGAGGTCTGGCGTCCTCTTCTAGCCTGCAGGCATACACAGACAGAATAGTGTATCCATAATAAATAAATATTAAAAAAAAAAAACTAACAACTTTGACTAGTCGCTTCTCCCAAAAGTTGCTTCTGGGCTGGTGAGATGGCTCAAGGAGAATAAAAGCACTTGCCACACAAACCTGATGACCTGCTGAGTGATCCCAGCACTCGTAACTCACAACTTGGAAGTTGTGTCCTGACTGTCACAGATACCTCTTAGAGTCTCATTAATCAAACAGAAGCTCAAGGACAATTTTATTAGAATTTTAAAGAAAAGCCTAAGTGTATGCCAGACATAAACTTCAGGGCCGGCCCAGAGGAGGACAATGACAGAAAGAAGCTTAAACTAGCATGGAGGTCAGCGTATCATAGACAGAGACAAGTAGCCACACCGTGGGAAGGGAGGCTTATTCAAATGGTGAGGGGAAAGTCCAAAGTGTTAAGGAAAGCAGTCTAGAGAAAGAGATAAGGGAGAAAAGGGAAAGTTATGACTTTCGGAATGATTCAAAAATAACAGAGGCCGGGCGGCCGTGGAGAGAGCACCTTTACTCCCAGTACGCAGGAGGCAGAGGCCTGCAGGTATCTGTGAATTCAAGGCCAGCCTGGTCAGCAGAATGAGTTCTAGGACAGCCTCCAAAGCTACAGAGAAACAAAACAAAAACAAAAAACAAACAAAAACCCCAGAAATAACAGAGAAGTGTACAGGCTGCATGCCTGCGGCACCAAAGCCCCTGCAGCCCGTAGTCCACAGCATTAGAAGTGAGATTATGGAGAGGAACAGTAAAGAACTCTTTAAAGTACTAATTACTCTACTTATCTCTTTAGCATGGCTTAGAGTGAGCCCACTTCCTAGGGGTAGGCCCTGGGCCATTTGGAGTGTTAGCTAAATACCCAGGCCAGAGATTCGATTCTCTGTCTCTTCTCTCATATATTATTTGATTTATTCATTTTATATTATGTGTGAGGTTTTTGGGGTTTTTTTTTTGCCTGAATGTATGTAGGTATACCACATATACTGTGCTTAGTGCCCTCGAAGGTCAGAGGCGGCATTGGAATCGCAGGACTGCAGTTGTGGATGGCTGTGAGCTACCGTGTGGGTGCTGGGAATCAAATCTGGATCCTCTGGGAGAGTAGTATGCGCTGTCAACAGCTGAGCTATCGTTCCAGCCCCTCTATTCTCTTGGCCAGAATTTTTTTTATTTACACTAACAACATGTGCACCAGGCACATATGCTCCTACACTCACACATACTCCCACTATCTCATACATGTGCAAACACACACACGATACCACCACAATACCAACAACATTTAAAATGAGATGGCTCAGAGAGGAAAGGTACTCACAACCAAACCTGAGTTCAACCCAAGAGATCAAGAGGCTGGGAGGGGAACGCCAACTCCCCATAGTTGTCCCCTGACCTACACATATTATGGAGGCATATGCAGCAGCCACACACATACAAATTAATTAATTAAAATGTTAAAAGAAATGTTTAATCGGTTCTTCCTAAAGTTCTCTTTGGAGTGGCAGGAAGGCTTATGTACTGAGCCTCTCTAAATCAGGCACTGGGCCAGGGTGTGACATTTACAACCTAACCATCTGCAGGACAGATGAGGGCTCCAAAAAGTTAAATGACTTGCCCAGGGTCACACAGATAGGCAGTGGAAACATCAGGATTCATCCATTCATTTGGTTTGGCTCTGGAGACGCAACCTCGTTTGTTAACTCCAGGGGAAAACTTCATTTGTAGATGTTGATGGATATTTTTTTCTGTTTCCTACTCCAAATTCCACTTCTCTCATAACCTTGGAGATACCTGGCCCCAGCTGGGGCTGAGGAGAAGGCTAGTGGCTAAGAGGGCTCATTGTTCTTCCAGAGGATGAGATTCCCCACACACATGCCCATCCGTGAAAATAATTAAAACAAACAAAGGTTTCCAGACTCTTCGGAAGAGAAAGCGTCTCCTCTGTACTCCCCGTACAGTGAGGTGACAGTTCCAGCAGTTGCTCTGAGGCCTTGGAGCAGCCCTTGACCTTCTGTTCACACCAGTACACTGTCCACCCGCCAGGCCAACATCTATCACCTTTCTGGACTCTTGCCCCACCTTCACCCCACAGTCCATTCTTCACCCATCTATTAGGTTTAAGTGGTTCCAGGACCCCTGCAGATACCTGAATCCATAGATGCTCAGGTCACTGATAAAAATTAATACACTGGCCAGGCGGCGATGGCGCACGCCTTTAATCCCAGGCAGGGGCAGGTGATCTCTGAGTTCAAGGCCAGCCTGGTTCCAGGACAGCCAGGGCTGCAGAAAAACTCTGCCTCAAAAAAAACAAAACAAAAGTGGAATTTGTTATACTGGTCAGCCTTAACTTTCTGAGTTGCTGGTACCCTAGGTCCAATAATGCCTCACCTTCCTAAACATTTGGTCTTCTCCAGATTAGTTTAATAACCCACACATGTATTCAGTGTTAAGTAAGGACTCACCATAGTGTGTTGTTAGGGAGTAATGAAACAATAATGAAAAAGAAATTTGTACATATTCATATAGACATGATATATTAAAGTTTTAAATTATTTATTTGGGCCGGGCGGTGGTGGCACATGCCTTTAATCCCAGCACTCGGGAGGCAGAGGCAGGCGGATCTCTGTGAGTTCGAGACCAGCCTGGTCTACAAGAGCTAGCTCCAGGACAGGCTCCAAAGCCACAGAGAAACCCTGTCTCGAAAAACCAAAAAAAAAAAAAAAATATTTATTTGGGTTTTTGAGACAGGGTTTCTCTGTGTATCTCTGTAAAATACTTGTTTTTATTATTATTTGTGTGTGTGTGTGCGCACACACGCGTGTGAGAGGCCACAACTTAAGTGTCAGTGGCAGAGGACAGTTTTGGGAATCCATTCTCTCATTCTAGTGTGGGATCTGGGGCACAGACTCAGGTTTTCAAACTTATGCAGGATCTGACGAGCCACCTCCAGGTTAAAGACATGATTTATGTCAGATTACATCTAAGATGAGGGTGGTGGCACAAACCTTTAAACCCAACGCAGCAGGGGCAGGAGAATCTCTGAGAGTTTAAGGCCAACCCCGTCTACATAGTGAGCTCCAAAACACCCAGGGCTACATAGTGAGACCCTGTTTCAAAAAAAAAAAGTAAATAAATTACAGTGTGTGTGTACACATGTGTGTGTGCATGTGCATGCATATGTGTGTATGTCTTTTGACTTTTCTGCAAGCCTTTTTCCCATTTCTTTCTTGTTTTATATGTGGCATATGCCTTTTTGGTATTTCTTGCTTTTAATTGATTTATAATTAGCTTAATTAGTTAATTTTGATGTCAGTCCCAACTATATGTAAAGTTCCAGGCCAATTTGAGCCTTTGGGATAAGTGATATGAATCCTGGCTCACTCCCTTATTAGCTGTGTGACTTCCTTCAGTTTCCTTTGCACAGGAGGGCTGATCCACTGTGACCTGGTTTTCAGAATTAAGTACTCAAAAGTGAATGGTTGTTATTAATTTAAATATATTTTAAAAACACAGTCTGGGCGGGGCAGTGGTGGTGCATGCCTTTAATTCCAACACTTGGGAGGCAGAGGCGGGTGAATCTCTGTGAGTTCAAGGCCAGCCTGGTCTACAAGAGCTAGTTCCCGGACAGGCTCCAAAACTACAGAGAAACGCTGTCTCGAAAAATAAAAAAAAAAAAAACAAAAACACAGTCTGGTCTCCCCAACTAATCACAGGACAGAGACTACATTTTGTTTTGTTTTGTTTTGTTTTGTTCTGTTTTGTTCGTCAAACAGGGTTTCTTAGTTGTCCTGGAACTAGCTCTTGTAAACCAGGCTAGCCTCGAACTCACAGAGATCCACCTGCCTTTTCTTGCCAAGTGCTGGAATTAAAGGCCATCACCGCCCGGCACATTTTTAAAAATAATTTATTTATTTTTATTTTGTATGCATTGGTGTCTTGCCTGTACATATGTCTGTGCAGAGGTGTCAGGTCCCCTGGAACTGGAGTTACAGACAGTTGTGAGCCGCCATGTGGATGCTGGGAATTGAACCTGGGTCCTCTGGAAGAGCAATTAGTGCTCTTAACTTCTGATACTGAGCCATCTCTCCAGCCCCCAGTGATTTTATATTTATAGATCCTTTGGGTCTCTGCCTTTCTACATTTCTTCCTTCAACTTCCCGTTTACCCCTTGCTATGTGCACAGCAGGCAGTTAATAAATGCTTGTTAATAATTAACTGAAAAGCTCTACCTTTCCACATAAAAGCTTGCACACAGATGTTTATAAAGCAGTATTAAGACCAGCCATACGAAAAACTCAAGCGTCCAAATTGATGAATAAATTAAAGACATTATTATTATTATTATTATTATTATTCAGCAATAGAAATGTCCAAACACATGCTATATCACAGGTGATGGCTGAAACATTATGTAAAATGAAAGAAGCCAGTCACAAACTGCCTAAATAGTGTGTGCCCACACGGCCATGAAACACCCACGAAAGGTGTCTAGGGGTACTCCTAATGGGTGTAAGAGGTTTTGTTATGATTATTTTTGCTTTTCTTTTCTTTCTTTCTTTCTTCCTTCCTTCCTTCCTTCCTTCCTTCCTTCCTTCCTTCCTTCCTTCCTTCCTTTCTTCTTTCCTTCCTTTCTTTCTTTCCTTATTTGTTTTTAAGATAGGGTTTCTCTATATAACAGTCCTGCCTGTCCTGGAACTCACTTTGTAGATCAGGCTGGCCTCGAACTCAAAGAGATCCACCTGCCTCTGCCTCCAGAGTGCTGAGATTAGAGGCATGTGCCACCATGCCCGGCTTACTGGTTTTTGTTGTTGTTGTTGTTTTGGTTTGGTTTGGTTTGGTTTGAATTATTCTGTTTTTAGTCATTTGTTCCCATGTGTGAGAAAACAGTGACTGCTGAGGCACGCCTGTGGAGATCAGATGACAAGCTGCAGGAGCTGGTCTTCTCCTGCCATGTGGGTCCTAGGCATGGGACTCAGGTCATCGGGCTTAGCTGAAGTACCTTGACCCACTGAACCATCTGGCCGACTTCTCTGGGGTCCAGTCCAGTCCCTTTGACTACTGAGTTACGTCACCCTTCTTTAAAGAGTTGTTTTGTACAGGTGAGATTGCTCAGCAGGTAAAAAGACCTGCCTTATGAGTCACTTGTCAACCTGAGTTTAATCCCTGGGACTGAGGGTGGAAAGCTAGAACTCACTCTGGACAGTTGTCCTCCAGGGACCAGGGAGATGGCTTAGCAGTTAAGAGTACTTCCTGTAACCGGGTGTGCACGATGCAAGCCTTTAATTTCAGCACTTGGGAGTTCGAGGCTAACCTGGTCTGCCGAGCAAGTTCCAGGACAGCCAGGACTGTTATATAGGGAAACCCTGTCTCAGAAAACTAAAAAGGGAGTACTTTCTGTGCTCGCAGAGGATCTGGTTTAGCTCGCAGCAGCTGCCTGTGACTCCAGTTCCCTGGGATCCAGCTCCTCCTTCTGGACTCTTTGGGCACCTGAAGGCACAAGTACACATCCCCCATACAGACACACACATGTATATGGAATTTAAAGTAAAATAAACTTAAAAATGAGAGAACTGGGGACATAGCTAACTCTCCATGGTAGAGTATTCGCCTGGCCCAGGTTGAAATCTTCAGTAACACACACACACACACACACACACACACACACACACAGAGTCTGAAGCAGGATCTCACTACGTTGAGCCTTCAAGTCCTGGGCTCAAATGATGGTTCCACCTCAGACTCTGAAGCAGACAAAACTGCAGGTACCCATCACCATGCTTAATGATTTTTGCTGTTATTTTTGTCGGTTTGTTTTTGAGACAGGATTCCCCTGTGTAGCCCTGGCTGTCTTGGAACTCACTCTGTAGACCAGGCTGGCCTCAAATTTACAGTGATCCACCTGCCTTTGCCTACCAAGTACTGTAAATAAAGGCGTGCGCCACCACCGTCCAGCTAGCTTTTTTCTTTTTTCTAATGCTCCTCCATGGTATAGTGTCTACCTGGCATGTATGAGGCTATCAGTTCAGGTCAGAGGCCAGGCATGGCAGAGCACTCTTGGTACTCAGGAGAAAGAGGCAGGAAGATTTCCTCAAGGCCAGTACTTCACAGTGAGATTCTGTTCACTCTACAAAATAATAATGATAATAAAGAAAAAGGAAATAAGAAATAAAAAAGGAAATAAGAAAGGAAAATAAGAAAGGAAGGAAGGAGAAAAAAAGGAAAAAAACCAACAAATCAGGAAGCTTATGCCTATAATGTCAACTAACAAGGCTACAGCAGGAAGGTTTTCAAAAATGTGATGTCATTATGCACATGGTGAGTTCCAGACTAGCCTAATAACAGAGTGAGCGCTTGTTGCAATAAGCACGCGAGCAAGTAAGCAAACAAAATAAATAAAAACCCAACTTCCTCTTCCTTGCTCCAAATCAGTGACTGACAGAAGCTGACAGAACATTCTTTCCTGGGGGCCGGGGAGAGGCAGCTGTAGGGCGGGCAGAGAAAGCTTCCTCCTAGGGCGGGCTTCACCTGTTGCCTCAGAGGCCTTTTATCTCCTCATCTTCTAAGAACCACAGCTTTTCTCTCAGTGAGCACACAGCTGTGCCCTTTCTGCCGCTATCTCCCACCAAGTGTGCATCTAGCCCTTTCCTCCCCGCCAGTAACAGCTGCAGGTTAAGGTGAAGGTCCCATCTGCAGCCACCCACTGCAGCCAAGGGGGCCTTGCCTTGTATAGCATCTCTGTCTTCCTGGTGCTGCTGGGCAGCTGAAACGATTCGGGTGCCTCATTACCCCTTGGGCCAGATTAGTGCACCCCCTCCATATGTTTTGCGTTGGAAGCACCCATCTGTGCTTAAAAGACAGAGTGTGTGGAATCAGGGCTTTCACCTCACCTTCCATACTCCAATTTGGCTGAACTCTAGGAAGAGGAATAAATGGGGTCTGTGACCCCAAATCCCAGTCCCAGCTCCATCTCTGAGCATACAGGGAATCTGCCTGCTCACTTCCTATGAGCAGACTACAGGGACTGGACAGTTTATCATGTGATCCTTTACAATGAAAACCTCCATGAAAAAGAAGTCAGTTAAGAACCAGGCAGAAGCCGGGCGGTGGTGGCGCACGCCTTTAATTCCAGCACTCGGGAGGCAGAGGCAGGCGGATCTCTGTGAGTTCGAGGCCAGCCTGGTCTACAAGAGCTAGTTCCAGGACAGGCTCTAGAAACTACAGGGAAACCCTGTCTCAAAAAAAACCAAAAAAAAAAAAAAAAAAGAACCAGGCAGAGTGGCCCCGCTGGTGCACAACTGTGAACCCATCATTGGGAGGTAGAGGCTCAGAGGCTCAAGGACCAAAGAATTCAAGGCCAGCCTCTGCTACATAGTGAGTTCAAAGTCAGCCTGGGCCACATACTACTCTGTCCAAAAAAAAAAAAAAAAATTCAAAAGGCCAGGTGTAGCATTCTAAGCTTTGTAGGAGTTGAGGATGGAAAATTTCAAATTCAAGGTCTGCCTGGGTTACTGAGTGAGTTCAAAGCCAGCTTGGGCAAGTTAGTGACACCCTATCTCAAAACAAAAAGTAAAGACTTGTCTGGGGACATGGCTCAGTAGTCAAGAATTTCCTAATATGCAAGGAATTCTGGGTTCAAATAGGAGCACCTGTGTGCAAGCATACCTGCGCGTGCGTACACACACACACACACACACACACACACAGGCACGCACGCACGCAACTCTTGGCCAGCAAGGGGTGTGTTTATTAGCCTGAAGGAGAAATGGGTGGGGTTACATAAGGGGAAAGTGAGATGTACAAATCTTCGTTGACTCAAGAGCAAGAAAGCTGAATCTAGGTGTAGGGCTGGGGGATAAAGGAGTTCAGGTAATAGACTATCAGACTAGCATACTGGAGGCTCTGGACTTCATCTCTAGTACAGCATAAACTTAGGTATGGTGGCATGTATCTGTCATGTCAGCCCTTGGGAAATAGACACAGGATGATCAGAAGTTCAAGGCCAGCCACAAATATAGAGGAGTCTGAGGCCAGCCTGGGCTAACAGGAGGGAGGAGGAAAGGAAAAGGAGAGGGAGAAGGAGAGAGAAAACCTGAAGTCTGACTCTACTATTGTAGATGTTGCTAGAGCTGTGTCCCCAGGGTGCTCTGGCAACCCTGGTATGGGAAGGCCTTTGGCCTCATTCAGATGACGACACAGCTTCCACCAAAACTGGTAATGATAGGTGGGGAAGAGGGAAGAGCAATATAATTTTTGCCAAACAGTGTGATGACTGACTTGATTCTGATTGTTTGGTAAAAACATAAAAATTGCTGCTATTGCAGCATTTCAGCTACCTGGTCCGTGGCTGGGCCAGGATCTAAGCCTTGTGCATAGTTGCATGCCCAGACTCAGCGTGCAGAGCTCGGGATCCTCCAGATCCTGCTTCATCACATCACAAGGAGGGAACATGAGAAGCCTCTCCAGCCACAGGCTTTTCTTCCCTTTTTCTCCTCCTCTTCCTCATCTTTTCTTCTTACCTAGAGCATCGAAGCTGTCGAGTCCACTCGCACATAGGTTCCATCCACGCTTTCCCCTTTACCGCTCCTCAGTCAGAAAGCACGGGTTCACCTGGGCAGTCCGATCGCGTGCCTGGCTCTCATCTGCTTCAGCACCAGTCATGGCTGGGAATATCCTGTTTGATTGTAGTGGGAAGCGGCTCTCCAACGTGATGGACTAAATCCACTTAAAAACCTGAAAAAGCGGGGCTGGAGAGATGGCTCAGAGGTTAAGAGCACTGGCTGCTCTTCCAGAGGTCCTCAGTTCAATTCCCAGCAACCACATGGTGGCTCACAGCCATCTGTATTGAGATCTGGCACCCTCCTCTGGCGTGTGGGCATACATCAAGGCAGAATGTCGTATACATAATAAATAAATAAATCTAAAAAAAAAAAAACCTGAAAAAGCTTTAAATAAAGGAGAGAGAGAGAGAGAGTTTAACACAGCTTTTTGCTGTTTGCCTGGACGTGCTGTAGAGAGATTTCCTGTTTCGGCAAAAGCGGCAGAGGAAAAGCTGAGTCATTTTAAAATGTGGCTTCCTGCGCTGTGCCGCCAGCGCGAACTCTGGCTTTAAAGCCTTTCAATGGCTTTTATGGGCCTGGATATTTGTGTTCCCACTTGGGATCAGAAGGAGAGTGCGCTGAGACCGGGCTGATGGCTCAGAGCTCCCTGCCTGCACCTGAGCAGATGGCGGAATCAGGCTTAGGCGAGCAGGAGAGCATGGCGGATTCCTGCCGCCGTACAGAGAGATGTTTTCAGACTGCGCAGTGCTCTGCGCATCAGATTTGGCTGTAACTTGGATGAAAAGAGTTTCTGTGCTGCACGCTCAGTCTCAGAATTAAACTGCTGAGTGCGGCTCCAATGTGGACTGCTGTGTGCCTGGAATTGTGTGCAGCTCAGGGGCACCAAATGACTGAGGCAGGAGCGGCTCTGGCTCTGCTCCGCCATGCTGAACTGTGCTGATCTCAGGCAGGATCTATTGTAATTACCATGATAACAGAGCAGAAAGGTTTAGACTTGGCTGTAAACAGGCGGTACCGTATTACCTCTACCTGGCGCAACTTAAGTTTTTAAAAAGTGGTTAACCTTTTAAGAAGTGCTCCTGGATATTAAAAAATTACAGATTCACAATAGGACAGATTCAGACATATAAATGTACGTAGGCTTGAGAGAGAGAAAGAATAAATATATAGAGAATAAAGTTAATGCCTTTAAAAGGGGGTAAAGTCTTTAAAGAGACAGAATAAAGTAAGTGATAGAGTAAAAATAAGCCACGTAAAAATGGAAAATTCACAGAGAGTCTGGATTATGTATTTTGTTGTGTTTTCTTTGAAATTTTTGACTGTAAAGGAGCTAAGTACAGAGAGACATTTCATTATATGGGCTGCCAGTCTAGACCAGAATGGACATCTTAACGGTATGACTTCAGGATTTGGATCTAAGAACATGATGCTTTGGAAAAGAGTTTCTTCTTTTGTTTTCACAGAGGACGAGACTCTGTGGATTGCTTCTATCCCAATATGGTATGATAGACCACGCCCTCCTGAAAGGTTGCTGTGAACATCTTCAAAAAATTACTACACTCAACTGCCGACTGAGAGGAACCTGGCACACAGGTTATATCATGAAAGACCTAAATAACAGCACCCCCACTCAGCAGGAAGCAGTTTGGAGAGAAATAACTGCGCCCACATTCCCAAATATTGTTTATAAATGTTCTTTTACATTTAAAGGGGGAGATGATATAGAGATGAATAATTTGCAATGGTATGGATTTTAAG
This sequence comes from Arvicola amphibius, assembly GCF_903992535.2. Lineage (NCBI taxonomy): Eukaryota > Metazoa > Chordata > Mammalia > Rodentia > Cricetidae > Arvicola > Arvicola amphibius. Next base: position 177,389,528 of record NC_052048.2, read on the forward strand.
GTCAATTTGTTATATGTATATGTATTTCTGATCTTGATTAAGCTATTTTGATTGTGTAGTTCATTTTAAAAACTGTAATGTATAATTAGGAAATATAGGTTGTTAATGGATAATCATCGATAATAGTCAAACTTGTAGTCATGTTAGTTAGATTTTCTAGATGTGCATAGATATATTTCAGATAGGCATTCTTCATATCTTTCAAAGACTGCAGAATATGGCATTTAATGTTTTAATAACTTAGGGTTTTTCATGACAATGAGACACATCTGCTCCTGGCAGCACCAATCTACTTCGAGAGGAAGATGGGCATCGAAGAGGCTACTTATGGAGTTTGTTAGCCATTTGGGCAAGAAACTGCTCTTGCCTGGACTGTTGCATAAACTGGACACAAGGAACCCACAGAAAGAGGACTGCTGAACTTGCCTAAAGGTGAGATGGCCTTTTGGGGTTCCTGATTCATTAAAGAGTCTGCGAGACGTTCTGCAGGACACAGCAGAAAGTGACTGAACTGTCTTTGGAATTTCCTGCTTCATGGAAATGTCTGCTGGATACTTATGGGCCTGTAGGCTGAAGATGGATGCCCCAAGGGTACAGAGGAACTGTACCGTTTGGGTGACTGTCCAGGCAGCGAGTTGTCTCTGTCATTTCTAGAGTTTGAAAGTTGCATATGACTTGTTTACTTAGGTAATATTATATCCTTCTGGAGTCTTTGATGGAGTTGAAGAATAAATAGATAGTTATAGCTTTCCTTAGTTATGATAAAAGATAAAATAGATTTAAATATTGTAACTGTAATACTTGCTTGATAACTGTTTTGTTATATGTAATTTTGCTATGTTAAAGTTGAAGCCTTTCTTTTTTGTTTAAACAGAAAAAGGGGAAATGATGCAGGAGAGTTATCTGTCTATGTTACTTTCATTGGTTAATTAATAAAGAAAACTGCCTTGGCCCTTTAAGAGACAGAAAATTAGGTAGGTGGAGTAGACAGAACAGAATTCTGGGAAAGAGTTGGGGAGACGCTTCAGGCAGTCGCCATGATTCTCCTCTCTGAGATGGACGCAGGTTAAGATCTCTCCTGGTAAGCCACACCTCATGGTGCTACATGGATTACTAAATATGGGTTAAAGGAAGATGTGAGAATTAGCCAATAAGAGGCTGAAACTATGGGCCAGGCAGTGTTTTAAAAGAATACAGTTTCCGTGTAATTATTTTGGGTAAAGCTAGCCGGGTGGCGGGACACAGCCCCGCCGCTTCCTTCTACACTGTTTGATTACGACGATGACAGCCTACCTTCCACTCAGGCTAGAAGAGGCCTCTTGAGAGACCACCAGACATCCCCAGCAGGCCACTGCTGGCCAAGGGTTCTCAATTGCAGTACGGGGCATGGAGGACTGGCCAGAACTCAGTATTAATAAGGTTTCTGATAGAGATAAGAACATCACATTCATATTTTGCTTGGGGCCTAAAGCTGCATCTACACTATCTGAGATTTATATTTCATCTCATCACCGTGTCAGAGGTAGATGCGCTGTTTATTAATTCCAGGTGACTGCTTTATGTTTGGGGTCCAATGGCTAGACTTCTGCTGTGGTTTGAATCTGAAATGTCCCCCACAGAGTCATATATTGCCTGTTTGCTCCCAGCTCCTGCCATTGTTTTGGAGACTTTTGAACCTTTCTTTAGGAGGTAGAGCCTGGCTGCGGGAAGGTGGCCACTAGGAGCTGTCCTTTACTGGTTATAAAATAATCCCTGGGTCCAGCTGCTCTTGGCTCCCTTTCCCGCTGTGATGTGAGGAGTCCCTGCCACATGCTCCAGCCATCACGGACCCTGTCATGTCTCTCCTGCCAGGATGGACTGGCATCTCAGAAACCACACATCAAAATCAATCAGCCTTTCTTCCCTAACTTTGTTTCTGCCCAGGCATTTTGTTTACAGTGGATGTGATAGACACAGATGCTTGCATGAGATGTGGCTTCCCAAAGTCATGTCAAGAAGTGAGTTATAGACGCTGTGTAGGAGTTGGGGTGACCAAGAATTTCTGATCCTCCTGCCTTTACCTCCCTAGTTCAGAGATTACAGACAAACACCACCACACCCATCGAATGCTGTGTTGGAGATCAGTTGGGTTTCAACCAACTGAGCTAGATCTCTCATCCCATACACTTCATAATAACCAGAAAAGGCTGAAGGTTCCCAACATGTAGAGCCAATCAAGAGCCGACTGTAGTGGTATGGGCCTGTAATTGCAGCACTTGGGAAGCTGAGGCAGGAAGATTTTTGAGTTCAGCGTGAATTACATAGCAAGATCCAGGCAAGCCTGGGCCATGTAATATCCTGCTTTAAAAGCGTAGAAAAGAGACTCCCCAAGTTGTCTTCTTACCTCCACCCATGTGCTGTGGTTCACAGGCCCCAGCACTCTCACGTATAATAACCGATAAATAAAACAGTCTGGTAGTGGAATCACAGCATTTAGGAGATGTGGGGGAGGGCAGGAGGATTGGGAGATCAAGGTCATCCTCAGTCATATAGCTAACCTGGGCTACATGAGACCCATCTTAAAAATAAATAAATAAAAACAAAACCCCCCAAATGAAAAATAAATAATAAGTAAGCAAAATAAAAACCTTTGAGGAGATGGAAATAGTGATCCTCCTAAACTGATCAATACACTTTGAATGTGTTTAAAGAATCATTGTACCGTACCCCACAAATACGTACAAATATTATGAACCAGATAAAAACAAATCCCAGCTCTTTCCCTTTCTCCCTTCGGTTCGCATCTCTTTGCCGCAGAAGCAGCTTGGAGGTTGGCATAGGCCCTCCCTAAATTACCGCCTCACTTTTTGGTTCCTTGAGGCTGTTCCCCTGCTGCCTCCAACACCCAGACAGTCCTTGTTTCTGGAAAGATGCCCCTGTCCCCCAGGCCTCGCTTGCTGCCTCCTCCCCTGGGATGCTGGCTTTCAGCACTGTGTGATTCACTCCTGTGCCTCCTGCCTTTGCTGGAGGCTTGGATTTTGAGTTCCCGAGAGGGAACCCTTCAGGGATGGAGGAATTTTACAGTGGGGAAGGATTCCAACGCAGGCTGGGTGTCCTGAGCTGCATTTTTACCTAGAGTGAAGCTCAGAACCTCTGGTCAGACCTCCTCTTCCTCCTGCCAAGGCCGGCATTGGTTCCCCGTAATTACCAGCCAGGTAGCATCCGGCCCATCCATGGTCACTCAAGGTTGTATATCATGTTCCTGGTTCCCTCTTGTACTTCTGATTCCTAAGTTACCCCCAATTCCTTGCAGGGAAGAAAAGGGGGTGCAGTGGCTCCTGGGAAGGCCTGTTTCCAGGGCAGAGAGATAAGGTGAGGTCTTCAGGGCATTTCTGCCCAAGTCTCAGTTTCCCTTTGGCATCTTTCACTGTTCTCAGAGCAATTTGCTTCCTCCTGAGGCCCTAGAATGGCACGCCTCCTTACCTAGCCTTGGCTGTGAAGTTCACCTGCACGCTGCCACACCCTTCTAATGTGGCTACGACTGGAGGAGGTAGACTGGTTTAGGTAGAAGCTGTTTCAGGGGAGCGCCAGGATCCTCCACGCTTACAAGACCAAAGGCTGGGCCCTACCTCATGGCCCTTTACCCTTCCTTCCTGAACCGGGGACAGAGAAAAGAGGACCGCTGGGAAAAACTAGATTCCTAAAGAAAACACATCTGAGTGTGGTACTTCTACCTGTAATCTCAGCGCTTGAGCTAAGGCAGGAGGATCACCATGAGTTCAAGGCCAGCCTAGGCTGCATAGTGAATTCCAAGCCAGTTTGGACTACAGAATGAGACCCTGTCTCAAAAACAAAACTTGGCTAGAACTGCTTTTTAATATTTTCTTTCTTTTTTGAGACAGGGTGTTTCTATGTAGTCTTAGCTGTCATGGAATTCTCTATGTAGACCGGGCTGGCCTTGAACTCACAGAGATCCAACTGCCTCTGCCTCCAGAATGCTGGGATTAAAGTTGTGCACCACTAATGCCCCTTCCAGGCTGATATTTTTCATTTTAATTTTAACGTTCTGTGTGTGGGTGTTTTACGTGCATGTATATTTGTGTACTGTGTGCTTTCCTGGTGCCCAAAGAGGACAGAAGGAGGACCCCTGGAACTGAAATTACAGACAGATGTGAGCCTCCATGTGGGTGTGAAATTGAACCCAAGTCCTCTGAAAGAGCAGCCAGTGCTCTTAACCCATGAGTCATCTCTTCGAGTCCCAGCAATGGGGAGGGATGGAGAAAGGTAGATTCCAGGGCTTGTGGGCCACTCAGTCCATCTGAAAAAGGCAACCTTAAGTCAGTGAGATTGGAGAATGACAGAGGAAGACACCTCTTGGATATCTGGCCTCCACATATCCATGCACAAGTGAGCATACTCTCATCCATGTGCCCACACTCATAGCCCACAAGCACACATAAGCACTTTCGTCTTACAGTATATCAGAAACAAAACTGAATTCTTAGAAATCAAGGTCGAAGGTTCTTGATTTTTAGAAAGGCTACTTATCTCCCTAGCAGTGTTTGAGGACATCAGGCATCTTAAAGTAAAATCACTGGACTCCCTCAAAATATCTAACTCTGTGTGTGTGTGTGTGTGTGTGTGTGTGTGTGTGTGCGTGCGGCCAGGGACTGAACCCCGGCCCTCCATGTCCTGGGAAAATGCTCTACATCTACACCTGAACTCCATGCGCTGCTGTCCTGTAACTTAATCCTATTCAGTAATGGCAGACTGCCTCTCTGCCCGGAGCGGAGAGGAGAGCAATCCCACCGGAACCGGATCCTTCTTCGACAGCAGTGAAAGAACACCCTGTGTGGGTGAGGCAGTGCTCTGGCCAGAAGCAGGAGGCAGCTGCAGTCTGAAGACTGCTGAAGTTCACAGTTGTCTGTGTGTGGTCGACTGATGGATGTCTGTGTCTCTGGATGTTCTAGAAGCTCCCCGGGGGTCAAGGCCAGATCTCTCTTACAGGACCCACCAGTGCCAAGCACAGTCCCTGGGGGTTATAGGCCAAAGCTCAATGATGGTTTGAACATAAATAGTGTCCCTCACCTCCTTTTTCACCGAGTTAGAAGCTCTTTTCAGACTTTTATCTCTGGGGGGCATTGTGTTGGCTTAGTTACAGAATTTTCCCCCAGCTTCCCTTGTTCTCTATGGAGAGCTGGAGTTTCCTGTGCTGTAGGAATTCAACTCAGCAGCTTTTCTTCCCACTTTTGTTCTGTCCCCTCCACCTTCGACAGATAAATGCATTTCCTTGATAATCCCCTTCTCTGAGGAGTCTGCCCCTCCAGGAAACTCCCACAGGAAGGACTACTGTTACAGCTGCGTGCTGTGTCTTTGTTTAGCATTGATAGGGATGGTCCCCCGTTCAGGGATTTGCTTCCCACTGTGTTTCACCTATGATCAATAAGTAAGTCCAGGAGGGCTGGGGGTATGGCTCACTTGGTGGAGTGTTTGCCTATTGTGGTCAAAGCCCTGGATTTTATGGCCAGCCAGGTGTGGTGACAAACACTTGACATTGAAGCACTCTAGAGGTAGACGCAAGAGGATCCAAAGTTCAAGGTCATCCTCAGCTTTGTAATGATTGGGGGGCTAACCTGGGCTACATGAGACACTGTCTCAAAAATGATAATAAGGCAAGGGTGGGCGAGAATTTGTATCCTTATTGGTAGGACCTGTTTTCAGAAATGCATGTTGGTTATTAGGACCTTTTCCCAAACCCTACCGGCTTTGGTTGGCATCCCTCGAGCTTGCCCACACAGCTGACTGGAATTAAATTTCTCTCACTCAAGAGCATACCCCATTGTCTGTTCTGAGATCACCGAGTGCATAATTAAGCACCCATCTGTGTCCTAGGGAAGGGAAGGAGAACTTGGTTCCCAGTCCTAAAAGAAATCTGGCTGAGGAGCCCTCCTCTGGCTATGTCCTGCTGGGAAGGAGCAACCCATCGCCTGGGCAAAGCAGGCTCATTTGTAACCTAGATGGACGCATTGCATCAAAAGGCACCTGGGACTCCGGAGCTGCGATATTCGGCTGATCATATTTGGTCGGTCTTATTAACATGCTAAAGGCAGGGGCTGACGGAGGAAACACAAAACCAAACCAAAAGATACCCCCAGGAAAACAAACAAACAAACAAACAAACAAACTACCACATACTTACAAGCGAAAGAACCAGCAAACAATAAACCTGCCTAGCCACACGCAATCTTTCAATGCTTTCCTTGGGTACTAAATCTGTATTTGTAAAATTAATTTTTTTTGAAACAGAGTCTTTGTGCAGCCCAAGCTGGCCTCAAACTCACCTGTATTTGAGGATGACCTTGACATTATAACTCTCTCACTTCTGCTTCCATAGTGTTTGGGTTCACCACACCTGGCTTATGCAGCATTGGGGTCCAGGGCTAGGCAAGCACTCTGCTAAAAATGTCTGGCCTGTGATCATCAACTTCTAACTGACCAGAGTCAGAAAGGTCCCATTGATCAGTTTGACCAGGGGATTGATCTTCACAGGTAGCCAAGATTTAATGGCATGTAAGAGAAAATTCCAGTACCAAACATGCTAGCGCAGAAGCTTCTCCCACAGACAGTCTGTGAGGATGAGCCTCTATCCTACTTCAGAAACTGGAAGCTCTCTGCCACAACAACGGGATGCTAGAGGTCCTGGGATTTAAGCCTCCTGACGCCGTCAGTAAGTACAATATTTAGAAAGGGTTCTGAATTCCTTGAGCAATTCATTCATTCATCCAGCATTAAGCACCTGTATTGGAACACAAAACTGTTTAATCTGGGCTATCTGTCCTTAAGCTGTCCCTGTGACTATCAGGGAGACAGCAACACCCATGATTACAATACAGGTAAAACCTTCCCTCTGCCCTCTTCTCTCTTCTCTGGGGAAGAGGTATCAAAGTGTGGGATGGTAGCAGAGGAACTGGCTGAGAATCAAATCCCATTTGGTTTTGCTGCTGTGGATACCTTAGGAGGAATAAAGGGCACTTTTCCCCTCCAAGCGGGGTAAGCAGGTCTCTGTTTGGGGACATCGTCTCTCCGAGAGCTTATAACATAAAGAGATGAGGGACTTCCGTGTGCTCTGTCAGCGAGATTGGATTTTATGATTCTGAGAAAGAGAAAGAGAAAGATACTTGCCTACCTGAGTTCAATTTTTGGACCCACATGGCAGAGGAAAAGAACTGACTCCTTTGACCTCCACAAACGTGGTGGCACACACACACACGTACACATACACACGTACACACACACATACACACACACACACACAAAGACACACACCATTTCAGGGATTGGGGGAGATGGTTCCGTGGTTAAGATCACTTGCTGCTCTGTCAGAGGGCCAGGTGTGGTTCCTAGCATCCTCGCAATGTGGCTCACAACCATATAACTCCAGCTACTGCCTAGGGGGATCTGGCCCCACACTGGACACAATAGCTTTAAATAACTCCTCACTTCCCTTTACAGAAAAGGTGGGTGAGAAAGCTGGATGACTGAGGGCTGGGGTAGGGATGCTAAAGAGCCAGGCCCATGGAGCTTCGTCCTGCGTTCCAGCAGGGAGCTGGAACAGGAACCTGCAGAGGTCTCTGGGTAGGGATCGTTACAGGGTAGCTGCACAGGCCTTGGAGCAGAATCAGAGAGGTAAGGTCTCCTGCTCAAACCCTGGGATCCTGGGGGACCCCTTCACATGCCCAGGGTGAACAATGATCCATAGTAACAGAGCTACCCCCTGGAAGGACTGACATCAGACCACCCTCCACAAAGGCAGGTGGACCTGAAGTTGTTCCTGAAGACAGCCAAGATTATTGCAAGAGGAATATGATTAACATACCACATGAGTTTCTTATAAGGACACCTTAATAGTCCCATTTCTACTTAATCACCTTTTTAAGGGTATCTTAAATGAGGCTGTGAATGGCGGGCGGGGCATAGGCCCCTCCCTACAGCTGCTAGAGTGACCCCAAGGACAGCTCCCTTGCAGCTCCTTACTGTGAGGCTCATCTAGCAAAAGTCTCTCTGGCTCATATCCCCTTGACAAGGGTCGAGCTGTGACCCTCTGAAAGACATGTTGAGCTGGGTCTGGTGACTCAGGCCTGTAATCCCATCCTCTCTGGAGACTGAGGCAAGAGAATTTTGAAAACCATGTGTCAGAAGGTAGTGGTGCATACCTTTAATCCCAGTAGCCTGGAGGTAGAGGCAGGCAGCTCTACAGAACAAGTTCCAGGAGAGCCAGGGCTACACAGAGAAACCCTGTCTTGAAAAACCAAACAAAAAAAAAAGTTGAAAAGCAGGCTACTTGGAGATATAGAGTGTGTTCAAGGTTAGCCTGAGTAGCTGAGGGAGACTTTATCTCAAATAAAAAGGAACAAAAGGGCTGAGGATGTGAGTCTATAGTGGAATACTTCACCTAGTATACAGGAGACCCTGCGTTTGACACCAGAACTGAAACTATTGTTTTGTTTTGCTTCTGTTTTTCGAGACAGTGTTTCTCTGTAGCTTGGGAGCCCATCCTGGAACTAGCTCTTAATAGACCAGGCTGGCCTTGAACTCTATTCCACAGAGATCTGCCTGCCTCTGCCTCCGAGTGCTGGGATTAAAGAAAATAGTATTGTTAATAGGAGCTAAAGAAGTCACTCATCAGTTTAGAGCACTTGTTACTCTTGCAGAGGACCCAGGTTCAATTTCCAGAACTCACATGATGGCTTGTGACTACCCCGAACTCCATTTTCTGGGGCTCAAACATCCTCTTCTGACTTTGATGGGTACAAGGGACACACACACAGTGCAAGTACATATATATGCAGACCACACACACACACACACACACACATACGCATGCCCAGTGGTGGTGGCGCACACCTCAATCCCAACACTTGGGAGGAAAAGGTAGGTGGATATCTGTGAGTTTGAAGACAGTCCGGTCTACAAAAAGAGTTCCAAAACAGCCAGGGCTGTTACACAAAGAAAAATACCAACAACAAAAAAGATAATAGCAAGACATTGAAGTAAATGTTGCCTTTATTTGGAGTAAGGGTCTTTGCAGAAGTCCTCAAATTTAGGTCTTACTAGATCAAGATGACTTTGAGTGAATGACTGGGGTCCTTATAAGAACTGGGACAGCAGGGCATGGTGGCGCATGCCTCTAATCCCAGCACTCAGGAGGCAGAGACAGGTGGATCTCTGTGAGTTTGAGGCCAGCCTGGTCTACAGAAAGAGTTCTTGGTCAGGCTCCAAAGCTACAGAGAAACCCTGTATCGACAAACCAAAAATAAATAAAAAATAAAGAACTGGGATGTCAGAGCTGAGTGGGATGGTGCACACCTTCAATCCAGCACTCAGGAGGCAGATGAATCTCTGTGCATTGTCTAAGTTTCAGGCCAGCCAGGGCTACATAGTGATACTCGGCTTCAAAAAAGAAAAAAATAAATAAAGGAAAACTATTGGGGGTTGGTGGGGATGGGTGGTACTATGTAGGAATGGCTCAGTAAAGTGCTTCTGGGGTGAGCATGAGGACCTGAACTAAGTAACCCCCAAACAAGAAAAAAAAAACAATTGATGAAGGTGAGCACAATTGAGGAACACCTGTGCACATACATAATACCACACACACACAGAAAAAAAGGGGGGAAATTGAGACACAAATGCTGGGAAGAACTCTGTGTGACAGCAGAAGCAGAGGTGGTAGTGGGAAGAGGCCATCCTGTTACCTCAAGCCACCCCATTTTGTGCAAACTGATTACAACAGCACAGGAAACCTCAGCTGTTTGGTGGCTGGTGTAGGGAAAGGCAAAGCCCGCTGCCGTGGCCACTTTTCCAGTTGCGATGATGGAGATTCTGACAAGAGCACATTGAAGGCGAAGGGGGTGGTTTTGGCTGCAGACTGAGGGCTCTGTCCCTTGTGGTGGGGACATCAAGGAACTTAAACTAAACTGTGTTGGGGGAGGCCACTAGTTCATGTCCCGACTGCCCATACCCGAAATAATCACACAGAAATATATTATTTGAATCACTGCTTGGCCAATCACTTCAATGTATTGCTAGCTAGCTCTTATATCTTAAATTAACCCATTTCTAATATTTTATATTTTACCACAATGCCCGTGGCCTACCTGCAAGGTTCTAGCTGGCAGCTCATGCCTTTCTCCTCTGGTAGCTACATGGCTTCTCCCTAACTCTGCCTGCTCTCTCTCTATATATATTTTCAGCCTGGCTATATTCTGTTAAGTCACTGGCCAAAAGTAGCTTCTTTATTCATTAACCAATAAAATCAACACATATACAGAAGGACTTCCCACACCATTTCCCCTTTTCTGTTTAAATAAAAAGGAAGGTTTTAACTTTAACATAGTAAAATTACATGTAACAAAAGGGGTATCAAGTAAGAATTATAGTTACAATATTTGTATCTGCTTTATTTTTATCACAACTATGGAAAACTGTAATTAGCTATTCTTCAACTCCATCAAAGACCCCAGAAGGATTATATAATAATCTAAGTTAACAGGAAGTTCATTGTAAGCAATTTCCAAAACTCTAGAATTGACAGAGACACCTTGCTGCCTAGACAGTCGCCCAAAGTTCTTCTGTAACATTGGAGCATCCATCTTCAGCCTACAGGCCCATAGTATCTGGCAGACTTTTTCATGAAGCAGTAAATTTGAAGATCTGTTTTGCCTTGTAATGGCAAAGTCCATTAGCTGCTTTCTTCTGTGTCCTGCAGAATGTCTGGCAGACTCTCATAAAGTAGGAACCATGAAGGACCATCTTACCTTTAGGCAAGTTCAGCAGTCATTTTTCTGTGGGTCCTGCATGTCCAGTTCATACAGCATAACATCAAGTAGTCCAAGCAAGAGCAGTTTCTTTCCCAAATGGCTAGCAAACTCCATAAAGAGCCTCTTTGATACCCATCATCCTCTTGAAGTAAGTACATTGGTGCTGCCAGGAGCAGATATGTCTCACTGTCATGAAAAGTCCTAAATTCTTAATAAAACATTTTAAATGCCATATTCTGGATGTCTCTGAAAGATCTGAAGAATACCTACTATCTATCTGTCTATCTATCTATCTATCTATCTATCTATCTATCTATCTATCTATCTATCATCATCTATCCTAACAAACATGACTACAAGCTTAACTTTTATAAGACAAATTGATCTTAAATTTGTTTTTTTTAAGATTTATTTATTATGTACACAGTGTTCAGCCTCCATGTATGCCTGCAGGCCAGAAGAGGGCACCAGATTTCATTACAGCTGGTTGTGAGCCACCATGTGGTTGCTGGGAATTGAACTAAGGACATCCAGAAGAGCAGTCAGTGCTCTTAACCTCTGAGCCATCTCTCCAGCCCTTGATCTTAAATTTGTATCAATAAACCAAGATCCTTACCAATGCAAAGTATCCATCTCTATAGCATATCCTCCTTTAAATGTAAAAAAAAAATTATAAACAATATTTGGGAATTTGGACATAGTTCTTTCCAAACTGCTTCCTGCTTTTTGTTGGGCGAAGTGATTTTGGGGGGTGTTTACAATGCCCTTTCAGGGGGTCTTGGTCCATCAAACCACATTAGTCTGGAAGGACTCTACAGATTCTCATCCTCTGTGGAAACAAAAGAAGAATGTTTTTTTCCAAAACAGCAAATCCTTTGACCCAAATTTTGAAGTCAAGATACCTTTAAAACATATGTGTTGGTTTAGTTTAGCAGTGCATACAATGAAATGTCTCTCTGTATTTAGCTCCTTCACAGTCAAAAAATTCAAAGAAAGCACAATGATATACATAATTCAGACTCTGTGAATTTTCCATCTTATATGTCTGTAGTCCTTTAATCTATGACTGTCTGTACTCTGTCTTTTTAAAGACTTTACCATGCAAGGTTATGGTGGCCCACACCTTTAATTCCAGCACTGAGGAGGCAGAGGCAGTTAGATCTCCATGAGTTCAAGGCTAGCCTAGTCTATAAGAGCTAGTTCTAGGATAGCAAGGACTGTTACACAGAGAAACCTCATCTTGAAAAAACAAAAAAAAAAACCTCTTATCTTTCTTTTTTAAAAATCATTTACTTCTTTTTAGAATGGTCTATATTCTTTTTCCTCTCTCTCTCTCTCTCTCTCTCTCTCTCTCTCTCTCTCTCTCTAGCCTATGTACATTTATCCAACACTGTGATCCATTTAGAAGTCTTTTTTATCTGAATCTGTCTTTATTGCATATCTGTAATTATTTTCTGAACAGGAGAGCCTTTTTTTCATGCTAAGCAGGTGTGACTAGGACGAAGCTGCTTTGCCTTTTGACTCCCCCCAGTACAACATGGCAGAGGCATGCTCACTGCCTCTGTGTGCCATGCACACTGTCCCACCTCCAAGTATGCACCAGGTCTATGTCCTGCCATTAAGCAGTTTGTAACATGCTACTCATAAACCCCATTTAAATGCTCAGTCTCCTGAAAGAGCCAGAGCTGTTTGTGCAACTAGCAGAAACCAGGAAGCCTTCTTAAAGGAGCTGTGTGGGTTTTGCTGCTATTGCTGAATCAGGAAGACCTCTCTTAAACTCATCGCCAGCAGAGTCCATCCTAAACAAAAAATTGCTGGCTACCAAGAAGCCATGCTTTTGTGTCTAGAATTCTTTTCCAAGCTCTCTCAGGTTTTATGTGGATTTAGCTAGCACACATTGGCATGCCAATTTATTGATGGAGGCTTCTAGTTCATTTCCCAACCGCCCTGACTGGAAATAATCACAGAAACTGTATTATTTAAATTACTGCTTGGCCAATTGTAAAATGAGGGGCTGGCTTTTTGGGGTTTCTGTCCCACCCGGTATCCCACAGCAGGCAAGCCCCAAAGAAAATCACACAGAGATCTCTATAAGTTATAAAGCTGATTGGCCCATTAGGTCAGGATACTTATTAGCTCTTGTAGCTTATATTAACCCATTATTCTGATCTATGTTAGCCATGTGGCTCAGTACCTTTTTCAGTGGGGCAGATCACATCCTGCTGCTTCAGTGATCTGGGCAGGAGTGGGAGGAATTAACTTCCTCCTTCCCAGAATTCTCCTGTTCTCATTGCATCATTTCTACTTCCTGTCTGGTTTTCCTGCCTATACTTTCTGCCTGGCCAATCAGCATCTATTTAAAAACATGATTGACAGCATACAGACAATTCTCCCGCACCAGCCAATCACTTAAGTATATTTCTAGCTAGCTCTTACATCTTAAATTAACCCATTTCTATTATTTTATATTTTACCATGAGACTTGTGGCCTACTGGCAAGGTCCCAGCTAACAACTTGCATCTTTCTCCTCTGACAACTCCATGGCTTCTCCCTGACTCCTCCTACCCTCTCTCTATATCTTTTCCACCCTGGCTATATTCTGTTAAATCATTGGCCAAAAGCAGCTTCTTTATAAAATAAAATAAAAGCAACACATATACAGAAGGACCTCCCACACCAAAGCTGGTCACTGGACACCCACAAATAGGAAGCAGAGAGCTTGACTGCTTGAGGCCAGTTAGCTTTCTCCTCTTCATGCAGTTCAGGACCCAAGTTCAGGGAGGACTCTCTTTTAGTATAGGTTTTCCAGCCAGCAATTAGCCACCTCACCATTATTCCTCACAGGCATGCCCAGAGGTTAAATAATCCCTGGCGGTGTATCCGGAAGGTTGTTGTTAAGGTGTTCCCAGATCCCACTGTGCAGACGGTACTGGGCAGCACTAGCTGTCCATTTCAGTGGGTTATCTCCACTGTCCAGATGGAACAGTGGTTCTCCTACCGTTGCTGTTTAACCCCACATTTGGAGACTCAAAGCCCCCCAAATGTTTTTACTCTCTGGGTTTTCTCCTCCCCTCTTCCCTCCCTTCCTATCTTTCTTTTAGTCAGGGTTTATTGACAAAGCCCAACCTGGCTTCCAGTCGGTGGTTTCCTCTTACCTTCTGCTGCCTGGTGCTTAGGTTATGAACCTGGCTGTTGAATCAGCTTTCAACTGTATGTCTCTAACCCTGCCTCTTTTCTAGACTGGTCTATAGAAGGAATTGCCATCCTCTAACACTGTGTTATGAGCATAGAGTCTGGGGGTCCAAAGTTCACACAGACCTGAGTGAGAATGGCTCGTTTCTGCTACACAGTGTCTGGGGATTCGGCCAGAAAAGACTGACACTAGCTGGGAACAGACAACCAGAATCATCTTCACGCCTGGACCTAGGCTAGGATGACTTAAAGTTAGGAGTGCTAACACGGGACTCCTTCACACATGCTCTGCTTTATGGGTTGTGCTTTCTGGCAATATATGTCATCTTTGCTTAGATATATAGCGCATTCTTTTTTTGTTTGTTATTGTTGTTTTTTGTTTTTTTTTTTTTTCGAGACAGGGTTTCTCTGTAGTTTTGGAGCTTGTCCTGGAACTAGCTCTTGTAGACCAGGCTGGCCTCGAACTCACAGAGACCCACCTGCCTCTGTCTTCTGAGTATTGGGATTAAAGGCATATGCCACCACCACCAGGCTTCTGTTCTTTTAGAGGGCATTTTTTTAAGATTTGTCTTAGGTGTATGAGCATTTTTACCCACATGTATGTCTTTGCATCATGTGCATTCTTAGTGCCTAGTGGGATCAGAAAAAGGACTTGAATCTCCTGGAACTGGAGTGATGGATAGTTGCGAGCCGCTGTTTGGGTGCTGAGAACTGAACCTGGATCTGCTGTAACATAGACAAGTACTCTTAACTGCTGAGTCATCTCTTTAGCATGGTACTAGACTCTATGCTGTAACATAGACAAGTGCTTTTAACTGCTGAGTCATCTCTCTAGCATGGTACTTGAGGGGTAAAAGACTCGTAAAAATGTGGTTTTGCCTTTTTAACTCAGATTGAACTGGCACCGGCTTATAGCCCAGACTGGCACTGAATTCATAATAATAATCCTCCTGCCTTAGTCCTGAGTGTTAGGAATACAGCCTTCTTTGGTATCTTCCAGGTAACTGTTGAGAAATTCGTTATTAACTTTAAGTCTTCAACTCCCCTTACACCCCTCCCTCCCTCCCTCTCTCTCTCTCTCTCTCTCTCTCTCTCTCTCTCTCTCTCTCTCTCTCCTCTCTCTCTCTCTGTCTCTCTCTCTGTCGCACACACACACACACACACACACACACACATAGAGACTCTATCACGCGCACACACACACACACTAACTAGCGCTGCTCTGGATCACTAGCCAATGAAGAAAACGAAGATTTTTTTTCTCTTATTTTGAAAGCATACAGCACCACCACTCAGCAGGAATTTTCAGTTTAGTAAGAGAAAAAAAATCAGGTCAATAAATGGTTTATTTATTTATTTATTTAAGTTTGTGCAACAAAATCTACAGTCCAGGCTTACTTCAAACTAATGATGGTTTTCCCACCTCAGACTCTCCAAATACAGGCAGAAATTATAGATATGGGCCCCCACGTAGTAAATGATTTTAGAAACACATACAGAGATAACATTAGGTTCTGAAATAGAAAGGGACGAAGATATATCTAAACCAGTGTTTGTATCCTCACTATCCTCCCAAACTCAACCAGAGTCTCTGTGGAATCGTTTTATGGGCAAAAAGCTTTGAGAAGCTGTGAGATCCCAGGGGCTGCATCTCTCATGAGGAGCTAAGGATAACGTGCTCAGAGGTTAGCAGCTAGCCTGGGCAGGGCTAGGAATACTGCCCATGTCCTCCTCTCCAAGTTAGCTGGAGAAAGTGGTTTAAGGACTGCGAAACCGCCTTCCACACCCCAAGTACGTGTTGGAGAAAGAGAATTCCTGAGAACAGAGAGGTGGCAGAGTCAGCTTCTTGTACTCCTCCCTCCAAATCTGGAGGTCAGTGGACAAAGGAGAGCCTGGCACAGGTTTCAAGGTCAGCCAGGAGGAAGTGCTTCTTTTCTTTCTTTTTTCATTTAGGCCCAAAGGAAAATGCCTGCTGGGTGGTGGCGTCAGGTACCTTTAATCCCAGCACTTGAGACAGGTGGAGGCAGGTGGATTTCTGCAAGTTGGAGGCCAGCCTGGTCTACAGAGCAAGTTCTAGGACACCCAGGGTTACACAGAGAAACCCTGTCTCAGAAAAAAAAAAAGGTAAAGAAAAGAAAAAGAAACATTCCTACATAAATCTATATGATAGGTCACAAAAATGAGAGTCCCCTAGGTAATTTGGGGTGCTGTAAATATTACGAGTTGATTGCATAGGAAAGACTTGAAAATGGAGGTGCGTGTTAAAAAGATGCCCACAGAATTTGTTGGGAATCGTGTGTATACCTGTATTTCCAGTGCCTCAGAGACAGTGGCAAGAGACTGAGAGTTCAAGACCAGCTGGGGCTGTCCAAGAAATTCCAAGCCAGCCTGAGGTGACATAGTGAGGCATTGTCTCCAAACAAAAACAAAGGTAGCCAAGCACACCTGGACAGATGGTACGCCCCAGTTGGAGTACACACGGGACGCGCAGTCAGCCTCTGTGACGAACCGGTGGCCAACCATGATTACGTGCAAAGAACAAAAGCGTTCTGGCAGCTCTGGTGACCCAGAGGAAGAACCTGAATGGTTGAGGGACAGCAGGGCCAGAGTAAAGGGTTTTGCTGAGTTCCAAGTCCCTGTTAGAAATGTCCAAACTCCGAACACTAAAACCTCCAGTCCAGGGGTTGGGGAGAGATGGATCAATAGTTAAAACACTGGCCATGCAAGCCTGAGGATGGAGTTTTGATCCTCCATCTTACCAACCCAGTGGGTGTAATTCCAGCCTTGGAAGGCAGAGAGAAGGTCTACAGAGCAAGCTGCCTCATAAAAGTGGCTACATCAGCGAGTTCTGGGTTTGATTAACACTGCCTCAGTGAAGAAAGAGGAAGAGCTATCAAAGACGATTCCAGACAACCCCTTCAGGTATCCACATGCGTAGGTGTATGCAAGCCTACATACACACACACACTACACACGTGACAATGAGAGAAAAAAACAAAGTCTCCAGCCTACATCTTCCTCCCAGGCCTGCTCCTCCTCCTGAGGCCTTCTGCATGCTTTGACTCTCTTGGGTTACAAGCTTCTGTCTTGCCTTCATCCAAATCACTTCTCGAGTCCCATAGGTAACCCTGAAGAAAATCTCTTACCCCTTGCTCTTGATAGTCTGGTCAATGTCCTCTTTACCTCTGGCTCACATCTCATCACTCATAGGACCTGCCTAGCTGACCCTTTCTTCCAAAGTCTCTTCCAATTTAATCTTCCTGCCTTCCTAGACCTGGGGTACCCGTCTCTCAGCTCAAAACCCCTGGGTATGGCACATCCGCAGCTGGAGATGTGTAGATATTTATGGTGGGCTTAAGGTGGGAACAAAAGGTCCTCATGCACAAAAAGAGAGATCATTCTCTAATGGGGATAAAAAGCTGAGCACATGGGCTAGAGCGACGGCTCTGCAGTTGAGAGCCCTGGCTGCTCATCTAGAGGACTGGAGTTTGATTCCTAACATGTACAGTGCCTAGGGATCAGATGCCTGCCTTCTTCTGGCCTCCTTGGACTCTACATGCACATGGTGCACAGACATACATTCATGCACATAAAATAAAACAGAAACGGATTAAAGCACAGCACAATAGCTGTGATATCCTACCCTGCCCTGCCAAGGCAGGAAGAGAGGTTCTATGTACACTGTACCTCCTGGCTCCAGAAATCATCAGATCATGCTGTTTAATAAATGCAAATTGGCTCCTCGTTGCCCATGGGATAAAACCCTAACTACCCAGACAACATGGTCATTTGCAATCTGAGCTCACCTTATCTTCCAGCAACCCCCCTCCCCACCCCCTCACCCCGTTCTCTGGCTCCAGGATCCTTGAACTTCTCTGCTCTGAACTGACCGTGACCTGTTGCGTTGCTGCCATCTGCCCCCACATTTCTTCTCCTGAACTACCCTCCTACCCATAGTTCCCAGCAAACAACTGTTCTCCTTAAGGCTGCCTTATCTTGGACATTCCTAAGTCCTCCAGGGTTAGACTTATTGTCTGGTATTAACTATATTCTGCTATAATTTATATGCTTACCTTTTCACTCTCTCTCTTTGGTATATTTCAGGGACCGGCCCCTTTCCTGTCTCCTCTGAGGAAAACACCCGTTCTTCTGCATTGAAGGACAAGACCCTATTACCTCTGCCCAGAAGTGGCTGGGCCAGAGCTGGACAGTGAACTCATTCAGCTATCCACAGACAGCTGCCAAGCGATCTGTTTGACACCAAGATAAACAGAATGTGACAGCTAATCTGGGTTGTCAGCTTGACACACCTGAGAAGAGGGAACGGCAGCTGAAGGCCTGCCGCTATCGGACTGGCCTGCGGGCATCTCTAGGGGGGTTATTTTCTTGATTGTTGATTGATAGAGGGGGGTCCAGCCTACTGTGGGCAGTGCCATCCACAGGAAGGTGGTCCTGGGCTGTACCAGAAAGGCAGCAGAACATAAACCCGGGAGCAAGCCACAGTCTCTGCTTCAGACTTCTGCCTTGAGTTCCTCTGGCTCCCTTGACGAAGAATTAGAACCTGCAAGCTGAAGAAAATCCGCCCCCACCAAGTTGGTTTTGTTCAGTGCTTTATTACAGCAACAGAAGCCAAACTAAGAGCCAGTCTGATTTCTCTGCTGGGAACGTGAAACTGGAAAATTGAGGGACTGAGCCAATTAGCAGTGGGGCAGAAACTGAAAGATTGACTCAGAAATTCGAATAGCTGGGCATGATAGGACACACCTGTAATCCCAGCACATAAACACATTGAGGGCAGAGAACAGGTATGCAATACTAGTCTCAGACACACAGCAAGTTTGAAACCACCCTGAACCTCACTGCCCCTGTCTCAAAAAAAAAAAAAAAAAAAAAAAAAACTGGTGGCGGTGTACTCAAGGCAAAGGAAGGTGGATCTCTGTGAGGCCAGCTGGTCTACCTAGTCTACAGAGGGAGTTCTAGGACAGCCAGGGCTACACAGAGAAACCCTTCCTTGAAACAAACAAACAAACAATAATAATAGAGTTGCCATTTGAGCCAATCCTGGCAGTACATGTCTTCAGTCCCAGATTGAGAGGCTAAGAAGGCTGAATGATTGAGTTCTATAGTGTAAGATCCTGACTCAAAAAAAGCCAAATAAAAATAGAGTGAGGCCAATAGATGTGGTGGAGGCAGGAGGAGGATCAGGAGTTCAAGATCACCCTTAGCTACACATTGAGTTGAAGGACCCTGCCTCAAAATAAGTAAATAAGCAATAAATAAATAAAAATGGGCTGGAGAGATGGCTCAGGGGCTAAGAGCGAGCTCTTCCAGAGGACCTGGGTTCAGTTCCCAGCACCCATCTGGTGACTCATCACCACACGTAACACAGTTCCAGAGGAGCTGAAGCT
The DNA here is from genome assembly GCF_903992535.2 of Arvicola amphibius. Classification (NCBI taxonomy): domain Eukaryota; kingdom Metazoa; phylum Chordata; class Mammalia; order Rodentia; family Cricetidae; genus Arvicola; species Arvicola amphibius. The sequence goes on from NC_052048.2 coordinate 177,408,925, forward strand.
ATTCTTATGCTGTGGGAACTCCTTCAGCCAATGGCCTTTGAGATGCTGGACCACTTTGGGTGTGGTCTTGAGTACTATAGAAACAGATGTAGAAGCATGCAGTGCTGCCCAAACATACTTTCAGGCAAAACACTCAGACACATTAAATAAATACACAAATAATCTTTTAAAAGCTAAAGTAGGTTGGGCAGTAGTGGCGCAGGCCTTTATTCCCAGCACTCAGGAGGCAGAGGCAGGTGGATCTATGTAAGTGGAGGCACCAAAGAGGCTCCTTATAGAGTTTGTTAGCCATTTGGGCAAGAAGAAACCGCTCTTGCCTAGACTATTTGATGGTATACTGTATGAACTGGTCATGCAGGACCCACAGAACAATGATTGCTGAACTTGCCTAAGGAAGGTGAGATGGTCCTTCAGGGTTCCTGCTTCATGAAAGAGGCTGCCAGACATCCTGCAGGACACAGAAGATACTATGGGCCTGTAGGCTGAAGACGGATGCCCCAGTGTTACAGAAGAACTTAGGGTGACTGTCCAGGCAGCAAGATGTCTCTGTCAATTCTAGAGTTTTGGAATTTGATTACAATGTACTTCCTGTGTACTTAGGTTATATCCTTCTTGGGTCTTTGATGGAGTTAAAGGCCAGACAGTTACAGTTACAGTTTTCCTTAGTTATGATAAAAGATAAATTAGATATAAAACTTTAGATTCACAAAGACTGGATAGATGATAGATTAATTTGCCATATATAAATGGACTAAATATTGTAACTATAATTCTTGTTTGATAACTGTTTTGTATAAGTAATTTTACTATGTTAAAGTTAAAACTTTCTTTTTTTTATTTAGACAAAAAAGGGAAGTGATGTGGGATGTCCTTCTGTGTATGTGTTGCTTTTATTGGTTGATGAATAAAGCTGTTTGGGCCAATGGCTTAGCAGAATAATGCCAGGCAGGAAATCAGAACAGAGAGAGAGAGAGTAGGCAGAGTCATGAAGGCACTATGTAGCTGATGAAGGAGAAAGACGCTGTCACCAGAACCTTTCCAGTAAGCCACAGCCTTGTGGCGATACACAGATTAATAGAAATGGGTTAATTTAAGATGTAAGAGCTAGCTAGAAATATGCCTTAGTCATTGATCAAGAAGTATTATAATTAATATAGTTTCTGTATGATTATTTGGGTCTGGGCTGCTGAGAAATGAAACACAACCTCTGCTTACAAATCTCTGAGTTCATCCAGGTGGAGGTGGCACATGCCCTTAATCCCAGCACTTAGGAGTCAGAGGCAGGAGGATCTCTGTGAGTTTGAGGTCATCCTGGTCTACAAGAGCTAGTTCCAGGACAGGGTCTAAAGCTACGAGAAACCCTGTCTCAAAAAACCAAAAACAAAAGAAAACAAAACAAAAACCAAACAAACAAAACAAAACAAAAAAAGCAAAAAAAAAAAACCCAACAAATCTCTGAGTTCAAGGTTAACCTGGTCTAAAGGATAGACAGGGCTACACAGAAAACTCTGTCTCCAAAACAAACAAAGCTAAAGAAAGAGAAGGCCTCCTTGATTTCTACCTTATTGATGCTCTGCTGGTTTCTCTTCTAACAGATTCACTTTTCCTTCTCTCAAGGACTCTCTGTGCCTTGCCACAAGGAGACTGAATAAGATCCCCCTAGACCCTCTCACATTTCCTGCCTGATGGTTTGCTCCGGGCCACCCCAGGGATGGATAAGGAAGAAGAAAATGCTCGGACTATACCACTGCGTTATTATTCTTTGGGACCCGGGGTCCCTAACTGACTGGTTTTCTGTTTCCTACCTTTCAGATCTTAGTTTTGTTTCATAAAGAATGCCCAGGGTCTTTAGCTTGTGTTGTCAGGAGGGAGGTGTGTATGCCAGCTCTAGTTTAAATGGTTTTCTTCCTTCTGAAACGCCTGTTGCAACTGGATTCCCCTGGTGGTGCTGTACGGGGTCCTTCTGAGAAGCGGTGAAGTGAGTAGGGTTCTGCCTCCAAGGTGAATCAATGCCTCCCTGACGAGGCTGGTGGGCCAGCTGTCCTCCGCTCCTCTGGTACCTGAGGGTGTAATGTTTTGTCCCTCTTGCCCTGCCTCCCACTGCAAGAAGAAACAGCTGAAGGCCTGCAGCAGACACCAGAGCCAGAGCCCTGACCTTGGACTTCCCAGCTTCCAGGACCTTGAGAAAGAAGTGCCTAGCACTGGGGGGGGGGGGTTGTTTTAGCAGCAGAGTGGATCAAAAACGTTACCTGTGTAGTCTCCACCCTGAGAGAGAACACAATACAAAAACTTTGTATTTTATTTTTTTTTTTTTTTTTAGTTTTTTTGAGACAGGGTTTCTCTGCAGCTTTAGAGCCTGTCCTGGAGCTAGCCCTTGTAGACCAGGCTGGTCTCGAACTCACAGAGATCCTCCTGCCTCTGCCTCCCGAGTGCTGGGATTAAAGGCGTGCGCCACCACTGCCCGGCAAAACTTTGTATTTTTGAGGCTGGGCCTGGAACTCTTTTGTAGAAGCCTGACCTCAAGGTCACAGAGATCTGCCTATCTCTGCGTTAAAGGCCTGAGAGTCCCAGTACTGTTTGGCATTCCTGGGTGTTCCTTAATCCAGGCATTCTTTCTTCCTCAACCTTGTGACTCTGTGGGAATGTCTTCTCTCCACTTTCTCTTTTTTCTTAATTTCTTCTTTTCTCTCTTTTTTTTTTTTTTTTGTGAGAAAGGGCCTCCTATTTACCTCAGACTGACTTCAAATTTATGGCCATCTCCACCTTCCCGAAGTGCTGGGCTACAAGCCTGAACTGCCACCCTTGGCTCCACAAACTCTCTTTATCCTTCCAACACACGCATGTATTTGGATCTATTCGTATGTGTGGCGCTGGGGATGGACTCCAGAACCTGTGCCTGCTAGGGAAGTGCTCTACCGCCGAGCTACATCTCCAGCCGTCTTAGCTTTTGTTTATGTAGTTAGTTAATAGGAACCAGGTTTTCTCTGCACAGTCCTGGATGTCCTACAGCTCGCTTATGTAAGCCAATGCTGGCATTGAGCCTCCTGCTTCAGTCTTCCAAGTGCAGGAATTACAGGCACATGTCATCACCTCTGGGTTGAGACCTCCCCGCCTCCCAGGATCTCCCAGTCTGGCCTTGAATTTGGGATTCTCTTGTCTTGGCTTCCTGGGTGCTGGAGTTATAGGCGGGGGCTAAAGATCTATTTTCCAATAATAAATAAAAATAGGGCTGCTGATTTAAGCTTAGTGGTGATGACTGCCTAGCACGAAGCCCTTGGGTTCAATCCTAAGCAGTACTACCCACCATTCAATGAGAGAAAAGAAAGCAAGGAGGGATGAAACCACAGAAGGGGAGAAAGAGAAAGGAAGTGTACAAGTGACTGCCGCCAGACCTCGCTCAGACTGGCAACCAAGGAGGCCAGATCTCTTCTCTGGTGCCCTCAGTTGTACCAGGAGACTGGTATCGGCTTCCACTACGTCCCTCTCTCCTTGTCCAGGAGAAGAGGTGGACCGCCAGCACGCTCAGTGTCCCTTCCTAGAGGACCTAGGTATGTGCTTCTGAGTTCCTGAGATTATGGGTCTCTGTAGCAGTTTTGGCACCAGATGAAGGAGAAGAAAAATAAATAAAAGGGAGAACATGACAGCTCCTAAGGGGTTGAGGTTTTTATTATAGGTGTAAGGGAGAAAACAGACAGAGGCAGAGACACCTGGGAGAGCTGCGTGAACATGACCTTGAGCCAGGTCATGTGTGGTAAGGGGAGATGGGAGAGAGGAACCTGGAGCAGAGGCCAAGAGGCCCAAAGGGCCAAAAAGGGCCAGTGTAGCCCAAATGGCTGGATTATATGGAAGAGCAGCTGGGGGAAGGACAGCCCAGTTTCTGGGCTGGAGAGTTCAGAGGGCAGGGTATGCCAGCCAGGAGGACCCTGTAGTGGGGGGGGACTGAGGGAAGCTGGCAGAACCTGGCAGCCAGCATCCACACTGGTGTGTTAACAGGCACTTCAGTTAGCCAGTTTGACACCTAACATTCTTCTTCAAGCTCTGTGGGTTGTCTTTGGTTGGAAAGCCCAATGCTCTGGTGCTTGCTCACTAGGATACCTGGACAGGCTTCATCTGGGGTTTCCCCATTGTTCGGGGAGCAGAATGCCTGCCCCACTGTCCCAGAGGTTCCTAGACTTGTTGGCAGGCTTGTAATAGCAGACAGAGTGGCATCGCCCTTGGGATGACTCAGGTACCGGGTGAGACATAATTACCCTTCAGCCCCATTTTTCAGGTGGGCAGACTGAGGCAGCAAAGGAGGGGCAGGAGGCGTTGGTGACAGAGAGCTCAGAGCTGCTTACTCCCTTCTGAGGGTGACATCCCTACGCTGTTGCTACTTCAGGATCTCTGGTATCTGGAGTGCTTTGCACCTCGGTTTTGCCTGCTGACTCTCCGGCTTCAGTTGGGTAGCAGCCCCAACATCGCTTTCCCAGAGGCTTCCCTCACCTCTCTAACAGCGGCCCCCTCGTGTCACCCCCCCCCATGTTGTCACATCCGTCTGTTTGGGTTCTCGCAGGGCACTTTGTAGCAGACGCTGTTGGCTGCCTTCCCGGCAGCCACTTCCCCTTCCTCCAGCCCATACAACTCTGAGTTTGTTTGGGTTACTCTTCCCAGTCCCACTCACCCTGGGAATAAATCCTGACTGGTGCTTGGTGGCTGAGCATATGAGAATTACTTTGAACAACATGTGAGCGGACTCTGTTGGGAGGCTTCTGCGGAGATTTTTTTTTTTTCTGAAAAGGAAATACAGAGTAGGACGCCCTTCTTGCCTTGAAAATGTTTATTTCCTGGTGTGTTTGTGCATATACGTGCCGTGGCGTGTGTATAAGGGCATATACATGCCGTGGCGTGTGTGTGTATGTGTAAGGGCATATACATGCTGTGGCGTGTGTGTGTGAAGGGCATATACGTGCTGTGGCGTGTGTATGTAAGGACATATACGTGCTGTGGTGTGTGTGTGAAGATCAGAGGACACATCAGGCCCTCATATTCATCTTGTTTGAGGTCTTTTTTTTGTTTGTTTGCCCCTTCACTCCAAACTGCAGCCTAGCTGGGCTGAGCTTTGTTGTGCTTCTCCTGCTGCTGTTCACATCTTGCTTAGGAACGCCAGGCCGACACACACAAGCCGTCTCTTGGCTTTTATATGGGCTCTGGGGATCCAAATTCAGGTTGCTGGCTTATGTGTCAAGCATTTTTATCTGCTGAGCCATCACCCCAGACTGCCTTCTCTCCCTCCCTTCCCCTCCCCTCCCCTTCCTCCCCCACATCTCCCCTCTCTTTCTGTGCTTATGTAGCCCACAATGACCTTAAACTTAATATGTAGCTGAGGATTAGCAATGACCTTGAGCTGATTCTCAGGCCTCTAACTCGCAAGCGCTGGGTATGTTCCACACACGGTTTATGCCGTGCTGGGAGTTGAGTTCAGAGCTTCATGGATGCTAAGTCAGCAGCCCTACTCCAAGTATAGCTGTGTCTTAGGTCCTAGGGGTTAGGTTTTTTTTTTTTCTTTTCTTTTTTCTTTTCGAAACAGGGCTTCTCTGTAGCTTTGGAGCCTGTCCTGGAACTAGCTCTTGTAGACAAGGCTGGCCTCGAACTCAGAGATCCTTCTGCCTCTGCCTCCCGAGTGCTGGGATTAAAGGCGTATGTCACTACCGCCTGGCTAAGAATTTCAGCATATGAATATCAAAGGGACATGATCATTTTACAAATGGGTAGAAAAATTGCCCTTACCTTCAGCCAGTCCACTTGTTATTTTCTGTTACTTGTGATAAAGAACATCAATTCATCGATTCAATTCCTGTCCGAAAAGAGTTTATTTACTTGTATATTCTATTCACTTACTAACTCTATCTCTCGTCAAGACATCAACCTCATGAGGGCAGGAACAGTCTGGTCCATTCCTTGCTGTAACCCCAGTGCCTAAAAATAGACCCTTACATAAGCAACGGTGCCAGCAGGCTGCCTCTGACCCTCCTACTCCTGCTGATATTGATCATAATTTATATTTAAAGAGCAGAATCTGATAAGACAAGAATTTTTAGTCCCTGGATAAATGAGAAGCCAGTTCTTCATTTTGAAGCTCTAGAGGCCAGTGTGTGTGTGTGTGTGTGTGTGTGTGTGTGTGTGTGTGTGTGTGTGTGAGAGAGAGAGAGAGAGAGAGAGAGAGAGAGAGAGAGAGAGAGAGAGAGAGGTGTGTGTTCTAGAATTTGTTTTATAGAGAGGCACACATTATGTTGGCCCCAGCCTGAGCCTCTGGGGTTTCCGGTTTCAATCAAACAAGGAAGTGAGAACCAAAGAGAACACCACTGATTAGGACAGGACTCTAGAGTTTGGAGTGAATCAGAATCACCTAGAACCCTGTTTGAAAAATTCAGACTCCTGGTTCCACCCCACAGACTCTAATGGAATGGGGCCCAGGCACTTGTGATTTTAACAAGCCACCAGGTGGTTCTGAAAGCTATCAGGACCTGCTGGAGGAAGAGTTGAACCTGAGGAAGGATGAAGATGGGAAGGATGGAGTTGTTGCTCCTGTGTGGGAGGATGGTGATCCCTCTGTGTGGGAGGACGGTGATCCCTCTGTGTGGGAGGACGGTGATCCCTCTTTGGGGGCAGAGCTTCACTGTGGGGCTGTTTGGACCAGACTTCCAGATCATGCATGGGTAGGTTGTTGGCTCAGGATAGGATGAGAGCTGTTTTGGGGTTTATGTGTGTGTATGTATGTGGTGTGTATGTAGTGTGCATAGTATATGTGTAGTATCTGGTGTATTTGTACTATGTGTAGTGAGCACATAGCATGTGGTATATGTTCCAGTGGGTTTGTGTGCAGGGGAGTACACACTTGTAGAAGCCGGAAGTTGATGTCATGTCTTCCTCGGACATCTCATTTTTGGAGACAGGGGGTTCATCTATTCTGCTAGGTTGGCAGGTCAGAAAGCTCCAAGGATCCACCTGCCTTTGCCCTCCCCACCTCCCCCGACACTGGGATTACATGCTAAGCAGTTACACATTTTTTATTATTTTTATTTTTTTATATCTGCTGTGTTTTTCCTGAATGTATGTCTATGCACCAGGCCAGAAGAGGATGTTGGATTACCTGGTCTGGAGTCAAATATGGTTGTGAGCCACCATATGGGTGATCAGGACTGAATCCTGGTCCTCTGAAGGAGAAACCAGTGCTTTTAACTGCTAAGCCATCTCTCCAGTCCCCTGTTTTGTTTTTTGTTTGTTTTGTGTGGTACTTTTTTTTTTCTAGAGACATGGTTTCTCTACATAGCCCTGGTTGTCTTGGAACTTGCTCTGTAGATCAGGTTAGCCTCAAACTCAAATATATCTGCCCACCCCTGCTTCTCAGTGCTGGGAGTAAAGGTGTGCACCACCACTGCCCGGGGTTCCCCTAGCTTTTTCTTTCTTTCTTTTTTTTTTTTAAATGTTTCTTTGTTTATTTAAATTTTCTGTTTATTCTTTGTGCTTTTCACATTGTGCCTCCTAATCCTACCTCCCCAACAAAACAAAATAAAATTTAAGACAAAGAAAAAAAAAATGAAGGAATGGGGACAATCTCGTCATGGAAGCTGCAGTGTGACACATACATCTTTACATACAAGCGTTTATCATGAAAAATCATTGGTCTGGTCCCAGGCCCCTGGTCTCTCTCTACTGCACCATTGGCACTGGGCCTTCACAGGACTCTTCCTGGACATTCCGCTGCTGCCCTGTGTCCTGGAGATCCTGCAGCCCTGGGTCCAGCCGATCACAGATGGGGTGGATGTTGGGATGGGCTCACACATAACCCTGGTTCTGGGCCTGGGTAGTTGCAGGGTTGGCCATCGGCCAGTTCTCCCCTGTCTTTGCCACCAGGTGGGCTCTCCAGCACTGCCCTGGCTAGTTCACCCCTTGTAGCCACGAGCAAGGAGCAGGGCCAGTCTTCCGGCTTTCCCATCCTCAGGTTCATTTCTCCCACACCTACATCTTCAGGGCCAGCTCTACTGTGTTGTCCAGGCAAGAGGTAGGGGTCGCTCTCCTGAGTTGCAGCTGATGAGGGGCGGGGACAGCTCTCCTGCTTTTATGACCTCAGGACCAGCTCTTCCTCCTGCTTCAGGCATTGCTGGGCACACGGGGGGGGGGGGGGGGGGGGGGGAGGGTGCGCGCCTCTCTCCCCCCTCCCGCCCATGCCGCCCCTCACTTTTGTGTGGATGTTAGAGAGCAGAACTCGAGTTCTCGAGCTCACTCAGCAGATACTCACCAGCTGAGCTGTCTGCCCAGGTCAAGATTTACTCTTTGGAGAAACTGCTGGGTCTGGGTCCCTACCCTTTATTGTGCCTTGTTTTCGGCTCTCCCAGCGGTTCTAAGGAGGAGGCAGACATGGCTGTATCACTGAAAGTCTTCCTGGTGACTTGGGAGTATGTCGAGAACAGAAAGAACTCATCTACCACATGGCCTAAAAATAGGCCCAAGCCAGCAAAAAGCTAGCTGCCCAGGGTGTGGAGGTTCTTGCCAGTGATGGAGAGACCTCTGAGGTACTACCACCCTCAGGGAACTACAGTCCTTCTAAAGACCACCGTTCCTACCCTCAGACAGTCCCTACGGTGACCCCACAACAAGGCCACTGCTGGCCTTACACCTCTCAGGGTTTGGTCGTCCAGGCCCCACTGGGTTTTCTAGCTCGCCCTGGTCACCAGAAGGTTCTATCTATTTTAAATCCCTAGTGTACAGTCTTAAAGGAACAGCTGAAGCAAGTGCTTAAAATAGAGGGCCTCTGTGTTCTGCACTCACCCCACCCCTCACTTACCCTGCTGCCCACACCCCCTGCTGTCTGCCTGCCAGGGAGCAGAGAACTTCTGAGTCTCAGAGCTGTGAGGAACCAAGGCAAAAGGGCAGACATTATTGCAGGGAGTGTACCCACAAGGAAGAGCTGTTGTCTACTTGTGTGTGTGTGTGTGTGTGTGTGTGAGAGAGAGAGAGAGAGAGAGAGAGAGAGAGAGAGAGAGAGAGAGAGAGAGAGAGAGAGAGAGAGAGAGACTGAGAGACTTCCAACATGCTTTATTCAAGAATGAATCTTTTTGTGTGGTTTTTTTTTGTTTTGTTTTTTTTTTTTTTTTTTTTTTTTTTTTTTTTTTTTTTTTTTGGTTTTTTGAGACAGGGTTTCCCTGTAGTTTCTAGAGCCTGTCCTGGAACTAGCTCTTGTAGACCAGGCTGGCCTTGAACTCAGAGATCCGCCTGCCTCTGCCTCCCGAGTGCTGGGATTAAAGGCGTGTGCCACCACCGCCCGGCTTTGTGTGTTTTAAAAGACAGTCTTGCTACGTAGCCCACCCAGACTGGCCTTGACCTCACTGTGTTGTCCTCTACCTCAGCCAGGACTATGGCTCAATGGGTAAAGATGCTTGTCATACAAGCCTGACATGTGTGCACCTACACACAAATAACATACAATAAGAAAAACAATAACATTGACAATAATTATAAAACAAGATAGATAGTACCACAAGAACAGCTGCAGCCAGAATTCTAATAGGTCTTCATAATAAAAACCCAGAGTCGGATATAAGGGTGAAAGCTGAGAGATCAGAGAAGCAGAGCAGCCAGCCACTAGTTCTTACTGCAACAAAATCCTCAGACTGCACAGATATCCTGTCTCTACTAGTCTTCAGATTGAACGCCATTTCTATAAAACCTCAGACTGTCTCCCCCTATTTTATATTCCTCTCTCAGCCCAGCCATATCCCTTCCCACCCATCTCCTCCTCCCTAGTACTGGGATTAATGGTGTGAGCCACCACTGCTTGGCTTTGTTTCTTTTTTAGACTGATTCAATCTCTTGTAGCCCAGGGTGGCCTTGAACTCACAGAGATCTGTCTGCCTCTGTCTCCTGAGTGCTGGGATTAAAGGTGTGAGTTACCACTGCCTGACCTCCATGGCTAACTACCGTGGCTAGCCCCACACTCTGATCTTCAGGCAAGCTTTATTTGTTACAGCACAAACAAAACATCATCACCACAAACAGCACCCAAGGTTGAACTCTGACCTCCAGACACAAGCAAATTCCATAAACCTGCACGCAAAAAGACTAAATCACCACTATTTGGTTGGCTACCGAGGGACAGAAGTTAGATCTGGGTCCAGACATGGGCACCCAAAGCTGGGCTGACTGACACCTGGCCCCACGCCATCCTTAAATGTGGTTTGCACATGCAGCCAGGAATTTGCAGCCAGGGGCTCTTTTCTCCTCCTGGGAGTTCCTAGCTCTAAAGGATGAGATTGTTTTGTAGACGAAAATAGGATCACATGCTCTCAAGTTTAAAGGAAGTCCCTGGCTGCGGCCCGCGACCAGCCGGCTATGCCTCCCATGCCCTCAGCACTTCTCTCCCCCCACTCTGGCGGGCTGGCTGCACAGTATGCTGGTGTGCCCCCAAAGGCTCTCGACGGTTCTCCACGCTCCAGAGTGGCCGTCGCCTCCACAGACAGGTTTTGCACAAGACAACAGCAGTCCCCAGAGAGCGGTGCTTATTCATTATTTATTTTCCCACAGTGTTATTGTCCAGCTTTGTCGCACAGATTTTTTGCCAGACCTTTTGGCTATTTCTGCAGGTCAGAGCTGAAGTCAGTCAGTCAGTTTTGCCACCTCTCAGGATACCCAAAGGGCTCTTGAAGCTATTTCAGGAGGTCAGGGAAGGCTATAAAAACAAAGCCTTCTGCCGGGCGGTGGTGGTGCACGCCTTTAATCCCAGCACTCGGGAGGCAGAGGCAGGCGGATCTCTGTGAGTTCGAGACCAGCCTGGTCTACAAGAGCTAGTTCCAGGACAGGCTCCAAAGCCACAGAGAAACCCTGTCTCGAAAAACAAAACAAAACAAAACAAAAAAAAAAAACAAAAAAACAAAAAAACCAAAGAACAAAGCCTTCTGAGCAGAGGGAGTCTTGTTAGGGGGTGGAACAGGTTTTAGCTCACATAACTTTTCGTATGGTTTGTGTATGTGTTCTGTGGGAAGGAGCATGTACGTCTGTAGGTGCATGTCTATGAGTATGAAGGTCAAAGGTCAACCCAGGTGTCATCCCTCAGGAGTTACCCATCTTGTATTCTCAGATGGAATCTCTTTTTTGGCCTGGAGCTCAACCAGTAGGCAAGGCTGGCTAGCTAGTGAGCTGCAGAGATCCTCCTGCCTCCACTTCTCCAATGCAGGGACTATAAATGGGGGCCACTATACTCAGCACTTTTGCATAAGTTCCAAGGATCAAACTCAGCTTGGAAGGACTGTGTTGACATCTTCCAGTCCTCTGATAATATTAGGAAGCAGGTACTCCCTTGTAAGCTCTACTTCTTTTCTTTTAAAGACAGAATCTCACGTAGCCAAGACTGGTCTCACACTTGCTGTGTAGCTAAGGAGGATGGCCTTGAAGCTCCTGGTCCTCCTGTCTCCTTCTTCCAATTGCTGGGATTATGGGCACACACATGCCAGCACACCTGTTTATACTGCGCTGGGGTTCTGGGCTCAGGCCTTTCACTGAATGAGAAAAAGAGAAACGAAAAGGAAAGCACATGACTGCTCCTAGGTACTCTGGAGGAGAAAGTTTATTATAGATATGTGGGGGAGAAAGGGGGAGAAAGACAAGAAGATCAACTGAGTAAATTGGGAGTGTGGGGGGTCACAGGAAAGGGTAGAAGGGGAAGGAGAGGAAAAAAATGTATAGTGCAATAAAAAAAAAACAATTAAAAAAAGGTATGTGGAGCCGGGCGGTGGTGGCGCACGCCTTTAATCCCAGCACTTGGGAGGCAGAGGCAGGCGGATCTCTGTGAGTTCGAGACCAGCCTGGTCTACAAGAGCTAGTTCCAGGACAGGCTCCAAAGCCACAGAGAAACCCTGTCTCGAAAAAACCAAAAAAAAAAAAAAAAAAAGGTATGTGGGAGAGCATAGCCAGAGAGAGGGACATCTAGGAGAGTCCAGAGCAGACATGACCAGACTGAGAGAAGGGGAGGGGAGGGGGGAGGGTGAAGAAAGAAGAGTGGAGAGGAAGAAGGGGAGAAAGGGAAACCAGGCACAGCAGCCAAGAGGCCCAAAGAGAGCAGATGAAAAGACCAGGTGGCCAAAATGGTTCGATTTATATAGGGAAGGACAGCCCATCCCCTGGGCTGGAGAAGTTTAGGGTAGGGGTCAGGGTATGCCAGCCAGGAGGACACTCTAACAAGTAGAGTCTGAGGGATGAGTAGAGTCTGGCTGCCAGGTCTATTTTGACATGTTAAGTAGGTGCCTCTGGTGCGGGAGGTCCTTCTGTCTATGTGTTGCTTTTATTGGTTAATGAATAAAGGAACTGCTTTGAGCCTCCAGCAGGGTAGAACAGAGCTAGGTGAGGAAAACTAAACTGAATACTTGGAGAAAGAAGGCAGAGTCAAGGAGATGCCATGTAGCCGCCTCTGGGGACAGAGGAGCTGGAACCTTGCCAGCAAGCCACAACCATGTGGCAATACACAGATTAATAGAAATGGGTTAAATAAGATGTAAGAGCTAGCCAATAAGAAGCTAGAGCTAATAGGCCAAGCAGTGATTTAATTAGTACAGTTTCTGTGTGGTTATTTCGGGGCTGAGTAGCCCAGAACAAACAAGCAGCCTCCCGCAACACACCTCAGCTGTTTGTCCAGGATTTGAAACCTACTACCAGGCAGGCAATCTACCAGCTGGATGACAGATGCAACCCTGCAGTGTTGAGTTCTCCTTCTAGTCATTTCCATTAACTCAGTTATACACTACACTCTGAAGACAGAAGATCTGTTTGGACCTGTGCTGGATCCTTAACACATGATCAACCCAGAGTAGCAGCTGAACTAATGCTTGTTGAATGAATGAAGGACAGGATACAATAAGTGATATTAGGATCGGTAAGCAGTAATGGGACACTGTAGCCAGCATTGGGTTGTAGGGGTCCTCACAACTCAGACATAGTTACCTACCTAGAGAGAGAAAGTTAAGGCCCGTGGGCATAGATTCCCCCCTGAAATCAGCCAATCATTGTACTGCCGGAAGACTTGGAAATTCTTTTGGGATTCCAAGGAGGAGAGCTAGATCTAGATAGAGAGGGCTTAGAACCGAATAGTAGTTTTAGGATGTGGCTAAGTAATGTCCTAGCAAAGCTTGTTGGTGCATACCTGTAACCCTAGCACATGGGAAACTGAGGCAGGAAGATTCTGAGTTCTAGGCTAGCCTGGGCTACAAATGAGACCCTGTCTCAAAAACAAAACAGCAAAAATTCTGAACAAATGAATGCAGTGTTGACCAAGGTTTCTGTCCTGCCCGGTCCCACAGCTGTTCAGTCCCAAAGAAACACACAAGAGGCCTACATTAGTTATAAACTGGTTGGACTATTAGCTCAGGCTTCTTATTAACTAACTCTTACATCTTACATTAACCCATTATTCTTGTCTGTGTTAGCCACAGTAGCTTGGTACCTTTGTCAGCGAGGGATTCTCATCTTGCTTCCTCTGCGACCGGGTGAGGACTGCAGACTGACCTTTCCTCTTCCCAGAATTCTCCTGTTCTCATTGCCCTGCCTCTACTTCCTACCGGGCTACTGGCCAATCAGCGTTTTATTAAAAATAATACAAGTGACAGGGTACAAGGCCATTGTCCCACAGCATACAAGGATAAAGGCATATGGCGGTGGAAGACTGGGATTAAAGATCAGGGGCTGAGCACTTTTGGCTAGCATATGTTAAGTACCAGGGTTTGATTCCAAGGACTGGAAATGTTTAAATAGATAAGGGTTTGAGAAGATCTACCCTGCAATGTGGAAAGCCAATGCTAGTCAATATGGATTCCAGGGTTAGATCCCTAGGGTTGGGGCCCTGAACAGTGCACACTCCCGCATACTTACAGACGGCAAGGGAACCAAGAGTTACAGCTCAGCCCTACCAGTGGCCAGAGTTCCTTTACGCCTGCCTTCTGCCACTCTTTAGACCACAGTTGTTTTTCCATGAAGCTTTCCAAGAAGGCACATCTGGAGAACTGACTGACCACCGAGGGAATTTGGCTTGTATGAGTCACTTCCCCTGGGGCTGGTCCCCGAAGCTGCTCACACAGGATCTGGAGGTCTAGGCCTTGGATCAAGGTGACTCCATGTATCATCAACCAAGCTTGGGCCACGACAACAGTGTCCCAAGTGGTCGTGTGGTCCGTGCTGACTTGTCATCTCTCACACTGCTGAGCCACTTCTTTCTTGGGGGAAGGGACTGCTAAATTGTGGTAGAATATACATAAGTAAGTCTTGCCAACTTAGCCATTTTACTTGCAGGTAAATGTTAAGGTGTACACAGTGTTGTTCAACCACTGCCATCATCATTGTCCATTTCTAGAAGTTTCACATCATCCCCGACAGAAACCCCTTATTCACTTTCTTTGCTTTCTCTTCCCTTACACTCCAGGAGTTTCCAGTCTCTCTTCTCTCTCTCTCTCTCTCTCTCTCTCTCTCTCTCTCTCTCTCTCTCTCTCTCTCTCTCTCTCATTCTTGCTCTCTCTCTCTCTCTCTCTCTCTCTCTCATTCTTGCTCTCTCTTCCCCTCTCTCTTTGTTCTCTCTTTCTTCCTCATCAGTGGAATCATGAATCATAGTCATACATCTTAACATTTGTTGGGACTGCCCGTGTTGTCTCATACCTTTAATCCTAGTACTCAGAAGCCAGAGACAAGCTGATCTCTCTTGGTTTCAGGGGTGCCACAGTGAGAACACACACACACACACACACACACGACTTATTTTGTATGGCCTATTTTCCAGGTCTGCATCAGACTTCCATTTTGTTCCATTTCTCTCTGGGTGGTTTCAAGTAGGTTCTCTCAGAACACAGGATGGCCTCTCACTTGCTGTATAGCTGAAGATGATCTTAGACTGATCTTCCTGCCTCCACCTCCTGAGTTCTGAGAGCCACCATGCTTGGAGTGTTCCTAAGACACAGGTCTCTTTCTGTAGACCAGGCTGGCCTAGAACTTTCTATGTCAGTCAGGCTGTCCTCAAACTTCTAGCAATCAGTCTCTTTCAAGAACTAGGATTACAGGCACATGCAATCACACCCAATCCTGTGTTTAATTCTTTTGGACATATACTTGGAAACAGAATTTCTGGGTCATGGTATGTGTTGTAAGCTTATAGATAGCCCGAGTGCTGGGATTAAAGGCATGCACCACCAGTGCCCAGCAATATCTTGGCTTTTGAATCATTTAATCACCACATCAAACTCTAAAAGATGAACAATATTAATCCTCATTTTTATGGGTGAAGTACAGGAAATTTTAGTAATTCTCTGAAGGTCACAAAGTAACAAATAGCAAAGCCAGAATTTCATGTCAGGGACTCTGACTTCAGAGCCCACATTTCAGTTTTTTTTAAAGGAAAGGTCTTGGCTAGCCTGATACTTACTATGTAGCTCAGGCTGGCCCTGAACTCATGGCAATCATCTTGACTCAGCCTCCTGAGTACCGGGATCATAGACATACACTATATAGACATACACTATATAGACATACACTATATAGACATACACTATATAGACATACACTATATTGCCCAGCCCCAGAGCCCACATTTTTTGACCATTGTGGTAGAACCGAGGAGTCAGACGATGAGGTGAGGAAAAAAATAATTGTGTATGTGTCATCGACAGTAAATTCTACGGCGTTCACAGCTGTGAGCTGGTTTGCAGTCGGGAGTGGAGGAGAGTCCAGAGGGAGGGACACAAGTGAGGTAGAGAATAGGAGACACGGAGGCATTTAAAGGCACTGGGTAGAGGGTCTACTGAGCATAGTTGGTTTGGGGAGACCAGATGCAGATCTGTCGTCTCACAAAAGCCATGGAAACCAGACAGGAAATCCCAGTGCTAGAGAATGCTGAGGCAGGAGGATTGAGAGTTCACGGCCAGGCACGCCTACACAGTGAGATCCTGCTGAAGGAATGAAGAGGGCTCGAGAGAAGGCTCTGTGTGCAGATGTCCCCGAGGCTTCCGACCTTTGTGGCTAGGATAACTATGACAACGTTGACCAAAAATGGGCTGTGACTTCTGCTAAGTTTGAGGTAACAGCGGGACATCCAGGTGGAGACAACCAGGAATCTGTGAGAAAGGTGGTGAGCTAGACAGGTCTGTACTGGTCAAAGGGCAATGGATAGACGGCTTTGGAAGAAAACAAAGAGTAGCTTGTTAGAGGGTGGCAGGGTCCCCAGAATCCCCACCCACACTGGGAAGATCCAGTGCGCTCTGGTTCTGTGGGCCAGTAGGTCCTGGGCCCTCAGCCAGCAAGAAACGGACAACTAGTGCCACCACCCAGGTGGAGGGCCAAGCCCCTGAGGGCCAGACTGAAGATGTAAAAACATCCTTTCGGCTCTGCTTTAAAAGGACCAGGCTGCATGTTTTTCACACTGAACATTTTTCTTAAGATTTATTTATTTGTTATGTGTACAGCATTCCTTTCCATCTGCGCCCGCACACCAGAAAGGGGCACCAGGTCTCATTATAGATGGTTGTGAGCCACCATGTGGTTGCTGGGAATTGAACTCAGGACCTCTGGAAGAGCAGTCAGTGCTCCTAACCACTGAGCGATCTCTCCAGCCCTCATACCAAACATTATATAAGGTATGTTGGTTTAAAAGTTTTGGGCCACAGCTGACAGTAGCAACAAAGACTTATCTTAGTACAAACTGATCCAGGCCAGTGATGCTGAGTCAGGGAGGGAGCAGGGGTGAGAAGTGGGGCATGCGTAGTCTCAATCTGTTCTATTAGTTACTCATTAATCACAGCAGGGCATATAACAACAGGGAGAAGAGATCAGGCATCTTTCGTTGTTTTTGGGACAGGTGTAGCCCTGGCTGTCCTGGAACTCACTCTGTAGACCAGGCTGGCCTTGAACTCACAGAGATTCACCTGCCTCAACCTCCTGGGTACTGGAATTGAAGGCATGTGCCACCACACACAGTTGGAATTAGGCATTTTAACTAAATTAGCAAAACTAGCATCTCCCCTCCAAGCACTAACAAAGGTATACCCTGCTTACTTCCAAGGTCAGACCGGATTGGGTGTGAACAGGGTAACGTGGTAACAGACCAAAGTAACTTCTCATTTAAAAATACTGTGTCCCTTGCAGTGATTTGAAAGAAAATGGCTCCCAAAGGGAGTGGCACTATTAGGAGGTAAGGCCTTGTTGAAGTAGGTGTGTCATTGTTGAAGGGCTTTAAGGCCAACGATGTACTCAAGCCACACCCAGTGAGACAGATCACTTCCTGTTGCCTGTGAGTCAGGATGTAGGAACTCTCAGCTCCTTCTCCAGCACCATGTCTGCCTGCATGGCGCCTTGCTCCCCACCATAACGATAATGGACTAAGCCTCTGAGCTGTGAGCCACCACAATGAAATGTTTTCCTATATAGGAGTTGCCATAGGCCCGGCGGCAGTGGCACACATCTTTAGTCCCAGCACTTGAGACACACACACACACACACACACACACACACACACGAGTTGCCACAGTCATAGTGTTTCTTCACAGCAATAGAAACCCAAAGTCCCCATGTGTGAACCTCTTGAAGGGTACGTTGTCACTTTGAATAGTCCAGTCAAACAATGGAATCCAGCTGGGCATGGGGTTCACACCTGTAATCCCAACAAGGGAAAGGCAGAGGCAGGAGGATCCGCTGTAGGTTCCAGGCTAGCCAGGGCTGTACAGCAAGACCCTGTCTCAAAACCAAAGCCAAACAAAAGGACCAGTGGGCTTTCTCAGTGGGTAAAGGAGCTTGGGGCCCAGCCTGACGACCTAAGTTCTGTGTTCTGTTCCTGGAACTCACATGGAAGAAGGAAGGAGGAGACCAACTCTTGTAAACTGCTCTCGGATCTACACACACACACACAGAGTGGCGTACACGCAGAAAGAATTTTGAATTTTGTTGTTTGTTTTTAAGACAGGTTTATCTGTATAACAGTCCTGGCTGTCCTGGAACTTGCTTTGTAGACCAGGCTGGTTTTGAACTCACAGATCTGCCTGCCTCTGCCTCCCAAGTGCTGGGATTAAAAGTGTGCGCCGCTATCACCCAGTTTAGAAAGAATTTTTTAATTGATAAAACAATAAAGACAAGAAGAATGAGCCAGAGATTACGCGCCTGTAACCCCAGCACTTGGGAAGTGAGGGCAAGTAAGGAGTGAGCTCAGGGTTACACTTGAGAAAACAAATCAAATCAAAAGAACGGAGGCCCTGAGTTCTGTTCTCAGCATCCACGGCACCCACACTTAACAGCTCACAACTGCCTGTAACTCTAGCTCAGGAGATCTGATCCCTTCTTCAGGCCTCCTTGGGTACCCAAATATAGGTGAACATATACACACGTATGCATAAATAATTAAAATAAAATTAGAATATAATATAATTAGAATATAACCATTAGAAAACACCATACATATCCAAACTGGGGACATTCTTCAAAACAACCGGAGCCAGGCGGTGGCAGTGCAGGCCTTCAATCACAGCACCCAGCACTCAGGGAGGCAGAGGCAGGAGAATCTCTGTGAGTCCAGAATCAGCCTGACCTACAGAGCAAGTTCCAGGACAGCCAGAGATACACAGAGAAACTCGTTTCAAGAAAACAAAACAAACAAAAGGTCTCATCAGAATCCCGTTCTGGTACAAGCTGTCATTTACCCCTGGGAAGCCAAGTTCCTTTGTTCCAAGGCAAAAATACTAAAATTGATGTTGTATGAGCAAACATGAAAGAGCAGTTTATTGGGAAAGAGGAGGCAATGGATATTCCTGTCCTGGCTCCGCAGAATAAAAACTGCCTTCAGGAGCCGAAGGAAAGGGGCAGAAGAACCTGGGCAGAAGGAAGGAAAATGGACTGGGTAGGTGTCTCCTTCCTCTCCAGATCCTTGGTCTCAGTTCAGTGGACAGATATTCCAGTGTTTCGACATTATGATATGACATTGCCATCTACAAAGTTCATGTTCATGAATCAGAAAATTGAGCTGCAACTTTTTAAAATCTCTTAATGTTATTAAGTAATTTTATGATTCTCTATTGGGTCTCATTCATAGCTATCCTGCAGTACTTGAGACCCTTGGCTGTGGATTGGACGTGTCTTGTAGTGTAAGGGTCAGAAGCTAGTCCAACTAGCCAGGAAGTGGTGGCACAGGCCTTTAATCCCAGCACTCTGTGAGTTCAAGGCCAGCCTGGTCTATAGAGTGAGTTCCAGGATAGTCAGGGCTATTCCACAGAGAAACCTTGTCTCTAAAAACCAAACAAACAAAGAGCTAGCCCAACAGCTCATAGTGCCTTTGAGGCAACGGACAAGCTTGGCACTAAATTGCAGAGGGAGTCCCCATTGCTTCTTGGATCCTCTGGAAACACGGCAGCTTTGACTTCCCCCAGTGGCTTAGGGGTGTGCAAGGTCAGCCGGTAGGAACTAAAAGAAGAGCGAGGGAGGCCAGTATAATTTGCTCCATGATGACCAGCCCTGACAGACTGGTCTATCCGAGAACACATGGAAAACATTTGGGATTCTTCACAGTATTCAAGGGCTGGAGCCAGGTAGGCATGGTGGCTCTTACTTGTAATCTCAGCAATTCCAGTGCTCAGGAGGAGGATCAGGAGTTTGAAACCAACCTGGACTACATAGTGAAACCTTGTCTCAACAAACAATTGTAGGCCATTCCCACCCTCACCTCTAATGGCACTAAATTCCTGCTTGGGTGGATTTCTCAAAGGGTTATCTTTCTTGCCTTGAATTGATGACTGTTCAGCAGAGTTATTGACAGTTCTGACATTTGTGACAATCAGCTGTCTCTTCTGCTTGCTGCTAGTTCAGGGGTCCAAAGATGGGGCCTTGTCCCAGGAGATTGGAGTTCTTGTTCCCAGTGAAAAGGACATCTGCCTGCATTACCTCCTGGTCCCTGGCTTGCTTCTCAGCCTGATTTCTGGGGACTTTTTCCTCTCTTTTTTTTTTTTTTTCAAGGTAGGGTTTCTCTGTGTAGCCCTGGCTGTCCTGGAATTCACTCTGTAGACCAGGCTGGCCTCTGCCTCCTGAGTGCTGGGATTAACGGCGTGCGCCACCACTGCCTGGCTCTTGGAGCTTTCTTCCTGGGGTCTTTGTTTCCCACACCACTGGCCTTTTGCCCTGGACCTAGTCTTTCATGTAGCTTTTGGTTTTGCAAGGACAGCGTGGTGGCTAATCTTGCTTGTCAACTTGACACACCTGGGAGGAAGAACTCTCAACTGAGGAAGTGACTCCACTGGACTTGCCTGTGGGCGCATCTGTGGAGGTATTTTCTTGATTGCTATTTGATGGAGGAGGGCCCAGCCCACTGTGAATGGTGCCACCCCCCCACACCCCCGCAGGTGGGATTAGGTTGAACAATAAAAGCAGGAGCAAGCCAGGGAGGGCAAGCCAGTCAGCAGAGTTCCTCCACAGTCTTTCTTTGTTTCAGTTCCTGCCCCGAGCTCCTGCCCCATTTCCCTCAGTGATGGAGTTGTAAGATGAAATAAATCCTTTCCTCCCCCAAGTTGCTTTCAGTCCGAATGGCTCATCACAGAAATATATATCAAAAGGAACTAGGTGAAAGATGGTGTTCTGCAACCCTTATTGTGTTTCAGGGATTGAACTCAGGTCTCCAGGTTTGCACAGCACTCTTGATCACTGTCCCTGGCTGCTGGGATTGCAAGTGTGGACCACCGCACCCTGCCAATCCTATTGTCTTCATGTACACAGTCACGCTTGTACTCAGTGCCCTGATTTTCTTGTCAGGTTGAATAATGATAAAAGTCTCCTTGAGGTACAGGTTCCAGGTTCTGTCCTGGGGAGTTCCACCCGGAGCTCTGCCCTGTGGCGTATACTGAGGCTGGCACCTCTCTTGACAGACACCTGCTACGGGAGTCTAGCAGCTCCCTGCCAACCATCACAACATCCTGTGTGAAGCCATCTGAGAGGCCAGGGTTGGGAGGCACCCCAGGTTGGCAGCGTAGCCGGGAAGCCAGTCATTATGACTCTGAGGTCATCTTTTCAGTCAGCAAGGGCAGAACTAGGTCTCCCTCCACCCTCCCGCCTCTCCCTCCCCCCAGGGGACAGTCTGTAGACATGCTCAATTCAGGACAAAGTAGAAAGCATGAGGGTTTGTGGGTGGCAACAGGAGTGCTGGGCTTGGATGGCAGAGGGTGTCACCACCTCCTTTAATGATGTGGGAGCCGCAGGGAGAGAAGGATACCAGGGAAGGCAGTGTTCACTTCAGTGCTGGCTCTTGGCTCTCCAGTGTCTTGAGGAGCAGAGAGCTCATTCTTAGGCCTGTAGGATGACTCCCTTAAAACACTGTCTCTGTCCAGCTTGATGGTACACACCTGTCATCTCGGCACTTACAAGGTAGAGCAGGAGGATCGAGAGTTTAAAACCATCCTGAGCTACATGAGATCCTGCCTCAAAAATTAAAAACGCAGGCCGGGCGGTGGTGGCGCACGCCTTTAATCCCAGCACTCGGGAGGCAGAGGCAGGCGGATCTCTGAGTTTGAGGCCAGCCTGGTCTACAAGAGCTAGCTCCAGGACAGGCTCTAGAAACTACAGGGAAACCCTGTCTCGAAAAACCAAAAAAAAAAAAAAAAGAAAAAAAAATTAAAAACGCAAAGCAGGATGTGGTGGCACAGGCCTTTAACCCCAGCACTCAGGAGGTGCAGCTGGCAGAGTCTCTGTGAGTTTGAGTCTAGCCTGGTCTATGCAGCAAGTTGCAGGCCAGCCAGGGTTGTTACATAGTGAGACCCCACAAAAACAAAATAACAAACAAACAAACAAACAAAAACCCAAAAATTCCAAAACAACAACAACAAAACAACAAAAAACAGGGTTGAGCTGGGTGGTGGTGGCGCACGCCTTTAACCCCAGCACTTGGGAGGCAGAGGCAGGCGGATCTCTGTGAGTTTGAGGTCAGCATGATCTATAAGAGCTAGTTCCAGGACAGGCTTCAAAGCTACAGAGAAAGCCTGTCTCGAAAACAAACAAACAAACAAACAAAAACAGTGTTGGTCAGACGGCTCCTGCCTTGAAAGCCTGCAAACCTGAATCTGAATCTGGGGACCCACCTAAGTGGACGGACGAGTCAACCCCAAAGCTGTCCTCTGATCCCCACACTTATACTACGATAGACCCCTCCAACGCGTACACTAAAAAGACATACAAGTTTGTTTTTTAAATTAAAAATCAGGAGCTGGAAGACGACTTAGTAGTTAAGAACAAGGATAACTCTTCCAGAAGACCTGAGTTCAATTCCCGGCACCCTGTCACTCTGCCTGTGACTTCTGCTCCAGACGACCCATGGCCTTCTCAGGTACCCACATATGGAACACACACACCTTAGAAATAAAAACAGAAGGAAAACAAACAACATCCACATTGTCTCCCGTGTGTCTTGTCCTACCCGACTCATGGACTCCTTTCGGCTTACTATTATTATTATTATTGTTATTGTTATTATTTTTAAATGTGTAGCCCAGGTTGGCCTCAAACTCGTGATCCTTTTGCCTCTGCCTCCTTCAGCAAATCCTACCAGCGTGTGCCAGCACAACCAGCTGGCCTATTATTTTCTAAGCAGAATCTCATGTAGCCCATGCCTGCCTTAAACTCACCATTTAGCCAAAGCTGACCTTGAACTCCTGATCTCCCAGCCTCACCTCCAGAAGTCTGGGGTTACAGCTTCCCATTTTGGTTTTCCAAGGTTTCCCTTGCCAACAGCATGCAGATGAGTCCTGCCATGGATATCCCCTCAGGTTTAAACATCGTCCTTCCAGACTCACAGAGGGTGCCCCCATCATTCTTTGTTTGTTTGTTTGTCATGACAGGGTTTCTTTGCAGCTTTGGAGCCTGTCCTGGAACTTGCTCTGTAGATCAGGCTGGCCTTGAACTTACAGAAATCCTCCTGCCTCTGCTTCCCAAGTGCTGGGATTAAAGGCGTGTGCCACCAATGCCCAGCTCATTCTCAGTTTTAATGCCCTTTGAAAAAGTATTTCCTAACCCTATTGTGATTTTAAGGCTGATTTTTGAAACAGTACCCATATCTGTCCTCATTTTGCTTTGGAAAACCCCTGGGCTAAGCTTATGGGAACTGAGCCCAGATCACAGCTGACCACACAGTTTGGCAAGAGAGCCTGGGCCCCTGGAGGGCCGGTGAGATTCAGGGAGTGGATGGGTGGTGTGGAGGGTGTGGTAGGAGGAAGAAGCATTGCCTCGTTCATTCTCTGCCTTTCAGTTTGCTCCGTGAAGTGATTTCCCCAGGCCCTGCGCCCTGAGTTCCTGTGTGGACCTCACAGTGGGCCCTGGGCCTTTTAGTCTCTCATCAGGCCCGTCAGGCTCTTTGCTAAATTGGACGCTTCATCTGCGGTGCTAATCTGCCTCCACTGACTTTCTGAGGGGAAAACAGGCAAGAAGTGCTGCCACCAAGCAGGCTGAACACTCCCAGAAAGGTGCTCTAGACTCCCTGTGGCCTGCTGGTCCAGCTCCAGGCTCAGGGGGCCTCAGGATAGATGACTCAGGTAAGCTGTGCTGGTCAAACAAGCAGTACCCAGAGCTCAGCGGGATGAGCCTATAATTAGTCCTCTTGTTGTCAAACCACCGTCTCCTAAGGGTGGCCGGCCTTGCTGGGCCCCGAGCCAGGCCTGGAGGAGGCTGGCAAGAATGTGCTTATCTCAGTTTGTGCTTTGTTGCCCAAGGTGCTTCCTGACGCTTCTACAGCTGGGCACGGAGCTGAACCACTGGCACCTGTGCTGACGGTGGAGCGCTGCCGGGCTAAAAGGACTCGGCGGAGAGCAAGGATGAACAAGGAGGAAATTGTGGGATGCTTTTCCTGAGCCCAACACCCATCCCTTTTCTCGGCAGAACCGGAAGCTTGGACAGACTGGAGACATTTGACTGGGGAGAGGACTGACCTCAGCCAACCAACATGGTGGCCAGGTGTTTAGATAAGGATTGCTTAGCAACCCGTAACACACATTAGCTCCCTGAATCCTCCAGCACCTCTGGGACACAGCCACTAACTACTATTGTCCCTTTACTTATAAAAGGACAGAGGCTCCAAGGAGCCGGCTCAGAAGCACAGACTCATGACAAGTACATCCAGGTTTTGAGTCCAGATGGCCAGATCTAGAATGACTCCAGGCTGGCTTGGCCACAACCTCTGTGTGATCTTGGCTGCCTCTTCCCACGCTGGCCTTCTCAGCATGGAATGCCGGGGGAATTAGGCCATAGTCTTTGCAACTCTTTCTCTAGTTCCCTGGCTCTACAGGTACGGAGCCGGTGCTGCATGGAGTTCCCCGCCCCCCTTCTCCGCCCCTGGACAGCCCTGTTTACTTCTGATGGTCAGGAGCAGTTTAAGAGGCATCCGACCAGGTGCCAATGAACTCACAACCCGGTACGGCTGACTAATGGGGCAAAGCTGCTTCCCCACTCCATTCCTCAGTTTCCCCCACTCGATCAAGGGGCAGTAACGACCTCTTTGTGTTCAGGGCAGCCATGAATCAGAGTTAATGAGCATTAGTCACGAGTTTTGGAATTCTCACAAGCGAAGGGTCATCTGCAGGCCCCGAGCCGCACAGGGGTGGCGGTGACGCACTGCTCTGGCTGCTCCAGCCCGTGCCCATGTCCTCCAGGTTTTGTTTCTGGTTTAACTTTGCGGGTTGGCCTTGGGGTGACTCAGCCCAAGTGTTGATGACACCTTGGGAGGATTGGCTTCGGTGCTGCCGTGTGCCAATGACTTATTTCCTCTTGGGTTTTCTTCTTCAGGCTTCCCAGTCTTTCTGGTTTTTATTCTTCTCTTTATGTCTCTAATGCCAGATGCAAGGGGTTAGTCCTAAGGATCCTCCCCTTCTCTGGCTCTTCATTAAATGAGTTCTCTCTTTCCTTCTCTCTGACTGCTTCCAGCAGGATGCATTGAACTCAGAAAGACTAAGTCAGAATGACTCTTAGAGGCTGGTGTGGTGGTGCCTGCCTTCAAGACCTGCATTGGGGAGATGCATGGAGTGGGATCTCTGTGAGTCTAAGGCTAACCAAGCTACATGGAGGAGCAGTTCTCAACTGTGGGTCGAGACCCCTTCGGGGCCAAATGGTCCTTTCACAGAAACAGTAGCAAAATTACAGTTATACAGGAGCAATGAAATGATTTTATGGTTAGGGTCACCAGAACATGAGGAACTGTAGTAAAGGGTCGCAGCATTAGGGAAGTTGAGAACCACTGACAAAGTTTCAGACCAGTCAAGATTACACAGTGAGACGCTGTCTCAAAACAAAAACCAAAAGAATGATACAGAAATGAGGGTGAGCCGGACGGTGGTGGCAGGTCGGGCAGAGGTGGCCAGCCAGGCGTGGTGGTGGCGCACGCCTTTAATCCCAGCACTCGAGTGGCAGAGACAGGTCAGCCTGGTCTACCAAGTGAGTTCCAGGACAGACTCCAAAGATAAACTTTGTCTTGAAAAAACAAAAACAAACAAAAACAAAAAACAAAACAAACAAACCAGAAATGATGACGAGCCATTTGGAAAAGGGAGTGGGACCCAGGACCTGGTAGAAGGCTGGTGTGTGGGTGTGCGCATGCGCGCGCGTGCTTTGTTTGAAAGTCAAGCTGAGAGAGTCCAATATGAAGCTTTGGTGGCACCTAGTGGCTCTACTGGGTACTGTCAGCATTACTCCTTTACACTAAGGCCACCGACCTGATCTGACTCTACACTGGGTTACTTACCTAGGTTCTTGGAAACTAAGCAGATGCCATGGCCCCCACAAAGGGGGGATTTCCTCCCTATTTAATGTCTCATAAGCCACCATTTTCTTGATGTCCCGGTTACCTGGACCCACAGAAGACATATCTCCCTCTAATTTCCCAGCTGTTTTCTTCCCACATTAGAAAAGGCACAGCTTCAACATGGAGGGCATGGCACAGAGGATCACAGCACAGACACAACCAGACATCTCAACAGAAGGAACAGATATGATGGCGGATGCTTTCCAGGCCCAGACTGACAGACTCCTGCGGTGATTTTTAAAATTTTATTTATTTTTAATTTTTTTTTGGAGGGGTCTGGTTTGAGACAGGGTTTCTCAGTGTATCCTTGGCTGTCCTAGAACCCTCTCTGTAGACCAGACTGGACTTGAACCTGGCTCCGCCTCCCAAATTCTAGGATTAAAGAGGCACGCCACTGTTGCCTGGCTTCAAGTAGTGATCTTGTATATTAAAAAGTTAAGGGGTTGTACCAGCCTGTTACACAGAAAAACTCTGTCTGGAAAAAAAAAGTTGAGGGCCAGGTGTGGTGGCACACACCTTTAATTCCAGCTCTTGAGAGGCAGAGGCAGGTGGATTTCCATGAGCTAGAGTTCAACCTGGTCTATGTAGTGAGTTCCAGGCCAGCCAGGGCCACACAGTGAGACCCTGTCTCAAAATAACAGCAACAGTACAAAAATTGGAGTCAATAGAAATGACTATTTGATTTTTTTGTTTTGTGTTTTTTTCTTTTTTTGTTTTGTGGGTTTTTTTTTTCTTTTTAGGGGTTTCTCTGTGTAACCTTAGCTTTCCTGGAACTCACTCTGTAGACCAGGCTGGCCTCAAACTCACAGGGACCCGCCTGCCTCTGACTCCCATGTGCTGGGATTAAAGGCATGTGCCTGAGCACAGTTGAAGACCTTCCGTGGGGATGAATCTTGAGTTCCTTCTAGGCATTCTATTTTGGGGTCCCTGGCTACTGCTGCCCACCACAGGGAACAGTGCACTCTCCGCTCTATTTGCCCAGGAAGGACTGGATAGATAGCGCACAGCAGTGGGCACAAGAGACGCTCTGGAGTAGACTGCTCTACTGACTCTCCAGCTCTCTACGACCTAACCGCCCTACCCAAGGCTGTGCATGCTCTGTCCTCTGTTGGCTTTAGCAATGTGCATCGATTCAGCCAGGGAGGACTGGAAAGAGAAGTGGGTCTAAAGATGGAAAGAACGGTCTCCTGAAGGGCTTGAGTGTGGCCTTCTCTCCTGAGGGCATGGGTCAGCCGATCCAGAGGATGGCTATATAAAGGCAAAGAAAACCCAGAATAGGCAGAGAACTAAAAATAGTCAGGAAAACTTGAGGAGGATGAAGCGCCTGAGCTCTTGGTGGTGGTCAAGCTGCACAAGCACCTGCCTTTGTTGCTAAGATGGAACTGGGTGGAAAAGATTCAAGAGTCAGTTAGGAAGGGCTTACAACTGTCTACGGGTGCAATGAGCAAGTGTGGAAGGCCCCCCCAAAACAATCTCCCACTTGGTGAGTATATTAAAGTAGGCTAAGGTCTAAAACGAGCGAGGAAAACGGTATTTTATGAACGGTTGCAACATGATCTTCCTTTCTAGCAAGAGAGGCAGAGCTTGGTTTAGGTCTTGGGAAAGGAAAATCACAGAATCATGAGGCCTGCAAGCCATTCCCAGCTGCACTGCAATGGCAAGAAGAGAAGGCTGGGAGGGTGGAACGAGGTGTCACTCCGCCACATGTAGCTATGACAGAGCTAGTTAGTAAATATCTTTGAGCTTCAGTCTTCCTCCTGTAAAAGCAAACCAACTCCCATGAGAAATCCAACCTCTGTCAAACAGAGGATGTCCCAGTGCCAAGTCATGACAGGACAACTGCAGGCTGGGGAGACTGAGCAAACAGAAGGGACTAAACATCCATGGCTCTCAACCATTCTGATCGCTAGGACTGTGGACTTCGGGAGAAGGGGTACACCTGGGAGGCCGGGAGGAGGGTGTCATGGGCTGTTTCCAAGGAGAAAGCAGACAGAGGTTAGGCAGCAGATCATTAAATTACCCAGTATAATTAACGAAGTGAGAATCCTATAATGCTATTTTTATTTGTTTGTATTTTTGGTTTTTTGAGACAAGGTTTTCCTGTGCAACCCTGGCTGTACTGGAACTCACTCTATAGACCAAGCTGACTTTGAATTTAAGAGATCCACCTGCCCCTGCCACTCAAGTGCTGGGATTAAAGGCGTGCACCACTGACCAATTTGTAATGCTACTTTTGTGGTTAATAAATGTATTAGTCTGTCTTGTGTTGCTGTAACAAAACACCCAAGTCTTAACAGGAGGCTCTGGGAGTTCAGAGCAGGTGAGCCGGGGTTTCTGGAGATGACATCATGTGACAGTGAGAGGCAACAAGAACGATCCCCCCAAAATGTAACTTTCTTGTTTTCCTTTTCTTTTTTTTGTTAAAAATTATTTTATTTTGTGTACACACCTGTGGGTGTGCATATACCTCTGTGCATGTGTGGTGGACCGAGAACAACGTGAAGAAATCAGTTCTTTTCTCCTGCCATGTGGGGACTGATCTGTAGACCATCCTGACCTCAAACTCAAGAGAGCCGCCTGATTCTGCCTCCGAGTGCTGAGATTAAAGACGTGAGCCAGCCCAGCGAGGCAGATCTTGAAGTTAGTTAAGGTTAGTCCAGGTTACAAGAGCAAGAGCCTGTTCTCAAAATAAGTGGAAGGGTCTGGGTCAGAGGCAAAGTGTATATGTGATAAGCACAAGGACTTGAATTTGATTCCCAGTCCACTGCTGGGTGCAGGGTCTGTGTCTGTAAGCCTAGTCCTGGGAAGGTGGGCAGAGGATCCCTAGAGCTGGCTACCAGCTAGTCTAGCCTTAGTGAGCAACTAGACCCAGGCTCAAAGGAGAAGTGGACTGAGTTCCTGAAGTTGTTGTCAAGCCAGCATTGTCCTATGTCCTCTACATATAGTTGTGTGGGCACACACATACCCAGGCACGCTGAAGTGGAAGGATCAGAGGTTCAAGGTCACCCTCAGATCCATAGTGAAACCAGCCTGGGCTATATGAGGCCCAATTTCAAGCAAACACACAAAACAACAACAACAACAACAAACGGGGGACACAAATCCTAGAGGGATAGCTCAGTTGTTCCTAGCACTCACACCGCAGCTCAGGTTCCAGGGACTCAGGCTCCCTCTTCTGGCCTCCACAGGTACTGCATGCATGTGGTACCTAGACATACACGCAGACAAAACACCCATATATACAACTGGTGAAAACCCAGAAAAAGAAAGCAAACAAACAAAAAAGAAAACCAGTGAGATGGCTCAGGAGGGAAAGGCGCCGTAACCTGAGGTTGGTTTCTAGAAACCACCTAAAGTTTGGAGAGGACTGACTTCTGTAGGGTTGACCCCACATGCTTCCCAGGTCTGAGTGTGCAGCTCACCGCACTGAATCTTCTACCCCACACTTCAGAACACCGTGTTTAGACAGGAATTTTCCCGCAGGGCAGAAGTCACTACGCTAACTGTAAGGCAAGGTAGGATTGATTTCAGGTCAGTCACTCCAACTCTTAAGAGGTAGAAGAAGGATTCAAACTTGCAGCTGACTGAGGATGGGGGGGGCTCTCAGAAATAGGAAATGATTGTCATCCCTCAGCACCTGAGTTGTCTTGGTTAGATCACAGCCTCAAGGTCACTTGTGATTCATGACAGACTCAGACTCTTCGTCTGTGTGCATGTGTGGTGCGTGTGTACGGAGGCCAGAAGTTTTCCATTCCGCTTTTCTGAAACGAGTTTTCTCACTGAACTTGGAGATCAACGATGCAACTCCAGCTGGCCCCTGGGATTCCCCCCCCCCCCCAATGCCTACCACGCTTTTATGTGAGTGTTGGGAATCCTAACTCTCAGGTCATTATGCTTTTGTGACAAGTTTTTTTTTGTTTTTTTTTTTTTTGGTGTTTTGAGACAGGGTTTCTCTGTGGCTTTGGAGCCTGTCCTGGAACTAGCTCTTGTAGACCAGGCTGGTCTCGAACTCAGAGATCCGCCCACCTGCCATCTCCTCGGTTTCTCACCACCCCCTTTTCACATCCAAATTGATTAATGGGATTTTTCTATCAAATCTTGCCCCACTGCCATGGCCACGGCCTCACCTCTTCTGAGCCTGCCCTGTCCACCACTGCAGAGGGTTTGGAGGCAGCAGCATTCATTTCCTGGGCATGAAGGACTTCCCTCTGCTCAAAGCCTCTGGTTGTCTTCCTTCCCACAGAACCAAACTCTGCCTCCTAAGTCTCTTCAGTCTCCTTGCTGTCTCAACACAAGACTAGCCCAGAACACCTGGAATGTGCCCAACACTGAGGTCATTTGCTCTGTGTTCCCTGATCCCAAATGTCTTTGTTGGTTTTGTTTGAGGTACTGGGATTGATGTTCAGGGCGTCAAGTGTACTAGGCGAGCACCCTACCACTGGACTACACCCCAGCTGATGGGTGTTCTCTGCTACTCTTTTTCTCCTCCTCCCCATCCTGTACCCCGACCCCTTTCTCCTGCCTTCACCTCTGGAGTAGCATCTGCAGGTGTTTGCTTTTTCTTCAGTCTCTCATGGAGACAAGTGTTTAGGACCAAGTAAGTCATGCAGGACTATATTTCCCCACACGAAACTACACTTCCCTTGAAATTGTCCAATTCCATTTGTGAGCATTAACTTTTTCCTTTCTTTCTTTCTTCTTCTTCCTTTTTGAGACAGGGTTTCTATTTCTATGTAGCCTTGGAGCCTGTCCTGAAACTAGCTACCGTAGACCAGGCTGGCCTTGAACTCACAGAGATCCACCTGCTTCTGCCTCCCAAATTCTGGGATTAAAGGCGTGCACCACCACTGCCTGGCATCTTTTCTTTTCTTTCTTTCTTTCTTTCTTTCTTTCTTTCTTTCTTTCTTTCTTTCTTTCTTTCTTTCTTTCTTTTATAAATATTTATTTATTTATTATGTATACAATATTCTGTCTGTGTGTATGCCTGCAGGCCAGAAGAGGACACCAGACCTCATTACAGATGGTTGTGAGCCACCATGTGGTTGTTGGGAATTGAACTCAGGTCCTTTGGAAGAGCAGGCAATGCTCTTAACTGCTAAGCCATCTCTCCAGCCCTCTTTCTTTTTTTTTTTTTTAGACAGGATTTCACACTGTAGCCCAGGCTAGCCTTAAATTCCAAATAATCCTTCTGCCTCAGCCTCCAAGTAACTGGAGAACAGGTGCGAGCCACCATGTTGGTTTAATTTACTATTTTACGTTTCCTAGAGTCTCCGAGAGTAGATAAATCATATGTGAAAAAACGTGTTTGGAACAATTAGAAACCTGGAGTCAGGGCATGCTGGGAATAATACCCAGAACCTTGTCCACTCCAGATACTCAAGACGTTTAACCACCAAGTCACACCTCCATTCCTCCCAATTACAAATTTAAATCTAGACTAGTAAGTGATATTCAGGGATTAGCTTTTGTTGGACATAATCTATAATAAAGAAGTCATATTTCTTAGCAATATCAACTAAAGCAAAGCTTGGATGAAATATAATTATTGTAATAATTTTCGGGGCTGGAGAGATGACTCAGCAGTTAAGAGGACCTGGGTTCAATTCCCAGCATCCACATCGCAGCTAACAACTGTCTGTAACTCCAAGATCTCACACCCCCATACGTACATGCAGACAAAACACCAATGCAAATAAAATGAAAATAATTTTCTCCTTGGGGTGCAACTCAGCAATATCTACACTGGTTCTAAGGTCCCAATGATAAACTAAAGTTAAATTCTATGAACGCCCCCCCTGGGGAGCCAGGGAGGGAGAAAACAATTCTCCAGGGGCAGAAATCTTAGCCAGAGTTTTATTAATAAACATCGTCATCACATTGCTGGGCGAGACTCTCAGAACACTGTGCCCACGGCAGAGCCACCGAAGCAGTGCTCTCGTCCTTGGTCTTGAGGCTGGTTTCGGAACTCCACAGTCCCCTGACAGAACTGGGCTTGCTGTTTCTTACCCTGTCATCATCCCTACATGGTATGGGTCTCCTCTTCATGCAGATGGCAAGTCTTTGTACTTACAATTAACCAGAATGAAGAAAAGCAACATCAGCTGACCAAAAAGAGAAGCCAAACTTTTTTTTTTTTTTTTTTAAGTCACCTTCATCAGTTCTGTCTGGAACATATTCAGGAAGAGCATAAAGACTCCCACTGCCGGAATATCCGGAACACTTTCCTTGATTTTTCAGAGAGACTCTGTAGATAAAAACAAACAAAAACTTATTATCAGAATTACATTCCTTCATAGAGACAAAAGTTAGGCATAGTATTAGGGCTGTCTTGGTAAATTTCTTCTTAGATAAGATCAAGGCACATCTAAGATTGAATAAAAATTCATTTTATGTTATGTGATATACATAATGCACAAACAAAATCAAGAAGCCTGTGTTGTGCTGTCAGTCCATTGCCAACCCTCTATGTATCGTCACCTGTCCTGGTCCTCGTTTGTGACAATGGCACTCCTGACCCGCCCTGAGTGCAGCACACATCCTGCACTGGCTTTTATCCAGGTCGTTTAATT
The DNA here is from genome assembly GCF_903992535.2 of Arvicola amphibius. Taxonomy (NCBI): domain Eukaryota; kingdom Metazoa; phylum Chordata; class Mammalia; order Rodentia; family Cricetidae; genus Arvicola; species Arvicola amphibius. Next base: position 177,441,301 of record NC_052048.2, read on the forward strand.
GGATGGACCGAGTTATTTCCTATGAACAGTGATTTGTATGGCACCCAGCCGGGGTTAACTGTATCATCAAAGTTTGAGAAATAAAACTTAATGACCCCCAAAGGGTTCAAACTCAACCTTAGCTTTCTCAGCTTCACGTTTTCATCAACAGAAAACTAGCATACCTAGGAAAATGACCATACCTAGGAAATGCCCTGAGGTTTTCTAAGAAGCGGTTACGGGGAGACAAAGCGATTCACTGAAAAGTTCTCCGTCACAGCACTTGGCTCCACCTGCCTGTGGACGACAACAGGAGCAGATATTCTGTCTGGCAAGGGTCCCAGTGACACTGCAAAGGGTATAGCAAGATATCCCTCACTTTATGAGACATGCCATTTCCTCTGTGTCCTTACCCTCTTTAAAGGGTCTCACTATGTATGTAGCTCTGGCTGTCCTGAAATTCACTATGTAGACTAGGCTGGCCTTGAACTCACGGAGATTCATCAGTTTCTGCCTCCCAAGTATTGTGTGCCACCATGCCTGGCTCCTCCTTAAAATTTTTAAAGTTACATTTACTTGTTTCTTTGTATGTGTAAGCATGTACATGCCATGATGTGTGTGGAAATCAGAGGACAACTTGCAGAAGTTGGTTCTCTCCTTCTGCCATATGGGTGCTGGGATCAAACTCTGGTTATCAGGTTTGGTGGTTAAGTGCCTTTACCAGTCTTACAAAACAAAACAAACAAAAAAAAGTTCTTACCTTTTTCTAAAAAAAAAAAAAAGCCAAAGAAAACAGAAGCTGGAGAGATGACCCAGTAGTTAAGAGCACTTCACTGCACTTCCCGCCAAGCGTGGTTCCCAGCACACATACCAGGTGACTAACAACCATGTGTAACCTCAACTTCAGCAATGTGCATATACATACCACATGCAGAACACACACACACACACACACATACACACACAGAACCCTGTATGTAATAAAATCTTTAAAACAAAACAGAAAATGGGGAACTGGGACAATGGTTAAGATCACTTGCTGCTCCTGCAAAGGACCTGAATTCAATTCCCAGCATCCACATGGTGGCTCACTGGTATAATTCCCAGGTATTCACATGGTACACATTCATACACATAAATCTTTTTTGAGACAGGATTTCTCTGTGTAGCCCTGGCTGTCTGGAAATTACTCCATAGACCAGACTAGCCTTGAACTCAGAGATCTGCTTGCCTCTACCTCCCAAGTTCTAGAATTACAGGTGTGCTCTTGCCCAGATAAAATAAATCTTAAAACAAACAAACACATACAAAAAAAAAAAGTATCTTTTTTTTTTTTTTTCCAGGAGTGGGAGTACTTCAATAAAGTACAGTTCCAGAAGGAAGTTCTCCCTGGGACTCAGAGGACTGGGGGGTTTCCTCACTTTCCTGACAAAGCTGAAACTAAGCTGAGAAACCAGTGTAAGCTCTTCGCCCTTTCCACAGCCCCATTAAGCCCTGTCACCCAGTCAAGGCTAAAAGACAAACTGCCTAAGAGGAATTTAAAAGCCCAAGCCAGGGACAATTATGAGTTATCTCTACACACTGCACCCACATGAGGTTTCTTTGTAGTATTTTAGTGTGACGGTGACAGACAGAAAGCTTCTGTTGTTGTTTGAGACAGCTCTCACAATGTCACCCTAGCTGTCCTGGAACTCCCACCATAAACCACACTGGCCTCTGACTCACAGAGATCTGCCTGCCTCTGCCTTCCATGTGTCGGGATTAAAGGTTCATGCTACCATGACTGGCACTAGAGAAATATTTTTAAAAAATAAAACAAAACAAAAACCAGCCAAAATATTATTTCTTGAGTCTGAGGACAGAAACAGATTTAGTATCTCCAGTTTGAGTGGTGGGTCAAGTAGCTGTCTTTCTATACTTTTATATTCCCAAATCCCCATTCTGTTGTAATTTTTTTTTGAATCAGGTCTCCTATAGATCAGGCTGGCTTCCAACGTGTGATCTGTCTAAGCCTACTGAGTGCGGGCATTCCTGGTGTGTACTGACACGTCTGACCTAAACATAAAACATTCTTTTTTGAAAAAATATTTATTTATTTATTATGTATGCAATATTCTGTCTGTGTGTATGTCTGCAGGCCAGAAGAGGGCACCAGACCTCATTACAGATGGTTGTGAGCCACCATGTGGTTGCTGGGGATTGAACTCAAGACCTTTGGAAGAGCAGGTAATGATCTTAACCGCTGAGCCATCTCTCCAGCCCAACATAAAACATTCTTATTACATTTATGTATATATGCATTTATTTATATAGTGTGTACACATGTATGTGCATGCATGCCATGATAGACCATGTGGAGAACTCCCTGGAGTTCTTTTCACTGCATGGGTTCTGAGTATTGAACTTAGGTCTTCAGGCTTAGCAGCAAGCTCCCTTACTGAGCCATCTTGCTAGGTCCCTGACCTAAGTATTTTTAAATTAAAACAACAACAACAACAACAACAACAACAAAAAACAGATTTTGGAAACCCTTCCTCTAATTACTTATTGAGGGCATGAATGATATACTTTGTTGGACTTTGGTATAATTATAGCTCCCTCTGGTGGAAATCCTGTGAGCTGACTACCATGAAATTGGGAACCATGATAGGCAAGTATTTTTTAAGGCATAAAGTCAGAAATAGTAACATTTATGCCAGGCTATGAGGCAAATTTGGAACTGGGCCTGGAAAGAACACAAAACCAGTTCCCTGGACTCTCCCTTTCACTCTGCGGCTCTGCGTGTTCTCAGGTCTGCAGCGGCAGCAGTCCTGACTGAACTAATGCTGGTCCAGAGCACGCGCCCAGGCTGTGGAGAGCAAAGCAATGCTGAAATGGGAGAGAAAACCATGGTTTGGAACCAGGATGCAGAGCTCCAAACAGTTAACTGGCCAGACTCCAAGCGCAAGCGACAGCCACCGACAGAGAGCAGCCGTGCCGCAGCGTGAGGCCGGGCAGCGCGAGGCAGGGCAGCTGCCACCCGTCTATTTCTGCTGCTGTATCCCTTTCCTCGTCTTTTCAGCTGCAGGAACAAAGACTTTACCACAAGGTCATGGAATGCCATATGCCAAGCGGATGAGAAACACGGAACCACTTCTGGGCTTTGCTCCTGACGCCAGAAGGAACCTAAGCTGACTTTGGAGAGCTGAAAGCAGGCAGGTATTAACTACCGGGCCAGCCTCTCTGCTCATCCCACAAAACAGCGCTACACACACGCTGGGCAATGGCATCTCACCATGGAGTCCGTCTCAGTTGGCTGGTTAGAATGCTTGTGGGCCAGCAGGATGGCCAACACTGCCTTCCAGCCTGGCTCCGCTGGGGCGCTGGCATCCACCTCCGCTGTCCCATTCTCCTTGGTTTCTTTGGCAAGTGTGATATTTACCCAAGGGCACCAATCTCTATGCTGAGAAGTGGGATCAAAGAAGCTTCGGGGAGAGGTGTCCTGAGGGAGAAAGGAGAGGCACAATCTGATTAGGACAGATGATGGATCTGGTCCAGGAGCAGCTGCAGCCACTTGAGTCCAGAATCCCACAACTGCCCACACTTCTGGTTCTTCTTCATTACTATCTCACCTTTGTCGTTTTGAGATAAAAGTCAGGCTACATAGGCAAGCTGGTCACCGTACTGCCGCAGCCTCCCATGTATGCTCTTTAAACTGTCTTTTCAATTCCCTCTCATTCTTTAGATCTCTAGCCCTGGCCCTTTTCTGTTGAGATGAGGTCGGTGTCAGTATGTAGCCCAGGATGGCTTTCAATTTGCCTCCATCCTCAGCCTCTGGAGTTCTGGGATTACAGGTGTGACCACACTCGACTACTGAACCTTCTTAAGCATACAAAAGAATATTTGGAAAATCACTGTGACAGCCCAGGAAATAACCCCAAGAACTAAAAGAACTGCATGGTATTAAAAAGTTTCTGTAGAACAAAGCAAAATATCAGAGTGGAGAAAGTCTAAGAACAGGAGAGTCTGTGCCAACGACAATTCAGACAGGGTATACCTAGAACACATAAGGACTTCAGATAGGGATTACCTAGAACACACAAGGACTTCAGACAGGGTATACCTAGAACAATAAGGACTTCAGACAGAGTATACCTAGAATACATAAAGACTTCAGACAGGGTATACCTAGAATACATAAAGACTTAAGACAGGGCATACCTAGAATACATAAGGACTTCAGACAGGGCATACCTAGAACACATAAGGACTTCAGACAGGGTATGCCTAGAACACATAAATAACTGCAAAAAAGCCAGGGGTAGGGGTAGTGCATGCCTTTAAATCCCAACACTTGGGAGACAGAGCCAGATGGATCTCTGCAAGTTTGAGGCCAGCCTGGTATAGATAGAGACCCTGCCTCAAAAAAAAAAAAAAACAAAAAACAAAAAAAAAAAAACAAAACAAAACAGCAAAACCAAACTACCTGCCAGGTGTGGTGGATCAGGTTTATAATCCCAGCACTGAGGCAAGAGGACTGACGTAAGTCCAAGGCCAGCCTAGGTCCATAGTGATAGTGAGTTCCAGGGCAGCCGTTACCGTGTGAAAGCGGGTAGGGAGGGAGAGAATCCCAAAGTCTCCTTTATCAAGTCTGCTGCCCTACTGTACAGCTGTCTTGTTAGTCTAAGTATGGATGACTCTCTAGACTCCACTCCAAACCTTTGATCAACCAATCCACCCACCCCTTAAATGTTCATTTTGTGCGGGGATGCACGTTAGGCTTGGCAACAAGCACCCTTACCCTCTGGGCTCTCACCAGCCTGTGTTTTGTCTGAGACAAGGACTCATGCAGCACACACTGCTCTTGAACTCAGAAGCAGTGGAGGATGGCCTCTGCACTGTGGGTCCCGTCTCCACCTCTCAAGGGCTGGGATTACAGGTTATGAACTGTCCCATCTTTAAACTCACTAAATTTACTTTTGGTCAGAATCCAGGGAGGGCTCGTGTCTGCTTCTCCCCGATGCACATAAAGGCACTGTCTGCTGGATGTGCTATCACAGCTATCTACAGAGATGGACTCACTGAGCTGCCGGAAGAGCAGAGGCGAGCTCGCTTGGCTTTCCGGAGAGGGCTGGAGGGAACTTCCAAGCCAGCAGAATCTCCAGTTCCCATGCTTCGGGTCACTGGTCGGCTCCTGGTGGTGGGGCTGGCTGCCTCTGGCTCAGGCCGGTCAACAGGACTGGAAGAGTCCCAGCTCCGGGTTCGGGAGACAATGGGACCTGGACTCTTTTCAGACTGTAGAAAAAGAAAGGCAATGGAGGTATATGAATGATGTAATAGCTTTAGCCTGCGTACTCCTAGAAGCACGTGAAACATAGTATTTTAGAATTTGTTATATAAATGTAGTATTTCAACTGCCTACATAACTAAATTTTTCCGAGACTATTGTATTGCTATACTTGGATTCTATAACAAATTTAGCCTCTCCATCTGTGAAGCATGATACACAGGCTTACTGATAGGTTAAAGCAAAGCCTGCCACCGAGTCCCAGCCTGCTGTGACAGCAGCACCCGGAAGAAGCCAATACCTGCTCGGAGCCGGGAGAAACGGCAGAGTCTTGGCTTCGGGTCATCATCCGCCTAGGAGATTCAGGCACCAGAGGGAAGTGCTCAGGCCGCCCCTCCGCACCTGGAATGGGGGAGCTAGTCAAGCCACAGGAAGCCTCCAGATCCGTCAGGGACGATTCAATCTGCTGGAAGCCCCAGAGACCGACCTTCCTCATACACTGGGAGCATGATATCAAGGAGAGCTGTGTGGGCTCCAAAGAACTGGGAAGGAATGGGAGAGAAAGGAGGTGTTTCTAAAGGTATTATCTCCATGAGACTATGTTTTATCTCAGCAAACAGTCTCTACAGTGGGCTAGTGGACTGAGAACTCTTAAGAACCCTGATCTTAGAACCCGACATTCACCAACTCCTACATTACCTTCTCAAAGAGTCTTAGGGTCTTGGTATGTTCTAGTTGGCAAAAATATTGTGAAGTATGTTTTATAAACTCCTGTCCCTCTTAAAACCCTTTCCTTAATCTACCAAAAAAAAAAAAAAAAAAAAAAGCAGAGTTATTTACTTATTTTATTTGTTTGTGATAGGGTCTTATTCTGTAGCCCAGGCTGGCCTCAAATTCATGATAAATGCTCCCAAGTGCTGTGATTACAGGCACACACCCACCACTCCCAAACTCAGTAAGAAAGCTTACTTAAAGCAAATGGTGGTAGTGGTGGGGCAAGGTCACTTGATACTTTTCCAAAGAACACAAGTTTGGAACCCAGTAGCCACACTGGGCGGCTCAAAACCCCCTCTAACACTGAGGCCCTCTCCTGGTCTTTGAGGGCACTTGCACACACATGGCATATACATCACACAAACACAGGTACATATTCATAAATAAAAATACGTTTATTTTTTCTTTTCGGTTTTTTGAGACAGGGTTTTTCTGTTCTCTGTGTAACCTTGGCTGTCCTAGAGCTAGCTCTGTAGAACAGGCTGGCCTTGAACTCAGAGATCTGCCTGCCTTTGTGCTGCTTGCCACCAAGCCTGGTAACATGAGTTCAGTCCCCAGAACCGCCGTGGCAGAAAGAGAACTGACTCGTCCATTTTCCTCTGACCCCCCATTCGTGCCATGGCCATGCACGGATATGACCACTCCATGCACACACAGCAAATGTTCAAGTAAAGCAGACTGGCTCTGGCACTCTTCTTTCTGAAGGAGTCAACACCAAACTAAGCTGGAGTGGAAATGCCAATGTGGGGCTAGGAGCTCCAGATGGTGTCTCCTCTGGTAATTTTTGTCAATTAAACTTGATTTTCTCCCCTTCTAAAAATAGGACACTATGTTCCTTTTACAAAGAGCTGCACTGTTTATGGGAGCATAAGTTCCCAGCCATGAGGAGGTTGCACAAGGAAAGACTCAGGTATGAACCCATGAATGCCTTAGCATTTATTCTGTTTTAGTTGCTGATTCTCACCCACTTCTCTATCCCTCCTCCACTCCAATTTCTCTCTCTCCTTTTAAAGATTTGTTTATTCGTGAATTTTATGTATACGAGTGTTCTGTCTTCACACACATCAGAAGAGGACACCAGATCTCACTCCACACGGTTGTGAGCCACTATGTGGTTGCTGAGAAATAACTCAGAACCTCTGGAAGAGAACTCAAGCGCTCTTACCTGCTGAGCCATCTCTTTAGCCCCCCCCCCCCATTTCTCCTTTTGTTCTCTCATAGGAAACATGGTTTCTAAACAGTAGCAGTGACTGCTGTCACAGCTCGTGTTTTCAGGGAGCTCACTAACCTACATGCCCAGCCACACAGAGAAAGAACACAGGCGGTGACGTGGACTTGCATGTCTGAGCCCAATTTGCTTGGAGTTTTCCTGTCGTCAGTTTGGTAATCAAGCTCATCCTCCAGCAGGTGCAGCAGCACACTGATCTTGTCTTCTGTCAAGCACTGCAAAAGAACCACGGTTAAAAAGCAACTCCAGAGGGAAAAAAACACAACAACACACATGGTCCGGGGAATGCCATGACTTGGAGACAGCATCAGGAGACACACTCTAGGGCAGGACTGTGCTGTCACACAGTTTAGCTTCCTAAATTGCAGATTTCCTTCTAAGTACTAAATGGTTCTCATCTTACAAACTGTAGATTTATCTAAAACTTATGACTTCAAACACAAATAATAAAATGATTACTATTTATGTCTTGACCTACCACTGAATTTACTTTTGACAGAACAAATTTGACAGCCTTGATTTTTGGCCTGTGGATAATAAGGCACTATGATGGAGTGAGTGGGGCGGGGCTGCCTTAGCGAAAGTCAGGCTGACTTTTCTTTTTGTTTGTTTGTTTTGAGACAGGATTTCTCTAACAGCCCTAGCTGTCCTGGAACTAGCTCTTGTAGACCAGGCTGGCCTTTAACTCACGGAGATCCGCCTGCCTCTGCCTCCAGAGTGCTGGCATTAAAGGTGTTCTTCACCAACCCAGCTCAGGCTGACGTTTCTAGGAGCAAACAGAGGTTAACTGCTTAGTGCTAGAAGCCCTAACAGAGGGTCAACTTGAAGCAAATGACCAGTTTTTACTGCCTACAATACAGCGTGTCTTCACAGCAGACAAGGGCAGGATAAACGCAGCACAGAGAGTGCAGCTACGGTTCTAGTCACAGAAGAGAATCTGGTCCTATAGCATCAGAAAACAGTATGCAGTAAGCAGTTAGTCAGGCAGGACAAAGGTGAATTTTGGCCTTTAAACCCCGCACTCGGAGGTAGAGCGGGAGTTGGTGGGTCTCTGTGAGTCCTAGGGCAGCCATTTCAGGATCCCTATCTAACTGTCTACTCACACCCTCAGTTACTGCATTTCCGGCAGAAACTGGATCCTCTTCACAATACTCCATCCTCTTGTCAGTCAAATAAAGCAACTGGGGCCCACTGCACACGAGCCAAGAAAAACTCACCATCGTTTTCAAGTCCTCTGGCCTCAGGGAAGGAAGCTGGAGGTCTAAATGGCAAAGGCTGTGGAACCGGTCCAGGAATTCACTGACAAGAACAGCAGGTTCACCCAATGGCAACATCCCAAATCTATCTGTGGGAAAATAAACTGGGAGTTAGATGGGAGTGAAAATAAAGACCACAAAGAGAGAGTTAGGGAAATGTAAAATGGACAGCAGCTGATGATATTAAACTATGGTTTTACACGTGAGCCCACAGAGACCTGCACAGGTTCAAACCAGACAAAATCCCAGCATTAAGAGTGGACACAGCCGGGCGATGGTGGCGCACGCCTTTAATCCCAGCACTCGGGAGGCAGAGGCAGGCGGATCTCTGTGAGTTCGAGACCAGCCTGGTCTACAAGAGCTAGTTCCAGGCTCTAAAGCCACAGAGAAACCCTGTCTCAAAAAACCAAAAAAAAAAAAAAAAAAAGAAAAAAGAGTGGACACAAAGTCCCTCTCTAACCAAAAGCTATCTGCAATTGATACCTGCCTGGAAAGAAAAGGCGGGGTGAGAGAAAACTATTCAAAGTCCTATAAGTAGGACTGAACTTCTTTTTAAATTTATTTTTATGTATATGTGTGCTCTATCTGTGTGTACAACTTTATGCCAAAAGAAGGCATCAGATCCCACTATAGATGGTTGTGAGCCACCATGAGACTGAGGGGAATTGAACTCAGGACCTCTGCAAAAGCAGCCAGTGCTCTTAACTACTGAGCCATCTTTCCAGCCCTCAGGACTGGACTTCTAAATAATGCAGAGAGTGTTGAGGCTGTGAGGAACACCAAAGAATCACGACTGTCTAGAAGTAGGGTTCAGCATGCAGCTCGGTGGCAGAGCACTGACTGGCCTTGTAGCCTTGTAAGGGCAGGGATCTGGGTTCCATTCCCAGCACTACTAGAAAAAAAAAAAGATGGGCTAAAAATTGAGAATTGATGAAGGTGGTGGCAGGAGAAAAGCATTTAATTATGAAGTATTCTCTGTATTTCTGCGTATGTATGAAATTGTTACTTTTAGAAAGTCAGGGAAAAATCAAAACAATTACTGAGGTAGAAGGTAGGATTCATCAGACAGAAATTAAAGAAACAATATTTTATAATTTATCAAATTGCAGATAATTCACCATGAGTTAAAGTAGAAGGTAAATTCCTATTGCTGAAGACACATGCACTTCAGAATCAGGACCCAGAGATCCAGGCTGGTGCTAACCTGAAGGCCTCCCTCCTGAGGTCTAGCTTTCATGGTTCCAGAAAGTGCCATGCGAACCTCCAGAGGAGGGAAGTAACCAACAGTCCTACTAAGCAATGGTGCCCACGAACCACAACGGCCAGTACGGCACTATAACCCTAAGGGTGCAGCAGTAACACACTTACCTGTCGATAACGAATGGCTCTCTAACTGTACTTAAGGCCTGCTCAACAAAGAGGAAATCACACCAGGCATTAGAAACCTAGCCAAGCACCTAGGGCTAGCAAACTCATGGATGTTGGAGGGGAACTTACAACCATTCCTTTACAAAACCATCACAATCCCTAACTATATTCTAACTATTTGTCCTAACACCCACAGGTAAGTGTAGTTCTCACCCTTCCTCAAGGAAGCTGAGATTGGTACAGAAAACCATAATCCATCAAATGCAGAGTTGTGGGGCCCAGCCCAATTGATAAATCTACAACATTACTCTTAAGACTCAAGGACTACTTTTGAAAAGGGAGTAGAAAGACTGCAAGAGACAGAAGAACAGACATTTGCTATGGGATGTGTCCTTTAGAAATGTCAAAGCATTTGGGAGGCAGAGGTAGATCTCTGTGAGTTTGAGGCCAGCCTGGTCAACAGAGTTAGTTCCAGGACAGCTAGAGCTGTTAAACAGAGAAACCCTGTCTTGAAAAACCAAACCAAACAAAACAACAAAAACAACAACAACAACAACAAAAAACAACGAACCAAACACACCTAGAAATGTCAAAAATAAACCCACTGAGTCTCACCAACTCGGCTGCCTAGACAATATCCGAACAAAGATGACTCCAACAGACACGCTAACAAGAAAGGGAAAAGATCCGGATGTCTCCACCCTACACAAAGAACTACAGGCAACCAAGGAAAGCTGAGAGCAGGAGAAAAGGTCCTCCTCAGAACACACCAATTGGTTATTCAATTCCAAATGGCCAGACTCGAAAACATAAACACAAAACTAACATTCCAGGGCTAAAGAGAAGGCTTAACAGTTTAGGCTGGTCTCCCAGCGGGCCTGGGTCCAATTCCTAGCACCCACACGGCAGCTCACAACTGTCTGCAATCCAAAATCTGACACTCTCACACAGACATACATGCAGCCAAGACATCAATGCACACACATAAAATAAATCTTTTTTAAAAAGTAACATTATAGAGACTGAGCAGGTTGTATTTCTATTTTTAGGAATACACACACACACACACACACACACACACACACACACACACCAACAACTGGAGAAAAGAGGCCATAAATTTGAGAGGTGGCGAGACGGGTATGTGGGAGGGGCTGGAAGGGGAAGTGGGAAAGGAGCAAATGTCACAACACTGTGGACTACGAAGATGCCTCAGCTAGTAAGGGGCCTGCTGTGACAGCATGAGGGCCTGAACTTGGATGTCTGGTTTCCATGTAAAAGGCCAGGCATGGGGGCTGGAGAGACGGCTTGAGAGTCAAGAGCGCTTGTACTTGCAGGAGCATTGGGTATGGTAACCAGCAGCCACATGGAGACTCATAACTGTCTCTAACTCCAGCTCCAGAGGAGCCAATACCCTCTTTTGGCCTCTTCAGGCACCAGGCAAACACATGATACACAGACATGCATGCAGGCAAAAAACCCACACACATAAAATTTCAAAACTTAATTAATTAAAAAAAATTAAGAAAGAAAAGAACAGTACAAGCCTGGCAGGGTGGTATACACTTGTACTTTTTGTGCTTAGGCTGAGGCAGGAGGACTGGCTCAAGTTTAAAGACAGTCTGAGCTACGTAAGACTTTCTTAAAAACAAAAAGAATGAAAATACAGCAGGGCAGAGGGATGCATACCTGCAATCCCCAAACTTGCACTGTGGCAAGTTCAAGAAGACAGCCTGGTCCACACAGTAAGCTCTAGGCCAACCAACTAGAACTACATGTCAAGACTGTCTCTCAAAAACCCAAAATGAGCAGGAAGCATTTCAGTTACTTCCCAGAGCCCTGTTCCCTTATAGGGAATTCAGTAAGTTATTCTTCAAAACAAAAACAAAACACAGAAAAACATATGTAGGATTGTTCTGAGGTAGGTTTTCATACTGTAGTTCAGAGTGGCCCCAAACATACAACAATCCTCTTGTGCTTCCAAGTGCTGGGAAAATATACTTAGAAAGTGAGAGATTACATAGGAGAGACGAAGAAAGAAACAGTCCTAAGCTGGTTAATTAAAAAGCAGGGTGCAGCAGGCACTGGGGAGGCAGAGAAAGTGGATCTCTGTGAGTTGGAGGCCAGCCTGGTCTACAGAGACAGGACAGGCTCCAAATGACACAGAGAAACCGTGTCTCAAAAAACTAAAAAACAGGGCTGGAGAGATGGCTCAGTGGTTAAGAGTACTGTCTGCTCTTCCAAAGGTCCTGAGTTCAATTCCCAGCAACCACATGGTGGCTCACAACCATCTGTAATGAGGTCGGGTGCCTTCTTCTGGCCTTCAGGCATACACACAGAAAGAATATTGTATACATAATAAATAAATTAAAAAAAATTTCCACAAAAAAAAAAAAAACCTAAAAAACAAAAACAAAACAAAAAAAGAGCTAGTTCCAGGACAGGCTCCAAAGCTACAGAGAAACCCTGTCTTGAAAAAACAAACAAAACAAGAAGTATTTATGTATATGAGTGTTTTGCCCGCAGGTCTGTTATATCTCCACATTCATGACTGGCGCCAGAAGAGAAAGAGCGACCTCCTGGAACTGGAGTTACAGATGTCTGTGAGCCAACACATGGGCGCCCGGAGTCGAGCTCAGGTCGCCTGTAAGAGCACCAAGTGCTCTTAACCACTGAGCCATCTCTCCAGCCCTGGTCTGGCACACACTTTTGATTACAGGTCTTGGGAGGCAGAGGGATAGGCAGATGAAAATGGATCACTGAGTTCAAGGCCAGTTTGGTCTACATATTAAGTTTCAGCCCAGGTAGGGGGACACAGTGAGACCTTGTCTGAAACAAAACAAACACACAAAAACAGGGGCTGGAGAGATGGCTCACTGGTTAAGAGCAATGGCTGCTCTTCCAGAGGCCCCGGGTTTGAATCTTAGCATTCATAAGGCATTGAACAATTAATTGTCTGTAATTCTAGTCCCAGAAGATCCAACACCCTCCTCTGGCCTCTGAGGACACTAGCAGAGAATGTATAGACAAACATGTAAACAAAACAGCCATATGGCAAATAAGTAATTAAAAAAAAAGCATATAAGATAATAAAATGGACTTTCAGATTGCTGGCACAAAAACTGGATGGGAAGGTCGGGGCAAACTTTTAGGAACTGGACTCTTCCAGTTTTGCACAGCCGAGTGCCAGGTACCTATACTATTCAGCAGAAACGTGAATGAGGTGGCTGAAAAGGAGTGAAGATCAAAGAGCTCTAGATAGGAATTAGGAGTTCTTCAACGAGAGTCAAGTTGTGAGTGGAGCTGGAGTTCCAGGGCAGACAGGACTATACAGAGAAACCCTGTCTCGAAAAACAAAACAGAACAAAAAGTTATAAGAGCTAGCTAAAAACAAGCTATCAGCCAAACATTTATAAGCATTTATAGCTAGTAATGAGCCTCTGTGCGGTTACTTGGGAACAACTACCGGGACAGAAAACTCCACCTACATATACCTTCCAATGGAAGCCAAGGCAGAACGTGGAGTTACTTAATGCAGTGGAAAAGCAGAGTTAGGATCAGGTAAATCATAGTTAAGGCTTCTCTCTAATTCATGTTATGACCTCTGGAACTCACTATGTAGACCAGGCTGGCCTCCAACTTACAGAAATCTACCTGCCTCTGCCTCCTGATCTAATTCTTAATTCTCTTGCCTAAAACAGTTGAGTTCTTATTACCTACCTTGAAGGACCCCGTGTGCGGATTCAAAAGGCCACCAACACACACACACGCACACACACACACTCACACACACACGGCTGGTGGACAATCTGGGAAGATTAAGTGACAAATAAATGCAAGGTCTTGAAAAGCATAAACAGAAGAAAAAAAGCAACTTCCAAGAGCAGGACTGCACAAGAAACTGGGCTCTATTAGAGAGTGACGACCTGGGAGAAATGGTAACGCGGCTCCTTTAAATGTGTACCTGGACAGGGGCTGTCTGGCCAAAAGCAAAACTTCTCATGGGCACTGCACAAGGATTTCCTGAGTTCAGCACATCGTTCCTTGTCTGAAAGTCACAAGAGGTAGCAATTATTATACACTATACAGATCAAAATCTGAAGAGCCAAGAGTCTAAGAGAAAAACCTAAGAACACATACATTTAAATAACTTATGATACCTTTACAAAGATATTTTCAAAAAAGGCAAGTATATCCTCTTAAAGCTTATCACAAAAAAGTTCCTTTGTTGGTACAAAGAAGGTATGCTGTGTAACTTGGAAGGGAAGGCTTCTAAATTATAGGCCTTCTCTTTGCTCTGAAGGCCAAACTGGGATTAAAAGATAACCACCAAACTGCTGTCTGTCTAGAAAGCACAAAAACAAGGCCACTCCACAGTAGAAGCACTGAGGCTAACAGGGTGAAGGCCATGGCAGCTTCACCTTGTCATGTGTGATATGGAACATTGTTTACTCACAGACGCCGGCCCAGCACCTCGCACACGCTAAGTTAGTGCTCTACCACTGGCTATGTCACCAGCGTGGGTCTCAACGTGGAGAGAACGATCTGGACGTGCACTTACATCTGCTGAAGTCAAAGGCTGGCTGCAGGCTGGCACAGAGGAAGGCCTGGCAGCTGGAGCACTTGAGCATATCACATTCCACGGTGACCCAGCCGTATCTGGCGCAGATGAGTGGGGACAGCTCAGGGGGCTTCCCTGCCCATTTCAACGAGTACTCGCATTAAGAAAAACCATGTATATGAAAACCAAGCACAATTGAACTTGAACACATTTTTAATAAATTTACTTTTAAAATGCATACACTCATTAAAAGTAGACAGTAATGTAGAACTTTAAGACAATTCTGAAGCCATTTCTGACAACTCTTAGTACTTCCCCTTCTCTCCTGGGAACCAAGGACATAACAGCTATGCATGCCCGTACTGAGATGTTGGGAACTTTCCATCTCCCTGAATAGGGGCAAGATAACCCTTAGGTGTTGACTCAGTTACTGATGTTTTGACTTAGTCCCTGGGAAGGAGCAAAGTGACCCTCAGAAGTTTCCCTTTACCTCATCTGATCTGGCAACCACTCTTTAGCCAATTATTGGTAACAACCTTTTGAATAAGCCAAACATAATAGTTAAAGAACAACCCCCAGACACCCCTTCCTTCTGTGGTTTTTCCCTTTAAAAATAGCCTGTACCAGACATTCAAGGTCTTCTAGCCTCCCGACTGCTGGAAGACCTTGTCATGACAGAATTAATAAAATCCTCATGCTTTTACATCAGCTGTGATATGAGAGATGGTCTCTTGGGGCGACTCCTCCTCCTCGGTAATTGGATGCTAGGGTCCAACAGTAAAAGCTGGGTGATGGTGGCACAGGCCTTTTTAAGCCTAGCACTTGGGAGGCAGAGGCAGGCGGATCTCTGTGAGTTCAAGGCCAGCCTGGTCTACAGAGGGAGTTCCAGGACAGGCTCCAAAGCTACACAGAGAAACCCTGCCTTGAAAAACAAACAAAAAAGCAGACAGTAAAGAAAATGGCCTATACAATTCCCAGCACTGGGGAGGCAGAAGCAGGTAGATCTGAGTTCAAGACACGAGAAGGAGTTCCAGGACAACCAGGGCTACAGAGAAACCCTGTCTGAAATGAGAAAGAAAAAAGAAAGAAAACAATAGAGTGTATGTGTGTGTGTTTTAAAGCTGAGCATGGTGGTGCACACCCTTAATCCCTCCCCTGGAAGGCAGAGGCAGGAAGATCTCAGAGTTTGGTGTCAGCCTGGTCTATAAAAGAAGCTCCAGGACAATCAGGGCTACATAACAGAGAAAGACCCTATTTCAAACAAACAAAAGATTTATTTTGTTTTTTTTAATTATGTGTTTGTGTGGGTTACTATATAGGTTTGTATATACACCAGTGCTAGTGCCTCGGAGGTCAGACGAATTGGGGTGAATCCCTGGAGTTGGGGTTACAGGCAACTGAGCGCAGCCAATTCTCCATATCTCTGTATCCGTTCAGCCTCTGAGAATCCATCTTTAAAAAGCACATCACAAAACTGTTTTTCTTACTGCCTGGGGGCAGAATACTGACACCCTCTGCTTCATTTAATCTGAAGCCCTAGGGCCTGCGAGTGCTGCTGAAAGCCCTAGCAACGATGGACCTAAGCAACAAGGGACCATAAAGGTCAGGAAGGCTGGAACAGTTCTGCCATCATTTGCCTGTGTTATCCTAATGGCCCACCACTACCTGGCAGCAGACAGCATCTTTAATTATGTATCTGGGAAAGTGTCCTGAAGCAGTTATTGATCCTGAATAGTAAAAATCTCATTGCTTGTATTTTACCTTAAGAGATTTTATTTTGCTGGGCATGGTGGTGCACAACACCTTTCTGAAGGCAGAGGTGGGTGAATCTCTGAGTGTGAGGCCAGCCTGATCTACAAAACAAGTTCCAGGACAGTCAGGGCTACACAGAGAAACCCTGTCTCGAAAAACCACAAAAAGAAAGGGGGGGACATTTATTTTAGGGGTTGAAGAGAGAACTCAGCAGTTAAGAGTGTGCTCCTCTTACAGAGGCCTAGAGTCTGATTCCCAGCAATCACATGGCAGCTCACAACTGACTGTAACTCCAGCTCCAGGGGATCTGATGCCCTTTTTGGCCCTTGTGAACACCCACACTCACGTGTACATACCCAAACACACACAGAGATATGCAAAATTTAAAACAACAACAACAACAAAAACCAACAACAACAAAAAAAACCTAGGCGGTGGTGGATCACCCCTTTAATCCCAGCACTCGGGAGGCAGAGGCAGGCGGATCTCTGTGAGTTTGAGGCCAGCCTGGTCTACAAGAGCTAGTTCCAGGACAGGCTCCAAAGCTACAGAGAAACCCTGTCTCAAAAAAACAAAAAGAAAAAGAAAAAGCAAGCTAGAGTTACTAGACTTCTGCAAGAACAGAGTAGGCAACTTTAGGACAGCTCTAGTCCCTGCTTTCTGGTACTCACCCCTTGGGTAATCCTGTCCTGAATCTGAGCTGGCCTGGTAACTTGTCTTAATAATCAGAATATGGTAAAAGTGATGGGATGTCTTCTGAGATTAGGTTACAAAAACAAGTCTGGGACCAGTGAGATGGCTCAGTGGATAAAAGTGCCTGCTGCTAAGCCTAATGATCTGAGCTTTGTCTCTGGGATCCACGTGATGGAAGGAGAGAAGAGACTCCCACAGCTGTCTCCTGACCTCCACATGTACACCATGCACATATACACTCACATACATACAAACATACATACATACATGCCTACACACACTAAATAAGTACACATAGTAAAAAGTTAATTTTAAAAAAAGAACATTTAGCCAGGTGATGGTGGCTCACACCTTTAATACCAGCATTTGGGAGTCAGAGACAAGAAGGTCTCCATGAGTTCAAGGTCAGCCTGGTCTACAAAGTGAGTTCCAGGACAGCTGGAGTTACATAGTGACAAGTATGTTCCCATGTAACAAGGAACCAAGGGAGGTTCTGACCATTCGACACCACAGACCTGAAGCCCTCAGTGGGACAGTAACAAGCAAATGAACACACAGGCTGGAGAGACGGCTCAGAGGTTAAGAGCACTGACTGCTCTTCCAAAGATCTTGAGTTCAATTCCCAACAACCACATAGTGGCCCTCTTCTGGCCTGTAGACATGTATGCAGGCAGAACACTGTATTTAAATAAATCTTTAAAAAAGAAAGAAAAGCCGGGCGGCGGTGGCGCACGCCTTTAATCCCAGCACTCGGGAGGCAGAGGCAGGCGGATCTCTGTGAGTTCGAGACCAGCCTGGTCTACAAGAGCTAGCTCCAGGATAGGCTCCAAAGCTACAGAGAAACCCTGTCTCGAAAAACCAAAAAAAAAAAAAAAAAAAAAAAAAAAAAAAAAAAAAAAAAAAAAAAAAAAAAGAAAAAAGTGAACTTGCTGCTAATAATTAATTTGCCAAGTTCTTCTGTATATGTGTTGCTTTTACTGGTTAATGAATAAAGAAGCTGCTTTCAGCCAATGGCTAAACAGAATATATTCAGGCTTGAAAAGATACATATAGGGAGTAGGTGGTGTCAGAGACACCATGGAGCCGCCAGAGAAAGACGCAGGCCATCAGTTGAAACCTTGCTGGTAGGCCAGAATCCTCATGGTAAAATATAAAATAATAGAAATGGGTTAATTATAGATGTAAGAGCTAGCTAGCAATATGCTTAAGCTATTGGCCAAACAGTGTTTTAATTAGTATAGTTTCTGAGTGATTTAGAGAGGCTGAGCGGCCGTGAACAAATAATCATACAAGAGAGTTTGGAGCAGGATCCTCTCCTGTCTATGCATTGGATGCCCTTCATGGCTCCCTCTAAGGAACCTGAACCTCTGCTACACTACCGAGTATAGTGGCACACATTTGTAACCCCCACACCAGAAAGGCAAAGGCAGGAAGATCATGCGTTCAAAGCCAGCCAGGGCTATGTAACTAGTTCCCTGTCCACGTGGGCCATATCGTGAAGACCCTGCCTAGAAAAAAGCAAACTGGGCTGGAGAGCTGACTCAGTGGTAAGAACACCTGCAGCGCTTCTGCCAGGGAATTCAAATTCAGTTCTCAGCACATATATCAGGTGCTCACGACTGTAACTCCTGCTCGAGATCTGAAACATCCCCCCTTCTTCACACACACACTTGCATACACGAGCAGATACATAAATTTAAAAACAAGCAAACAAAGAAAAACAAAACTAAACTAAAACAACTCTGTGTCTGGATTCATAGTCCAGAGTTTGTGGAATAAATGGTGTTGGGATAATAAGCATTGGAGCAATTTGTCATGCAACAGTGACTCATATACAAAAGGAATCTAGAAACTGTCAAGACAGTAGTGCACTTTCAATGAGATCACTCACAGTCCTGGCTCTTCTACTTGCTAGCAGGATGTCTTGTTAGTCAGGTAACTTACTCTCACGACTACTCTTCTGGCTTTTTTTTTTTTTTTGGTTTTTGGAGACAGCATTTCTCAGTGTAAGTGCCATTGTCTCCCGAGTACTGGGGTTAAATCCGTGTTCTGGCTTTTGTTGTTGCTGTTTGTTCTTTTGCTCTCTTCTGTAAAATGAGTACAATAGGACTGGGAATACAGCTCAGTGGGAAAGTGTTTGCCTGGCATACATGAGGACCTAGTTTTGATTCCTAGCACTGCCTTCCACAAAAAAAAAAAAAAAAAAAAAAAACAAAACCAAAACAACAACAACAAAAAAACAAAACAAAACAAAAAAAACCAGGATGGCAGTAAAGGTACTTATTTTCACAGGAATGAGTTAAAGATCAAAGGTGAGAACACATGTGAAAACCTACTACACAGAAGCACCAGTAGCTATTCCTTCTCTCAGGACTTATTTTGGTTTATTCTTCTGTAAAGGCGAAAGGTTAGCTGGGCACGGTGGCTCCCATTTACCATCCCAGCATTTGAGACCAAGGCAGAAGATCTTGAGATGCAGGTTACAGACCCTGCCTCAAAACAAAACAAACAAACCAAAAGATCTGATCTGTCCCTCAACTGATCCTTTAAGGGATAACATACTAAGATGCTAATTTCCATTGAAAAGTTCTTACCAACACTGATACTTTGGTTTAAAAGATCAGAATAATGGACTGGATGGATGGTTCAGCAGGTAAGAACACTGGCAGCTCTTCCGAAGGACTCCAGTTCAATTCCTAGCACCCATATCGAGGGTGACAACCATCTGCAACTCCATTCCAGGGGATGTGAAACTGTCTTTTGGACTCTGTGGACACTGCACACATGTGGTTCACATACAGGCAACACACCCACACACATAAAGTAAAAGCTGAAGATCAGAGTACGCAGTATAGGACTCTAGAGTAACAATTCTGCAGCAGGCTACCCCTTACATGAACTGAAAAAGGATATAGAAAAGGTCTCCACTCTGTGAAAAAAGGCTTCTTTGCTAGTAGATTCCAATGGGGACTGTTCTGCTTGAGGCGATCCATTGACTGGCTGCAATGTGGCAGATGTGTCCTTACTGAAACCAAAGAGCAGGAGAGTTAGTGATCTTTTCTCTGTATTACTCTGCTGAAATCTTCCAAGCCTAGCTACTCTACACGTATCCAACCCAAATGAGATTTTAAGTCTCTGAAACTCATTTCAACAGTCATTGTTCTAGTCAAGCTATTCCTCTGCTTCATACATCCTTTTCCTTCCTAATACTTATGAAATGGACTCTAAAGTCTCCAATCTGGCAGTCACAACTCTTTATAGTTTAGCCACGCTCCTAGGTCATTCACAGTTCTCCAATAATATTCTGAATAATTTTAGTAAATACGAAATATGGCCTTCAAGGATTCAGGTATTAAATAATAAAACAAACCATCTCAGAGAAAAATTTATTTTTCTTTTTTGGAGACAGAGTCTCACTCTATAACCCAGGCTGGCCTAAAATTCACAACAATCCTCCTGCTTCAGCCTCTCAAGTGTTGATATTACTACTGTGTATACACACGCATGTGTGTGTGTGTGTGTGTGTGATATATATGTGAGTGAATGTATACTTTATCTACTGAGACATCTTGACTGTCTCTGTTTTTGTTTGTTTGGTTTTTTGGGGGATGGGGTTTGTTTGGTTTTTCAAGACATGGTTTCTCTGTGTATCAGCCCTAGCTGTTCTGGAACTCGCTCTGTAGACCAGACTGGCCTCAAACTCAGAGATCACCGCCGGCCTCTGTCTCCTGAGGGCTGGGATTAAAGGTGTAAGCCACCATCACCTGGCTTCTGTTTTTTTTTTGTTGTTGTTGTTGTTTTGTTTTTGTTTTTTTTTTTTTAAAGAAACGGGGTCTCATTTTGTAATATATGCTGGTCCTGGAACTCACTACCTAACAAGCTGACCCAGAATTTACATCAATACTCTTGCTTCAGACTTTCAGTCACTGGTATTACAAGTGTAAGCCACTATGCGCAGCTAAAAACCTCTTTAGAAATAAGAAAACACCAATAACTATGACTTGAAAGAAATAAAATTATTCCAGCCAGTGATGGTGGCACACACCTTTAATACCCAGCACTCGGAAGGCAGAGACAGGCAGATCTTTGTGAGTTCGAGGCCAGCCTGGTCTACAGAGTGAGTTCCAGGACAGGCTCCAAAGATACAGATAAACAGTTTCGAAAAACAAAACAAAAAAGCCAAACTCATTGTAGTCTAAGCAGTATCTGTGAATTTGTTTCCAATAGAAAAAATTTAAATTTACTCACTTTAACTCTCTCTTTTCCCTTTCCCTCCTCCCCATACCTCTTTCTCTGACGGGGCCTCAGGTTGGCCTGAAACTTCAGAACCTCTGCCTCCATCTCCCAAGCGCTTAGAGTTGTGTGCCACCACTACCGGTTTAATGCAGTACTAGGGGTCAAATACACACTAGGCTAGCTATATTCCCGTCCCAACATTCATTGTTTAATTAAGGAAGAAAGGGGGAGGCGGGGGAGGAAAAGTCACCACGCAATTTCCCTTTACTATCTTGATAACTACTTTAACCGTGTAATTGGTTTCATTTATGATCCTGTGTACATCTGCTTTATGCATTTAATAAGAGTGTTCTTCGGAAAAGGGGTTCCTAAGCTTCCCCAGACTATGAGAATCCACCTCATGAACCCTAGTTAGTATTCATCTTATTCAGCTAACACTTCTCCCTCAAAAATGGCTTGTAAATTTTGCTAGTGATGCGGCATCAGGTACATCCAGAAGCTACTGAAGCCAAGCAATCAGCGACGCTTTCAGATCCCATAAAGAATTCAACCCCAGCCACCAAGTCACCGATAGAAGTTACCGTACGCCGCGCCCCCGCCCCTGCTCCAGGCCCCTGTTCTCAAAGCCACTCGAAAATTCAGCGCCCAAACCACAGCTTGGGGAACTCACGCTTCTGTGCTTCCATCTTCCGGGACGATTCCCTCATCTATCAGCTGCCGAACTTTCTGGGGTGTCTCTTCAGGGGAACGAACAACTGCACCCCAAGTCTTTTCAATACCCGCGGCAAACAGCTGCCCCTCACTGGGAGCCGCCATCTTGGTCCGTTCCTGACTCGTGTCCCCAAGCGTCTGAAGGCTCAGGAACTTCCGTTCTGGGTTAAGACCCGCCCCTCTAGCCAACCGGTGGTGATGCACGCCTTTAAGCCCAGTACTCCCGAGGCAGAGGCAAGCGGGTCTCTGTGAGTGTGAGGCCAGCCTGATCTACAGAGTGAGTTCCAGAACTGGCTCCATAGTTACTGAGAAACCCTGTCTCGAAAAACAAACAAACAAACAAACAAAAAAGACTCGCCCCTCTGGCTGTAGGTCCCACTTTTCCTGGTTTTTAAAAATGACTTAAAGAGTGATTATAATGTTTAAGACTGAAGTATTTCTCTGATGAACTAGCATATTTAGGTTAATTTTAAAAAAACTCTGCACAGGGTATCTCTATGCAGCCTTGACTGGCCTGAAACTCGCTCTATAGCCCAGGCTGACGTCGAATTTATAGAGGTCCACCTGTCTCTGCCTCCGAATACTGGGATTAAAGGCGTGTGCCACCACCGCCCATCTGAGAATTTTCTTTTTTAATATAGGGTCTTACGCAGTCCTGCAATTCAAGAAATCTACTTGCCTCTACCTCACAAGTGCCGGAATTAAAGGCATGTGCCACCACAATAAAGGATTTTTTTTTTTTTGATTTTAAAAGCAACTTCTCTCCAGATTTAGCAGGGATAAAGGACTCTGTTGCAGCCAGCAAATAAAGATCATACTGACTCTCCTAAATTGCATTGCTTTCCAGGTAAGGAAACGGCAATCCTTAGCCGAGAACAAATAACTTGAAACCCTTCTTAGGGACTGTTATGAGTGGAAGAAGCCTGTGGCTTTAACACCATGCTTTTTTGCTTAGGAAACATCCATCCATCCATCCATCCATCCATCCATCCATCCATCTATCTATGCATCTATCTATTTATTTTGGTTTTTCAAGACAGAGTTTCTATGTAGCTTTGGAGCCTATCCTGGTACTCACTCTGTAGAACAGGCTGGCCTCTAATTTACAGAGATCCACCTCCCAAGTACTGGGATTAAAGGTGTGTGCCACCGCCCAGTTTAGCAAGCATTTATTAACTATTGCCTTGATATAGTAGGAACTGTCAATAAAAAAGTGAACAAGAGAGCAGCCGAGCAGTGGTGGCAAATGCTTTTTAATCCCAGCACTCGGGAGGCAGAGGCAGGCAGATCTCTGTGAGTTCGAGGCCAGCCTGGTCTACAAGAGCTAGTTCCAGGACAGGCTCCAGAGAAACCCTGTCTCGAAACTCGAAAAGACCAATAAATAAATAAATAAACAAAAAACAAACAAACTAACAACAATTAAAAAACCCCCAAAAAACTCTAGGCCAGTCTTACCTACAACGTTCAGGGTCAGCCTAGGCTACATTTTAAAAGAGAGTGGGTCTGGAGAGATGACTCAGCAGTTAAGAACATTTGTTGTTCTTGCAGAGGACCTGGGTTTCCTTCCTGGCACCCATAGTGGGCTGCCCACAGCCTCCTATAATTCCAGTTCCAGGGACTCTGATGCCCTCTTCTGCCTTCCCAGGCACCTGCATGAACATGGTGTACATACATACGTTCAGGCACACTTATATACACACAATATAGACAAATCTTTTTTTTAAAAGAATACTTTTTTAAAAAAAATAGGGCAGTAGACCCAAGTCTTCGTACTGAGGTAGATAAGGTTGTTGGGAAGAAAACTGTACAAAATTTTCCAGAACCTTCTGCTGGAAGACTGATGTGTAGGAAGAGTGAAGAACGAGACAATGGAGCCTGGTGGTGATGGTGCACGCCTTTAATCCCAGCACTTGGGAGGCAGAGGCAGGCGGATCTCTGTGAGTTTGAGGCCAACCTGGGCTACGAGAGCTAGTTCCAGAATAGACTCCAAAGCTACAGAGAAACCCTGTCTCGAAAAACCAAAAAAAGAAAGAAAGGAAAGAGACAATGGGATGGGCTTTCCTCTTTAAACTTACTTCCTGTGGGCTCCTGACTTCAGCACTGTTCTCAAACACCAGATCCTGAAAGTTATGGTTCTAGCACTTGGGAGAGAAGCAGGCAGATCTCTGCAAGTTTGAGGCCAGCTGATGTGCATAGTTCCAGGCCAGCCAGAACCCCATAATGAGGCCTTGTTTCCAAAAAAAGAGAGGACAAAGGAATTCTTACTCCAGAATTTGGTTATAAACCCTGCTGGCCAAGAGCCAGAAATTTCAGCAAACCTGAAGGTAGCTTCCAGAGATAATGCTGATTTTTCTGTTTACATCCATCTTGTTTTCCTCGAACAAGAATATTTGCATTATTTGTTTTGTTTTGTTTTTGAGGCAAGATTTCCCTGCGTAACAGAATGATTTAATAAATAAACTACTTAGGTGGAGCTGGAAGGCCTGCGGCCTTGAGCCTCCGTTGTATCAAATGTGTGAACACTCCTCTCCCATCCCAACCTAAATAGTGCAGCTCAAAACTCACCTAAGAGTGCCGTTTATTGGGGCAGCACTGACACACACTTTTAATCACAGCACTCAGAGACAGGAGAATCTCTGTGAGCTTGAGGCCAGCCTAGTGTACAGAGCTAGTTCCAGGACAACCAGGGCTACACAAAGAAACCCTGTCTCAAAAACAAAAAACAAAACCAAAAGAAAGAAAAAGAAAAAAAAAGAGGAAAAAAATCCCATTCCCAAAAGGAGATCCTTTGAGAAAAAAAAAACTGTATTTTTTACTTCATCTTAAATCTTTAATACTTAAGCTTTGCTTAAATCTTTATTTTTAACTCCTTCCTTCCTTTCCAGACAGGGTCTCACTATGTAGCCACGACTGTCCTGGAACTCACTTTATAGAACAGGTTGTGTAATGGTCTGCTCTGTCCCTTTAAGAGACAAGCCACGCAGGGCGGTGGTGGCACACGTCTTTAATCCCAGCATTTGGGAGGCAGAGGCAGGCAGATCTCTGTGGTCTCTGAGGCCAGCCTGGTCTACAAGAGCTAGTTCCAGGACAGGCTCCAAAGCCACAGAGAAACCATGTCTTGAAAAACCGAGAGAGAGAGAGAGAGAGAGAGAGAGAGAGAGAGAGAGAGGCGCCACACTCACTCCCTCCCCTGTCTGCTGAGGCAAGCTGATCTTCAGCTTCCAGCCTGAGCCTCTCCTTTTCAGTCTCTCTTGAGAGGCAGTTTCTGTCTCTCCCTTCTCTCCACTTCTCCCCTTCCCCCTCTCTGTTTCTCTCTCTGCCTCTCTGCCTCTCTCTCTCTGCTCTTCTCCCTTTCTTCCCGTTCCCCTCCATAACCCACTAAATAAATATCCAACCTCACTCTGCATGGCATGCCTATCCATGTCTCTGTCTCTCGCCCCTAGCATGGTTCCCTGCCCATGACCAGTGCTTTTGGAGACTTGCAGTGTGGTCTTGTGGTGTTCCCATCCGTCTGTCTCTCCTTGTGGGACTGGCTGCCCCATCGTCTCTCACCCACTACACAGCTCCCTGCCTGGGACTCATGGCCCACTGCAGCCACTTGGGGAACTGTGCCATCCCTGTCTGGGACTGGCTGCTCTCCTGGGATTGGCTGCTCTCGAACCTGCGCTCACAGTGTATGGTCTCGGGACTCACTGCCCACTGCAGTCACTAGGGGACCTACACAGCATTTTACCTAAACCACCGTAACAGGTTGGCCTTGAACTCATGGAGATCTACCTGCCTTAGTCTCTCAACTGCTAGGATTAAATATGTGCACTACCACTGCCAAACTGAATCTTTTCTTTTGCTACATACTGTTATGCCCAGATCCATGAAGCAGCCCAAAAACCAACAAGGAGACTGAGTCCTGTATGTAAAAGCAAAGAGCCTTTATTTTATACAAGTTTGCAAAATTGGTCTCTCCAAGTGTTCAAAGTATTGGAATAATCGGAGAGCCCCGAGCTCAGTTAGAGTTGGGTTTTTATAGTAGTAAAGTTGGGGTGAGGGATTTCTAAAGTTCAGGACCCCTGATTGGCTGATATTTGTCTAGGGGTGTCCTGGTGAGTGTGTGCTGGCAGGTTATCCTATCTACAGCGGTTGGAACGTTAGGCATTTCCTTTGATTGGTCTGTTGGGTGGTGCTCGGGTAATCTCAGTTTGTGGTTCTTCAATTTCCAGCAACCACATGGTGGCATCACAACCATGAAATCTGGTGACCTCTTCTGGCATCCAAGCATACATGCAGACAGAACACTGTGTACATAACAATAAATAATAAAGATTAAAGAAAAAAGACCTTCCTTTGGGTGGTCTGTTTCTTTTTAGTTTATCATGCCTGGCTCCTACACATACCTATTCCTATTATTTTTTTCTTTTATGTGTGTGATGTAGGTGCATGTACATGTTGTTGTATATATATATATGCATGCACTCATGTGCATATAACAATGTATGTAGGTCAGAGTTTGACGGCAGCTTCTTTCTCAGTTACTCTCCACCTTATTTGTTTGAGGCAAGGTCTCTTGCTTCACTGATTTGTCCTCAACACAACACACACACACGCACACACACACACACACACACACACACACACACACACACACGCCAGAACAATGGATGGGCCTAGGGAGATGTCTCAATGGGTAAGAACAGTCAAGCTTGATAATTTGAGTTCAATCTCTTGAACCCACATGGCTCATATCTAGAAGTTTTTTGTGTGTGTACATGTATAAACGTGTGTGAAGGCTAGAGGTCAACCTTGAATATCTACCTTCATTTTTTATTTTTTTGTTTTGTTTTATTTACCTATGCTTTTTTTTCTTTGAGACAGGGTTTCTCTGTAGCTTTGGAGCCTGTCCTGGAACTAGCTCTTGTAGTCCAGGCTGGCCTTGAACTCACAGAGAACCTCCTGCCTCTGCCTCCCGAACCTACGCATTTTGAGACAGGGTTTTTCTGTATATCCCTAACTGCCCTGCAACTCACTCTTAAGACCAGGCTGGCCTGGAATTCACAAAGAACCTCCTGGCTTTGCCTCCTGAGTGCTGGAATTAAAGGCGTGCACCACCACAACCCGACTATGACTCATGGTTAAGATCAGTGCTTGCTACTATTGTAGAAGACCTGGGTTTGGTTCCCAGCACCCACATGGAGGTTTATTGTACCTGGAACTCCAGTTCTAAGGAAATCTGAGGCCTTCTTACCTCCATGGGCACTGCATGCACATGGTGCCTCTGCCTCCTGAGTGCTGAGATTGAAGGCATTTGCCATCAGGGCCCAGCGAAAATTTTTTTCAAAATCAAAATTAAAAATAAATAAATAAACAAAAAAGTAAACAAATTCTAGATCTATATCTTGGACACAACTCAAGTTACTGGGCTTTTGGAAATCTGGTTTTGCTGAACACAACCCTTTTGTGCTCTAACAGTGATCAAATGCCTGTCTGAGCATGAACAGAGGTTTAAAGGCTCTGAGGGAGGGGATGTAGCTCAGGTAGGATTGTGCTAGTCTGACATACACCATATAAACTGGGCATTATGGTCCTTGGGAAGTGCAGGATAAGAAGTTCAAGATTTTCTATCCATTGCTACATTCTTTGCTCAAGGTTAGTCTGAACTACCTCTCTCTCTCTCTCTCTCTCTCTCTCTCTCTCTCTCTCTCTCTCTCTCTCTCTCTCTCTCTTTGGTTTTCCAAGACAGGGTTTCTTTGTGTAACAGCTCTTGCTGCCTTGGAATTAGTTCTTATAGACCAGGCTGGCCTCGAACCCAAAGAGATCTGCCTACCTCTGCCCCCTGAGTGCTGGGATTAAAGGTGTGCGCCAGCACTGCCGGATTGACTCTCTCTCTCTTAAATAAACAAAGGGCTCTCTAGTTCATCCTGTCCTTCACAGTAGAGCTATCTATTTGACTATCTCCGGGGAAGATTTTTCTAGCATTTCCTATTCCCTGGGCAGGGTTTTCCACAAATCTTACTTTTAATCAAATGGCTTTTTTTTTTCCAGAGTGACTTTCAGTTCACAGCAAATTAAAGAGAAAGCACAGAGAGTTCACAGCCATCCTGTCCCTGCTGTGCTGTCTCCCCATCCATCAACACACTGCGCGGGCGTGCGGCTCATTTGTTAGAATCGATGATCCGGTGTCGACACATCATTATCAGCCAAAGTTCAGAGTCTACACGAGTGTAATCTAGAAGTGTTCCTTCAGGAACTATTTTTAAAAGCCTTTCTAGGCAAGGGGGAAAAAAATCAAATCTTCTTTTTAAAAACTAGAGTGAGAATACAATGAACTCCGAGGATGCATCGTTGAGCTGCTGCTGGCGGCATCGATTCTTAGCGATCCTGACGTGAATTATCATCTTTCTCCGGTGCCCTCCATCCCACCCTGCCACATCCTTGCCCCACTCACATCTTTCATTATTCCAAATCGCATACTAAATATTAATATCATAGGGCTTTAATTTTATTTATTTATTTATGCTTATGTGTGTAGGTGTTTTGCCTGCATGTTTGTCTGTGCACCCGGGAAGACCAGAGGAGGCCTTCAGATCTGGAACTGGAGTTACAAAGCGTTGTGAATTAGCATGTGTGCTCTGAGAATTAAACCTGAGTCTTCTGAAAGAGCAGCCAGTACTCTTAACCACTGAGTCATTTTAGCTCTATCATAGGGGCTTAGCTATATTTTTTGATTGTTTCTGCTTTTCAAGATAGGGTTTCTCTGTGTAACAGTCCTGGCTGTCCTGGAACTCATTTCATAAGCCAGGCTGGCCTAGGACTCACAGAGATCTGCCTGCCTCTGCCTCTTGAGTGTTAGGATTAAAGGTGTGTACCACAACCACCTACCCCAAGATTTGTTTTCTTTCTTTCTTTTTTTTTTTTTTTTTTTTTTTTTTTTTTTTTTTTTTTTTGGTTTTTCGAGACAGGGTTTCTCTGTAGCTTTTTAAAGCCTGTCCTGGAACTAGCTCTAGTAGACCAGGCTGGCCTCGAACTCACAGAGATCCGCCTGCCTCTGCCTCCCGAGTGCTGGGATTAAAGGCGTGTGCCACCACCGCCCGGCAAGATTTGTTTTCTTAATGTATGTGTGTCATATATGACTGTGTACCATGTTCTTGTCTGCTGGCCACAGAGGTCAGAAGAGGGTGTAGTATCTCCTGGAACTGGAGTTACCAGAAGGTTGTGAGCCACCATGTGGGTGCTGCGTATAGTTCCTCTGGAAGAACAGCCAGTGCTCTTAACTGCTAAGCCATCTCGCCAGCATCTCCCTCCTTTGGAGACAGTATCTCACCATGTAGCGCTGGCTGGTCTGGAACTATGAAGACCAGGCTAACCTCCAGTTCACAGAGATCCGCCCCTTGAGTGGCTGGAATTAAAGGTGTGTACTGCCATGTCCAGCCACTTTGTAATGTGTGCCTGTAGAGATGTCCGTGTGCCACAGATGTCCAGGGGGAACTGAACGACAGCCATCAGGAACTGCCTGATGTAGGTGCAATAACCACTCTTAACTGCTGAACCAAAGCTCTAGAAAGACATTTTTTAAAAATAAAAACTTAGTCCAGTTAGTGTACCCTGCAAGTGTGTGGGTGTGGGGCCCCACACTGGAGCATGGGTGACTAACAGTAGCCACACCCTTGAAAAAAAATGATAGTCTTCCAGCTGCGGTCAGTCGTCCCTAGTTCCTCAGCTGGACGGAGAGCTTGTGACCACTCCCCTCCTCCACATACCCATGCTGGAACGCTGATCAGCTTGCTCCCGTGCAGGCAACCATGGCCACTGTTAGTTCCAAGAGCAGCGAGCGGTGTTTCACAGTACTTCTTCCCATCTTTCCGTCCCTGCATCCTCTCTGCCGTTACCCACTGAGCCGTTCCTACCCTCACTGGCTCTTACTGTTTGTTTGTTTGTTCTTCTTCCCTTAAACCTATGACATAATCGTGTTGTGTTCTGAAGGTGCATTCTGTCATGTGATGC
The DNA here is from genome assembly GCF_903992535.2 of Arvicola amphibius. Lineage (NCBI taxonomy): Eukaryota > Metazoa > Chordata > Mammalia > Rodentia > Cricetidae > Arvicola > Arvicola amphibius. Next base: position 177,471,120 of record NC_052048.2, read on the forward strand.
TAACAGTGGCTGGTGTTCGAGGGGACGACCTCTTAATTATTAAAGGTGGCAAAACGGTGGTATTCTACCATACCTTGTTTATATAGAATACTCCTGTAAAGAGACAATTTTTCAGCTGAGTGGTGGTGGTGCAAACCTTTAATCGGATCTCTGTGAATTCAAGGACAGCCTGGTCTATACAGCAAGTTCCAGGACAGCCAAGGCTAAGAAACCCTGCCTCAAAAAACAAAACAAAACAAAACAAAAAACCACACCACACAAAAAACACAACACACACACACAAAATCAAAAAAAAGAAAGAAAGAAAAAGAAAAAGAAAAGAAAATTTCTTTACAGTAGTATTGGATTATTCACTTGGCACAAATCTTTTTTTTTTTTTTTTCATAAAAAAGACCCATGTGTATGGGTCTTTTGTGTGCATGTATGTCTGTACACCTTATGTATGCATTGTGTCATGGAGGCTGGAAGAAGAAATTAGATTCAATGGGACTGGAGTTACAGATGTTTGTAAGCTGCCATGTAGGTACTGGGAATTAAATCCAACTCCTCTGGAAGAGCAACCAGTGCTCTTTTACTGCTGAGTTGTCTCTCCAGTGTGGTGGTACAATTCTTTGCAAAAATTAACACCAGAGCTGGCAAGATGGCTCAGAGGTTAAGAGTACTGGCTGCTTTTCCAGAGGTTCTGAGTTCAGTTCTTGGCAACCACATGAGGACTCACAACCATCTGTAGTGAGATCTGGTGCCCTCTTCTGGCAGGCAGGAATATGTGCAGACAGAACACTGTATACATAATAAATAAATAAGTAAATAAATAAATAAATATTTTTTTTTAAAGGAAAGGAAAGATGCCAGGTGGTGGTAGCGCACGTCTTTAATCCCAGCTCTCGGAAGGCAGAAACAGGCAGATCTCTGTGAGTAGGAGGCCAGCCTGGTCTACAGAATGGATTCCAGGACAGCCAGGGCTGTTACACAGAGAAACCCTGTCTTGAAATCCCCCCCTAAAAAAAGAAAAAAGGAGGTCGACAACTTAGCACTCCTTAATTTTGTTTTCATAGTTTAGAACCACAGACTTTGTTTTGTGGGGGATGGTTGAGGGAGTCTCATGTATCACAACCTGGCTTTAAACTCACTACACAGCCAAGGAACTTGAATTGATGAGCCTCTTGCTTCCATCAGTGAAGTGCTGGGCTGGAATTACAGGCAAGCACCATCACATTTGAGTTCTGTTTGGTCTTGCCCTTTCTTTTCTTTTTTTCTTTTCTTATTTAATGAAATTCTGTATGTCCAGGTGTTTCGCCTCATGTCTGTCTGTCTGTGCATCATTTGCATGTCTTGCACCCGGAGGAGGTCCAAAGAGAGTGTTTGGTTCTAGATTTGGAATTACAAAAGAATGTGAACTGCTATTTGGATACTAGGAATCTAACCCATGTCCTTTGGAAGACCAGCCAGTGCTATGCATTTATCCTTCTAGCCCCGTCCAGGTTTTTTTTTTTTTTTTTTTTTTTTTTTTTTTTTTTGAGACAGGAGTTTATTCAGCTAAGGTTGGCCTTGAACTTGCTATGTCTCTGAGGCTGGACTTGAACGCTTGATCTTCCTGCCACTGTTTCCTCAGTGCTGAGATTACAAGGGTACCACCATGCTAAGGTCCTTACCATGGTAAGGACCGCATCCAGGGCTTGGTGTCTGCTAGACAAGCACTTTAAGCAACCGAGCTATCTACATACCCTCGCCGCAGGTTTCCCTTTTCTTAAGATGTCAAATGTTTATATAAACTGCTTTGTAATGCATAATGGATAAAATGCTTCTTTTCCTACAGAAACCGGGTATGGGGATACAATAAATAGCACAAGGCTCGTGGTGAGATTTGCTCACTGGGATCAAAGGATGCTTCTCATTCCTTCACTTTCTCCTCCCCTACTCCCAATCCTTAAAAAAAAAAAAAAAAAAAAAAAAAAAAAAAAAAAAAAAAAATCTAACGTGTGAGGTTCTCCAGTATGAAACATCAAGGAGCGGCAGCAGTCCATCAGAGCAGATCTCAGAACCTTGAAAAGTTTTATTTCCCTTGAGAAATTTATATCCCTTTTCCTTATTTGGAAACAGCAGTGTGTTTCTGCATTTTCCCACGTCGCACTGCACCCTCCCCCCCCCCCCCCGCTCCTCCCCTCCCCCCGAAGTTCAAGCCACATTTTCTGTTCACTTTTGGAACAATGGGAATTTCTGAGATACACATTTGAATTTTTAAATCATATCGTCCGTTCCATTTGCTGTCATTTATTTAATTTTACATGTCTTTCGTTGTGTATTGTAAAAGGATAGAGGTTGGTTGTGTGGTCCCTCCCTCCCAGCAAAAACATTTACAAAGCCATCGGCCATCTATGAGACCGTCTTTTTCTTGGCCCAGCACACACAAGCCGTGTGTCATTTAAAGATCTTCACGGATGTATGTGGACGCGCCTGAAAGGTTTTCTCACCGGAGTTTTCATTTGTGTTTCTATGATTACTCTTAAGATTGAATGGTCATCGGTATTTGCTAACAAGGTTTAAAGCTATTTGCTCGGGCCGTGGCTTATATCGGGGAAGGGTCCTGCCAATGCCACTAAGAGACAAAAACAAATGATGAAACCCAGGAATATCTCATTTTTAGACTTCGTCTCTGACTCCGCCTCCCACCCCCACCCCGGTGAGCCCTTTGTGTGTGCCAACGATCCGCAGACAGGACCTCTGTCTTCAGAAGTGCAGACAGATGTACTGACACCAAAGACACACATTGTGTACATATGATACTTCTGAATACAGTGCTTATGGGACAGAGTTCTGGAGTAGCGACCATGCCCCGGGTAGCCGCCCTGTCTGGGAGTCTCTTCAGGCGTAGCCTTCCCACTCGGTTTTCGACTGGCTGGTCTGAGAACCCCGGAGAAGCGGGCAAGCTCCGGGAGGTCGATGCGCTCTATCATCGGCTGCTTTTGCCTCCCCCCTCCGCCCTCTTTTAGTTATAGCTATGGTTACCACGTCTCTCCCCGCCTCCCTTCACCTGCCAAGAAAGAGACTGCTCATTGGTTCTCCGTCACTAAGGTCGCCAGCCATTGGTTGCTGGCGAGTCCGGCGCTCCCCCGGCCCCTGTCTCCCTGGTCTCTTGAGGAGCCCGGGAAGGAGGCTCGGCTCGCGTTGCCGGGACCGGGCTGCGGCAATCGTTAACGGGCCATGTCGGCTGCCCAGGGCTGGGACCGAAATCGCCGGCGGGGAGGAGGCGCGGCCGGCGGGGCCGGCGGGGCTAGCGGGGCCGGCGCGGCCGGCGGGGGTCGGGGCACCGGCCAGCTCAACCGATTCGTGCAGCTCTCCGGACGGCCGCACCTGCCAGGTGAGTTGGGGCGGCTGCCGGCGTGAAGGTGGCGGCCGCCGGGCTCTGCTCCCCGAACACACAGCCGAGGACAGGGAGGCAGAGCGCCGGGAAGGTGGCGTTGAGGTCAGGAGGTGGACTGGAGCACGCCTGAAGAAAAGTCTCTGCTGTGTGGACAGCTCAGTGATGAGAGTTGTATTTTCCTCTCGAAGGAGAGGCCACTGTCTCTTTGACATTCCCAAATGTTTTGCTTGCCCGGTTCCTAATCTTTTCCCCTTCCGCAGTTTGATGTTGTGAAAGAAAAACATTGGTGTTTAGCTGTGGAAAATTATTTGGAAAAGAGTGCCAAATTAAGGAGAGGAGACAAGAGGAATGCTGGAGTGATTTTGTTTAAAAAAAAAATAAAGCCACCTAACTGTGTAAGAGTCGGGTATTTTGAAAAGGAATGAGCGTGTGAAAGTGTGTGTGTGTGTGTGTGTGTGCGCGCGCGCGCGCGTGCCCGCATGTGTGTGTCTCTGTGCGTGTGTGTATGTATGTGAATGTAAATGTTAACTGGGGAGTGTATGGGAAAGAAAACCAAAAAGATTAAGGGAAACGGTTGAATCATTAATATTTGGGGATGTTCAGAGACAGAATGGATAATGGTGTCTAGATTTCCGAAGGGGGAAAATGAAGATCAAGAATATAAAGAAAGAAATGATGCTGTGACCCCGGTGTCAGAACTGGAAATTGGAAAAATATACCTATTGCTATAATTCCATGTTTTGGTCTTTGAGTTCCCATGCCTTAAAAAGAAAAAGAAAAAGCCCAAAGTCAAAATATGTGTGTAAGCAGTTTTAAACGAATACATTTATAAATGAATTTTCAGTTTGTTAAAAGGAAGGTAGAAAATTAAATCCTGCACAGAATGCCAATCATTCTATTGGGCAGTTGTGTTTTCTTGCCATGAAGAGAACTGTCAGGAATGATGTATTAGACCTTCGCCATGTTTTTTTTGTGTTATGTGTGACTGGTGTTAAATTGATTGTATCAGTGATATATTTGTTTAGATCAGTTCTGAGAACCTGATCGCTTCTGAATTGTGTTTACTACTGTGTTCTTTTAGGCAGTTAAAAATCAGTTGATTAATTTGAAGATAACAAAGGGAATTTTGCTTACTCAATAAGATAATTACTAACATTTGTGATGTGGTTTTAATGTGTGCCAAAAATGTTCATGAATCTGTTTGTATGTGCTGCTAAAATAAGATTGAGACATTCGTAAATAGCCAGATATACAATTAATTGGATTTGAAATGACAATGTCAGACTGGGATCCTGAAATTACTAAATATGTGCTTTTTAAAAGAAAAAAGAAGAAACCGGAGACATCTTTTTTGTTATCTCCAGTTAACAACAGAACCATAGATTTTCGTGTGCTGCTAGCCTAGAAGATAAATCCCTTGGCAAGCACTATTCCCAGTTTGCCCTCTGCCACTGAAATCTTTAAGTCTTTGGTCATGGATTCATTATTATACCATGAACTTCATGTGGGCATTCTCAGGGTTCTGTAACCTGTTGGTGTAGTTCCTCACTGCTACCACATGAGGGTGGTGGAAGCCATGATTTCAAATAAGGGCCTGAAGTATGGTGCTATTTCTGCATTCCCTTAGCACACGAGGACAAGAGCAGCCATTTGTCCAGAGGTGAAGATAAAACGAGCTTAAACTGTGAAAACTGGAGAAGTGGAGTCGTCAGTCTTCATTCTGCTTCCTTCCTCCCTCCAGCTGGCACTCAGCTCCTCCTTCCTCCACAGGCATTCTCCATCTTTCCCTCGTTGTCAACACTGGAAAATTTCTGATCTCTTGATGATATATTTTGAAATTCTTTCATACTAATCTTTTGTTCTCCCAGGTATTACATATTAAATCTTTTAACTCTATTTTGAAATAATTTAAAAGGTTTTAAGTGGTAGGGAGGAATAGGAATGTATAGGTCTGTTTTATGGCTGACCCTGTAGGGCTAGCTACTTCTTTTCCCCATTTGATGTATTAGTCTCCCATCTCTTTTGACCTCTACTAGCTTCCACACACTGGAAGAGCCCTCTCTTCCTTTTAGCATCTCTGCCTTGTTCCCAGTCCCTCTGAAACAAAGCAGCATGACTTGGTGCTCTTTGTAGAACGCTTCCACTGTCTTTCAGAGATAGCATCGTTTGAAAACAATTTAAAGACAAGGTCTCACTATATATCTCGGCTGTTCTGGAACTTTCTGTGTAGACTAGGATGGCTTTGGACTCACAGAGATCCTCCAACCTCTACCTCCTGTGTGCTGGCATTAAAGGCATCCACTACTATGCCTGGCTTGGTGCTAGCATTTTTACCCATCTTATGGGAACCTGAAATCAGGGTGATCTCCTTAAGCTCCCCACCAGTTGTAATCAGCTACCTAGTCTTGTTTCTTTTGCTTCTGTGGTAACTGTCTTTCTGTCATTGTCCTTCAAGTTTACTGCAGCAGCTTCCTGAGTCGTCTTCCTCCTTCTGCTAGTACCTTCCATTCTTAGGGTACAAACTCTTTCATCACCTCTGCTTATAGCCTTTTTCTAGTTCTTTGTCCAGAACTGTCCATCCTTCTGCTTCAGCTTCTAGAGTAGCAGGATGCAGGCAGTGCCACTGTACCCAGTCTTCTGTTTCATTGTTTTCGTGTCCTAACCCTCCATTTTGTTCTCTGCCCTCTGCTCTTTTTCTCTCAGTACAGGAAGCCACTGTGCGTGTTCTCTCCCGCAGTAGCCTCTTATGCCCCAGTCTCTCAGTTAGCTTCTGTTTCATTGAATCTCAGTTGTATTTTTTCCCATAGAGGCCTTCTCTTACCTTCTCCTGGACCCTCTCCTAGTATTGTGCATTTCTCCTTAGGTATATATGCATTTCTCCTTAGGTATATAGTACATAGCATACCATATTCCTGTTTGTATACACACATACACACTCACGCACACATACACATATACCACAATGTAATGTCTTAACATTTTTTAAATGAAATTTAACTTCTTTATTTGTAAGATTTATTTATTATGTATGCAATGTTCCTTCTGCCTGTACACTTCCATGCCAGAAGAGGGCACCAGATCTCATTACAAATGTGGTTGCTGGGAATTGAACTAAGGCACCAGATCTCATTACAAATGTGGTTGCTGGGAATTGAACTCAAGACCTCTGGAAGAACAGCCAGTGTTCTTAACCTCTGAGCCATCTCTCCAGCCCCCAGTCTTAACATTTTTTAACTAAGAGCTGTAGAGAGAGCTCAGAGGTTAAGAGTATCAGTTGCTCTTTGAGAGATTCGGGGCTCGATTCCCAGCATCCACATAGTAACTGAAAACCAACCATCTTTAACTACAGTTCTAGTTTGTAGATGAAGCATTTAGAGATACAGCAAGGGGACTGTGAACAGAACACAAGTCAGTGTTATGTTTTAGCATGAGTTTAATGAAGTGTCTCTGTTAGCAGAGAAAGCAGTCAAACAGCATTGCTAACGTGGGGGCCAAGAGAGAAAGAAACACTTAACAGTTGCTAGTGCTGGGTCTAAAATAGTCCAGAAATCTTAATTTAAAGGTCTTAAATAAGAAATGTGGCTGGGTAGTGGCACACACTTTTAATCCTACGATTTGGGAGGCAGAGACAGGCTGATCTCTGTGATTCGAGGCCAGCTCTCTGAGATAGTAAGTTCCAGGACAGGCAAACCTACACAGAGAAACCCTGTCTCAAACAAACAAACAAACAAACAAACAAACAGAAATATGTAAGATTCAAATAGTAGAAATAGCATATGATAGCCACAGATGGTAGCACATGTCTGTGATCCCAGCCTCAGGAAGAAGCAGGAAGTCCTGGCCTCCTCCACTACAGAGCTGCATTTGAGTTGGAGGCCATCTTAAGCAACATAAAACCTGTCTCAAAAGCAAGAAAGCCAAACAAAACAACATTTATCAGAAGGCAAGTTTTCTGTCTTTGACCCTGCCTATTGGCTTCTCTCCCTCGTAACAAACAATGATGCATTTTCTTGGGATGTGTACCGTTTGCCTGGTCCGGGTGTGATGTATGTTTAAATATGCTAGATTGTAGTCTCTTACCGCAGTGACACAGTGAGATTCCCTGTTGTACGAGGGATTTTACATTTAGGATATTTATCTTGCAGGTTAATTCCAGAAGCACTGTTTAAACCTTGATAAACTGTCAAATCGCCCTTAACAGGGGAAGCGTCAGTTGGTGGCCTGCTGAGAGTGTTGGTGACTTCTTGATGTCTTCATAATAGGGTGCTTTATTAGGGCACAGCCCTCATTTTTCTAATGCTAGGGATGGAACTCATGGTTTGTGGGCAGTTTCCCTAGGCCAGAGATTGGGGTTTTTGTTTATTTGTTTTTGAGACTGGGTCTCTCTCACTCAGCACTGGCTGACCTGGAACTCCCTATGTAGACCAGTATAACCTTAAACTCAGAGACCTTCCTGCTTCTGCTTCCTGAGTGCTGGGACTAAAACCTTGTGCTTCCATGCCCTGCAAGCCTCCTGTGTTTTGAAAAAGGGTTTTATTATGTAGCCCAGGTTGGCCTGGAGTGTGTAGAAATCATCCTGCTTCTGCCTTTCAAATGCTAGGATTACAGGCATGTACCGTTATGCCTGGATCAACTTTTATTATTCTTATTTTTCAATGTGTATGAATGTTTTGCTTGCATGTATGTCTTGTGTACCATGAGTGTTCCGGGTGCCCTCAGAGGTCAGAAGACGACATCAGATACCCTGGAACTGGTATTACAGATGTTTGGTAGCTACCATGTGGGTGCTGAAAATTGAACCTGGTTCCTCAGGAAGAACAATGGGTGATGCTCTTAACTACTGAGTCATCTGTCTTTAGCACTAAACCACTTATTGCCAGCTTAATGGGAATATTTTCTTAAGCTTCTTTTCAGCAGATGAAAGAACCATATTTGTTTCATTTACTTACAGTCTCTGTATGGATTTTGCTCATTTTTCTTTTTGTTTCTTTTTTTTAAAGATTTATTTATTTGTTTATTATGTATACAACATTCTGCCTCCGTGTATGCCTGCGCGCCAGAAGAGGGCACCAGATCTCATTATAGATAGTTGTGAGCCACCATGTGGTTGCTGGGAATTGAACTCAGTACCTCTAGAAGAGCAACCAGTGCTCTTAACCACTGAGCCATCTCTCCAGCCCCCTTTTTTTGTGGGGGGGAGTTTCATGACAGGGTTTCTCTGTAGCTTTGGAGCCAGTCCTGGAACTTGCTCTTGTAGACCAGGCTGGCCTCGAACTCACAGAGATTTCGCCTGCTTCTGCCTCCCGAGTGCTGGGATTAAAGGCGTGCGCCACCACCGCTCAGCTCCTTATTTTTCCATAAACTATGAAATCAACTAATTCATACCCCCCAAATCTTATTTTGTGTTCTTGTTGAGTCAGGCTCTCACGTGTAACTGGTTGACTTTAACTTTACTATGAAGCTGAGGCTGGCTTTGAACTCGTGCTTTTTCTGCCTTCTTCCTGAGTACTAGGATTACAGATGTTCAGTACCATGCCTGATTTATTTCCTTTTTTTTTTTTTTTTTTTTTTTTGATATGAGAGTTTTACTATGTTGCCTAGGGTGATCTTGTTGCAAATTCTTGTGCTCAGGTGACCTTTTTGCTCAGCTCTTTGAGTCCTAGGTAATGGTGTGGGCTGGAGAGCTGCCTTGATGCTTCAGAGTGGGCACTACTTTTGTAGAGGACTGGTGTTCAGTTCCCAACACCACACAGTGGTGAACAGCTGCCCGCAACTCCAGCTTCAGGGGATTGGGCAGGTGTGTGTCCTCACACATGTATGTATAGACTTATGCACACGAGCTCCTGCACGTGCGTGCCTATATACACAACACACACACACACACACACACACACACACACCAAACAAATCCTTAAAAAATATGGGGCTGGAGAGACAGGGTCCTGGGTTCAATTCCCACCACCCACACGTCAGCTCACAACTGTCTGTAACTATAGTCCCATGGGCTCTGATGCCCTTTTGTGGTATGCAGACATACATACAGACAAAACACACACATAAATTAAATATTTAAAATAAATAAAAAAGAGATGGCTGTTATCTTTTAAGGGTAGATTGAGCTTCCTTCCTTCCTTCTTTCCTTTCCTTTCCTTTTTTTTTTTTCTTTGCTGTCCTGGATCTCACTCTGTAGACCAGACTGGCCTTGAATTCAGGTGTGCCTGCCTCTGCCTCCCAAGTGCTAGGATTAGAGGACGTTACATTCATTTCTTGTGCTCACATTTTCTGCCGCACTCCACCACGTTTGCCCAGTTTTATACGTGTATGAGCACGAGTGTGCCATGGCACCCAGCCAAGGGGAGAAGATGGCTTCAGACTTGGTGCTTTCCTTCCACCATGTATATTCCAGGGGTGGAACTTAGGTCCTCAGGCTTCAAGTGCCTTGAGTCAGCTAGGACCTTTTATGTCTCTTTTAAAAAGTTAGATATAGATACAGGAGAAAACATGTCTTACTTGAGCCCATTGCTTAACCCCTTTTTCCTTTTTTAAAAAAATATTTATTTTCTTAACTTATGAGTGTTCTGAGCTGGGTGGTGGTGGTGCATGTCTTTAGTCCCAGCATTCAGGAGGCAGAGGCACGGGGTCTTTGTGAGTTCCAGGCCAACCTGATCTACAAGGAGCTAGTTCCAGGACAGGCTCCAAAGCTAAATAGAAACCCTGTCTCGAAAAGCCAAAACAAACAAACATGAGTGTTCTATCTGCATGTACGCTAGCAAGCCAGAAGAGGGCATCACATCCCATTACAGATGGTTGTGAACCACCTTGTGGTTGCTGGGATTGAACTCAGGACCTCCGGAGGAGCAGTCATCTCCCTAGTTCATATTCCTTATTTTTATAAGATGTACTTAACTGTATTCATGTGGAACACATGCATACATGAAGATAAAACACACATGTACATAAAATAAAATAAAATAGGTTTTTGCTTATCTGAGTGTAGTCTATTTTACCTACGTGATCTCAGTTCTGTTGATTTTCTTGGTAATGACACAACTTTATTCTTTTTTTTTTTTTTTGGTTTTTCGAGACAGGGTTTCCCTGTAGTTTCTAGAGCCTGTCCTGGAACTAGCTATTGTAGACCAGGCTGGCCTCGAACTCAGAGATCCGCCTGCCTCTGCCTCCCGAGTGCTGGGATTAAAGGCGTGCGCCACCGCCGCCCGGCGCACAACTTTATTCTTTAGGGCTAAATAATACTCCAGTATATGTATGTGAGTGAGTTTGCAGGGCCTGTATGTATGAGGACTATCTTGATGTCATCCTCAGAACACTGTCCTCTCTTTGAGTTTCTTGTTGGCTGGAGCTCAAGTCAGCTACACTGTCTTGCTGTTGAGTCCCAGGTTACCTTGTGTCTTTGCCTCCCCAGCTCTAGGATTTACAAGCTACCAGCACACCTGACATTTTTACTTGGGTTCTAGATTGAATTCAGGTCCTCATGCTTGCCTTGCAAACGTTGGCCCGCTGAACTATCTCCTCAGCCCCTTCAGTCCTTGTTTTGGTTTTGGTTTTGTTTGTTTGTTTGTTTTTACTTTTGTTGTTATTGTTGTTGAGACAAGGTCTGTCTTGATGTGTAGGTCTGGCTGCCCTGGAACTTGCTATGTAGACCAGGCTGGTCTTGAACTCACAGAGATGCATCTGCCTCTGCCCCCTGAATGTTTTAAAGGCATGCACCTTTAAGGGTCTTATTGTGTAGACCTGGTTATCTCGAAACTCTCTACATAGATCAAATTGACCTAAAGGCATGAACTACCACCCCCTTCCCAAGACCGAGTTTCTCTGGCCTGGAACTCACAGAGATCCGCCTGTCTCTGCCTTCTGAGTGCTAGGATTAAAGATGTGCACCACCACTGCCTGGCTTGGTCTTTTATGATTTATGAAGCAAGTGTTCTTATCCACTGAGTCATCTCTCTGACTCTGACTTCACTTATTTATTTATTTGTGTGGGCACACAAATGCCGATGTGCACATGTAGAGGTCAAAGGACAACTCTTTGGGGAGTTAGTTCTCTTTCCACTACTTGGGTTCCAGGGATCAGACTCAGGTTGTCATGTTAGGCAGCAAACAAGCAACTTTACCAGCTGAGCCATCTCACCCCTATGTTTTATTTTCATTTTTCCCATATTAATTTACCAAACCATCTGTTGATAGGTACTTAGGTTGTTTGTAGCTTTTGACTGTTAAGCATAATGCTGCTATGTATATCTGTGTGCAGATGTCTGGATATGCCTTTCCCTTAGGTAAATGCCTGGAGTATAATTGTTGAATCATATAGTAACTCTGTGAAATATGTTTAGCCATTTGAGCAATTGCCAGACAGTTTTCAAAAGCAACTGGAATTTTACATTCCCACCAACGCTGTGTACATCTTCCCAAACACTTGTCATCTCACTGTTTTAATATGTTGAAGGAGAAGCTCATGTTCCTGTTTTTTAGACTAGGTCTTCATGTTGTTCTGGCTTGTCTCAGACTCCTGGGCTCCAGCAGCCTCACTAAGTAGCTGGGTTGTAGGTGTTGCACCTGCATACCTTCATGTGGTTTTTGATCTGTTTTTCCTTGATGCCTAACAATGCCTAACCCCCTTTTATGTGCTTGGTGACAATTGTGTCTGTTTCCCTGTAGGGAGTTGTATATCACATGCTTCATCTTGTTTTTAATTGAGTTGTCTTTTTATTGTTGTTTATAAGAGTTCCTTATATATTCTAGGTATAATTCCTTTGTTATTTGTGTGATTTAACATATGTGCATTTCCTCTCATTTTATGTTTTCTTGCAATAGTTGTATTGCTTGAAGTACAGTGGGGTTTTTTTTAATTTTGATAATGTCTAATTAGTTGCCCTTTTTCTTTTGTTGTTATTTGTTTTTGGTGTGCTCTGCAAGGATCCTTATGCTTTCTTCTGGTGTTCTGTGGTTTCGCCTTTGTCTCAGTGCTTGGTGGCAGGTCTTCCAAGCTCCTGTCCGGCCATCCCAGTGCCATTTGTTTCTAGCACTTTTCTTTCACTTTTGAATGGTCTTGTCACCCTTGTCAAAAATCAGTTGGCCGGGGTGAGGGGGGGTGGCGCACGCCTTTAATCCCAGCACTCGGGAGGCTGAGGCAGGCGGATCTCTGAGTTCAAGGCCAGCCTGGTCTACGAGAGCTAGTTCCAGGACAGGCTCTAGAAACTACAGGGAAACCTTGTCTTGAAAAAAAAAAAATCAGTTGGTGGCGAAGTGGGCTCATTCTGATATCTCCATTCTGTTCCATTGATCTGCCTGTCTTGTTCATATGCCAGCACCATACCACTTCATTTACTGGTGCTTTGAAATAAAGAATTATGAGTCTTCCTATTTTAGTCTTCTTTCAAAGGTTCATTTTGGCTATTCTGGGTCCCTTCCAGTTCCACAGACATTTGGGAATCAGTTTGTCTTTTAGCACAAAGCAATCAACTAAGATGGGTTAGTAGTTAAGAATACTCGCTGTGTAATCATGAAGAGCAGAGTTTAGATCCCAACACCCACACACTGAACCATGCCCCCTACACACATCCTTATCTCTGTTCTGACGGAGAAAAGGAGAATCCCTGTGCTTTGCCAATTTTTTAGCCCACTGAGGAAATGGAAGCCTTAGGTTGTTCTCTGACACACACAAATGTACACACACACAGAGAGACATAAAATACATGTAATTAAAGAAAAGCTATATTCTCTGTCATCTTCTATAGAGACCCAGATATTTCACGGCTCATAATAGAGTCTCATGTAACCGAGGCTAAAATCTCCCTCTGTAGCAGGATGATTTTGAACTTCTGACCTCGCCTCAACTTCACAAGTGACGGCATTGCAAGCACATTCCACCATGCCTGGCTTTTATGAAATGTGGATTGATTGTCAGTATTCATAGTTATTTTTGCAGGAAGATGAAACTCAAGGTTATTTTGTATTGAATAAATTATTATTATTATTTTGTTTTTGTTTTTCGAGACAGGGTTTATCTGTGTAGCTTTGGACCCTGTCCTGAAACTCGCTCTGTAGACCAGGCTGGCCTCAAACTCAAGGAGATCCACCTTCCTCTGCCTCCCAAGTGCTGGGATTAAGGCATGTGCCACCACCACCTTGCTCAGTCTTTTTTTTTCTAATCTACCTTATGTATCGAAGTAGAATTAATCTTGCTAAACCACAACTGTGTTTTTATTGCTTCCTAGATCATAGTTCTTCATTGACTTCCTGCCACATTTAGAATCCAGCCTGGACTTATGCTGTCTAAGATGTGATCATTAAATGAAGACGTAGGTAGTGAAATGAAAAGTATGATGAGCAGTAAGGAAATGAGATGGTCAAATAATTTGGAGTTGAATGATGCCTTTTCTTTGAGTTGCTTCCCTTTTTATCCACGTTAGCTTCTTGCCATATGGTTTCATCATCAACTGTCAACTCCGTTAGTTTGGATCAGATGTATAATTGATTAAATATGAACTATATATATCTTGGTGTCACATGAAACAAATTCTTTTAAAAATAGGCACACAAACCTCATGCAGGGCTATGGAGTTTCTAGTGTGCACTCTGAATTTGGTAATTTAAAAAGAAGCAAAATATATTTAGTTTTAAATACATATACTTTTTTTTGTTTTTGTTTTTGTTTTTCGAGACAGAGTTTCTCTGTGGCTTTGGAGCCTGTCCTGGAACTAGCTCTTATAGACCAAGCTGACCTTGAACTCACAGAGATCCGCCTGTCTCTGCCTCCCGAGTGCTGGGATTAAAGATGTGCGCCACCACTGCCCGGCCGTAAATACATATACATATTTAAACTACTCAGGAAAATAACTTCTTAAAGCTATATTTAGAAATTTAGGGATTTGAAACAGCCATGGTGGCGCACACCTTTAATTCCAGCACTTAGGAGGCACAGGCAAGTGGATCTCTGTGAGCTCAAGATCAGCCTGGTTTACATAGAGAGGTCCACATCAGCCAGAGAGACACATAGTAAGACCCTGTCAGGGGAAAAAAATAGGGGCCTAAATTATGATTTTAAGTGAAACGTATCTGCTCTTATAGGAAAAACACTTGAGTGCACGTGAAATGTTATGAAATGTCTTTTAATATTCTATTTTCTGGGAAAAGAATAGACTTACTTTCCTGAGATGGCCTCCAATTTGGTAGCTATCTAGGCAGACCTCTAACTCATGATCCTCCTGCCTCAGAGTCCTGTGTAACTTGGATTAGGGTTGTGCATAGTGTGCTATTCTTAAAAATCGGTAATTCTGGGTGTAGTTCTTCATACAGAAGTCATGCTAGGTATTATGCCTACTTTGGCCATATTCATGGTTCATACTTTTTCTTTTGAGACAGAATCTCATATAGTTCATGCTGTCATCGAATTCACTGTGTAGCTGAGAATGACCTTGAACTTCTGATTCTCCTCAGTTGTGTTAGTAACTTTTCTGTTGCTGTTCCTAGAGCCCATGGAAGTCAGAAGAGACTGTCAGATCCCTGAGAATTGGAGTTATGGATGGTTATGAGCCACATGGGTTCTGGGAACTGAACCTGGGTCCTCTGCAAGAGCAGCAATTGTTCTTAACTACTGAGCCATCTCTCCAGCCCCACCCATCCTTTTTTTTTTAAAACAGATTTTGCTGGAGATAAAAAGAATAGAGGTGACACTGAATTAAGAAATCAGGAGCTGAAGTTAGCTATAAAGTAGAGCGTTTGCTTAGTGTATGCAAGATCCTAGAACCAGAGTAACAAAATCAACCAAACAAAACCACCACCTCCAACAAAAAAGAAGCAAGCAAAATGGAGTTTGTAGCTGTATATATTTATTTTTATATTTCATTTTAGACATATTGTAGACAAATTTAGACTATAAATGAAGGCAGAGGTTTTGTTTTTAAATCTTCAAACACAGAAAACAACCTTATAAATTATAACAAAGGTTTTAGAATGAAATTTTTTTCTCTCCTTTGAAACATCATTGAATCATAAATGTTGAAGTTGAAAAGACCTTAGAAATCTTTGTTGTTGTTGTTTTGAGAGTGTTTCTCTGTGTAGTCCTGACTGTCCTAGAACTCACTCTATAGACCAGGCTGACCTCGAACTCAGAGATTCACCTGCTTCTGCCTCCCAAGTGCTGAGATTAAAGGCATACGCTACCACTGCCCAGCTAAGAATTACTTATTTTTATTTTATGTGTATGAATGTTTATTTGTCTGCATGTCTGTGCACCATATGCATGCAATGCCCACAAAGGCCAAAATTGGGCAATGGACCCCCCTCCCCCCACCGGAGCTGGAGTTACAGGTGGTTGTGAGCCATCATGTGGGAATTGAACCCAGGTCCTCTGCAAGAGCAACCAGTGCTCTCACCACTGAACCGTACTTCCAGCCCGAGTTTAATTTCCAGCATTACTGAGGGAAGGCTGGCAATCTGCTTTATTGTTTTTGTTTTTCTAGTCTAGTGTCTTGGTAACTGTTGCAGTGGGTGGTTATAAGGATCTTGAAATATTTGCAATTCTTCTAAGAATTGTATGATTTGGGGGCTTGCAAGACTATCCAGTATGCATGTTATATGAAGTATTTAAAGCTAATTCTTCCTATCAAAATATTAAACTGGGCCCAAAGGGTGGAGTTTTTTTTTCTTAAATTTGTGTGTTTTATGTGTGTTTTGCTTACATGTTTGTATGTATACCACATGTCTACTTGGTGCCCAAGGAGGCCAGAAGAGGGCCTCAGATTCCCTTGAACTGGAGTTAAAATATGACCCAGGTCTTCTGGAAGAGCAGTAAGTGGTTTTAATCACTGAGCCATGTCTCTAGCTCTGGGTAGAGTTTTTATGTTGAAGTCTTGGCAGAAATTCATAAACATTAAGAATATGATGATATTATTTTAAACAAGAATGTTCCCAGGAATTTTATGTTCATTAGATTCAGATGTAATATTTCAATCTAGCATATTTATGAATTATAATACTTTTTGATTAATATATGTAAATATGTAAATTTTAGCTAATCTCTCAAAGCTAGTCTAGCAAGCATCAGTCATTTACGTAGATGAGTGATTTCAGTGTCACGCCTGTTTGTGCCCTTTCTCTCCCCCAAAGACAAAAACCTCTCACTTAATGAGCCTACTTTTTTCAGAAAAGGGATATTTGAATAACAAAACCAAAATGACAAAGACCAGCTCAAGACTAGAAGCTGTTCTCCAGTATGCTGTGGTTACTTCATTTTTTTTGTTTGTTTCTTTTTCGAGACAGGGTTTCCCTGTAGCTTTGGAGCCTGACCTGGAACTAGCTCTTGTAGACCAGACTGGCCTCAAACTCGTGGAGATCCGCCTGCCTCTGCCTCCCGAGTGCTGGGATTAAAGGCGTGCGCCACCACTGCCCGGCGGTTACTTCATATTTATAGAAGAAAGTTCTATGATAGCCTGCCTTGTTCTCTAAAAACTAAGAATAACGTTGGAGGAAGAAGAAATGAAGGAAAGCCACTACAGCATGGCAAGAGAAAGAAAGGACCCCCAGCCTGTTCAGAAGGAACTGGGATATCAGACAGACAGTGGAGCCGGCCAGAGCTCGCCATTTCTGCCCACTTAGCTGTTTGTTCTCCTCCTAGTCCCCAAAAGTTGAGATGGTTTATAAGTGAACATGTATGGAAATACAGTGCTTAGTATAAATGTGTATAGTACAGTTAAGCTTGGGAGAGGTAGCGTGTCTGATGTCTCAGGGCAGATAGTTGCTTTGCTTTGGTATACTCTTACGATCTGTCTGCTGTTGGTATTATGGAAGTACAGCAGAGAAGTAGCCAGCAGCTCTTTATACCCTGGCTAGAAAGTCTATGAGAGGAGCGCCAGAGTGCAGGCTCGCAGCTGTTTGTCTGCTTTGAACAAGGCCTTAGGCAGCCTAGGGGGCTTCACACTCAAAATGCGTTGGGGACTGTCTTCCAGCTCTCATCTCACAGTTGTTCCTGATTAAGAGTTTGTGTTTTGTTTAACTCCTAAGACTTCGGTGTGATATAAAACATTACCATATTCTTATTTTTTTTTTTTTTTTGCTTCAGTTTTGGGTTTTCAAGACAGGGTTTTTCTGTGTAGCCCTGGCTGTTCTGAAATTCACTCTGTAGACAAGGCTGGCCTCAAACTCAAGAGATCCACCTGCCTCTGCCTCCTGAGTGCTGGGTTTAAGGCGTGTGCCACCACTGCCTGGCTTAACATTACCATATTCTGTTAGTTACAATGACCTACTCTGGTTTTGATTTTTAATGAGATTTGGCATTGTGGCAGTATAATGAAGATAATACCTGAATCTTGGAACAGTAACTCCTTTGGGGGATTAGAAGACTTTTTTTTAAAATTGAGAATCAGTATCCTTTCTAGTCTTCATTCAACAAGTATTAATTAAATGCCTTTGTTAGACATACTTGCTTAAGTGCTAAGTTGAATTATGATCAAGAGCATGATTGTATAGTAGTTAAGAAAGATTTAGATTCAAATGCATTGGTTTAGCAGGGTTTGGTGATGAATAATGCCTGTAATCCCAGAACTCTTGTGATGCTTAGGCAGAAAGAGTTTAAGGCCAGCCTGGGCTGTATAATAGCAGATTCCAGGTAAACTATAGCTTCATGCAGAAACCTGTCTTGACAAAAAACAAACAAACAAAAACATGATTTTAAATTCTAGATTTTTTTATCTGGAGTTTAAGTGCTCTGTACAGATTGCTTAGTCTCACTATTCTTAATGTCCCCATCTGTAAATTGGGAATCATGGTAGTATCAATCTCTTAGAGTTGTGCAGAGGCTCAATGAGTTCTTTTAGTAGTGCTAGTAATGTGTGCAGTTGTTTCCATGTATGTATGTGCAATGCTGTGGCCAGGCAAGCTAGAACATAGTACAAAATGACATTCATTATAAGTTATATTTTATTTACACTTTCTTTCAAAAAGTTTTTGAAATGGGACTGAAGCTTCTCCCTAAGGAGTACTTCATGAAAGAACAGCTAAGACATGGGTCAGATCTCTTCTCTCTCTCTCTCTCTCTCTCTCTCTCTCTCTCTCTCTCTCTCTCTCAATGTGCATGTTATCTCATTGTGTAGCCTTAGCTGGGTTGGAGCTTACTATGTAGACCAGGCTGGTCGTGAACTCACAGAGATCCGCCTGTCTCTGCCTCCCAAGTGCTGAGATTAAAGGTGTGCGCCATCACCACCTGGCCCATCAAATACTCTTTAATGGCTATTGTATTTTACAAATATGCTGGAGACGCACACAGTGCTGCCTGCCTTGGTCAAAGCCCTGGGCCCCAAGTCTGCACACTTTAGTGACTGGGCTGTTGATGGAGGAACCTTTCATCGTCCCTTTGTGTACTATGACCTCTGCATCATCTTCAGTGAAGCAGCGTCTATCATTTCTGTATGACTCTTGTCAAATTACAAAGTGTCCCTTGAGTCCCTTCACGGAGATGATGTACAGATTTTTTGATTCCTCTGTTGTCTTTACAGTTGATCACAGCTCTTTGGGGGAAACCCAGGGAAACGTGGAATTTCACACACTTCTTCAACATCTTGGACACCCAGAAAGCATCAGGATTCTTTATCCCAGTTCTATTTACATTTTAGATATATCATTTAAAAAGTATGTCCTACATCATAATTTTTTAGTTTGTTTTTTATAATTTTTACTTAGAGATAATGCTTGTTCACATGAAATTTTAAGAAATAACATGCAGCTGGGCATTGGTGGCACACACCTTTAATGCCAGTACTCGAGAGGCAGGCAGACCTCTGTGAGTTTGAGGCCAGCCAGGTCTACAGAGTGAGTTCCAGGACAGCCAAGGCTGTTAGATAAAACAATCAACAAACAAACAAACAAAAAAAGATTAAGCATCACAAATCCAAGCACCCCCCCATGTCAGCCTTGTCATCAGATACATTTTAAACTTGTTATTTCAACCGCTGGCCCCCTACCCCTAGGTTCATATCTATTTCATAATGCAAAATGCATTTAGCACATCTCCAAGAGTGCCCATAGTCCTACTGTTTTCAGCATTGCTAACAAACCCAAGTTCAAAGTCTTATGTGAGGGGCTGAAGAGATGACTCAGTAGTTACGAGCACATCCAGAGGACCCAGCACCTATATCAGGTGACAACTCACATCTACCTACAATGCCAGCCCCAAGGGATGCAATGTCTCTGACCTCTGCAGGCACCTATACTGACATGCACATATCCACATACAGGTACACATACCTACACATAATTTGAAATAATAAAAATCTTTAAAAAGACAAAAACAAGAGGAAAGTGGTGATTGAATGTCTTGTCGAGGCATTTGTAGAAACAGAAGTTGTGGAACTAACTACATGCCAGGAATCTTGCTGTCACCCAAACATCAATCTTTGGCTGTCCTTCTAAAAATTAAAATATATACAGTGTTTTGTGATGACTCCAAGGTCTGCCACTCCTTTGAGGAGTAGTCAGTCAAGTTCCACTTATGTAATTGTTGCCGTGGCCTCTTCACTGTCCTGGGCTGCTGACCCCAGAGAAACACTTGCCGAGGCACCCTGGTGTGGGACAGAGAGCTCTAGAGCTCTTTTCTCTAAGTATACTATCGAGCCTGTCTTAGGTGGGTCTGAGTGTGGCCCCAGCCGATGCCTGAGATGCCCTTAAGGCATTTTCCCTGTTGCCTTTTTGCAAGATGAACAACTTTTTAGAGGGGCTAGTATCTTCGGCAGCCCCAGCTTCATTGGTTTCAACTTACACATGGTTCTTTTTCTGGTGAAATTGCAAATTTTTCTATTTGTCGAATTTTTTTTCGATTTTGCTCAACTTTTATCCCCAGTGCTCACTGCAAACCCAGTTAAGAGCAGTCAGCAATGCCCATGCTATCATAGCCTGAAGGCTGGGCTGTCCTGAAAATTCTTCTACTAGATTTAGTCTACTACCCTTAAGCCATGGACAAAATACAGATAAATTCTTTGCCAGAGTGAGACACAAGTGGCCCCTAGTCCAATTTCAAGAGTCTTCATTTCTACTAGTTTGAAGCCCCTGGAGCACAGTCTCTATGCTACCCACTCTCGACCCCTAGTCTTCTGCCTCCCACCAGAACACCCATTTAGCCAGCGTACAGCAGTGCTAGGACCTCTGTAGCGTGCATTCTGAGTTCTTCTAAATCCCTCCTGCAAACCAGATACAAAGGCTTTGGAACCAAATGGTCAGGTTCAATCATGGCAACAGCCCTACTTTTCTGGAAGCAGCTTTCTTGGTGTGTGTTAATTTTTATTGCTGTGATGAACACCCAAGAGAAACAACTTAAAGGAGAAAGGTTATCTTGAGATAACTTAGAACTTGAGAGGTTTCTGTTTGCAGTCCTTGATTCCAGGGTTTCTGGGGCCATACTAAGATGGATATTGTTGTGGAAGCATTTGGAGTTGGCTGTTTACTCATGGTAGACAAGAGGCAAGAAGGGAGAATGCCTGTGTCTTAGTCACCGTTCTATTACTGTGAAAAGACCATGAAAAGACCAAGGCAGTTCTTAACTGAGGGCTTGCTTACAGTTTCAGAGGTTAGTCCATTATTATCATGATGGGGAGCACGCAGGGAGGAATGGAGCTGAGAGCTTTACATCCTGCTCCACAGGGAGAGAGAAAGATGCTGGAGCTGGATGGGCCTGGTGTGGGCTTTTGAAACCTCAAAGCCAGTGACACATCTCCCCCGACACCTCCTAATCCTCCCTAACAGTTCTTCAACTGGGAACAAGGCATGCTATGGGGGCCATTGTTCACACCACCACAGCCTGTTCACCACAGCTCTGTAGACAGGCTGGCCTCGAACTCACAGAGATCAGCCTGCCTCTGCCCAAAGTGCTGGAATTAAAAGGCGTGCATTACTACGCCTGGGAGTGTTTACATGACCAAGTTTCTATGTATGCTCACCAGTATTCAGTGCTACTACTTTTTAAATTGTCTCTGTTCTGATAGATGTATGATACACAGTTTCTGTTTTGTTTTGATTTTTTGAGACAGAGTTTGCATTTATTCCTGGCTGTCCTGGAACTTACTCTGTAGACCAGGCTGGCCTTAAACTCAGATTCCCCTGCCTCTGCCTTCCAAGTGCTGGAGCTTAAACGCATGGGCCACCACTGTCCAGAGATACATAGTTTATAAAAATATTTTTTAAAGATTTATTTATTTTTATGTGTATGGTTGTTTATCTGCTGTCTTCGTTAGGTTTCTGTTGATGAAACACTAAAGCCAAAAGCCACTTGGGGAGGAGAGGGTTATTTCCCATTTCCATAGCACAGCCATCAAATGCAGTCAGGCAGGAGCTGGTAAAGAGCTGGCTCAGTCTGCTTTCTTGCTTTTTTGTTTGTTTTGAGATAGGGTTTCTCTGTGTAGCCACAGCAGTCCTGGAATTCACTCTGTAGACCAGGCTAGCCTCAAACTCACTGAGATCTGCTTGCCTCTGCCTCCTGAGTGCTGGGATTAGAGGCATCTCTCTTTCTATCTCTCTCTCTCTCTCTCTCTCTCTCTCTCTCTCTCTCTCTCTCTCTCTCTCTCTCTCTCTCTCACACACACACACACACACACACACACACACACAGGCTTGTCTACAGCTGGGTCTTATAAAAGTGTTTTCTCAATTGAGGTTCTATCCTGTGGGTGCTGGTAACTGAAGGTGGGACGTGCTGCAAGAGCAGCAAGTGCCCTTAAACACTGAGCAATCCTCCCCACCTAGTCGTGTGTGTGTGTGTGTGTGTGTGTTTCTTTGTTTCTTTTGTTATTTGAGATGAGGGGTGACTATGTAACCTTGGCTGGCCTAGTACTCACTAAGTAGACCAGGCCTAGCCTCAGACTCAGAGATCTGCCTGTTGAGGGCTGGAATTAAAGGCATGCTTCACCATGCCTGACTTTTTATGTGTGTATTTTTGAGAGAGTCTTACTCTAGCTCAAGCTGATTGTAGTTCTAAATGTTAGTAAGGTTTGGGTTGTGTGTTATTTCCCAGCCAGCCAGTGCTCACTGACACTTGAGGCTTTGTTGCTTACTTTTTTCTTATGCCCTGTTTCTTATTTTCTGTTTATGTGTATAATTTTGAGTAATTCTATTACCAGACTTCTAAGGGAGCAATTTTTTGTGTGTATCTTTACACTTCCAAAAATGCCCCCTTCGTACATGAATAAGAGACAAGTATAGAATTCTAGGTTTAAAGGTGGAACTGGGGTGTATGCCTATAATCCCAGCCCTCAGGAGGCAGAGAAAGGAGAATCCTAACCAACTTAAAGTCTACCTGGTCACAGAGTGAGAATCCCATCTCAAAATACAAAACTACACCCCCCCCCCCCCCAATAATTCTTGGCAAAAGTATATACGTTTGTCCTGGGAACATGTGTTTAAAAGATAATTCTTGTTACCCTTAAGGCTTAATCAGTTTCCTTGTGACTTCTTAAAAATTAATGGATCATAGATGGTAGGGTTTATCTTTAAATTCTCACATTTATTTACTTATTATTTTTAGTTTGTTGAGACAGTGTCTGACTATGTAGTCCTGGCTGCTCTGGAACTTTCATTTAGACCAGGCCAGCCCAAAGCCCTGGTCAGCCTTCTGGTTCTGCTCTTGAGTGCTGGGATAAGATAACAGGCATGTCCCACCATATCTACCTACTCTGAGTTCTCACTGGAAATCCTTTAAGTGTTCTTCCTTATGCCAGTACCTGCTGCTTTGAATGCTGTACTGTTGTAGTAAGTTTGGGAATAGAATGTGTTAGTCTTCCAGTTTCTTTTCTAGATTGTTGTGGTGTTCTGAGCTCCTTCCATTTCCATATGAATCCTAAGATTCATTGGTTCATTTCTGTAAACAACAACAACAAAAACCCAGTACTTCAAATTTTGGTAGAGATAACTTACTTCTCTTTGGTATCTTAACCTTTTAAATCCTCTGACTTTTTTCATGTTTGGGTCTTGGTTTTGTGCTGGTTCATCCTGCTTTGAGAGTCTTTGCTAGCCTTCCTGTGATTGTCAGTGTATTGATTGTGGTAGGGATGAGAGAGGCTGAATGATGAGGCCGAGTATACCTGCTGTCTACTGTTCTCTAGTGCAGCAGCCTCCTCGTCTGCCGGGATGCTGAGATCACACAGATCTGCTGTCTCCATCCAAGTGCTCATTTGTTCCTCCCTGAGGAGCACATTCTTACTGCCTCCATTTCTGTCTGGAGCAGATACCTCTTCTTAAAAGGGAGACATAGCTGGGAGGGGTTGATCTGAACCTCTGTGCATCACCAACCAGCTATGCGGTCAGTTTACAGACCATCTGCTCTTTCTGCTGTCCCCCTGTGGCCTTTGTTCACGTGTTTAAACCAGTAAAGCCACCACTCAGCCACTCCTTTTCTTGGGTCTCTGGGACTGCTTTCTTAGTCTGTTCCCTAAGATTTTTCTTTCTTCTTTTCATCTCTCATTGATTCCTCATAGTTTCAATCTCTTAGGGCATTTTTAAAAATTTCTTTCTATTGTAGTGTTTTTGTTTATTTTGTTTTGTTTTTCAAGACAAGGTTTCTCCATGTGGCCCTGGCTATCTTGGAATTCACTCTATGGACCAGGCTGGCCTTGAACTCACTCCTGCCTCTGTCTCCCAAGTGCTAGGATTAAAGGCATGCGCTACCACATCCAGCTTCTATTGTTGATTTATAAAAAGATGACATTATTTATGATTTGAGTAGACAGTGAGTTAGCTGTGTCTTTCTAAGCCTTTATTTTTAGTCAGTGTCTATGGTGAAGTAAATATTATAAAAAACATTTAAGGTAGCAGATAAAAAATATTGATTTAATCATGGAGGACATTATATTTTTCTTGTGAAGATTCCTTTTAAAATAAACACTAATGGAGATCAGGAGTTTAATTTTCACCATAAACAGCTTAATGTTTCTGTCAACTTTAATGAAGAGGTTTAGGTCAGGAATTTATATAAAATTTAAAAAGTGCATGTTTTCTTAAAATAACAAAAGTGCACTTGTGCGTTACTGTTATGTTGTGATTGTTATACTACTGTGCACCCCCACCCCGTCTGCTCTCTGGGTGACTAAGAGCGTGTGGGTCCTGAAGTCAGCACCCACTTGGACTGAATGACTTCCATGGAGTTAGCATCAGCTCCTCCTGAAACAGAAACAATGTGTTGGTTGCTGTGAGAGAAACACGCCAAAGATGTCTAACAGAGGCTCTAATAAGACAGAATGGGGTGCGGCCTAGGGTCCAGCCCAGGGGCGTGTGCGTGCTGGTCAAGTGTACTCTGTACTGAGCTGCACTCCAGCCCTCCAGTCGCCTTTGGTGACAGCTCTGAGTCACTCATTTTTAGTGTCCTTTCAGTGTTATTCTAAAGTAGTTTTATAGGTCACGTGGCAGCCAGGTGTGGTGGGGCACACCTTTAACACAAGTAAGAAGAGGCAGCGGGGCTCTGTGAGTGAGTGTCAGACCTGCCAAGGCTGTACAGTGAGACCTATTTCAAAAATCTAAAAAAATTTTTCATATGACTATATTATTTCACATAAAAATATGCCATATAATTTTTGGCTAATGTAGAAGTAGTTACCCCAACCTCTGTCATAGCTACACTGTTAACAGTTTGGTGTGTTTCTTTCCAATATTTTTTAAATTATATTCAAAAATTAAAGTAATATGATATTTTTTTCCAGTCCCAAAGTAATGTGTACTCAGTGAGAAAGCTTGGAAAATAAAGAGTACAAAGGGGAAAAACTAAAATCACTCATAAATTCCATCCAAAGACAATCACGATTAAATTTTGTTGTATATATTTTTATATTTTTCATGAACATATTCTTTATTTACTAAAATTATGTACTGTACTACTACTTTGTAACTGGATTGTTTTCAATGTATTGTGAATGTTAATGTTAATAGTCTTATATAAGCTTTTAAGTGGTGTGTACCATATAATATAGCTAAGCATATTTAATATGTTTAGCTAACATACTAACTATATCGCTATTGTTGGACATTGAAAGTGTTTCTAATTTTTTTACTGTTATAAATATTACCATAGTTAATATCTTTGTGCATACATCTTTCCATGCATCTATGATTGCTTCTTTAGGAATAGATTCCTAGAAGTGGAATAGCTGGGTCAAAGGGTATGTACACTTTAACGCTTTTGATACATGAAAATGTCAAATTTAAGCTAACCACTGTTATATTCTGTCTTGTATTGCTATTCAATTGTTTTGTGTGTCTGTCTTATCTTTCTAATTGGAACATATGTGAGAGTAAGGGAAGTTGCTTAATATGTTGTTACCCTTTGGGAGTATGGCTTCCTGTGTTGGACTCATGAGTCATCAATGTATATCATTGTTGATTCAAAGCAGTGGTTCTCCAGGGTTTTGGATGTCATGGTCTGTATATTTAAAAATGTGTGTGTGTGTGTGTGTGTGTATTATATATATATTAGAATAAATGTAGACTTGCAAATTTTCTATTTTTTAGGCAGAGACATTTTAGAAATAAGACCAAATAAAAATTTCTATCATCATCCTCTTAGGAAATAAAGATTTTTTTAGCAATAAAAAAGGATAGAGCTCTGAAGAGAAATTTTAGCTCTTTGTTCATATGCTTATCATTTTATATTGGGCTGGAATTTTCACCTTAACCTAGAAGTGAACTAGAGACTAATATTTGGTTAACACAGACTTTTGAAGTATTAAAAGTAAAACCCCTTTGCAAGAATATAATTTCCCTATGTCTCTTTCTCCACAGTATTGTGAAGGTCATGCATTAAACAGAATTTGTGTTTCTCCATGTCAGTGTTTGAATTATCAAGTTAGACCTGCTGATGAGCACCTGAATATATTTCCAATCACTTAAAACAACACCCATTTTTCTTTCTAGGGGATTGGAGCCAGGGTAGGTGTGATGTAGTGGGAAGACGGGATGTTTAGGCCGGCTCCTCACCTTCCATCAGCCACTTTTCCTTCCGCTTCCTTCCTAACATGGTGACGGTGATCAGATCTGTGAGGGATTTTCTAGCCCTTGTTCCACTTACTTTACTGTGATGTGACTGTTGTTTCTACAAATCTTTGCTTACCTGACATGAGTTCTTCCAGGTAGAATGAGTCATTTCCTTCTTTTGCAGCTCTAGGTCCTAACACAGGCATTCAGGCATAGCAGTGCCTGATAGCGTGAGTGCTGAGCCAGTTCTGGATTGTTGAGGGAACGATGTGACATAATGTATGTGGGAGCGCTTCATAACCTTTATGTGTTATACAAACAATGGTGATTTTTGTTTTTGACAAGAGCTATTTTAATGGGGAGTCTCAAAACTTTGTGAAGAGAGAAAATTGCCCCGTGAACAGTTTTATAAGTGCATTATGTTTTCTATTTTGCAAGAAAACAAGTTTAATTGGGACTAGTGTGGAGCTAATTTCCTTCCTAGGAAGGCACATGTACTCCTTCTCCCTGTGTTGCATGGAGGTCCCAGATAGCAAATGTTTGTTTGACTTGGTTATCATCTAATTTCAATTTTAATGAGACCAGCGGCTTTCTTATTAAAAGCCAGTATCCATTGCTTCATAACTAGTAAAGAAAGGTACCAAGTCTTGAGCAGAGGAGCCTGTGTTGTGCCTGATGCTTTTGGGTAGAGCTGCTTTTGGCTTCATTGGCTTTAAAAGACTTCTTTCTAATCGTTTCTAAAACTCCTGGTAAATTTTTGCCACAAGATGGCATTGGTGATTATTTGAGTGTACATGCTATTGAAGCAGCTCTAAGAAGGTGTGCATGATCGCATTGTGTGGGGAACAAGAGTGGAAGACTTGCATCGCTGCTTATGTACTGTTGCATTTTAACTCCAGAGTTAAATGATACTTAAGTCACTTTCCTTCTGTATTCAAGTATTGTTTTGTTTCCTGTTTTTCTGTCTTTATAATACAGTAACTATGTATTATTTGCCATGTGTTGTATGTGTCTGACTTACTGCTGATAATTGTGGTGACAGGTAAGAAGAAAATACGATGGGACCCAGTTAGGAGACGCTTCATTCAGTCCTGTCCCATCATAAGGATCCCTAACAGGTTCTTGAGAGGTGGGTGATAACTAGCAAGAGGTCTGTGCTTCCTGTGGGTTGAAGGGAATTTTGAATGGATTTTCTAAATTCAAAACTGTTTTCTTTAAGATGTCTAACAGTCAACATTGAGTATAGGCCTCAGTTTTAAACTTATATTTTATACTGACCACTGTTGGATTTGTAATGACAAGTTTGGGGAAAGTTAGACTCTATTAATGTGTCCTCGTTGGTAGATCAGATTACTTTACGAATACCACTGGCAATCCATATAGCCTTCAAGTGTAGGATGTGATTCAAAGAAAGAAATAAAAGATGATGTGATAGTCTAAACAAAAAAAAAACCTTTGTATTAAATATCATAAATAAAAAGCTGCGGAAAGCATTTATAACAGGTCTTTAATATGAATATAAAGAGATCCTAGAAACAAGTAATCTGTATTTACTAGAAAAATAAGTAAACGCATATAAATAGCCAATACATAAAGAAATGATAGTTGAGGAGCCCAAAATGGCTCAGGGGGTAAAAGTGCTTGCTGCCAAGCCTGTTGACGTGAGCCCACATAGTAGGAAGGGAGAAATTGCCCTGACTTCCACACATGTGCTGTGGCACAATGTATATGCATACACACACAACACATACAATTTATAAATAAATAATACATAAAATGTTAAAAAAATATGCCAGTAAATATAAACCTCATTTAGTTCACTACTGTGAAATAAACAATAATTAAAATAATATTTTTACTTATTAGATGGGAAGATTAAAACTACCCATGTTGGCAAGGGTGTGGGAAAAGAAAGTTTAAATGTTAACCTTTTATGCAGACCTTTTGTATGTAACTGACAAAATGTATCAATTTTAAAGCTGTGGCGCTTTGACTGGGCAGCTCTTCCTGTTAGAAAGATCACATTGTTTCTACTTCCCACTTTCCCGTCAGCTCTAGACGCTACTGAGTGAGAAATTGCTCAGAAGAGCACTGAAAACTCTAGCTTACTGTTTTTTTAGCTATAGAAAATAATCAGACAAGCATGCTTGATGTTGTAATTTAGACCTTACTAAATTACTTACAGTTTATTTCATCTCATTTTAACTGAAGAGATTTGGTTAAAAACCTAAGCTGGGTGTAGCTGCAATACACCTTTAAGGCAGATTAGTGAGTTCCAAGCCAGCTTGGTCTACATAGCAAATTCCAGACCAGCCAGGATTACACAGGGAGACCCTTTCTCAAATAATAAACGACAACAAAAAATTACATAAGGGAAAATTCTACAGCCACTATAGATGTTTCTATATCTAGTGTATACCATATTTTTAGCAGCCAAACCCTAGAGCATGAAAAAAACTAAAACCAGTACTAAATAGATCAAGATAAGAAATTCAGTGATAGCCACCTTTCACCATCCCAAAAGAAAAATAATTAGGATATAGAGTTTAATGAGAAAACAGTTGTGTGAGGCTGGAGAGATGGCTCAAAGGTCAGTTGCCAGCACTCAAGGAGGCTCCGAGCACATGCACCATTGCAGAGGAGCTCATGCTCTCTTTGGCTCTGCCAGCATCAGGTCCTCGTCTGCTGCACACGCTTGCAGCCAGACTCAAGCACACTTAAACCATCTTTAAAAATTGTCTAAAATTTTATAAAAATATAAAATGACCAGAAAAGCCCTTGGTTATTTCTGCATGGTAGGTTTTTTGGTTTTTACATAGCCTCCATTAAAAAAAATTAATCACAGGGAAAAACACTGCACAGGTAAGTTTTATACCACTGGATGTTTGTAAGTCCTAAATTCAGAATTGTTGAGAAAGTTGGGGATAGATAATTCTGAAAAGAGGGGCAGGCTTAGCATTGGGGGTATAAATATCACCACAAACCTCCATTGAAGCAGTGGCCTTGTCTGTCTTCTCCCCTTTGACCAGTTTGAGTGTTTGATGCCCTTGGCCACCTGCGTTTTCTCTCCTTTGGGTCATAACACTATATAATCCTAGATGTTTCCTTCTTACTTTGTCCATTTTGTCCCCTTCCCTAGTTTCTGATTCCCACCCATTAAAGGTGGGAATTCAGTGTCTGTGTTTCCATGATCTCTGAGTGTTCCATCAGCTTTCTTAGGGTTAACTCTCTGTTCATCATTCATCCCTTCATTTGGTATTTCTGGATTGTTTCCAATGTAGCAGTTACTGTACTTCCTAGACTGATAATGCAGATCTTAGAGAACCAGGTAGACAGACAGTTGCAGAGTAATTGGGATGAAATTATTTGTGATAAGTGTCCTAATAAGGTGGTATGGCATGGGGCACACCAAAGAGGTTTCTTATCAGCAATTGGAAAAGAGGACGACAAAATAGTGTCATTTGATTTTTTTTTTTTTTTTTTTTTAGAAAAGTTGCTTAAAACTGAGTGGGTTTTTGCAAGGGAAGGGTAGAACCGTAGGCCGCAGGTAGCTTGAACATGGTGTTTATGCAGACCCAGGCATGGTACTCTCAAAGATTTATAGCAAGTTTTGCATAGTGGCAGTAAGAAGCTGGAAAGGGCCAACCAAATAGGAGCACTGCTGAAGGATAATTTTCAGGGTCAGACTTGGTTTTGTAGCTAGTAAAGGGATCATGATTACAGTTACCAAGGTGAAGAAAGCTGGTCTGAAATGAAGGCAGCTGTAGTAGGAATTAGAGGGGGTAGGTAATCCGAACTGTGCCTACGCTAAATTATGAGACTTGATCCCTAATCGAAAAATAGGAGGGAAAAACAAGCAATGACTTCCAGGGACTGGAGAGATGACTCACTGGCTGCTTTTGCAGATGATACCCTCTTTTGGCCTCTGTGGGCATCAGGCACACACCCAAGGCATATGCATAGTGAAGGGAAAATACTCATACACACAGAATAAAAATATTTTAAAACATGGTTTTCAGATTTTCTATGTGACTTGTACTACTATTCTCTAGGGCATGGCATGGATAATCACAGGGCAGGTTTTAGGAATAGGTGATACACTCCATTCATTAATCTGCAATCCAGTAGTTGATTATCCCTTAACTAAGAAATATTTACAGAAAAACCTCTATTCTTTCTTTCTTTTTTTGAGACAGTTTGTCTTGTGTAGTAATGACTGTCCTGGAACTAGCTTTGTAGATCAGGCTGGTCTCGAACTGATGGAAATACTCCTGCCTCTGCCTCTCTAGTGCTGGGATTAAAGGTGTGGACCACCACCTGGCTAAGTCTCTGATTCTGATTCTTTAACACTAAATTTAAGTTATTTCCCGGAAAACTTGGAAGGTCTGTCGCCTCTCTGTTCTGAAGTCACCTTTCGTGTGCTGCCCGTATCAGCACGGATCACACAGATCATCATCTGTTCACTTGTGTGTGCTCCCTGAGCTCAGGCTGTAAGCTCTGCAAAAACGGGGCAGTAGGACAGCTGCTCTGACTTCTTCATCTCCATTTGGTAGCACAGTGCATGTGAGCGGGTAGACTGAGATCTAATTATAAAACTGTTGTCAGGGAAGAGCATGGGCGTAGATTTTAGTATGTCCTCAGCTGTTCTCAGTCGTAGTGGTAAGTTAATGAGTTGTTGAGAACATGAACATACTTGTTCAGTGTCATTAGGTGTTTTCTTAAAAAACAACAACAACTTTATTTATACTTTAGTAATTGCCTTTCGAAACACTTTCAAGTCTTCATTTTGGAAACCCTTTACCTTGACTAAAAACAGTTTCATGGGTCTGTTTTCTGTAGCTAGATTCTACATCTTCTCAAAAGAGATTTCTGCTAGTTAACAGTGTGGTGTGGTAAAAATAGTTCTGATATAATAAACACTGTTTCCATCATGAAGTAGTAAACTGAAAGCATCCACTTACCATCCTCAGTTCTCCAATACCATTGAAGTTGAAAAAAATTGATAGATGATGTTGTTACATCATAATTGTATTGAAAATAAAAGAAAAAGGAAGTTTGGAGTCAAGATACCTGTATCTGAATCCAGGCTCTGCCATTTGCCAACTGTGTGACCTTGGGCAAAGAATCGCTTCTTTCTTTATTTGCCTCAGTTTCCTTAATTTGTAAAGTTAGAATGGTGATAATAGTACCTTTTTACAGAGAGAAATATCAAGAGAGAATGTTTGCAAAGTTTCTAATTATGTCTAGGAATGTTTAGTTAATGTTAGCTGCTAGTTTTTAGTATTGTAATAATACCAGGAATTTTGAGGAATTTCAGGGTAATTAAAAACAAGCGAATGGTGGGGGGTGGAGTCTAGTGGTAGAGCACTTGCCTACATGAATTCAGTTCTCAATACTGCAAAACTAATTAAAAACGAGGCATGGAGGCAGAGGCAGGCGGATCTCTGTGAGTTCAGGCCAGCTAGGACTGTTACATAGAGGAACCCTGTCTGGGGGGGGGGGGGAAGAAAAGTAGGTTTGGTATCACACACTTGTATCTTAGAATGTGGAAGGTAGAGGGAGAAGGATCTGGAGTTCAGGTCAACATCAGCTATGTAGTAAGTTCCAGAATAGCCTGGGCTACATGAGGCTGCCTTAAAAAATGGAATTATATCGAATGAGAAACCAACACTGTATATGATGTAGTACAAAACCGAGTGTTCTTGATATATGATAGATATCAGAGGCTAATTTTATTTATTTTAATTGGAGGGGGACAAGGTCTCATTATATAGTACTAGCTCACTTGTAATTTACTGTCTAGACCAGGCTGGCCTTGAACTCACAGAGATCTTCCTGCCTCTGCCTCGAGTGCTAGGATTAAAAATGTGGCCCCCCCATCACTGGCTCAAGGCCATTTCAACATTTCGTGTTTTTTTTTTAAGACACAATCTACCCCCCCCCCCCCGCCCACCTACCTTCTATCTAATCCCTTGCTGCCCTGGAACCAGGCTAGCTCTGAATTCATAGATCATCTGTCTCTGCCTTCTGGGTGCTGTAATTAAAGGCATGAGCCACTATGCCTGGTTTGCCTTTTTTTTAAACTAGTGTTTATTTTTTATATTTAAGACAGGGTTCTTACTAAGTGGCCCTGGCTTGACTGAGACTTGATGGCATCAACTCACAAAGATTGCTAGATTAAAAATGTGTACATCATTCCTGGTCTTGAGGAAACACTGTGGAACGTTAGAGGCTCTCATCATGAGCGGCACCCTCACAGAGTGACAGTCAATTGTTTGCTCAGCAGGACTCAAGACTGACCCTGAGTTTCTAACCTGCATCATGACTGAGAAAGATGATTGCATTCAGTGTTCTCAGGGGAAATTATTTTGTAGATAGATTCTGTTTGGGGGGAGGTCAAAATAAATAAGAGATCTGAAAATTTATGCCGTATACTCATGTTGGGAAATATAGTTTTAGAAATAGATACTTCTGGTAATGTGGAAAAATCCCAAACGAGGAAGATTTGAATATATGAAGTAGTGTTGTGGAGACTCCAGTGAAACTTGTCCATGAAGCTAAGTATAATTGCAAAGATTTCTAATAGTATAGAGGATTTGTGTAAATATGTGAGTATACATATATATTACATTCTATAACATTAAGCAAGTTGGAAGTAGCACTAAAGATCTCACAATTTTTTTTTTGTTGTTGTTGTTTTGTTTTAAAATATACATGTCAGGCTAGGTGGTGGTGGCACATGGTAGTCCCAGCATTTGGAAAGCAAAGGCAGGCAGATCTATGTGAATTCAAGGACAGCCTGGTCTACAGAGTGAGTTCCAGGATAGCCAAAGCTACAGAGAAATCCTGTCTCCAAAAAAAAAAAAAAAAAAAAAAAAAACAAAAAGAAAGAAAGAAAGAAAAGAAAAACCAAACTAAAACAAACTCTTAAGTCTTATTGCGGACTAAGAGGATGGCTGGTGACTAAAGTGCTTGCTGTGCGCGCCTGCGAACCAGTGTGGATCCGCCACAGTCCAGGGAAGCGCCGGGCATAGCAGCCTGCCAAGAATTCCAGTTCTGGGAAGGCCGAGACATGGGGGCCCGGCAGCAAGCTGACTAGCTAGTGTAAGCTCTATCAAAGTTAAATTGAGAGACCTTTCCTCAGTCAACAGGATGACTCCCAGATCAGCCTTGGGCCTCCATGCATACATACCTATGCT
This sequence comes from Arvicola amphibius, assembly GCF_903992535.2. NCBI lineage: Eukaryota > Metazoa > Chordata > Mammalia > Rodentia > Cricetidae > Arvicola > Arvicola amphibius. Next base: position 177,504,636 of record NC_052048.2, read on the forward strand.
CACACACACATGTACACATACACAGATGCATGCTCACCACACATATATACCCAAGCAAAAAGAAATCTTACTAGTATATGAAGATTTAATAATATTGAAATATATAGGTGAAAACTGAGCATCTTTACTGCAAACTTATACAATGAATTTATAGAAGTTAGTTTTTAAAAAAGACATCTCAGCTGGGTGATGGTGGCACATGCCTTTAATTCTAGCACCTGGGAGGCAGAGGCAGGCAGATCTCTTAGTTGGAGGCCATTCTGGTCTACAGAGTGAGTTCCAGGACAGCCAGGGGTACACAGAGAAATCCTGTCTCAAAAAAACAAACAAAAGACATCTCACTAGAAGAATGTGTGAAAGTCTGGAATAGGCATTTACTGAAAAGAAAATTCCAAATGGCCAATTAACATAAAGAGCACTCAACTTGGTTGGGCATGGGGGCACACGCCTTTAATTTCAGCACTTGGGAGGCAGATGCAGAGATCTCTGTGAGCTCGAGACATGCTTGTTCTACAGAGCGAGTTCCAGGACAGCTACACAGAGAAACCCTGTCTGAGAAAGAAAGGAAGGAAGGAAGGAAGGAAGGAAGGAAGGAAGGAAGGAAGGAAGGAAGGAAGGAAGGAGAAAGAGAGAGAGAGAAGAAAGGAAGAGAGAGAGAGAGAGAGAGAGAAAAGAACTCAACTAGATAAGCAGTGAGAGAAATGTGAGCACAGCATGAGATATGTTTGTAGACTGAAAGGAATTATTCAAATGACATCAGTGACTGCCAAGTATTGGTAGGCGTGTGGGGCTGAGAGAGTCTCATATGCTGCTGGTGGCTGTGGAAATGGTTCTAACCATTGACATTGTTTAGCCTTATCTAATAAAGATTTCCTGTAAGACTCAGAAATTCTATTTCTGGATTTATAGCCAACAGCAATATGACTTCCTGTACACCTGAAACCATGTATGGAAATGTTTATGTCAATATTATGAGCCATAGATTGAAATCTAAGTGTCCATTCATAGAACTAAACAGAATAAGTAAGTTGTGCTGTATACGCACACAGAAATGCTGTTTAACAATGGAAATGAGCAGACTGTGCACCATCTTCACAATATAACATGAGGGACGCCTCAGAACGATGGTACATAAGAACCCAAAAGAATATGTACTACATCATTTTGTTAGACACTTCAAATAGTATTTGGGGATGCATACCTAGGCATGATAACATATAATAAGGCTATAAAGAGACTGCTAGTTTTATGATTGAGAGAAAAATTAATGGGGTTGGAGAGATGGCTTAGAGGTTAAAAGCATTTGTTGCTCTTGCTGAGGACCCAGGTTTGATTCCCAGCACCGGCGTGGCAGTTCCCAACCATCTGTAACTCCAGTTCCTCCTGGCCTCCACAGGCACAGATGTGCTCATGATGCCTATACATGCATATACGTCACATAATCTAAAAAAAAAAAAATTACTTCTAGAAGTGATGAAGTGAGTTGAAGGCTGTTGTGGTTAAGAGGGGAAGAAAGCTTCTGGGAGTTGGCAGTGCTTACACTTACAGGTTAGAAGAAAAAGTGTGACTTTCCCCTGCTATAAAGATATAAGATTGCTCACACTGTGGCCTTCTATCTGTACTTTCTGTATGTAACATCTCATTACAAATTTTATTTTAAAAATATATCCTTTTTTAAAAAAAGAAAAAAATATATACCCTTTTCTGATAGGGAAAAAGTTCATTCACTCATTCATTCATTCATTCATTCATTTATTTATTGAGGCAGGGTTTCTCTGTAATAACTCTGGCTGTCTTGGAACTACTCTGTAAACCAGGCTGGCCTTGAACTCACAAAGATCTGCCTACCTCGCCTCCCAAGTTCTGAGATTAAAGGCGTGTGCCACCACCGCATGGCTGGAATAAAATTCTTAACATGTAGAAATATTTTACTAATAGACCATTAACAAGAAACCAGGAGAAAATGTCATATTTAGTGGTGAACTCTGACTGCTGTCCTCACTGAATTAAATTAAACAAGACTAATCTGTTCAGTATCATCTCTACCATGGTTGTGTTCAGTTTCAGCTAAAACTTGAGTAGGATAAACAAAAACAACAACAAATTATTTGCTGGGATGCTGGAGAGATGGCTCAGTGATTAAGAGTGACCATTTGATAAAGACCCTAGTTGGGTTCCCAGCGCCCACATGGCAGCTCACAACTGTCTGTATCTCCAGTTCCAGAGGATCTGATGCCCTTTTCTGATCTCCTTGGGCACTAGGTATGCACATTGTATATATGCTTACATTCAGGCACTCATACACAGAGAAAATCTTTTTTAAAAATGTTTTGCTGGACTATAGTCTTGTGAGGCAGAGGAAGATCAATAGTTTGAGACTTGTATGGATGTGATGGTGCATGCCTTTAATCCTTGCACTGAAGAGGCATAGACAGACAGGCTTCTATGAGTTCAAGGTCAGCCTGGTCAACATAGGAAATTTCAGGCCAGCCAATGCCATATAGTGAGATCCTGTCCCAACAAACAGAGTTCAAGGCTGGCCCAGACTATGTACCCAGACCCTGTCTCAATAAAAGAAGCTAGAAAGGCCACAGTGTCGGGAGGGACATATAGCTTGGTAGCGTACTTGCCTGTCATGCATGAAGTCCTGAGTTTCATCCCCCAGACTGCAAAATTGGGCATGGTGACCCATAACCTATAGTCCCAGCAGTCTGGAAGCAGAGGTAGGAGGATCAGGAGCTCAAATTATCTTTGGTTTGTAGAGAACTTGAGGTAATCCTGGGCTACCTAAGACCTTTGTCTCAAAGAAAGAAAAAAATATACACTTTCATACACATATTTAGGAGTATAAATTGGTCCAGTTTAGCTATTGGAGGAACAACATGGCTCTACAATAGTTTTCTCTATAAACATTTGGAACATGTGTTCCTTTGACCCAAAAGTTCTATTTCTAGAAATATTCATATATTTTCATATGAACATGTAGAAGAAACTTTATTCCAGTATTTTTTGTTATAATCAGAGCATTGGGAATGACCTAATCATCAGTTGTATAATCTCAGACAGCTACTTGGTTTCTGCTACAAATTCAAACACTCCCTAGTCACCATGGCTCCTGTGTACTCTGTTAGAGTTCATGGTTGATCCGGGAAATCCAGGTCAGTGGTCTCACAGGCACGCGTCTCTTCTGGTTGTTAGATCACCTTAGCACATAGGTTCATTTTCCATTTTTTACTTCTACATTTGCCTTTGTATTAAAAGTTTTTACATTTGTGAGTGTGTGCATGTGTGCATGCGTGTGTGAGATCAGAATACAGCTTCCAGGAGTTAGTTCTCTTCTCCATGTACATCTGAGGAGGTGGATGCTAGTCTTCAGGCTTAGGGGTAAGCACCTTTACTGCTGAGCTCACTGTGAAATCCTGCTCTCATGTTTTCTAGTGAGAACTCTGGAACCAGGTAACCCAAACCTGGGGATGATTAGCCAAAAACTTGATTGAAGATTCAGAGACTTTAGACTAAAACCCAATCTCATTTTGTCAAAGTCGAGGAGCCTGTGCTATAAGCCGTCTGATAAAAATTAATGCTTGGTTCCTGTGGCACTGCCCTGACAAACTCCTGTGATTTATTAAAAATGAAATGGGTTTCTGATATGTGAGTTAAATCTGTGGGAAGGAGTGAGTTACTCAGTACAGCTGCAGAGGCTCCTTGACAGAATGTCAGCATTTATCAAGCACTGATCAGATGCTCTTGACCCGGTCATTTCATTTGAATAGATCATGAGGTCAATAGAAGTTAGCTGTTAGATTAGCCCAGCACTATCTGATAGAAATATGAGCTATGAACTTAAGTTTTATAGCAGCCACATGAAAAACAAGGCATGATGTAAATATTTTTATTTAATCCATATCATCTTAACATAACATTACCATCTATGTTAATAGAACTAGTTAATTTTACATTCTTTTTAGGGATCCCAGTTTGGCCCAGCCACATTTCAGGTGTGGTCAGGAACTACTGTGCTGTGCAGGGCAGAGCTGGACTGTAAGCCCCAGAGACAGTGTCTCTGGCCCAGCACCTGTCACAAGAACACTGCACAGCTTTTGTCCAGTAATGTTTGAACTTAGAGTGGATGAATGGATACATTTTATGTCAAATCATCTTTTCATTTTGCCTCAGTGTTTGCTCCAAATGAGTTATGTTTGTCACAATGATGTTTTTGGTAAACTTGGAACACATTCTGTGCTTTGTGTCTACTGAGAGAGTCCTAGGATGTTACTGTATTCTTTTTACATTTGCCTAAAATGTAAAAACCTAAGAGTTATCTAATGGCTTCTGGAAATGAAAAAATAATAGCATTCTAGAGATTCTTAGTTCCCTTCTATTGAGCGTAGCAACTGTTTAAGTTTATCTTGCTAATTCCTAGATGTATTTATAACTTGCAATGATCATTCCACAGCCCAACACCTGTCGCCTAGATCACACTCTTCCCCTCTCTTCCTTTGCTGTTGGGAATTGAAGCCAGGGCCATGCACATGCTAAGCGCCTGATCTTCTGTTGAGCTCCATGCCATGTATCTTGGAAAAACCATGTCAGAGTCCACAGAACTGGACATTGTTTTGATTGTCCTTGCCACTGTTTACTCTGGCCTAAAGTTAAACTCAGGGAAGCTTTTGGACGGGTGTGTTTTCCCAGCAGTGTCAGGTGTTGTGGGTGGTGCAGGATAAGTGAGCGCTGTTTGCCTTTGAGGCACTTTTACTGTGTTTGCATTAGAAAAACAAACCTGAGGTGAGTGGAGACGAGTAACTAGTTCCTTCTCTACGTTGGTCAGTGTTTTCTGTGAGCCTTACTTAGGCTTGGTCATAGAAAAGTGAGTGCACATACATTTCTCTTCCCTCCAATAGCTCACCGCCACCTGGAAAGATACATGCATAAACCAGTGAACATTTAAAAACAGCAAATCGGTGGGGTACAGTGATACTATCCCCAGCGCGATGTGAGGGTTCAGTGAAGGTCAGTGGCTTGCACAAGGTACTGGTTGAAAGAACCTAGATTCAACCTAGATGTCATGGGAGCCCTTGCTCACTCACTCTCCTGTGTTTCCAGTGTACCAGAAGGAAACTCAATTCTTCACTCACGTTAAATCACAGCTCATTTGTAAATTTGCTAGCTGATTCTAGGTGCCTGGTATTACACTCATATTTATGAAGTTACACTGCTTCCATCTGATAACTGTTCAGTGTGCCCTAACATTTGAGCAGGAGGCTGCTGAACCTGAAGAGCCCAAAAAAAGGCTACATGCAGTAGACTTGGAAGTGTTTCTTCTGTTGGACACTTAAAGGGTAGGTGGGCTAGGCCAAGGTCAAAGGAAGGACTCTAGGCCTGCTGACCGCGAGGCTAACTCAGCGTAGAGAGTAAGTGGAGGGCTCTGAGATGCTTGGCCCAGGCCCTTAAGAAACCGGCAGTGACTTGCACACAGACTGACATGGGCCAGAGTAACTAAGAGATTCAGTGTTGCTTTGTTTTTCGGTTGCTCTAGTTTTGTGCATATTTTTTCAAGTCTTGTTCTAAAGTATACCCTAGAGGGTGGGATTTTTGCTTAAAAAAAACATGAACGGCCTTATTAGGTTGGTAATAGATACTTATTAGTAAAGCATATTTATTGGGGTCTAGCAGTGTCCTAAGGATTAATGAACTAATTAGTATCAGTAGCACATGAAAATAGAGATGTTTTTAGGGTTATAACAAATATAGTTTCATCTTAGTCCGTATCATATTTTATCTTGTTTGGTTCTATAACTGTTCAAGGATTTCTGTAGACTGGTATAAGAAGTCATGAGGATAATAGAAATATAAAGTAGTGGGCTTTTTTTTCCCATCCTTTAAAATGATCTCAAAATACTTTTAAATGAACCAGTCTATGTGTACATAATTTAATCATTTATTTATTGTATACTGGGGATTGAGTCAAGGGCCTTGACTATGCTAGGCAAGTACTCTACTCACTTGAGCTACACCACCAATCTTTTCTTTCTTTCTTTCTTTCTTTCTTTCTTTCTTTCTTTCTTTCTGTCTGTCTGTCTGTCTGTCTGTCTGTCTGTCTGTCTGTCTGTCTGTCTGTCTTTCTCTCTCTCCTCTCTTTCTTTCTTCCTTCCTTCCTTCCTTCCTTCCTTCCTTCCTTCCTTCCTTCCTTCCTTTCTTTCTTCCCCTCCCTCCCTCCCTCCCTCTCTTCCTCCCTCTCTCCCTCCCTCCCCCCCCCACTCTCTTTCTTCCTTTTTTAAAATTTTGAGCAGACCAGGTTATCTCTAAATTGCCTAGGCTGGTCCTTAACTTACATGCTGAGCCCAGGCAGACATTGAAATTATGCTTTTCCTGGTTCAGCCCCCTGAGTAGCTTAGATTACAATGAAAACAGGCTTATGCCGCAAGGCCTGGCTAGTTAATGCAACTGAAGCTTTAGAAAGACTGTGGCTGTAGCTCAGTGGTGGAGTGCTTGCCAGTCGTGAACAAGGCAGCTTTCATTTCTGGTACCATAAAGAACAGAAATCTTTAAATCTAGAACTTGCCTCCCTCCTGTTTGCCAAGCTTTGCTTTTTTTGTGGTCCTGGGGTCCTATCCAGGATCTTTACCAAGCCTTGGAGTCTCAGAGGTCAGGACTTAGTTCCATTTTGAATTTTTGACCATTTTGAATTAAACGTTTTTTCATAAATAGCTTTTCTTAGTAATAACTTTAAACAGAATATAAGTTTTTTGGATAAATGCAAGGTTTTCTTTGAAAAGTTTTGGAGTGGTATTCAGAGAATTAATTTTGCTCTGATCACATGAGGACCAGTTTTCTTTTTAAATGTATGCTTACGTGTTTGTGTTTATTTAGGCATGACTCATTCATGTGTGTGGTTGCTTTCTCCAGTAGTCACAGTTTAATCCAGATTGCTTGTGCTCTCCCCTAAATAGTAAGGAAATCTGTCCTCTGCCCTCTCAGCCTCTGAAGTAGTAGGCCTCTCCTCTTCCTTTTCTTGAATTCCACATTGTCAGCCATTTCCTTGAGTTTACCATGCTGTGTCACCTCTCTTGGGGAAAAATCTCTCTTAGTCTTTGAAATTTAGAAATCATGAAATAAAAGTGGAGACTAGCTCCTTAAATCCTAAAGTCATAGTCTGTATGAGTGTATAAAATAACCCAAATGAATGACATTTTGTGTTAAGAATCCCTCCTGACTCCCGTTTAAAGTTCAATCGGTTGTTTTTTTAAATAAAATTTTGTTTATGCTCTTCATCTGTGGGCCATTTTTGGAAAACCATCCTCTTCTTCCATAGGCCACAGACCTCCCCCAGCACGCAGTGGACATCGTTGTGTGGCAGATAATACCAATCTCTATGTGTTTGGAGGGTATAACCCAGACTATGATGAATCAGGAGGGCCGGATAATGAAGACTATCCTCTCTTCAGGGAGCTTTGGAGGTATCATTTTGCAACAGGCGTGTGGCACCAGATGGGCACAGATGGCTACATGCCCCGGGAATTGGCATCTATGTCACGTAAGTGCCAGCAGTTCTGATATTCTGACTTTGTGAGCCAATTGAAATATCAGGTTTAGTGTCACTTGTTCCTGTTAGTAATTTATACTACTGTAGCATGATTAAGTGTTGTCACCGAATAGGCATTTCACTTTGATGATAATATAGTTTGGTGGCTTTGAATCCCTGAGTTCCTGGGTTTGAATCTAACTGTAAGTACTGGATTGCCAGATGAGTTTTAACTTTATTTTAAAGTAAGATTAGTGATGTCTCAGAGGGTTCGGTATAAAGTATTACATATGTTAGGAAAAATGTAGTCAAAATAAAACAATGGAGTTACAACTATGATAGTTAATAGCTGTTAAGTGAAGGACTTCACTTCCTTACAGCGTCACTATGGTAAGTTTCTACAGTGATTTCCATTGTACTAATGAAGAACCCAAGGTTTCGTAGAGGCCCCGAGAATAATGGCTAAGAGTGCATGCTCTGAAGCCAGAGTGGCTGGGATTGAATCCCAGATCTTTTTAGGAAACCATCAGCAAGTTATTTAAACTGTTCTTACCAGATGTGGTAGTTCATGCCTATAATCCTAACACTCGAGAGGCTGAGTTCAAGACTAGCCTGGGTTAAGTAGCAAGACCTTATCTCCTGAAGACAAATAAACAGAGGAATTACAACACAAATATTTGCTATTTCTGTTTGTGCTTATCATCTCTAAAAATGAGGTTGGGCTTATTTGCTTAATGGTAGAATGTACCAAGCTATGGATTCAAACAGCACAGAGAGGGAGACAGAGGAAAGAGAGAAGAAAATAACATTTACAGTTCCTACCTAATAGGGTTGTTGTGAAAATTAATTTAGGGAGGTTAACTAGTTTTCCTGAAGTCGCACCAAAATTAAGTCCAATTCTTTTTTTTTTTAATATTTTATTTATTTATTATGTATACAACATTCCTTCCATGTATGCTTGCATGCCAGAAGAGGGCACCAGATCTCATTAAAGATGGCTGTGAGCCACCATGTGGTTGCTGGGAATTGAACTCAGGACCTCTGGAAGAACAGTCAGTGCTCTTAACCTCTGAGCCATCTCTCCAGCCCAAGTCCAATTCTTAACAGCACTACAGTGCAGTCTGTTAACCGCTAGGTGCAGACTGTTAACCGCTAGGTGCAGACTGTTAACCGCTAGGTGCAGACTGTTAACCGCTAGCGGACTGTTAACCGCTGCGGTGCAGTGCAGACTGTTAACCGCTGCGGTGAGGTGCGGACTGTTAACCGCTAGGTGCGGACTGTTAGCCGCTAGGTGCGGACTGTTAACCGCTAGGTGCCGACTGTTTTTGTTTTTTTTTCTTTTTTTGGGTTTTTCGAGACAGGGTTTCTCTGTAGCTTTTTTAGAGCCTGTCCTGGAACTAGCTCTTGTAGACCAGGCTGGTCTCGAACTCACAGAGATCTGCCTGCCTCTGCCTCCCGAGTGCTGGGATTAAAGGCGTGCGCCACCACCGCCCGGCTAGGTGCGGACTGTTAACCGCTGCGGTGTATGAAGTTGGGGAACTACTAAAATGAGAGGGGCAGAAGGAAGGAGGGAAGAAAAAAGGGAAGATTGTGTAAATTATGGCAAATAAAAATAGACGAAGATAGAATACCAAACTTGTCTGCAGGATATTGGTGTTTCTTTTTATCTGGTGGAGGATTAAACTGACAGAAACCATAGTTTAAAATATAAAGATTATTCCTCTGACAGAAAATGGCCCTTTGATTCCTTCATCTGAGTCTTACAGGTTCTTTTCCAGGGCAAAGATGATAGATCGTTTTCCTCTGGCTGGCTGTGTTTTGTCTTGAACAACAGTGGTATTCTGTAGTTCATAGGCTTGATATTGCTCTACACTGTTTTATTTCATGAAATTCTCTAGTGCATTTTGGCTATGTATCATACATCTAACAGTGACCATGTGAGATAATCCTTCAGTACACTATGAATTAAGCCATTTTCTGAAGAATCCTTAAGATCATTAAAGTAGACATGTTTGAGCTTTTCAAATGGTCTGGGTTCGTGGGCAGACACTGTAGGAGGCAGTTGCATAAGTGGAATGTGTGTCTTCCTCCCCAGTTGTGCTGCATGGAAACAATCTGTTAGTGTTTGGCGGTACAGGCATCCCATTTGGGGAGAGCAACGGCAATGACGTCCACGTCTGTAACGTGAAGTACAAGAGATGGGCGCTACTCAGCTGTCGGGGGAAGAGACCCAGCCGCATATATGGACAGGTACTAATCTGTGGCTAATTAATGGCGAATGTGCTTATTTTCATATTTTCCAGTCTAGCAGCAGTGTCAGAATACAGTGCTACATTGGTTTTAATGGAGATTGAAAGTCAATTCATAAATCTTACCATTCCCCTCTCTCGATTTCACTGTTCTTTGCTGAGAGAAAGATGAGAGAGAGAGAGAGAGAGAGAGAGAGAGAGAGAGAGAGAGAGAGAGAGAGAGAGAGAGAGAGAGAGAGAATTTTTTATGCGTTTGCTAGGGGACAGCCTCAGGTATTGTTCCTTAGGAACTATGTTCACCTTTTGTCTCTCCTGTCTCTTGCTGATGAGGCTGCACAGCCTGGCGGGTGAGCCCCGGGACCGGCCTGACCTTGCCTCCCCAGCGCTGCTTTTATGTTCTGTCTGTTGTTTTACATGCTGTGGGGATTGAACTCAGGTCCTTACGCTTTTGCACAGCAGCATTTTACCCACCAAGCCATCTTCCCAGTGCCCTTATTTGCTTCTAATCCAATTTTAAGGTTAGGAGATATATCTGTGTAGAAATGTCTTTAACTACACCAACCCCTAGTGCAAGACTGAGCTTTAGCATGGTCTGCGTCTGCTCTGATTCTACCAAGAACTTTATTTCCTAAGAAGCGTATGTAGCTCATCAAGAGACTCAACACAGAGCTGAACTAAAACATGTAGAGACTTCATAGTCAGTTTAGCCTTTGCTGTTGGTTTGTATTGTTTGCTTGGTTTAGTTTTTTGAGACCGATTTCTCTGTGTAGCTGTGGCTGTCCTGGAACTCATCTGTAGACCAGGCTGGCCTCAACTCAGAGATCCACCTCCCTCTGCCTTCCAAGTGCTGGGACAAAAGGTGTGTGCCAACACCGCCTGGCTTAATCTTTGATTTGTAAAGTTATATCCAGAAAGATAGTGGGTTACCCACCCAAACAGACTTTTGAGAACATTGGCTAAACTTGGAGTAACCACCATTTGATATCAGGCTCAACTGTCTTGCACACAGTCGTGATTAAATACTTCTGACCTCTAACTCCAAAGGAACGCTTTCTAGTCCACTCTATCAATCCGCGGGCCACTCAAGCACCAAGAAGTGACAGTGGCAGTGATTGGAGAGGAGTCTGATGGAAATGGCAGCACGAGGCACCATGTTTCTAGGGCAGTTTCCAGTTGTTGCTGCTTCTTGGGAGTGTTTTTATTTAGACTGCTTCGGAAGACAGATGGCTTTTAGTGGAAGTGCTCCTGTCCGCTGTCCCTACGTTCTTGACTCTAAGACAGTCACCTAACAGACACCTTTCTAGGTAGAACCAGCAAAGCTTTACTTTGTAAAGGCAAAAGTAAGATAGCCCCTAGCTTTTAGGAAAAGGTGTAGTCATTCATTCATAGACAAGGTTTCACATGCAGCATAGACTTTCCTTGGCCTCATGCATAGTTGGGGTTACAGGCAAATGTCAGATTACCTGCTTTAGGGGATGATTTTTTTAGTCTTTAAATTTTTATTAATTATTATTATTATAATTAATGTGTGTATGTGTAAGAGTGTGCATAAACACACGTGCCACAGCTCCAGGGTACAGGTCAGAAAACTGGGTTCTGGGTGTGAATCAGAGTCAGGCTTGCATGGCTAGCACTTTTACCCACTGGGTCATCTTGCCAGCCCTTTAACTTTTAATTTTTGAGATTTTTGGTGGGGTCTTTTGGTTTTGAATTTTTTTTGTTTTGTTTTAAGGTCTCATTTTGTAGCTCAGGTTTGTCTGGAAGTCACTATGGAGCCTCTAGTCTAGCCTCAGACTTTTTTCTGATCTTGCCTCAAGCTCCTGAGTACTAGGATTATAAACAAGTACCTTCATACCTGAGACAAAGTCTGATACTTTATTTTATTTTTAGATTTAGTTTGTGTGTATGCGTGTTTTGTCTGCATGTGTGTGTGCTCTGTCTATGCTTAGTGCCCATGAAGGTCAGAAGAGGGTGTTGGATCTCCTGGAACTGGAATTACAGCATGGTTTGAACAACCATGTAGGTACCGGGAACTGAACTCAAGTGCTCTTAACTGCTGAGCCACTGCTCTGGCTCTGATATTTTAGTTTTATTTATGTGGTGTGGTGCACAGGTGCCCGGAGAGCTGACGTTACAGGTGGGTGGGAGCTGCCCACAAGGGTGCAGGGACTGACTCCAGTTCTTTGGGAGAACAGAAAGGGTTAAAAAGAAGAGAAACTGGGCAATAGTGGCATATGCCTTTAATCCCAGTACTCGGGAGGTGGAGGCAGGCGGATCTCTGTGAGTTCTAGGCCACTCGGGTCTTCAGAGCAAGTTCCAGGACAGCAGCACTACACAGAAAAAACAAAACCAAAAACAAAGCAGTACAAACAAAAAAAGAAAACCAGAACAAAAAATGAGAGAGAGAGAGAGAGAGAGAGAGAGAGAGAGAGAGAGAGAGAGAGAGAGAGAGAGAGAGAGAGAGAGAGAGAGAGAGAGAATTTGCTAACCATGATTGGGGGCATTGTAATTGTGCTCTGTAATAGTGTTAAGGAGTCATTCCTATTTGCCGTCTTTCTACAGGCCATGGCCCTCATCAATGGTTCCCTTTATGTCTTTGGGGGAACAACTGGCTACATCTACAGCACAGACCTGCACAAGTTAGATCTCAATACCATGGTGTGGACACAACTCAAACCAAACAACTTGTCCTGTGATCTGCCGGAGGAAAGGTGAGGTGGTGGGGCTGAGCACTCTGGTCTTTCCCGCTCAGATTTGAGCTCTTTCAGCACCTTGACAGCATGAAGACAAAGCTCCCTAGAGAAAGTAGCTAACTGGCACATGGATGCAGATCAGTGGTAAAGAAGGGGCTATTAGTGAGAATATAGTGTTTTCCTCTAATTGTGGAATTTTTAAAATCTTTTTTCTCTTGTACTTTTTAATCTTTCAGTAGTAAGAAGCTAATAGTGTGTTGAAAGTCAGTGAGGGTCCGTGACTGTTGATCAGAAGGAAGGACAGATGGGACGATAAGCTGACGGATGGAGCATGGGTGGGATGGCCGTTCATTCCTTTGTCTCTGAAGCTTCCCAGCAGCATTATATCGCTCTCCTGTTGTTTTCTACCAAAGGCCCCAGATCTTTCATGGTTCTTTCCATAGGAATAGTTACCTCTTAGAATTTAATTTAACGGCCGGGCAGTGGTGGCACACGCCTTTAATCCCAGCACTTGGGAGGGAGAGGCAGGCAGATCTCTGTGAGTTCAAGGCCAGCCTGGTCTACAGAGTGAGTTCCAGGACAGTCTCCAAAGCTACAGAGAAACCCTGTCTTGAAGAAAAAAAATAAAAAAGAATGCAACATATTTGCATCATTAAACAAATATAACACATCTTTAACTAATATTCTACAACAGGATTCAATTCTCTCTTCTGGTGTGCAGAGTACATGCAGACAAAGCACCCATATATATGAAATACGAAAACAAATAAACCTTTTTTTTAAGAATTCCAATTCTAAGAGAGCCTGTATTATTCAGAGTTCTTTAGAGGAACAGAAATAATAGAATAATAAAGGATTATTAGAATGGCTTACAAGCTATGGTCCAGCTAGTCCAACGATAGCTATCTGCCAATGCCAAGTCTACGAATCCAGTAGTTGTTCAGGCCACAAGGCTGGATGTCTTAGCTGGTCTTCAGTATACACCAGAATCCTGAAGAAGTGGACTCTCATGCCAGTGAAATAGGCTTTCCAGTAAGAGCAAGCAGGCAAAGAGAGAGCAAGCTTCCTTCTTCCGTGTCATTTATATAGGCTGCCAGCAGAAGGTGAGGCTCAGATTAAAGGTAGATCTTCCCACCTCAAAAGATCTGGATTAAAGTTGTGTCTTCCCACTTCAAATGCTTTATTTAAGAAAAAAATCCTGGCTGGAGAGATGGCTCAGCCTCTTCCAGAGGTCCTGAGTTCAATTCCCAGCACCCACATGGTGGCTCATAATCATCGCTAATGAGATCTGGCACACTCTTCTGGTTCTGGCGTGTACATGCCAGCAGAACATGTATGCTTAATAAATAAAAAACATCTCTTTAAAAGAAAGAAAGAAAGAAAGAAAGAAGAAGAACAAGAAAGAAAGAAAGAAAGAAAAGAAAGAAAGAAAAGAAGAAGAAAGAAAGAAAGAAAGAAAGAACAAGAAGAAACGAAAGAAAGAAAGAAAGAAAGAAAGAAAGAAAGAAAATCCCCTGCTGGGCACTGGTGGCACACACCTTTAATCCCAGCACCTAAGCAGAGGCAGGTGGGAGTTTGAGACCAGCCTGGTCGACAAAGTGAGTTCCAGGTCTGCAAGGGCTACACAGAGAAGCCCTATCTCGAAAAAAACCGAAAGGGGGAAAAAAGTTTACCTAGCCACTTGGTTTTAGTTAATTCCAGATACAGTCAAGCTGACTAACAAGAATAGCCATCACAGAGCATTTTTCTTGGAGGGGAAGAAGTTTCACTTGTAGCTCAGTTGCCTAGATGGAAGTTCTAGAGGGTGTACACGCAATTTCCTGCAAAATAATAAGTATCTTAAGAACTCAGTGTGGGATTCTAATTAAATACAGGTGGGTCATTTATTAGGTGATAGTTTCTCCATTTACAGAGTTATCACAGAAAGATTATAGATAATCTAGAAAATACAAATTGGGGGAGGGGTGAAGCTTGGTCCTGTCCCAGCTGAATGTGCCAGGCTTTGTTAACTCCCCATGGGAGGCCTTACCCTTTCTGAGGAGTTGATGGTGCTGGGTTGGGGAATTGTGGGGGAGAGGAGGATGAGGAAGGGAGGGAGAGAGAACCGTGGTTGGTACATAAAATGAATTTAAAAATTAAATAAAAAACAAAACAAACTAACAAAAAAGAATACAAATCAGCAAAATGAAGAAAGGAAAGATAAGATAAAAGTAAATTTGGAGGTAGCTGTGGTTACCCTCTGAGATGGGACACCCTTGCGTTTGTGTGTGTGCATGCTGAAAGTTTGAAACCTGTCTGCAGTCTGTTGAACGTGGAGCTCATTTCCTTTCCAGTTAATGGTGTGAATAGAACTTTGGGATGGATTAACTGTCTTTATTTCTTATTGACTGTATACTAATGCATTTTATGCATGGTATATAATTCATTTAACTAGGTCACTACTAGTTAACACTCAGCTCATTGCTAATAATTAAATGATGGTAATATTTAGTTAAGAAAAACCTCACAGCTAAACCTTACAGAGGTCATTTTCACCCAGTTTTATTTTTTGGTATTTTCAGGTACAGACATGAAATTGCTCATGATGGGCAGAGGATTTACATCTTGGGAGGAGGGACTTCCTGGACAGCCTATTCCTTAAACAAGGTACTTTTTTTTCTTCTTAAAGAAGTAAAAAATAGTGGGAGACAATGGACCGAAGCCTATATCTTACTAATCAGGATGATTCTGTTAGTTATTTGAATTTTCAAGCAGCTTCATCAACAGTTGTTTTGTGATTGGTGTTCTCTGTGACAGAAGGTTGAACTCAGTGCTCCTGATACGCATTGCAGCTGATAGTCACCTTCATCGCTGCTCAAAGTCTTTGTGAGCATGTGGTGGGGGAGGACGAGGACTAGAGAATGTTAGTTCGCCAGGCTTCTCAGAATGTCATATCCCCCTTGTCAGTGCACGGCATCCGCAAAGGACGGCACGCTTAGGGCTGACACCAATGACTGCAGAGAGCCCAGCTCCTCAGGGGTTTAAGTCATCCGTCCCCGTGGCATTTTGAAAATGTCACAGTTAGAATCCCAGAGGCGACCTAAGTCAGGTGACAGAGCTTCTGGCCGCCTCAGATCTTTAAGGTGTTTGTTGATTTTGTCTTATTCTCTTACCAGTGTTGCTTTGTTTCTGGCCACAAGAATGTCTCACACTCATTGTAGAGATAGGAAAGGAGGTAGACAGCACCCAGCACTGAGAGGCAGGCAGTGCTCATTCTAGCTTCTTCTTTTCACTCTTTTTAAAACTGCTCAAAAAATGTTTATTTTAAAAATCGGATGTCATGGTAAGTAAGATCACAGTTATTTACTTGTACATATATATATATATATATATATTTTTTTTTTTTTTTTCTTCCAAGATCCACGCATACAACCTTGAAACAAATGCATGGGAGGAGATCGCAACAAAACCTCATGAAAAAATAGGTAAATTAAAAGTATTGATTCATGTTTTTAGCTAATGTATTTTATACTTGTTTTGGGGGAGGTAAAGATAATTTTCTTAAGTGATATAGCACATAAAATAGTTATAAAAATGGTGTTAGAAGTTATTATTCTTCAGCTCAATTATTATTCTCCCTTAGCAACTGAACATAGAGTTTTTAACATGGATAACTGAGTTATGTGGCCCAAGTGAAAAAAAAAAAAAAACACACGAGAAATAAGAACTGGGGTTTAGGGGCTGGAGAGATGCTCAGTGAGTGGTTAAGAGCTCACGCTGCTCTTCTGGAAGACCCAAGTTCTGTTTCCAACAGCAGGAATTCACAACCTCTTGTAACTCCAGCTTGCATTGTGAGTTTCTCTGTGGATCTTTGAGGCATACATATGTGGTATATACACATAATCATATGAGAATGATAAAAAGAATCGATCATCGGAACCTCACACCTGCCCATCTGAGTCATTGTCACGTCCCTTCTCCTTTCTGACTTTCTCTGACTTCTCATCAGGAAGGGTTGGAGGGCTAGCTGTTGTTCTCTTGAATAATGGGATTCCTGTATTTATGTGTTCGACAGGTTTTCCTGCAGCCCGAAGATGTCACAGTTGTGTTCAAATAAAAAATGGTATGGAGTCTAAATAAAATTTTGATTCATTTCTGTAATCTTACCTGCTGAGAATGACTGATTTCCTGGTTAGCTCCTCTAAAGGGGTGCATAATTTTGGACTGCACTGATTTCTTGTAATTTAAACTTATAGGGAACTCTAGAGAGTTGTGTCTCTTGGCAGTTTTCAAAATGTAGGCTAGTTCTGTGTCTGTGCTCTCTCTGTTAAAAGAACTCTGAAGTAGATGGTAAATAAGCTTTTATTGTACCACTGGCTCTCTCAGAGTGATTTATGGGTCTAGCACTGTGAGCGCTTGCATAGTTAAGACCTCAGTGCGCATTGGGCTCAGATTGTAATAACTTCTCCAGACTAGTATAGCATAAAGTTTATTCTGTTCTCTATCTGATGACAGAACTCAACATTCATTCCTTGGTCTTCCTATATATAGCAAAGTCCTTATATGATTTCAGAAAGTAGCAGCTACTTTAAGCATGGTAACAGTTCTTCTTTGGCAAATATTCCTGGCTTTTAATGTACAGGACATTTTATAGCTGCTCTACCTCCTTGAGTGCCCTCACTCTCCTCCCCACCTCTGGGAAGGGCACATGCAGAAGCTGATAGCCTGTGTCCCTTTGCACCCAGTTCAGATTTAAGTAGTACTTACCTGCCATTTTATGTATATGCAGGGACTTGTTAAAAACTACGCTTCTGCTTTTTGGGTAAGATTTATAGGTAGTGACACTGTTCTGCTTTGCCTCTGAGAATGAAGCTGTGCTTTAACGTTTCTCTTGACTCCTAGCCAAAAAAGTTTCTGGCATATTTTATAGTTTAATTAAGTATTGGCCTAAACTTGGTCCAGACTTGAATTAGCCATTTATTCATTTGCTTCCTGGGAGCCATGCATCATACAGTTGGAACTTCTAGGCCTTTAAAAGGTTACATGGCCCTTGCTACAAGTAGATCAATAGTTAAAACTAACCCACCCAGAACTGTGCAGATCAAATGAGCTGGTTTTTTTTTTTGAGGAAGGACCTATTTTGTGGCCCCAGATTGCATATTGCAGTGAGCATTCCTCCTAGGTGAGAGTTCTATGGGGAGGATATTTGTCGCTAGGAATTTTGAAAAGAAGAGTTTGAAAACCTGAGTTGTAGCTGTGTTTTGTTTTTGATTAGTGTCTTGCCTAGTGGGATTTTTAGCTTCTCTAGGAAGTGGGGATGCAGTAGCTAGCCTGCCCCTCCCAGGGCATCCTCCTGGGGCTGCATAGCCACTCTCTTTCAGAGTGTGAGCTTTCTCCAGACCTTAGTTTATTTCCAGCCTCCTGTTCATTCACTTTCTGTGCCTGGAACCTAGAAATATTTAAATTTGAGAACTCTGACATGAGCCTCCTTAGAGGCTGGCATCCTCAGTCCCAGTGAAATGTCCCAGTTCTGTTGAGGAATGGCCCACCTGTCAGCTAACCACATGTTCTCCCGTAAGACTTGCTGTAGCTGTGGTTCCTTTGTGTACTATTGCCTTTCTCCTTTCTCGACAGATGTTTTCATTTGTGGGGGCTATAATGGAGAAGTGATCCTGGGAGACATCTGGAAGCTGAATCTGCAGACTTTTCAGTGGGTGAAGCTCCCTGCTACCATGCCAGAGCCTGTTTACTTCCACTGTGCAGCTGTCACTCCCGTGAGTTTTGTTTTAAGTCATTCGTACACGGTAGATGGTAAGGAGTACTAGCAAGGAGAAAAGATGCTGATACTTACAAACTTTGGGCTAAGAAAAGGAGAGAAAAATACTGTCACAACCAAGTTTAAAAGAGCACTGAAAACGTAAAGGAAATTTAGTATGTGGTATTTGAGGTCCTGACAGTCAATTTTTAGGTGTTTCCTAAGAAGGCAGAGTAATGTGATTATTTAGTACCATATTATTGAAGATACTGTAAGAACCTTTATTTTCATTTTTGTATTACCAGCATTTGATAGTCTGGATACTCAAATACTCTAAATTTAATTGTTAATAAAAAAGTTGTTTGTAGTTTAAATTAACACACACACACACAGAGAGCCAGGGGTGATGGCACACACTTTTAATCCCAGCACTCAGGAGGCAGAGATAGACGAATCTCTGTGAGTTTGAGGCTAGCCTGATCTACAAAACGTGTTTCAGGACAATTAGGGCTGCACAGAGAAACCCTGTCTCAAAAAACCCAAAAGAAAACAAAAACACAATATGAATGAATTAAAAAACAAACAAAATCATAGAACTGGACGTGGTAATTCCACCATGCAGGAAGCAGATCATTTGAGCTTAAAGAGTTTGATTCCAGCTATTTTCTTTAACAACCCACTCACTACAGAAGCACTTCTGCATGGGGTCAGATCCGTGAGAGATTCCGTGTCAGTGGTGCTGGCTGTTGAGCCCAGGACCTGGCAGTTATACAAGTGCTGTACCTGATTGCACGTCTATCCCGAGGGATTGTGTTATTTCATCTTACCTTTATCAAGTCTATGTTGCTCCCTCACTTTGCTGAAGTCTCCACCTTGGTAACTCTTTCTCTTCCATTTGAATGTGTCTTCTTCTAACTGCCATTTGTTCATAGGCTGGTTGCATGTACATTCACGGAGGAGTCGTGAACATCCATGAAAACAAACGGACTGGGTCATTGTTTAAGATCTGGCTGGTGGTACCCAGCCTGCTGGAACTGGCATGGGAGAAGCTGCTCGCGGCCTTCCCCAACCTAGCAAACCTCTCCCGAACACAGCTTCTGCACCTTGGACTAACACAGGAACTCATCGAGCGCTTGAAATGAGGATTTCCGGCCTCTTCATTGATACTGGAAATGTTAATTTAAAGAGACTCCTTTATTTATGGGCAGTGTAGAGTGTGCTACAGAGAGGATTGGTTCCCCTGATCAAGGCCTTATTCAGAAAATACATCAGATGCCTTTCTGTGAAGGTTAAGTCTATGGACATCTCACTCTCATGTGCTTTCTTCTTTGCCCCCCGCCCCAGTGTGCACCCCATACACGCACCCCTCTCTCTTGACGGAGCCGAGGGAATATCTAAAGTACCTTAACGAGGTTAGGAATCAAGAGAGAGAAATTGTTTTTTGTTGCTGTTTTTTTTTCAATTTTATTTTATTTTAAAGAAATTCTAAACATATTGAGCATGTCAGCTTATACCACAGATTAAAGCATTATCATCAACAAACACCAAGTTTAAAAAGCCAGCAACCAACAATGGTCTGGGAGATAGAACAAGAAGACTGACCTGGAACATCTTGCAGGTTGTTCTTAAATTTGGATGTTGAATTAGTGTTTCTGTGATGTGTCTGAGTGGCTGGACTCAGGCAGCAGTGGTTGATGACTTGGCACAAAGATATCTAACCTTGACGAAAGGAGACAGTTCAACAGTATTTGATTAGTGAGCCCCTCGACCCTTGTGATGCCCCAGTGGTTAGCAGCGGCCTGCTGAGATTTAGCGCTGTCTGTGACTGTCGTGTTCTGTTGTTGTCTTTCAAATTAAATGTATGGCGTCAAGTTCTTTCCAGGCAGTTTTGAACTTCCCCTGCGCTTATTAATGGCTTTAAATATGTCTTTAGCCCCTTCATGGGGAATTGTAGATTCTAAGTGCGTGGTGTAAATGTCAAAGGACAGTAGAGTAGAGCATAGCACCTGCACCCTTCAAACTTTTAGCTTAGCTTCTGCTTGGGGCGATGGGCTTTGACTATCATAGCAGGTATTTCCTTTTCAGAACTCGTTTCTTTGTAGTCTCTGGACCTTATTCCTGCATTTTCTCAGGCAGTTGGTTCTGGATTCCCTCCTGAGCTTGGTGCCTCTTTTGCTGTCTGCTTCAGTATACAGGATGCTGTAATTGCCTAGTAACTAGATAAAAGGTCTTAAGGAAGAGGCACAGCTTACCCTTCCTCAAGAAGCAAGTGCCATTTGAAGACCATCAGGAGGAAGGAATGAGACAGGGTCATTTGCTTTTGTGTGTGTCTAAGAGATTTTAGTTCTGGTCTGTTTTGTTTCCTTAAATCTAAGAAGAAAAGAGACTTAAGTTTTACTCATTTCATCCTCAGACTGCTAGAAGAGTTGAGGGAGTCACTTGTGTGAGCCTGTGGGTACTCATAGGTGTAGGCAATGCTGGAGGCCTGCAGGAGGGCGGACCAGACCTTCCTGCAGGCCCCTTAAGGAGGAGACACATGCAGGAGATTTTGAACACATTTTTCCTTTAAGTGCCTCTTTTTTACCTAGCTTTAACATTATTCTTCTTTTTCTTTTAGCCCAGAAGAGATCTCTGTAGTTTGTGTGGATTTAAAGTCACTTTGAGTTAAAATTAAAAAGTTCTGCCCAGTGTGCAGTTCTTGGTAGGTCTTTTGACTTCTCCTTGCAACAGGCCTTATGCTCCATCCATGTGGGTTGTTATTGGAGCCTTTGCCCACCATCTGTAAGAAGCACTTATCTGTGAGTTTGAGTCATTTCTAAGGAGTAAGGAAATGGAGCTGCTCTTCTAGGGTTCCCATCCCCCAAATCTCGCCATTCCCTATTGGTGTGGCTTTGGCTTCTTACCAGCAGAAGTCAGCCTGAGCCACTTTGTGAGTTCAAAACTGTGTGACTCCAGGCCAGATCTCTGGACCATGGCAAACTACATCCCAAGCTAATAAGCCATGTTTTCTAGGGTGACAGAAGGGTTTTTGTCATTGGTTTATACAGGGACCAAAGACTGAGTGTTCAGCCTCTGCTTTGACTCCTGTGGTCCTTGGAATACAAGAAGGCCTCTTGTTCTGTTACACAGAAAGTTAGAAAGAGGGGTCCCATTCAAGCCACACTTGCTGGCTCCTTTTTAAGCCTTTTGTAGGCAGTCTTCTTAGAGATAGATGTTAGGCCTGACATGAACGACCGTGTGTGTCTTCTAAGTACACGTGTGGTCTAGAGTGTCTGGGAATAGAGCACTAGTGCAAGTGCGGGCAGCTGGGAGTGCTGTGAGCTGCTCATGTGCACATGTTCTGGATGCCAAACTGTAGGTTAGGACTCAGAGGAAGGTGACTGGGTGTCCTCTGATGGTCACCAGCATTTTAGTTTCTCTATAACCAGCACTTACTTGTATTCCCAACGGCATCACCTGAGTGGGAAAGGTAACGATGCCTGCTGCTCCTCTGCCTCTTTTGAGGTATGCCCCGCCATCTTCCTGCAGACCCGGAAACGGAAGTGCAATATGTAGAAACACGGTCTGCACAGATTGTGTAGACGCCATGACTATAAAGTAGCTACACTACTTTCTGTACCTGTCCTGGGCACGTCAGTTTATCCCTTTAGAGTAAAATTATACCAAGGATTTTCAGTGTGATCATAAACCAACTTCTTGGTAAAGCTGGATTTTTTCCAAGTCCATGCTTTCTTATTCTAGTTCATAAAAAAAAACTACTGTTCCTTGGTTCGTAAGGGTTGAGATTTTTTTTCCGTTCCTGTTTGTGCTCTCTCCTATTTGCCCAGGAATAAGGAAGTTCACTTGAAAGGGTTGCCCAAGTGAAGAATTAAAACCTAACACTAGTACAGTTCTTCTACATGTACATTAATTTATCTGAGAATATAATACCTTATTAAATGATGCTTCCATCACTATAAGGTATTTCCCACTTCACAGAAAAACTGCAAACCAGTATGTAATAATTAAACTTTCCCTGCTTTTCAGGGCAGACAAACCCTTTCCACTGACAGGAGTACTCTTTCAGGGCCTAATGACTTGATATAAAAACTTGCTTTATAGCATTCATGTCTAGCACAGAGCTAGATTTAAAAACTATATATATATATATATATATATATATATATATATAATGAAAATATTAACATTTCTAGATTTAAAAGTATGACAGTGACCTTTGGCTATCCACAGTAGCGAGATGAAAGCACAGACAGTGAAATCCATAGATAATCAGTGTTTCAACTTTTCTGTTAACAATTTTTTTTTCAAGACAGGGTTTCTCTGTAGCTTTGGAACCTGTCCTGGAACTCGCTCTGTAGACCAGGCTGGTCTTGAACTCTGTCTCCTTAGAGCTGGGATTAAAGGCATGTGCCACCACTGCCCAGCTAAACAACTGATTTACTTACATATCTTTCCCCTTCCTGTCCCTCTCCCACAGACATCTCCTTTTCAAGGAACTAGTAGTTAGGAAAGAAAGAGAAGTTCAGAGAGGGGCTAGCAGCCAGCCACCACAGCAGTGGTCCCATTAGCTTTAGAGGTGTTGAACACTGACAGGAAGTCGCAGTGGTCACCTGAGGTGAGATGGTGCCCTTGAGCAGGGTCTGCTGCTGAGTTCTCTACTGCCTCCTGACCAGAGAACTCTTCAGTCCTGTGGGAAGAAAAGGCTGTGTCTCACAGAAACAGGAAACCCCATCATTTGAACACATCTCATTAACTTGACAAAGTTTGCTTTTCCGTTTCTTCCTTTGGAGTCACCTTCTCCAGTCTGATAGCCTGGTGTCCTCTTGGACTGGGTTGGGTTTTGTCTCTTCTAGAATCAGCCTGGTTTTCTGTGGTCTTAGTGATGCTTACAGTGGCCCTCCTACCACTCTGATGTAGCACAAAAATCCATTTTCCCTTCTGTTCTTTCTTGTGTTCTGGTGTTGGCTTCAGGGGGAATGAGGGTTTATTGTCATAGCCCTGCATTTCAAGAACTGGTTATCATAGTTGTAAATTCCATTGGTTCCCAGGTCTCTTAGAACTCTGGAAGCATTGGCAAGGCCCAAAGCAGGCTCGGTGGGGTTTTGGAACCTTCATGTGTAGTCACCCTTCAAACTCGGTGAGATTTGGAAGAAAAATCTCCCCCTGTCTCATGTCATAAACAGAAGTCTGAGCTGTGCTTCAAAAGTAGTGCCATCTTCTTGGTGTGCTTCCCACGTTGTTAATTTGTTTGAACTTTTGAGAAGTTTTTTAAAGGCCCCACTTAGTCTGCATAGGCTGAGTCAGGCAGTTTTCAGAGAAAAGGCCAATTTCACTACGTAGTAGTAGTTGCTGTCGTACTAGTTACACGTCAGGAATAGACAGAGGCAGCATAAAGCACGCTGACTGGTGCAGAGGGATCAGGGAGAGTGCAGGCATCTCCCTGGAGAGACTGGAAGGACAGGCTGGAGAGAGGACGGCCTTCCGTTGCAGCTGCTCTGAGGCTGGGCCAGGCTTGGCTCTTCCTGCAGGCTGCGAGGCCATACACAGTGCTTGCCTTATTTTAAAGCTATTTGCCACAGTCCTGTTAAATAGTGTGGATGTCCTTTTGCAGTCTGGTGTGCATGCCATGTGATCAGGACAGCTTTTCCACCTCCCCTGGTTTCCTACAAGCAAGTAAATCTCCCCTGAAATGTCCATTCTGTACTTATGTACCTTGTCAGTGTTTGCTGTCAGTTTTCTAAAACAATCTGATCAATAAATCTCTAAACATATGTGGTCCAAGTAGCCATGGATTGTCTGTAGTAATTTGTGCACATGTGAACTCCCCTGTTGACACAGCACTCCGTCCCCACCAGAGTCAGCTTTGCCCTGTCACACCTGTGACGGGTTCTGTCTGCTCCCTTTCCAGAACTTCTGGACTCACGGGAACCCTCTCAGTAGAGCTTGCTCTCTGTAAGGGAGCACCTGTGGGGCAAACCCCCTCCCTGTGCCCTTTCATAGACCCCACAGCTGAGCGTCTACTGCTGAGCAGGTTTGTGGTGTCGAGGCTTCCCTGAAGGGTTAGAGAAGATGCAGGGAAGTCTGGGGGATGTGAACTCTATGAACAGTCATAGAACTTCACAATCCAAAGAAAAGGCTGGAGTGGGAGTCCTGTCCTGGCGTTCTCTAAACTTTGGAACTACAATTATTACCCTACCTCACCTTCTGACCTTTCTCCAGAGTAGACAAGGACATTCCATTCACATTGGGTCACTTTAAGGCCTGCCTTCTAGGATTGGACACACTCATTTCTATTTACATTGACTTTTTTTGGTTTTTTGAGACAGGGTTTCTCTATAGCTTTGGGGGGCCTGTCCTGGAACTAGCTCTTGTAGACCAATCTGGCCTTGAACTCACAGAGATCCACCTGTCTCTGCCTCCCGAGTGCTGGGATTAAAGGCATGGGCCACCACCACCCCAGCTCCATTGACTTTTTCTAAGGACAGATTTTTTGGCTGTTACAATGTAAATCTC
Source organism: Arvicola amphibius (assembly GCF_903992535.2). NCBI lineage: Eukaryota > Metazoa > Chordata > Mammalia > Rodentia > Cricetidae > Arvicola > Arvicola amphibius. The sequence goes on from NC_052048.2 coordinate 177,529,347, forward strand.
CAAAGAGGAGAAGGGGTTTGTGCTCCTTCCTCCACCATAGAGACAGTCCTTAAAATGTCCTGTGCCGGTCGATCTTTCCTTCTTCGGCTTGTTTTCCTCCTAAAGTGTGTCCCCCTCAGACCTACCAAAAATCTGAAGTAAGTCCCTTTAACTGTCATACGTTTGACCTGCCAGGACTTTGAAATAGACTCTTGCTTAGAGAAAGAAAAAGAGGCATGGTGGCACACACCTTCAATCCCAGCACTCTGGAGACATAGGCAGATCTCTATGAGTTTGAGGACAACCTGGTCTACATAGTGAATTCCAGAATAGCTAGGAAGACATAGAGACCCTGTCTCAAAACAGATAAACAAAAAGCAAAAAAAGAGACCAGTCCCCCAGAGCTGAAGTTCCAGGTGGTTATGAATGGAACTCCTCAAGACTGCGAGCCACCCTTCAGTCTCGAGGAGTCTCTTGCTTGCATTTGACTGGGCTCCTAAGCAAGGCTTCTAGCTCCATTTTTGGCCTAGGGGAGGGGTTGCAGTATCTCGGTGGGTTTGCACAATTCAGCTTTTCTGGTCACATTCATAAAATCCTAGTTCGTTAGAAACTCTTGCGGAGCTCTTAGTGTCACCACATTACCTGTGGTTAATCTGTGGCGCTGTGTGCATGCTGCCTTCAGACAGAAGTCCGTAACTGTGCTCTCACCCATAAGACCTCTGCGGGGATTTAAATAAAAAGAACCACACATGCACCAACCACAGATTAGCAGTGTTAGAAAGAGAGGAGGGGTTGGGATTGGGCTCGCTCTGCTCCTGCCTCCTGCATGTAACACTTTTTCTTGGGTCACTCAAAGGAAGTGGGTTTCCAAGGTCCCTTATAGGTCAGGCACCTGTGAGTGGGATGCTGGCCAAAGACTACAACTCTATAACTGGCCTTGGGTGGCCACTACCCCTCGGTCCGATGCTCCAGTTGTTGGCCCGCTGCGCTTGGAGTTTGTAGGCGAGTGCCACCTTTGTGCCGTGACCACTGTGTGATCCAGGTTTGGACAGAAAGGCTGTTAAGAGGAGCCGGAAGTCCAGAGCCAGCCCCAAAGCTAACCTGTAAGCCCTGGTCTATAGCCATGCAGTGCTGACAGCTGACTCAGCCGGGAAGAGCGTGGCAGCATGGGGTTTGAACTACAATGTACACACGGGTAAAAGGAGAGACGCACCTCCCAGGGTTAGCCTCTGCGCACAGTCATTAAATGAGATCTAAACCCCCAAACTTCAGTTCTGATTCAGCTGTCCCACCACAGCTCACGGTCTTCCTTGTCCCTGTTCTAACTGTCCCGCTGAGACCTGCAGAGCCAAGGCCAGAATGAATGAACATGCTTGTCTTTGCCCGGTCACCCTGACATTAGGATGACAGTCTGATCAGACAGGCTTATCAGTTCCCTCTCAAGAACCACTGAAATAATAGTCAAATGCTTTAGTGTCACTTCCCCTAAAGTGGGGTTAATAGTGTCTCCTGATGCCGTAGTGAGGGTGGAGTGAGTGTGTAAAGGGCTCCGAGAGCACACTAGTGCATAGCTGCTGGTCATTGCTGCTCTCTGGAGCACGGAGGTCTCAAACTGAGACTGTCATTTAGGTGACATTTTAGTTAGCGATGAAAAGGATAGTATCTAAAACAAATAACAACAGTAACTAAGCATCATAGCCTAAACTGCTTAGCACTGTAGCACTAAACTAGAGTGGGGGCTGGGGATACAGCAGGGACGTGGGGAGCTGCCTAGCATGGGGCCTGTGAGCCTGGGGCTTGATCCTCAGCATCCCCCTTGCCTTAAAGCAAACAAGCACCTTGTTCTGGATACTGCAGATGGATCTTTTCTTGCTAAGTCTGTAATTTGAGGGACTCAGAGGGTGTGGCTGTTCGGTTCCTCACTAGCTCAGATACAGCCTGGTGTTTGGAAACCTTTTCATTTAAGAGCCAGTCCTGGAGGGGAAGAAATGAAGGAGGTATATTTTAAAAAACAAAAACACAGACAACCCACTCTGTTGTGTTAAGTGTGTGGTTTTATTATCTTGTCCAAAACTTACTCCCTGCTATCTTGTCCCTTCATAGTCTCAAGAAAGAACATTATTATGCCACACTTTCTTTTTCTCCTTAGCCAGGCAAAAGGAGGAGGAGGCCTTACAATGCCGAGGAGATCCTACAGGTTCCCATCCTGCTCCCCTAAGGTCCTGACACCCTAGACTCAGGTACAGAAGTGGGGCTTCTCAGCTCAGGAAGCCGCCGGGCAGGAAGTCCTGCTCAGTATGGCTCTTTGACTAGTGAAGGGACAGAGACAGCTGCACACTTGGGCCACTTACTATTCTGGTAACCCACACCAAGCCAGGATCTATGCAGCAGCTGTACGTGTGACATAAAGCAGGCATGAGGGCGTGTCTCCTCAGAAGGGACAGGCAGATCAGTTATCTTTCTTGAACCCTCTAACTAAAGCTGCCAGGAGTCTGGAGCTGAGAAGGCTCTGGTCTTTACTGCAAATTTCCAAAAGTTCTTCGACCCCTTTGTAAGAGAGCAAATTTATTTACAGTCAGGTGGCTGAGGGAGGCCCTTATCCCTTATTGACTTCAAGAACTCCATCGTCCAACAAGCAAACTCACATTCAGGATCAAAGGTGTCAGCCACTGCTCCTTGCCCACCCTGTGCTGCCTGGAACCCTTAGGAGTGATGAGCATGGGGCCAGTACACCACGGGTCCAAGACTGCACCGGCAACTTTCCCTCCTTGGTGGCAGAGCCGTATCTGCTGTCACGCCAGCATTTCTCCGTACACTTTCTGCATAGCTAATTGCCGTGGAGCGTGCCTGGTGGTGCGCACGTGCTTTTCATCCCAGCATTTGAGAGGCCCAGGCAGGTGGATCTCTGAGTTTGAGGCTAGCCTAGTCTACATAGTGAGTTCCGGGACAGCTGGGGCGTCTCAAAACCAAACGAAACAAAAACATATTGGAATATAAGCTCGAAGGGCTTAGCCTTATTTCACTGGAGGATAGAAGAGCTTATAAAGCAAGGAAGGGACCCTTCCCCAGATGGGCGTGGCTCCGCGGAGCCGCAATGCAGCACGGTGAAGCCTGGGGCTGGGCCAAGAAGCCGTGCTAGAGGAGGACCCCAGGTCCCCCAGGTGTCACTGCCAGTCGTTTGTGCCGGCAAAGCTCCCAATGTGCACACTGCCGCCGAGTCAGGTCAGGGTTTTCGGAAGGTAAGATGGCCTCGTGATTCACCGAGAAGCTGCCCGGGGTGTTTTCTCTGCCGCCCTCTGGCGGGCAGCTCAGAGCCAGGCCGTGTGGCCACCGAGGCTTGCAGCGACCTGTGTCCCACGTTGACTGCATCCAGTGGGCAGGCAACCGGCCTTGCATCCGGCAGGTTGCACCCAGAGGCTGGGGTCCTACCCAGCAAACAAGTTAGAGGAGAGTAACCAGGTACTGAGGACAGTGTAAGTTGGCAGTGTAATGATGTCCTCAGAGGATCACCAAGAGCTAGTTTTCCGGGGACAGCACCCACCTTCTGGTGCGTCCTGAACGGGGAGGAAGACTGCAACAGAAGCCGGAAGAACTGCGGGTGGAAAGTGAGGGAGAACCCCTCCGGCAGTGCTCGGGACGCTCTGATACATAATGGGGGGTCTCGCTCTAAGGCAGTTAGATGGGAAATTTTAAGTTCGAGGTCACGTCAGGGACCCTTCTTGGTACACAGGTTGAGGCCACTTCAGCTGGGGCACTCAGAGTACACAGAGCAAGGCCTGGACTTCAGCTCCCATCTCTTTATCCAGGGGTGGACACTTGCATAATGACAACCCGAGGAACATGGCAACCACCCTGGGGCAGCACCCTCAGAGGATGCCCTGGATGCCAAGCCCTGGCCTGGGAGACACAGGAAGATCCGCGTGGAACTCAAGCTGGGGTAGCATGGGTCTAGGACCTTTCCCGCTAGGCTTTGCGCGGAAGGAGCCTCCCTCCCTCCACAGCCCCCATGAGGTATTTCAGTGCAGTGCTGCTGAGGGGCCCAGGGCTGCGGGGGAGAGCCACTCCGAACCGGAATGATCTGGTTTAAGGCGAGCTGATTCTCCCTCCCGCTCCCACTCCCTGCTTCCACTCCCCGCTTAGCCCTCCCTTTTCCTTCTGCTACAAGCTGCTTTATGCCGCAGTCCCCTGACCAAGGTAAACAGGAGGGAGGAAATAAAAAGCTCTGTTTCCATGGTAACTTAGAGGGGCGGTCGATATGGCTCTCTTGGAAGGGCTTGTATGACTTTAGGGAAAAAAGAGGCCCCACTGGAAAAGCAACAGGGAGGAAAGACCCTAGCTGTGTTCATAATGGCGGTCGTTCTGGAAGGTGATGTGGGCCCGGAGCAGGGGAGGTGAGGAGCATGACCCTCAGTGAAGTGGCAGATAGGATAAGGGACCTGAGACACAGTTGCACCCCAGGGATTGGATTCACATCAGAAATGCCTCTATCAACTCAGAAAGTATCTAAGAGGGGCCAGAGCTGCCAGGGCCTGCCTAGACCCTCACACCTTGCTGGCCAATTCCAGAAACCTTCGTGGCAGCTCAGCTAAGAGGCAGCCAGAGTGTGAGACCCAAAGACAGGTTCTGTCTGAAAGAGCCCCCTGCCCAGTTCATTCTCCACTGAGAGGAAGGCTACAGCATCCTTCTCCAGACTGGTCCAGCTCCTCAGTGTGGCATCAGATGAGAACAACAGAAAACTCCAGCATGGAGTGACGCGTGGGGGCCACCCCTTCCTGAAGGACAAGGACTGTCCTGTCACTCTCCAGATGACTGAAGTCCTCGTTGTTCAAAAATTACCACACCTCGAGGCTTCTCTGAGGAGCAAGCTGAGAGAGTCAGAAACCTCTCCTGGCTGGCTTCCTCAGGCGCTCCTTCTAGGTTTGGGGAAGGTGAGCAGCTTGTCAGAAGCAGTCCTCTGAGTAGCTGGGGCTAGGGGAAGAGCAGAAACAGAAGCTGTGGGTTGTGGTTGAAGTCTCTGGGTTTCCTACCCCAGAGAGGCAGCAGTAGAGATACCTGTGGGATCTGTGTGACATGTCTCCGTCTCCCCAGGTCTTTTTACTTTCCGTGAGCCAGCGGGAGCATGTGATCTGCCTGGGTGATAGATCTCAGACTAGAACAAGGCCACAAACAGCCACGTTTTCCTTTAACGGCACTCAGAAAGACCACGCCTCAGCTCTGTCCCTGGTTTGCAGGTTTCACCGCTGCAAACCTTTAGTCCAGCCACAGTGCCCTTGCCTTGCTCTTTGGATGATCAGGCATGCACAAGGGCTCACTCTGTCTGCAATGTTCTTCCTCCTGTATCCTGTGGTTCTGTCCTCCATCTCTAGATCTCTGTTCAAACGCCATCTCAACGAGGCAGAGTCAAAGCTAGGGGGCTACTAGGGAGACCCCAGGCCTTCACCCTGACCCCTCGACAAATACACAGCCTCCCCTCCACTGGCCCTGCCTTCTCTCCATCTCCCTTCATGTTCATATTGCTTACTGCCTAACCGCTAGCTCCATTGTCACGAGGACAGGAATGGACTCTGCCTTGTTCTCGTGCTTTCTGTATTCCGCAGAGCTTGGAACATGGTAGACCTTCAGTAAACCCTTTGAGAAGGCTGGAGGGTTGGGGGCCTAGGTGCAGAAGGTGGCGTCCTCCCTCTACAAGCTACAGAGCAATGTAACACACACCCAGTAAGATCCGGATTCAATGTGTCACTGCTACATAGAAAAGAAGCTTTAGCAGGAAGAGGGAATGCTGCGCTGTTAGAGGCTTAGTCACCACAGCCAGGCTGTGGGAATCCTGGACAACAACGTCTAAAGCAGGACTGGAGTGAGTGGAGTCACCCTGGGGTCCAGGGTCCTGCCCACTTGTATAGGAGGGGGGAAACAACAGCCCAAGTGTACTCCCTGCCTTTGGGGGCGGGTCCTGGGGGGGGTTGTTCAGGGTCAGTTGCTATGGCTCTATCCTCTCAGCCTTGAGCTCAGGTAATGTGCCAAGTAAGACCCAGCCCTGTGCACTGGGAGGAGATAATGGGGTTGGGGGGGGGGGCAAGAAGAAGGCCCTGTAAGAACTGCATTTCTCTCAGATAGGGAGCCTTGCAACTGAGGGTCTGATTGCCCCTCGGCTTCCCCCCGCCACCCCACCAAGACAGGGTTTCTCTATGTAGCCCAGGCTGGCCTGAAACTAGCTCTTGTAGACCAGGCTGGCCTCGAACTCACAGAGATTTGATTGCCTCTGCCTCCCGAGTGCCGGCATTAAAGGCGTGCACCACCACTGCCCGGCCGCCCCTCTGCTTCTCAAGGCTACTAACAGGCTCGGCTGCATGTGATCACAGTGGCAAGTTTCAACAATTTCTTTAGTCAACACCCCCCGCACTTGCAGTGTGAGTCACCTTCAATTTCCTGCCTGCCTCTTCCCTGATTGACCTGATAAATCCAGGACAGCGTTTATTGCTTTTGGCAAAACACTGCCATTAAGATTTACAGAGCCAAAAGCTATACAATGTAATCTTCAGAGTAATTTACACAGTGAGTCTCAAAAGATGAAAAGTTAGCGTTTCAGAGGTAATTTCATAAAAAGGATTATCAGATTAATCACTGTGTCGATTTAATAGTGGTGTCTAAAATAATTAATTAGCTAGCTTGAAGTCAGCAATGCAAAAAGGACCCCAGAAGGAATACAAATGGCCATGTCAGATATAAGTATGTTTGCGGCAATAGATCTGCAGAAAAATTCTTGCTAAAATTACCTCAGAAGAGTGTCTGATAAGATAAGAAAATGAAGTATGGCATGTGCCTGTCATCCTAGCACTGGGGAGGTGGAAGCAGAAGGACAAGGGGTTGGGGTTTCAAGGCAGCTTGGACTTTACAGTGAATGCAAGGCCAACCTGGGCTACACAGTGAGACCCCGTTTCCAATAACAATAAACAAACCAAAAGCAGGTAGAATTCCAAGTCTCGAGGACAGCCTTGGGATGTGACTGCTAGATGCTTGTCCTCATCCGCCGAGCAACGGCGTGTTGAATTGCCTTGTGACCCATGGAAAATGTGTCCAACCAAGCCACATCTGAGTGCTGACAGGTCGCCGTGATGGAAGATCCAGGTGTGAATTGCAGCCGGCTCGCGAAATTACCAGTGAGTGTTCCAAGTGGAATGGAGTCAGCACCAGCCGGGCTGGTCGTAAACACAGCCCTTATGGTGCCCGCGCCTGCTCAGCTCTGACTCATCGGCACGTGTCACGGAAATGCTCTGCGTGTTCTTAGTATTATCATCAGCCAAAGAGCGCCATCATCATCTTCTCTGCCATCCCCCCCCCACACACACACACAAAAAAAACAACAACAAAAACGTTTGAGTCCTAACCAACCTACAACACCACTGAATGTGAGCAGGCCTGGAGCCCAGGCGCCTCCTTCAGGGAGGATGCTGGCCTCTCAGTATCTCTTCGACACGCCTCAGATAGGCCTCCCCAGCCAGAGTAGCCTGCAGTGCTCCCAGGAAAACCCAAGGCCAGCTCCTACAGAAAGGGCCCTGAGAGCACACCCAGCCAACAGCAGGAGACTTTCCCCCAGCAGGAGGAACCTGAGGGGGCAGCCAGGCTAGGGCAGTCAGTCAAGGAGCTCAAAGTCACAGAGAAGCCTTCGGTGGGGAGGCTGAGTTCAGGCGTCTTCCTCCCCAGCCTCCTGGGGAAGGGGACAGGGCATTACCTCACAGTTTTTCTGAGAGCAGAGCCCAGCCACCCTGCTGAGTCCTCCAGGCCTCTATTTCTTTACTACTCTTTCCTGAGGACATATACCAAGTAGGGCAGGGGCTAGTCCATCCCACCGTGTGGGGAGCTGCCTGTCCCCCAGCGGACTTGCCCTCCCAGGTCTAGCTAGGCACTTGGGCTCTCTTTCCATGACCCCTAGAAAAAGTGAAGGTCTGTTCATACCACCAACGGTGTCTTGGGGGCAGAGGGCTAGAGAGATGGCATAGCAGTTAAGAGCACTGGCTGTTCTTCCAGAGGACCCAGGTTCAATTCCCAGCACCCACATGACAGCTAACAACTGTCTGTAACTCCAGTGTCTGGGAAATCTGATACCTTCACACCAATCCACATAAAATAAAGTTATTAAATAAATTTTTTTTTAAAAAAAAAAAGCTCTCTTGGTACCCCACTGGGTGTGGTACCTGCTGGGCAGGTTGCCTCCTCTCCATCTTCCTTCCCGAGATAAGGTTCAGAGTCTTCCTCTGGAGAGCAAGGTGGATTCTGGAGAGTTAGAGCTAAGTCCTACGGGATAAGAAGAGAAACTTCTGGAAATAGAAAAAGACAAGATCTCCTGAGTAAATTCAGAGCATGGGGAGATTGGGAGAGGGTTGAAAGGAAGGGGAGAGGCAAGGAACGGAGCAGAGAAAAATGCAGAGCTCAATAAAAATCAATTAAAAAAAGAGAGAGGGACTGGAGAGATGTGTCAGTGGTTAAGAGCACTGGCTGCTCTCCCAGAGGACCCGGGTTCAATTCCCAGTACCCACATGGCAGCTCACAACTGTCTGTAACTCCATTCTAGCTTATCCAGCTCCCTCACATGGATAAACCTGCAGGCATAACACCAATGCACATAAAATAAAAATAAATAAATTAAAAAAAAAGACAAACTTCTCATCTAGCAATGTACTTCCTGCTTTTGGACCTAGAAAAGAAGAAGAGGGGAGGTGGACTAGGATGGGACTGGAAGCAGGAAGGTAGTGTTATTGTTCCTCTTCTTTGTCCTCCTCCTTCTGGCTTTTGAGACAGAATCTTGCCTGTTGCTCAAGGGAGCTGTGACCGGCTGATCTGCCCCTCAGCCTCCCAATGCTGCATCATGCACTATACCCTGCCTGGCTCCCAGTGATAGTTTAGATATAATTTGCTTTAGAGCTTAACTTTTATGGCCATGGGAAGTAATTTTGGGGGCGGGTGTTGAGACAGGGTTTCTATGGGTAGCCCTTGCTGTCCTGGAACTAGTTCTGTAGACCATACTGGTTTTGAATTTACCAAAGTCCACCTACCTCTGCCTCCCGAGTGCTGGGATTAAAGGCGTGTGTCACCACCTCCCGGTGGGAGGTAATTTTTTGTGACCTTTAATCCCAAAGTGGGGTTGTGGTTCACTCTTCCCTTGGCAGGTCTGGGTGGTGCCATCCATTTCCTGCCCACTCTTGCAAGGCTATGTAAGGACAGCTGGTGACCTCCTCTTAGTGTGAAGTTACTGAATTCTTCAGAAGTTTACCGACTGATGTGTGTACATCTCAAGAGGCCAGCTGGAGCCAAACAGTATGTCCTCTTCCTTTCTGCGGAACTGGTATTGAATGTATGGCCTTTTGCATGCTAGGCAGATACTGTAAGACTGGTCCCCACCCCCAGTCCCAGGAGGGCTCTCCTGGATTGCATTCATTCTTTAGTTCATTGTGCTGGGGATAGACCCCAGGCCCAGGCACATGCTGAACAAATACTCCACCACGGAACTCCAACACCTAGCCAGATTTCAATCTGGTGAAGTCAGGACTGGAAGCAGACTCGGATGGGTTAGGCTGTCTGCTTGGTGCCCTGAACCTTGTGGCTGAGAAGGCTTGTCCAGCCACCAGTTACTTCGATTCTCCCACAGAGCACAGAGAGTGTTACCAGTCCCTACACAGAAGATTGGTGATAGTCTCTTTAAGACTGTGTAGATTAAGGGTAAAGTTGAAAGGCAATGAAGACCTTGGTCCTGGGCAACCCGTCTTGGGGGATCCCTTCCGTATGTAGGGAGCTGTCGGTCTACTTCTTTTTTTTTTTTTAAAGATTTATTTATTTATTATGTATACAACATTCTGCCTCCATGTATGCCTGCATGCCAGAGGAGGGCACTAGATCCCAGTACAGATGGTTGTGAGCCACCATGTGGTTGCTGGGAATTGAACTCAGGACCTCCAGAAGAGCAGCCAGTGCTCTTAACCGCTGAGCCATCTCTCCAGCCCCGGTCTACTTCTTATTAAAACCTGAAAGCCCTCCACAAGTCACCTAGGGCCTGTTTAACTTTGAAGACTTGTCCCTTCCAAACTCCTGCTGCATGGGGACCACAGCTGACCTGCAGCACTGGGTGGGGCTTTTCTTACAGGACACTTCTGTTGGCTGGAGGAAGGGGGAGTTGGGGAGAGCGGCTGTGGGGCCTAGGTAAGATGCTCACTAGTGCCCTGTGCACCACGAAGATGTCGGGATAGGGGTTCTGCCCATCGCAGCCACCAGCAGCTACACTCTCTTCTGCTCTGGTCTGCCAGGAAGTACCTGGTACAACGTCACGATTATTGAGCAAAGGCAGTGGACGCCAGGCCTGTCACCCCTTTCGGGGGGTGTGGCCACGGGAAGAGACCCCACCCTAACTGCCTCATGCCCACCAGGCTCCAGGAGTTTCTCTAGGCCCTGTGTAATGTCACCATTTTCTTTCAGCAACTGGTTTAGCATAGGCTGCACATACAAACCCCACATTAGGGACTGGGAATGTGGCTCAGTGGTACATTGCATACTTAGCCTGCATGAGATCCTGGTTTTGACCCACTGGCACCGGAACAAACAAACAAGTAAAGAACCACAGGGAACACTAGAGAGTAAAAAGGAAACAGCAAAGTGTTTGCTCTTGTGGATATTCTTAAGGTGGTTGGAAAAGGATCTGCCCACAAGATAGCCAAGAATAGAGAAACATGGTACGAGTTGGAGAGATGGCTCAGCGGTTAAGAGTACTGGCAGTTCTTCTGGAGGTCCTGAGTTCAATTCCCCACATGGTGGCTTGCAACCATCTGTAATGAGATCTGGTGCCCTCTTCTGGCCTGTATGATTCATTTATGTATGCAGACAGAGCACTATATAATAAAGCAATAAATCTTTTTTAAAAAAGAAAAAAGAAACATGGTGAAGGATTTATGTACAAACCCACAGGCTTTTAAGGATGCAGAACAGTGGGAACTATTCTGAAGAAAAAAGATTCTAGTGTTAGTGTGTATGTGTGTCCGCTGCTGCTGAGGTGCCCCCCCCCCCCCGCAAGTGTATTCCAGCAAACAGAAACCCCTCCCAGTCCGGTCCTGGGGGATTTGTGTGAACTCAGCTGGCTGTGGCCAAGTAGTGTAGGCCTTAGCGTACATCTTGTAACACAGTGCTGCCGGGAAGGCCCTCACCCCAGAGGTGTTCCACCGACCAACCAGGGTGGGCTCGAACCTGTGAATCCATAAGGTCTCTAGCTGACTTGGCTGTAAGTGGAGCCGCCATGTGCCCTTGGGGATTGTAACCAGAGCTCTCAACCCATCGAAGATGCCAGCCGAAGCCGTCCACCCCATATCCCACACTAAACACCCCTCACCACACATGTACCGCAAACCCTAAACCCGCCCACCTCCACAAACCACATGTGACACACCACGCCCCTTACACACTACACAAATACCACAGACCCCACCCCAGCCCACAAACCACAGATATTTCATACTACCCCCACAAACCACACACACCTCATTCCATTCTTGTATACCACATAGGCATCATATACCACCCCTTACAAAGGCCCCATATTACTTCCCTAGCTACACACACAGTCCACCCCAACCCCGCCCCCAACATGGAAACACATTACATGTACCATATACAGTCCCATATCGTAACACATGCAAATTCACTACACCCACATACCCACACAGGACCCATTTAATCTGGGTTTGGGTATGAATCTGATGGGGACTTAGAATCTGCGACTTGGGGCAGCCATGTCAGTGAGCTATTGAGCAGGCGAGAGGTCCTGATGGGGCTCACTGCATGTCCCTGCCATTAGAGGCAAGCTGCGTCATCACCTCACTTGGGCATGGCTGTGCCCAAGAGCAGAGTCCTCTGGCTGAGCCGTCACCAACAGTCTCGTACCGGCCCTCCTACCTCACTGCTGAGATTTATTGATCTCATTTTCAGATAGGGAAAACGGCTACAGGTAAGCAAAGTGATGAGCCAGAGATAAAGCAGCCAGGGCTCTGGGCAGCTTAAGTGTTCAATAAATCCGCTGCCTGAATCGCAGGCCAGGATGGACACGGGGAATGTAGGCAGCCATATTCCTCCAACGCTGGTCAGGCAGCAGGACTTGGGGGCCTGGGCAAGACAGCAAGATGGCAGTGACTGTTTGTTCCCTTTGCTGGGCCAGCCAAGAGAGAGGTACCCCACCCCAATTTCCTGAGTCTCTGACTCCTCTACTCCTCTGTCCAGCTGCTCTGGTAGGAGGTCACCGCAGGGCACAGTGAATTCTCTGGCCCCTTGGAGCTGCTTGTGCAGCTGCAAAGGTTCCATCTAGATGGGGAGAGCAGAGTAGCCGCCAGCATCCAAAGGGCAGCCAGGGGCTAGGGAGGTGGCTCAGTCAGTGAGGGGCTTACAAGGACCTGAGTTTGATACCCAGGGCCCATATAAAAACAAAGAAACAAGAAACAAGAACAACGAAGTGAACTGGCATGTTCTTAAAATCCCAGCCCTGTGGAGACAGGCAGGCAGATGCCCGAGGTGGATGGGCCCATCAGCTGAGGCTACCGGTAGGGTTCCAGGCCAGTGGGGGACCCTGCCGCAGTTCTAAGCCTCTGTACTGCCACCCTGTCTCATGCCACTTCTTCCCGGGCTCTCTGGAGCTCAGCGGGATGCCTTAGCTAGAATCCTCGTGAGGGAGGAAGACAGAAATGCCAGCTCTGGAAAACCTGGTCAAGTGGTCACAGCGTGTCTCCTGTGCCGTCTCACTCTGACGCCTAAAACCGACTGGTTGTTCTGGAGCCAAGGTTAATTTCTTCCGCCTGTAATTCCCCACGTCTTGAAAAAGCAGTGGCCATCAGAGTCAAGGGCAGCCATACTGGTATGGTCACAGCTGCCTCGGGGTCACCCTAGCCGGAGCCTCCTGGGAACAGCTTTCCCATTTCAGGGTAAGGGGCTGCCTGGTGTCTGTCTTGCTCCAGTCTCTCTGCAGTAGTTGGCTCCGGGCTTTGTTCTCCCAGGGGTGGGGGCAGCGAAGGCGGTGCAGTGAGGGAGCCAGGCCCCGCCAACTGCTTCTCTCAAGCTCCAAGGTCTCTGGAAGGTAGAAGTATCAATGTGGGGGTGAAAAGTGGGAGGTGGCCGGGAAGGAGGGTGGGGGTGCCCTAGGGAGAGGGAGAGCTTGCTAAGTTGGGGCCTGACCAGAAGCCATGGGGAACAAGCTGTGCCCAGAGGCAGAGAGGGTAGGCAGTTCTGGACCCAAGCCAGGAGCAGGTGGCCGTTAGAAGCCAGGCTCCTAGCCCATCCTCGAGAGGCCCCGCAGGAGCTCTGGCCCCTTTCCCTCCGCCAGCTGTGCAGCCTGGCATGGAGTCGTACCCAGGAGGGCCTACTGCGCATGCAGCTGCCCAAGGGACTGGATGCATGACTCATTCTCCCGCTTGCTAATCAGTCCCCTGTCCTCTGCCTGGCTTCTCTCACAGCCTGCCGGCCCCTGCAGGAAAGCATGCCCATCTGACACCTACCGCGTGCCCTCAGCTCTCCTGGCCCATTCATCTGCCCTTCTGGCGGCATCTACGCTGTGCAGTCTCCGTGCCCAGCCTGTCTCCTGCTGTTCTTTCTTGTCTTTCCAGGGTATAGTGTGCCCTGTCCCATCCAGTTCCTTCAGGGTGAATCTACCCAGCAAGCAGGCTGTGCTAAACCAGGAAGCCTTCAAGTAGCCTTTCCAACCACCTCAGCACACGGGACAGGATGCCCAGCCTGGAAACATCTTTGGAGTGAATAGCAGAGTGTAGTGGTCAGCACCTACCTTCTCAGTTCTTCCCACGACTCCTCTCAAGGGAAACAAGGACTAGAACAATCTAACCCAAGCTGGCAATGGAGACCCTGAGAATATCAGATGACATCCATGATGGGGTGCCACGAAGCCAGCCGGGTGGGAAGGAAGGGAAAGAGGAAGCCCCCTCGGCTGGTTCCTGGCAGATAGGCCCTGGATGGCCGCACCCAGCAAGGGCGCTCCACACCTTCTGGGCTTCTGCAGAATGAGGCAGTTGATCAGCTTGAGCTCCAACCATTCTAAGCTTTCAGAGTCATGACAAGAAGGGGGAATTCTCACGGAAAAGCTGGAGCACTGAGAAAAGCCAACACTACTTGTGTGTTTTCCTTCATAAATATGAACAGAGCCTGTCTTTTAAAAAATATTTATTTATTATGTATGCAATGTTCTGTCTGTGTATGTCTGCAGGCCAGAAGAGGGCACCAGACCTCATTACCGATGGTTGTGAGCCACCATGTGGCTGCTGGGAATTGAACTCAGGACCTTTGGAAGAGCAGGCAATGCTCTTAACCACTGAGCCATCTCTCCAGCCCCCAGAGCCTGTCTTAGGACACAGATTTGGCTTCACAGGCCTGCAACTTGGGCAGGCTTATGGGACCCTGCCCTTGGGAAGAGCTTGGCTTGGTTTAATGCTCCTCTGTGGCTGTCTTGATGGTCTACAAGGAGCTCCACTTAAAACTTTGCTCAAGACCTGTGAATTACACAACTGATGTAGCTCAGAATACTTAGACAATTGGTCAACAGGAAACACTATGGACACACGTGCAGTTGACCTCTGAATGACAAAATCCTCAGACGTTTCCTCACTTCCAGTGCCCAAAGAAAGAGAGTGAGCTGCTTAGCAAAGTGCTCGGTGAGAACGACATCTTTCAGCTGGGCTGACCAATCCTACATCCACAGCAGTTCATCAACGCTGGAAATGAGGCACCGTCAAAGCTCTATGCACACATTCAGACACATCTCTTAGTGACAGACTGCTATGCCATATTATATCCATCCATAGTGCCAGGGGTTAGCAGCTGGCCATGGCATGACCATGGAAAACTGAAACATTTCCCAGACTCCCTTGCAGCTAGATGTGTCCATGGGATAAAGTGCTGATCAATAGGATGTGTGTGGAAGTAACTGTTACCACTGATACTTTAAGAAACAGCTGATGTGTTCCTCTCTTGTTTTGTTTATTGAGACAGGGTTTCCCTGTATAGCCCTGGCCATGCTAGAACTAGCTCTGTAGACCAGGCTGGCCTCGAACTCGGAGTTTCACCGACCTCAAACTCAAGAAATCCACTTGGCACTGCCTCCTAAGTGCTGGTATTAAGACGTGTGCCACCACCACCTGGTGTGCTCATTTTCTTTGGGGTTGTAGTTTATTCTCGTATATCTGTATACAATTTGTGTGCTGTGCCCAGGGAAGCCAGAAGAGAGCACTGAGTCTCCTGGAACTGGAGCTACAGAACGCTGTGAGCCATCATGTGGGTGCTAGGAACCAAATCTAGACCCTCTGCAAGAAGAAATGCTTTTAATCACTGAGAGTTCTCTCTCCAGCCCCTTGGGTTGTAGTTTTGACTTCTACTATAGCAGAAAAGTTTTAAACCCTTGGATTACAAAGTCAGAAAAAAAATATTGTTCACCTTATTGAACGTTCCACAGTAGAAATTTATAGAGGGGATTAGCAGTAGATAACTGCTGTCTAACTCCCGATTCCTCCAACAGAAAGGGAAGGTCGGTGCACCATTTCTGTGCGGGAGAAACACAAGGAAGCAGGTGAGTCCCCTCGTGTGTGGACAACAGCAGAGTGGGTAAGGATATACTGCAAGATAGGACTCTATTGCAGGAGGGCAAGGAACGGAATTGTGTTAGGGACACCTTGTTGCTGTGACTCAAGACCCTACAGGAGAGGAGAGGTTTACTCTTACAGCTTGATGACCTGATCTGTCCTGGGAGGAAGGCCTGGCCGTGGGAATGTGAGGCAGCTGTTTGCTCCCATTTCAACAGAAACGAGACAGGAAGCACGGCGGAGTTGTAAACCTCCCAGCCTATGCTGGCCCCATCTCCTCCCATAACAGTGTCATCCTCTGTGGTTATATACACACGGGGTGCTGCCCTTTATATTCAAACCCCAGCAGTTATGGAGAGGCAACATCTGGACAGATCTTACTATAGACAGGAAAGAGTACCACTGGCTGCCACCCCAGCTCCAGGGAACCTGAACGCCCCCTTCTGGCCTTTGTGGGTACCTGCAATCCGTACTTACCCACCCACAGAAATGTGAACATGTACACACATTATTTAACTTTTTGTCTCTTTTTTTTAATCAAATATCTCTTCATTAAATAGCAGTTTATTTGATTAGTTTGTGGAAACATTTTACAGCAAACTATTAATTAAAAATAAATTTTATTTTTGCTTCTAATTTTTTGTCTCTTTATATTCCATAAAACATTACAGAAAAGCTTGTTTCAATAAAGACTATCATTTTAGCAACTCTGCCACTAATGAATTTCTGAATAAATTTTAAGAGCAAATACCGTCTTTAAATTTCTTTTTCTTTTCACAAAAACAGAACTATTAAAAATGAAGGCAAATTTAAAAAAATAAAAAGAAATTTTAAAAATGATGGACAAATTAGTTAAAAATTTAAAGCATTCTTTTCAACTTTTAACTTTATAATAGATTACAAGATTCTTACGAAACAAATATAACATTTGTTTCAGTATATGTCCTTAAAAGATAGACTTATAAGTATATAAACAACTACATAATAAAGAACTTCCAAATATATCCTGTAAGAATTTTTTTCTTGTTTTTTTTCAAGACAGGGTTTCTCTGTAGCTTTAGAGCCTGTTCTGGAACTCACTTGGTAGACCAGGCTGCCCTCGAACTCACAGAGGGCCACTTGCCTCTGCCTCCCGAGTGCTGGAATTAAAGGTGTGCACCACCACCGCCTGCGTCTGTAAGAAATTCCAAGGCTGGACCTTGGTAGCACATGTCTTTAATTCCAGCACACGGGAGGCAGAGGCAGGTGGATCTCTGAGTTCTAGTTCAGCCTCATCTACAAGGTGAGTTCCAGGACAGTAAATGTTACACAGAAAAACCCTGTCTTGTAAAATAAAACCAACCAACCAACCAAACAAACAAAAACCCCCATTTTTTTAAAAAATAAAATGAGTTCTTCTAAAAAGTAATATACGCCGGGTGGTGGTGGTGCAAGTCTTTAATCCCAGCACTTGCGAGGCAGAGGCAGGAGAATCTTTGTGAGTTCAAGGCCAGCCTGGTCTACAGAGTGAGTTCCAGGATTGGTTCCATAGCTACAGAGAAACCAAGAAAAAAAAGTAATATACATTTGACAAGCACTTAAAATAATGAACACCAACAGTCCTCTAGATTCTTACCTGAACAAGTGAGTTTAAACTTGTATATTCTCTATTAACTAAAGGTGTCTTAGTTAGGGTTTCTATTGCTGTGAAGAGACACATGGCAACTCTTACAAAGGAAAATGTTTGAGTTGGCTTACTTATAGTTCCTAGGTTCAGTCTGTTATCATCATGGAGGGACATGGCGGCGTGCAGGCAGACATGGTGCTGGAGAGATAGCTGAGAGTCCTACATCTTGCAGGCAACAGGAAATGGTTTGAGGGTCACACTGAGCAAAGTTTGAGCGAGAGACCTCAAAGCCTGCCCCCCAGGGACACACTTCCTCCAACACGGCCACACTTCCTATTAACACCACTCCCTAGGAGCTTATGGGGCCAATTCCATTCAAACTACTACAATGTGCATGGTTTCAGAGAATTAGCTACTTCTGTCCAGCCCCTCCTCAACCTACAGTCTTTTCAAAGCTGCAGGAGTACTAACAAGGGGTCACTCTATACTTAGGAGAACCACCACAGCCATTCAAACTACTACAATGTGCATGGTTTCAGAGAATTAGCTACTTCTGTCCAGCCCCTCCTCAACCTACAGTCTTTTCAAAGCTGCAGGAGTACTAACAAGGGGTCACTCTATACTTAGGAGAACCACCACAGCATCTCTAGGGGAAATATGAGCGGACTCACTGCAACTTACTGACTCGGTACTGCACACTAGGATGGGTTTTTGTTAATGGTTACACTACTTGAGGTTAAGAAAGTATCTTTGGGGCTGGAGAGATGGTTCAGAGGTTAAGAGCACTGGCTGCTCTTCCAGAGGGCCTGAGTTCAATTCCCAGCAACCACATGGTGACTCACAACCATATATGGAGAGATCTGGCGCCCTCTTCTGTCAAGGAGGTGTCCAGGCAGGCAGAACTCTACAGAGAAATTTATCTTTTTTAAAAATAAAAACCATCTTCAGTCCTTTTTTCATCCTTAGCACCTAGCATAAATTACCTTAATATTGGGTGGATTAATAGTGAATAAATGCATATTGTGGCTGGGACCGGAGGCACAGGACTATAATCCCAGCTACTTAGGAGGGTGAGGCAGAATTATGAATTCAGGGTCAGGTTGTAGCAATTTAGCAAGACTCTCCGATTTTAAAAGGGTGTGGTGGGGCACTGGTACGGCAGTTGGTGAATGGTTCTTGTCAAGCATGTGCAAGCCTGAGCTGGATTCCCAGTGATACAAAAATAAAAGTTAATAACACAATAAACCCACACAATGAACACTTTTAGATCCAACTACTTTTGTGTTGATTATATTCTTAGAATAAATTTCCCTGCTATCAATGAATCATATTTGGCATTGCATATTACAGCAGATTGTATTTTCCAAAGACAGCCACGCAGATGTCCATGTGCCTATGTTTTTGGTGAGTAAAATCTACCATCTAGGTTACCTACTTGTAACGCGGGGCATTCTTCTCCGCGGTGTTGTAGGTTGGTAGAGGGCTATGCCCTTCCCCTTGAAGCTTTGTTCCTGCCTTGGCAGAAACAGCAGAAGAAATGCTGGAACTTCCAGGGCTTTGAAGTTCCTGTCTCCCTTGCCTTCTTTTCTCAAGGCACTGTCTTTGGATTTCAGCCAGCACACTATGAGGAAGACCAAGTAGCACACAGAGGCTGGGTGTGGGTACTCTGCGAATGTCCTTCCTGTGACAATCCTCGGTAATGGGCACCAACTGCTGGACCCCGAGTGCACAGCCTATGCTCGTCTTCCAAGCCCAGACACTGTGGTGCAGACAGAACCTGTCCCCACTTAGTCTGCACCCCCGACGCTGGGAGAAGTGAAGAACAGTCAGGGTTCGACTGGAACACACGCAGGTCCACTTTTGTACTGGCTACAGTCACCAGCCGTAGAGGAGTGTGACAGATTCCCCGTGAGTCCATCCTTCTCCCCAGATCAAACTTGACATCTGCACTCCTTGAGGGGGAATCAATCATTTATTGTTGCTCCCAGTTCTTAGCAGAGTCTCTAGTTGGCACTAGGTGTGGGTGTGTTCGTGTATTTGATCAAAGTACCAGTGTCTGTAAGATTATGGCCGGGTCACACTGGACTTGGTTTCTCCAATCAAAGAAAGCATCTCAGAAAGCCAGTATCTGGTGTCTACATGTGCCATGGTGTGTGCACACACACACACACAACACAGATAAAAGTCATTTAAAAAGTGTCAGTGAGGGAGCTGTGCAGATGTCCGTTTCATGACCCTCCTAGGACAGATGCTCTAGTCTCATTCAGGGCACATGATCACGGTGTCCTGGACCGGATGAGAGCGTCCTCATCCTCACTGCATCTTCCCCCACCTAGCACTGACTGAGATGGCACTCGAGATGCTGAGCCCAGGGACCCACAGCTCCAGATGGCCTTGTTCTTCACAGCCATCTGCGGACCTTTCACTACTGAATCCATTCTCCTATCATCCAGTGAAGTGGTAGAGGGGGTGGAGCCCTCCAGCCTATCCTACGGATCTGGATTCAGCTTCTCTCCTCAACCACCCTGGTCACTGTGGCATCCTCTGTGGCCTTCAGCACAGAGGTGCATTCACAGCACACAAAGCTCAGTCAACGGTTTATATAGCCCAGTTATTAACTCAGCAGATACTTACCGAGCACCTCACATGCATTTGGTCTAAGACTTCCAAGGACTCTGTCTATGGGAGACCGATTTTCCTCCATTTGTTCAAGGAATGCCTGCCAGGAGGGTCATGAAAGACACCTGCAGACCCTACGCTGACAAGTTTTGGAAATGACATTTATTCGTGTGTATGTGGGCACACACACCATTGCACACGTGGGCAGAGGACGACTTGCAGGAGTCAGGTCTCTTCCACCATGTTGGGCCTGGGGTTGAACTCAGTTGGTCAGGCTTGGTGGCAAACACCTTTACCCATTGAGCCATCCCACCTTCCCCCCACTGACATTAAACAGCCCTGGCAGTGGGTGCGCTGGGAGGGAAACCGATGTAATGAGCTCAGATACAGCACTGGGTTCAAATGAATGAGCTGCTGGCTACACAGAAACATCTGTCAGCATCCATCAAAGGACCGTGTTAGGACATGGTTTTTCCTCCTAGTTTGATCCAAGCCACTCAGCACAGAGAGATCTGAGCACTGCTTTAAGGTCCTTCACTCCAGGAATCCCTAAGACAGCATCCAAAAGCCGTTCATTAAGAAGCTGTGGAGAAGGCTGACCTGAAGGGAGTCCATTGTGCTGAGCTGACTGGGAAGGACGGTCAACTCATGAGGGCAGCCATGCAAACCCTCCTCAAAGCCCCAGCTCTGGGGCCCATGGCTTCAGGTCTCCCCCTAGTGAGCAGGACATGTCCAGCCATGAGGTGGTCGGGTGATACCCTTCCCGTAAAACACACAAGGGGCCTTTCTTTGTAGCTGGAGACTCAGCCAAAACCATCAGAGCTGTTCTCGAGCCATTTATTGAGAAAGTTGTGCCTGGTTGCTGCCCTCACCGGGCCAGACTGCCACCTTCTAACTTTCCCCTGTGGGAAACAGCTTATGAAAGCAGTCTGATTCGGGGCTGTTGTTTTTTCCTTCTAGTTTAGAAGCGGAAGGAAAGGGGCCATTTCCTTGGTACGCCAGAAAGCTCAGCCTGGGCAGCCAGGGCTGGGTGTGTAAGGAGAGCGGAGGGCGGAAAGGCTGGGAGTGCAGTGGAGGTGGGATGTGAGCCACCAACGCCACTAAAGATGTACGCCCCAGTAAGTCCAACACAAGAGTTGTTTTCCAATACCAAGAGAGCTGATTTGGGTACTTTGAAAGACTCTGCCCTTCTCCTTACTAAAAGCACTGTCGGCTCCTTCACTTCTAGTCTACCTTACAATCAGAAATCAGTGTGGAGCCAGGCACGGTGACGTACACCTGTCTGCAATCCCAGCACCATAGGGGCCAAGGCTCCTGGATTTCACGAGTTTATAGTAAACATGGACTACACAGTGACACTGTGCTTTTAAAAAAGGCAGTCGGTGATGGCACACGCCTTTAATCCCAGCACTTGAGAGGCAGAGGCAGGCGGATCTCTGAATTTGTGGCCAGCCTGGGATACTGAATGAGTTCCAGGACAGCCAGGGCTAGGCAGAGAAACCCTGTCTTGAAAAACAAAAAACAAACAATTGCTTTGCTGCAACAGTATTCGTTCGTTCTGGCAAGTGTCTCTCCTAAGGAGATTCTGGAATATTCACTTTGGTTTTAGGGGCAGGGCTCAACTTATTTACTTATGGAGACAGGGTCTGTCTGTGGAGAATGAGCTGGTTTCAGCCTGCCTGCATAGCACTGGAATTAAAGGCATGGGACACCACGTGAGTGGCAGGAAGTATCTGTGGGGTCAATCCTAACCTTGGTGGTGGACTTGGGCCACTCCCACCTTGCATGGGCCTCTTCTTCCTGACTCCATGGGATCCATCACAAACCCTCATTCATTCAGGGTAGAAAAAAAATAGAATTACTGATATCTACTGAGACCCAGCTCACGCCTGATAATGTATCTGGTTATTCTACAGACTTGGTGGGCAGCTTACTCGGCAGTCAGTGGGGCCCTGGTTGTGCCTTCCCACCCTAGGTGGTCAGACAAGACAGGCCTCCCAGAAGCCTTCCTTCCAGAGAGCCTGCTAATGTTCAGATTCTGACACAGGCCAGCCAGACTCTGCTAGGTCCTCACTGCTGTCTTCTCGGGGACAGAGTGCTGCTGTGGCCACATCCCAGGCTGCTGAGGAAGCCTGCACAGCACATGGACTTGGTCCTGGGGCATCACTAACTGACTTACTTTCTCAGCAGTGCTGTGTAGCAGATACGGGTCTGGGAATACTTCTGCATTAGGAAAGCCTGTGTCTGATTGGCTTTCCTGGGGTACCTCTAGCCATAAAAGGTATCCCTGAACAGTGTCCCCAGCTCCTACTTGTCACCCACAGTCCTTGTGTGAAGAAAGCCATTCAGCCATTTCCAAATCTGTTGGTAGAAAAGCTGATTGCCGAAGGACACGGGTCTCAGTTTCTAGAGGAAAATGTTGGTTAGCTGGCATGGTTAGGACCGGATCCAAACAGGTTTAGTCAGAGTGAGTCTCACGGGGGGGGGGGGGGGGGGGGGGGAAGGGGCTTGTAACAGGAACATTCCCAAAGAGCGCAGAGGAAGGGATGAGCAGAGACAGTCAAAAGAATGGCACAGGAGGAAGCAGGAAACAGCCTACACTGGCTAGAGATATGGGGACAGAAGGCCCAGCTGGGGCCAGATTGTGGAGGGCTTTAAATGTCAGGCTAAGAAATTTATCAAGGGAATGAAACGATCAAACAGGTGCTTCAGGAGGATAAATTTGAAGCGAATGTGCAGGATGAACAGGAAAATCTGGAATCATGGCAACAATTAAAAAGCTATGAGATTAATTAGGCCGCCGCAGCAGCCCTGGGTGAGTTAATAAGGGTGTAAATGAAAGGAGTGTGGCAGAAACGGAAGGGACAGCTGCAAGACACATTGTGAACAAAGGACGGGTAAGGTCTGCTGCCTGATTGGACCGGGGACCCAGGGAGCTCCAGCGTCACAGTTGTAGGCTTGGGCGACTGGTGGTACGATGGGCAGAGAGAAGGGTGTTCAAAGACGTGCCTGGAGTCAGATGCAGGGCCACAGGGTGCCAACCGCAGATGCCTGACCGGAGCTCAGGAGAGAGGTAGTACATATTAACGAATTTGGGAATCAGGCTGAGCAATGACGCGTGAAGCTGTAGAATGAACATGCTCACCGAGGAGACTGTCCAGTGGAGCAGAGGACCAAAGGCTGCCTGCCTTCTGTGGCTGTCACACAGGAGGGTCCGTTACTGCAAAGCCACAGTGAGAAAGGCCACTCTGCCGACCTTTTTGCCATTCAAATATCAGCTTGAAGAATATATTAGTTTGAGAAAACCAAGTAACGTAGCACATTTGTCTCAGTGGAAACTAAATTATGAATGCCTTTAGCATGCTCTAAAACAAATTTGGTTTAAGTAAAGGCTGGTATTGATAAAGAAAAGATAAATGTCACCGTGAACATCATCTAGATTCATGGATCTGAGTTAAGCAATAAAAAGGAACACGTGACACATATCCTAGGGCTAACATTTGATTTGCGGTATTAGTAGATATTGACTCATTTTAATACAAGAAATTGCTATATCGGAGGCTGGGGATATAGCTCGGTGGTACAATGTTAGATGTACCCTGGGTTCAATTCCTAGTAATAAAAACAAAAACCCAAACAGAACAAAAAAATGATGTTATATTTGCAGCACATTTTCTGTATAATAAATTCAAACTATTTCATCAGTGCAGATAATTATTTTATTGTTTTACCTTTATGCAAGGTTATTACTATGTAGCCTGGTTGGCCTTGAACTAATGATCCTCCCACCTCATTCTCATGCGCAGTTGAGGTTCCCGGCCTATCCCACCATGTCTTTACCAAATCTGTTTATTTATAAAGAAGTTGCTATAAGAACTTTACAGCAACCCACACTAAGTATATAGACAACTTTTCTTTTTACACAGTCAAGTATTCTTACATGCATTTATTATATGATATATTTTGATGGTTACCATACAAACAAGGCTGGTGGTATTTGATGCACTGTTAATTCTCTGGGGCTTTTAGTACAGTCTATGCAGTTGTACCCTCTATAGCATAGGAACCGATTCCACGGTATTCAAAATCACAGATTTAAATTGTAACATGTCCTTATATTTATTTAGTGAGTTAAGTGACATGTTCTTTTGTTTTTTTAGGTATGAAATTTTTTTTCTAAATTCTTCTTTCTGTCCCATACCAGATGGCTCTTGACATGAGACAGAAACTCTGAATTTTTTTCTTTCTTTTTTTAAGTTTATTTAAACTTTTTTTCCAAGTGATATGTTCTTAAATGGGGTATTAGCACCTATTGAGAGCTATTGACAGTGCCTTTCTTTTGAAAATCACCTTTTAAGCTTACGGTCAACCTTCTTAACTTAAAAAAAAAATTTCAAACCATACAAAATGGGATGCACACATCACTTGTCTAAACACAGGTGATGGAAGCAATCTTTAAAGACACATGCGACTATTAATTAGTTCATATGCACCTAAGACAAGATGGAGCACCAATACGCTATACTCCACCTAAAAACCAGACATGGGAAGGCTATACCATTGGGATCTCAGAGAAGGGAGTGGTAGGATGCCTAATGATGCCCTACAGGGACTCAGGTTCAGGCCCCAGCACACAGACATACAGAGACAGACAGACAGACACCCACACCCACGCACACATGCCCTCTTCCCACAGTGGGCAGGAAAGAGGTGCTAATCAAAGCAGTAACAGTTTTCTTGATGTCCTTAGTCATTTAACTAAAGTTTAATTTTATCAGCTAAATTTAATGCAAGTGTGACCTTTCAAGACCAATATTATCAAATCTCTTTTAATATTAAAAAAAAAATCCAACAGGGGTCTGGGGAGAAGGCTCAGCAGGATTAAGTACTACATCACTTAGAAATTAATTTCATTTCAGCTTTAGGCCGACTTGTAGAACACTGGGGAAATACAGAGACACAACAAAGAAAGCTAGCAAGGTTCATTTTGAGTACTTACACTACTATACAACAATGAAATAGTTAGTGATGGTGAAGGATGAAGGGTCGATTCTCACTGGAGTTACAATGGAGAGGATGCACTAGGTCACACCAGGGTTGGGGTTTTAGAGTCATCCAATGGAATTACTATTTTGTGGGGTAGAAAACACAGGTGCTGTTATATCATAAGAAGCTTCCTGAGAGCGAGTGCGTTCTTGTTACATCTAACAAGTCTGCAGAGCACACATCCTATTTCAGAAGAGGCGCTTACTCGTAGATGTTGGGCTCCAACTTCTTCCAGGACAAATAAAACCAAAGTCCAAA
Source organism: Arvicola amphibius (assembly GCF_903992535.2). Taxonomy (NCBI): domain Eukaryota; kingdom Metazoa; phylum Chordata; class Mammalia; order Rodentia; family Cricetidae; genus Arvicola; species Arvicola amphibius. The sequence continues at coordinate 177,554,460 of NC_052048.2, forward strand.
TGTTTGAGATTAAATGATGGACTACTCTCCAAAAATCCATAAAATATTCACACCAGAGAGCCCAAGATTAACTCTCCTACAAAGAAAGAAAGAAAGAAAGAAAGAAAGAAAGAAAGAAAGAAAAAAAGAAAAAAGCTTTAGTTGAATTGCTTGTGCAAGTATCTAAGGTCTGGTTCTAGTAAGAACACTGTCTAACGAGACCAGCTGAAGTGACTCAGCAGCAGAGCCAGCCACACAGCTCAGCAGGGGAGTTCAAGTACTGGTGACGATTCTAGGAACTGTTTAAAAGATATGTTTAGAAACAATAGGTTTATAGGGTGCTGAAAATTAATTTTTCAGTCAATGGTGGCGGCGCACACATTTAATCCCAGCACTTGGGAGGCAGAAGAGGCAGAGATCTCTGAGTTCGAGGCCACCCTGGTCTACAGCACTAGTTCTAGGACAACCAGAGCTACACAGAGAAACCATGTCCCCCCAAGTCCCCCCAAAACAAAAAACCCACAATCCTCCTGCCTCAGTTTCCAATGCTGGGATTATAGGTATATACCACCACAGCTGGCCTTAACTATCTGCTACGTTTTTTTTTTTTTTTTAAAAAAAAGCATTTAAAAGGATTTATTGTTTTATTTTTAAAGATTTTATTTTTATTTTATGTGCATTGGTGCTCTGTCTGTATGTTGTGTGAGGGTGACAGATTCCCCCAGAACTAGAGTTACAGACAGTCGTGAGCTGCCATGTGGGTGCTGGGAATTGAACCTGGGTCCTCTGAAGAGCAGCCAGTGTTCTTAACCACTGACCCACCTCTCCAGCCCCTCACTGTTTTATTTCTGTGTGTATGTACATTATGTTTCCTGAAGCATGATGAGCTGCCTGGTGTGGATGCTGGGAAGTCAACTTGGGTCCTGTGGAAAAGCAGCAAGTAATTTTAATTTCCAAGCTGGCTGAAAAATATTAATACTTTTAAAGAATTTTTTTCTTGATTAAAAAAATAAACCACGAGGGAGGATGAAGAGATGGCTCAGTGGGTAAAGACCTTTTTGTAACCATGAAGCCTAGAGGTCAGATCCTCAGCACTCCCGCAACTGCCAACTGGGCATGGCAGCTTGTCTGCAATCCCAGTGTGGGCACGGGAAACCTGGGCAAGTTGGCTAGCCAGCCCATCCAAATGTTGAACTCTAGGTTCAAGCGGGAAACCCCAATATACTGGATAGAATGTTGGGGGAAGATATACAGAATCAACTTCTGGTCTCTACACACACCCACATACATATACATGTGAACACACACACTGAAACATGCACACATACCACACATACATACACAGGTTAACAAACAAGAAATAAAAAAAATAAAAATGAAGATTTAGGGGCCGAGGGTGTACCTCAGTGGTAAAGAAATTGCCTACCTCGGTTCAATACCCAGCACACACACAAACACATACAAATAAAAAGAGATAAGCATTTTTAAACTATACAAGTTCTTTTTGGCCTTAAATTACTGCTCAATAAAGTTCTTGAGGGTTTTTTTTCTTTTTTTTTTCAAGACAGGATTTCACTGTGTAGCTCTGGTTGTCCTAGAAGTCACAGAAATCTGTCTGCCTCTGCTTCTTGAGTGCTGGGATTAAAGGTGTGTGCCACCACAGCCCAGTGAAGTTCTTTTTATGCATGCTATTAAAATCAATCAATTACTACATCAAAATAGTAATATGGATATTTAGAGGAAAATAAAAATTTCAGAGTGCAACAGAACACACCCAATGTTTTCTGCTGTCCATGAGTGTGTTCAAGGGTACACACATTCCCTCCCCCAACACACACCAATTTAAACTCCAGACTGGGAAACTGGGCATGATGGTGCTCTCCTGGAACTCTGGACGGAGGTGGAAACAGGAAGACGGTAAATTCAGGGACAGTGTGTGGAAAGTGAGGCATGGACTAAAACAAAACAAAACAAAACAAAAAAAAAACCCCAAAAATCTCTTCTAAAACATTAAGAAGTCCATGCTAGAGTCAGAAGATACTGAGCACGAACGAAGCTCTGGTTCACTGCGCAGCACTGCCAAATGTCCCAACGACCTAAGTCCTCACAAGCTAAAAGCTCAGCAGGTATTTAATATTTTCAATTTAATTCATCACATGCAAATAGTCTTTCAGGAGTCAAGCACAGTAGCACACACCTTTAATCCCAGTACTCTGGAGCCAGAGGACCTCTGAGCTCAAAGGCAGGACATCCAGGGCTACACAGAGAAACCCTGTCTCAAACAAACAAACCTCCAGCCTTTCAGAAACACTAAGTAGAATCAATGATTTTTTTCTTATTTAAATTTTAACTTTTTCCTGGGTCTGAGTGACGTAGGATATCCTTCTGTACACTACAAAATGTGTTGCTTTTGGACTGGAGAGATGGCTCAGAGGCTAAGAACACTGGCTGTCCTCCCAGAGGTCCTGAGTTCAATTCCCAGCAACCACATTGTGGCTCACAACCATCTGTAATGAGATCTGGTGCCCTCTTCTGGCCTGCAAACATACATGCAGACAGACACTGTGTACATAATAATAAATAAATCTTAAATTTAAAAAAAAATGTGCTGCTTTTATTGGCTGATGAATAGAACTGTTTTGGCCTATGGCAGGGCAGAATATAGCCAGGTGGGAAGGCCAAACTGAATACAGGGAGAAAGAAGGGAAAGTTGAGAGGGACGCCAGCCAGTTGCCTAAGGAGCAACATGCCAACAGACCAGTAATGCACGGCCACATGGCAATACTTAGAGTAATAGAAATGGGTTAATTTAAATGTAAGAGCTAGCTAGTAATAAATCTGAGCCATCAGCCAAACTTTTTTTTTTTTTAATTTTTTTTTTATTTTTTTGGTTTTTTGAGACAGGGTTTCCCTGTAGTTTCTAGAGCCTGTCCTGGAACTAGCTCTTGTAGACCAGGCTGGCCTCGAACTCAGAGATCCTCCTGCCTCTGCCTCCCGAGTGCTGGGATTAAAGGTGTGCGCCACCACCGTTTTATAATTAATATTAAGCCCCTGAGTAGTTATTTGGGGGGCAGGAGAGAAACTTCCGGTTACATCTAAATGTTGTGCCTGCATGTATGTATGTGTATTGTGTGCATGCCTACTGTCTGTGGAAGCCAGAACAAGGTGTCATATCCCCAGGAACTGGAGTTAGACAGCTATGAGCTACCATGGAGGCTCTGGAAATTTAACCAGGGCTCTTAATAACTGAGCCATCTCCAGTTTCAACAACGATTTTGTATATTAACAATACACTTGCTGCAAATTACATATCCCAATCTATATATGCACACACACACATATATATATATTTACAATGAAACCTTATGAGAAATTTTAGAAAAAAATATGTACCTACTGATACTGACAAATGCCTATGACACATCATAAAATTAAAAGTCAGCTCAAACAGGATAAGTTTGGGTGTAATTCATTTTTAAACAAGGTGAAAGATACAAACTCATTCCTCAGAGTTGTCTGGATAGTGAAAACCTGGCACTCTGGGCACTTTGTGCAGATCAATGGAGAGGCTGAATAGGAAGGTATTTTCATTTTCTGGTGTATACTGTTATGTCATTCAAGTATTTCTATATTAAACAAGCATTATTTTTGCAATTGAAAAATAATGAAAAACCTTCTTAGTTTAGATGCTTTCCGCAATGATTTTCCTTTTTAATCTTCCTTATATTGAAAAATACGATGCAAGAAATGAATAAGGGCTGGTGAGATGGCTGGGGGAAGGTAGCTGCCGCCAAGCCTGATGACCTGAATTTAACCCCCGACTGCCGTGGTAGTAGTGAACTGACTCCTGCAGCTTGTCTCTGACCTCCATGCGTGTGTCTTGGCGTCTGTACTCTCCTCCCCACGACAAACAAACGTCAGAAAAGTCAAGGCAGAGAACTGTCTCTGTCTATGAGCTTCTGCTGACATCTGTTGAATCTTTTACCTGTAACAAACACGTCTGGGACAGAGCTTTGCCTTCACTAAGGCAGTGCATTCCACAAGAGGAAGAGCGTGATGCCATGTGCACACACCGCTTCACACCAGTAGACACCCAGTGTGTGAACAGCATACAACTCATGTCAGCAGATAACTACCTCTTTCAGTGAAACCTGATACTCGATTTGCCTTTTAGGGTGATTCAGTTCACAAGTCATGCCCTCAGTATTGGTGGCACATGTACCCACGGCTACAGTGCTGGCAGCACACTCTGACATGCCCACCAGAGTGGAACCAGCCACAGATGTCCTCTGAAGCAAGTACTTCCCTTGACATTTCATTATTTTTAGGTGCTTTTTATGACAGCTGGGCCCCCAGAAGCTCTCAAATTATACATTACCAGATTTCCTCAGCCCTGGGAGTGGCCCGCTTATTTCAAACAGTATTTGAAATACGGAATCACTGAATCATAGACATGACAACATGGTAATTCTGAATTTGTAAATAATGTGAGCTTCATTACTGATTTCATAAACAACTTCAACAGACTATTTTTCATCCCAATTAGCAATATTTGGAATAGGTACAGACTAGGCCCTTTGGAAGTATACAGACTTTGTGGAATGCTTTGTATCTAAAATGGAATGGTTTGGAAAGCAGACTCCAAGTTTCTGCTTTTATACTGTCAAGTGGCAAGAGTCTGATTTTTATCCTATTTCAGGGGACATACTGAAAAGTTGACCGGATGGTCTTTAGTTGACTTTACTGACAGGAAAATGGAAGTTCTGAAGCCTGAATGGACGAGACTCTGATCTAGAGTTCCGCCCACAATCTTTTGGTATATGTGTTACCTCCTGCAGAATCTTAACACAGAAAGAAAAACTCTTAACTAAGTTAAGTACTTAACCTTAAAATCATAAATACCTACCCAAGCATTCCTGACTCTTTGGTCTTTATGATGTAAAGGAACATCAACAATGTGTGAAACATGTTATTTCTGCCCTAGAATCAAGACAAAAACAGTATAAATCTTACTACAAAGATTCAGTCATGTAGGCAAATGCAGCTCTTACCGTTTACACCCAGCAGTTTAGAATTTTACATAATTCAGAGTTTTATTCATTCAACACACAACGCCTACTGCGAAGAGACAGAAAACATCATGGAACAGAGTTGAACATGGAGTAGGAAAGGCAGAAGTGTGAGGGGAAGCCGGACGCTAGAGGAACACAGAGCAGCCTCTAACCTAGACTGGAGAGGCAGAAAATGGCTTCCTAAAAGCAAGAATGTAAAACAGACGTTGACAGACTGGTGGGGCGGGAGAGGGCCACACATGCAGAACCAAAGCCATGGTGAAGTGTGGAAAGAAGAAAACATTTCTGACGTTGATGGGTCACACATAAGACATGCTCTGTCCCCCAAGGGAACAGTCACAGGAGTGTCAGGATTATCAAGAGTTTGTGAAGTGATTTTACTGGTAATGCAGTCGGGCAATCTTTGCCAGTTCTGAAACCCAACTGTTACACCTAACTGTTGGGCTACAAAACCCCTCTGTTGATGTATCAGATATTACTTGCCTTTGGGTGTTTGCGTAGGAATCTGAGGATATATGAATTTTATAAGATAGTATTTCTCTATTATACAAAAATAAGGGGTTGGCATGGGGGAGCAACAGGAACCTCTGTGGCTCAAAATACTTATGCATTTACAAAAGTAAAATTAAACCAGAAAGAAATGAAATTATTATGTCTGCTAGGAACTAATGGAGAACTCATTGTATAATTATAGTCAACAGTTCTGTATGGAGGAGCCTGCCTGAAGTCCTAGTAATCAGGAAGCCGAGGCACGCAGGCCTGAGCACTGGAAGCCAGTCTGAGCTACATGTTGAGATCAGCTCCCCCTCCCCCGGCAACTAGAAATCAACAAAAAGAAATTGCAGCCAATGTAAAATTTCTTAGTAAAGATGCTGGTTAAGAAAAAAAATCTCAAAGGTCTGAGGCCAGCTTTGTCTCAAGGACAGACAGAACTGCTACACAGAGAAGCACTGTCTTGAAAACCTAAGAGAAAAACAAAATAAAACAAAACAAAACCCCACCAAAACAAAACGAACCAGAAAGCTAGGAAGGTGCACATCTTCACTCTCTGAGTTTGAGGCCAACTGGGTCTACAAAATTGAGTTCTAGGACAACCAGACACTCTCTCAAACAAAACACAACACAAAGCCCCAAATGAAGCGTCCAGAAGGTAACCTGACAAGATGCTAACAGCAGCAGCTTCTCCATGAGTGGTTTTCTTTATACTCCCAAATTAAACACTACTGTGTTCACGGCACACAGAACACAAGACCATGTGCTGTCTCATACAGGTAATCACAGCTCTTGCGAAGAGGGTGCAGGATCACCAAAAACTTTAGGCCAGCCTGGGTTATAAAGTGAGACCTTGCCTCAAAAACAAAAAACCAAACCCAGAATCAATTTTTAAATGTTATCAAAATGCCATCATGACAAGCTCGTTAGGGTTGGGAATGCAGTTCAATAGTAGAGTATTGCCCAGTATACATGAGGTCCTGAGATCAACCCTAGAATTGAAAACAAGAAATACCTTTGGAAGATTGTAGACATGTCGCTGATAGATTAGCTCATAATGTGGAGGGTTGACAGCACTCTGATAAATACAAAACACATTTTCATTCGTAACATCTGTAAAGAAAATATGACATGTTAAAAAACTAAGCCATAGCCGAGCAGTGGTGGCGCATTACTTTAATCCCAGCACTCGGGAGGCAGAGGCTGCTGGATCTCTGTGAGTTCGAGGCCAGCCTGGTCTACAAGAGCTAGTTCCAGGACAGCCAAGGGTACACAGAGAAACCGCGTCAGAAAAACAAAACCAACAAACAAAACCCCAAATAAACCCCCCCCCCAAACAAAGTAAAAACCCCACAACATAAACCATAAAGGTATTTCAGGTGACAATCTCAACATGTTCTTTTTGGAGTTAGTACCTGGTTTATTTGGCGTCTGAACGAAGTGCTGGGAAGTAAATGTTTTCCCGTCAGGGTACTTGGGGTGTGGAGGCAACCTGGAGTCCAGGTAGGTGCAAAACACATGCAGGATGATCTGAGGAGAGAAAACAGTCACTCAAAGTTAGAACGGCAACCCAGCACAGAAACACAGCTTTAAAAAGGCCTGTACTTATAAAAATTATTATTTTTGTTTCATTTTGTTTTTTTAAGACAGGGTTTCTCTGTGTAGCCCTGGCTGTCCTAGAACTCTCTCTGTAGACCAGGCTGTGCTCAAATTCACAGAGATCTGCCTGCCTTTGCCTCCCAAGTGCTGGGATTAAAGGCATACGTTACCACCACCTGGTTAAAAAAATTTATACATAAAAAAAAGAAATGAACTTAAATCACAAAAGAATTTAGTGTGTTGATAAGGCGAAGTTTATAGTTCAAACAATCTACTCCAGGGCTGTATGTGTCCAGTGGATAGAGCACCTGCCCTGGCTGAAATCTTCAGCAGCCCCCTCAAAAATTTCAATATATTTGCATATGGGGTGGGACAATTTAAACACCAAACTTACTTCGTCTTCATTTTTGTTTTTTTTAGAGCAATCAAAAGCAGAACATTCCTCCTCCCTCACCCTCGTATGCATGCTTGAGATGCGTGCATGTGTGTGAATGTGCATTTCAAGACTCTACCTGGAGTGGCAAGCATAGGCAAATGTTCTGTCACAGGTCTGTACCCCTAGCCCTTTTTTATTTTGATATAAAGTCTCATTAAGCTATTCCGGCTGGCCTTGATCTCACTCCGTAGCAGTTCAGGCAGGCCTTGAACCGAACTTGCAATCCTTCTGCCTCAGGCTTTTAAGTAGTAGGGATTATAGATCTACACTTGACCTGGCTCCTTATTTTCTGTTACTTAGAGAATTTGCAACCATGCAGTTGCCAGCAAAACCAAGAAAATCTGCATATATTTAATTCTCAATTGAATATAAACATCAAAAATTAATTTTCATGTAAATAATACAAAAAATAACACAATTTTGAAAAACACAAACTTTAAAGCTCTTTGATTTACTAAGTGTGATGGTAGCAATCTTTCCTAAAGTAATAATTCCATATAAGAAAGAATGTGTTGGGGCTGGAGAGATGGCTCAGTGGTTAAGAGCACTGACTGTTCTTCCAGAGGTCCTGAGTTCAATTCCCAGCAACAACATGGTGGCTCACAGCCATCTGTAATAAGATCTGATGCCCTCTTCTGTCCTACAAGGACACATGCAAGCAGAATACTGTATACATAATGAATACATAAATCTAAAAAAAAAAAAGAAAGAAAGAATGGGTCAGTCAGGTGGTGGTGGTGCATACCTTTAATCAATACTTGGGAGGCAAGAGAGAGGCAGGTGGATCTCAGTGAGTTTGAGCCAGCCTGGTCTACAAAGAGAGTTCCAGGACAGTCAGGAATGTTACACAGAGAAACCCTGTCTTGAACCCCCCCGCCACAAAAAAAGAAAGAAAGAAAGAAAGAAAGAAAGAAAGAAAGAAAGAAAGAAAGAAAGAAAGAAAAGATGTCATAATATTCTTTGCTACATTATTTAACAAATTCTTTTCCATCACCACTTTATCATCTTTTAAGTCCAATACAGAACAATTAAACAATGGTACCTAATCATGAAAAATGCCTAAATAGCAGAGCAAAGAGGGGAACAGAAGTGTTCCTGCAGCCATGTTTAGGAACTTGAAATATTAGCACCACTTGGCCAAACAAAGTCTTCACAGTGGATGGGCACGATGCTGATGGTACTTAGTTTTAAATCCTTTCTAACTAATATTTGTAAGGGAAAAATAAAACCATGTTAATATAATAACAAATTTATCAGGCTAAAAAATAATGAAAGACGTACGGCAGAATCAGTGGGCAGGTCTGTATCCCACTTGCGTCCTTTGAAGTCTCCACCTCTGTTCCATCGGAACGAACTCATACAGCCTCCCTGGGAAAGTTCTGTGCAACAAAAGCCAAGATTAAGATGCTTAAGACATATTAAAAACAAAAAAAAGAAAGAAAAAAACAAGCCAAAAAAGAAAAGAAGCCAGTGGATCACAGTAGAAAAAGTACAGTTAAACACCACTACATAGAATCAACTGATACTCTGGAGTCTTCATCGCTGCAGTTAGAATGTCGTGCATGGCTGCTGACATAGATGCTCTTAGTGTGTGAGAACTGCACTGTGGGTGTGTAAAGCCATGAGTTTCATTGCAGCTGGTGCGTGATGGTGCATGTTGGGAGGCAGAGGCAGGTGGATCTCTGAGTTTGAAGCTAGCCTGATCTACAGAGTGAGCTGCACAAGAGCCAGGATAACAGAGAAATCCTGTCTTGAAAAAAAACAAAACAAAACAAAAACCAAACAAACAAAAAGGGCATTCACTGCATTTCATTTCTTATATCAATGATACCTCATACACATATTTTCAATTTATATGTAAAAATACTATCAATAAGCCAAGATTACCAAAATATTTGAATGTGAATTTATAGAAAATACATGGATATATTCACAAGCCCCAACTGTATAAGACAATAATCTAGCTCTTACAACAAATACCTTGCAAAGATTTAAAAAAGGATGGACAGGAAAACTACAACTTAAAAGAAACAGATTAGTTTATCATAATACATGATAGTATTTGAATCCTGCTTCAAACAAACGATATTTAAAATATGAGCTGGTAGGATATTTAAACACACACTGGATATTTCATAAAATAAGGGAAATATCACAAATATGTCAGCTAATATGTGCTAACCCCATGGTAGCACTGTATAACACTTTATGTTTTAGAGATACATTAGGAAAATATTATAGGGGGCTGGAGAGATGGTTCAGTGGTTAATAGCACCAGCAGCCCTTCCAGGACCTGGGTTCAATTCCCAGCACCCACATGGCAGCTCACAACTGTCTATAATTCCAGTTCCAGGGTATTCGACACCCTCATACAGATATTCATGCAGGCAAAACACCACTGCACATGAAAATAAAGAAACCATTCAAAAAAAACCCACACACACACACACGTTACAGATGAACTGACAACTGAAACGAGAAGTTTTACAATCAGATGCTGGCACGAGACAGAAGGAAGGAAACAGCTGGGGTAATACAGGGCAGGGAGGCCTGAGCAGACAGATGTGTAGTGCGGGGCTGTGGGCTGCTTTCCTGCAGCCCTGCTCCTGATCGCCGGGCTAGCTTGTGCCCCAAAATAATTACACAGAAACTGTATTCTTTTAAATACTGCCTGGCCCATTATTTTCAGCCTCTTACTCACATCTTGACTAACCCATATCTAATAATCTGTGTAACACCACAAAGTGGTGCCTTACCAGGTAGATTCTAGCGTGTGTCCATCTTGGGCTGGAGCTTCATCGCATCTGGCATCTCTGAGGAGAGGCAGGGCAGTCTGTCTAACTTAGGAGAGGCGTAGCATCTGACTGAGCCATCTACCTCACTTCCTTCTTCCTGTTCTGTCTACTCCGCCCACCTAAGGGCTGGCCAATCAAATGGGCCAGGCAGTTTCTTTATTAGCCAATGGGAATCCTCCATCACAGATGTTCTGAACTGGGTGATATTTATGTTTTAGGAGGTTGTAGCTGTGTGATTTTTTTAAAGACTTATTTATTTTATGTATATACAGTGTTCTGTCTGCACGTACACCTGCACACTGGAAGAGGGCGCCAGATCTTGTTACAGATGGCTGTGAGCCACCATGTGGTTCCTGGGAATTGAACTCAGGACCTATGAAAGAGCAACCAGTGCTCTTAACTGCTAAGCCATCTCTCCAGCCTTCCCTGATTCCACTTTTTTTTTTGAGGTGCTGGGCACTGAGTAGGCAATCCAGGTAAGTGCTAAATCACCAACTTTCATCTAGAGTTCCATGTATGCTTGAAATTCTCCTTATGCGTTAAGCTCTAGACAGTCATGAAAAAAAATGCTTATTCCTAAATCTGAATCCAAGCACGGGTTAAAGCAGAGGACTCTAACACTTTCCAGTTAAAATGCATGAAAATTTTGAATACTGAAATACTATTTTTAAAACTTGCTTTAATGCCGGGCGGTGGTGGTGCACGCCTTTAATCCCAGCACTTGGGAGGCAGAGGCAGGTGGATCTCTGTGAGTTTGAGACCAGCCTGGTCTACGAGAGCTAGTTCCAGGACAGGCTCCAAAGCCACAGAGAAACCCTGCCTCGAAAAACCAAAACCAAAACAACAACAACAACATAAAACAAACAAACTTGCTTTAACAAAGAAACATTTTACAGTCTGTCCCAATGAAACTAACCCTAACTTTATGAATTGTTCTTTAAGTAGAGAGGCACAATGAAGGGAGCGTATGGGCGAGCTTGGGAGGTTGACCTTCCCGATTCCAGGTCAGTCTCCTCAGATCCCATCTCCCCCAGTCCTAAGCACATAACAGAAACCAGAAATTAAATACAAAAGTGACAAGATTCAGACCGGCACGCTGGTGTCACAGGGACTGTCACTGTGGCTCCCAGTTCTCGGGCTGGTGTCACAGGGACTGTCACTGTGGCTCCCAGTTCTCGGCAGGCTTAGGAGCGGAAAAGGAGCCTAGCCTGTTCAACTCATATTAAGTTTCTTACACAGGATAAAATGATTAAACTCTTAGGGATAGTCTTTTGACAGTTCTTAGTGTATTATAGACGACTGAAAAGTTCTTCAAGTACAAGCCTTCATTAGCCCAACTTAAATACACTTATAAAATACAGGACCATGATTATATTTTTTACTTTCTTTTTTCAAAATAATGTCTTTCCTTGTTATCTTTCATTACAAAAGCCCTAATGTTATAAAAGAGCTTTCATTTTTCCTCTTCAAATCAAGTTACCTTTGATTCTCTCAAACAAGTACTCCTGATTTGGTGTTAGGTCTAAATACTGCACAATTGCATTCAGAGTTGGAATGAGAGGAGCTTTGACCAGGGCAGCTTGCTTCAGGCTGGTAACACTCGCCTCTGTTAAAACACAAAGAACACAGATTACTTATCACAGAGACTCTCAATAAACTTCAAAGTTTTCTCTTGCCTGTTTTCAAATAGCTGGTTCCTCACTGCCTTTGAGGTCCTACACAAGTGGGCGATGTCTTCCTTCACATTCGAGCTCACAGCTCCTGCCCAGCACAAAGATGACTACTCCGATGCTGTCTTTCTGTCCTAGCTCTGTCTTCTACCCTGCCCGTCTGTCTCATCTATTAGGAAGAAAGCTCGACCAAGGCAAGGGCTTCTGTCATTTTCTGCAGTGCTCTACTGTATCAATGCCTATAATCGTACCCGGCACATTGTAGGTGCTCAATATTTGTTTTTTTTTTTTTTTTTATTTTTTATTTTTTGAGACAGGGTTTCTCTGTGGTTTTGGAGCCTGTCCTAGAACTTGCTCTTGTACACCAGGCTGGCCACAGAGATCCACCTGCCTCTGCCTCCCGAGTGCTGGGATTAAAGGTGTGCGCCACCACCGCCTGACTCTCAATATTTGTTAAAAGAACAAAGAAGAGCAATAATTTATCTTTTTAAAAAAGATTTATTTTATGATTTTTTTTTTTATAAGTATGAATGTCTTGCCTACATGTATATTGGTGTATCACATATATACCTGGTGCCTTCTAAGGTCAGAAGAGGGATGTCAGGCCCTCAGGAACTGGGTTACATTTGGTTGTAAGCTGCCATATAGGTGATAGGAACTGAGCCTGGGTCCTCTGACCACTGGACCATCTTTCCGGCGTGTCTGTGTGTAATGAGCACAAGAGTGCAGGAGCCATGGAAACCACTCCTGGGGCTGGATTTACAGGCTGGTAAATGTGGGAACTGAACCTAGGTCACCTGCCAGAGCGCTGTGTGCTCTCTACTACTCAGCCCCCTCTCCAGCCAGAAAGAACATACCTTAACTTGCAGTAACTAGTTTACAGTTAAGAGGGGAAAAAAGGCAGCCTAAGCACCTAAGTAGCACCTGATGTTAGAAGGATCTTCCGCCGGGCAGTGGTGGCGCACACCTTTAATCCCAGCACTCGGGAGGCAGAGGCAGGCGGATCTCTGTGAGTTTGAGACCAGCCTGGTCTACAAAAGCTAGTTCCAGGTCAGGCTCCAAAGCTACAGAGAAACCCTGTCTTGAAAAACAAAAAAAAAAAAAAAAAAAAAAAAAAGAAAGGAAGGAAGGAAGGAAGGAAGGAAGGAAGGAAGGAAGAAAGAAAGAAAGATCTTCCAAGGGCATAGAAGATACAGCATCAACTGTCATATGCTTTTCGAAGGAAATGTATATTGAAAATCTTATTCACAGCAGCATTATTTATAGGAAATAATCCAAATGACAATCAACCAATGAATGGGTAAATAAAATGTAGAAGGTGTATTCTGATTATTAGTTGGACATACGAAGAAATAAAGAAACTGAAAAACATTATGTCAAGTGAAAGAAGCCAGTCACAAAGGACCACATAGTGACATGAACTAGCCCAGACAGCAAAGGCTGGTGCTCACACAAGGCTGAGGGAGTGTATGGAAAGGAGAGACCACTGAAGGGTGTGGGGGAGATGAAACAGTGTAAAATTAGCCGGGGGGAGGATGGTTCAAGCCAATATGGACTGTCCACTTAACAGGCAAACTGTATAGGCAAGTGTATGTTTAAGTATACCTCAAATAAATCTGCTACATTTAAAAAAACAATTACAAGCCGGGAGGAGGTGGCGCACGCCTTTAATCCCAGCACTCGGGAGGCAGAGGCAGGCAGATCTCTGTGAGTTCGAGGCCAGCCTGGTCTACAAGAGCTAGTTCCAGGACAGGCTCTAAAAAAGCTGCAGAGAAACCCTGTCTCGAAAAACCAAAAAAAAAGAAAAAAGAAAAAAAAAGAAAAAACAATTACAAGCATTTTCTTCTTCACCCGAAGATAACGAAAGCTGTCCAACAGCCCATCACAAGAAGATATTTTCCATTTAAACAGTGTACTGAAGTAAACCCAGGCAGGTCTGCTTCACATACCTCCGATCTGTAGCTCTGGACAGCCCATTCGTCTCATCTGAGTGCTGACAGACTCAATCTCCTGCACAAGAGGCACTAATATTGTCTCATTGATCCACTAGGAAGGAATGAAGAATAGCTTCTATAGTTATCATTCTAAAGAATTTCTGAAGTCATTATTTTTCCTTTTTTCCGGCAACTTTTCTGTCTTCCACTTGACTAAGAGAATCATAAAACACGGTGCGAGAGAATGCTGAGAGAGCAGATAAGCTGCCACACACAAATCAAGCTACATTCTTAAGTCACATACAATTTTTATTTCAGAAAATGTTAAACTTTCAGCTAGATATTAATTTTTTTTCTAAATTTCTGTTTTCAAGATGGACACAGTGGCTTATGCCTGTAATCTGCGTACTTGGGACGTGAGGCAGCAGAATTTTTGAGGAAGTTTGAGTCCAGCGGGCCTACATATCAAGTACCACATCAGCCAGAGCTTTATTATAAGACCTGTCTCCAAAACAAAACCCTTCTAACTGTTATCCTTGGCTAAAAGGAAACATAAGCATCAGCCTACACTTCTAGAGGTAATTATCCACACATTACCATATCACTTATACTGGTTTATAATCAGTAAGACAGTTTTCAAGCTAGGGTAACTGATTAACTCACTAGAGGCTTGCCCATACCTTAGCTGCAGATACACACCGATTTATTACATTTAAAATCAGTTTGTAAATATCACAGCGTTACCTTTAAAGATTGGGAACTTCAAATCCCCCTCTGTGGCTAGTATCAAACTATTTGGGGGTGTGAAAGGCTGCACGAAGGGAATGTCTGGGGTGTCTGTGTGACTGTTCTGTGTTTGCAGTGATCCTGACCACCACCTCTATTCCTAAGCTTTTGTTAACTACGAAAGATGAAAATGTTTCAGACGAAATACTAATTCACAATTCCTTATGAGAAGTCTGAACTAGAAAGTCTTTGAAAATTGAAAGCCCGTCCTTCCTTTTCTGTATTATATATTTTTAATTGTGTGTGCATGTCCATGAGTAGAGGCGCTTGCACAAGCCACAGGCAATGAACACCCTCAGCTGCAGTTACAGGTGACTGCGAGCTGCCTGACATGGGTCTGGGAACCGACTCAGGTGCTGTAAAAGAGCAGACGTGCTCACAACTGCTACCCATCTCTCCAGCTCCTGCAAGCCTGGGAAAAGCTAAAATACCTGACAGATCTTTTGACTTTAAATACTACATTCCAGTCTTTTGTTTGTTTGTTTTTCAAGACAGGGTTTCTCTGTAGCTTTTGGAACCTGTCCTGGAACTAGCTCTAGTAGACCAGGCTGGCCTCAAACTCACAGAGATCTGCCTGCCTCTGCCTCCCGAGTGCTGGGATTAAAAGTGTGGGCCACCACAGCCTGGCTCAGTCTTTCTTGTAACTGGAAGTGTAACAAAGTAACAGTTCCAAGGACATCCTGCCACTCATTCTTCTTAACATTATTACATGCAAACAACTTGCTACCTACTCTCTGGCTACAACAAAACCACCTAGTTAAAAGAGATACAGTACTCATCCCCGAAAATTCTGAATGAGAATGATGGTACCGGACTCAAAATATTGCATTTATTTTATTTTATTCTTGAAACAATGGCCCACTCTCTCGCCTCAGGCTCTTTAGTACATATTACATGTATGTGCCACCATACTTGGCTAGTCACCTCTTCCTCTTGATACTTGACTTAATAATGAAACATAATTCTTCTAAGGCATCCAAGGGGGTCTGTCACAGAACCTGGGACTCACAGACACTCTGAGAAGCAATGTCTCTGTGTGTGGAGGAGTCGATGTAAACATAAGAGGATTCTAGGGAGATAAGGAAATTGCATGTTTAACAGTGTCAAGTACACCAGTGTTTCTGAGGGCCGCGTTCTTGTCTCCCTCACAATTCTAGGTATATAATACACTGACAGAAAACCTTTTGGGGAAATAGAATTGAAAATTTGGGAAAGGGAAGAAGTTAAAAATCATGGTTTCTTTCTTTTCTCTAGCTACACTGATTAAACACGGAAAGGACTTCTGATCCCGAGAAAACAGCGCTGTAAGGCCACTGCTCCACCACTATACGCGCACCATTACTTTTAGTACTTAACTCCAGCAATCTCACGAAGAACCCCAGTTCATAGTTTGATACTGTCTACAACTGGCACAAGACGCAACTTAACATTTACTTCTTTCCTTTCAAAATTTCTTTAACTTAGTTTTATGTGTGTGTGTATGCATGGATGTACGTCTACCAGCATGTATGTATGTGTGACTGGTGCCCATGGAGGTCAAAAGAGGGCATCAGATCTCCTGGAACTGGAGCTATAGGTGGTTGTGAGTCACCATGGGGCACTGGGAATTGAACCTGGGTCCTTTGAAAGAGCAGCCAGAGCTCTTAAGCGCTGAGCCGTCTCTCCAGTCCACAACTTACATTTCTAAACTTGGCTGTCCACGAGTCCATGTGATCCAGAAGCTGTCTATTCATGGTCACTCTCGCCCAGACCTGTTTAAAAAAGACCCTTCAGAAACACTAATATCCATTTAATTAGCATTCAGTAATTTTCTTATTACTAACTCATGGTTGTTGTTCATGCACAAATATATCTTTAAAAGTTCTTTATTTTGGTTGGGCTAGTAGTGTTAAATGTCTCTGTGTGTTTTGCTTTCAAGTATAAAAAAAGAATAAAAAACCCCGTATCTGATATTAGACTGAAGAACAGACTGGCAAATGTATGTGTTTTAAATCCAACAGTCTGGCCACCGAGAATTTTTTAACAATTATTTATTTTTATTTTATGTGCATTGGTATTTGCCTGCATATATGTCTATGTGAGAATGTCATCTTCTGGAACTAGAGTTACAAACAGTTGTGAGCTGCCATGTAGGTGCTGGGAATTGGACCCAGGTCCTTTGGAAGAGCAGCAGTCAGCTCTTAACTGCTGAGTCATCTCTCTAGTCCCGAGAATTTCTTTTTATTTTCCTAATGATTGCAGAAAGTATTATATAGTTAGGGCATTTTAGTCAACTATGTATCATAAACTAAAAATTTCAATGACAAAAGCTATTCCACAGATAAATTTCAAATTTCTATTCCTAAGCAGTAAAAGTGAGGATCACAGGAGAAAAGTCGTCTAGAAATAAAATAGTTTTCTAGTTATCTAAAGGTCTTCGTATATTAAATCTTTTTATTTTCCCTTTACCTCTTCGGCAGCTTGCTTAGAACTGAGATCAGCTTCATCTTTGTTAGCACACGGGGCCTGAGACCTACAGGCAAGCTGATATTGAAACTTCTTTAAGGTCTGTGCATAATCCCCCACAGAACGACTGTAATTCCAGAAGGTAGGGCTGGTGGAAGGAGAGGTGGAATCGGGGCTCCCTGAAATTAAAAATTCAAAGTGTTTTAGTTCTTATAGTCATTTTATACAGCAGTAACCCAGAGACACTAGGCATCTAGGAACTAGGCCACCCGACAATACTCAAGGAACAAAAAGACAAGCACCCCCCAACAGTACTCAAGAAATGTCTCCCCTGGCCCCCAACATTGTCTTCTCTTTGAAGATCACTGGTTAGACATTAAAAAGACCATTTTGAGCACCATCAACTTAAGAGGTCTCGGAATGATGCATGGTTGCAAGTGTCTCTTTCTGCTGGGAAACTCAGCTTGTGTTATGCTCTGCGACGGTCACTGACCAGGGAAAAGCAAGTGTTTGGAAGTTCCTCTGAATGGCGCTAACGGCAGCATCTGTTAAGAAGCTTTCTGGACCACAGGCTATACGAACTGTTCTACATGGCGCCCTGCAGTGACCAGGGCTGATGAAAGCTATCCCACAATGGAAGACGCTGACATCCAGGAGACCACGCCACCAGCAGCAGCACAGCTGGACAAACGAGGCCTCACTAACGAGTGTGCTCATGAAGAGCTCATTCTTTCCGAGTCCGAGACAGGGTTTCCACCCAGCCCACCCAGAATGCACAAAACTCTCCTAAATCTGAAAGGTAAACAACAAAACCACACAAATTTCTAGTAAATGAGACCCGAAGCATAAAAATCAGCCGCAGAAGTATTATTTAGTCTCCAAGAATTTCAGATAATTGAACTGTTGGATTAACTTTGAAAAAGTGGGTTTAATTATCACTGAGGTAGCCAGGCAGTACTGGCGCACACCTTTAATCCCAGCACTTGGGAGGCAGAGGCAGGCGGATCTCTTGAGTTTTGAGGCCAGCATGGTCTACAGAGTGAGTTCCAGGTCAGCCAGGTCTACACAGAGAAGCCATCTCAAAACAAACAAACAAACAAACAAACAAACAAACAAACAAACAAACTCCAACAAAATCAAACCAAAACTGAACATCACTGATGTAGAAAAAAAAGAATTAAAAATAAAAGACTAAAACAAGCTACTCTTAAACACCAGGCATATTCATTCATAACTGGTTTTAAACATAAAGCAAAGAAAACCAGTCTAGAAATCACAATCCCAGAGAACCTAGACAACAATGAGGACCCTAAGAGAGACGTACATGGATCTAATCTACTAGGAAGTAGGAAAAGACAAGATCTCCTGAGTAAATTGGGAACATGGGAACCTTGGGAGAGGGTTGAAGTGGAGGGGAGCAGAAAAAAAAGTAGAACTCAATAAAAATCAATTAAAAAAATCAAGCATATTTGAGAAAAGCTAAACTCTGAGTCCAAAGTGACTAAAAACTGGGCTGAGTGATAAGCAAGGTTGTTTTGTCTTATTTTTTAATTTATTTTATGTACATTGGTGTGAAGATGTCAGATCCCCTGGAACTGGTGCTACAAACAGTTGAGAGCTGCTACATGGGTGCTGGGAATCAAACCTGGATCCTCTGGAAGAGCCGTCAGTGCTCCTAAAACCACTGAACCACTCTCCAGCCCTCAACAAGGTTGTTCTTATGGAAGAATGCCAGATCACTACATGTGGAAGGAACCCACGAGGAAGTCTCTACTTGCAACCATCTTTGCATTAATCCACTTTGGCAAGCCGTCTAGTGGCTCCTGCAGGAAGGGTGGCTGGGAGCCAGAAATCAAAGGGAAACTACTACTAAGGGACCTGCTTGCAACCATCATGACCAAGTGAAGCAATTCTCAATCACCACAGGCCACTGTATCACACATCTCCTAATCTAACACACAGAGACATGCCACTAAGCTGTGTTCCTACCAGAAAACACTTAAAGTTAAAACAACTGGACAAAACCCAATTCTCACACTAGCTAGGTGTCTTTAAAAGATACACATGCACACACCTTCTAGGTTAAAGACCACAAAAGAAGTGTAACTAATTGGAGCAGCCTGCATCAGTAAAAGAAAAGAGTAAGGGCCGGGCGGTGGTGGTGCACGCCTTTAATCCCAGCACTTGGGAGGCAGAGGCAGGCGGATCTCTGTGAGTTTGAGGCCAGCCTGGTCTACATGAGCTAGTTCCAGGACAGGCTCCAAAGCCACAGAGAAGCCCTGTCTCGAAAAACCAAAAAGAAAAGAGTAAGGTCTGGTTTTTTGTTTTTGAAAAAGGTCAGTTATCACTTGTAGGGCCCGGGTCTACCCCTGTTCCTGGGGTTCATCTTGAGGACAGTTTCTGGTCAGCTAACTAAGCATCCTGTTTGTTCCTGTGCTCCCTCTGCCCCGCCTGGTGATTAGCTGTAGGGCATTGTTGACTCCATCGTTGGTGTGGTAATTTCCCACCTGCCTGGGTGGAAATCCTTGAGCAGCAGTGAGGTATATAAGGATTTCCCCAAGGTTAAAAAACGGCATTCGGCTGATCTCCTTTCAAATGACCCAGGTCTCTTGTGTGTTCTTTCAATCTCCAGGCCCTTGCCCAACTCGCGTACGGTACAGTGGTGTGTGAACTGTACCGAGGGGGTAACACAAAATCGGGTGTTACAATCACTGGCTCTGGGTCAACCATATTAAAGTGTCTGAGTTACAGTGGTTTATCAAAGGTAAGAAATTCATTTTGAAGTTATAAGGGGAAATGTCCAGTTCTCAGGAGACACATGTAAAATATTGAGGGAAGAAGTATCACAAAGTCTACAACTTATTTTAAATGACTCAGCAAAAACCTTTGGGCATGTGTGAGGGAGAAACAATACGAATGTATTAATGTGTGCCTAGCTTCTCACTCCTGGGGAGCTGAGTTGTGAATATTTGTCAGCAGTGTGTTCTAAGAACTTGAAATATGATACCTAAGTACAACAGCATGCCCAACACTCAGATATGAACTTCTAAATATATTCTCTAAGAATCCAGTCCCACGGAAAGCAGAGTGGCCCCTGAGCCACCCAGGGAGAGTGCAGGATGAATCTATATTATTTTGTGGATCTAGAAAGTGAGGGGAAAGGAAGACGAGCAAAAATGCGAAAGATGAGGTACAGGTGGGTACAATGTCGAAGAAAAATGTCAAGAATATAGAAGTCTAGCTGGGCGGTGGTGGCGCACACCTTTAATCCCAGCACTCGGGAGGCAGAGGCAGGAGGATCTCTGAGTTTGAGGCCAGCCTGGTCTACAAGAGCTATTTTCAGGACAGGCTCTAGAAACTACAGGGAAACCCTGTCTCGGGAAAAAAAAAAAAAAAAAAAAGAATATAGAAGTCTTTTTTTCTGAGACAAGGTCTCACTCTGTAGCCCTAACTGTCCTGGACTGTGGAGACCAGACTGGGCTGTAACTCCCAGGGATCCACATGCCTCGATCACTAGAGAGGTGAAATTAAAGGAATGTGCCATCATATCCAGCCAAAAATAAATCTTTAAAAAACAAGTCAAGCTGGGCGGTGGTGGCGCACGCCTTTAATCCTAGCACTCGGGAGGCAGAGGCAGGCGGATCTCTGTGAGTTCGAGGCCAGCCTGGTCTACAAGAGCTAGTTCCAGGACAGGCACCAAAAGCCACAGAGAAACCCTGTCTCGAAAAAAAAAAAAAAAAAAAAAAAAAAAAAAAAAAAAAAGAAAAACAAGTCAAGCATTATGGGCCATTGATGCCAGTACCAGGGAAGCCAAGGTAAGTGGATTCCTGGGGCAGCTGGCAAACCGGCTTAACTTAGCTGCCAAGTTTCAGGCCAATAATAGAACCCATGTCAAAAAACACAAAGTGAACAGCAGCCGAGAAAGGATCACCTGAGCTGATCATATACACACACGAGTCCCCCATACAAGCGTATGGGGAAAATAAAGATGAGCTAATACAGTCACAAAGTCCCATACAAACAGGCTTGGCACTCAGGAGACCAAGTCAGAGCACTGTTATGTTTGAAGACTGCCTAGATGACATAATAAATTCCACACCAGCCTACATGACTGTATCAAAAACACAGACATAAAAATCCCCATGAGAACACAGCAATAATTTTGAAAGGAATTTTAAACAATGTTAAAAGTAGCATTAAAATTTATAACAGGATATTTACACAGCCTGAGAGCAAGAAGGTTTGCAATTTTTTTTATAAATTTATGCAGAATATTTAAATTACCTAAAGCCTAAAAACATAGCAGAGAGGTTAAAAGTATAGAAATAGACAGAGACATACCAGGCAAAGAACTAGAGACCATAATTTAGAGTACATGTTCTTTTCAATGTGTCAGAACCGTTCATACAAGAGTGACCAGAGAGCCCCCAAGCAAGTCTAAGATCAAAGAGCCTTCCCTCCACAGAGAAAGAAGAGAAAGCCCAAACGTTAACAGACATGGATCAGAATCTCTGGCCACAGCACTGCTGACTCAGGAGGAACTAAAGCTAACTAGGTCTTGTCCGGCTTGACAAGACAAGGCAACAGCAATAACACTTAAAAACATCGACAACAATCCTTCCCAACGTGAGAGAAAAAGATATAAAAGGAATGAAAAATATCTGAAAATCATAAAAGATATGTATCAATTGTTCTTTGTGCTATTCTATAATTTCCAGTACACTTCAAATACTTTGAAATTTCAAAAAAGACGGAAGTAACAAGATAATATTGATTTGTTTCTTTGACATTTGTGGCACTTGCAGGCAGAATTAAATTAAAACCCCCAGAGAGATTTCAGGCGACACAAAGAGCCATGCTCCAATAACTTGGCTTCTTCACCACGGCCACGCTTCTGCACCTAATGTGTTTTTCTGTGGAAGTTCCTGGGGGGAAAATCATTACTCAGTTCAATAACCTAATTTGGTTTCAAATAATTGACTTTGTAATAATCAAATCCACCTCAAATAGATTAAGACTTGCTAACACTGTTTCCCTAGGTAAACTATAGGCTTTAAGGAATTATTTAGAGACAAATTTTAAAATGGTACTAAAAACACAAAACGAAGCCCAGCAGCACTTTTAGGGGCAATAATGCCCCCCTCTCCCCTGCCCTGCACATCAGTCTTCCAAAAAGACTCGTGGAGAGCTATCGTTTGAATGTACTTTGCTTTACGCTGCTTGAGAACATGCACAAGCACAGTTTAGGGACATTCTACCTTTTGTGAAAGGTTTTTACATTGACCGCAGAGCTCAGGTCGGTCGTGTTTCACCTCCTAAGTTTAGCAGTAGATAGTTAGTCTACTGTCAGTTTAAGGACCATGTAAAGCAACAACACAAATATGTATGTCAGAAGGAAACAAAATGCATACCCAGCTTAACTCTGTGCTGCTTCTCCTCCTCACTTCTGAGGAAGGTGTCCAAAGTCCGCAGGTCCGTCATGTAGTCCTCTTTGTCAGCAGGTGAGTTGTAGACCGAGGGAGAGGAGCGGTAGCGAGATCTCAACCCAGTGCTCTCCACCGGGCCGACAGTGGTAGGGTATGGGGAAGGAGGAGACAGACTAAAGCTCGCCAGCTACACACAAAGAGAGGATGGGATTTACTTTCAATTGAAGTGCAAACATTTATTTTTGATTTTTAAAAGTAATATATGCAAGCTATCTCTGAAATCCTGGCACACAGAAGGTGGAGGCAAGAGGATTGAGTTTAAGACCAGCCCCTGCTACACACAGGCAATTTCAGGCCAGCCTGGCTGCATGAGACTCTATCTAAACAACAACAGTTTAAAAAAAAAAAAAAAAACCAACAGAGGCCAGGAAGATGGCTTAGCAGGTAAAGGTGCTTGCCATCCAAAGACACAAGCCTGACAACTCGAGTATGAGCCACACTAATAAAATAAAAATTATCTCGAGTAATTTTTCAGTTTTAAAATGTATCTAGAAAGAAACTGTGGTTGCATATAATTCCAGTATTTGGGAGATGGAGGCATGAGGATAAGGACTTCAAAGTTCACCATCCTCAGCTACACTGTTGAGTCTGATGCTAGCCTGAGCTACAGGAGACTGTCTATACCTCAAAAGAAAGAAAAGGAAAAAGAAACGAAAAGCCATAATATAGTCTGTTATCCCGATTGTGCTGGGATGGTTGGCTGAGAAAGGAAGATCATCATAAGTACAAGGCTTGACTGGGAAACACATGGAGATTACATAAAATAAACTTTTATGGCTGGAGAGATGGCTCAGAGGTTAAGAGAACTGCTGTTCTGGAGGCCCTGAATTCAATTCCCAGCAACCACATGATGGCTCACACCCACCTATAATGAGATCTGATGCCCAGAACACTATATACATAATAAATAAATTAAAAAAATACCTGCACATTAATTATAAAACTTTTTTAAAAATTATTTTTCATTCTTATTCTGTGGATTTAGACTGCAAGTTTTTGGCTGTTATAACTAATATTAAGAATATCACTGTACATAAAGCCTTGCTTGAATTTTTGATAATTTTAAAAATGAATTTTTATTAAATTTAGGTGGGAGGGGGTGTGTGTCTGCAGTGATGCTCATGTGGCTACAGGGCAGCTGGGTGTGCCCTGAGGACCAAACTCAAGTCCTCAGGCTTGGTGGCAAACACCTTTACCTGCTGAGCCCACTTGCCAGTCCTTTAGAGCTTTCTTTAGGGCAGACTCCTCAAACTGAAATTATTTGGCCAAAGCACAGAACCCTTAAAACTCTTATTTACATCTATTAAATCAAAGTGTTACTGTAAATCATATTCCTGTCAGAAGAGGATGGGGGATCTATTTTGGTGTACGTTCATCAATATTACTACTTTAAAGTGTTTACTTCAGAATTTCTCTCTCTTTTCATCAGATTTGTAAAACAAGCACTTTACTCACTGAGCCATTTCCCTGGCCTAGAAACTTTCAAGGCCAGCCTGGTCTATGCAGCTGGTTCCAGGTCAGCCAGGGGTATGCAGAGAAACCCTGACTCAAAACAACAACAACAACAGTCCCCAAAACACCATACTCAGGAGGGGAAAGAATACAATCAAAATATAGTCCATGTTTTTTAAAAATAAAAAGAAAAAACTATTATTTTCTTAAACAAAAAAACCAGCTGGGCGGTGGTGGCGCACGCCTTTAATCCCAGCACTCGGAAGGCAGAGGCAGGTGGATCTCTGAGAGTTCGAGGCCAGCCTGGGCTATAAGAGCTAGTTCCAGAACAGACTCCAAAGCTACAGAGAAACCCTGTCTCAACACCCCCAAAAAACAACAACAACAACAACAACAACAAAAACCAAACAAACGAAACAAAACAAAAAACCACCTGGAGCTGGAGAGACGGCTCAGTAGTTAAGAGCACTGGCTGCTCTTCCAGAGGACCTGAGTTCAATTCCCAGCAACCACATGGTGGCTCACAACTGTCTGTAACTCCAGTTCTAGGGGATCTAATTCCTTCACACAAATGTGCACATAAATTAAAAATAATACTGAGTTCCAGGACAGCTAGGGACACAGTGAAATCCTGTCTAGAATGCTAGCCTGTGGGTTATAAAGATAACTACACATTTCTCACAGTATTCAACGTCTACAAAATTTTAAAAATTCTACCATCTAACATTGGATTAAGCACAGGATTTCACTTCAAAGCAACGTTATGCAACCGGGCAGAGACAGCTGCTGCTTTCTTTGAAGCAATCTTCTCTTAACATCTCCAGTAGCTAGAGATGTTAGCCCACCACAGCGGTCAGAGCTTCTGACAGACTGCTTCTTTTCTGACACTTTTCTTGCAGCCTTACGGCTTGCAGAATTGAAATTTCAACCCAAAATTTTGCTAGTAATACCCTAAAAACTTAGAGCATCACTGACATTACTAAGGAATTTAAGTATTTCTACCCACGACACAGCAAGCATCCATACTTCAGAACCAAACTGGATGAAGATCCCTGGTTCTAGCTAAGAGGATCAGGCAGGATACAAAGTGTTAAAATTCTACAAAAAAGTGAAGTCTTCACACACGAAAAGCTTAAATAGAGAAAACATGCATAAGAGAAACCAAAGTTTCATATTATTTCAAGACTGTTGAAACTGGCTGGGGACTGTCACGCTTTATCATCTCCAGAAATGCTCACGTTAAGACGCTGTTGAAGAACTCTTGCCGAGTGACAGGAAACGCGGTCTGTTCTTGGCTCTTAACCACTGTTCCTCAGTTCCTCACTAACCAAAGGCAAAATCTGAACTCACTGGGTGATTTTAGCGCAACTCCCAATTCTAAAATAGTATCGCCGGCCAAACAAAGATCATTACCTTATTGTAACCACTGACTGGAGAGTAGGTCACAGCAGGGCTATACGAGCCACTGCCACCTGAGGACAGGCCTTGCAGCTGAGGGCTGTACCCAGTCATACAGCTGGTGGCAAACTTGGGACTGGGGCTGGGTGAACGAGATGGGCTATAACTTAACACACTCTGACCCTGGATTGAAGGGGAAGGTGGAGACGGAGGGACTTGGGTGGCTGCCAGATCCCGGGGAGGCGTAGTCTGCACAACTAGAAGGAAAAGAACATAAGTTACACATACATTATATGTTTAAATTAAAACAAAAAGTCAAAAAATTAGGTCTTATATAATTAAGGCTAGCCTTGACTTTAAGCTCTTTCTGTCTCAGTCTCTTGGGTATAAAGAGAATTATGAAAATGGATTTAAGGGCTGGGTGTGGTGGCACATGCTTTTAATCCCAACACTTGGGAGGCAGAGGCAGGTGGATCTTTGAATTTGAGGTCAGTCCAACCTGGACAGTCAGAGCTATGTAGAAATACCAAAAGAAAGTGACAGAAGGATCTGGCTATTAAATTAAATGAAACATTATCACACAAACACAACTCATCAGCTGTTTACAACCTCCACGATGTTTAAAACAGTAACACATATTTCCAAGAACTTGTATGACAGTCCACTCAATTCATACAAATAACAATGATAATCACAAGACAATTTCCTATACATTGACTAATGCTAACAGATGGCCTATGAGCTCGGATTCTACGGAAAGGGAAAACTAAGAAGCGAGGCCACTGCCTTCCCCACTGCACTCACCGGCCGTCTTCAGCCCCAACAGTGCTTGCTGTCCCGGGCTGACCACCAGACTTGTTGGTGCTACAGTATATTTAAAGTATCTCCAAAAATCAAATAAGGCGTTAAGACTGAAGAGAGATGCCAGGGCAAGTTCTGGAAGAAAACAACAACAACAACTATTATTATTATTATTATTAAAAATATTGTTTTGTTTGTGTGCAGGGAGTGACATGTGGCAGTCAGAGGACAACTTGTGCACGTTTGTTCTCTCCTTTCACTCTATTGGTTCTGGGGAATCAAACTTAGGTCATAATGCCTGCTGGGAGTGGCTTTACCTGATTAAGAACCTCTCCAGCTCCAAATTATTATTAATTATTATTTGGTTTTTCAAGACAGGGTTTCTCTGTGTTGTTCAAGCTCCAAATTATTATTTATTTATTTAGGCTTTTGAAGACAAGGTTTCTTGTGTGGCTCAGGCTGTCCTGGCACTCACTCTGTAGACCAGGCTGTCCTGGAACTTCAAGATCCACCTGCCTGTTTCCCAAATGCTTACATTAAAGGTATACACCACCACTTCTCGGTCAAATCTATTATTTTAAAAAGCAAAAAGGTCTTGGTTCCATTTTCAGCAACTTAACATCAAAAATTAAAAACTAGTTTCTTATTCCTCACAACAGATACCGCCTAACCAAAGTTTAGTAGGTTCAGATCATTCGCTACTGAGTTTTAAACTAATCACTAATTCTTATAAACCCGTATAGCAGATATTTCCACATTTGTTTTAATAGTCAAGTGAGTTTCGGGAGTTCCAGTTCATGGTTCAGTGTGTTAGTGAACCATGACTCTACCAAAGGCGTGATCATCCTGAATCCCTTCCTTTTCCATCTGCCATACCCACTCTGAAAGTTATTTTGTCTGTATTTTGCCCGTACACATTATGTGCACCAAGTCCTCGCCTGGTATAGGCAGGGGCCCAAAGAGGGTGTTAGAACCCTGGTACTGGAGTTGTAAGCCACCATGTGGGAGCCAGGAAAAAAACTGGGTCCTCTGCAAAAGCAGTGTGGCTCTTGACCTCCGAGTCATCTCTATTCCTCCGTGATCGATTTCTTTCTTTCTCTCTTGTTTGTTTTTCCAAGACAAGGTTTCTTTGTACAGCCTGGCTTTCCAGGAACTAGATCTGTAGACCAGGCTGGCCTTGGACAGAGAGGTCCACCTGCCTTTGCCTCCCAAGGGCTGAGATTAAAGCTACTGCTGGCTGTCCACAACTGATTTCAATTTGCATAGGCTACAGATTTATTTTGACATCCCTAGGACTCTTTCTATCCTAAGGTCTGGTATGGCCTCGAAGGTGAAGAAGTGAGAGTGTATTTCAGGAATGGCGAAGGTAAACCTCATCACCCACAAGCTTTAGGACTCCTAGCTACTTATCTCTGTATCGTTTATTAGCTTAGTTTATAGACAAGGTCTCATGTGCCATGTCAGGTTGGCCTCTGACTTCTGATTCTTCTTCCATTTCCCAAGTACTGGGTGGGATTAGATATTTACTGCCAGGCTGTCCTCAAATTTGAAATAATCCTCCTGACGACTCAGTCTCCTACTAGAATGTTCTTCCCATAAAGGTGTTTTCCTAGCTGGGAGGTGGTGGTGCACGCCTTTGATCCCAGCACTTGGGAGGCGGAGACAGGTGAATCTTAGTGAGTTTGAGGCCAGCCTGATCTACAAAGCAAGTTCTAGGACAGCCAGGACTGTTACACAGAAAAACCCTTCCTTGAAAAAAAAAAAAAACAAAGCAAAACAACAACAAAATGTTTTCCTAGTTCCTTCTCTGTTGTTTTCATCATCTTGGGAAACAGAGCAGGTAATTCATTATTTGTCTCTGAATGAAAGAGTGAATCCTAAGCTGAATTAAACTATAAGCAAGTTTTCATTTGTAGTAAATCTAAATTCCAGTGAAAATTAATTACTTACCAATATACCAGAGGGGCCAGTATGTCACATTATAATATGTACTAATTAACTTTCCAGTCCTGAAAAGATTAGAAATGCTATTCAGTTATTTAAAAAAAAACAAAAACAAAAGAAAACCACCCCCTAACTCCATGACAAACCAACCAACCAAGCACTGAAAACCAAAAGAAATATGAAAAGCCACAGAACCAGCCAATGATGGTTTAAAATGTCGCTTTTGGGCTGATTAACTTACATTTCAGTATATATCATTCCAGCCATGGATACATTTAGGAGTCCCCAGGCTAAAACCACTTTCCTAGTTTCTGTTTCCTTTCTCATCTTGATGGTTCTGTCAACAAGAGAAGCACTGGGGCTTACTTCTCCTTGCATCTGTTCAAAAGCAAAGCAGAACAGCCTGGAATTAATCAAAGGAAATCAAAAGTGTCTGTTGTAAAGTATCAACCCCACAGGCTTTTCCTCTTCCCAACTCCTCCTCCCATCCCTCCACCTTAATATTAGTATTTGAAAAGGGTGTCCTAAAATAATTGCCTTCTTTCATACTACAGAGAAATCAACAGAGAACTGGCTGGTTATTTCAGAGCAGTTAATGGCTCCAATGAATTATAATGTCTTGTTTCATAATGTAATGGTTTGTTATTAAGTCTCAAAGAATTCACGGTTTGTCTGACTCGAGGATGTTACTAGGTCTAGATGGAGAGACACAAGATAACCAAATTTTGTCATCACTGTGACAGACTCTAACCCTGACCTTGGACTGCTACAGATCTGGGGTCTCCTTTTGGTGACGAGATTTTAAGGCTTTACTAGTGAGGTGGTCTGGTACTAGCAGGCGAAGGGTCAAGAGAGATAGGGAACACGTGCATTCAGTTTTGGTACAGCGGAATTGTATCTCCTTTGTCTTGCTAGGCTCAGCTCTGCAGTCAGACATGGCAGCTCCTGGAAGTCGTATTCTACAGAGCAGACTAGTATCCTTCCCGCCATCCAGCCCCGCGCCAAAACTCCTGTAGGAGAGCTTCCCTCCCTGGCTACCTCTGAACAAACTTTGTTCATCCTCCTTGTGTCTTTCACAAGGACTTTCGGTTACATCCTCCCCTGGCTGAACCCCAGGCACAACTTTAGGCGAGGAACTCTGAGGGACCGCGTGGACTCCACGTCCAGGAATCACAAAGACAACCCCCCGAAACGCACCATCTTCTTCAGCCGGAAGCCGCGAACTCGCGCCACTCCGCACTGCACATGCGCGAAGCCAAGCCTAAGGCGGCGGCGGGCTAGAAAGACTCCAGTTACCGGAAGGACCGGGCCGGCTGTCTCTTCTCGCGAGAAGGAGGGGTTGGTGCAGAGGGACCAGGGCAGCGATCGTTGCCAGGGAAACGCCCTCGGATTTGTGGCTCCTACTCAGCTACAGGGAGAAAGCTAAGCTGCAAAATTCAGACCACGTTCTGAGCCCTTAGTAAAAAGTAATGATTGTAACAAGCTGAATTTTTAAATATTATTAATTATAGATTTATTTAGGATCCGTATGGGCTCATCTGTAAGCAGGTTTTATTTAGCCGGATGGCTATTTGGTAGGATACAAGCATGCCTGATGTGTTCAGACACAATCAGCAATGACAAAGCATTTTTCCTGCTTTGAAATGTTTACCCCAATTAGTCTGACCCAACGTCAATTCTCAAATATCCACCTAATGGGGAATGAAGCAGTAGGAAGAAAAACTAGAAGGTTCTATTGAAGTTAGTGGTTTTGAGGCTAAAAACAAAACGACAAAACCCCACCTTTGCCCTGAATGTTCTTTCAAAGTACTGAGAAAAGATTCGCCAGGGAGGTGAGTCGGGTTTTACTTAGTAGTTAGTGCCGGTTCCTACAGTGTACCACTGCTCCCGATGTGGACTATGGGGCTGGGGGCTCTCTGGTTATTGCTCCAAAGGGCTTTGTCTGAATCCTACAGGTGAAGTGGAAACAGGGAGATTGAGGGAGGCACATCCAGCACAATCTCAGCTCTGGAAGAGCTTTCTTGGGAGTGGCAACACTGACCCGAGTTAGAGGACTAACGGCCAGTGTACTCAGGGACTCCTTCCAGAGAAGTGTGCCAGCCAGGCATGATGGTACTTGCCTTTAATCCCAGCACTCGGGGGCGGCCAGAGACGTATGGATCTCTGGAGTTCGAAGGCCAGCCGGGACTACATAGTGAGACTGTCTCAGAAAATGTAAATAAATATCAAGATTAAACAGAAAGAAATGAGGTGTCATGGTGGTATTGCATATGAAAACTGGCGGGTTATCGAATGCTCTTAAAGAGCTATTTTTTTTTCCAATGAGATTTTGATCATTTCTATATTGTTTTAGTATGATGTAGTTTGGATCTAGATGTAGATTTAGAGATGGACTAACTTGAAAACTGTTGAAAAAGAAAGTGTTCAATTCAGTGTCCTGTCAAATTAGAATGCCAGGTTCTCATTTCTCCCCATGTAAGTCTATCTAAAAAGAAACTGTATAACTTTGACATGGTTCTTAACAGGGATCTGTTTCCTCCTTTTAAGGTAACAAGCCATTGGGCATTTATTCAAGGCTTATACAACACTTGTCAGATCAGTGTTGATAGTTGCCATTATGTGTTTAGTTACCCTAACACTATATCCCAAAACATGAGTCCTTCCTCCAAGGGGGGAAAAAGAGCGTAGAAGAGTAGGCATTGCTCCCACACACAGCTTGGGAAGATGTCAGCAGGGCTGGAGTCTGCTGAGCCTGGTGCTGTTGGCTTGCAGATGGCCTCACCTTACGCTCTGATGTGGCCTTTCCCTCATGTTGGTGAATCCTTGGTGTCCTCTCCCCTTCTTCGAGACTGTCAATCAGCTAGATTAAGGTTGCACCCTTATGACCTGATCGAGCCTCCATTCTGTCTTGAAGATTTTTTTTGAATTTACATTGATTTATTTTGTGTGCATATGCACATGTGTGTGTGCACAGGTGCCACCATGAACATGTGGAGGTGAGGGTATAGCTTGAGGGAGTCAGTATTCTACTGTGTGAATCCCAGGGGGTTGACCTTGGGTAGAAAGTCATCTGACTTTCCTCTTACCACCTCTGTTCTGGCCTTATCTCAAAATACAAGATGGCTCTGAAGGCATCAACATTTAAACTTTAGGGAACACACAATGCAGCCTGTAATACATTGGAATTGTGTTTGTTAATTTACAGTGGTATGGTACACATTAAAAAAAAAGAGACTGATAAAAAATACCTTAAACACTTAAATATGAAAATTTTATTATTTTATTTTTATTTTCTTTTTTTTTTCTTCTTCTTTTTTTCAAACTGTCTGCCCTGTATCTGTCCATGACGATTTCACTCAATTCGTCCTGGTCATCGAAAGGCAATTTATTTTAGGGAGGTCTAGTGTTAAATATGAAAATAAAGTATATGTAAGTTTTGAAGAAGAAAAGACTTAGGCAGAAGGAAATATACTGAGACATTCAGGAAATAGCATAAACTATTCTAGATCTCATTTAGATAAATCTGCCCATCTAATTCGAGAAGATTTATCAGTTCCTACAACAGTTACTTAAGTGTATGTCATAATAGGTTGCCAGGGAAGTTGTCATAGGCCATGGAGGGAAATCGTTCTCAGCCACCTTCATCCCTTTGAGCATGTCTTATTATTTCCTAAGCAAGAAGCTATTATGGGAGATCTTTTGTCTTTATTCTGGGAGTTGGACCCTCCTCCCATGCCCCTCAGTTTTAGTATTCCAAGACAGGATGCTGAGTGCCGGAAAGACGGGAAAGACGATTCTTGTGGGATAGTAGGAAGTTTTCTGCTTTGGTATTTTGTCATCATACTGATCCTCCTGTTCTTCTCTCGGGCTTCCGTCTGGGTAGGAAATCCTTTCCACTTTAAATCACGTCTTTGTAAGGTTTGATGAAAGTACTTTTTTTTTTTAAAGGTTTTTGTTTTGTTTAAAAAATGATGCATTCTCATGCCAGAAAATCTAAAGATACTGGAAAGGATAAAGAGCATTAAACCCACTCTACTCCATTTAGTAGAGATACAAACTGTTAAATTTGTGGAGAACTCCTTCTAGGTTATTTTTTCCTTGTTTTTCTCGATCTCTCTCTCTTCTCTCTCTTTGCCCTTGCATAATCAAAACTTATATTGTGTGTATTTTCATAGCCTGACTTTTGAGTTAATATTTTGTAAATCCTTCCTCATGGAAGCAGCCTTTTCATTATAAGTTCTCTGTCTTATGGTTGCACTGTGAAAATTCTGCAGTTGAAAATTTAGGCTGTTTACCTTTTGTTTATATGCTATATAATACTGAGATAAAACTCTCCATTGGTTAGTGCCTTCCAAATCCCTCTTATAGCCATGTGGTTCTATTATCTTTAATAAATTATCTTTAATAAATGTTTAGTAAATGTTTAATCTATTATCTTTAATAAATGTTTGGCATTTTGATAGGACACGTGTAGGATTTGGGGAGCGGCTAGAAGGAAACTACATTTTCTGCATAGACTAAGATACAGAATTAAATGAAACAGAGCTAAAGTCAGCACTCTTAGGCACAGAATAGCAAAAGAAAATGCTAGAATCTTAGGAATGGCATAGTCTGCTTTATTAAGTCTGTGGCCCGCAACATACTATGAGCAACCAACCTCTTATAAATTGCTGACACAGAATCTTTTCTGGCCATTAATAATAGACTGGTGATTAATCAAGCCAGCATCATTTAGTGTTCCAGCCAGAGCTCACCACTGGCAGTGGCCAGCTAGATTGAGTGCTATGTTAGTTCTGGATGGAGAAGAGGAGGTTTGTTATTTCGATGCCAGGTAGATTCCATTATAATAATAATAATAAAAAAAAAACCCTCTTCCTCTTACTACCTCCTGGCCAAGAAGTTTTATCTGATGTCTAAATGCTTCTTGAGGTAAATGCTTTGCCAGAAGGAGAATTAGAACAGTGATGGCTTATATGTGTTTTAGACTCCCTAGCTAAGTATATTGAATTTGGCCTGGCAAGAAAAGCTACTTTAGAAAATTAACAAAAAATTGGAATTGATCACTGGCAATTTCATCATGAAGATCATTTAAGAGGTCTAAGCTGTTCTTTTGTCCCCTTGCTTACATCAGCAATTTGGAGCTGTGGAGCTATGCTCCAAGGACTGAAGGAGGCATGCGGTCCAGCCTTCTGTCTGTAAGCAAGTAAAATCTCCATACCCACCTTAGTTTTTTTTTTTGGGGGGGGGGTGATAAAACCCAAAGAATTTAAGTGACTTGTCCAGTGTCACATAAGTGGGTTCGTGACAGAAGGAAGAGGGATCCCGATTTCCTGCCATATTGTTTGTTTACTTCAAAGCATAGTTTGAAATGTTGGATTAAATCTGTTCAGCGCTGATTGAAACCGTAATTATCTTTGGGGTCTCATCTTTCGCTTTGTGCCCTTGTGGCAGCTACAGTTGGTTGGCCTGCTTCTTCTGAAGGGTCCCAGATTTGAAACCTGAGAACTGTCTGAGAGCCAGTCAAGGAGGACAGAATTTCCCCTCTTCTTTGAGCTTGTTCGTTTTCCCTGTGAGACGGGGGTCTCTATCTCCAAACCTTAAAGCAGTGGTAGAGAGCGGTAGGGAATGTGGTGGGAATCGCCCTCCAACAAGCAACGCGCCCATGCCCTTGGGATTCATCGCTTCTTAGAAGACGTGTTTTCTTTTCGTTATCTTTCTGAGACAGGGTTTCTCTGTGTGGCTCCAGCTGTCCAGGAACTCACTCTGTAGACCCAGACTGGTCCTGAACTCA
Organism: Arvicola amphibius; assembly: GCF_903992535.2. Lineage (NCBI taxonomy): Eukaryota > Metazoa > Chordata > Mammalia > Rodentia > Cricetidae > Arvicola > Arvicola amphibius. Next base: position 177,588,540 of record NC_052048.2, read on the forward strand.
GAGAGATTCTCCTGCTTCTGCTTCCCTGAATGCTGGGATTAAAGGCGTGTACCACCACCGCCTGGCTTCGAGATCCTGTTGAGTTGGCCTGATTGTTTAGCATTTAAGTTTGCTAGTGCTGGTTTTGTTTTTCTAGACCATAGTAGTCTGAAATCCTTGTTTCTGTACGTGTAGAAGTTGAGCTCAGAAGGGATGGAGTGGTATGATGAGACGGGAGAGCTGCAGCGTGCAGAAAGACAGAGTGCAGCCCACCTTTTCTGCCTGCCTGGCCTGGCCCTGCCCTGCAGAGTGACCACTGTCACTACTTTCTCTCACGAAGTCCTGCACAGGGATAGATAATGAAATGCTTGTGGTAACCATAACTCATACGATTCCACTTAGTTTAATGTAAAAATCTTTCCTTTGATTTTGTGGTTGTATTTTGATTTGGCATCCAGTATGGAAGCTCTCAGTGGAAATGATTTTATAAACCTAATAAGTGCTTTTAAATACCTTTTCCCTCAACTACAAAAGTGCCCACTGCAGAGCACAAGATTATAGGAATGTAGACAAAATGTAACAGACACCGCTTCAGATTCCAGATTATATAGACATCACCAACCACTATTAATATCTAGGTTCACAGCCTCCAGTCTTTTAGTAATTCTCTCTATACATGTTAAATTTAAAACATACATGGAGTCCTAAAACATTTTTTAAAAAGTATAACTTTAAGGACTTCAGTCTTGAGATATTTAGAGAATGACTACTGTACCAAGAAAAGAGAGAGAGAGAGAGAGAGAGAGAGAGAGAGAGAGAGAGAGAGAGAAGGAAGTACCCTACTAGAGTCCTAGAGAAAGTATTGAGCCAGGGATCTTGGATTTTGCTGCTAGAACGATCCAAATATGTGTCAGGTATGGTGGCATGCCCCATAATGCCAGTACTTGGGAGGCAGAAGCAGGAAGATCTGTAGGTTCGGGTCATTTTGGCTACAAGGTTAGTTCCAGGCCAACTGCACTACCTGAGGACCGGTCTCTAAAAAGCTAAAAATTTAAAAAGTAATGAACTTAACACATTCGACAGAGCACCTTTCGACCTAACAAGTTTTGATTTTTGTACAAATTGTATTTCTTAATTGTGTACAATTTGGAAGAAGAAGGAATGAAGTCACAATTAATCAATCCATTTTTGAGACAGGGTCTCATTATGAAGTTCTTCCTGATCTGGAACTCGCTGTGTTGACCATGCTGGCTTCACACCTCAGAAATCCACTAGCCTCTGCCTCCTGAGTGCTGGGATTAAAGGTATGTGTCACCACGCCCAGCCATCCTGAGTTCTTAAAGGACTCATTTTAAACTAATGTATAGTTTTTTTGAGACTGGTTCTTGCTATATAACCCGGAGTGGCCAGGAACTCAGGACCTTGAGTGTTGGAATTATAGGGGTGTGCTACCACACTGGGATTCAAATATGGTTTTGGTCTAAATTTATTACGTGTATTATGTGTGGGTTTACACACGTGCCTGAGTGTGAACATGCACAATGGTGTGTATGTGGGGGTCAGAGGACAACTTTTGGGAGTCAGTTCTCCTTTTCTTCCATGCGGTCCCCAGGGATCGAATGCTGGTCGCTGGGCTTAGCATCATGTGCCTTTACTACTGAGCCTTCTTGCCAGGCCCCCAATCCATTTTTTGAGTGATTTCTTTTTAAAAAATTTTACTTTTATTTTATGTGCATTGGTGTTTTGCCTGCACATTTATCTGTCTGAAGGTGTCAGATCCCCTGGAACTGACACCACAGACAATTTTAAGTTGCCATGTAGGTACTAGGAATTGAATCCAGTTCCTCTGGAGAAGCAGCCATTGCTCTTAACCACTGAGCCATCTCTCCAGCCCCTCCCCCTCGTCTGTTTTTAAATGAAACTTCTATGTATTATAAGTGATAGAAAACTTTATCACCTCATGAGCATCATTTTATCTACAGTCTGCTCAGTTTTGCTTGGTTAAACATTTTGGTGGATTCTGCTATAGAAGCATGGTCTTTTGAACTGGCAGTGGAGTAGGTTCCCCATTAGAAAGGCACTCCAGATGTGCCTGTCTGACAGGGTTGACTGTTTAAGGCTAGACCTTAGTAAAGGACCATGAGCGATGATGGTGCTGGTTACGTCGATGTTGCTGCAGTGCAAACTGACTGAGCTCATCACTGTATTCCTGAAACAGATGTCTGCGAGCAAGTGGGATGAAGAGGGTGAGACCAGTGCACCAGTAAGTCAAGGTGAGCATCAAGGTGAGCGTCAAGGTGAGCGTCAAGGCGAGCGTCAAGGCGAGCGAGCGTTCTGGGGACCTCCAAGAGGTGTGTAGAGGCTAGAAGGCCTCTGGGTGAACGCTTTGCTTCCCTCCTCCCAAATGCAGAGACCACGCAGATGCCCCAGCAGAGCCACCACCATAAAGGACAGATTGTGGTAGCCAGAACTCACTTTGCTGTCATTTCTCGGGGCTTGCCTTCACAAAGCTTTGTGAACAGACACATGTGTGTGTGTGTATAATGTTTATACAGTGTATTGATAGGAACATCTGTCCCACAATTTATGAAGTATTTGTGTTAAGTTCTCTGTAGACTACTGATTTCACACACAGTGCTCTCTTTGATTTTTGCCAGACCCTTGCCTCCTAGGTCATCTCATGGTTCAAACTGAGTGACCAGGTGAGTATGATGTCACCATAAATGTCATTGTCCTTGCTGGGCGGTGGTGGTGCACACCTTTAATCCCAGCACTTGGAAGGCAGAGAGGGGCAGATCTCTGTGCGTTTGAGGCCAGCCTGGTCTACAGAGCTAGTTCTAGGACTAACTCCTTAGTGACTGAGAAACCCTGTCTCAAAAAACAAAAACAAACAAACTAACAAACAAAATGTTATTGTCCTCAAAGTTAAAGAATGAAATGGAGGGCTGGAGAGATGGCTCAGTGGTTAAGAGCATTGCCTGCTCTTCCAAGGGTCCTGAGTTCAATTCCCAGCAACCACATGGTGGCCCACAACCATCTGTAATGAGACCTGGTACCCTCTTCTGGCTAGCTGTATACATAATAAATAAATAAATATTTTTTAAAAAAAGAATTAAATGGAATCGAGACATCAGCTTAGCCGTTCATCCGGCTGTTTTGATGAAGTGAATGATAGCTTCAGGACACTGGAAGAGTACACCTTGATTTGGGGTTGCTATTCACAGTTAGGTGGCAGCTGTGACAATCTTCATTAGAAACACAGTCTCCATCATTTTCCTAGCCCCAGGCACTAAGCTCTGGTCTTTTTGCTACTTTCCAGGTAAATGCTCACTCCCATGATGGTCTGGAGCTGGCAGCACATTGTCAGAGAACAGAGTTGGAGACAGATGTACAATAATCCTCCAGTAGGCCTTCACACACCCAGATAAACAGCTCTGAGGGTACACAGCATAACAAACTGTAGTAAGATAATTAGGAAATTATGGGCATTAAATAATTATCACCTTTTTGGTAGATTGTTTTCATTGTAAATTTGTGTAATTTGTTTAGCAATGATGGTTTAACCATCTCACAAAATTTTCAAAGATGTACCAGAGTTTTTGAGCTGGTAAGAGCCAACATCCGCATAGGAAAAAGCATGGGGAGAGGAGAGAGGCTCCTTGCTGTCCGAATCCCTCTCCCCCACACCCTGCAAGCTTTGTGACATTTCTTCTCGGGGAAACCTTCCCATTTGGTACCATATTCAGGGCTTACAAAGGTTGAGCAGTCGTGTGTCCTCCCCTCTCTGTGGGGTGGAGTGCGGCCACTTCGTTTTACCGGCATTAGCGAGTGATTGAGGAAGGCAGTGATTTGACCCCTGGGTAAGACTTTCTTGGGTAATGTGAAGTTGTTAGCCGAGGCCCCATCATTTTGAAAAGTGCCATTTTGAAGAGTTCTAGCAGTTTCCTGAAACCATAGTTATCAACATTCAGGAATACAAAAAGTAGTTTACTTCCCTAGGTTCCTGCCACCATCCCCACTGAAGACCCTGATGGGTGGTCAGATGACTAATTTAGTTAATTAGATAGGGTCTTACTATGTAACCCTTATCTGACCTAGAATTCAACTTTGTAGGTGAGGCTGGCCTTGAACTCAATAGAGATCCTCCTGCTTCCCCAATGCTGGCCTTAAAGGCGTGTACTACCATGTCTGACTGTAGGACCTAACACTCAACTGATTACTCACAGGTTATGGCCAACAAGGGCCAACTGCAAACCAAAAACAAAACTTTGAAATCTCCTTCCCTGTCCCAGGTCCTCTGTCCTGTAACTATGCCAATTTATAAGCAGAAGGCAGGCTCTGGCCCTACAGACACCTTCTGTAGGGCCCCCAAAGCTGTCTGTCTGTCCTCACTGACCTCCCTCTCCCCCCACCCTCTCTCTCTCTCTCTCTCTCTCTCTCTCTCTCTCTCTCTCTCTCTCTCTCTCTCTCTCTCCCTTCCTTTCTTTCTTTTTCTTTGTTTTTCAAGACAGGGTTTCTCTGTGTATCCTTGGCTGTCCTGGAACTCTCTCTGTAGAGTGGGCTGGCCTCAAACTCATGAGATCTGCCTGCCTCTGCCTCTTGAGTGCTATGACTAAAAGTGTGGGCTAGCACTGCCTGGCTTAATTGATCTTTCTATAACAACCAATTATTAATGACTATTCTTGCCTAACTTGTTGATCTGTTTTCTTGGTTAGCAAGTAAAGAAACTTTCTATAAGCAACAAAGTAAAGACGAATCCTGGGACTATTCACAAGTGATGAAGAAACCAAAGCAGAACCAACTTTCTGCCGTAACTGACTCCGAAATAGCTTTGGTCAGTGCCTACCTTGAACATAGACGAGCTAGGCGCCATTCCCAATTCTACCGGAAGAATCAGATCCAGCAAGACAGCGATAGCACTGAGCGTGACAGTGAGGAATCCAACTCTGGAGCGTCCTCGTGGAAGGAGAGCGAGAGCGAACAGCCTCTGTCGCCCGCCAGTGTCAAGAGGAGAAAGGCAGTGTTGAGGCCAAGGGATCTGGAAAACTACCAAGTCAGAGAAAGGCCCTGCCTCCACTGCAAAGCCATGAGAACCAAAGAATGGTTGTCGCGTCACTTCCCAGCAAGTACTTCCGTAACAACCCCCGTGACGGAAGAGATTCAACAGGAGCGTCTGACACCTGGCATCAACACAACATTAAGTAAATTTTGAATTTCGGCATCCTTACCTTACTTGAAATCTAAAGAAGGAGAATGAATAAAACATGAAATCAGGGTTGTGGGTGAGGAAACCTTTACAATAAAGCCTCTTTGCTAAGGACGAAAGTGGAATTGGAACCCAAGAGGTGGAATTTCCCACAAAGTCATTGTTCAAAACAAGGGCGGAGAATTTGTTCATGCCACCATAGGAATATGGAAGACTTGTATCTTCTGTAATCTTTTTTTTTTTTTAAGTCAGAGAGCCCAGGGTAGATAGTCCATACCCCAAGTGTATGTACTTTGTTTATGTCGATGATACAAAAACTATGACTCTTTGAAATTACATTTAGTTGGGTGGTGGTGGTGCACGCCACCACCTTGGAAGGCAGAGGCAGGCGGATCTCTGAGTTCGAGGCCAGCCTCATCTACAAGAGCTAGTTCCAGGACAGGCTCTGAAGCCACAGAGAAACCCTGTCTTGAAAAAAAAAAAAAAAAACCATTTATGCTGAGAAACCATTTAAATATATGCCTATATTTTGATGGTCTGACTGAGTAAACCGTTGAGGTGGCAGGGCAGACGGTTGGTTTGTTAATAGTTGAGGCGACTCTGCCAGAGCTGTCTTGGTTGGGATATTGAGTCCACTGAGGGCTGTTGAGGAAAGAGCTTAAGGGCCTGGAGTACAACCATATTTCTCGAGTCATCAGGAAGACAGGGAGTATGACTCTGAAGGCAGCCGGGTTGTGGCTTGTCCTCGGTTGTTGTCCCAAGACCATGGCAAGAGTTAAAACTTTTTTCTCACACTTGTTAAGATAAGGAGAAAATTTTTATTTGACACTATTATAATAGAGATCAATAAAGGAGCTACATAGAAATGAAAGCCTAATACAAGATAAGTGATATATAGCCAGGGGCAGGGTGAGGAGGGTCATTGGTTGGAAACCTACTAAAGGATAAAGGATAATCCCTTTTAAACTTTACCTAACACTGTTTTTGGAGATATGGTTTCTCTAGGTAGCCTTGGCTGGCCTGGAACTCATTATATAGTCTAGGCTGGCCTCAAACTCAGAGATCAGCCTGCCTCAGCATCCTGGGTACTGTGCTTAACAGTGTGGGCCACCACGGCAGGCCTCCAACATAATTCGTGGTGAAGGTGGGACTTAACCATCACAAGTATGGTCAGCTATCAACTTAACAGGATTCTTGCTAAACCAGCTCAGTAGCTCAGACAGAACAGGACCAAGTTGAAACTTGGTCAAGAGGAGGACTCAGAAAAGCCTGTCTGAAAGTTGGTAGAAGAGAGGACCTTTAGAACAAGTAGCTGAAATCTAGGCAAACTTGGGACTAGATTTTTCATTTACATTGGGGACCCTAGCGCTGGGCAGTGGTGGCGCCAATGAAGAGTTTGTCTAAAATGGATGGGTAGCCATTCTATGGATCACTTTCCAGGTGGATGGCAGGCATCCAGCTGTGTTATAAAATAAGGCTCAGATCCTGGAGAGGGCTATCAAGGACAAGAAGATACGACATGATCTCTGGTCATGGGGCTAGAGTTGAAACAAGGGGAGAATGGAGCAAGGCCTTGAGGGGGGCAAGGACTTGATTACCATCTGTGGTGGATCATTGCAGCCTGATACTAAGGACTAAGACTTTCATGAGGGGCAGGGAAAGGACTAGCATGGAGAACAGACAGGCTGTGACTTGGGACCCAGGATTCCCCTTGGCAAGAGCTGATTCCTTAAGTAGTTATAGCAAAGACTCTGGAACCAATGTAGATGTCTCCACCACTGGGGTCTAACTAGGATAACCAGTGTGAACATCAACAGAAAACAGAGGTAGATAGAGTGGCTTGGCAGGATACATGAATAGCATGCGTGAGGCTTTGGGTTCCATCCCCTGCACTACATAGACCAGGTATGGAGGCACCTGCCTGTGATCCCAGCACTAAGGAGGTAGAGGCAAGAGGGTCAGGAGTTCAAGGAGTCCTAGATCAGCCTGGGATACAGGAGACCCTGTCTTAAAACAAACAACACTAAACAGAGGTGGGAAGATATCTAAGGAGAGAGTTGCCCCAAACCAAATGAGACGTAGATGAGGTTAGATAAGAAACAAAAGCACAGACAACGAGATTGGGACTAAAGAGGACAGTGCAGAATTGGCGAGGTAGGAAATTGCTCATGAAACCAAGGCTGTAAGTGCCGGTCATAGTTGATATTGCCTTCATGCGAAGCCCAGTGCCACCCTCAGGGTGGGACTCCAGGCCAGCATGATAGTTGTAGCGGATTAAGTAAAATGCTGCAGATCCTCGAGTGGCTGCGGCAGCAGAAACGCTGCAAGTCCCCAAGCAGCGGCAGTGGGCAGCGGGTGCCGAGAGCAGCCAGTCCCAGGCAGGGATGGCACTGTTCCCAAGTGGCTGCAGTGGGCCAGAGGGGCAGTGAGTTCCATAAGGAGATACAGATGGGCATGCCACGAGACCATGAGGTCTCGGAAGGCAGCTGGTGCCAGGCAGGGAGCCACATGGTGGGCGAGATAGGCACGCCATGTGGAGTGAGGCTGGATATTTATTTAGTGGGTTATGGAAGGGAAGGGGTGAGGGGGTAAGGAGAGAAGGGGGAAGAGCAGAAAGAAACAGAGACAGAGATAGAGAGAGATGGGGGAGAAGTGGGGAGAATGGAGCAAGGCCTTGAGGGGGGCAAGATGGAAAAGGGAGGGACTCAGGCTAGAAGCTGAAGATCAGCTTGCCTCAGCAGATGGGGGGTGTGTGGGTGCGGCTTGTCTCTTAAAGGGACAGCAGACCATTACAGTTATCTCCTCTTCAGTCTCTCCTAGGGATAAGCGGGCCTCTGATGCTTATGGTCAAAGGCTGTCACCTGTTTGGCGGGCTGGCTTGAGGGAAGGCTTGCCTTCATTTGGTGAATCATCCATGCAGTTTCAGAACTGACCTCCAGCCACTGGTGATGCATGCCTTTAATCCCAGCATTCTGGAGGAGGAGGCAGGTAGATCTCTGAGTTTTAGGCCAGCCTGGTCTACAGAGCGAGTTCCAAGACTGGTTTCATAGCTACTAAGAAAAACCTGTTTTGAAAAACCAATTAAAAAACAAAACAAAAACAAAAAACCCAAGTCACAGCTGACCTCCATAACAACTACATCAAGTATCAATCACAGTTCTCTGGAACTGAGAGGCAGGGAACTGTCGGAAGCAGGGAAGGTTCTGACTCAAATGGATGCCTTGAAGGAGGTCATGTATGCAGGTGGTATTTGCAGAAAGATAGGGAATGAGGTGGCAGGGATCATGGATTACCGGGTGGTCAGTCTCTATCTCTGCTTGCCAAATTGGGTGATGTGGCTTTGCTTGGTGCCAGTAGGCACCTTAATTCCCTTAATCTTTTGCAGCCTTGACTCAGGTAAAACCAGATCCTTCAACCTCAGAAAAGAATTGAAGGGGAAGCCAGAGGAAGCAGGGTTGAAGCTGAGTGAAAATAGAAAAGTGGTACCCATGGCGGAGGTGGACACACCTCAGACATGGGGATTGGCTTCCCAGGGAAGGCTGCACTTACATGTCTTAGCATTGACCGCGATCACCACTTTGGCTCTGAAGTTACCACGCAAAGGGCTGCTAAGAGACTCCAACACTTTCTCTCTTTTTGATAAATGAAATGAAAGGCAATGCCCTAGATATAATCTGAAAAGATAAAACCAGGAGCCGTTGGGGCTGCCCTAGGAGCTCGGGACATATATTTTACTATAAATGGGGTTTCTAGTGAGATTCCTAAAAAATTATAGGTTTATAGAGGAGAAAGGAGAAAGGCCTTAAGGAAATATTAATTTATCAGAGTTCTTCTCATCTGGTCAAGATGGCAGATTCCTAGGTGAGGGATTCCTTTTCTGCTCATGTCCACGTGATTTTCTCTGTCTTTCGCTTCTGCTTCAGGGTAAATCTAAGTAACAGAAACATCATAATGTTGTTATTGGGGGACATTTAGAGAATGTTTGCTATAGTTCAGGCACATATGAGCATCTATAAAAACTAGTTTTCACACATCTGCAAGACAGGTATTTTTGTTCTTAAAAACTTGTGAGTGGCGCAGCTGCCAGCCTAGTGGGCTGGTGTAGCTGTGCGGAGAGACTCGCGGAACACGTGTGACCAGGGCGGCGGGTGAACAGGCGGTGCAGCGGCGGGTTAACGGCCAGACACAGAAAATAGACATAAAGCTTTTATTAAAGGAAAGAGGGAGAGAGAGAGAGAGAGAGAGAGAGAGAGAGAGAGAGAGAGAGAGAGAGAGAGAGAGAGAGAAGAGGGAGAGACAAGCACGTGTGCACATGCAAAAGGGGACAGCGAGTAGAGAGGGGGAAGATAAAAGAATTCAGGATGGCCGGGCGGTGGTGGCGCACACCTTTAATCCCAGCACTCGGGAGGCAGAGGCAGGCGAATCTCTGTGAGTTCGAGGCCAGCCTGGTCTACAAGAGCTAGTTCCAGGACAGGCTCTAAAAAAAAAAAAAAAAAAAAAGCTGCAGAGAAACCCTGTCTCGAAAAACCAAAAACAGAAAAAGAAGAAAAAAAAAAGAATTCAGGATGACTCTGAAAGACCGGAGGTCGCTGGGAGTGGGCGTGGCAAGGGGCGGGGACCAAAAGAATAACAGGTATTATGCCAACCTGGCAAATGGTGAAACCAAGGCAAGGGGAAAGATTGGTAACTGTGGAAGACCTGGGTTTGGGGTCATATCTAACCACCATGATAATACATTATCCATTTTATTTTCTTTTTTACGTATGTGTGTGTGTGTGTATGTGTGTGTGTGCATGTTCATAGTATGTGGAAATCAGAGGACAACTTGCTGAATGAAATCTATCCTCTCTTTCCACTGCTTGGGTTCTAGGGTTGAACTGAGTTTATGAGGCTTGGTAGTGAGCACCTTCACTCTTTGAGCCGTCTTGCCTGCCCTTATCCTTGTTCTTCTTTTTAAAGATATATTTTATGTGTAAAAATGTTTTGAATTTTTGAGTGTATGTATGTACACCTTGGTGCCCACAGAGATCAGAAGAGGGCTTCAAATCCCCTGTAACTGGAAGTATGGATGGTTGTGAGCCACCATATAGGTGCTGGAAATTGAATCTAGGTCCTCTGCAGGAGTTAAGCGCCACCTCGCCAGCCCCGTTCCGTGTTTGTTGTTGTTTGAGATAGGGTCTCACTATACAACCCTGGATGGCCTTGAACTCAGAGATCTGCCTACCAGGGGCTCCTGAACCCCGGGATTCGAGGCATTCACCACCATACCTGGCTTCTAGTGTGAAAATTTGGCACACGAAATAGCAAATAGAGATTAGAGGAGCTAGGAGGGAAATGCAGCCAAGAGTCAGAAACTGAATAGAGCGAGGAGCCAGGGCTCACCTGTTTGGTAGAAAAACTCCTCACAGCTTCCACTTGCCTCGGCTTCTATGAGAAAGCCTGGTTTGGCTCACGACAACAGGAGGAAAAGCCTGTTAATGCTGAGCTGAAGCCATGGGAAGCTGAATGAGTGAGACTAAGTGCTGAATAGCAAGAGGCAGCAGGAACTAGAAAACAGCCAGGATCTGAGAGGAGGAGACGAGAGGCGCTGACTTAGAAGGGTAGTGAGTAGGGATCCTCTCTACGCCATCTCAGAGCAGGGAGGCTCCCGAAGGCAGCCAACCACCTACTCAAGAAACCCAGTTAACAGCTGCAGGATTCCAGACAGCTGGGAAGGAATGCTCTCATCTCCCAGCTGTCCTAGGAAGGTGATTTCAAAACGGCTCTCCTCTGTGGCTTCAGGCTTCACGGTCAACCACCGTAGATACTGAACATTGGTAGTTTTTTATTGTTCTGGGTTTGTTTTTCATTTTTTATTTATTTCAGGACAGGGTTTCTCTGTGAAGCCCTGGCTGTCCTGGGAACTAAACTAAACTCTGTAGACCAGACTGGCCTCAAACTCATCGAGGTCCCCCTGCCTCTGCCTCCCGAGTGTTGGGATTTAAGGGGTGCCCCAGCACCACCCAGCTAATTATTGATTTCTTACTGTGCCTAATTTATAAACAAAACAACTTCACTCCTCCTCCACCTCATCCTTCTCCAAGAAAATTTGACTATCCAGTAAAGAGTAACCGAGGGTGTGGGAACAATAGAACTGCCAAATAGACCCTTTGTTTTTCTGCAGCAGTACAGATAGAACCCAGGGCCTTGTTCATGCTTGACAAGGACTCTACCTAAATGAAATTTTATCATAGGTACACACAACATACACAGGAAAAATCATATATGCATAAAGTTTCCACACCCTCTGGGAACAATCCTCCATGGTAAGGGTAGGGGCTATTGTAATGAGAAGTGGAATCAATTAGTGGTTGTAACCAGCACTTATCAAAAAATAATAGAGGGTAGCAGGATTGTTTGAGGAGAATTGTTTCTGTCTCAGGGTGCATGGACTGAGTTACAGCACGAAATGTGCTTCTTGCTATGTTAAGGCAAAGAACAAAAGCCTTCTGCTGGATGGGAGTTTTCTTCTTAGATTTTCCCTTAATATGCTGCCACACCGCTAAGTTAGCGAGAAGAATCGTCGCTCCACGCATTCCAGACTCGCCACATGCTAGCAATTAGTAAATCCTCACCGCACTGTAGGATGGACCCACTGTTTAGGTCAGTGAAAAGCGTGAATTGAATCGTGTTACTTTAGAGGAACTACAGGTTTTTATTTGTAAATACAGTAAGCTAACCAACTGTGGCCAGTGCACAGGGATGGGCTTTGCTTGGAGACTAGACAAGAGTAATTTGTAATTGACATTTCAAAGAAGCCTAAGAAACAGGCCAGCCTTTGTTTAAATCGTAATTACCCTGTTTGTATGTAAAAGGATACTTCTATAGAAAGCTTTTCAAAACAACTGGCTCTTTTAAGTAGATAATTATTCCCCGTCTAATCTTGTTTATACTGTGCAGAACTTCAGTGAACTCTTTATTCCCCCACAAAGGTTAACTTCAGCCAGCCCTTCCTCAAATTATCACAAATTCCCAATTAGTGAATTCTGAAAGGGTTTCCCTGCAACAATATGCCAGGGACTCGTCTGCTGTGTTCTTTATTGCTCTGAGTAACGTCTGACAGGTTTCCCAGCGCCAGGCCACCTGGACATTCTCTCTGTCAGGAACACGTGGTCAAGGAGGTGGACAGCGGTTCAAGGGGAGCAGCAAATGAGTCCCAAACCTCCGGAGGTGGTGGAGGAAGAAAAGGGGCACAGTATGTTTCTTATGAACTCCATAATCAATTCTAGGCCCTTTTGGGTGTAAGGAGGAACTTGGTAACCTAGGCAGGAAAAAGAAAATTAAACTTTTATTTACTTATTTATTTTTAACGGAGAGCAGATTGTTAAGCCTAGAGAATCTCCTAAGAGAGGTGTCTTAAATCAATTCCTCTTGTGCTTTCTTTGATCAACACCCCCAGCCAGTTCTCCAGCACTGAACTACCTATTTCCAGTTGAAAGTTTCTACTCAGCGCTCAAAATTCAATGCACGAAATACTTTTTAAAAGTAATAAGTTTTAACCCCAACAATACTGTTTTCCGACTTTTATCACTTGGCTTCTGAGCTTGACTTCTTTTGCAGGCAGATTAGAGGGGCCTGCAGTCTGTAACGACCTTTGTTTATTAGTGTCACCGTCACAGTAAAGTTTCATATGTTCAAAATCTTGATTTAGCGGCGAAAATGCCAGGCAGGGAGCCAGCTCTGCTACTAATTAGAATAAATCAAAAGGGGGAAACGGGGGAGATAAAAACCAGGTTCCGGTGGGCGGATCCACTGGATTTGGTCTGAGGAAGAAATAAGGGACTAAAATGGCCGGAGTAACGCCTGCTAGGGCCGGAGCACTGCGTGTTGTCTGATTGCAGGGCTTCAGAGTCAGGGTCCCAGCTGCCCCTGCTGCCCCTGCTGATTGCTCCCCTTCCGTCCATTCTAGCAGACCCTCATTCTGCCCCGTTGTACACTGTCTCTTACAGGAGGTCTTGATTGCTCTGAGCCAATCATGGCAGTACCAGTCCCCTTTGTCTACGAGTGGTTCAAGCAGGCAGGGGGTGTCCCTTCTTTCTGGGGAGAAGTTAGCTGGTGGGGACATTCTTCAGAGTTTCTTCCCTCTGAAAACAGACACACAGAGAGAGGAAATGGCCTCTCTTCTTTCGGTGGACATCTCCGAGTCTGCAGGGGATGGCAGCACGTGTCCACCGAGGCGCAAAGTGGGAGGATGGAATGAATAGGTCCAGAGCTGCTGAGCTGACAAAAGCTGGAGCAATACTTTGGATTTTTTTTTTTTTTTTTTTTTTTTTTTTTTTTTTTTTTTTTTTTTGTAGCCCAGACTTGGCTGAAATTTGCCATCTGCCTGCTTCAGCCTCCTGTAATGTACTGGGATTGCAGGGTGTGCCACTGGGCCTGGCACCGTGCAGGCAAGGTAATTTTTTCCTAAAACAAGTTCTTACTAGGTAGCCTTATCTGGCCCGGAACTCTGTGTGGATCCGCCTGCCTCTGCCTCCAGGGTTCTGAGTTTAAAGATATGCCCCGCCAACATATTTATTTTTAAAAACTGACCCTGGCTGGGTGTGGTAGTGCACACCTTTAATCTCATCACCGAGCAGGCAGAGACAGGTTGACGTGAGTTCAAGGCTAGTGTTTAGTCTAAGGCTGGAGTTCCAGGCCAGCCAAGACTGCGTAGTGAGGCGTCGTCTCAACAAATAAACAGCAAGACTCCCCCAACAAAGCACTTCTATCTGTATAGTTTTTTTTTTTGTTTCTTTGCTTTTCTTTTTCTTAAAGACGGGATCTTTTGTAGCCTGCGCTTACCTCAAACTTGCCATAACTGTGACCTTGTGTATGATGACCCTGACCTTCCATCCTCCTGCCCCTGCCTCCTGAGTGCAAGAACTATACCACCACCCCCAGTCTATGGTGCTGGGACTGGAACCATGTATATTAGGGCGCTCCTCTGCCAACCAAGCAAAATTCTCAAGCAAAGTTCTCAGCCTTCAGGGACAGCTATGTGGTTTTTTTGTTTTTTTTTTTTTTTTGTAGTGTTTTTTCTTTTTTTCTTTCTTTCTTTTTTTTTTTTTTTTGGTTTTTCGAGACAGGGTTTCTCTGCAGCTTTTTTAGAGCCTGTCCTGGAACTAGCTCTTGTAGACCAGGCTGGCCTTGAACTCACAGAGATCCTCCTGCCTCTGCCTCCCGAGTGCTGGGATTAAAGGCGTGTGCCACCACCGCCCGGCTTGTTATTGTTTTTTTGAGACAGGGTTTGTCTGTGTAACAGCCTTAGCTGTCCTGAAACTCAGTCTGTAGACCAGGCTGGTATCGAACTCCCAGAGATCCACCTGCCTCCTCCTCCCGAGTGCTGGGATTAAAGGCGTGCGCTGCCACCACCGCCTGGCTGGTAACTATTTTTGAGCATTCTCAGTGAGATTTCCTGTTTCTTGCAGGTGATTTAGGATCTTCCTCCGTGAACTCTAGAACAGAGCCTTTCACCTGGGAAGTGCTTTGCAATGCTGAAGTCGCTAAAGACAGACCTGAATACACTGTTGCCTTTCCCCGTATCCACAGTGGGATGGATGCAGAAGGCCTTTCCAGCCGGGGACATGATGTGCATCCTAGAACGTTCACAATACCTAGCACAATGCAAGGAGATGTCCATAGCTGTTATTTGTGTTTGGGAACAGTGACAAGGGGAGAGTCTGAAAGTGTCAGAGATGAACACCATCCTCCCAATGTCTCTGGGTAACCTGTAGCTGCATCAGGGGAAATGAGTGAGGGCTCTCGCGGATGCTAGAAAAGTCTTTGCCAGGGCTTTGGTCTTTCGGTTGTGCTGCCGGCCCCAGTTTTGCTCAGTCCCACCTACTCTGCCTTGGCCAGGCCTTAACTGCGGCAGAATTTTCTTCCATTTTAAGTCCCTGCCTGAGAAGCTGGACTTGGAACCAAGACAGATGTCAGTTTCCCAGGGAAACTGGACTCAGAGCAGGTCTCTTCCAGGTCCGGTGTGCTCTCCAGGTAGGTTAGGAGCGGGGAAAGAAGGTTGTTGGAGGAAGAAAAGCATGGTAAACAGAGAAGAGGGAAGAGCAGCGGTGATTTTCAAGTTCCCAGTCTCAGCTCCTTCCTGAGGCCCTCCGTCACCCCCTCATCAGCGCCTCGGCACCTCACCAGCAGAATCGTGTGATAACTTCCCCCGTTCACTTCTGCCAGCTCAAGTGGGTCTCTGTTACTGGAAACCAGAAGAACCTCCTCCCCAGTGGCGTGCTGGAATGTTTGACAGTGTGCGCAGTGTTAACAGCCTGGCTGTGCAGCACGCCGCTTTCCCTGGTATAAATACCCACACTGTTGCCA
This sequence comes from Arvicola amphibius, assembly GCF_903992535.2. NCBI lineage: Eukaryota > Metazoa > Chordata > Mammalia > Rodentia > Cricetidae > Arvicola > Arvicola amphibius. Next base: position 177,604,072 of record NC_052048.2, read on the forward strand.
GTCTCAAAGCTGCCAAAGGTACTGCTGAGTGAAAGTTGGGAAGAGATGAGAATATTGGCTCCAGCACATCCCCGGGTAAAATGAATACAGCGTGCAACACGCTTCTCAGCCACATACGAGGTTCAAGGACACATGCGGATAGCCTCTCAGTTAGGAATTACGGGACACAAATCTTTTTAATTAGTTTCAAATGTGCAACGTCTTAGGGCTCAGGGAGTAGAGGATGTAGGATCAAGCTTTTAAATCATCGTGGTGAAAAAAAAACCCCACCTTTTTAGTATAAGGCTTTTGTGTGTACTGGGAATTGGAGGCAGGGGAAGGGTTCATATTGAGGTCAGAAAGGAAGTTAGAAGTGCAGCTGGGGAGGTGTGGAAGGCAACCTTGGTGAAGGCCCACATCAGGCCTTGACAGAATAGCTTTCTGCAGGTAAGGACGCCTGGAACCAGGCCACAGAAGATTAAATTAGTCCTTCGCCATTCAGCCACCAGTAAAATTCCTGACCCGATTCGCGTTTTTTATATGTGGTGCCTGAAGTTGAACATAGGGCCTTGAGTGTACTGGGCAAATCTAATCCTCGACCACTGATAGGGTCTTGGTTGGTTTGTCTTTTACCGGCTTTGTAGACCAGACTGACCTCACGTTCACGGCTAGTCCTCTTGCTTCTACCTCTCAAGTCCCGGGCTTTGCTTTTTGTCTTTTTTTTTCTTTCCCATCCAGGAGACAAAGGCCTATTATCTCACAATTAGAGCTAAAAAGACAGACAAATATGATCTGGGTTGGAGAGATGGCTCAGGGAGCAGGTAAAGGAGCCTGCTGCCAAGCCAGACAACCTGAGTTCAGTCCTCAGAACCTACGGTGTAGAGAGAGCCAGCTGCGAAAGCTTGGCCTTAGCGTAGGCTTGTTCTCAACCACTCATAACTTAAATTAACTTGTTTATATTAATCTACGTTCTGCCATGTGGCTCGTTACCTCTCTTCCATACTGTACACTGGACTCCCTTTACATCTTGCTGGTGGGAAGGAGTTCCTCTCTTTTCCCGGAAGTCCTGCCTATCCCCCTCCTGCCAAGCCATTGGTTGTTCAGCTCTTTATTAAGCCAATCAGAAGGTGCCTTGTCAGAGGCATAGCTTTACAGTATACAAAAAGGTTATCCCACGACACACACATGTAAAAATTATGCACATCGGGGCAAAGTAAGGTAATACTTTATTACTGATGAAGACAATTGGCAAGAATCAAGTGGCTGACAGTAGAGCCTGTCTTGCTTTAATGAAAGTTTGGGAGGCACGGGGAGAGGTGGTTTGCATGGGCTTCAAGGAGGCACCATTCCAGCTACTTTATGTGCCATTCCTCTGCCAGAAAGCTACTTATCAGGTATTTAATTGACCTCTCCAGAGGCCAGTACCTCCTCAGGTTTTTGTTTGTTTGTTTTTTTGTTTTTCGAGACAGGGTTTCTTTGTAGCTATGGAGCCAGTCCTGGAACTTGCTCTGCAGACTAGGCTGGCCTTGAACTCACAGAGATCTGCCCGTCTCTGCCTCCTGAGTGCTGGGATTAAAGGCATGCACCACTGACTCCCCCTCAGTTTTAAGACAATCTTCCAGAATTATTCTCTGTAACATTTTTATTCTTTCAAGGAGTTGGCTCCCCACTGGGTGTCATTCATGGACACCGCTAAACTCTCAGAGTTTAGATCTGTGTATTTGAATTCATGAGCGACTATTTTGTATAATCACATTGTTTAGTTTCAACTGCAAAAGTACCTGTGTGCACTGGTGTTTGGACACTTAGTGTATTTGACTGTTCAGTCCCTGAGAATTTAATATGTTGATGTCAGTAAGAAGAAGATTTTATAGCCTTAGTTTAGTTGAAACAAAGCAGAAAATACACTGTAAGGGTACATTTTGGCATTGATCTTGTATTTGGATATAAGCCTACCAACTTTATTTGTGAAAACAAAAACCCACCAAAAATTAAAGAACACAGTAGTAAAAAGATATCTTCCTTTAAAATTATTTGATTTGGGGGCTGGAGCGATGGCTCAGTGGTTAACTGCTTTTGTATAGATACAAACTCAGGTTCAGTTTTCGGCACCCACATGATGGCTCGTGTTCATCTGTAACTCTGGTTCTGGAGATCCATTGCCCTCTTCTGGCCTCTGTGAGCACTGCATGCACATGGTGCACAGACACACATGCAGACAACACCCATTCACAGAAAATAATTTAATAATTTAAGAAAGAAAATTAGTTTATTTTAACTAGCTTACAAAGTAATAGATTTCCTTAGGGATTGTCACACATCTGACTCACTGTCCCCTCCCGATATATTCTTGAGGAAGTCATCTGAAAAGTGGCATGAACTAATTATTATATGAAAAATCAGTTCTGTATAGAACAAAATTGAGAGATAATACAAAAAAAGCTTTAAAAGTTCCTGTAGAGAGAAAAATAAAAATCAGTACTTAGTAAATAAAATAAAAAGATAAACAGACATAATATTTTGTCTTTTGGAACATAATATTATAAAGAACTTTAAAAATAAAACAAATCCAAATAGTTTAATAGAAAAATGGCCCAAATAGTTGAATAGAAACCTCACAAATGATAAATTCCAATTGACCAATAAATGCACTAAAGAGATATTCAACTTCCCACATAAAGGAAAATCAATGGATTTTTTTTTAAATTTTAGATTGATGTAGGTCTAATTTCTTTCTTATTTAAAAAAGTGACCTTAGTTTTGGGCAGATGTGGGAAGTGAGCTCTCTGGAAAGCATTCTTCATGATAAAGTTGACAATGTTGGAATATTAAAAATGTTTATACTTCATGACCAGCAATTCCACTACACACCCACAAAAAAAATGCAGCACTTTGACTTCAACAGCAGAAGCGAGATGACAAGGGGTCTTCAGAAGGAGTCTTCAGACAATCATCATTCAGACGTCCCCTCCGTGCAGGCGTGGCTCTTGGACCCGCCGCTCTCAGACCCGCCGCTCTCAGACCCGCCGCTCTCAGAATCAGCCTTCCGTAAATGTGGCAGCCCTGCAAGCCTGAGAGCTGGTATAACTGGAGCACCACAGCACAGGGTCTAAGTGTGACTGGACCGGGCCAGCCAGACACCTAAAACTGTCTGCGGGAGATTCAAGCACGGACTCCGCGAAGGAACAATGACTAAAGGTACAGGGTCACCTATTTCAGTGCCCAGTTCAACTTGAGAATGTCAGTGAGTGGTCATAAAATCAATGTCCTGGTTTCAAAAACTGTAAAGTAATAATAAATAATAATAATACTTCCAGCTGGGCAGTGGTGGCACACACCTTTAATCCCAGCACTTGGGAGGCAGAGGTAGGCAGATCTCTGTTGAGTTTGAGGCCAGCCTGGTCTATAAGAGCTAGTTCCAGGCTGTAACACAGAGAAACCCTGTCTTGAAAAAAAATCAAAAATAAATAAATAAATAAAAATAAAAATAAAAAAATCCAAGACAATTATTTTATTCAGCCACACAAATATAAACACACAGGGGTCTGGAGAGAAGGCTCAGCAGTTAAGAGCACTGACTATTCTTCCAGAGGTCCTGGGTTCAATTTCCAGCTCCCACATGGCAGCTCACAACTGTCTGTGACTCCTGTTCCAAGGGATCTGACACCCTCACACAGACAATCATGCAGGCAAAACATCAGTGTGCATAAATAAAAAGAAACTATTTGTTTGTTTGGTTTTTTTTTTTGAGACAGGGTTTCTCTGTGCCTTTGGAGCCTGTCCTGGAGCTAGCTCTTGTAGACCAGGATGGCCTCAAACTCAGAGATCCACCTGCCTCTGCCTCCCGAGTGCTGGGGTTAAAGGCGTGTGCCTCCACCAACATCCGACTCGGTTCCGTTTTAAATGGGATGTATCTATGCAGCCTATATTGGCCTCCAAGTCATGGTAATCCTCCTGCCTCAGCTTCCTAAATGTTAGACTCATAGCCATGTGCTACTACACCATCTATTTTTTGTTTGTTTTTCATGACCTAATGTTTTAATTAATCAGTACAGACTGAAACTGGGGGCTTTACTGTTAGTGTTTTTAGCCTTAGGAAGTGACAGTCTCATCGTGTGACATCAGGTAACATTACTGCTTCATTTACACTTCAGACTTTTCCACACAATTCCAGGAAACGGTTATGTCTGATGAGACTGCTTGCATAGCCGCCTTTCCCTTTCCTGGACTACTGATGCGCAATAGAAATTTATCACAAACACGTATGTAACTGTACGAGTGTTTGTGGGGGTCAGAGATCATTGGACCCCTGGAGCCAGAGTCACATGAGGTTCTGTGTTGTAGCATGTGGGTGCTGGGAACTGAAGACTGGTCCTCTGGAAGAGCAACAAGTGTTCATTCCAGGCCAACCCGTGACACTTAACTTAAAATTCAAAGAATTTTTTTTTTTTTTTTTAAAAAAAGGAGCCAAGTGTGGTGGCTCTTGACTGTAATCCTAGCATTTGGAAGGCTGAGGCAGGAAGACTGCCATGAGTTTGAGGCTAGTCTGGGCTACTGAGTGTTTCCACACCAATCCTGGCTAAAATTATGTGTGTGTGTGACCTTGCTTACCTCCTACTGCGCGCGGTTCTTGTACTCGAGGACTTAGGACCTGGGCTGCAATTAGTAAAGAATTTGTGGAGATGACATTTTTTTCACTTCCCAATAACTTAATATTAGAAAGTACTTGCATACTTGAAATTTTTGCCTTGCAGTAGCAAAGGCTTTCTTCAGAAGAGGCGAGAGAGACCTTTCAGGAATGACAGTGGCTGTCTGTAGGTAGCAGAAGGGGGCAGCAGAGAGCTGCCAGGGTGGTAAGATCTGGGGTCCCCCAAATCTTACCAAAGGTTGGGTACCGAAATCAGGAGTTCACAGGTCGAAAGGAAAGCCAGGCTGGAAAGTAAGTGTGAGAGAGAAGTCTAGAAAGAATGGGACCAAGGCGTGGTGGGAGGTGCTGGGGATGCTAGGCTTCTAGTATTACTAAAGTAGGTTTGGTCTTGTTCTTTTTACCTAACAAAAATGAAGAAAGTTGACGTTATTGTTCATCACAGGGGTGTTTTGACAGTCGCCAAATCACGTGGCGGATTTCTTTCAGATGCATACTCATCATTTTCTACATGTCTTTTGTTCTATAAGCTGCTTAAAATGTTTTTTTAACTTCTTTTTATGTCTTTAGAATTCTCAGTACTTTAAATGTTTAAAATTTAAATTATATATGTCTGTACGTGCACATGAATGCACTTCCAACAAGAGCCAGAGTTCCGAGCTACCGAGGGCTGTGAGCAGCCTGATGAGGTGTGGTGCTGGGAACTGACTCAGGTCCTCTATAGGAGCAGTCGGAACTCAACGTAACAGCCCTGGATGTCCTGGAATTCACTCTTAGACCAGGCCGGCCTCGAACTCACAGAGATCCACCTGCTTCTGCCTCCCGAGTGCTGGGATTAAAGGTGTGTGCCATCACTGATGAATGATTCATTTATTTTTATTTGATAGTTTTTAAATTTTATTTTATGGTTTTGCTTGTGTGAGATCCCTGAAACTGAGGTTACAGACAGCTGTGAGCTGTCCTGTGGGTTTTGGGAATTGGACCTAGGTCCCCTGGAAGAGAAGTCAGTGCTTAACTGCTGAGCCATCTCTCTAGCCCACCAAATCCTAGTATTTTTTACATTGTGTGTGTGTGTGTGTGTGTGTTTATTTGGTCTGTTTTATTTAACAAATGATCACTTAGAACACACTAAGGATCTTCCACTTTTTCACCATTTTGATGAATATATACCCTAATCAATCTTTGTGTCACTAGAATGATTTTCTTAGAATAAATTCCTAAAGTTGCATGGTTGGTACCAGAGTACTTGAAGTTTCTAGGTCTTAGCCGCCAAAGCTCACTCTAGCAAATGTAGCAGGGTACACTCTGCCCCTGGCCTGTTTTCCCTCACCTCCCACCAACTCTGAGCAGTATTTTCTGTTTTTTGTTTTCTTTTTCCTCCCAAGTAAGCAAGCCATAACAATAAACAAAAAAACAAACCAAATCAACCAACTACACAACAAAACCCCCAGCAAAATGTAACAACTTCAATAATCTGATTGGATAAAAAAGAGCATTTCACTTTAAAAAATAGCGTTTTAGCCGGTTGAGGGTAGTGTACCTCTTTAATCCCAGCACTCGGGAGGTAGAGGCAGGCAGATCTCTATAGATTCGAGGTCAGCCTGGTCTACAGAGTGAGTTCTAGGACAGCCAGTGCTGTTACATAGAGAAACCCTGTCTTGAAAAAACCAAAAACCCCAAAAAAGAGAAGAAAGAAAGAAAGAAAGAAAGAAAGAAAGAAAGAAAGAAAAAGAAAAGAAAAGAAAAAGAAAAAGAAAAAAAGAGAAAAAAAGCAGCATTTTAAAAGATGGCTTGGTGATGCACATTTGTAATCCCAGCACTCAAGAGGTGGATTAGTAGTCCAAAATTATCCTCAGGATCAGGGTTTGGGCTAGCCTGGACTATGTGAGATCCTATCTCAAAAAAACAAAACTAAAGAAAAACAAAACAACAAGGGATTCTTCAATTATCACAGATGATTATTTTTAATTTTTTTATATAAAAAGATTGTTTGTGTGTCCATGTGTATGTATGTGCTTGTGTTGTTTGTCTATACATGTGTGTCAAGGTGTACTACAGAGGTGAGAGAACTGTTTGTGAGTTCTATGAGGGTCAGAATATCAGGTGGCAGGAAATTTTACCCACCGACTCACTTGCTTCTTAAATTTTATAAGTTGTAAATTTTATTTGTATATTTATTTATTTAATGTTGTATTGCCAGATGCTGGGGATTGTCTCCAGGGACTTCTGTATGCCAGGCAAATGCTCTACCTCGGAACCCCTTCGTCTTCTTTAAATGTTAGCTCTGTGTGTGTGTGTGTCTGTGTGTGTGTCTGTGTGTGTGTGTGTGTCTGTGTGTGTGTCTGTGTGTGTGTCTGTGTGTGTGTCTGTGTGTGTGTGTCTGTCTGTGTGTGTGTGTCTGTGTGTGTGTGTGTCTGTGTGTGTGTGTCTGTGTCTGTGTGTCTGTGTGTGTGTGTGTCTGTGTGTCTGTGTCTGTGTATGTGTGTCTGTGTGTGTGTGTATGTCTGTGTGTGTGTGTGTATTTTTTTTTGCCACTGTCTATATCAGTTGTTGGGTTTTGTTTTTTTGTTTTTTTTTTCCAGGCAGGGTCTCCTACAGCCCAGGCTGGCCTTGAACAACTAATCCTCACATCCTCCCTGCTTTGGTCCTCTAAGTGGGGGGATTACAGACATATGCAACTATGTTCAGCAAGGCTTCACTTTCAAAATAAATTTTCTATCTTAGAATCATGTTCGGAATAACTTTACATTTGCAAAAGGTTGCCAAGATGGTAGGGAGGTCTCTGGTATGCCCTCCCCAGCTTCTGCGAACACTCACATCTTGTCAAAACACAGACATTCCGCAGAGGTTTAAGGTGTCTTGTTCTAAAGGGGCTGCAAATAATCAGGCAACTCGGGTGAAAATTTTTGTTTAAAGTTTGGTTGATTGAAACCATAAATTCTGTGTATTTTGCAGTCAAAGCACCATGTTCTGAAATGGTGTTCGGAGTTCATTAACTCCACTGCAAAACTCACTCTGCTGCGAATAAACATGCTGCCACAAAGATGGCCATGTCCGGAGTTCTGATGTGGAGGACCTTGGGCGTCTGGAAACTGTTCTGAAGGATTTAATTTGTGGTTGGGTCTCATCTGGTTCTGTACAACATCCATTGTAGCCTGTGGTGAGGCTGTTTCACCTTCTGGGGTTAAAGGGCAAAACCCTGAGAAGCATGCCTAGCATCACCCTGGTAGGAGTAACATACCATCAGAACCATTTTCTTATGGGCCCTATCTGCTCTCTCCTTCAAAATTACACCTTCCCCCAGGATTCGTTGATAAAGGAACATTTGGTCAAAAATGGTCTTTTCCTAGAACTGAGTAGAATTGCTTGGGGTAATTGGGCCCTATAGAGCCTAAAAACTTGGAACTAGAGCCGGAGGACAGTGCTCTTGGAGTCTGTTCTATCTCAGACCAGCTCGGTGTGTGTGTGTGTGTGTGTGTGTGTGTGTGTGTGTGTCTGTGTGTGTGTGTGTGTGTAAGCTCTTTTCTTTAGGGGTGGATCTGTATGGGTGGGGGTTCTGCTCAATGACCTCTTTTTGCCTGGAGATTTCCTCAGTGACTCTCAGAAACAGATTTTATCAGGGATGAGGGGCATGCAGTGTCACATAGGTTGTGGTGTTGTTGGATATGTATCTATGGCAAAACTTATCAAACAGCCTGATTAAAATACATGTAGTTTAGTGTATGTTATCCTGTTTGTAGAATTAGAAGATGGAAAACGCAATGCCTTGTCGTGATATGGATGCTTTACCTGGTCAGAAACAGGAACAAAGACCTCTTCCAGCTTCCCACTAAGGCTTCCTTACCTGCTTTCCAGCTTCTTCTAGTATTACTTTAATTGCCCCATCCTCCATTTCCCCTCTCCCTCCCTCCCTCCCTCCCTCCCTCCCTCCCTCCCTCCCCCCTCTCTCCCTCCCCCCCCCCTCTCTCTCTTTCTTTCTTTCTTTCTTTCTTTCTTTCTTTCTTTCTTTCTTTCTTTCTTTCTTTCTTTCTTTCTTTCTCTTACAGGGTTTTGCTGTGTAACCCATGCTGGCTAGTCAAGATCCTCCTGCCTCAGCGTCCTAAGTTGGATATAGCTGTGTGCCACCATGACCAGCTATTTCTTTTTATCATTTATTTTTTGAGACAGATTCTCAGTGTAGCCCTGGCTGTCCTGGAACTGGTTCTGTAGACCAAGCTGTCCTCCAGAGATCTGCCTGCCTCTGCTTCCCGAGTTTGGGACTAAAGGCGTGTGCTACCTCTGCCCGGCTTCAGCTGTTTATTTTCAGATTTTTTATTTGTTATAATTACTGGGAGGGGTAGAAAGCCACTTTGCAGAGTTGGTTCTTTCCTTCCAACTTTACTTGGGCTCCAGAAATGAAACTTAGGCTGTAGGGCTTCTTCGACAAGTGCTTTGCTCAGTGAACAGTCTCTTTAGCTTCTGATTCTGGTTTTTATTATCTTCATTTTCCTCATTTGGGTATCATCCTCAAGTGCTCTTTCTCCTTTGGACGCAAGGGTCTACTGCAGCTCCAAGCCTGTCCCCATTAACTGTTTCGGGGAAGAAGAGGTATGCCCCTAACGTGTGCAGTAGCTTGAATTCATGGGTAGTACAAAGATTCCTCCTTGAAAGGACAGATAATTGAACTCCTTTTGGTTTGGTTTGTTTTTTTCGAGGCAGGGTCTCACTATACCTATCCTGGAACTCACTTTGTAGACCAGGCTAGACTTGAATTCACAGAGATCTGCCTGCCTCTGCCTCCCGAGTGCTGGGATTAAAGGCGTGTGCCACTATAACTCCTTGACTCAGCTGTGTGCAGGTCTTTCCCCAACTTCCCCCTATCCAGTTTGCCCATCACTGGCAATTAAGAGCCTCTTGTCTTTCTGTCACAGTAGCCTACTGGCCTTGAGACTTGGCTTGGAGGCCGTCTTTTTGAGGTCGTTTGATGAATGCTCCAAGTAGATTCTGTTTTACTTTAAGACTAGATGTATTATTGACTTCTCTTCTTGGGTTTATCTTCTTTCTCACTATTTTTTTTCTTTTTAAATTGTACTTATTTTGTGTGTACAGTTTTTATTTTTGTCTTTTTTGCCTGAATGTATAGCTGTGTACTATGTGGGTGCCTGGTGCACATGCAGGTCAGAAGAAGGTGCCTGATCCCCCGAGACTGGATTTACAGATGGCTGTTAGCTACTAGTTGGGTACTGGAAATCAAACTCAGAACCTCTGGAAGAGGTGCCAGTGCTCTTAACCACCAAGCCATCTCTCCAACCCCTGCTTTCCAACTCTAAGGGACAGAAGAACCAGAGGTTAGAGAGGTAGCTCCTTTGGTGATGGGCTTACCTAGCATGCACAAAGCCTTGGGTTGATCCCTATCACACAAACTGGGCGTGGTGGTCCAAGTCTGCCATCCTTGCATTCAGGAGGTAGAGGCAGGAGGATCAAAATTTCAAAGTCATCCTCAGCTATAGAGGTCGTTTGAAGCCAGTCTGGGCTCGAAAACAATAAAACAAACAAACAAACAAAAACCAAACAAAAACAAAAAAATCCCCAAAACCCAAAAGCAAATAAAACAAGACCAAAAAAAAACCCACAAAAAAAATCACACCACACCAAACCAACCAACAACAATAACAACAAAATCTAGAATCAAACAAAAACATAAGACAAAAAAGAGAAACAAAAACCAGACTGATGCAGTAATTTCTTCATCTAGAAACATGATATATGCACCTTCTCTTTTGAGCAGTTACTTGAGAAGTTAAATCCAGGGATTTAAAGTGTGTTCAGAAAAAAAAATTTTGATATACAAAGGGAAGTTGAAAACTTCCCTGCAGCTGTTTGTGGTTGCTTCTTGCCAGGCTGAATATACTGCGCGGTTGACTACAGTGTAATAAATAGGATTCCTAGAAGAAAATAGGTCTGCCTGCTTTCCTTGTAAGTAGTGACTAAAGTTAGATTATTTAAGATTTATGTGTCTAGACAAAGACAAATCTGTCTAAAAACAATCTTTGTTAGTACAATGTTTGTTTCAGAAAAACCAAGCCATGTATGAAAGACCATGCCTGTAATCCCAGCACTTGGTAGCTAGACACAGAGGATTGGGAGTTCAAGGCCAGTGTCAGCTCCAAAGCCAACTAGAGGACAATCTGAGGGGGGGGGGGAGAGAGGGAGGGGAGGGGGAGGGGGAGAGGGAGGGAGGGGGAGGGAGGGGGAGGGAGGGGGAGAGAGAGAGAGCTTTAAATTGTTCAAAGAAATTCAGAGAAACATACCAAATGGTTTTCTTAGATGGAGAAACTAAGTGAAATGCTTCCTTTAAACTCTGACTTTCTCAACAAGTGTCTTTACTGCTCTAATCGGAAAGACATTCTCATTTCGGGAAAAAGCAAAGCAACAAAGGTATTAATTTGCTACAAATGCAGATGGATCACTTTAGAGACAGTGAGGAATTAAAAATCACAAGGCATTCTGTTTTGTTTATTTAATATAGTGTGAGGGCTAGACCGGGCCACATCTACAGGGACTGTCGGCAGATGTGGACGGAGTGGCTGCAGTGTCTCAGGGTAAACACTATAAAAATAAACGAATGGGAAAACTAATAGAATGTGATAGACAGGATGCTAAGTAATTGCTATAAATGCTTTGCCCCCCCTCCCATTCTTTTCTTTTTACCAGAGACCCAGAAAGGACTTTAACCTCTGGGTCTATTAATCTGGCTTCTATCACCAAACAGGGTTAGTGGTACTTTATGTTCCAAATCCTAAGTGTCTGATTTGCCCTTGGTGTGCTGTGGCAATTCTGTTTTCTTTCCACTGATATTTATTATCTCACCTTAAAAGGGGGAAAATATACAGATCGGAGATAGCACACACTGGTATCTGTGACCTTGAGAATTTCACCAGCAGGTGAGAATTTTACCACATGGGAATCTCTTGAATTCTCGGAGGGCCAATAGCCCTCGGCTGGGTTCCCTATAAAGTTCAAGAAGGGCTCTGAATGCTGACCTCTGGGAAAAGCCTTGAGCATGAGGTTGATCCTGTTATTGGGTGCCCTATTTGGGCATGTCTACTGTCAAGAAACATTTGTGGGGTAAGTGATACACTCTAGTGTTTATTTGAATCCTGCTTACCTGGTTCATGAAGCGTCTCATTTGTTCATAACTTGGTCAGAGAATAAGGGGTGCAAGCATTCAGTGTTGTCAAGAGTTCTCTTAGATTAATGTGGGGGGGTGGAGGTGGCGGTAGTGGGGAAAATAGGACTTAGTCAAGGAAGAGATGATTGGCCATGGAAGAAAGAAAAGAAGGAGAGTGTCGAAAGCCAAGAGACCATCTATTTGGGAATAAAGAATAGGATTGCACAGTCCGTGGTGGCCTCTACTATGCACAGAGACTGGAGAAAAGGCGAAGGGATTTTGTTAAGACAGAGAAATGGATTTTGAGTGGCAGTGCCTTGGCCCCATTGTTGCCTGTGGGAGTTGTCGAGTGAGGGCAACCACTGAGCAACATTAGTTTTAAGGTTATGGCTGGGAGTTCCTTCATCATCAGCTAAGTGAGAGTAGCCTTGGAGATAGGGCAGGCTGGTTTTTTTTTTTTTTTTTCCCCCGTGGGAGGTTGGTTCTGTGAGATACATCCTGGAGCATGACGTCAAGACCTGTTCTTTCTTTCCCATGGTCCTAGATGACATTTTAGTGGGATGTGACAGGAAGGACTCCATTTTGTAAAAAAAAAAAAAAAAAAAAAAAAAAATGCTTTTTCCAAGTCTGATCTTGCCCGTCTCTCGCAACCGTCAGAGTGTGGGGCTGATGGGCATTAAGGAGGAGCCTTGCTGTGCTTGTCTCAAGGGTCACACGGTAGGTGCTCCTCCCCATCCACTTCCGACCTTGCTGGAGACTCCTTCCCCTCAGCCTTTGTCCTCCACTCTTCGGATTTCTCATCTGGATAGCAGAGCCTCCGACACCAGGAAAGCCAGGGCTGTGGGTCTCAGCTAATGTCTCTCCTGGCTGCCGGACTCATCTCTGCTCTGAAATGCTTTGATTTTACTATTTGTTTGTTTGTTTTTGAGATAGGCTCTCACTCTGGAGCCCTGGCAGCCCCAGAACTCATATATAACTTAGGCTACCCCCTCCCCCTCTGCCAACCCTACTGCCAGGCTTCTAGATGTGAGACTCCTTACATGAGTCCTGGTTCCACAGTTCTGTAACAGGGTTTGAGAGCATTTCTGGAGAGTATTCTAAGGGAATTAATGAAGCCTTCTAATACATTTGTTCCATGAAAGTAGCTAGTCAATTCAATTTGAGAATCAAAGAGTTAAATAACTTTAGGGTTTCTAGACTGTTGACTAAGTAAGTATGCATTAGAAGTCTATGCGGGATTTTTTATTTTTTAATTCACACCCCTCCCACTTTGGCTGAGGAACTCCAGGCTCTGCTGTTCTTTAGAACACACACCGGGAAATACTAGTCTAATGTGTCACTTTTCCCAGCACCTCATTTTAAAAGAGGACTCCTGGGATTCCATGCATTAACTAAAACTAATGAGTCCCAAATGGAAGAGTTTTCAGACCACTTGTGGCAGATGGAGACTCGCAGGCAGAAGGCTCTGAAAGACCTTGGGGTCTGCCACTTGCGGGTTACACGGGAGTGCGCTGGAACCGGTATGACTCATGGCTGAGGTCCTTCTCAACACCACCAAGGAACCGGAAAATGGATGGAGAAAGAAGGCCCGGTTACTAAGCAAAAGGCTCTTTTCCCCAAACTCTTTTCTGACAATCTGCTCGCCAGTTTGGGGGTTTCTCTTTTCGGCTGTGATAGCCCTTTCTTAGAGCATGTGCGCCAGTGTGTGTATGATACACCATTTGATTTGCCTGGGCCTCAGTTTTTGCTAGCTGTGCCCTGAGTTTGTTTACATCATGAGACCCGGAGATGGTGCCCTGATGTAGTTTCAGCCACCAAATAAAACAAAGAGCAACCAAATAAAGAAAGAAAAACAAACAAACAAACTAGAAAACTTCGCATCTCCCCAGATGTGGATCTCATTCCTCCTATAAGCACCAAATTAATCACTCTCCTTTCCCCCTTCCTTCCTTCCTTCCTTCTTCTTTCTTTCCTCCTTGAAAAGCAGGCACAGACAAGTTTTAGAACCCAGTACTTTATGAGAGGCAGGTGTTGTTTGACAAATACTCATTAGCTCAAGGAAAGGAACCTTAATGGCAAGCTTCCTGCTAGCAGCAGGCACACCTCCTAATTATTATTTAGATAATGTTTCCTTGGAGGAAATAAAGCCGTTTGATCACCTCCTTGTTCTGGGGACGTGGGTCAGTGTACAATTTATTAGTTTCTGGCTTGTGAGAGAGATTATGAACTGTTGCATTCATCTCCTCCACGCGGAGGCTGATGGGAGCAGAAAGCCACACACAGGAAATGGTGAACAAGCTTTGCTTTTAAGGTCATGTCTGTGGTTAATATTTCTTAGGGACCAAGTGCTTGAGATCATCCCAAATAATGAAGAGCAGATTAAAACTCTGGCGCAATTGGAGGCTGAAGAGCATCTTCAGGTATTGGCTATAGCATCAGCTTTTGCTCCGTCCAGTAAGTAATGCCAGCATGGCATGCTTGGACCATGGCTTGACCCCTTTGAGGTAATGTGGGAGGCTGGGACTTGGAGCTGGGCTTCCAAAAATCTGAGCATTAGTCCCAACTCGATGGCACTGAGCAGACCGCCTTCTTTCCCCGTGAGACTCATTTTCACAATCAGAAAATTGAAGAAAAATACACCATTTTTCTACATCTCTCCTGGGACTATTGAGAAAAGGAACAAAGGATGAAAACTGAAAGCTACTTTGAAAGACCGCTGAACACCTTTAATTCATTATTTCCCTTCTAAAATATAATTTATGGCATTAATATCCCATGATGAAAGAATTGGATCACTTGAGTGCCAGATTGATTTTATTTTTTAAGACTTCCCATAATTTAAAATCATCTGTTCCTCTGCCAATTTTAATATCTAGCCGTGGGATGTATGTACTAAAAAACATAATGTATTTGCTGATGCTCTGGTACAGAGAAACTCTTGTTGCTCTAAGAGAGTGGATTCAGAGTGATTCTGATTTTGTAGATGCAAAATAAACTAGGTAACACATTGCGTTATCGAGATCCTTCAGGGTACATCTCTCTATTTCTCCCAGAATGATCCTTGACTTGGCCCTTTATCCCTTTCAGCTCGATTTTTGGAAATCACCCACCATCCCCAGGCAAAGAGTCCACGTCCGAGTCCCCTTTAGCAACATCCAGACAGTCAAAGTGATCCTTGAGTCCCAGGGGATTGCTTATTCCATCATGGTTGAAGACGTTCAAGTAAGTATGCCAAACAGCAGCCTTCCAGAGGCCTGCTGGTCCTCTCCACCCTGCCGGGAAAGGGACCTGTGGGTTTCCCGTGGGCCTCCCGTCAGTGTGAACTCTGCTGCAGACTGGTGGGGAGGCACAGCTCCTAGTCCTTTTAGCATTTCATGGAAAAGGAAGAAAAGCAATCTGTGATTCAATTAGTTTTTAATTAGAGGTTAACTCAGAAAGGCAGGCTGAGCCACAAGACTGCCTGAAGGTGCTGTCACCCTTGGGCTGCAGCTGCTGCCTGGCCCCCAGCCCACGCATGCCCAATCTCTCTTCAGAGTGCTACCAGAATAAGAGAAGTGTCTGACCCAGAGCCGATGGACAAGATAGGCATACAATGAGGAAAGCTTGGTACTGGGGACCAAGTGTCAGCACCTCATTTACACCACCAGACTGGATGTGTGGCTGGCAGCTAATCATAGACTTGTTCTATCGTAGGTTCTGTTGGATCAAGAGCGTGAAGAAATGCTGTTCAATCAGCAAAGAGAGCGAGGTGGTAACTTCAACTTTGGGGCCTACCATACCTTGGATGAGGTAGGCATTTCAAAACGAGAATCAGAGAAACAAGCCCCTCTTTTCCCTGATGAAAAGGCTACGTCTACCTGGTGATTTGATAGCATAGATATATTGTCGTCCCCTCCCACCCAGTTTCTCTGTGTGGCTTTGGCTGTCCTGGAACTTGCTCAGTGGAGCAGGCTGTCCTCGAACCCACAGAGATCCGCCTGCCTCTGCCTCCCAAATACTGGGATTAAAGGCAAATTGTGTGCCACCACTGCCCAGCAGAATTTTTTAAACTATTTATTTTTATTTTATGTGCATAGGTGTTTCGTCTGCGTGTGTGTCTGTGTGAGGGTGTCAGAGCCTCTGAAGCTGGAGTTACAGACAGTGGGTGCTGGGAACTGAGCCCAGAGCCTCTTGAAGAGCAGTCAGTGCTCTTAACCGTTGAACCATCTCTCCAGCCCTATTATGCTCCTTGTATTTCCTAGCAGATTTCATGGGCAGTGCCTGCTTAGTGCAGGAACTGAAGTCGGCTTGTCCAGCCCCACAGCCACAGTTATTTTGGAGGTGTCCAGAAGCGTTAAGTGAGTCCACAAATAGCTCCTTCACACTCTTCCCACAACACTCCTTTGCTGACTTCCAAGCTGCAAAGGCTACAGAGTCACTCAATAGCGATGATTAACTATGGTCTTGGATGTATCAGGGGCCACTTTGAAGCTGTTGAATCCTACCCACACCAGGGTGTCACTGGCTCCCAAACTGCACATTGATCCAAGGTCGTACGGTAGCAGAGTCTAGTCTCTGCCTTTCCTGGTCTCAATCCCTTCTTTCTCCGCCTGGACCATGCCCTGCTCTGTAGGTCCAAGGAGAGCACTGCACTTACTAATGTGACAAGAGCCTTTCTGAAAGCCGATGCTAGCTTATTTCTCTGTGCTGCCTGGCTGTGGGTGAGTGGCAACTGGGGAGTTCAGGGGTGAAGCACAGAGTAGGAAAGAGTAAAGGGGCACTAAGCCTCCAGATAAAGAAGTTTAAAATGCATTTAAAATGCTATTTAAAATAATTTGGAGGCAAAATATGACTCGAACGGATTTGTGCCTTTTTTTTTTACTGCCAGAAACATCAGTGCAATTGAACATGAGGCTATGTCGCTTGTATAATATATATTTGTGTGTGCGTCTTATTACTTCCCAACCCCCTCCCAGAAAAAAGTGTGATAGTTTGACTAAAAGAAAGAATAAAAAAGGGTATCTTCCCCCACTTGCCGTTCTAACAAATAGGTGTTTGCGACAGCAAATGCTGGCAACAGCTGGATACTCTGTTTCTGTAATGGTCGCAGCCTGGATATGTGGAGAACGTACAGAATCTCAATGAGCCTTCAAAATTGGGGTCGGAGTAGCCAGTGGCTGGAGGCTGTCCCCATTGTGCCGGGGCCTGCGCTAGCGCAGCTGTATTTTGTAGTGCAAGCCGGTCACATCTCTTTTGGTGCCACTGCGGTTTACTAGTGAGGGCGAAAGGCTTCCCTGCCAGACAGGGTCTAGGGGGAAAACAGGCCACAGGCAAACCAGACAAGTGCCATTTTACATTTGCACAGAACTGGAAAGAACCGGCTCTGCGGCGGCAAGATGGCTTCTCTTTTTCAGAGTGACTCATCACCCGGGTGATGGCTTGCAGCCGCCTCCAGCCGGAATGCGGGGAGACCGGGAGTGGAAGGGTGAGAAGACCCTGTTAGCTGCATTTGCTCAGTCACTAAATAACAGATGCCTGTTCATCATTTAAACCTTTCAGATTTACCAAGAAATGGATAACCTCGTGGCTGAGCACCCTGGTCTAGTGAGCAAAGTGAATATCGGTTCATCTTTTGAGAATCGGCCCATGAATGTGCTCAAGGTATAAAGCGGGCAGAGACTTTTGTTTCCCATCTCGATGCTTCTAGAATCCCGCTCCTCCCAGCTCGGCTTGCAAAGCAGGTCTCCCACCCCCACCCCCTCCTCCCACCCTTTTCTCTCTCTCTCTCTCTCTCTTTTTTTTTATCCTAACCGGTCTTTGCTGGTTTTGAGCATCCCCCCCCCCCCACCGCCCGCCCCCCTTTCTCTTTCCTTTCCTTTTTTTTCTCTTTTCCTGCACGCTGACGCAGGTCTGCAGGAGAGAATTAATGCTCTGTCCTGATAGATGCGCTCGCCGGGAGCCGGGCGGAGAGCACCAATTGGAGCCGAGCAGGAGAGGCGGCGGGCACGGGGGGGGGTGGGGGGGAGGGGGAGGGGAGGGAGTGAAAGGGAGGACGAGCACTGGGAAATTAATCGAAGTGGGAGTTCTTTGCGGATTTTTCTTTTCCTCTCGCTCTCTCTCTTAAAGGCAGCTTAAAAACAAAACAAAATAAAAAACAACTAGTAATTGCCCTAACTACATTTAAAAAAAAGTTTCTATGTGTGCAGATGATGACGGACAACTAAATTCGAAGGCAAGTCCCTGGAATGAAGGGTTTTTTGTTTTTAGGTGACAGTTGAAAAACGGCGAAGGTTCACCCCAAAGAGTCTTTGGGTTGATAGTTTCAACCATTTGCACTTTGTTCAGAAAAACAGCAAAAAGTGTTTCCCCAGACTTCCTAGAAAGAGTTTGTAAGGGGTGTGTGTGGCGGGGAGGTAATGTCACAACGTCCTGCTAAATTTGGAAACGTTGTGGCTAGGAACCAACTGACTCACTGGGACAGATGGACTTCCAGAGCGCTTTCCCCAAAGCGGGCTTGGGAGGGGTAGTTTGCCTACTGCAGGAAGCTTGGCCTGGGGTTGCTTGCTGCCCTTTTTTTTTTTTTTTTTTTTTTTTTTTACCGGCTGGCCTGCCGCTGAGTCAGGGAACCCCAAATTCTCCTCTGCCTTGGTTTTTCCTGACCTCCGATTTTCCAAGTGGTTTGGTGGTTGAGACATTTTGTTTGTTTGTTTTTTAAGGTTCCCAACTTGTTACATCTTAGCACTTCGAAGGAAAAGGCTCAAAACATTTTCACCAAAACTTTCTCAAACCTGTGAAATGTACTTTTTTTTGCAAGAATTTGCATTTCTCATTTACCTTAATCTGTTGCGCTTAGAATGCCACACAGAGATAGAAACTGATGGTGCAAAAGGAATCTTTTCCTCCCTATTTACTGATCCAATTGGCAAGGCCACTGTTCCAAATAACCCAGTCACTTAGATCATAAAACTGAAACTCTGGAGAGCCGTGGGGGCTTGCCGTCCTGTTCTGATGAAGGACCTGGAAAATTCTGGTGAGATTCTTAGAACTAAAATAACACAATCCATGCGAAAACATTGGAAAACAGAGGAACCAACCAACCAACAAACAGGGAGGCTAGGAATAGGTCTGGCGGTTCTAATTTCACAACTATAGGATGAGAGCTGTAAGCTATTTTTTCATTTTGTCTGTCCCTCACCCCCTCATACATTTGCTTCCATGCTGGCTTCCACATGAACTAGTCTTTTGCATGTACATGACATACTCCCCGGAATCTGTTTTTCCCCAGTTAACAACATGTGAGCATATTTTCATTACATTAACTACGATAATTTTTTTTCAGAAACATCAAGGGAGGAAAAATTTGCTTTGCTTGTAATCTCCATTTAAGCTTTTGTTAAGAGAAAGGGGCCAAACAAACGGACAGAAGAATCAAGCCAGTGTCACCTGTCCATCTCCTCTTGTTCTCTTAATCCTGTCGAGAACAGAAAGGGGACAGAGAAAGACCCTGGGGGAGGCACCTACGGGAAGGAGCGGTTTCCATTGCTGTGCTTGCACTATGCTTGTTTTGCAGTTCAGCACGGGAGGAGACAAGCCAGCCATCTGGCTAGACGCGGGCATCCACGCTCGAGAGTGGGTTACACAAGCCACGGCGCTGTGGACAGCAAATAAGGTCATTGCTTAAAATTCTTCACATACTTTGTCCTTTGGGAGTTAGACTCACAAAGTAAACACACACTGTCCCGGTGGGCCTGATTGCAAGCACTCTCCGGCAAATCCTTCTCTTACAACACCGGCAGGAAACAAAGTCTGCCAATCTTTCTTTTCTTTGCTCCACTCCATCTAGGATCACGGTACTGTGCCCCTGGGCCCCCCTGCTAAAAACACAGCAGGCCAGAAGCATTGAAAAGGGTGGCCAGCGGGGCCTCTGGTTTCGAGTTTCAGCCTAGTACCAGGAGAGAAGCTCAATACTTTGAGGGAAGTGCCTCTCCTATAAAATCTTGAAAGGGCT
Source organism: Arvicola amphibius (assembly GCF_903992535.2). Lineage (NCBI taxonomy): Eukaryota > Metazoa > Chordata > Mammalia > Rodentia > Cricetidae > Arvicola > Arvicola amphibius. Next base: position 177,623,833 of record NC_052048.2, read on the forward strand.
TCAGAGAGCAAATGGGAATAGGCGCAAGAACAGTTTGCTTTGACCTACAGATCTAAAGTGTAATGAGCTGGGGTGTCTGGGTCGTGAATATTGCCAAACTCTGATTCTGATGGTCCTTGGCTCAAGAGTCAGGACACGATGCTGGGTGTGACCTAGGCTGCTATTTCTTAAGTAATTCCAAAATGACACGCTATAAATCAGAATGTTAATTCATGAGCAAAGGAAATCAATCCACATCAGATCATTCAGGCATGTGCAACCACGTGCATGCCGACTGATACATTTTTCCCTTCAATTAAAATGCGGTTACCTTTAGGGTATTATGAAATGGATATTTAACAGTTGAATAGTAATGCCTTAGGATGGCTGAGCACAGGAAATGAATAAATTTTAATCCGGCAGAAACTTCAACTCTCCTGCAATTGATTGCAGTCAAAATGTAATTCCCCAAATGGAATTTAACCGCTTCTCTATACCTTTAGCAAAATCCCCGCATATTTAAGTAATCTGATGTTGGTCGAGTTCTTTTGGAAAGTCACCCCACGGGAGGATTAAGGAATATTAAGTTTTTATAATTTGGTTCATAGATCCAAATAAACCACACATGTCATTGCCCAACCATTGCAAAAGACGTCACTGCAAATACTAGGGAGAAAGTGTTGCTACTTCTACCAGATAGGTGATAACTGACATTTATTTAATGTCAGACAATTATTGTCACCAGAAAGGGAAGTTATAGACATTGGTGTGTGTATTAAGCTGTAGGAGACTGTTCTGCAAGGGATTTGGAAGGTTCCCATTGATTAACAATGGTTCCTAATTCATGTTTGGAAAAACAATAAAACAAAAGAAAACAAGAAACCAAAGCACAAAACCACAGTGCCATAGTATTTTGCAGTGTGTTTTCTGGTTTGCAATACTGAAAACTCCATGTGTCTACTCAGCTTGCTTCTGATTATGGAACTGATCCATCCATCACTTCCCTTCTGGATACCCTGGATATCTTCCTGCTGCCTGTCACAAACCCTGATGGGTATGCGTTCTCCCACACCACTGTAAGCCACTTAATCTATTTATTTGTTGTTGTTTTGTGTTGTTGTTGTTTTTTTTAAACATCCACAGGGCTTAAGAGGACATGCAGGAGCTTGGAAAACCAAACAAAAGTAGTCTTTCTGTTCTTGATTTGCTCTAAGCAGAAAGCCTAATCTCTCAGTAGTGGCCTTGAAATGAGGCAAAGGGAAATGTTGGCAATCATTCCTTATTCTGACATGCGATGTCTTTACATGTCGACTCAGCCAGAGCCTGTTTCCGCTGTTATGCTGGACAATTAGAGAGCTGTGTTCGCAGTGAGTCACCTAGGAGACTTGTCCCAATTATCTCTGAGATGTGTGTGTGTGTGTGTGTGTGTGTGTGCGCGCGTGCACGCACATGCTTGTGTGTGTGTGTGTGTGTGTGTGTGTATCCATGCGTGTGTGGGACTGATAGGAAAGAGGAGGCAGCTATTACCTGCTGACAACTCGATTGCCATATGAGTTAAGCAGGCAGCACAATGCATCCTAGCATTTTTTTACTTACAATTTGTCAAAGAAATCCTCTGTAATATCACTAAAAGGAGTTATGTAGGCTCCCTCCCTGTAAGATAGCATGACAGAAACACCACTGTGGCATTGCGACCTCACGTATATTCAAAACGAATCCGAGTTTTAAGTTTCTTCTTGTGGAGAGCAGATAATGACAATGACTAGCGTTTTCAAAGGGACTTAGAGTCTCTATTCACAGCCCGGCACACTGCGTGAATGCAGAGTCCACAGGCGAGCAAAGAAAGGCTGCCTCTGATCTCTCAGAGGTTCTTAAAAAACATTAAAACATTAAACACCCTTGACAGTTCTGTAGTAAGGTTACCGATTTAGCCCCACATTTCCCCAAACCATTCTCTCAGAAATTCCATCTTTCCCTTTTTTGTTGTGGTAGTGGCTTAGCATTGAACAGAGCCATGTTTTATGGAACATGGCTTGGCAGGCATTTATTTGAGAGAGGAAATACATAAAGTGAACCCTATGTGGGGACCATTTGACACAGCTGTGGGCAAAATAAATCCTGTGCAGTTCCGAAGGTAGGGAGCCAGGGGAAGGAGTACTCGGGGAAAGGACCTGCAGATCAACAGGGATGACCACCTTTTCTTCCCCCATATTCCTGTTTGCTGGGATTTTTAAAGAATCGTATGTGGCGAAAGACCCGGTCTAAACGGTCTGGAAGCTTCTGTGTTGGTGTGGATCCTAATCGGAACTGGGATGCAAATTTCGGAGGTGAGTGCGGGGTGGTCATCTCCAGGGACAGTCAAGACTGCAGTCTGGGCGGCCGACTGCGTTGCCGGGGCTCTGCAGTGCTGTCAGGCTGTTCAGTTTATTTAGGATTCAAGTCATTTAAAAACATCTCTAAAACACTTCACTAAAGCCTCTCCCCTTCATGGGAGGGAGTGCAACACTGTCACAGCTCCAGGCAGCGTTTAGTGTGGTTAGCTCACATCTTGCTTTCTCTTCAGGCTGCGGCACTGGTCAGCATCCGAGCTGAAGAAACCAGGCTTTGCACAATGGCGGGAGCGCAGGAAGCGTTGAACCAACCGCTAGAGGGGGTTAGGATCTATTAGGAAAACAAGCATTACATCATCTGGTAGATGCTTCGAGAAGGAAAACTTACAAAAAAGAAGTACAAATGGAATTAAGAAATGGATTTTTGAAACAGAATCAAAGATAAAAGATAGCTTGCTCATCTGGCTTGTTGACTGCAGTTTTTTCTGTTTGGGGGGTCCACTGGCAGGCTGCTTGGGGTTTCTTTCATGCTTTTAGGCACCAGTTAAACCTTTGCTTCACTAATCACAGAACTGCAATTTGTTGTTTTTCCTGCGAACTTCCAGTACCAGTGCATCAGTGATTTTTCTCATGGATTTGACTGCACACTTGACAAAGTGCATCTCAAGGAAAGAAGGGCTTATTTTGGCTACAAGATTGGAGGAACATTCCATCATGGCAGTGGCAGTAGGAGCATAAAGAATGCGGTGCACTATGGCCTGGAGGGATGGCTCAGCCGTTAAAGGCTAAGCTCACAACCAAAAATATAAGAATGTGGGTGCATTGCGTTCCCGGTCAACAGCAGAGAGATGAGAGCTGGGCCTCAGCTGGCTCCTCCTCTTTGTCCTTCTGTCTGCGTTCAGGTACCCCAGCCTGTGGGGGAGTGTCACCCACATTCTGACTCTAGGGTGGTTTTCTCTCCTCGGCTGAATGCCTCTGGAAAGACCTCAGAGCTCCCAGAGGTGTCTCTCCTAGGAGTTCCAAATCCAGTGAAATTGACAATGCAGATTAAGCCTTGCAAACACTGGGCTGTGTGCTTTCTTCTAATACCTGGCACAGAGTCTGCACCACAGAGCGCAATCATTAAATATTTGTAAACCAAATGAATTATCGAGAGTTGCAGAACTGAGACAGGACCCACTAGGGACATGCGCTGGGATATGCATGAGTGATAACTTCGTTCATTGCTTTAACAATTTATTATTCTTATTATTTTGCGCATAGGAAAAAATAATCAAAGCGCCAGAGCCTGAATATTGAACCGTATCCAGTAATTTGACGGCACTTCCCCCTCTGAAACCTTATTTCTAAATAATTTTTACTTAAGATGGCAGAGGTTATGTTTACATGGATTTTACCCAGTTCACTTAGAGGGCTTGGGAAATCTCAGTCCTCACCTGCTCCCGAAGCCTCTCAGCCCTGCCAGGCCTACAGTGACCCCCATTTCAGTTCTCCTGAGCAACCATCACTGTTGAAAGAATCAAGGCCAAAGGCGGCCTTGTCAAATGTGGTGGCTTCTCCAGGGCAGAAAGAATGTCAGAGGTTCCTCACATTTCTGGCTTTGTGACTTGGTTCAGTCACAAAGTACTGATACACAGAAACTTCTGCTCTTGGACTCTTCAGGTTGGAAGAGGTCCCAGAAAGGGAACTTACAGAACCCCCTACCCTGCTCAGGAGCTCTTCTTCTAACAGCTCCTAGAGAGGGGAGGCGATCTAACCAGACAGCTCTTTCTGCCATACAAAAGAACCGTATTTTAAGAAGAGCTGGGTCCAGGATGAGTTCAGTTAGTCTTCTGGCCACGCCCTCCGAGGCAGAGACTCGATCTAACCCAAGGGTGGGCTTTCTCTGATTTACACAGGAGGAACTTAGTCATGCATGTGGTAACCCTTCCATCCTGCAGTGCCTTCTTCAAGCTACTGTCCTAAGTAGGCTTCTTCTTCTTCATCCCACCAGGACCAGGAGCCAGTAGCAGCCCTTGCTCTGATTCATACCATGGACCCAAGGCCAACTCTGAAGTTGAAGTGAAATCCATTGTGGACTTCATCAAGAGTCATGGCAAAGTTAAAGCTTTCATTACCCTCCACAGCTACTCCCAACTACTCATGTTCCCCTACGGCTATAAATGTACCAACCCAGAGAACTCCGATGAGCTGGTGAGTTCCTACATTCATATTTCGATTTCAACAACCACATCTGCTGGGTGGCCAAGTCAAGTGCCAGTCATACAGTTAGGTACCGAGGAGGAGGTATGCTAGTTATGAAGACCTACACCCAATGTAAGCTGAGTTTCTTTGCTGAGTAGAATCCATAAAAATTAATGTTACCTTTACATAGATGATATAAAAATCTGCCTTTCTTTTCTTCTTCTTTTTTTTTTTTTTCGAGACAGGGTTTCTCTGTGGCTTTGGAGCCTGTCCTGGAGCTAGCTCTTGTAGACCAGGCTGGTCTCGAACTCACAGAGATCCGCCTGCCTCTGCCTCCCGAGTGATGGGATTAAAGGCGTGCGCCACCACCGCCCGGCTTCTTTTCTTCTTTTTGAGGCAGGCTCTTACTTCAGGTAGCCTGGTCCAGGTTGGCTCTAAAATGACACCGTTATGATCCTCCTGCCTGCCTCAGTCTCTTGAGTGCTTGGGTTTCGGGTGTGAACCACTCTGACTGGCCTTAGCCGCCTGCCATGAACATTAATTCCCGGGGTAGACTTCCTAATCAGCCTCCCGGATGTGGACTTGGTGTTCTCGGACTGCTGGATAGATGCTCTGTGCTAGTCAATACAGCTCCCTACTCCTCACCTAGGGCTTTCTTGAGCCCTTTGGCTCTGGGACCCGACATGACAATGTGCTGGAAGGATGATGTGTGTTTAAAACGCTTTCTTCCCTAACTCAGTTCCTTCTGTCATCTTTCCCCCTTCAGAAACAAGCAGATTGGCCGCAGCCTTGGGTCAGATGGTAACATCTCAGGAAGCTGCTCACAATTGAGCAACAGTTATTCCCAGATGAAGAGAATGTGCAAACATTTCCAATTTGGCTTTTAGGCTTGATTTTGAAACCCATCTGCTAGGGATAAGCCTGGAATTGAGACCTTTTGGACGATTTACCTTCAAGTAGATTTTTTGTCAGCTGCCACAGGCTGACAGAATAGACAGCTCCAGTTCAAACGTGTCTTCATTGTCTCAGTTTGGGCCTTAGACTTGTTAGGGCAGTTTTCAGGATTGCAGGGGGCTTCTTACCAAAGTTACATCTGGGGAAAAAATGTCAGGGTTGGAAGGAACCTATGTGTACTCACTGATCCCACTGTTTGTTTTTTACTTGAATGTAATTTATTTTTTTATTAAAAATTAGCATACCAAGTATAAGGTTTCATTATGGCATTAAAAATTGCTTCTGTGGATTCTTGCCCCCATGTTCTTCCCCATCCCTCTGCTCCCTGTTCTCTATCCTCCACTGTCCTTCCATCCTGCTCCCTGTTCTCTATCCTCCACTGTCCTTCCTTCCTGCTCCCTGTTCTCTATCCTCCACTGTCCTTCCTTCCTGCTCCCTGTTCTCTATCCTCCACTGTCCTTCCTTCCTGCTCCCTGTTCTCTATCCTCCACTGTCCTTCCTTCCTGCTCCCTGTTCTCTATCCTCCACTGTCCTTCCTTCCCCTTTCATATAACATGCCCCCACCCCTGTGCCCTTCGAAACACCTCTTCCCTCTTGAGGTCTCTTTTCTACTTTCAAGACCTATACCTGCACCTAGATAACCTTCAGTTGTCCAAATCCCGTGTTCAAGCATGTGTAAGACAGCCGGGTAGCCTGCAGCCGGGAGCGGTGGTCTCTGCCTTCGAGGGAGCCTGATCATGCCGGGGAGAGCCTGAGTGTTAGAGCTTTTCCTTTCTGCTGTTCACCTCCCAGCCCTGCTTTAGCATCTGGCTATGCGGACGAAGTTTGTTCTTTTTAGGAGATGAGTCTGTGAATTGCTTACCGACTAGAAACCCACTTCTCCTGGGCCTTCCCTTACTGCAATCCTGCCTGCAAACTACCCTGGTTCCTTTAAGGACTTACAATATGGGGCTCCACTCCCTCCCCAGTTGCTGTTTCCTGAGTGCCAGCTTTGTCTGTATTCTTGAAAGGTATTCCCCAAAGTGAACAAGAAGGCTGTCAACCAGCATGGACAGAGTGTGGCTGTGGCTATCCCACCTCCCGTACACTCTCAGGGCACAGTTTCGGGGATGCAGTTGAGGGTCACCTTAGCTCTTTGGCAGTTACACTGGTGCTGTTGACTCATGCTGGGCTTGCTGACAACTGAAACCCCCAGGCTCTCAGAGGCTTGGGCTGAGCCAGGTTTCCCCATCTGGTATTTGTACAGTTGTTTTCCTGGACCCAAGTTCAAGACCTTACATTTATCCTTAGCAAGGACAGTAAAGCCTCAATCAGTCAAAATTGGAACCCTTGAGTAATGGAAAATATTTTTGCTGAGCTCTGCTTCTTGGAAAAAGAGACAACTGTAGGGAAATAAGCCAGTGTAGGGATCAACTTGGAGGGAAAAAAAAAAAACCCAACTTCCTAGGTACATCCTGAGGTCAGTACATATATGTTCTCTTTAGGCCACTTAAGCCCACTCAACTATTTTTGTTTTGTTTTGGTTTTTTTGAGGCAGGGTTTCTCTGTGTAGCCCTGACTGTCCGGGAACTCACCCTGTAGACCAGGCTGGCTTCGAACTCAGAAATCTGCCTGCCTCTGCCTTCCAAGTACTGGGATTAAAGGTGTGCGCCACCACCACCTGGCCAGCCCCACTTCCTAAAAAATTTAAAACGACGTGTGTGTGTGTGTGTGTGTGTGTGTGTGTGTGTGTGTGTGTGTGTGTGTAAGTCAGGGAACAGCTTGCAGGAGTTGGTTCTCTTCCTCTACTGGGAGAGTCACAGGGATTGGGTTCAGGTTCTCAGGCTTAGCAACAAAGCCCTTTCCTCAGTGACTTGTCTGCCCACCATACTCTTCAATTAGGTTTCTAAACAAGGAGGACTAGCGGCAAAATGATGCTCTCTGGAGCATTGTAAACGCCTGGATAACGAAAGATGGCCACGCCCTGTTGTATGTTCGAAGGCCGGGGAACAACACGTGTATTTACTTTCTAGTGAAATGGTTGAGAGAAAAGGAGACTACGTAACCAGGCCTTCCCGGTCTGTGTTCTTCTACCAGAAGAGACAAGTTTTACCCATTTACTTTTCCTTCTAGGATGAAGTGGCCCAAAAGGCTGCCAAGTCTCTGACAGGACTGCATGGCACCAAGTACAAAGTGGGGCCAATCTGCTCCGTCATCTGTAAGTATCTAATTTGCTAAAAGTTTGTACGAATGACCTACTAAAGGGGAAAGCACCTTTTGAACTTGGGCTAACACGTTTAGATGCCCGCATGTGAAAGGGGTAGTCCTTCACACGCAGAGCCCACGCTTGCCTGCTTCCCTCAGAAGGTCTGGGCTCCCCATGAAATACTTATTATGTGATAACAAAGGACTTCCTGCATCTGTGCATTTTATGCTGTCTGCTGAGCTTGTCCAGGACCTTACATCTCGATACCATTATGTACAATCTCTTTATCAGAACTTACTCCAAAGCTCATGCTCTTTTATCAGTTTTATTAGGTCTTCCCTTTCTTGGCTAAGAGGGACTCCTGCCTTGAGTAAGCTCATGGGCTAAGGGTGGGGGATAAATGGATGTGGCCCCTTTAAGAGGACCTGGTTAGGGGCTGGGGACTTAGTTTAGTGGTAGAGTATGTGCTTAGCATGCACAGGGTTCAAAAGCCCTGGGTTCAGTTTCCTGTATCAAAAACTCAAAAGCAAACCAAATAGCAACAGCGGGACCCCCCTGGACAGTTCAATGGAAAGGTGCCATGACAGGCAGCTGTCTGTGCATGGAATGGGGAGAAGAGGAAGGGGGTGAGGCAGGGTTAAATCTAGTAGTTTGCTATCGACTTTGTGAGCCTCTTCTGCCTTCCAGTGGGTACTGCGGGCGGTCTCGGCGCACCCTGAATTCTGAACCACTTAAATGACCCTTCCTTATATATGAAGTAAGGAACTCGAAACTACACAGCTGAGTGTCCATTTCCACAGTGCCCCGAGCCCAAAGGTCCTTCAGAAACTAGAAGAGCGCATGCCCCAACACTCACCTGTTTAGCAGGTTTCAGTCAGTGTCTGCCATGTGCTGAGCATGGCGCCAGGTACTGAGATATAAGAAACTGACCAAGAGCTCTGTTTCTTTTGCATTTAGTGTGTGTGTGTGTGTGTGTGTGTGTGTGTGTGTGTGTGTGTTTGTACATGTATATGTGGGGTCAGAAGACAACTTGTGGGCATCAATTCTTTCTTTCTACCTTCTGTGTTCCTGGGATCAAATCCAGATCATCTAGCTTGCAACAAGTGCCGTCACCTGCTGAACCATCTTGCCTGCTCAGAGGTCATATTTAAGAGAGATGAATGGGAATTCAAAGGAATATTAGTATGTATGTGCCATAGTAGGTTATGCATGGTTCAAGAGTATTATAAAACTGTGCTGGGAGATTTAATGCTCTGGAGAAGTTTCACATAGGACAAAAGTCGGGCTTTAAAGATTGGCCATTAGGTAGCTAAAGAAGGAGCAAAGGATCCAGCTAGTCAGATCCAAGGGTACTGAAGTATGACTTGAATGAAGGACTCTGAGGCCCACAAGCAAGTTTGTTGTTGCTGGGGGGAAAGACGCGAGGCAGGAAGCCGGAGGGATATGGGCTGCGTGTGTTATATGAAGACTTTGAGTTTAATTCCAAGGATTCTGAAAGCTGTTTTGGAGTTTTCAGAGAAGCGGTTGAAATGTTGAGGGGATGTTGAGTTGTGATGGGCTGGACGTAGGTGCATTCTCGAGCAGGAGCCGGGAGGAGTTAGGGTTGGAGACGGTGGCCCAAGCTAGAACATGGCACTAGCATGGGCAGTATCTGGGACACAAAGCCATTGTTGGCTCCCCTGTCCTTTATCAGAGGTGGAGAGTTTCTTGCTGAAGGTCATTGGGTTGTGCTACTCACTGAGGGGACATTCTGGATCTTCAAAGGGGATCATTGGAAAGAACAAGGATTCGGCTGTTAAAATACTGAGCTTGTAGTACTTGTAGGGTGTGCTGCCTTCAGATGATGTGGCCCTGAGATTCAGCAGACTAGGGAGGGAGGGAGGTCCAAAAGGGAGGGAGTTTGAGTAGGAAGAGCTGTGCGGAGAGAGTGGTAACAGAGGCGAAGCAAGGCGGTATCTGGAGTGGGAAGAACCTTGAGAGGAGAAAGGCAGCGGAGAACTAAGCAGAGGGACCTTGGATTTCAGAAAGAAGAGCAATTATTAAAAACGAGACAGTGGATAAAACGATAAAGGCCACGTAAAGGGCAACACACAGGAAAGAACATTTTCCACTGAATGTTTCTCCCTAGTTCATTAGCGGCCTTAGCCAGAGTAGGTGTAGAGGAGTGGGTGAGAAGGGAAGGGGGGGAGATTCGGAATGGGAGGCTGCTCTTGTTTGCCTTCATAAGATACATGCATATGCATACACATCTATACGTGTGTAATGACTGACCCAGTGTGGATGCCAAGAAGTGGGGAGGGCTTGCAGAGGAAAGAGACCTGTTCTCGGACATACCGTGCATATTGATATAGCCTCAGCCACGGGGAGGGGAGGGAGTGTTTGTGGGGATGCCCACTTGTTAGTTGCAGTTTTCTTTCTCATTTGTCTGCTTTTCTGCTTTGGAGATTATGTGGAGCAGCCTGGCCTTTGACTCCCAGAGATCCACCCGCCTTTTGCTTCCTATGTTTTTTGGCCCTCCCCGCCCCCCGCCCTCCATGCTCCCAATTCTCTGGAGCTGTGGATTGTAGTCTGGTTATCCTTTGCTTTACTTTATATCTTCTATTCACATATGAGTGAGTACATACCGTGTTTGTCTTTCTGAGTCTGGGTTACCTCACTCAGGATGGTTTTTCTAGTTCCATCCATTTGCCTGCCGATTTCATGATGCCATTGTTTTTACAGCTGAACAGTACTCCATTGTGTAAATGTACCACATTTTCTTTATCCATCTTCGGTTGAAGGGCATCTAGGTAGGTTGTTTTAATGGGAGTTCTAGAAAGCAGAGGAGTGAGGTTTACTCATTAGATCCAAAATCCTTCGTGGAAATGCAAAAAGGACTTCTGATGATATGATTGGTCATGGAAGTTTCTCTTTTTTGATTAAGTGCTTTTGGCTTCTCTCTCTCTCTCTCTCTCTCTCTCTCTCTCTCTCTCTCTTTCTCTCTCTTTCTCTCACTCTCTTCCTGCTATCTACAGTAATTTAAAAAAAACTTTATGGGAAAAATAATTCAGTATTCAACATATTTCTTATCATGTTCAGTTTCATTAATGAGGTTTTGCTGCTGTCAGTGAACCCAAACATATTTAACTGGAGCCAATGCCTGTGTGTATTTTGTGTTCATCTGTTTAAAGTTAACATCTCTTCCTGTGGAGTGTTTTGTAATTACATGCTGTTTATTTGCTATTTTATCTTACTGATAAATCTCAGTTACTGGGTTCTTGGATTTGTCCAATTTTATGTAAGATAAAGCTACTATTTATATTTTATAAGTTCCTTTTAGGAATCTAGTCCCATGGCAAGATTAACCACCCAGTGTGAATGAATAGCTTTGGAGGTTTTGAGACTTTCAAAACCATGTTCCATATGAATTTGGTCTTACCTTTTTTTTTTTTTTTTTTTTGGCAGAGTTTCATAAAGTCTAGGTTAGCCTTGAACTTACTGTGTAGCCAAGGATGATCTTCAACATCCAGTCCTCCTGCCCCAGACTTTTGAGTGCTGGAATTGCAGGCATGGAATGTATTAGGCTTATATGGTGCTGGGGTTTGAGCCTAGGACCTTCATATATGATAGGAAAGTATTCTACTGATTGAGCCATATCTCTAGCACTTAGGGAACTCTCCAGAGCCCCCGAGTATTGGCGGTGGGCACAGAGAAGTGGATCTAACCCAGGACCCTGACGACAACTTGTTTGAGAAGTACCTGCCTTTGTTTGGCAGCCTTGGGGTGAAGGCTGGAGTTTAGCCTCTCAACAGAATGCTATCCTGGTATCCCTGAATCCCAATCCCCAATACATGTCTCACCCATTTCATTATAAGAGATTTAAGTTTTTCTTTTACCTTGCCAGACCTTGGAAGGCTATGTATTTTTCTTTTTGAGGACACAGGTATCAAAGATAGTTCCAATAAGCTAATATCAGATACATACAGATCTGCCCTATGAGCCCGTGGAACCTGGTACTTCCTTCACCTAACTCCTGACTGCAGCCCTGCCCAGTACTGACTCTGAGATCCTGCCTCACCGCCACCTGGAGAAACACTGGTACTCTAGGAACTAGCTAAGCGCTTGCCTTGTGACTCAGGCTGGCATGCAGCTGGGGGCTGAGCACCTGCTCTTCTCCAAACAGTGGCCAGCTGCACATCTTTGGTAGGCGAGACATTTCCTGGGCAGCTTCTTGCCTGCAGAGGGCTTTGAAAACCTTCCCATAGTCACGAGAGAAGGAAAACAACCTTCGGAGACGGAAACATTGATCTGAATTGTAGTTCTGCCACTTTGGAACCCAATCACCTTGGGCCAGTTACTTACCCTCCCTTGTTTTTGCTTACCTGTAAAATGGCTTGTTGGGAGTCTCAAAAGATCGGTGGAATAAAAGGGCTTGATAACTCTTTCTTTCGTGAGCACAAACAAGGGCTGTAATCCCGCCCGCCGCCTTCTCGGGTCTCGTTCCCGTTGCAGGTCGTCCTCATTTGACACACAGATCTTCTGTAACTTAGAGATAAAGTTGGCTTGCTTTAGGTTACCAGCTAGTGGTTTGCAGGGTCAAGATTCTGTCTGAAGCCCAGACTTTGTACCCTCTCTGCCCTTCTTAGTGAGATTGGCTCAGCCAAAGGTTCAAGGTGGTGATTTTGGAACCCACAAAGATCCACTGAAGAGAGTTAGTAGCCATTTAGTGTCTTCTGTTTGCTAAGCACTGTGGTGGCTGCTGTGGGGAATGAAAGTCACTAGTCGTAGAAACTCCTAGGCTTTAGAGGCTGAGCATCCCAGATCTGAGATTCTCAAACCCAAGATGCTCCCAGCTCTAAAACTCTCCCCTGACAATGGGAGGTCATGCGTGGAGAATTCCATATCTGATCTTACATGGTGGGCCCGAGCCAAAGCTAGGTGTGCTAACGGTAGTGATGAAGTTATCTCTGGGCTACGGCTATACAAGTTACACCTAAAACACAAATCAATTTTACCTTTAGATTAAGGTTCACCCCAAGAGATCTTATTATGCATATACAAACATTCCAAACTCTCAAAAGTCTGTTATTTAAAACACTGTTGCTCCCAGCACTTTTGGATGAAGGCTAGGTAACTTGTAATTCCCAACACCAGTCCTGAGTGTCCCCGTAGCCTCCCTGGTCTCTGTTCTAAGGTACCTGGTAGCTTCCTCCAATTCTACCCTAACCTGTTCTCCCTGGGAGGGGCCTCGGGGCCAGGCATTGCTCATCTTTTCTGAGTCATTCTGAGTCATGAATGCCTCAGGACTTTGTAGCCTAATGACATCTTTCTTCATCGTAATCACGTGCCACATCAATAGCCAGACTTAGCTCAGATGCATATCACTGTACTGGCTTACCCACGATCCCCAGCGCCTGGCATGTGATTTGACATCACATAAGAGCTTGCTCTACCCTTATGGCAAGAGTTCCCTGAGGCAGGGACCAAGTCACTCACTCGCTTTGTAATCCGTTTCATCCCACTAGAGAAAACGACAAGTGTGCCTTCTGAAGAAGGAAATGGCGTGGCCTCCCTAAGCTGGGGAAGGTGTCAGTTAGGGCATCAAGCAAAGTTCCCAATGGGTAAATAAAGCTGGAAGCTCCCTGATGGCACCAAAAAAAGACCAAGTACAGTGTCCATTTGAACGCCTCTTTCATTTTAAACTAGTCTTGTGCTTTTTTTCTGTGAGAGACTAAGTCTGTTCCTCTAGCCCATGCATAGAGGGCCTTGGTCCATCTCTCATTGTGCTGGAGGTTAACGGAGACAATGAAATCACATCTCATTTTCATCTGCCCTCAGACCAAGCCAGTGGTGGAAGCATCGACTGGGCCTATGATTTTGGCATCAAATACTCATTTGCCTTTGAACTGAGAGACACGGGTTCATATGGCTTCCTCCTGCCAGCCAAGCAGATCTTGCCCACAGCAGAAGAAACCTGGCTTGGCCTGAAGACCATCATGGAGCATGTACGAGATCACCCCTATTAGGGATCTGCAGAATAGACAGACACCATTAAAATCTCTGGTGTAAAGCAAAACTGGCTTCTGATTATTCCTTATTCTATCCCTAACCTGGAATTTAAGCATTTCTTTTCTTTCTTCTTCATTTTGTTTGTTTGCTTGTTTGTTTGTGGGATTGGGATTTGAATCCAGGGACTTGCCCTTGCTAGCTGAGCCCTTCTCCACTGAGCTTCATTCTTAGCTCCTGTTTCTCCAGTTTCTGTTGTCCCAAAGCCACGAGTCCCTGTGTTGTACCTGTGTCTTTTTGTTTAACCTGTTCTAAGTGAACTATTCCCAACACCCTTTACATTTTAATGTAATAAGTTACATATGATACAAATTTCTTGTTTTATTTTCTTCAGACAGTGTTTCATGTGGTTGAGGTTGGGTCTGAACTCCTGAGCCTTTAAGGTGCTGGGATCAAAGGCACATGCTGCCAGACCTGGCTGTTGATAATTTTTTTGGGGGGGAGTGGCAAACAAAGATATATTAATAAGAAAAAGAGACATGGGCTAGAGATATTAACTCAGTGTTAAGAGTGCTGGCTGCTCTTGCTGAGGACCCCTATTTGACTCCCACCCACGCCATGGTTCACAACATCTGTAGCTCCAGCTCCCGGGGATCTGATGTCCTCTTTTGACCTCTCCTGGTACCAGGTATGATAGGTACACAGATACCCATGTAGACAAAACACCTATACACATCAAATCAAATCAATAAATCTTTAAAAAGCAAGAGGGAGAATAAGAGGAGCTCAGAAGAGAGTAAGATACACCCAAGAGTTTGAGTATAGGCTTTCCAAAAAAAAAAAAAAATCCCCCAAAGAGAGAGAGAGAGACTAAAGTATACAATGGGCTCCTCAAGGGAGAATTGTCCTGTGATCAGTCTTTGAGACAAGGTCTCTCTCTATGTAGCCCCTGGCTGTCCTGGAACTCTATGTAGACCAGGCTGGCCTCAAACTCACAGAGATCCACCTGCCTTTGCCTCCCAAGTGCAGAGATTAAAGGCGTGAGCTATCATGTCTGGCCCGTTGGTTATTCTTAAGGGTACAGTTCTTCATTATTGAGGGGGAAAGCTCAGCAGTGTTGTGTGTGCACTATGTTGTGCCACCGTCACCAGTGTCCATCTCCAGAACTTTCTCATGGCATCTCCCATTGGAGCACCTACTCATTAATTGGAAAATCGACATTGTCCTCCCCTCTAGCCTCTCATAACCATTATTGTACTCTCTGTCTATGAATTTTGCGAGGGCAGGTACCGCATGAACTGAAATTCTGTAGCATTCATCATTCTATGTGGGGCTGATTTCACATAGCAAAATATTTCCAAGGCTCATTAATCTTGTAGCAAGTGTCAGTCCTTCATCTTTTCTTCTTCCTTCCTTCCTTCCTTCCTTCCTTCCTTCCTTCCTTCCTTCCTTCCTTCCTTTTTGAGTTAGGGTCCCACTAAGTAGTACAGACAGGTGATCCTCCTGTCTCAGTATGTCAAATGCTATGACTTCAAGTTTCAGACATGGACTGCCATGACCAGCTGAGCCCCTTTATTTTAAACCAGTGGTTTTCAACTTTCCTAATGCTGTGACCCTTTAATACAGTTCCTCATGCTGTGGTGACCTCCCCCAATCATAAAATTATTTTATTGTTACTTCATAAATGTAACTTTGCTACTACTAAGAATCATAATGTAAATGTCTGTTATACAGCATGTCTGATATGCCATCCTCAGGCTGAGAACTGCTGTTTTCAATAGAGCAGCATTTCAGAGTTAGCAATGGATTTAAGTTCCTTCATTCACTCAATACATCAGAAAAATGCCAGGCATCTGGCTCTTGTGTATCCTTTGGTGTTATATGAGGAGAGGGCCCCTTGTTTGTCCTGGCCGCCCCGCTAGCTTATACCCAAAATAACCACACAGAAACTGTATTAACTAAAACACTGCTTGGCCATTAGCTCTAACTTCTTATTGGCTAACTCTCACATATTAGTCTAACCCATCTCCATTAATCTGTGTATCGCCATGTGGCAGTGGCTTACTGGAGTTTCTAACTGGTGTCCATCTCTGACAGAGGATCCATGGCTTCTCTGACTCTGCCCTTCTTCCTCCCAGCATTCAGTTCTATTTTCTCTGCCTACCTAAGTTTCGCCCTATCAACTAGGCCAAAGCAGTTTCTTTATTCATTAACCAATGAAAGCAACACATGAACAGAAAAACCTCCTACACCACTTTGGTCTTGTTGCCTCTTGCCCCATTGAGTTTGTCTTTCTGCCTACACATAAATTCTCTTTAGACATGCCCTTCCATTAATGATTTAGATTTCTTTACTCATTTATATGTTTATAGATGGTATTCCTTGGGAGACAGTGGGAAATGGGATTCAGCATCTAGAACTCTGGGTCTAGAACTAAATAGTTCTTTTTTTTTTATCATGCTTCTAGCTGATTCCAGTCTTTGTTTCTCTTACTATTAACTTCAAAGATGAAGTCTGGCTTGACATGCGCCAGAGTCCCACCTCTGGTGGATAGGGAAGGTGTAGGTTCAGTTAAAGTGTTGGGAGGACACAGAGCTCTGGCACAGGAAGAGACGATAGGGATCCCAGTTCTGCCACATCTGATGGAGGTGGCCCTTGGGACTCAGTGCCTTCTCCTCCTCCCTTTTTATTAGGTTGGTTCTTTGGCCCTGTCAGGACCAGTATTAAGACAGACATGGTAAGTCATACTACCCTTGTCTATCAAGATAGGATTAATTTCCTCATCCCTCACTGTTGATGATGTTATGTCCTTGACCTGACTTAGTTTAGCAAGAATCCCCCTCCCTTGATGCTTCCTCTTAGTAATTTTCCATCTACTGATCCCCTCTTCCTACTGTCTTTGCTGCATTTGGCCCCAAGAGGAAACTAGCCCCTCCTACTACAATAGCCATGATCTCCATGGCAATGATCGCCAATAAAATCTTCCTTACTGTTTTAACAAGTGCCAGAATAAATCTCAATGCTGCCAGCCATGACCCTTGGCTCTGTGTACTACCCTACCCTTCATCAGACATGAGAAGGATGAGCCCATGGGGACAGTGGGAAGGGATGAGTTGGGGTTTCTGGGACAAAGCCATATGCCTGAAAATAAGTCACTGATGTCATGAATAATGTCCACTTATTCTGCCAACTCCAGACTCACAGGGTAGCTAAACCTCAGGAAGACTTACTATTTAGTTTGATCAGAGACAGGTTTGAGTCTGGGCATGGTGACGTACACCTTTAATCACAGTGCTTGAGAGGCTGAGGCAGGAGAATCTCTGTGAGTTTGAGGCTAGCCTGGCTTACATAGTGAGTTCTAGAATACCTTTAAAGAAAGCTGGGGTTAGTGGCTCAGGCCTGTTATCCCAGCACCTGGGAGGTTGAAGCAGGAGGATTGTGAGTTCAAGGCTAACCTGGGATAAAAAGTGATCTCATGTCTCAAAAACAAAAACAATTAAAAAGCCTGGGATTGGAGCGATGTCTTGGAGGTCAAGATTGCATATGTTCTAGATCTAATCTATATAGGAAGTAGAAAAAGATCTCCTGCATAAATTGGGAACATGGGGACCTTGGGAGAGGGTTGAGATGGAGGGGAGAGGCAGGGAGGGGAGCAGAGAAAAATGTAGAGCTCAATAAAAATCAATTAAAAAATATTGCATAAGTTCTTGCAGAGGACTTGAGTTTGATTCCCATTACTAACATGGTGGCTCACAACTGCTTATAGCTCCCATTCCAGGGGATCTGATGATGGGATCTGCTGGGATCTGATGCTCTCTTCTGACCTTGGAAGAGATCTACCTGCACACACACGGTCTGTGTGAACTCACACAGGCACATGTACACACACATAAATAAATAAATAATAAAATTTCAAAAATAAATTCAAAGCAAACATCATTAAGCCTTATCTGTCATTTAGATCCCAAGGAAAACTGTTAATTTATTCAGAATAACTTTCTTCCTATACCATTTACCACCCATATTTCTCTTTTCTTAATGGAATCCTAAGAATTAGGCCTTTGACCCATAAACTCTTCTTTATGATATGCTCTGCTGAATTCCCTGGACAGGCTTCTTAAGTGTGTGATCTTGGAGTTGGCTCAAGGCTGTTTGGTCGTCTTCGCTTCCCAAACAGTTGTTTATTTCTCTAGAGGTGACTCCATCCTGGGTTTACAAACTGGCCTCTCCCATCAGTATGAATTCCACCTAGCAGTGTGGGATCTTTCCATCAAAGAACACCATTTAGATGCCAAGCGGTGAGCAATGCGGCACCCTAGGTAAGACGTTCCCAGCCTGTGGAGCAAGTTCCTGCCTTGCAGACGGAGAGGCTGGGCCTTCATCACTGGAAAGGAATGGAGGAGGCCTTGGCCGGGGGCCTGCCTTGTCAGAGCTGGAAAGATGCTGGAGAACCATGTTAGCATTCTTGAGGATGTGAGTCTGCCCCGGGCTTCTTTATAAATGCAGCTTGATTCAGTCAGTGTGTGATTGGCACCTGGGAGACATGAGATGGTTACTGTTCTTTGGGGCCCTTGTTGGGTCAGGCATCTGCGGCCGAGACAAATTCTTTGGGTGAGTTTCTTCTGAACTATATTACCATTATTTAGTTATTTCAGTAATCCAGGAGCCAAATGGAGTGATGAGACTTGAGGTGGTAGAGATTAGGGGAGAGACTGGGGCTTTTATATCTCTTCTGTCCCTGTGTCATCCTGGATCAGCCACTTCTCTCTGACACCGTATTTCTTCTGTGAAACCAGAGCTAGTGGTCTCCACAGGCCCTCCCCATCTCCCCAATCTCCTAATTCTGGGTCTTCCCCCTCTCTCTTTCTAAGGTCAGTTCTAGGCATTTCCTATACCATTGCCTAGGAAGAACAGCCAGAAAGGCTTTGTCAGTTTCTGCAAGGCTTAAAGGGAGAAGCTGGGTCACAGGCTTTGGGGACAGATTCTCTGTCAGTGGTGAAGCCCATGTATTGTTGGTGGTTTCCCAGGCTTCTGGAAAGAGGAGGTTTAATGGGTCTTGCTTAGCCACACTATGGAAATGCACACCAGGCCTCTGTGTGAGTGTGTGTGTGCGCACAGGGTCACACGCTCCACCCAGAAGACTGTGGAACTGATGGAGGACAGGACGTCGGAGAGGCAGGGAATGACAGGGATGCTCTGGTACCCGGGTGGAGGACCACATTAGAATAATTCATCACTGCGGAGCACTCTGCCTTCTGCAAAGAGCCTTCGTTTGCATCCTCTTATGGATCATGTAACCGCTCTGTCAGGCAAGGGTGTTATTTTCCTCAATTTAAACATGGAAAAAAAAAAAAACGGTCTTAAAAAGGTTAAGGAACCTGCCCCAAATTACTTAGCTGGTAAGTAGGAAGCTGGAATGCTGAAAGCAAGCTCATACCCTTTTCTGTAGCAGAAGTCAATCAAACGGAACGCTCTGTGCCACTGATCTACCTGTATATGCGAGCTTATTCTCTATTATGTTATCTGGCTAAAGGGACCTGAGGGCTGGTTATTGAAGCAATTACTTACATGAGATTGAGTAATTTTTATGGGGATGACGGTTCCTACCTGCCCCTGCTGCCAAACAGCTCGGAGAGGTTAGGCATAGCAGGTGGCCAAGGAGGAAGATTCTTCCGCAGGCAGCTCAGCAGTAGGTGTGCCATGACTACACTCGCTGCTGCGTGGGCTGACGCATTGAGCTGTCAGGCTCCCACTGCATCTATTCATGTGGCAGAAAAAAAAATCTCTATTCTTCCGGATGCAGACCTTTCTCTTGATACAGTGGGCACCGGGGCTGAGCCAGCAGGGGGCTGGGTCCTAGAGGATTCGCGGCAGGAGCTGTGCACACAAAGGGTCCCTGTGCAGGAGCTGATTACAAATGGTGTTAATCAAACGTGCCATGGTGTCTCCCAGTCTGTTCTTACTTCGTAGTAGGCACCTCAGTGGAGGTAGAAGAATCTTTGCTGGGTCCATCAGCATGTCGTGGACACCCAATTCAGTGGCCGGAGAGGCCGTAGGGGAGCTGGACTCTGAGCATCTCTATGGTTGGGAAGCCGGGCTGGAGACTGGGTAACGGACATGAGGATGGTGGTTTCTCCCCCCACCCTATCTCCTGCCCTTGCAGCTTGGTTCTCCTAGCTCCCCAGTCTCTCTCGTTCTCCTGGTATCACCTGCCCTACTTTTCAGGTGTCTTAAGGATGAGACAGTGGCCAGGATACATGGAGGTGTTGGGCAGGTGGAGAACAGGAAGTAGTTGCAGAGCTGGTAGCTGGCAAGCATCCCAGGGTTTCTTGAGGTCACCTCTTAATACTTTTAGTCACAGCTGCTAAGCCTGGGCTGGGATGTAGGTGAGAGAGGCACAGAGAACTGACCACTGTCAGCTGTCTTCCTGGTAATAGGGGAGGGGTAGAAGCTGAGCTGCCAGAACAATGACTGAGCTTCTCCAGTATGGGACAGGTGTGAGGGTGAGTGAGCAGATGTCACCGGTCATGATGCCAAAGATATCTCGGTGTCCTAGGAGTTGAAGAGAGCCAGAAGAGCTGTTAGAACAATCACGTGGGGCAGGAGGGGCAGAAAAAACACCTGCGAATCCCAACAGTTCCCTTCCCCCAGGCCAATGGCCATTTCCAGAAAGAGCCGAAGGGCAAGGTCTTTGAGTGAATTCCAGCTAGTGCAGCAGGCTGAGCTCAACCAGCTGCCCCCTCGGGAGCCGGAAAGGGAATTTTCCCAGCAGAGATGAGGTCAATGAAGGCATGAAAAAGTTTGCCCTTTGCATGGTAGCCGCTCTTCTTTTCGACACCACGATGCGGATGCTCATAAGGAGGATGGCAGACCCTACTCTACCACCACCACCAGTTTTTAGAGCTATTTATTGTACTTAGCTGTGGTTAGGGAAAGCTTCATGCGTCACATGACCTTGTCTTGAAGATTAGCTGGAGCCTACCAGGTGCTGCCTACCAGGTGCTGCCTACCAGGTGCTGCCTACCAGGTGCTTACCATGTACAAAGGCACACAAAGGCATCTGCGTAGAATGAACGTGAACTTTCAGGGGAGCTGGAACCAGAGCATGCAAAGGTGGGGGAGACGGGGAAGGTGCTCCATGGGGTACCAGATCGTCTGCCTTGCCTCTTCCTGCACACGGCAGGTGTGTGAGTCTTTGACCTGTGTAGCTTGGCTCATTAGAACGTGAGAGAATGGGCCATGAACGTTTTTCCAGAGCCGCTAAAGTCCCATGTGTCATGGACTGTGCTTGGAAGCATGGGAGTTCGGCTGTGACATCACCACGTTGGAGAGAGGAACATGCGTACACATTAGAGCCTGGAATGTGTCATCTGCTCTTCATACTCCAAAGAGTTCTTCAGCTGTCCCTCTTTCTTTCCCTGGTCCTTCTCCACCACCACCCCCCTTTCTCTGTGACCACTCTGGCCAGTGTTCTTTGGAAAAGGCCTAATTTGCCACCCAAGATGTCACTCCTTCTAGCATGTGCACTGAAGAAAGATTTGTTATTAGTTTCAATTACGCATCTGGGTATGTGCATGCGAGTGCCTGAGGAAGCCAGAGGCATCAGCTACCCTGGAGCTGGTCACAGGCAGTTGTGAGCCAATCAGCTGTGGGTGCTGAGTCCCTAACTTGGGTCATTTGCAAGAACAGTTCGTGCGCTTAACTGCCAAACTGCCTCTCTGGCACCTAGCATGCTCATCTTAAAGACACTCCTGTTCTGGAGTGTTGGAAATAGTGGACACAGGGTGTGCGTCTGCCAAACTGGCCTTCGTTCTCAGTTACGAGTGTTTCCTCTCCACCAAACCCTCTTCAAGGCTGCTCGCCTGCGACAGAGAAATGTAGTCTGATACTCCATCTTTTCTGGGCTGTATGTAGTCCAACTCTTTGCAGGCCCCGTGGGTTACGTATTAGGCAACTCTCCGTTTCTATAACACAATACTTGAAGCTGGGTGCTTTCGTTACTCTTTCTGTGGCTGTGATAAAATAGTTTGACAAAAGCAGCCTAAGGCAGGAAGGGCTTATTCCGGCTCACAGTTCGAGGATGTGGGTCATCCTAATGGGAGGTCATGGTGGAAGAGACTTGAAGCAGCTGGTCCCTTGCATCTGTAAAAGGGAGCCACGGGTACCCATGTTAACTGCATTTCTATTTTAGTCTAGGTCCTAAGCCTGAGGCCACCTCCTTTAGGTTGGCTCTTCCCACCTCACCTCTATAGCTCCTCACAGGTGTGCCCAGAGGCTTGTCTCCTGGGTAATTTAAAGTCCAGTCAGGTTAGTAATTACTCTTAACTGACATCCTGGAACACATTCAAAGGAAAAAAAAAAAAGATTTATTTGACTCATAGCTTTGGAAGTGGACAGTCCAAGATTGGGCTACCCTGTCTATCCTGCCTTCGGTGAGGGTTCCTGTGTGTGGCTGTGTGTGGCATTATGGAGGTAGCATATGTGAGAAGGGGGGATCGTGTGGCAAGATGGGATGCCAAAGAGTCTTGGGTGCCATGCTCCGTCTTTTAAACTTACTCTTCTAGGAACCGACTCCACAAAACCAACTTAGATCCGACCTCTTAAAGCCTGCTACCTTTCAACTGGAGATCTGTGGGACATGTACAAACTCTGAACCGTTGCAGGTCCAGCGGAGAAGCCAAACTAGGCTTCCTGTAGGACTCTCTGCTGTTTTCATGGGATGCTGTTAGCTGCCTCCCTCCGGGACCCCAGGAGGACGGCTAGGGTGAAAAGGTGTGAGACTGGGTACTGGCATCTTACCCAGTCCGGTCACCTGTGTTGAGAACAGCTCTGCAGTGAGCCTCGTCTTTTGTACCCGGCCTAGCTCTTATCTGAACTTTCCAGAACTAAGTGAAACACTGGAAGTCCATCCGGATTGAACCGGTTTTCTGGTGAGGAGCCTCCACGTGAGCCTCACATTTAGTTCCCTGTGACAGAACCATTTACTCTGTCAACAGGTCCTTCAGCCCACATCCCTCTCCAGCAGCTCCTCCGGCATTCACTCCTGTCAGAGATGACGCATGTGACAGAATCGAGTGCGGATTCATTTGAGCCGTCACCTAGCAACGCCTAATGGCTCCGCTGGCTCTCTGCGAGTTGAGAGCTCAAAGAAGGCTTTTCAGGCCTAGCTTTCTCCCACCCACGCAGGACTTGGGGGCCCTCTTCCCCTGCCAACGCTGCAGAAGCTGAATGATGCATAGGAAACAAGCACAGGACAAGTGACAGGAGGGGGGGCTGCCACTAAATAGGCTTCTTCCGGGCGCTCTCAGGGCCCGCTAGGCAGCCATGAATCTCAGGTTGAGCCTCATACCCTACCTAGTCCACGTTCAATTCCACTGCAAAGCACAATTGTGGGGCTGGGAGGAATAGTTAGTGCACTCATCCCGGCCTCCCGGCATAGAGGGTCTGTTCCCAAAAGTTCCCCACTCTTCCAGGCTTGAAGGTTCCCTCCGTTGGGGTTTCAGCCCTCGCCTTTGACAGTGAAGAAGTGTTTCTTTATGTCTTGAGTTAGCCTGGAGCCTCACTCAGGGACATTCCTTTCTGTAAAAAATATATATGTTTTTCATTATAAAGTAATATGACCACATTGCAGAAAACAGATACAAAGAGGGGAAAAAGTAAGCCATCCATAATCCCACGACCCAAACGAGCCCTGGCAGCGGTTACTTGATTTCCGTTGTCTGTTTTACTTCCAGTCCGTCTGCTTTCTTCATACTCGTAATCATGGCGTGCATACAATCCCGCGTCCTGCTCCTTCACTTAATATCCCCCTTAAAGTTAGACATAAGTACTTTTCCATCCCTGCCACACAGCCTTGTTTTTAATGGCTATACATTAGAACCAAAGACTAGACTATTTCCTTCCACGCAGAACAGCCCTGTCTGGGATGGTGGGTTTGGGGGTCTACTTGCCAGCTGAGCGCTTACCGTTCTCGCCCTCTCCCTATTCCCTCCCCTTCTCCAGGGACCAAGTTTTTAGGATTAATGTCAGAAATGAAGACGAGATCAGAAAACTGACTCAGCTAGTGAATTCGGACCACTTTAAGGTATGTGGTTCTTCTTCGTCCTCTGGAACATTCCGAGTTTGAGGGGGAACAATCCTTGTGTTTGTTTTTATCCCCGCGTGTTTTCCGCTCATAATGGAGCATTAGCCAACATGCCAGTCATGCGGGTGGGCAGCGTGTGAGAGAGGTGTAGGGGAGAAGGCCTGCCGGGCTCAGTGTTGCTGCTTTGTTTGTTGGGAGGCTTGAGGGGCGGGCTCTGGCTTCCTGTAGCCCTCGCTGCCTCTTGGGCTTTGTTGGGTTCTGGGCCGCATGTCTGACCAGATATGCCAGTGAAATGGGGGATGTCTGTCCCTGGGCAGGACTCAGGGGTCACCCTGGCTTCCGACGGTGGTTCTAAAGAACCGGAGCTCATGTCGTGTTTTAACCCGAGCTGTTTTGTTTTGTTATTTTTTTTAACCGGATGCGTTTCTGTTCGCCTCAGCTCAATGTCTGGAAATCTCCCTCCACTTTGGGTCGGCCCATGGACATCCTCGTCCCCTCTGTCAGCCTGCTGCCTGTCAAGTCCTTCCTGAAGTCCCAAGGCTTAGACTACTCGGTGACAATTGAAGACCTCCAGGTGGGTAGGCCAGGAACTCTCGCTGGTCTTGCATAATAAGATGAAGCCACCAATAAGACTGGACCTGGGAGGTTTTAAGAATGTCCAGTGTCATCCTTTCTCGCTTCCCAGGTGAAGAAGTTGAGACAGATGGAAGCAGAGTGTAATAACTCGTTCCGGGGTGAGTGGGCTGTAGGGATAGGTAGCTGCACAGATCTCCATCTATGTCCTGACTTTGCTAACCACTAGTCTGTGTCCTTGGGCAAGCGTGGGCCCTCATGAGCCTCCATTTCATCTTGCTAAAATGGTGATCATGATTCCCACTTCAACTGTTTATAGAGGTAATGCTTCTATCAGCTATATAGAATACATCTAACAGTAGCTGGCACACCATAGATGCTTCCGTAGGTAATCATTCATCTCCCTTTTTCATATCTGAAGTTAGAAGGCAAGTGTGTGTGTGTGGGGGGGGGGGAGTACTGGGAACCAATCAGAAGAGGTGTCTTTTGAGAAAGCGGGAATGTCACCAATAGCTCCCAGCAGAGGGAACAGCGCCATACGGCCCCACAACCTACATTCAACAGCAGGATGGTGCCCCTGACTCACACTCTCTCCTTCACTGAGGAGGGTTATGGACTAATTGTTGATTTGGCCCGGGTTTTTCCTGATGGTGTGAGCAGCTGTGAGCTTATTAATCATCCTCACATGTCTCAGACATCTGCCAGGAACCTTCAAAGTATGAGTGCTTATAAGAATTTCTTTGTTTCTGAATGGCTTCTCAAGCTGTGTGCTTCAGAACCACTGGATGCCAGATGCGAGCTGATACCTAGAGATTTCATACTGTAGAAAAGCCGAATTGCGCGCATGTTACTTCCAGGGAGCAAGCGGGTTTGTGGGGGATAATGGAAATCGGATATTAAAAAGCAAGGTTTTATAGATATATGGGAAAAAATCTGACCCTCCCTCTTTTTTTTTCTTAAATGAAAGGCAGGATGGTTTGTTATTATTTTTAATTGTGTCACACTGACTGCATAATCAACAAATAGCTCTCCTTCTGGGTATGAACATTGCACTAGTTTTACATGCAGAAAAGTTTCAATAGAACCAAGAATGTTAGGGAGTAAAGACCTTAAGTTTATGAACACTGATAATTCCTTTGTCTTACCCCACAGAATTAATGGAAACCCTTTGGGAATTAGTAGCATTAGAATGTGATATAGTTAAGATGAAAGAGATTTTTTTAGCTGTATGCAGCATGAACTTACCTTCTCTTGAACTGTAATCTCTGGTTTGTATAATTTACGGCCTCTAGCCCCTTTAGACCTTGGACATTTGTGTTGCTTGTTACCCTGAGGGTGAAGCCATCTTGGCCAATCTTTGCACCCAGATAAAACCTATATCTCCAGGGGATCCCTTCTTTACCATGTTGCTGTGTCTTTTTATTTTCTCAGGCCCTTTTAGATAATGAAGACGAAGAAATGCAACACAGTGAAGGGCAAGAGCGGAGTGGCGACAGCTTCAACTACGGATCTTACCATTCCTTGGAAGCCGTAAGTGTTTCAAAGCACACTTGAGGCCAACACTCTCCGCCTGCCCAGCTTTGTAACCTCTCTCCTTCCATCCAACTTCAGCACGGTATCACTTCACGGAAGGGGCTGAAATGTGTGCACTTTTAATGCCTTCCCCTCTGGTTGTTTAACCCCCACCAGCACCTATGTGCCCGTGAAACACAGCTGCGGTTTCCCCATCAGACACCCCGTTCAAGCAGCCCTTTAAAGGAAACCATGATATAATGGTCGTTTCAGTCCTTGTAATTCAGCCTTCTCCCCCATTGGAATCCCTAGCACAGAATCAAATGCCATGGACTCCGGGCAAGCAGACAAGCGGTTATTTCCAAGGTTAACCAAATATTTCCACTCATTTATCATGACTCCCTATACTGTATACTCGTTCCATGGTGCAATTTGGTGCTGTGTGTAGTTAGAAACCACTTTATGTAGCTGACTTTCAAGGTAAGCCAAACTTTCAAATGAAAAACTTGGAGCTGGATAATTTCATATGATACTGGAACTTGAGAAGTCAAAAGGGACCTCCGAATGGAACAGTATCATTCACAATGTGGGTCTCTTTTGTCCCAGGTGTCTCTTTCATTAGCTTGCAGACTCTCCTAGCTCGGGACCACCTCCCAAATCTAAACTGCTCATCTCCCTCCTCTACCTTAATACGTGCTGTTCTCTATGTGCAAACACCATGTTCCTGGCAAATTTTTCATGAGGCGTATACCTCAAGTTGTTTTTCTTCCAGATGAGGGATTAGTTCAAAGGCTGGCCAACTATTTCTACTTCTTTCCCATGGTTGTCAGTAGCTTTGTTTATTGTATACACTTCCAACAGTTCTGCCCCTTGAGCCCTCTTGTGACCAATGACATACATCTGCAAAACAGCTGGATAAAGTTAGGAGTTCAGTTCAGTCTCAGGCCACGGGCGAAAGCAGAGCTCAGAGCCCACACAGGGATCAAACCCATAACACATTAGCCTCACTAATGTGGTGCCCTCCCCAGCTGAGCTAGCCCGTTGCAAATGTCAACTAGGGACCAAGAGAGGCCATTCACTTACCTTTCCAGCTGTCTGTCTGTCTTACTTTCTCATCTGCTTGCTTCTGTTCCCACTGACTCGGGTGCCCCTTGTACAGTGAAGTGACCTCTAGCTAGCTCTTGTTCCCAGAGGCCTGTGACTGTGCCCTCTCTCTCTCTCTCTCGGCCAGCTCATTCTGGGTTCTTCCTAAAACCAACTCTGAGCGGCTCATGTCCTGGTACCACTTAGGCTATTCTAGGTCTCCAGTGGGAATCCCATGTTTGCTGCTGCCAGGGTTTCTGATTTCAAGTCTTTGTGTGGCGATGGTTGACATGTGAATTTGCACCTCACATCTGGTATAGCTTGGAGGTTTTTAAAATATTTTCCATTTATCTACCTATACATTTCTTGCCTATTATCTCTCTATCTCCCTCTCATCTGTCTGTCTATCTATCTATCTATCTATCTATCTATCTATCTATCTATCTATCTATCTATCTATCTATGTGTATGGGTGTTCATGTGCCATGGAACTAATGTGGAAGTCAACAGGACAACCAGTTGTCTCTTTCCATCATATGTGTGCCAGGAGTCAAATGCAGACCTCACTTTGTCAGACGTGGTAGCTTGTGCCTGCTAAGTCATCAATGGCCACAGTCTGCTGTTTAACTTCCCTCTCTCTCTCTCTCTCTCTCTCTCTCTCTCTCTCTCTCTCTCTCTCTCTCTCTCTCTCTCTCTCTTCCTTTCTTTTTTTGAGACAGGGTCTCTCTGTGTAGTTCTGGCTGTTCTGGAACTCACTCTGTAGACCATGCTGGCCTCAGACTCATAGAGATCCTCCTGCCTCTGCGGCCCGAGTGCTGGGATGAAAGGTGGGCTGCACCACAGTCAGCTTGTTTTAACTTTTTGTGGGTGACTCTCTTTTTCTCGTGGCCTATGGCATCTTGTTCCCAGAGGCCTGCTTTTTCTTCAGTCTCTAGGGTCTGTGGGTTGGAAGAATTTTCAAGATGTCCCCCCTCCCCTTTGTTTTGAGACAAAGTCTTACATAGCATGTTGGCATGGCCTTCAGTTTCCCATGTAGTTGAGGATAACCTGGAACTCAGGATCCTTCTGCTTTCTGAATGCTACCATTATAGGTGTGTACTACCACCCCTGATTTATGGGGTCCTGGGATTGAACCCAGTGGCTCATGAATGCTCAACAAGTATTCTATTAACTGAGTTACATACTCAACCTTCCAAGACCTTTGTGTGATAAACAAGAATTTTATTTCTCTGTTACTCTCTACCTTATTTATTATTTTTATGAGACAGGGGCTCTCATTGAACCTGGGATCAGTGATTAGTTAGACTGGCTGGCCAGTGAGCCTCAGGGATCCTCCTGTCTGTGTTTCCTATCACTAGAGTTACAGTGCACACCACCACGCCCAGTTTTCTTCTTTTATTAAAATTGTTTTTATTGAGCTATACATTTTTCTCTGCTCCCCTCCCTTTCTCTCCCCACCCCACTCTCTCCCTTGGTCCTCATACTCCCAATTTACTCAGGAGATCTTGTCTTTTCCTACTTTCCAAGTAGATTAGATCCATGTATGTCTCTCTGAGGGTCCTCTTTGTTGTCTAGGTTCTCTGGGATTATGATTTGTAGGCTGGTTTTCTTTACTTTATGTCTAAATGCCACTTATGAGTGAGTACATATGATATTTGTCTTTCTAGGTCTGGGTTACCTCAATATGATGTTTTCTAGATCCATCAATTTGTCTGCAAATTTCAAGATGTCATTATTTTTTTTCTGCTGTGTAGTACTCCACTGTGTAAATGTACCACATTTTCCTTATCCATTCTTTGGTCAAGGGGCATTTAGGTTGTTTTCAGTTTCTGTCTGTGACAAACAATGCTGCTATGAACATAGTTGAGTACATGTCCTTGTGGTATGATTGAGCATCCTTTGTATATATACCTAAAAGTGGTATTACTGGGTCTTTAAGAAAGTTGTTTCCTGATTTTCTGAGAAATCGCCACACTAACATCCAAAGGGGCTGTATCAGCTTGCATTCCCACCAGCAATGCAGAAGTGTTCCCTTTTCCCCACAACGTCTCCAGCATAAGTTGTCATCAGTGTTTTTGGTCTTGGCCATTCTTACAGGTGTAAGATGGAATCTCAGAGTCGTTTTGATTTGCATTTCTCTGATGGCTAAGGATGTTGAGCATTTCCTGAAGTGTCTTTCAGTTATTTTAGATTCCTCTGCTGAGAGTTCTCTGTTTAGGTCTGTACCCCCTTTTTAAATTGGATTATTTGTCCTTTTGATGACCAGTTTCCTGCCCAACTTTTTATGTGTTTTTCGGGGACCTGGACTCAGGTCCTCTTGCATGGTGAGCATTTTATTCATGGAGCCATCTTTATATTTCTTATTTTATTTTAGCTTTTTTTTTTTGAGACAGAGTTTCTCTGTGTAGCCCTAGATACCCTACAACTTACTCTGTGACCAGGCTGGCCTCAAACTCACAGAGATCTACCTATCTCTGTCTCCTGAGTGCCAGGATCAAAGGCATACCACATGTGGCTTCTTTTTTTAATTTTATATTATACTTTATTTGTATTGTTTGTGTGGGGGACACATACACACTGTGAATGGTTTTTGTTGTTTTGTTTTGTTTTCTGGTAGAGAACAATTTAGTGTTGGTAGGCAGGCCTATTCCGATGATCCAGTACAGCATGATGCCAAGAACCACACTTTGAAGCAGTATCTGTTTAAGTCTCTCTGCTTTACCTAAGTGGACTACAACTTTGCAGACAACTGACATGTGTATCCTCTAGAAAACTGCAGAAAGTAGCTGTGCAGGCAATCCCCTGTCTTAGTACTCCATGCCAGTAATGTGGCCAACCCCAAGGTTCGACAAGGAACTCAAGAGTGACAAGATAAGGCTCACAGATACCCAGCCCATAATGGAATAGAATTATTTTTTATTCTTTTAATTTTTGATTTTTCAAGATAGGATTTCCCTGTATAGCCCTGACTGTTCTGGAACTTACTCTGTGGACCAGGCTGACCTTGAACTCACAGAGATCCACCTGCCTCTTCTTCCCGAGTGCTGAGATTAAAGGTGTGTGCCTTGCACAATGGAACAGAATTTTAAAATATTATTGAGTAGTGGCACATGCTTGTTATTGCAGCTTTCGCAAGAGTAAGGTAGGGAGACTCCAAGTTCAGGACTAGGGTGGGCTACATAGGAAAACCCCAACTCAAAACACTAAAAAAAATCTTTAAAAAGTGCCCTTGGTTCACTTTTCCACACTTCAGATTTACCACGAGATGGACAGTATTGCCACAGACTTCCCCGACCTGGCAAGCAGAGTGAAGATCGGAGAGACATTTGAAAAGCGACCCATGTATGTTCTAAAGGTGAGGCCTAAGGCCCTTCTAAGGGTCCTGACTTGACACAAACTTCTGGATGGTAATTTCCAGTACCCAGCTAAGGTCTGCCAAAGAGAGTCCAGCTTTTTAACCACATTGGTTCTCAGGAAGGGATTGTAGTTTCAAGTCATCTTTGCTTAATCAGATATTTTGATCTGATTGAATCCCCTGCTCTTATCTGTAGGGGTGTTAGAAAGAGCATATCCCATTCTGAGAGGCTCAAAGGAGAGGCTGTTAGTGTTCCTTAAGACTCTCAGATGCCCACAGTCTGCCTTCACTCCCACCTAGCCAGTTAGGCACAGATCTCAGGTCGCTTACATCAGAGTAGATGTAACTCTAAGCCCAACCTCGGGTTGTTGGCTGCAAGGAGGCCCATTTCCAGATATTTCTAACAGATTCACGTCTGTCTTGGCAAAAGAGGTAGAGAGCTATGACGATAACATAAAATGTGTAAATAATCCAGCTGAATGCATGGAAAGGAATTTGGGCATAAAAACCACAGAACAACTGGAGATGCTAAGAGTTTACCAACCCCTTAGCTTCGTAGAAGCCAAGTTTATGGCAAGTAACCGGCAGGAGGGGAGACACACCACTGAGCTGGCTCCTTTAAAATAATTACGTTTAGATTATTTGCCCATCTGATAGAGACCCCGGCTTCATTAGCACCAAGCTCTGACCCATAGAGCCCCTGTGCTACGGCAAAGGCAGGAAGCAGAATTCATTACCACTATTTACAAAGAGCTATAGTGAAGCTTCCTTGGCAATTTAAAACCGAATTCATTTATTACATCAGCAGAAGAGTCTGGTTTGTGCACCCTGTGTTTCTCTCTGTTGGGAGACCATTCGAGATCTTTCAAGGGACACACTATTCTTTCCAACCACACTAGCATTCTGACCCACGATACCAATTGTTTCTCCTTTCCATTTGCTCTCAAAGCTGGAGAGGTTTGGGCTGCCCAGAGCTGCAGCCAACCAATTAAGCTCCCAGGTCACGGATAAGCCCGATAAATAGACGGTGCCCTCAGGAACATTTGGTCTCTGAATTATCTTAAATGAATTAAATGAATAGGGGCGGGCTGGGGAGAGGAGAGGTGAGGAGAGACGGGGACCGGCAGGTCATTTTTCGACCTCTCTTCCCTTCTGCAGTTCAGCACGGGAGGAGGCAAGAAGAGGCCAGCCATTTGGCTGAATGCAGGCATCCATTCCCGTGAGTGGATCTCACAGGCCACTGCCATCTGGACTGCGAGGAAGGTCATGTCGCCCGGAATTAGCCAAGGGTTCTGGTGGGCCTGGGGTGGGGGGACAGATCCATCCTGTGTAGCTGGGCCCAGGGGAGGAGGTAGGAAGCTACTCTGCACAGACCTAGTAGGTTGGCATCTTCTCAGGTGGGGGAAGTAAACCGTCAAAGCTCCTCCGTCAGCCGTCTCGCTGTGCTCAAGTGACCCGGCTTGCTAACAATCTAACGGATTTCAAAGGTGGGCCCTGCGAAAGGGACCAGGCCCTCACTCAGTACCTAACTGAGATCCATTTCATCTTCATCCCCTTCCAAGCTCTGCAGGGTCCCTGGGTTCTCATTTTGCCTCCTTCAAGAAACTCCTTTGAGTCAGTGCTGGGAGAGAAGGGCGGAGTACGTGGAAGGAGTGAACAGAGCCACCTCCTGTCACTCGACAGTTAATATTGTCATGCAGTCCTGTCCCCAGGCTTTAAGGGACTCGGGAGGGCTTTACAGAGAACCTGTGGGGGCTTCAGAGGGTAGAGGCCATTCAAGAGCATCCATCCTAGCAGGGTGCTGGACATCTCAGGGAAACACCTGGATGGACCTACAAACCCACCCTGCCGTGATATTGCTGACAAGGGTGTTGTCTCTGCTTAGATTGTGACTGATTACCAAAAGGATCCAGCTGTCACCTCCATCTTGGAGAAAGTGGATATTTTCGTACTGCCTGTAGCCAATCCTGACGGATATGTGTACACACAAACCCATGTGAGTAATTCTAAACGGCTAGGGCCTGTGCTCAACTCCCTGGTTGGATTCCGTATTTTGCTAGTGCCTTTGGAGATGAATTCCACCAACGCATGTGTTAGATGCTCCTTTGGGGTTTTTCTTCTCCCAGTCATCCTCTGAGCTGAGACCCACCAGGGAATATATTATTATTATTTTAGAGAGAATAGTCTAAGGAACTCTCTATTGTGGGTCTTGAACAATTTTCAACGTTTTACCTATCTTCTATTCATCTTTTTCTCTCCCACACAATTTATTTTCTTGACATATTTTAAAGCAAATCCCAGACATCATGTTATTTCATCTACAACGACCTTAGCATGCATCTCTAGCTGCTGATAATAATAATAATAAAAAACACCCCAAACCCACTACTGCACTGTCACCTTTGAAAAATTAATGGAAGTTCTTTAATATCCTCAAACACTCCCCCATTATTTTAAAAAAAACACATCTCTTAGGAGTCAATTTGTCGAAGTCAGGATCCAATAAGGTCTGTGCACGGGAGCTGCGGCTGTGTCTCTGATGTCTTTATTCATCCAGTGGCACCCCAAACACATCCTTTTAAAATGTCATTCATTTGTTGGAGAAACTAAGTAATTTCCTGGAATGTCTTACATTCCGCGTTTGGTTGATGGCTTCTTTGTTGTGCGATTTAATTTGTTCCCTTATTCCCTGTTTGAGAGCATGATTGAGTTCAGGTGACTGCCTCAGACTATAATAGGACCCATGTACGTCTGTGGCATGGGTGCTGTTCAGTGGCCATTGCTTCCCTTTCTGCACAAGACAATAAGGATTCAATACATCCAGATGGGACCAGCTTGGTTCTTCTATAGAAAGTTCTCATCAGGGCAGTTTGAGGGGGTCACTGTCTCTTGTTTGTATTTTGAGACGCTGTCTTATCATGTATGTGTTCCTGATTGGCTTGGAGCTATGTTAAGCAGGTTGGCTTCAAATGCACAGAGATCTACCTGCCTCTGCCTCTCAAGTATTGGGATTAAAGGTGTCACCATACCTGGCCCCAAATTTCTTCTTAAAGCCAGAGGTGCACCATCTCCCCCGTGAGGGTTGACAGCAGAATGCCAAGGCCATGGAGACTGGAGTCTAGGCAGGGCACATGCAGCTCAGCCCATCTGTTGTGGTCCTTAGCTCCCAGAGAAAGCAGAGTATGCTCCTGTATCCTGACATACCTTGAGTGTTTGGGGGCTTTTTCAGAACCGATTATGGAGGAAGACACGGTCCCGGAACCCAGGAAGCCGCTGTATTGGAGCTGATCCAAACAGAAACTGGAATGCCAGTTTCGCAGGTAGGTGGGGAGACGGAGTCAACCCCCACAGCACTGGATGAACCTGTCCACGAATTCCTGCAGTGTGGGATAGGAAGCCAGTTTTCCTGCTGGTCTTCTTCCATTCACGGAGAGACCCCGGGACCTCCCTGAGGCTCTCTGTGTCTGTGTGTTCGGTTTTGTTTTTAAGTCTTATGGTTGTAATTTTGAAAGGAAATGATTCAATAATCTCTGTCCTGAGAAAACAGTGGGTCAGACGGTCTTTGCATTATGATTATGGCTATGTTAATTTCAAATATTTATTTATTTACCTAATTGATTTGCTGTGGTGAGGCTTTGCACATTCTAGTAGAGTGCTCCATTACTGAACTGCTTTTTCACACTAATATTTTAAAAACCACACGCATTTTAGATGCATGATTCCAAGGCCCCTCTTTAACCCTGGCCATTCCAGCTTTGCCTGAGCAAATTGTGGCTGAGTAGATGGGTTCCTGATGGCAAGTCAAGAGAGAACAGTTAGCACTGTCACCCTAATGGGCAAGAGCCTGTAGCAAAACTTAAATTCTAGCAGCCCCTCTTCTGCTTGCTAGTGTTAATCAGCAGCTAGCAGACATGGAAAGCAAGAATTAGGTGATCTGGATTCTGAGATCCAGCTGCTTAAAAGCCATTCCCACAAAAGTACCACCTATTGTACATGTATTTTGTTCTTCTTGCCCATCGAATGGATTTTTGCTCTTGAAACTCAAGGATAATCTCAAGATTACATAACTGATAAAAAAATCACCAAATAAACTTCACCCTCCAGTTTTAAATTTACGAGCTCAAGGCCAATGTGGACTATGTAAAATCTGTGTGTGAAACCCTGTGTTGAAAACAAAAGCAAAACAAAATAAATTATCTGTATTTATTTTACTGTTTTGCTGTACCGGGAATCAAATCCAGGGCCTGTGTGTGCCAGGCAAGCTCTTTACCATTGAGCTATACCCTGGTATATCCCAGTATTTTGTTTTGAGTGGATTTATTTTAATTATATAGAACTGTCATAAAAATCACAGGGAAAATAATGATTGGAGGATGGTAACCAGCTAGCCAGTCTGCCAGCCACTCAGTCATGACTGTCTCTCGCTCTTAAACACACACACACACAGACACACACACACACACACGCATGCACACACTCATACAGACATACACACACACACAAACTCACGCCAAGGCATGCTCTCCTGTGAAACAATGCAGAAAGCAATCTATCTAAATACCTGTTAAGTAATCAAGGGATTTTTTTTTAAACCACAACAATAGATTATTTTTGGCAGCAGTTGGCCATTAAGACCTGAACCAATAGAATAAGTTGACACCAGAATAAATGGAGTCATTTTCATTATTTATTGGTATTCATATTAATTATCAAGCACACTTATTAATTACAACTTGTTCTTGAGTGTGACATTAATTATTTATGACAACTGCTATTAGCACAATACGAGGTCAACTCTATCCACTTAAAGAAGTCACAATACTTTTCCTTCTCATTTGTAGCAACGTCCCCTACCCCCAAACTCCCTCCTTATCCCTTCCCCAGAATCTGTACCTGCCATGAATAGATTCCTAGGGAAATCTTGATAAATCCCTGTCTACCATTCCAGTCAGACTTGGGGTTGACAGTCCTCATGTCTGTCTTCTTGGCCTTTGGGTTACTTGTTACTGATCAACTCTCCTCCGCAGGAGAAGGGGCCAGCCATAACCCCTGCTCTGAAGTGTACCATGGCTCCCACCCCAATTCCGAAGTGGAGGTGAAGTCAGTGGTGGATTTTATTCAAAAGCACGGGGATTTCAAATGCTTCATTGACCTGCATAGCTACTCACAGCTGCTGATGTATCCCTATGGGTACACAGTCAAGAAGGCCCCAGATGCTGAGGAGCTGGTAAGTGATGGAGGGTTTCTGCCTAGTCCCCGACCACTTGACTTTGGCACAGCCAAGGTGGCTGGCTGATCTATTATTATATTATATTATATTATATTATATTATATTATATTATATTAGCTTTTGAGGGTAAATATAGGCGCCTTAGAGAATACTTCCCTGTGCTTTGATTTGTGACATCAGACCCACTAGGGACAGAAAGGAGATAGTCCCTCTCTCGTCTCTCTGAGTTCTAAGCCTTTGTCCAGCCTGCACACTTGATTTTCTAACTAGAACATGACACAGGTTCACTACTTGCTAAAGACTGTGGTTGGCGCCATAATGGGAAGGGGAGGCACCTTCGCTCTGGTTAAGGAAGAAGTAAGGGTCATAGGTCATAGCCTGGGGTTCTGTGTCATAGCTGTGACTCACTCCTGGAATAGGAAAGGTATCTATAGGTGGACCAGTAGGAGTAAGAATGGCATCTTCAGGATAGCTGCAGGCCTTTGCCCCTATGCTGATCTGCTGGGGCTCCACTCTGTTCCCAGGCCACCACTAGCCCACAAGTCTGTGTGTTGAAGAAGTCCCACCCAGACTCATGGCTAGATGTGGACCAAATTTTGGTTCTCTATTCAAGGCTTTTCTCTTGAGCATACTTGGCCTTCAGTCATGTTCCTGAACATGACCTTCCTCTCCCATAGGATATCTCAGTACTCTGTCTTAACTAGATCCCTTCAGGCTTGGCAAGTAGCTCTCCAGGCCTTAGGAGAACTTGCAGGAAGCTCTTCCAGCCAGAGTCTCTAGCGCATGCTTCCCGAGAGCTCACTGATCTCTGCTCACATCCCAGGATGACGTGGCGAGGAGTGCAGCCGAAGCTCTGGCTTCCCACTCGGGCACCAAGTACCAAGTAGGACCAACTTGCACCACCGTCTGTGAGTACGCCTGCGTGGGAGGTATTTAGAAAGCGCCTTGGGAGGAAACTTGAAAGGGTGCAGGAAGAATGATGTAGGTTTTACTTCCTTGTTATTGTCTGATTGTTTTAGTAGTTAGACCAGAATTTTTTTTTGGCATAAAGCTTTATTAAAGGAGAGAGAGAGAGAGAGAGAGAGAGAGAGAGAGAAAGACAGAGAGACAGAGATAGAGACAGAGAGACAGAGAGAGAGAGACAGAGAGACAGAGAGAGAGACAGAGAGAGAGAGAAAGGGGGAAGAGAGAAAAAGGCACGTGTGCACACACAAAGGGACAGTGAGAAGAGAGAGAGGGAAGAGGAAGAATTCAGGATGACTCCGAGAGATCAGAGGTAGGTTAACGGCACAGACACAGAAAATAGGCATAAAGTTTTATTAAAGGAGAGAGGGAGAGAGAGAGACAGAGACAGAGAGAGAGAGAGAGACAGAGAGAGAGACAGAGAGAGAGACAGAAAGACAGAGAGACAGAGAGAGACACAGAGAGAGACAGAGAGAGACACAGAGAGAGAAGGGGAAGAGACAGAGATGTGTGTGCACACGCAAAAGGGGACAGTGAGAAGAGCAGACCAGAATTTTTTTATTGATATTTATTGAGCTCTACATTTTTCTCTGCTCCCTTCCCACCTTTCTCCTCCCTCCTTCAATCCTCCCCCAAGGGCCCCATGCTCCCAATTTACTCAGGAGATCTTGTCTTTTTCTACTTTTTACTTCTAGACCAGAATTCATGCTAGGACTTTGTGACAAATGGCTATTGTAGTCTGTCATCTTCACCTGGGTCACTACCGCTCTCGTGTTTATCATGTGCCCTTGATGAGTTAGGACCTGTCAGCAGGTAGACTCTACATTCCTCATTTGGATTAAGAATCCTGATATGTTTTATCAAAAAGTTATCAAAAGCCTATCCGCCATTTTTGTATGTGTGTTTTAATCTGCACATGTGCATGTGTGTACACATGTGTGTATGTGCATGTGGGGGCCAGAGGTCAATGTTGGGTGCTGTCTAATTTCTACTGTTTCCTACTTTCTCTTCTGAGACTGGGTCTCTCACTGATTGGCTAGACCGACTGACCAGCAAGTTCCAGGGATCTGCTTGTCTCTGCGCACCAACACGAGGGTTACAGACCCACACCACCATGTTTGCTTTGATCTGTGTGAGTGCTGGGGATCCAGTCTCAGGTTCTCGTGCTTGAGTTGCTTCCCCAGCTCCCGATCCATTTTAGAGGAAACTCCCAGCTTTGTGTCGGGAGATGGGTGGTAGTGATATGATATGGGTGTTAGAATGAACAAGAGGTAAGGAGTCCTCTAACTATGATCAGGATCTCGCAAAAAAGAAAAGAAATCTACCAAGTCCCCGAATCTAAACATGGCCTCGAAGCTTGTCACCCATGGCCTCTTTTGGAGGACTTTATTTGTTCTGGTCTCATCTGGGCAGTTTCTGTTGACATCTTGCCAAGTCTCTTATTTTGGGAGTCTGTCTTCAAGAGATGGGGGAATGTCATACGGCGCAGCTCTGGCTTAAATGGCAAGCGTGAATGTCGACATGGGAAGAACAGTTCTGCTCCCTTGTATGGAGTTGTCCCTCAGCAGTGCCTTCTCCATAGCAACCGCTGTCTCCTTTGCCTCTGATCTCAGCTCTCTCATCTCTGTGTGTGTAGCTACAGAGCAACATAAAGCAGTTAGCACGATGCTGGTGTTTGTCTTGCTAATTGCAGCAACAATCCATTAATTATTCATAGTTTATTGCTATTAGTGTGGTTAAATGGGAACTCTTCAGAGGACACATCTGGAGACTGGCTCCACCCCCTGCTTAATCAGCCAGAAGTGATGGCCGATGAGAGAGTGAAGCAAGACTTGCTAGGTTTCCCTTGAGGAGGTCTTCCCCAAGATCTTTGTGGGTCACCAGGGTCCCTGCTTTTGGGTCAGACATCAGTTTAAATAATGGCCTTGTTCTCCCACATCAAACACATTCTTTCCCCCAGCATGAGCTGTGTCAAGTCAAGGGATACTCACCAGATGCCTCAGAGGAGGAGGAGGAGGAGGGCTCTCCCCAGGCTGTCTAAGAGCGGGGAAAACTTCAAGACTCGGTCCTCTTACAGGTCTTCTCTGCCTCTGTTGCTTTCTAGAAGAGGAATTGGTTTTTGTATATTAGAAGTCTGTCTCAGCCAGGGGCTCTGGCATGTGCCACATCCGTGGTTGACATCTGTACCTTTAAGTGCTAGCCCTTCCTTAGCGTCATCATTTTAGATGAAAGTAATTCATACTCTCTTGCCTTCTTAAACAGAGCACAGAGAAAAGAGTTCAGCCTCTCCCCACCCCCACGCTTGAGTGGTTTTCTGAGGATTAATTATTACATCCTGAGGACCTGATATGTCATTTTGGGATATAAGGTCCTTCTGCTAACTAGCTTCACCCCATTTTATGCTTTAAGTCTTGTGTCTGCTTTTTTTTTAAATTAATGCTTTTTAAAGTTATTATAGAAAATAATGAGCTCCATAGTAGTGTTCTCATGCATATATGTCATGCTCATATATGTCTGTCACGTGACACCCACCTCCTCCCACAGGTTTGTCTGCTCTTCAGAGTCTTATGTCTCCTTCCTCCTGTCAGGCTGTCGTGGCCACTTGTCCTGTCCCCAAGCATCTCGCTCCTTTTCTCTTTACTGATTCTGATTCACTCAGGGGCTTCTAAGCTGGTACACTCTGGGGCTCATGAGACTATGATAAACCATGGTTTTGTTTGTGACAGCGTTACTTATCAGTACGAACGTCTGGTGTTCATCTAAAATGCCCATTAGGAGAGGGCTAGACCATAACACAATTGCTGCAGTCATACAGGGGAGCATGAAGCTGCCCTTAAATGAATTAGGTGGATCAATGTGTGCTGATGGAGAATGATCATCAAGTGTTAATTGAAAATTAGAACGTGTAGAACGGTGTTAATAGTATATTCCTGCATGCACATGTGCGTGCCTACGTGCATGCATTCATGCGTATTTGTGTGTGTGTGTGTGTGTGTTTAAAGATTTAGGGAGATAGCTTGGTTAGTAAGGGGCTCTCTTGCAAACACGAGGACTAAGTTTGATCCCTCAAACCCATATAAACCAAGCATTGTGTTGTACACATTTAAGCTCGTGCTAAAGAGATGGAGACAACTTAGCACCACTAGTGAGTTCCAGGCCAGTGGGAATCCCTGTCTTGAAACACACGGTAGACAGCACTGAGAAATGGCATCTGAGGTTGACCTCCAGTCTCCACATGCATATGCACATACATGCGTCTGCACATGCATTTGTACACATGAGCACCCATACATGTATACGTGCAAAAACAAGCAAGAGTAGGTACACATTGAGTAAGGAATTAAATAAAATGGAGTTTATGAACATGATCACTTTGAATCTTATCTGCTTCCTTCTGATATTTTACAAGTATGTTATGAAGTATTTGAGTTTATCATATAAAGAACCACTGGACATGCTAGGTACTGTTTGCTTTTAGCTGGAGCATTTTCTCAGGGCACACATATTGTGGGGATCACACAAGGATTTCTGAGAGCATAGCAGAGCCCATTCCATTCCCTTGGGAACATACAATCTCCGCGGAAGCTATATCTTTAGGGAAGTATGTCCATGAGAAACAGTTCTCAGGAATAAGGGAAAGGAAGGGACTGATCTTACGTTATCAGATGTGTTAATCCACCAGATGGACCTCAAATTGGTTGGATGGACCACTTGAAAGGAAACTGGCTTAAATTCCAGCTCTGTCATGTTCTGCATGTATTTTCTTAGCTGCTTTCCCACCCGGAGACCTGACTTTTCCCATCTATAAACTAAGGCAGTAAAAAAATCACTGGATTTTAAAGATAAAGATATCATGGGGGACCCGCTCAT
This sequence comes from Arvicola amphibius, assembly GCF_903992535.2. Classification (NCBI taxonomy): domain Eukaryota; kingdom Metazoa; phylum Chordata; class Mammalia; order Rodentia; family Cricetidae; genus Arvicola; species Arvicola amphibius. The sequence continues at coordinate 177,664,120 of NC_052048.2, forward strand.
GGCGGATGCTGGGAAGAGAACATCTGCTGCCGTCATCAGTTTATTAGTGATGATTGTCATTTTATGAGTGACAGTACATTTTCCACTTGTAGGTCACTTCCTGCTCTAGTAGTGTGACTGGGAAGAAGGAGAAAAATAGACTTCCCATGTCTTCCAAGTCTTCCGGCAAGGGAAGTCCCAAGGAATGTGTTTCCTTTTCCTGTGTATCAGTTATTTCTTGCTGTGTTAAAAAAAACAAAAAACCAAAACTAGACTAAAACTTCCCAGCTTAACATGATGAATATTTCTTACCCGGTTTATGTGGGTCAAAAATTAAAAAAACATCTTATGTGGACAGCTCTGGGGTAGGGTCTTGCAGGAGGGTCATAGTCCAGCTGTGTTCCCAGGTTGCAGTCTAGCAGACTTCAGGGAGCAGTCTGCGTGTAGGGTGGCTCGCTCCAGTGCCCGGTGAATTAATGCTGATTCCTGGCAGGAGGTTGCATTTCTTCACTGAGCCTCTTTGTTGGGCACCCTGGGCATCCTTACAACAGTGACAGCTGGTTCTCCCCAGACCAGTGGCCCAAAGACAAGCAAGGCAGACCCACATTAGCTGGCATAACAACTTTCTGCAGTAGCCTGTTAACTCCGGGTATGAGGCCAGCCTTATTCTGTCTAAAACAGGATGACACAGGGCACCATTTCAAGGAGACAGGGATCGCTGGGGCTAGAGGGGGATGCCTGTCTCCTTCTGTCCCGAACATGCTAGGTTTGAGTTTCCTGGAGGATTGCAGTGATCTAGTAAGAAAATGGGAATGGTGATTCCATTTTGTGGCATATGTATACATGCTATATGTTTGTGTTTATGCATGTTCACATGTATACATATATTCGAACATGCAGGTAGAGCAATTCACTGTCTTTTTCAATCATTTTCAACCTTATTGAAGCTGGGTCTCTTGAACCCAGAGTTTTTCCATTCAGCTGGTCTTGCTAGCCAGGTTGCTGTGAAGATACCCTGTCTCTGCCTCCCGAGCACTGTGATTAGAAGTGGGCCACCATGTCTAACCAACATTGTGTGGAGTCTAGGGATCTGAACTCTACTGCAGAAGTTTGCCCACTGAGGCATCTCCCCAGCCTTGGGAATGAGGATTAAAATCTCTTAGCTTGAGGCTTGAACAGAATCTCATGGTGCAAGATGGATAAGCCCTATGGATGGAGCCAATGTGCCCTTTTGAACATATATGTCTTAGGACCTGGTGACTTCCAGAAAGAGCTCTGGATTCTAAAGAACTCCATCCTGTAATTGGACTTTCCTTTGGGCCACCAGCTATCAAATAACACCAGGGAGATGTTATCAATTCCCACTAGCTCTTATAACTTAAATTAACCCATATTTTCAGTAATCTACATTCTACCACATGGCTTTTACTTCTCTCCCATTTTGTGTGTCTGACTCGTTCCACATCTCCGTAGCATCTCCTGAGTGCCTCGATTCCCTCCTCTTCCTTTCTATCCCCGGAAATCCTGCCTTTACTTCTTGCCTAGCTATTGGCCGTCTAGCTTTTCATTACACCAATCACAGCCACACATCTTCACACAGTGCACAGATATCCTAGACACCACCCAGACAGAGCACTAGCCCTTTCCCACAGTGCCCTGGAGGGAAGTCGGCTTCAATGGTATCCTCTTCTGACTTACAGACCCAGCTAGCGGGAGCAGCATCGACTGGGCGTATGACAACGGCATCAAGTATGCCTTCACATTTGAGCTGAGAGACACTGGGCACTATGGCTTCCTCTTGCCGGCCAGCCAGATCATCCCCACAGCAGAGGAGACCTGGCTAGGACTGAAGACGATCATGGAGCATGTGCAGGACAACCTCTACTAGTCAAGGAGCGCTTGTATTTTACCCATAAGCCACCACGGAGGCCGCTGTTAAAGAAGATCACTTTTCCTGCGTGGGTTGGAGCCTTCCTGGCTAGTAGAGACCTCAGCTGGCTCTCTTGTCAGCACTGCTCCCTAGAGAGTGACATCTTGGTGGGCCTGTGAGGAGCTCTCCCATGAGTGTAGTGCTTGGTCCTGCTATGTTGCTAGCCCCTGGTATGCCTCTCTACCCATGCATGGTTGGGCAGGCCCCAGTCATAGTCATTACTTCCTGGTGGCATGGATGTGGCTGCCTCACCTTTGGAACACCTCTGGTGGCTCTGGTCTCTACGTCTAGCCAGGCCAGGGATCTGGCTCCAAGGGGGAGCTATGGGAACTGCTGGGGGAGACAGTGCTTATCTTTAGAACTCCTTGTATTTTCCCTCTTTCTGACTTGTTTTTCTTTCTTTTTTTCATTTAGACAGGGTCTTACTATGTTGCCCATGCTAGCCTGAAACTCCTGGGTCAAGCAGTGCTTCTACCCCAGTCTCCCCAAGAGTGGGGCCCAGCTCAGAAACACACTTTTCTTTGAGGAACAAATCCTATTGAACCATCAACATTGGTCTTTCTGTTCTGCTTATTCTTCCTACTCCTATTACTGTTGTTGTTATTGATAGGGCCTCTCTATGTAGCCATGGCTGTCCTGGAACTTGCTATATAGACCAAGGTGGCCTCGAACTTACAGAGATGCCCCTGGCTCTGCCTCCGGAGTACATTAAAGAGATTAAAGATGGGCATCACCACACCTGGCTCCTCTCTATTATTTTGTTGTTGTTGTTGGCTTGAGCACTCTTGTCCATCCCAAAGCTCAGTGTTCAGATGATATCTGTTATTGTTACCCTCTTCTCTTTATATTTGGCATTACTGAGACTCTCAGAAAGGTCAGTTGTACTATAGGTGATGCCCACACGAGTCACGGAGGAAACGGGGAGTAGACTCCCAGATCACTCGGTGAGCACCATCTGTCTGTTGGCCTCTTCTCCGCTCTGCCTTTTAAACTCACTTCAGAAATCTTGCCCTTGCCCCACAGCTCCTAAATCATCCCTATAGCCTGGACAATCTCAGGCCCTCAGCACATTCCAACTTGAGCTCTGGTGTCCCCTGTGTTTCCGCCTCCTGGCTTCTTTCCTCCTGTGTTCAAGGTCACCTTCTATTTTGCATCCTGGACCCTGAGTACCAACCGGGAACAAGACTTCATCACCAACCAGACACCTCCTGATCTCTCCTTAGCACATACCATCTGCCCTGATTGTGTTGCGGGTTCTGTTTTTGGGGGGCTTTTTTTTCTTCCTGTTTTCAATCATGTCTGTAAATCTTAACCTTCTGCCTAGGATTTGGGCAGCATCTGGTGTGTCCTCATAAGCCAATAAATATTCAATATAGGTTTATGATCATCCTTTATTCTTTGCTTTCACCTGAATGGAACTGAGCCACAGTCTTGAATATGCAGCTCTTTATAATGTCAAAAGTAAATTTGAATCCCTGTCCCTATCGCATGACATGTGCGCAGGCCCTATTTCATCAGGCAGAGGGGCCTCTGGGGCAACGTTACCTTGGTGATTTCACTCTGGCTGGTTCTAGTTCCTTGGTTTTCAGCCCAGAAGCTTGATATCCACAGCTTCCGTGTTGATTAGACCCGGGGATGCTGACTCACGCCTCCTGAGCCCGGATGAGGCAGATGATAAAATCAGAATACGAATTTATTAATTTACATCATGGCATGTAACTGTTTAATGGATTGGATCCTCACGTCGGCCTGAACAGTATATTCTCAGTACATTCTCCCCCTGTAGGCAAGATACATGGGCAGCCAAATTATAATCAGGAGGCTGCTTAAGGAGCAGGCGTCGGAGCAAGGAAAGTTAATTACAGTCTATGATTAGAATTTTTAATGGGCACCCAGCTCTAATAGAATGATATGTCTACTTCTATAACCAGAACACACCCGCCAGCTGGACGTCTTTGTACTCAACACAATGCTTGCCTCTGTGACCCACCTGTAACCTGGCTCCGTTTCTGGCCCCTGCCCTCAGATGGAGATTTTTCTTCAGATTCCTTAAGTAAGCATGAGAAAAAAGAATGAGCCGCGTGACTAGAATAAAACCAAGGGCATTAATTTTTTAATAGACACAGCCAAGCAAGTTATAAGTCACACAACAAAGAATGTATGCAGGCCTGGAGATAGGGAAGAAAACACAAATAACCTGGTGGGGGAATTGGGTAAAGTTATCTGAGCAAGCATATCACGTAAGAGGAAGGAAGTATGTCTGACAGGGATGGCGAGGGATGGAGGGCGTTCAGAACGAGCTAGCAGTGAGATACCACTCTGCTCATTCTGTTGACAGAAAGGGAAACGTCCGAGTGGATGCGAACGGAAGGGTCTCTTACACGTTCTTAGCGGGCAGATGAATTAGTAAAACCACTAGTGTGGAAACCATTACCTCACTATCTCCCGAAGCTTACAGTTTATGACCCAGGTACTTCCACCCCAGCAGCAAACCTGAGAGATTCGATGGGAGATTTATGTGAGAAGAGTCATAGAAACAACGGTAATCACAGTGAAGACCTAGAAATAGCTCGACAGATCATCAGTACGGACGTTGGTAAATAAGTACGGTTTGGTCACATCCTGACATGTTGTATATCAACCAAAATCTAATGATTTCTTTTTTAGAAAGCTAACACTGCTTGCCCACGCAGATATACACATGGACGGACATGCCCACACAACACAATACATATATAAGGAAGACATATAAATTTTAGTAAAATTATTTAAGGGAAGACCTGCCCTGACCCCTTCTTCCTTGTAAAATGCACTGACATCCTAGTTGCTGTGAGTGTTCACTGCCAACTGTTCAAATCTCACTTCCTTCCTGCTTTAAGAAAACAAAAGAAAACAAATGCCACATTTATCCCCCCTCCCCTCTGTGTGCATATGTGTGTGTGTGCGTGTGCATGTGCTCATGCATCGCATGTGCCCGCGTGTGCGTGCCCGGGTGTGCATGTACATGTACATTCATGCGGGTCAGAGGACCACTTTCAGGACTCAGTTCTCTCCTTCTATAATGTGGGTTCTGGGAAAGGCTCTTGGCAGCCAGTGCCTTTACTCGCAGAGCCATCTGGCTGGCCCAGGCCTTATTCCCCTTTCTAGAGACTTGATGTTGGCCAAATAGTCTGCCTCAGTTAGGAAGCTATGCTTTTCTCCTTTACCCCGCCTCTCCAATGTGGCTCTATCTGGTTCAAGACGAGAAACAGTTAATTATTTGCCTCAAGGTAGGACTGATACTTGGGCATCAACGTGCTCCACATATCCTGGGGGCGGTCAGGATGGGGCCTGTTGACAACAGAGTCAGGCAAGTCATCCATGTTCAACTCCCTCGCCCTGCTTCACTCTGCTGGTCCCCTGCAAAGGTATCACTTACAGAAGACTGGTACAGGCTCTGTTTCCAGGGAGATGACTTCAGACAACAGGATGAAAACCCAGGATCCCAAGTGATGATTATCACAGTCAGGGAGAGGCAGGAGGGTGGGGAAGGCTCCAGATAAAGCCCCATCGCTGATGAGCATGCCATTCTCCGAGGCTCATGATTAATATATTTCTGTAGACCCGAATCCACTTTAAAAGATATGTATAAAGATAGGAATTTTAATTTTCAAACGTTCGCGTTTATCGTGGATTTATGGCGCTTCCGTTAGCGCTGGGGACGATTTCAGCTGCCGCGTTGTGACAGATGAGAACAAAAGCTCTTCCTGCATGGAAACTTGGGGATGGAGAGGCAGGAAGCACCGAGTTTACAGCGAAATTAAGGAGTTCATTTGGGTAAACAGTAATACAGAGATAAGGCAGGTCACTTAAAGGAGAGGGGTGGCCGATAATGGACTCTATGCAGAAAGAGTCAGAGAGGGCCGCACCTGGGAATTTGCTTTAAATTATTTTTAACATTATTATTCTTTGTCCATTTCCCTAAACCACATGGATGGATTTATTTTCTACAGTTTATGGAGGGAAGCGTCTCAAGGGCTGCACGTTTCTTGTCTTAGATGAATAATGAAAACGTCCTGTTTTCTAAAAGAAAACCCCACAGACAAAAGAAGACCGGAGCTATTATAAACCTGCACAGATACAACAAAAGTTCCTGAAGACATCTACGTCAGAAAGGCCTCTGTGCCTCCTCGAGTCAGTGTCCGCAGGATTTCTCACCCAGAAAGATGGCAGTGAGAGTCGAAAGGAGCTAATTCATCAGTCTTGGTGTTGGTGTGTGTTCATGTACCAAGTGAACATGTGTATGCCAAGGCTGGTCCCCAACCCCCGATGTATTCATTCACCCAGGCTTAAAGTTTGCTTTTTACATTTGTGCGTGTTGTATGTGTGTATGTGGTGGGGTGGGGTGGAGGTCTGGGGACATGGGTTCTCTGCTTCCACTAAGTGGTTCCTGGGGATTGAACCCAGGTTGTCAGAGCCGCTCCTTGGCCTGGGACTTGCCAATTCAGCTAAGCCAGTCAGCCAGTGATCTCCCAGGGATCCAATTGTTTCTACCTTCCCAGTGCCGGGGTTACAAGCGTTTGCTCCATGGGTTCTGCAGACCATATTCAGGTACTGATGCTTGTGCGGAAATCACTTTATAGATTAAGGTCTCCCAACCCGAGTTTTCTTCACAGTCTGTGTGCGTGCGTGCTTACGTGCGTGCATGCGCGTGCGTGTGCGTGTGCGTGTGCGTGTGTGTGTGTGTGTGTGTGTGTGTGTGTGAAGAGGGAGGGGCAGGACTCAGCTATTTCCAGGTCTTACTCCAGGTTCTCTCGGGACCAAAAGATGCTCGTGGAACCACTGACTAAGGACAGCAGTCTGAAGCTGGTGTGGGAGTCGCCACTGCCTGCGTGTGCTCCATACTGAGCCACTTGCCGGAACTGCAGCCACTTAGGCGTCATGCCGTGCACGCCTGCCTTGTGGTCACAGGAAGTGGGGAGCAGCAGAATGGCCCAGCTCCTTCAGCTGTGTGACCTTGCACCATGGCATACTCTCAGAAAGCCTCAGTTTCTCATTCCTTTCTCAGTGGTGAAGTGCTGGAGATACATGCCAGGCAAGCACTGTACCCCTGAGTTATTTATGCCAAGCTCTGCCTATTTTTTTTTTTTTTTTGAGACAGGGTCTCACTATGCACCCCTCGCTGATCTGAAACTTGCTATGTAGACCAGGCTGATCTCAAACTCAGAGAAATACTTGCCTCTGCCTTCCAAGTGTTGGGATGACATGTGTGTACCACAATGGCTGGCTTTCTATCATTAAAGTGTGAATGGTGTTAAAATCCTCAATGCCTTACCAAGAGAATTAAGTGAGCTAATGAAGTGTTTCATTCCTTCTGTGGCAGTAGGGACACTCAGCATGTGTCGGAGAGGTTCTCTCTCCAGCCGGTGGCAGTCCATCTACAAATCAAGTCACGGGCATTTTCTTCAAGTGGAGTCTTGCTTGCTTGGGGCTTACAGAGAAGCACAATTGAACCCGAAGTCACTTATAATATTGTTGGGTTTTGGGACTAGAGAGATGGCTCAGTGGTTCAAAGCACTGACTGTTCTTCCAGAGAACCTGGGATCAAGTCCTAGCACCCACATGGCAGCTGTCTGTAACTCCAAGATCTGACATCCTCACACCGACATACATGTAGCAAAACACCAATGCAAATAAGATAAAAAATAAAAAACTTTATAAAAATATTGTTGGGTTTTAAAATATTGTTTCTCTTCCCCCTCCCCCCAGTTTTTGTATAGATACAGTTGCCTCTAGACTCAACCAAAGGACCACTGCCTGGACTCTCCCTAGGTCTAGCTTGCAGCACAGCACTGTCAAGCACATGGGGTCATCTCTTGAGTTTCACGGGGCCTGGGAAGGCTCTGCTCTAAATCTGTCCAGGGTCAAGCTGAGGATGTGTTGCAACGCTGGAATGTCCTATGGAGGCCATACTTCTCTTGTGTCTCTTTACAAAGACCGACGAGGCAGCTCCGTTCTCATCATCATCGCCGTCATCATCCTTATCTCTCCGTTTGATGAATTCTGGAGGCTTGCCAACCCAGGCAGCTTGGAAAATAAATTCCCTCTGCTGTTTGCGCGGAGCCGCAAATCATGAACACCAGCTGTTTTGTGTATTTGATATAAAGCTCCAGGTGTATTTGGGGGGCATCAAGGGAGCAATGGGCCGTTCCCCCCACCTCCTCTAGGATATCTTTGGGCACTGCGGTGCAGCTGGGCAATTTACTCCTTTAATACAGAAAGTGAATCTCAGGCTCCTCCATCCCCATCTTCTGCAAGGTCAAGCTCAGCAGCCAGTAAATATTTGTAGATTTGATTTGTTACATGCGACCAGTCAACAATCATATAAGGCTTACTCACGACAACTTAGGACGGCGGGGAAAGAGTGCTTTTTCCCAACAAATATGGTAAGGGGGGGGGGAGGTTCTGGAAAATAGATCGGAATGCATGTCCCTAAGTTCTGAGAGAGACAGAGCATAAATTAAACACGGGGCGAGAAGGAAAGCTCAATATCGGTTAAGTTGTTTGCAGTTTCCCAGTGATTTATAGTTGTCAAATGCTTTATAGATATTGGATAATTAAATTATTGCAACCACCTGGTGATGTATGCAGGCTGAATGCGATTATCCCCACTTTGGAAGGAGATAAAGTAGGGCGGCTGTGGGTCTAAGCGTACACTCTGGGAAATAAAGTTGTGTCCAGGTCCCCTCTTGAGGAATCTTAGTCCGGCGGCGTGCGTCTAACTTTGCTCTTGAACACGAAAACCTTTGAAATGTGTGTAGTCCCACTAACTCCACAGCCCGGTATCATCTGCCAGCCCTCTGACGTCTGTGTCTCTTCAGGTTTGCAGCCAAGGAAGGGAGTGTATGAGGAAGTGGGAGTCAGAGCACCCTTCCTTGCTAGCTGAGGAAACAATACAGATTGCAGGCCGCGGTTCCTCTGGGCCCGCCCTGATCCACGTGCCTGTGTTCAAGGATTCTTTCCAGGGGAACCAGGAGCAATGCTTTCATGTGGAACATCTAGAATGGGCTGAAGGCTACTATGTCTACCCTTCAGGGACCTTCTCATGACCTTTCATGTGGAGTGTTCAGCCTGTAGGACCGCTAGCCTCTCCCACCCTTGGATGATAAAGTGTCCACTCCTGTCAATAAGCAAATAAGTGTATTCTGTTTCAATATTTAAACAGTTTGGCTCAGACCTAAAAAGCCCATTAGCTTAGGTCTAGAGCTTTAAGGCAAAGGCACAGTTTTGTGTGGTTGGGATCCTTAGCACATTAAAAAACAAACAAACACTAAGTGAACACACACAGCTGTGTCAACTTCACATCTGGAAGTCCAGTGTCTTCTTCCCATTTAGCTAACCGGCAGGGACCATCTTCCTCACTCAGCTTCGGACCCTTGACATGGCTTTGCCCTCTAAAAGTGTATTGATGGCAGCTGGGTGGTGGTGGCACACGCCTTTGATCACAGCATTCAGGTAGATGGCTCTCTGAGATTGAGGCCAGCCTGGTCCACAGAGCAGGAAGGCCAGGAGGGTTCCATGGAGAAGCCCTGTCTCAAAAAAACCAAGAAATTAATAAACAAAATAAAAATTTATGGCATTTATTTATTGGGGGTGGTGGTGTGAGTATAATGCACGCATGGAAATCAGAGGACTGTTTGAGGAAGCTACTCTGTCCCTCCACAGTGTCTGGTCGGGCATGCTACCATACTCAGCCCATCGGGCCTGTGGCTTTACTCAGCCTTTACCTGCTGAGCTGTTCCACCGGCCTGGCATTATTCTTTTCTGATGGATGGGAAACACACAAGAGGTCGGGAAAGCAAAGACTTTCTGTTTCAATTTCAGTAGACATGTATTAGAAAACAGAGGAGAAGCCAGGCCCCGTGGGAACGGATGACCTGTCTCATCACTGTGAAGCGATTTTTCGAAAATGCTCCCGAGGCAGCTGGCGAGTGGACAGGTATTAACTTGGTTAAGGAGTCATGTCAAAGGAGACCCCGGATCTTTCTCTTTCTCTTCTGTCGTAGGGCCATCAGCAGGATAAATGTCTAATGGGCATGTCTCTGTATGTCCGTAGGCTTGCCTGGCTTCTGTGTAGGAGTCTTCCGTTCACTCTGGAAATGGAAGGAGGACTTTCATGGTCAGAAAGACACTTGCTCATGCTGGAGAGGACAGACTGCCAGGTTGGGAAAGGCCTGGGACAGGCTGCAGAGAGGGAAAAAGGGCCAGTGCCAGTTTTCCCAGGGACCAGAGGTGTCATGACCTTGGGAATGAAACTGGGACCAGGGAGGAAAAGGTACAGGGATGATTTCCCCCACTCCCAAGAGCAGAAGAAAAATAAAGCGATCACTGACTGGCAGGGGCGGACACTGTTCTCGTGGGCATGCCTCAGGAAGCTTTTCCTTCAGCAATACCAAGATTTTGAACTTTTCTGATCCTTGAATCCAACTTTTTAGATCCTTCCTCCAATGTTACTCTCAACATTTAAGCAATACAAGACCCAGAGTAAAGTTTTTCTCTTAAAATTTAATACTTAAAATTCTACAATTTTTTTTTTCTTTTTTAATTTTACCGTGTGTGTGTGTGTGTGTGTGTGTGTGTGTGTAGCTTTCAGGTATTGGCTCTTACCTTCCATTGAGGGTTATGGGACTAAACTCAGCTGGACTTGCTTAGCAAGCCTTATTACCTGCTGAGCCATCTTGCCAGCCCTGCACCTCCATTTTCCCGCCTGCGGAAGTACGCCTCAAACATCTGTTGGTCTCAGCGAAATGAAATGTCTGTCATCCTGTGAAGGATTGCAGGCCTCACTCTCACGACAAGAACCGCCCCGCTGACTCCGGCTACCCTCTCCTCTCACACGCAGATCTTCTGTGAAGAAAGCTGCAGAGTTTGCAAATCTACCTGTAGACACAGGCTGTAATGAGAAGACCGGTGGGTGGACTGGTGAAGTCTGGCAGCACAGGGAGCTTCCTAGGACTAGAACCCCAGCCCCACTCCAGTGCTAATGAATCAAAATCTGCATGCGTCACAATTCCCAGACGATTCAAATATGCAGCAAGGCCTGGGACGCCATGAGACTCTCCCCCCATTGCGAATTATACTTTTCAGTGTGACAGATTATCTTTTCTTAGGCTTTATATTAGAGTCATGGTGGGAGAGATTCCGCAAACTCCTGATTCTTGGAGCTCTACACCCATCGGTGGAAACAGAACCCCTGGATAAAAATCTGGCGTTACTACATGGCCGATGTCGAACACCGCTGGTTCCCACCCGGTTCCTAGTACCTTTTCTCCAGTGGCTGGAAATCCAGCGAGAGACACTCCTCTGCAGAGCTTCACATTTCCCCACACCCACACCATCTTTTCAAGGATGTTAGAACAATAAACAGCCCTGGAAGCTGGAGATAATGTTTCCCTCTGGAGTGAAGGGCAGATTTATTTACTGTCCAGTATAATAAAAATAATGTCTGTTTCTGAAGCCCAGGATAGTTGGGTTCACTGCCTATTATGGAAGTTCAGGGTCTTTGGGTTTCAGCCCTGTCACGTGTTGGGCGTAGAAGCCTGCCTCTCCTCCTTCATCTGCAAGCAGAAATCTGAATAAACTGGAAACCAAGGACTTTCCTTGGACTTACCAGAGAATGGAGGTCAGAGATCAAGCTGATATCCTGGACTCCAGAGAGACAGCACTTTCGGGGTCACAGATGTGACCTATGTACCCAGAGCAGAAGACACGGTGGGTAGGAGGATCAGAATTGTGCAGCAGTTTGGTTGAGGTTGGAGGTTGAGTGTGGACTTGCGTGAGTGTGAGAGACCCCCCCAAGACACAGGCTCAGTCTCCTTTCTTGTGTTTTTCACTTTGTTTTCTTTTTGTGGGTCTTTTCTCTGGACCCTCACTAGGGTCTCCCGGTAAAGAAGCCAGAGAACTTTCCTATTGTCTCAGACAGGGGGAGAGAAGGCCAACCATTTTGAAACACACCCAGCGTGTTCTCCTCAGCGTAGCCCTACTCTGTAGAGGAGGGACTGTTGACTAGGCCAACACAGAGGCTGGAGTGGCGGCTCCACGGCTGAAGGCACTGGCTGCTTTTCCAGAGGACCCGGCTTTGATTCTCAGAATACCTAAGAACCATGGAACAATTTTTAAAGGTCTAGTATATGTGTAATTGGAACACTAGAAGGGGAAGAAAGAATAGAGCAGAAAAATATTTGAAGTAATATGACTGAGAATATTCACAAATTAGCATCATGAACACCAGGAAATTATACTTGGAGACATCATAATTTAACTTCAGAAAAGCAAAGACATCAAGAGGGGAAGCCACCTTACTCAGAATCAAGAATAAGAATTACCTAACTGCTTTGCTAGAAACTACGCAAGCAAGAAGAGTGGAGTGAAATATTTTCAGTGTTGGAAGAAAAGCCTGCTCTTCTAGAATTCTGTATCCAGTGAGATTATCCTTCCAGAGTCAAGGATCAATACTTCCTCAGACAAGCGAAATCCTAGGGCATTCGTCACGGCAAACTTGCTCTGCAAGCAATAGTAAAAGAAGTGATTCAGGCCATAGAAAATGATATAGGTCGGACATTCGGATCTATATAAAGAGAGGGAAGGGGACAGGAGTATCTGAAGGAAAAAAAATCAAAAGTTTCTTTTTCCCATTCTTAATTTAATGGATAACAGGTCAGTAAAATGGCAGCGTGTTCTGGACGTAGCATATGAAGTAGTGAATGAATTTAGCAGCGATGTAAATACAGGAGGAGGGGATCAGGAGGACCAGTTACCAGGCACCCACCTGGTAGCAGAGTGCCATTTGAAAGAGTATTATAAGCTAGAGGCAATTACAGGCTAAGCATGATGCATTAATGAGGCAAAACCTGACAAAGCCACGAGGAAAACCCAAGTCTACCATTGTAGTTGTAGACTTCTTTAGAAACTTATCTTTTGGTAATTTATAGGCGACACAGGCAGAAAATCAGTAAAACGTAGGGTTGACCTGTTAAAGCCCCACCCATCAGCTGGCTATCACTGGCATTTATGGGCTAATCTATCCAACAGCAACTGGGTACGTATGCATTCTTCTGGAGATCCCATGGAATGCACGCTAAGGTAGACAGATCCTGGGTCGTAAAAATACCGAAAACTTTATAAGAACGGAAATCATGCACGGTTTCGGGTTCTCTATGCTCAGATGCTTCCGTAATTCAGCCCACTGGGGTTTGCAGGAGTCTCTAATCTCTTATGTTGTCTCGTGAGAAACGGGGCTCAGGGGAGAGGTACACGCGTTGACAGTGTCTCTGAGTCAGGGTTTATGTGTCTTCTGCTATCATCTGTCAACTAACTTGCTCACTTAATAGAAACTGTAAGAAAAGTCCCCAACTCTTCACAGTTTTTCATTGTTTTAAAATAATCTTTACTTTGTATGTTGGGGCATATGTGTATGTTGGTGTGGGTGTGTACATGTATGTGTGTGGATGTGCATGCATGTATGAGTGTGTGCAAGCCAGAGGTTGATGCTGGGTCTCTTTCTCAGTTGCTTTCCACCTTATTTTGGGGGGGCGGGCAGCAGGGCTTTTCAGTGAACCTAGACTGCATGGATTCTGCCGGGCTGGCCAGCCATTTAACTCCAGGTCCCTCTGACTCTGTTCCCTCAGTCCTGGGGTGACAGACATGGGCTGCCATGCTTAGGTGTTTACATTGGTTCCAGGGATCCAAACTCAGTCCTCCTCTCACATAGCAGGTATTTTACCAACGGGCACATTTCCTCAGCCCCTATTTTTATTTGTTTCTTTCTGTGCATGTGTGTGCGTGTGCTTGTGGAAGCCAGAGGACAAATTCAGAAGCCATCTACCTCACTGTCTCATAGTGTCTCTCAATGACTTGTAGCTTGTTGGGTAGGCTAAGCTGACTGGCCAGCAAGCCTTGGGGACACAGTTGTCTCCCCACACTGGGATTACAACTATATGCTGCCATTCTGGACATTTTTAATGTGGGTTCTTTTTTATGCCTTTATTGGTTCTTCTTTTAAACTTTATTTTATGAGCATTGGTGTGAAGGTGATGTAGGTGGGTCTTCTGTTTTGTGTTGATTTCATTGGTTAAATAAAGAAACTGTCTTGGCCCTTTGATAGGACAGAAAATTAGATAGGCTGAGTAAACAGAACAGGATGCTGGGTAGAAGGCAGTGAGGCAAATGCCATGCTTCTCCTACCCAAGATGGACGTAGGTTAGAATCTTCCCAGTAAGCCACCACCTCATGGTGCTACGCACATTAATAGAAATGGGTTAATCAAGATGTGAGAGTTAGCCAGTAAGAGGCTAGAGCTAATGGGCCAGGCAGTGTTTAAATGAATACAATTTGTATGTTATTTCGGGTGTAAAGCTAGCCGTGCAGAAGCCGGGCAGGATGAAAAGCAGACCTGCTTGCCTCATCACTACATGAAGGTATCAGATCCCCTAGAACTGGAATTACAGAAAGCTGTGAGCTGCCATGTGGATGCTGGGAATTGAATCTGGGTCCTCTGGAAGGGCAGCCAGTGCTTACAACCACTGAGCCATCTCTCCAGCCTTAATGTGTGTTCTTGAATTGAGTTCAGGTCCTTATGCTTGCAAGACAAACACACTACTGACTGAACCATTTCCTCAGCCTCCCTTCACAGTCTGTGACTACATCTTCCCTGGTTTTTTACCCTTTTTCCTATCTAAATCAATATTCAGACAGCTGGGGTAAACCAAAGAATGTCCGAGGGAGGCTTATAATTGGCCTCCAGCATGTTGGCTTCATTGTTTTGGTTGCATCAAGGTTATCGAAACTTTAAGACTAATACATTCGGTTTTCTGCTTTCCACCCCTTTGCAGAAAACACACCAGATGCTGCTGTGTGGACGAAGACAAGGGAGGTGAGGAGCCACACTGGAATCCCTCCCCCACCCTGTCTTCCACCCTGTACAAAAGTTGGCTTTGTTCAGGAGACTGACTTCAGCAATACAGAGAATATTGCTGTGTAATTTATGTTTGTCAAGCCCAGCCTGAAGCCAATATGACCCCAGCAGGAGTTTGAAAATTATTGATCCCAAAGGCCTTCCTTGGGGTACGATGGTCCTGACTCTACGTGACAACAAGGATCAGCCAAGAAAATCCCAAGCAGACGCCAGGCTCTACAGGCAAACTCTTGCTTACAGTTCTGCTCAATATTTCCCCCCATAGTACAACAATTTCAAGGATAGTGAAATTCCCCCAATGTCTATCAACATTTATTTAGCAAAAAAAAAAAAATCAATTAAAAATCAGATTCTGCCACCCAGCACTGTGTGAGAGATATTTCCAGGAACAAAGAAATGACAGTGTGAAGGTTTTCAAAATTAATTGATGTGCGATTAGACCTCACTTCAGTTTTTTTTCAATGCCGCATTCCTATAATTTAAAAAATTAGCATGTCACACCCAAGCTGTATAATTACACAGCTTAGAAATTCTGCACAAATATCATTATATTCGTATTTTATTAAACATAAAGAGAAACCGAAGTTGAAAAGGATGAGATTAAAAAATACAGCACAGAAGTCCCGATCCTTTCCCCTTTCCCCCCAACAGGAGCAAGCGCCACACTTGGGAGGTTTCTGAATCAGAGCATTCATTGTTAGCTCTGATCCCCATGTACCCTCTGCTAGGTGTGCTTTAGTCATAAAAGAACATCCATTCTTCAACTAGATGAGGGCCCTACGCGCTACAACCCGCAGACTTGATATAACCTCTACCTGTATTATACAGCCTTAAGCTAAGAATGGTTTTGTTTTTTTTTTTTCATTCTACAGAGGTCATTAGCTGGATCCTGGGTAGCCATACCCACCCTGATCCCCTATCTCCTACCACATGGTAGCAAGGGTTGTGGGACAGAGGCCCAGGGCATGTTTCTGTACAGTCCCCAGCCCAGAGATTGGCGGAATGGGTTAGAACTGGGGTTCCCTTGGTGGGTATACGAGCCAGCTGTAAGGGCAAGTAGGTCTCAAAGAGTTGAGAGATAGTACCTGGGTACCTGGATGGATGCAACCATGTAGCAGAGGGTTGTCTGAGAGCCTGTAATTAACTGCTGGGGCAGGGAGGGCGGGCGGGTGTAAGGTGGCGATGTTGGAGAGAGTTACACTTGAGGATGACGTCAAGTGGGTTCTCTGGCTGTAGAGACGGGGGTCCAGTAACGAAAAATGGAGAAGCAGGACCTACCAAGGTTTCAGAGCTCTGAGTGCTGGGTGCAGAACTGGAAGAAGCTGGCATTGTTGAAGGTCCAGGAACTGGGAGTCTGTTCTATAACTGGAAGGAATCATTCCAGTGGATGAAAGCACAGAACGGACAACACACAGTTAGATCCTAGAGCCCGGTCTGGGCTATCCACATGATTCCTGAAGTTGAGCAGATGCATGGCCAAGCCCCAGCCGACAAGGGGCTAGCTGCGCATTGTTGCGACCTGCAAGGAATTTGAGTGTGTGGTCGATGGTGACGAGGAGGCCCAAGACATGATTAGCTAAACCGGGAGATGTGGTTCATGGCTGTGGTTTCCCCAGGGGGTGGGAAACCCTGTGCGCAGTTCTGAAGGAGGAAGCAGTTCTAGAGCCCCCCATCTCCAGCAATATTAGCCCACCTTTTGGTAGCTCATTGTTTTCTTGGATATCCAATACCTAATCCCCTCTGAAAGCACATCTTTCGAATAGTTCTGGAAAGTAGGCAAAACCTGCTTTTCAGTTAATTCAATCACATTTGAGTATCCTGGGGGAGGGGGAATCTGCTATTTTAAAGAACTGTGGAAAATTCGCTTGTTAATCAAAGAACCCGACGGGAACGACGGCGCGCTCCTGTTTTTCTGTTGTTTTAAAGATTACAGTTGACGTATTTATTTCTGTAAAGCACCCAAAGGGGACTTGTGGAGATTAAACATAATTTAGTCTGGGAGTTTTATTTGTGAGCGTTGAGGCACCTCATGGATCTTGGAGACCCTCAGGGTGGTCGCTGACAGAAGTGGGAATTAATACCTTAATGACAGGGATTCAGGGCTCTCTAGCGTCGGGTTTCCTGGTGCCTTCCTGCCCTTGCCGTGGCTGCTTAACTCCTTCTCATCTTACCTAGCAGCTCACTGTTGTTCTCTTTTTAATTTTTTTAAAAATTCTGAGTGTATAATTAAATATATACATACATACACACACACACACACACACACACACACACACATATATATATAATATAGAACTTAGACTTTTTGTAGCATTAAGATTGTTCATATTACCATGCAACTATCCTTACCCATACATCTGGGCTTTGTCAGGGCGCCCAACTGAAATCCCCACTCAGTAAGCACCTCTCCCCTCTCTCCTCATCATCCCTGGTAAATCTCTCTATGTATCCCTGGCTCTAAATTCATGGTTCACTTTGGAGACTTAGAGACATAGTCAACGTCTTGTTTGAAGGATGAAATCGCTTTCTGAACTCCTGCTGTGAAGAGTCCCGCTCACATCTTGCAACCATGTTACTTGAATTTATAAACCCAGGTAAGGGTGTACACGGCTACTTTTTGACTTTTCAGTTTCGGGCATTTTTTTTTTTTGATTGATTTCTTACTATGAAAAGTACAAATATAAGCTGGATATGATGGCTCACATCTTATTCTTGGAACTTGGGAGGTGGAAGCAGGAAGCTTGCCATGGAATCTCAGCCTGGACTATAGAATGAAACTCCATCTTATCCATCCCCTTAAGAAAAGAAAGAGAAAGAAAAAGAAGACTTTAACATTCTAAAAGGCAGTCATTCATTCATTTAAAAACATATTGAACATACACATACATTGGTTTTATGTTCTTTTTCAGCCCCAGAAAAAGAAACAACAACATCACCAAAGAGCTTCACAGCCTCTTAAATGCACACCCTCCCTTCCCCCAGACAAAACCACCAGTCTGCACTATTGATTTCCTTGCTTTTCCTCTTAATTATCACATAGGTATACGTGTTCTTTTAAAGCAGTGTGCTGTTTTGTAGGCCTAGATAAATGGAGACAAGTGTCTTCTGACTTTACCATTTCACGCTATATTTTTGAGGTTTGTCCACCTGGGCGCATGCACCTGGTATTGATTCATTTCCATTTCTTGCTTTTGTCTTTGAGACAGAATCCCACTATGTCATCCTGACTGGCCTAAAACTCACAGAGATCCACCTGCCTCTCGGCCTCCTGAATGCTGGGATTAGAGAGGCGCACCACCATGCCCGGCTCTCATTCCCCTGTCTTTGTCCAGCCTTGCACGCGAACTCTGGCTCATCTGCTTTCTGCAGGCTGGTAGGCCGGGCATTAGGGCAACAGCACAGTGTCTACCTCACTAGCTAAGGCGATGCCAACAAAAAGGATGTTTCTACATGCTAGGGATAGAGTCTGGAGCCTCGTGCATTATGAGGTAGGTGTTCTAGTATTGTTCTGACACCGTTTCACCTTAAACTCTACCATGCATAGATGACAAGCTATGAGCGCCACATCTGTTTTTGTTAACTCTTATCATTGGCTGAGTTTTAAAACTTTGGCTAATTTGGTAGCATGCACGGTAATTCCATTGTGGTTTTAACTTGCTGTTACATGACTGAATTTTGTACATTTATAGACAGTTTGAGTCCCCTTCTGTCACATAACCTTTCATTAAAAAATAATTTATAGAAATTAATTTACATATGTTCTTTATATATCTTGGGTATTAATTCTTTACCAGTTTTATATGTTGCAAAAAGTTCTTAATTTAGAATCTTAAAAACAGATGTCCTTTCTTTCTTTTAAGAAGCCGGGCGATGGTGGCGCACGCCTTTAATCCCAGCACTCGGGAGGCAGAGGCAGGTGGATCTCTGTGAGTTCGAGACCAGCCTGGTCTACAGAGCTAGTTCCAGGACAGGCTCCAAAGCCACAGAGAAACCCTGTCTCGAAAAACCAAAAAAAAAAAAAAAAAAAAAAAAAAAAAAAAGCTGTCGTGCCGGGTGGTGGTGGCGCACACCTTTAATCCCAGCACTCGGGAGGCAGAGGCAGGCGGATCTCTGAGTTCGAGGCCAGCCTGGTCTACAAGAGCTAGTTCCAGGACAGGCTCTAGAAACTACAGGGAAACCCTGTCTCGAAAAAACCAAAAAAAAAAAAAAAGTAGCAACCAAGAAGTAGTCTTGTTCAGTGGCTCAAGCTGCCTCCAACACATGTAGCTCAGGCTGGCCTTGAATTTGTGAGCTTCTGCATCAACCTCCCAAGTAGCTAGGTTTATGAGTGTGCACCACTGTGCCGGATTTAGACAATTTTCATTTATTTTTTATTTTAACATTAGAAATAATTAATTTTTTGGAAACAGAGTTTCTCTGTAGCTTTAGAGCCTGTCCTGGAACTTGTTCTGTAGACCAGGCTGGTCTCGAACTCACAGAAATCCATCTGCCTGCCCCTGCCTCCCGAGTGCTGGGATTAAAGGCATGTGCCACCACCACCTGGCTGAATAAATTAATTTCTAATTTTATTTTGAGATACAGTATCACTGTGTATGCCAGACTGTCCTCCAACTTGTGATCCTCCTGCCTCAACCTCAATAGTGGTGGGATTAAAGCGTATACACTATGCCTGGCAATCAATCTTTTTTTTTCCCGTTTGTTCTTTCTTTCTTTGTTTCTTTCTTTGTTCCTTCCTTCCTTCCTTCCTTCCTTCCTTCCTTACTTTCTTTTTTTCTTCTTTTGCTTTTCTTTCTCTTAAGAGATGGGGGTTAGAGATTCCGTGTAATGCCCATCAAAATCCCAGCAAAATTCTTCAAAGACCTCGAAATAACGGTACTCAACTTCATATGGAAAAGCAAAAAAACCCAGGACAGCCAAAACAATCCTGTACAATAAAAGAACTTCTGGAAGCATCACAATCCCTGACTTCAAACTCTACTACAGAGCTACAGTACTGAAAACAACCTGGTATTGGCATAAGAACAGACAGGAGGACCAATGGAACAGAATAGAAGGCCCGGATATCAATCCACACATCTTCGAACACCTGATCTTTGATAAAGAAGCAAAAAATATCAAATGGAAAAAAGAAAGCATATTTAACAAGTGGTGCTGGCATAACTGGATATCAACATGTTGAAGAATGAAAATAGACCCATATCTATCACCATGCACAAAACTCAAGTCCAAATGGATCAAAGACCTCAACATAAAGCCAGCCACACTGAACCTCATAGAAGAGAAAGTGGGAAGTACACTTGAACGCATTTGCACAGGGAACCACTTCCTAAGTATAACCCCAGCAGCCAGACACTGAGAGAAACAATTAATAAATGGGACTTCCTGAAACTGAAAAGCTTCTGTAAAGCAAAGGACACGGTCAAAAAGACAAAACAACAGCCTACAGAATGAAAAAGATCTTCACTAACCCCACATCAGACAGAGGTCTGATCTCCAAAATATACAAAGAACTCAAGAAATTGGTCATCAAAAGAACACATAATCCAATAAAAAATGTAGTACAGACCTAAACAGAGAACTCTCAACAGAGGAATCTAAAATGGCTGAATGATACTTAAAGAAATGTTCAACATTCTTAGTCATCAGAGAAATGCAAATCAAAACAAATCTGAGATTCCACCTTACACCTGTAAGAATGGCCAGATCAAAAACACCGATGACAACTTATGCTGGAGAGGTTGTGGGGAAAAGGGAACACTTCTACATTGCTGGTGGGAATGCATGCTGGTAAAACCCTCTTGGATGTCAGTGTAGCAATTTCTTAGAAAATTAGGAAACAACCTTCCTCAAGACCCAGTAATACCACTTTTGGGTATATATTCAAAGAAGGTTCAATCGTGCCATAAGGACATGTGCTCAACTATGTTCATAGCAGCTTTGTTTGTCATAGCTAGAACCTGAAAACAACCTAAATGCCCCTTGACCAAAGAATGTATAAAGAAAATGTGGTACATTTACACAATGGAGTACTACACAGCAGAAAAAAAAATAATGACATCTTGAATTTTGCAAGAAAATGAATGGAGCTAGAAAACACTATTTTTGAGTGAGGTAACCTAGATACAGAAAGATAATTATCACATGTACTCACTCATAGGTGGTTTTTAAACATAAAACAAAGAAAACCAACCCACAAACCATAATCCCAGAGAACTTAGACAACAGTGCGGACACTAGGAGAGATTTACATAGACTTAATCTTCATGGGAAGTAGAAAGTAGAAAAAGACAAGATCTCCTGAGTAAATTGGGAGCATGGGGACCTTGGGGGAGGAATGAAGGGAGAGAGGCAGGGAGGGGAGCAGAGAAAAATGTAGAGATCTATAAATATCAATTAAAAAAAAGAGATGGGGGTCTCAGTATGTTCCTTGGATGACCTCAAAAATATCACCCTGCTTGAGCATATTCTGATCTCTGAAGCTTTAGATACTGCTGGGAGCAGTGAACCCTCAGATTCTGAATTTCTTGTAGATGAAGTGTTATGCTTGCAGCTGCTCTGAGCCGGAGACCATCAGGAGTTCCTGATGGCAGAGGAGTGGTTTCTGGTGGGTTTGGCTGGGGCGTGGCACTCAGTTAAGGATCCCTATATAACCTGCTCCTGATACAATAAAGGGAGCCTTCTTGGGGGCATTCCTGTTTCAAGGATGACCCGTGTCACTGTGTCTCTGTCTGTGAGTCTTTGTGTGTTTCAATCTCCAGCCCCTTGCCCGGGTCACGAACTGTACGGTAGTGCACAGAGCACAGAAGGGCGTGGTGCGCTACAAGATACAACCAGCTAGAGGTTCCTCACTTTAGTGTGATTAATTTTTTACCAATATTTCCTTTTATACAAACCTTTATCTTATTTTGCTTTTCATGTTTTGTTTTTAAAAGCTACTTCTTACCCCAATGTTACTTACAAAAAATTCTCTGTGTTGCCTTCTAGAAGCTTTATAGTTTTGCCCTTACATTTAAGAATTTTAATCTACCTGGGATTGATTTTTTTATGTGGTATAATAGAGATTTAATTTCATTTCCCCATACAGATCTATACAGTCCCAGCCACATCCACTGTCTAGTCTGTCTGTTCCCCATCGATCCGCGGTGCCATCTCTAAAAAGATGAAGTTTCCAAATGTATTTGGGCTTCTTTCCGTGCTTCCTCTGAGCTACTGGTCTCGCTGTGGCATTGTATCGTCCCAGTAATGACAGGCCGAGACTCCCTCTCATCTTCAGGGTTAGCCGCACTTTTCTTAGGGTCTTTGTTTTTTGTGGCTTGTTGAATTTTATGTAACCGTTAGGCTTTGAGGTGAAAGGAATTAGACCGAATCTCTGGATCCTGGCCTGTTTAAGTTTAAATGAACAACAATACAAGGCGTCCCTTGCCAATTTCATTTTCTTTAATGGTTCAGCCACTGAGGGATTTGTTGGGAAGAGGAAAGAATTCAGAGAGAAGAGGGAGAGACTACAGAGGTGGGTTTGAGGACATAAGCATGTTATCTTACTTAAATGGTACAACTGTTAAGAAAAGGCACCGGGCGGTGGTGGCGCACACCTTTAACCCCAGCACTCGGGAGGCAGAGGCAGGCGGATCTCTGTGAGTTCGAGGCCAGCCTGGTCTACAAGAGCTAGTTCCAGGACAGGCTCCAAAGCTACAGAGAGACCCTGTTTCAAAAAACAAACAAACAAACAAAAGGTTAGGTACATACAGCTCAGTAATAGAGCACTTGCCTCGCATGCATGGGAAAGGACCAAGAATTTGGTTCGTTGAGCTTGAAGAAATATCAACTTGAATTACAAATGGAAAAGTAAATACTCTATTTTGTTGATGATAAAATAGGATTGGTTGTAAGAAACTGTAATTTTTATGTGCCCTCATAACCACTGCCACTTACTAGCAGATGCCACCTTCCTGCACAATGCATCTTGATTCCAAAGGTTTTGAAATGTGAGGAAAAAAAATTGTTTTAGGATTGTTGTATTAAGCAGTTGAAATTTAAAACTCACTCGATCGATTAAATTACATATTAAATTTAATTGGTGAGGAAGTTACAAATGTTTGATGCAAATTAATTCTCTTACACGTAGCCCAGACAGACAATGAAACAGAAACATAATGGAATAGTTTAAAGTCTGAGAGGACGGCATGAAAAGGCCTAACATCATCTAATCAAGAGCTCCAGATGGAGGTAATGGGGACTGGAAAGGAGACAATGTCTGAAAAACACGATGGCTGAGAAAATTTGAAAATAGTACTAATATCCAAATGTAGGAAACTAAATGAGTCTCAAACAGAACAGAACAAAGAGGCTCATCCTCGGGCTTATTATGATTTCTGAAGTATAAATGGTAACAAAACTGTAGAACATGAAAAGCAAAGAGATCTTCAAAGCAACCAGAAATGAACAAAACCTACCAAGGAACTTGGAGCAGATAGACCAACTGATTAAACAGCAAAAGAGAAGCCAGATCACTGCGGGACAGATTTTCAGTGTGTCCAGAGACAAACAATAATCAAGTGGAATTTGTACCCATTAAAACTCCTTCAAGAATGAGAGCAGAACAAAGGCTTCTCAAAGAAATCAAAACAATGATAAGAAAATTTTCTTTCTTATCCAAGAAAATGGAAAAAAATCAGCCTAGATATGAGGTGTACCCTCTAGGAGGAGAAGCCAGGGCTCTGCAAACCCAGGGGAAGGCTTGCTTGGCTCTCAGATGTCTGGCTGACATTTTAGACTGTTGGGTCTGCACACACTTACTTGTATGGCACCCCGGTGATGTGTTTGGAAAGATGTTTTTGAAGATATTGTATCCTGCATCCCAGTTGCTCTTTTTGGGCAGCATTGTTTGGGTGTTTAACCCTGCCCACTTGCCGAAAGTAAAAGTCTGTCAACAAATTTTTGTTTAAGGACACTTGCAGCTGTTGTCTGTCCTTGTGTGCTTCTCCCGGGGTAGCAGATGCATGCCCACCTGCTGTGCGCTCTCCTCTGTCAGCTTACCCGTTGGAAACAATAAGGCCCAGGGCAGTGTTTGGCACATAGTAGGTATTCTAGTAGACTGCTCATTGAGTAAATAATTAACGGACCATTGATGATGAGTGAGAAGCCGGTATGAAGAATTTTGTTAAACAGATATATGCTTCAAATGTAGCCATTGTCTGTGGCACTCAGAGGTTACATCAATTCCTATTGAACTCTGCCGTCTGCTATTGTAGGCATTTCCTAAGTGGGGATATTTAAATTAATGAAAATGAAGCACAATTAAAAATTTCTCAGGCATGCCAAGGGTCCAGTTGAGTGCTCTCTTGATGATGTGAAGGTAGAACATCTCCATTGTCCTAGAAAATTCTATTGGGAGTGCTGCCATAGAATTCTCTGGAATTCCTAACGCTTCTCTTTCTCTCTCCTTGCCCCCCCCCCCGACTCTCACTCTAATTCTCTCTCTCTCTCTCTCTCTTTCCATCTCTCTCCCACTCCTAAACCAAGTACAGGGATAGTTGTCTCATTGTTAGTGGCTTAAAATGATGCTTTTGAACAAGAGGATGCTGGGCGCTTTTGGTGACTAGTACCATTCCCACTTTTTTTCTTTTAAATTTCTGAGCTATTATTTACCAGCTCATTCTTGTATTCTCAAGGCTACTAAAGCCGGACAATTGCTTTCTTTTCTAGGTCCTTAAGCCCTTTGCTAATGTTACTTTCTGAGTGTTTCCAAAGCTGGGGTTCTAGGAGAGTTTGGTGCGTCTGAGCAGCTGACCCATGAAATAATGGAGTAAGGGCGGGCGGGGTGGAGAGTGGGGCCAGCTATCAATAGGAGAGTGACCCCCCTCTACACACATGGCCAGCTAATTGGCCGTTGTGGGAAAGTATGGATGGAGAGGGGGCTGCTGAGAATCTCTAGTGACGGTTAAGTGGCCTTTGTGGACAGAACAACTTTGTTCGATTTTGGCTTGAAATCTTCCCACCTCTCGGATTTTGTTAGATTCATCCTGTATTGTTCAGGCCCCATCTTTTGCTTCGTTCTTTCACGATGACTACTTTGTGTACTGGCCTCTGCTTTGTTCTTACTGTTCCCAGACCACGAGGAGACTGTGTAGGGCTTCTGCAGGACTGAGAAATGGACTTTGCCGTTTGTTGAGAATATACGAATGACTGCCGTGGCCTTCACGTCCTTCAGAAATTGCTCCACCTGTCTCAGTGGAGTGGTGGCTACCGGATGACAGAGACCAGGCATCCTGACTGAATTCCTTCTCTTGTACAATATATATTTCCTCTGCTTCACTCTCCCTTCGCCTTCGCAACAGGAGTACAGACCTGTGGCTAAGAGTTAATGCCTTCTAAATAATAAGACATTCCGTGTCCCAGGCTTCACCAAGCCAGTTCATCCAGGTTGTCTCATCTAATGCTCCGGGTCTTCTGTGAGGGAGGGAGGGAAGGTACTTTCATCACCACCTGACTGGCGAGTTAGTCCCTGAGATTAGAGCAGGTCAAAGGCCCAGTTCCTTTAGACAGGGCCTGAGCACCCAGTTCTCTGTCCTGAGCCCTGTGACCCTTCAATGATGCTTACTTTCTTCTGTGTAAGGCGCACCTGGCTCAGTGACAGTGTCAGTGTGTGGGAAGGGAAGGGGGTGGAAGAGCAGTTGTGTGGAGGGGACGGCCTAGAGCCGCTAGCTACTTTTCTTTCTCTGGAGATGGAGGATTTGATGCTCGTGAGGAGGTTGGTGCAGGGAATTTCCTCCCCATCCTGCAGAGGAAAGAAAAGAGTCTTGTCTTCCCTTTCCCCCCCTCTTTCCACTCCTTTACCAGGAAGGGAGGGAGGAGGGTTGGCCTGGCTCTCTCAGGGTCTGGCGTGTGGGTCCCACACGCCAGACCTGGACCCTTAGAGCCTAATGTCGGTTCTCAGGCCCGGCCTGCTGGCCTTTAGGTGAGGTGCTGTCGTGAGGCCTAGGCCATGGCCAAACGGGAAGAAGGCCCCAGAAGCTTACCTGGAGAAAGAAGCATGCAGGGCCCCCTAGGAGGAGGAACAGGCCCTGGGCTGTCCCCTGTGGGCAGGCGAACACTTCTGATCTGCACCTTTATCCTGGCTGTAGCTTGGGGCCAAATGAATTTCACAGGGTGAGTTGCTGCTGCTTGGTGGGAAGGAAGACTGGCTGGGAGGGAGGAGACCTAAACGCTCTGAGTGTGTGTGTGGTGTGTGTGTCTATGTGTCTGTATGTGATGTGTGTGTGTGTCTGTGTGGTGTGTATATATGTGTGTGGTGTGTATGGTGCGTGTGTGTGCTTATGTGTCTGTATATGGTGTGTGTGTGTGTGGTGTGTGGGTATGGTGTGTGTGTGGTGTGTATGGTATGTGTGTCTATGTGTCTGTATGTGTGTCTGTGTGTGTGTGGTTCATTGTGTGTGGTGTGTGTGTCTGTGTGTCTGTATGTGGTGTGTATGTCTGTGTGTGGTGTGTTTGTGTGTGGTGTGCGTGTCTGTGTGTCTGTGTGGTGTTTGTGTGTGTCTGTGTGTGTATGTGTCTTTGTGTGGTATGTGACTCTGTGTGTATGTATGTATGTGCTGTGTGTGGTGTGTGTGTCTGTGTGTATGTGTATCTGTGTATAGTGTGAGTGTGGTGTGTGTGTCTGTCTGTGTGTAGTGTGTGTATGTGTCTGTGTATATCTCTATGTGTGTCTGCTTGTGTATATGTATATAACTGTGTGTCTGACTATATGTGTGCATGTCTGTGTGTGTGTGTCTATGCATGTGTGTGTGTCTTTGTGTACTCCTGGGTGAGACCAGACAGAAGGTTCAGCTCTCATCCAGAACCCCTTCAGGTTCCTTGATCTCCCACTCATACTCCGGAGCTAATGTCTTGGCTATGTTATTATCCCTTTCCAAATCTAGAGTTCTAAATATGAAGCTCAGGTTGAAGTTTTTAGGGTTCTGAAAGGATCCCCTAAAATTGAGGCTAGTTGGGAAGAGGGAAAAGACCAGAAGAAATGGGAGGGGACAAGAAAGGACAATAGGGAAGAGTGAACAGGATCAAAATACATTATATGCATGCATGAAACCATCATAATGAAACCAAGTATTAAATACAATTAATATACATCAATAAAAAAAACAAATTAAAAACTTCTAAAATCACATGCAACAGATTTTATACATGTTCTTCTTTAGGGACGAAGGCTTATATTTTCCTTGAAGAATTTGCTAATCCTTATTAGACTATATACTCATATCAAAAGTAGATGTGCTATTATCCTTCTTTGAATTGTAGCAAACTCAAGCATACACACCAGGCCTCCCAGTGTCCCAGAAGGTTGATCTACAGACTGTACAATAAAAAAGAGACACAGTTTAGAAAGAGTCACCTCCTGGGTCCCAGAACCAAGCAGGCAGAGAGCTGGCACCACCCCACCTCGGACCCCAGAGCTCGTGATGGGGACGCTAGCTCTTCACTGCCCACCTAGCTACCCAGCTGGAAGGAAAGAGCACAGCTCCTCTGTCAGGAGAGGCTGGAGTTCTCTGATCTCCCTTTCGTGGGGTTCAGTACGCGGAGCTGCCCTTGGTTCCCTAGCCCCTTTGAATCCATCCCTCCCGAGTCTTCATCCCTTTTTGCTCTGTGTGCTGAGTCCTTCCTGCCTTCCTCTTCTCCATACCACCTCTTTCTACAGACCTAGCCTTCCAGGGTGCCACCATAGCTTTCTCCCCATGTTTTCCCAGAGACCAGGTTCTTCGAATCCTGGCCAAAGATGAGAAGCAGCTGTCACTTCTCAGGGATCTGGAGGGCCTGAAGCCCCAGAAGGTGAGGATTGCTCTTGGGGACATGACTATCACAGCCCTTGTCACTGTCTGCCTAGGCTCCTTGTCTGGTCCCCTTACTCTTTCCACCCCCAAACCTTCCTGAGGTCTCGAAAATGTTCCTGGAGATTGCGGACAACTCTGGAGTGGCTTCTCTGCCACACGTTAGGGTCATGTCCCCGTGAAGTTGGGTGGCCTTTCTGAGCTGTGACTCCTTTAGCTTGATGGGGGATGACGAGCACGCTCTGAAAACAGCTGCAACGTCCCAAAGCCATGGGGAAGCACAGATGTCCCTGCTGCCGTGCCACGTAGCACGGGGGCTGCTCACATCTGCCTTCTGACTGGAGTGGCTTCGCTTGGCAAACTTGTGTGGTATTTGGGTTGGTGTCTGTCAGCCCGGGTATCTGTTTCCAAGAACATCTGTCCTCCACCAGTTCTCACGATGGAAAACATTTTCTTTGACAATTATAATAGAGGGGGCTTTTGTCTGAGGGCTTGTAAAACAACCAGCTCTTTTTGGATGTGGCCCAAAACTCTGGCTGCTCCTTGTAGGCGTGGCCCTATCAGTGAGGGATTCTACCGCTCTCAGAGTCTCCCTCCATTTTACAAATTTATAGGTAGATGCAGGGTGTGGCCTCCTGCTTTGACTCTGCTTCTCGGGGGACTATCACAAGTCATGCTTGCCTCTTTTGGCCCGGGGTCTTGACCAGGCTAATGTCCCAGGTGCTGACAGTCTCACTTGTAGGAACTCTACACAGATCCAAGTTACAGAGCAAGGGATGAGTGAGGCAGGGTGGTAAGATGATCAGGAAATGGGAAAAGAACCTTGGTGAGGGCGGATTTCTTCCTCTCTGCATAGCCTAGGATTTTCTTTATGGACCTGGACCCCTTTGAAGTATAAAAGAAACCTAGTTCCCCCCTCCCCCTGCCCTGTAAGATGCCTATGGGGGGTATATAAGGGTAGGAGATAAATACAGCTGTGTTTCTTCACTCCCTCCTTCTGTTCCTCTCCTCCTTTCTATTTTCTTTTTCTTTTTTTTTTGTGAACAAGGTGGACTTCTGGCGTGGTCCAGCCAGACCTAGCCTCCCTGTGGACATGAGAGTTCCCTTCTCTGAACTGCATGATGTCAAAGATTATCTGAAGTCTCACGGCCTTGTTTACACCGTCATGATAAAGGACATCCAGGTGAGGTCCTACCCTGGGTCACAGTGAGAATCTCATTTTCCACATTTGTTTTGGTTGGTTCACACCATGGAGAAAAAAACAAATCAAAACAAAACATACCAAACCAAAATAAAACAAAAACCCCTCAGGCCAAGTGCAAAACATCTTGCTTGTAGATATCCAGCTGTATGCTTGTGGACGTATTATGGAAGAAATTAAATTGTATATTTCTGGGCTTGGTGATGTAATTCAGTGGAATATTTGCCTAGCATGCATAAGACCCTGGGCTCAATGTTCAGCTCTGCAATAGAACTGAATATGAAACTGGGCACAGAGGCACATATCTGTAATCCTAGTGAAAGGGAGTTAAAAGTTCAGAAGTTAAGTTCAAAGCTATATAGTGAGTTCAAGGCCAACCTAGGGTACCTAGGCTATCTCAAAACAAAAAGCAAACAAGCACGACTACATATACGAACACACGCAAAACCAAAACGAACTAAATAAAATATCGAAGCGTACATTTCTAAGAGGAATTTTAAGTCTGGGACGGAATTCCCTCATGGAGGAAAGATGAGCTCACAGTGTGGCAAGTGTGGATGTATCCTCTTCTGGGAGACTTGGCAGCTACCAGGAAAGTATAAGAGAAAACGGAGACAGAAAGGAACAGCCAAGGTCCTTCCTAGGCCCCCCCATGGCTTCCTTTTGTCCCCTGTTAGGTCTCAGACATACAGTACGAGGGATCCTGTGGGGGAAAGAAGTCCAAAGACTTGGCTGTGCTTAGCCTCCCTCTCTGTAACCAATGTGCTCAGAGCATCTCCCCTAGACGGGGAGTATGGCAGACCCTACTCAGGTTAGGGCACAGAGAATGGCATCTTAAGCCCCCAAACTCCCTGCCCCCACCTGATTCCACATCGTCCACTGTCTTCCAAGAGCTATGAAAATGGATTTCATCTGCACTGTGTTCAAGGACGGGTCTGGGGAGATGATTCAGTTGAAGCGCTTGCCACTCAAGCATGAGGATCTGAGTTGGATCTCCAGCATCCACATCAAACTCAGCAGCTGCCTGTGATCCCAATGTTGGGAAGGTGGAGGCAGAGGGAGGATCCTGGGGCTTTCTGGCTAGCCAGTCTAGCTGACTCAGAGAACAAGAGGTTCAGGGAGAAACCTTGTCTCAAACACTAAGGTGCAGAATGAGTGAGAAAGACATTGTCTTCTGGCCCTGTTGTGCACTGCCTGCACATAAGGGGAGTGGGTATTGGTAGCACAGCCTCCCCCATAACAGATCCTTGGGTACCACTCAGATGTTCAGCCTCCCAGGCTGCATCCTTGTGCAGATTCTGTTGTTGCCTATGTACCTGTAGAATTGCATCCACAGAGATTCCTTCTTAACCACACAGTTCAGCAATAATCTCCTCTAAAGGCTCAGAGTGTGGGAACACAGAGCCTCCCAGCGCGCACACACTTGACACCCGCATGCCAAGGGATCAACGCATTAGGGCAACATTCCTTTCCCAGGCCAGCACAGGGCTGGGGCACTGGGTCCATTCAAAGTCCTTTATCCCTCCTCAGACACATCTGTTTCCCGCTCAACATGTGGGGGTGGGATGTTTCTCTAATTAAATCCCCCACAAACAAAAATGGGGAAACTCACACAGACAAAAGAGGCTACCACATCAAAAGAACAGGACCGAGTTCTCCTTTTTTAACCCATGCCTGCGTTTTGAAGTTCCCATTTCCCTGCTTCTGCTGCGCCAGCCCTGGGAACCCAGCAGCATTTAGCAAACAGACACTCAAAAAACTGTTGCTTTCTGCATGATGGGGGCAGTCCCTGGGTCGCCCCGTGTTTCCCTCACCGGCCCCTCTAGAGAGAGCCTCTCCTGAAGTCCCCAAGCCTGAATTCTTACGGGATCCCTTTCCAGGAAAATGCCCTGAGCTCTCTGCTCTAACCTCTGCAAGTAGAATTTCCAACCATCCGTCTGCAAAGCATCAAACTCGGACTGCCGTCCTTGAGGTCACTCTGTGGCTTCGAGGGCGCCAGGGGTGGGGAGAGGCTGTTGTTCCTGGTTGATTTGTGGTGACAGTGGGGGAGGGGTGCAGGCCAGAGGCTCAGAAGTACTGACAGGCCTGGAAGGGATTTGCACACCCAGGTTGATGTGAAGCAAGTTTATTTGAGATACTGACCCAGGCTCAGCTCTGGTACTAGCTTTGTGCTCTCAAAGTGATCCTTCCATAAAGGTAGCTTGAATGTTGTCAGTGGGTCTAGGACTGGCGTGGATGGGGGTGGGGAGGATCCTTATTGATATATTGGTCTCCTCCAGATCCAGCTGCATTTTTCTTATTGATCTGTGCACCCCTGGCCTTGGTTAGGCCTTAATAAGTGCTGGCTGAATTAATATATATGAGAAGGCAAAGGAGAAAGAAGTGTGTCTGGCAGTTGGGGCCAGGCACGGAGGCGCATGGAAACCTTTGCTGGTGGTTTTGATTTTTATCCAGACGCTGGGAAGACTTTTGAGGAGAGGACCAGGGAGTGCTTAGAAAGGCAGCTCTGCTTGCTCCACCGCCGACACACATGTGCCTACTGTGTGCTGGGTACCCCCACCCGCGGACACACATGTGCCTACTGTGTGCTGGGTACCCCACCCGCGGATACACACATGCCTACTGTGTGCTGGGTACTGGGCAAGGTGCTAGGAAACACAGGAACTGAAAAAAAAAAAATTAAAACCCACCGAACTCAGGGCTGTATCCAGGGGAGCTGGAGAGAGTGGGGGGTGGGAAGGTGGGAGTAAATGGTGGTTACAGTGGAGTGGGTGAGGACCCTGATGGAGTGTGCACAGGTTGCTATGGGAGCGAATACCAGAGGCATTGCACGTCACTGGCGCTGTGAAGCAGTAATTACCCGTGCGTGTGTGGGGCTGAGCACGGAAGGGGGGCTTGTGGGGAAGGAGGCCCCCCACCCTGATTTGATGATGGGGCCCAGACTCCATGTAAAGGGCTTCTTCTGCCCTGTGGAGTGGGAGGGGTTTATCCCCCCCCCCAAACCATAGCTAGAAGGGGGAGACTTAGGACTTTACACCATCAGATTTGCATTCAGAAAGGCTGCTCTTACTGAGGCTGTGTTGAGCTGGGGACAGGGCCCTGGAGACTGACAGGCAGGAGGCTGGTGGGGAAATTGCAGTGGGCCAGGCAAGAAATTATCTGATTCCGAGGGTGCTTGATTTGCATTTAATTTTTCTTCACCTCTTCGTTCTTTTCAGTCCTTCAGTGGTTTTTTTTTTTCCTTCCTCCGCGGGATGAGTCACCACTGAAAGGTTCACTCGAGCAATCAGCGCTTCGGGTTTTAATGGCTTTTTTCTGATTACAAAATTAATAAATATTCATGTTAGATAATTTGGAAAACAGGGGAAAAGCACAAGAAGAAAACAAAAATCACCCGTGCTCTGACCATCCAGAGAGAAATACAATTTAGCATAAAGCCTGCTTCAGCAGCTTCCCCTCTCTGTAGGCTGGCCCGCATCAGCATACAAATGGGAGCTATTGAGCTCTCTGGAAAAAAGCCTCCCGAAGGCTCTCTTTCCCCCTCATTGGGTATGCCCTATTTCTCTGCTTCCTTCTAGAACAAAACTAGAAATACGGACTTTTTATTTGTTCTGCCTACCAATTTCCTTTGGCAGGCTGTCTACGCCTCACTTCACCATAAGGGTCTGGGACAAAGGCACAGAGACATTTAGTCCACTTCTTCTCAGTTAATTGTACATCTTTCCCTGGTGCGGTTTAGCGGCGTCTCTCCGCCGGCCCCCTAGGCCTCTGTGTACTGTCACCAGCTCTGTTAGTTCCTTGGTTGCTCTGTTGACCACGGTGTTCTTGTTGGCAGGAACATTCAGACCGTTCTCCACACCTTGGTCCAGGGTGATGGAGCTAACCCCCGCCCACCTCCTCATGACCCCCTGTGTCTCCAGCTGGGGTCTTCCTTGAACTCTAGCACCTTCCTATAGTTCACATGGCTGTCTGAGGGTCTTTGCAAACTTTACAGGTACAATAGCACCATCCTAAGTCCCCATCTGCTCCTCTACAGCCTCTGTGAGCTCAGGAGTCCCCTAGCAATCATTCTGGACTTCCTTCTCAAACCTTCCAGCCAGCCTGCAGGCTCTTCCTTCAAACACTTCTGAAGCATTCCAAACTACCTCTGCAGGTCAGCACAACTACCACTGGGGGCCTGTACCAGCAGTGTCCCACAAAGGGACCCACTGAAACTTCCGCTTCAGCCTCCTTGAGAATCGGGATTATAGGAGTGGCGGGCTGTGTTCTGGGATCTTTCTAATTTCTCTCCCCAAATTTATCCTTGTTTCCCTCTTATCCATTCTCAAGACAGCAGCCAGATGGGTCCTTTACAAAATGTATAAATCTGAATACGTACACCCCCTACTTGACAATCTCCAGTTGGGGCTGGGCAAACCACCTATCTGGAGATGGAGCTAAGGGGATGTGAAGTTCCAGGCTGGCTAGATAGTAAGACTCTGTCTAAGTTAGTAAGTAAACAAACAAACAAACAAACAAATAAAAGCAGGAAGGAAAGGGCAGACAAGTTGTTGGGGGGCTTCTCCAACTCAAAAAGAATGCAAAGTTCTTGAAGAAGCCAAGGCTCTGAGTGAGCCACCCCTTACCCCCAAGTCATCCTTGCTGTCTAGTGATCTGTGCCAGCCGTCATCTTTGACATTCCTAGAACTTGCCTGATACATTCCTGCCTCAGGGCCCTTGGCTATACCCACACCTCAAGTCTTTATAGCGGCTGGTGTCATCCCTGGAATGCCGTTCCAGTAGGTATCTGTCTGCATGGTTTACTAGCTCACTGCTTTCAAAAATCTTGCCCCCATGTCGGTGTCTACCCCTCTTTAAACTGTCCCTGTCCCCTCTCCTACTTTCCCAGCCCCTTGTCATGGTCACTACCCTCCTCCTCCTAGCTAAAGTTAGCTGGAGTTTACCGTGTGTCAGGCTGGTCCTTGTGACAGCGCTTTTAAGTATGTGTTAGAGTGTAAGATAAAACAACCCTCATTAGTGTCTCATCTGAGACAGCTTGACTAGGGGACCACACCATGTCAATCAAGACGGTCGCTTGTGTGTGGTGTTTTAACTTGGGTTTCACTGCCCGAGGGTTCAGCCTTAACTGCTGAGGGGCCTCATTTTAACAGCGGCAGGTCAGTAGCACCTCCCATATATGCTGCTTACATAGCAAACGTTAGGCCTAGAAAAGAGAGACAGAGAGAATCCCAGAGAACTGCTTGCTGAGCTGTGTCTACGGAGGTCTGTGGTTGGAGCAGGGGGCATGGAGACTGGCATTCTTCAGACCTCAGCTCCACCGTTGCGGTCCTGGGGCTGCTTCTTTCCCTCACTATGGGGCTGCTATTTTTATTCCTTAAGACCTCATACTTCCTTATCCCTGTAATGAATGAATGCAATTCAGGTCTCTCTGTCCCTGTCAGGTTACGGCTTCCAGGGAGGGCAAATGGCCGACTTCTGAGCCTTTTGTTCTAACTCTTCCCCTGAGGAGCCTGACGGGGTTCTGAACCCATGTTAGGCCTCCTCCTCAGCTCTCAACCTCTTCCCTCACCCACAGGAGGGAGCAAACATCTGTGCAGTTTTCAGGCCAGAGTAGATTAATGTTCTTAGAACTGAGGTCCAGCTGTAAGGGCTGAGGGTGCCCAGCTCCTAGGAGGGTGTCCTATCTCTTCATGGAACCCGGAGGGGGTTTGAAAAGACATATGCAGTTTGGTGCCAACGTCCCATTTGCCTCCAGCCTGATTTGTGGGACCCAGGCTGGACTCTTCCGGGCTGTTGGCTATGGGTGTCCCTGGCCTTGTTGGAAGAACTGGGCCTTCTAGGACTGTCTTCCCAATCTCCACCAAGTATCCCCAGCTCAGGCCCCACTATGCCCTGGGACATTAGAACTCCCAACCTTGCAGCTTATTTTGGTGGGTGTAGAGAAAGACCAGGCCTGCCCGGACCCAGCTGCCAGCCTTCTCACAGCTGGTCACGGCAGCTGATTGGACCAGCCCTCGGTGACAGATATACATTGGTCATGGTGGGCTGCTGCGATTTGGGTGGATTTCCCGGGAAGAAGACACGTTTCTTCTATGGGAGCTTTCCCACGGTAGTACTTGTGAGTGGCTCACAAGGATACAGTCTCCTCCAGCCACGTCTTGACTTACCTAGTTATTCCGGCTTTGTTCAAGCGGGAAGCCCCTCACTGGGCCAGCCTAGTTAGAAACATGGTAATTGCAATTACTGAACTTGTAGCTGGTGCTGAGACAGTAAGTCATGTGAGCCCCAGATATTGCTTTCCAGTCCTGTTTTAAAATGTATAATCTGTGAGTTTGAGGGTTGTGAGCAAGCAGACAGGGCCCTCGGGGATGCATGGAACATTGGGCAAGTAGCCTCATGCCAATATAGCAGTGGATGGGCACCCTCTTTCTCCCCCAATCCTGGGGACTGAAAACATTGCAGCTGGCACTTCACACGAGTATTAAGGCTTTGGTTCTGGTATTATTTATTCACGTAAAAGCCCTTGCTCACTGAAGTAGTATAAGCATGTTGCCAAAAATGTAAAAAAGAGAGTACGGGGGAAAATGTTCAAAATTCTAATCTTATTCGAACAGGCACCATTAGCATTTTGTTATATTTATTTTTGGCATTTTAATGTCTTGTTTTCCTGTGCTTGAGGATGCTTGATTTTTCATTACTTGAAAAAAAACTTTTTAATTGCAAGAATGATATCATGACGCTTTCGGCTGTTCACATTTTGCATACTTCTGTTTCCTCTCTTTATCTCTATTTATTTATATACACAGAAATATGCATATCTGTGTGTATGTGTTATTGTTGTTAGTCCGTGGTCTTTGATAGCTCAGCTTGAGGAATCCAGTGCTGGGGACCAGAAGATCTGGCTTTCATCTCATCTCTGCCACTTCTTAGCTTTGCATTGAGGAGCTGTCACCTCTCCAATCTGTTTTATCTCTAAAACACCCCGACCCGGAGTTAATTCCCTCTCTGGAATCTGGTCATCTGACCAAGTGAGAGAGAGAACAGAGGATAAAGAGACTTCATAGACCAAAAGGCACTGCTCACCAAATAAGGCAATGTCCAAACTGTGACCCAGAGCTTAAGGAGGCCCCTTTGGGCCAACGAGGATGCTGGCTCACACCCTCAGGCAGAAGGACTTGGGCGCTTTCCACACTGAACAACCCATGCTAGTCCTGAGGTGTCTTAGGTCAGGGCTTGCCTGTCACACTCTTACCTGAGCTGGGAGCAGGGTCCCAGCAGTGATTTCAGCAACGGGTAGTCTGAGCGGTCAATAGTCAGCTTAGGTATTTGACTGCGCTCCCTTCCTATGACCAGGGGAAAGTATTACATGAAGGTTGAATGCCAACAGCAAACCAGCACTCCAGGGCATTGCTGCTGGCTCCTGTGTGCTGGTCTGGCAAGCAGTTAACATGGTGAGAATATTGACACATTCATCATGATTTGGGCTGGCTTTGTCTATGCCTGAGTTTCTGAGTGGCTTGGATACTAGTTGTCTAGCCTGCTTCCTGGAAGAAGGGTTGCTGTTGGACATCAGAGCCGCCATCTGCTCCCCAGGGTGGTCAGTGTCCATGGTTCAGTGCTAAAAAGTGCAAAAGCAGCCTTGGCGGGAACCCATGAGCATCTCTCTTGATGCACCTTCAAACCCATTACTACCTTTTATCTTGTGAGGCCGCACAGCCAAGACAACTAAGCCCACAGCAAATAACACGAGGGTTGGGAGCAGAGACGCTTAGAACTTGTCTCTTCAGACTGACTCGTTCTGCACTCATTTGGGCAAAGGTAGCACGGATGTCAGTACATGGAGGATCGCTTTTCCTCTGTACACCCTTCCGTTGCATGGCACACGATCGTGGTGGTTCATTCCCCGGTGTCGCCGCTGTGGGTTGAGCCTTCTTCTGCTTTTCCCATGTGTCTTCCTATCGGATAGGTGCTGCTGGATGAAGAGAGAGACGCCATGGCGAGGTCCCGCAGGCTGGAGCGCAGCACCAGCGGCTTCAGCTATTCTTCTTACCACACTCTGGAGGAGGTAGGGCCACCCGGGGAAGCTCCTGAGCCCCTTGGGAATCTCCAGGAGGAAGCATTAGGTAAAGGGAGGTTTGGTAGACAGCAGCCTATAGGGGTCCAGAGTCAGACAGGGGGGACTACAGCTCAGAAGTATACCTAGCTCAGAGCCTACGGGACGGCGTTTCGGTTGGCACCCTAAGGTGCGGACCCATGACAGGCCAGAACAGAGTAGCTGGAGGCACCTGACCTCCCCGTGACCAGTCCTGGTGCTCTGTGGCCCCAGCTGTGGATCCCTGAGGTATGAGGGGCAGCAATTCAGACACATTGGGAAGCCATACTTGTGGAAACAAAGTTGCTTATACTTGGAGAAAAGGTATGGTCATGGAGACAGCCAGCTAGGGCTGATTTGAGCCATGGTCACTGTGTTTAAAGGGGAACACACAAGTGGGTACAGAAACTTCCGCTCCAGAAAGAAACTCAAGGCATAGGTCTCATTTGCCTGTACAGGACAGGGCATTACTGATACGGTCTCCTCCACCCCTCTTCCCAATTCATAAGACCTGTAACAGAGAATCCATTTTCTTTCTAATGTTTATTCATTGATATGTACTGAAAGGACAAGAAAATGAACTAATATACAACTGCCGCTGTTATTGATGTCAACAATAAATAAAATACTACCCTTCCCTTCAAGCTGCTGAGTGTAGAAGGAGTGGGAAGATAAAACAGTGCTCCACAGTTTATGAGATCTGTCAGCCGGATAAAGCCAAGGCAAGAGAAGGAATTTTCAACCGAGAGGTCCATGCAGACCATGTCTAGGAATTTATTTATTTATTCATGATTATTTTTTAGACAGGGCCTTCCTATGTAGCCTAGGCTGGCTTGAATTACTGATCCCCCTGCCTCTGCCTCTCAAGGGCTGGGATTACAGACATGGCAGCTCCTGCTAGGATTTGAAAGAGCTCAACACACTTTGTTCTCTCAGTGAAAATACAGCTCCGCATGGGCATGAGGAGCCTGGCATTCTAGCAGGCCACAGCTCAATGTCCTTTAGTTCTGAGGGTATCTTTGGGATTTGCAATTCTTGAGCCATGATCTTTTAGACTCTCAGGGGAAACGGGAAAGCAATAAAGAAGGTGAGATGGATGAACAGTATTCATTGGCATGCTTGGAACTCACCCCCTCCCCGTTTAACTGCCAGTCTGATAGACCTCGTTGCTTTCAGATATACAATTGGATTGACAACTTTGCAGCTGAACATTCTAATCTCGTCTCCAAAATTCGCATTGGCAACAGCTTTGAAAATCGGTCCATTCTTGTCCTGAAGGTAAGAGCCTACTGCGTCAGACAGTAGATCAGACAGTGAATGTCTTTATCATAAGATTGAGCTCATGGAGAAGTGGCTGGGCGGGAGTTTCTGGATAGCAGGGATATGTGTATGCCATACCACAGACCCATGAGCTTTGTGTAATCAGGGACTCCCCTCTGTAGCTATGGACAGGCGTGACCTGGGCGGGAAGAAGTGGAAGGCTGTTAAAGAGACAGGCATGTGGTGTGGCAGCTGTCACCTCAGCTCAGGGTGAGTGCATGTGAGTCAGTGCCCTTCCTGTTGCCAAACTTGCTTTACCTGCTAAGTGAGAACCCAGGGCTCATTTGATAGTGACCCAGGGCATCTGGCTTAAGCAGCCCTACAGATGGGCCCTCAGCTCTAGAGAAACCTTCCAGCCCTTCAGGGGGGCCACTGAACACAGCCTGAGCAAACTGTAGTGCTCTTGGTCATGATGGATGCACATCCTCCTAGAAAAGAATCCATAGACTGTGCTCCAGCATGTGAACCATGTTGGGGCTCGACATCGGTTGTCAAGGAAGCTAGGCACTGAGCACTCGCAGGACTCTGGTGGATGCTTCTGGACAGTCACATGACCTCGCCTACCATGCCATGACTTGATTTGCCTCTGCTTTGACCTCTCACCAGGCATTGCCACAATCTCTCCTCTCTCTCTCTCTTTCTCTCTCTCTCTGTCTCTCTCTCTCTCTGTCTCTCTCTCTGTCTCTCTCTCTCTCTCAACATTGCTCCTCAAAGTGTGACTTTGTACATCAGTCCCCTCATCACCTGGAAGCACATGTATTAGAAATGCAAACTTTACAGCCTCCCCAGATTCATGCACCATAGCGTACAGGAGAACACGTGCCCATTAAAGTCTGAGAGGCACAAGGCTTTGTTGTTGTTGTTTTTTTGTTTTTCAAGACAGGGTTTCTCTGTAGCGTTGGAACTCTCTCTGTAGACCAGGCTGGCCTTGAACTCACAGAGATCCACTTCTCTCTGCCTTCCAAGTGCTGGGATTAAGGCGTGCGCCACCACCGCCCCACTGAGGCACTAGTTTGTTTTGTTTTTTTACGTTGTAAGCGATCACCGTTTTAATTCTCTCATCTCTAGAGTATATCCAAGCTTTCAAGCTTTGCAACAATACCATCAGCTATCAGGGAAATTTAGTTTTCATTCAAGTGTCAAATAACAATCTTCTAAGTATGCTCCGTAAGTTTCATAAGTAGATTTTAGGGGGTCCATGTACACTGTCAACTAATTCAATTTATTTCCTGCCGCTCTTTTCTAAGCTGGAAGTAGAAACACATTTCATCACAAAATCCTCCAAGTAATTGCCCTTTTGTTCAAAATATTTTAGTTAATTCTTTGATAATTTCATACATGAAGTCCACTTCTACTTTTCTTTGATTTTTATTGAGCTGTACATTTTGCTCTGCTCCCCTTCCTGCCTGTCCCCTCCCCTTCAACCCTGTCCCAAGGTCCCCATGCTTCCAATTTACTCAGGAGATCTTGTCTTTTTCTACTTCCCATGTTGATTAGATCCATGTATGTCCCTTTTAGGGTCCTCATGTTGTCTAGGTTCCCTGGGATTGTAATTTGTGGGCTGGTTTTCTTTGCTTTATGTTCAAAATCCACTTATGTGTGAGTACATATGATAATTATCTTTCTGGGTCTGGGTTACCTCACTCAAAATGAGAGGCACTAGTCTTAATAAAGTGCTTTTAGTCTTGGGAAATTCTGTGTTCCAGGCTGGGTGGCTTTGCCTTCCAAGAACACCAGCTGTAAGGCAAAGGCCACAGTACATGTTCCCTCTTCACAAGTGTGTGTGCATGGACCAGTGTGTCCTCCTTGCATCAGGTTGAGATCTCTGCCATGCAGATTCATTCCAGACAGTGAGGAAGCATTTGAGGGACAGCACCGTGACTGTCTAGGTCATACCTCTGTTTGTGGTCTGATTCTTTCCCCAGTTCAGCACTGGAGGTTCAAATCGTCAGGCTGTCTGGATCGACACTGGGATCCATTCCCGAGAGTGGATCACCCACGCCACTGGCATCTGGATTTCGAATAAGGTCAGCTATGACGGGCAACTAGGGAATAGCATCAAAGGATTGGGAACAGGGGAAGGGGATTTTTGTGTATCTAGAGGGACCTCTAGTTGAAAAATTTGAGTCAGTTTCTCTGACTTCAGGGGTCTTGGTCCTCTCCTGGCCTTTGGAACATTATCATATGCTCTGACCTTTTTCCGATTAGGGAGTCTGTCTATCTGACTTGTAATTGCTTAAAGTGTTTGGTTCTCTGTGGTATATGTTTGATGAGCCATTGACACCTCCTCTTGTGGAAGAGTCTGCTGCACCTCCAGGGACATCTGGAAAGGGCCCGCTACTGTCACCCCCTTTTGCAGATTGTCAGTGCTTATAGCAAAGACCATGTTTTGAAAAAAATATTGAATGCCATGGACATTTTCATCGAGATTGTCACCAACCCCGATGGCTTTGCTTTTACTCACAGCATGGTAAGGGCAGCTGGGGGTGGGATTCCCAATAGTGGTTTCCTGGAGTGTGTGCTGGGGCAGGGAAATGTCATAGTTCTTCTTTGGGGGCTTTCTACAGAGAGCCTGTCTGGCAAAAAGAGGGCTGCAGGGGTACTAAGGCTGTGGGATTAAAACCATCTCTCCCAAGAACCTGCCCACTGCCCAAGGAAACTTCTATTGGCGGTGTGTGATTAGATTTCTCCCCCAGCACTCACTTGAACCATTGGAGATCTAGTCTGCACACAGTCTGGCCCACCTCCGTGTCAGCTCATCCTGTCCCTGAAAGCTCCTTCCTTTTGCTCCTTCCAGCCCCACTAGGACAATTTTCCCTTTCCATGGGCCAGGATGTCAGTTATCCCATCCCTGGGAGTGGGCCCAATTAACGAGGCTGCATGCCCTGGCTTTCCTCAGAATCGCTTGTGGCGGAAAAATAAGTCAAGTCGACCCGGCATCTCCTGCATCGGCGTAGACCTCAACAGGAACTGGAAGACAGGTTTTGGAGGTATGGCAATCTGTTTCATCTCAAGGGCAGGACTTGAGAGGAGGGCTTGGCCTTCAGTAGGTTCCTTCATACCTTCAGGGTGGGTTGACTCATAAGTCGGGAGGCATGGACAACATCATTGGCTAGCATATGTGCGTCATGGCCAGGGTCAGGTGAGCACATAGCTAAGGCTGACTGTGGAATGTAGGTGAGATTGTATACGTGATACGTGGATCCATATGCTAAACCTATAAGGGAACCCTTAGCTATTAAAACAAAGACACATTGCAAGTATCATCAAATCCTCAACACGGCAGAGAAAGGCTCCAGGAAGCTAGCTCATCCTGGCAGAGTTATACCATCCATGGCTGGCTTGGCCGCTATCTCCGAAGTTCTTTGATTAGCTTTTCTGGTTGTTTCTCTCTCAGCATGTGCCAAAGACGCAGAGACTAGATAGGACATTCAGAGGGACTATCAGGATCCCAGTACAGTAGCAATTTGGATGGGTGGGATTTCAGGACCAGCCAGAGTTGTCTACAGGATACACGCAGCCTTCAGCCCCAAACACAGTATCTGTACTCTACAGTGGAGACCGGGGTTGGCTCCCCAAGGGAGACCAAACCACTGCTATTAACAAACAGATCCATAAATTGGTGCCCAAGCTAATGGTAGAGTATTCTAGATATTAGATTAATGATAAAATATTGTAGGTGTCTGTGGCTCTGTAAATCTGGCGTCTTGGAGTTTGTTAATGGTAGAAACTAAGGAAATGTCTAAAGAATGGGTAGGAAAGCCCCCAGGTCACATGGTGGTGGGTGCCTGAGGATCAGGGTCATGTGTAACCACTGTGGTCAGGGATTGTTGACTATAAAATTAGACCTGTCTGCCTCCAGGTTGACCAGGGTTAACCTAGGCAGGCAGCCATGGCTCTAAGACCTGACAGTACTCACAAATACTGAGGTAGCCCAGTTTAGAGGTTGATAAAATTTTGTCTTAAAGAAAATAGCATTTGTGGGTCTGTCTGTAAACAAAATAAAATAAAATCTGTAGATACAAAATGTAAAAACTGTTACGGGGGTGGGAGAGCCCACAGGGGTAGAAAAGCTCCCGTAATCCCACTACCCGAAGATTAGTGCTTTAATAATTCACAATGTACTTTCAGAGATCTCCTCTTGCTACAATTACATCTTTAGAGAAGGAAAAATAAACAGCTAACGAATCCATTAGCAGATACTTGTGAGACAGGCAGGCTCAGAAGACCTTGACTATGAACGTCAGAGAGGCAGGCAGCTAATTCCCATTTGGGCAGGGGAGATTAGTTTATTCTGCTTAGCTCAAACTAGAACTAATGGCCTGAAGTGTTTCTCCATATTTGGACAAAGCCACCTGGCCGTTGGCCGGGGAACCGCTCTCCCTGCGTGGGCTGCAAACACAGACAAAGCTTTCGGCCTCTCCGGGTCTGCTCATCTGTTGCTGTTTGTCATTCGTCAAGTGGAGCAGGTGCAGGAACTCAATAGACACAACAAACAGGGCCACTGTGAGCCCAGCCCGTGCCAATCCGGGGGGTGGGGTTGGGGCTGCTCTCCCCCTTCTAACCAGGGTCCCCCACTTTAGGCGAGGACCACCCAATCGAGAGGGGCTGTGCTCTTTGTTGGCAGAACAGCCTCTGGGCTGCCTCTGGCCAGGAAGAACACGTGACTCAGGCGGGAAGATACTGTTGATGGTTCTCATGCTGTCTTAATTGTTGTGTTGTGGGGACTCTGGAGACTATCCCTCAGAGCACTGTGTCACCCCCACCTGAACTCCTGGGGGACAGTTTGCAGTAGCCTGCTGTTGGCGTCAGGGACAAGAAGGCTGTTCTGGTACCTTCTCAAAGCTTCAGAAGTCAGAGGAGATCCCTGGTCTCTGAGAAGGGCTTGGATGTTGGACGCAGTCACTTCTGGGAGGTAGAAGGGGAGATGGAAGTGTGAATTTATCTTCCCCATAAGTTGCTAACTCGCAGATCTTGACCAGCCCTGTCCAGCACTATATGACATGGCTCTGCAGAGATGGGCAAGGCCCCCAAGTCCAGAGAAGCAACAAACTCAATGTGCCAAAAAATGGACGCACAGGCCTGGTGGTGTCACTGAGTAACAGTAACACCACCACCCCGAATGTAGGCACGCACACATACATGTGCGTAGTAACACGAGTATACACACACACACACACACACACACACACACACACACACCTCTTTGCCCTCTCCTCCAGCAGTTCTGGGAAGCCATTTTGTCTTCCCCACACTGTCTTTCTGGTCCACAAGGCCATGGAACTTCTAGGGCTGTGGCTGGGGATCAAGCTTCACCAGATACCGAGTTTGAGGCCCTCACTAGCATGAACCCCAAAAGAGCCAACCAAAGGGCTGCCGCTCAAGGTGGGGCTGGGGTTGGATCAGAGGACTGGGTTGCTTCTGGATACACCTTCCCTGACAGGCCTGCTTCTCAAGTGGACAGTTGGGACTTAGGCCAAAGGATTAGCCAGGGTACTCCCTGCAAACCCAGAGTTGCTGAGTCATGGTGCTTCTATCCAGAGTGCTTTGCTTCAGTCACAGAGAAGAGAATGTGGAGTTCTTCCTCCCTCCCTCTCTCCCTCCTTCCTTCCCTCCTTCCCTTCCTCCCTTAGTCCCTCCCTTCCTTCCTTCCTTCCTTCCTCCCTCCCTCCCTCCTCTCTCTCTCTCTCTCTCTCTCTCTCTCTCTCTCTCTCTCTCTCTCTCTCTCTCTCTCTCTCTCTCTCTCTCTCTCTCTCTCTCTCTCTCGCTGGGTTCTCTCTATGTAACCAGGACTCGGTCTGTAAACCAGGCTGGCCTTGAGCTCATAGAGATCTGTCTGCCTCTGCTTCCCAGCGCTGGAATTAAAGGCATGTGCTTTCAGGTCTCACCACCTCTTTCCTTAATAGTCTCGAAACAATGGACACATCATTTCTACTCTTATTTTCATTGGCCAGAAGCTGTCATATGACCTCAACCAAATTGCAAGAGGCACTGGCAAGGCATAATGGTGTTTGGTGAACACTGTTTTGCCACATCTGACCATTGGGGTGGCTTTACTTTACTTTCAGGAAACGGTTCTAACAAAAATCCCTGCTCAGAGACGTACCGAGGGCCCGCACCTCAGTCAGAACCAGAGGTAGCTGCAATTGTGGAGTTCATCACAGGCCATGGGAACTTCAAAGCGCTGGTCTCCATCCACAGCTACTCTCAGATGGTCATGTATCCTTACGGCCACTCTCTGGAGCCTGTGCCAAACCACGAGGAGCTGGTAAGACTGACTGTTTAGAGTGTGGGAAAGCAGAAAGCTTCTCTCTAGGAAAGTCCTTCCCTGGTGCATGCCCAGGAGATTGAGGTTTTGACTCCCAACATGAAGGTCTGGACCAATGATAGGGAGACCCCATAATAGAACGAATCATTAGAGCTGTTCTCATG
The DNA here is from genome assembly GCF_903992535.2 of Arvicola amphibius. NCBI lineage: Eukaryota > Metazoa > Chordata > Mammalia > Rodentia > Cricetidae > Arvicola > Arvicola amphibius. The sequence continues at coordinate 177,708,847 of NC_052048.2, forward strand.
AGTGATCAAGTTCAAAGATGGAGGTATGGCACTGTCTACATGGTCAGCTTCCAGGGCTCCCAGACCCCCACTTCTCACCGGCTGCTGAGCATGCAGCGGTTGGGGAGCCTCGACCTCTTACTCTCTGCCTGTCATTTGCAGTTCAATCTTGCCAAGGATACAGTGAAAGCTCTGCATAAGGTGCACGGGACCGAGTACACTTTTGGCAGCATCAGCACCACTCTCTGTGAGTGAAGCCACACCTGCCTGGGGAGGGGCAGGTGCAGCAGTACCACTGACCTAGCCGGGCTGGGTGGATGCTGGTTTCCAGGCAGTTCTTTGTCTACAGCAGCAGATCCTGATAGCTGGCCTATTTCAAAGTCCCCCGAGGGGAAAGGTTCTCAGCCTTGTTGGCCTATTTCTGCAAGGGGGAAGATTGGTTGTGGGTGGGTGGGGTAGGGCCCAGGATGAGGTCTGAATCAGGAAGTCTGATGTGATCAGGTCCAGGTGGGCGGCAGCACCCCACTTTCCACCCAGGATTCCTCTATCCTGTGGTCACGCCTTCGTCTTCCCCGGGCACTTTTTTGCCCTTTTCCTTTTAGATACAGCCAGTGGGATCACGGTGGACTGGGCCTATGACAGCGGCATCAAGTATGCCTTCAGCTTCGAGCTCCGGGACACTGGACAATACGGTTTCCTGCTGCCGGCCTCACAGATCGTTCCCACAGCCCAGGAGACATGGATGGCCATTCGGACCATCATGAAACACGCCCTGAGACACCCCTATTAGCCACCGTACTCAGGCCAGAGCAATTGGAGTTCACCCTTCTCCCCGAGGTCTGGGATGCCTCCTGAACCCCAAGTTAAGCATCTCTCCCACACCCTTGTTGAATCCTTAGAAAATAGAAGCAAGTTTGAACAGCCTGTTGCCTCTAGTGTTGGCTGCCACCTCTTTGTGCTCAGTGTCGAGAAGGGACAATCTGCTTAGACATCCCTCAGGGCAACTTGACGTGTCCGGAACATTCCTCCACACCCTCCCCACACTGTCTTCAGGAAAATATGGGGCCTGAGCTCTGCTGTTTCTTCTCTTTGCTCCCCAACCCCAGGAACAAGCAAAATATATATTGTGCCAGCAGTTTTTGGCATTTTAATGAAATCCAGAGGGTGACCAGGCTTGATTTAAACAGGGAGAAGAAGGTCCTTGTCCTTTCTCCCACCCTCCTCTTAGACTGGGGATGGGGTGGAGGACATTTGAGGTGCTTCCTCAAAGGCTTGCACTGGCCCCATGTCTGAATGTGAACAAGTTCTTGGTTTGTGGCCATCAAGCAGTTACTCCAGGTTAGGTGTGTGCTGAGCAAGACTTTCTCAGGGAGAGGAGGAGGGCATCATTCTGAGATCCCAATGAGGTGGGCTCCCTGTCACCTACTATCGGGGAGCAAGGAAGAGAGCCTCCTGGTATGTCCTAGAAGCAAGAAATCAAATGAAGGCTGGCAATATTTGTGGAAGTCTGAGGTGGAAACTAGTTTGAGAGCAAGACTTTTGGTTGCAAAAGTCAGGCCCTATGCAAGCATGTGTGTGTGTGTGTGTGTGTGTGTGTGTGTGTGTGTGTAGATTCTGCAGGTAAGAGACAAGGCCAAAGCCAATGACTGTCTATCCTGTAACATGGCAGCATATTGGTCATTAGATGGACATGCAGGAAACCAGCTGGGACGTCCCAGGGAAGTCAGGGCATTTAACCCCTCAAGAAGCTGATTACCTGCAGAGGAAGAGCCAGCAGTGGAGGAGGACAGAACATTCTGGCTAAAATTTCCACAAGAAACTGAGGTGTTTTTCTTTTTAAAGTTGGAAGTGGTTTAATCAGGTTAGAATTTCCAACCCAAAGTTTTCTGTTAGTGGAAATATAGGGTCATGGGCTACATTCATATAAGCTGCAGATAAATAGAACGGGTTCTACTTCTGCACACTCAAGTGTGGTTATAGGTTTTATGCCCCTACACAAATATTTTCATTTTATCCTCATGGGTGGGTACATTACTGGTATCACTAAACTCATTTTTAAGTTAAAAAATTATTTTTGAAGCAGAATCTCACACTGTAGTCCAAGCTGATCCTGGAACTCATGGCAATCCTCCTGTCTCAGCCCCTTGTGAACTATTATACCTGACTCAATAAGCTCATTTTTAAGATAAGGGAAGCTGTTTCAGAGCATTTAAAGAGCATTACACAGTCACCCAGAACCTGGTTTGTGTAAATCTGAAACGTCTGGCATTATTTGTCCAATTGTGGAGGCTTGCATATCCTGAAGGTATTAGGATTTCATCTTGACAGTTAACCTGCATTTCCTGGGTAGGGCAGGAGGAGCTGGAGCAGCCTTGTCCTGGAGGCTGATAAGTTTTTAGTAATGCGGTGTCAAGTTCTTTCCGAGCGCCTACTACCTGGCCAAGCACAGCTCCCAGTGCATTATGCGATTCAATGCATGGCTTCCTCTTAGCTGTCTTAGGTGGAACTGCTGAGGACCTCATTTTTGAGGAGAAGGCTCAGACTCAGAGATAACAGCAGTTAAAGGGCACACACTACAGTGAAGCAGGGTGCAGCTGGCCCTCAGGTGCCACAAACCCTGAAGATGTCTCACTCTCAAGCTCCCTGGAGATGCTAGGAGCCTGTTGTCAAGACCTCCTGTGCAGAGAAGAGTCCCACAGAAACTGAGTGATGTTAATGGCTAGAGGTGATCTTTTATAATGTTTTTTTTGTTTGTTTTTTGGGACACTATGTAGACTAGGTTGGTCTAGAACTTACAGAGATCCCCCTGCTTCTGTCTCTGGGCTTGTATGAATGGGGCCTATAATGGCCTCATTCTCAAAACCAAACCAAACCAATCAACCAAAACAACAATGACAACAACAACCAAACCAAACAACAATAACCAAAAAAACGATGATTTCAAAACCCCACCCAGGTCAGATGACCTGTTCTCCATCTCAGCCCCTTCCAGGTCTCCCACTAGAGATCCTGCCATGTGCTGCTTCTCCTCTCTGGAACGTTCTTTTGCCCACTCTTCCCCTTTAACATTTCCTTATAAGCCTTAGCCCTAGGACTATCCATTGGCCATAGATCATTGTCTCCCATAATCTTCCTTTCCAAGACCTCATTTATCTCCTTTGAAGCACTGATCATTAGCAACTAATTGATTTTGTTTCCTTGTTCATCTTGGCTGGTCTCTGAGACCCTAAGGCAGGCCCTGCGTCTGGGTTGTTTGCTCTCCCTTAGCTCTTGGCAGCACCAGGCATATGTAAGGCATTGAGATTTGTGGAAGCGTCTCTCCTCCTCACTTCCCTCCATGTTGCTATATGTGACCATGTGACTGAACTTACCTCACTATGGCTGAAACGGGTGGGGTTCATCCAACAGGGGCAGTCCCGGCTGTCTCAGGGACTGTTTTTGTTTATTTGTTTGTTTGAGACAGGGTTTCTCTCTACGTAACTATAGATAACTGTCCTGAAACTCCCTTTGTAGACCAGGCTGGCCTTGAACTCACAGAGATCCACCTGCATCTGAGAGCTTGGATTAAAGGTGTGTGCCGCCAACCACCTGATCAGTGATTGGTTTTGATGCACTGGGAACCCAAACCCTTCTAATCTGTCTTGTCATTGGAGACACAGAGACCTGTATCGTAACAGTGGGGACAGAGCCACCAGCGGTTTCATCATTGAGTAAGCATCATAGTGTGTTTACATAGCTATAGATGCTTTCACCCACTGCACACCCAGGTTTCACGGTATGTGCATACGGCAGGGCCTATCCTCTCTATCCACAATGAAGAAAAATGAGATTAAGCACATCATCAAGAGACATGACAAGAAAGAGATGTTAACTTGGGATGTGGTTCAGTGATGGAGTTTGCTTGATGTGTTTAAGGCCCCAGGTTCGATCTCCAGCATTTTCAGAAATAATACTCCCCAAACCACAGGTTGTCTCTGGAGTAACCTGTCTGCTATACTCTAGTTTTTTTTTTTTAATTAAGAAACAGGACTGTATTAACTCCCTTTGTTGCCATGATAAAATATCACAACTAAAGCCAACTTACAGAAGAGTATCTGAGCTCACGGCTCCAGAGGAAGAGTCCAGAATGGAGGTAAGGCCTAACAGCAGGAGGCTGGAGCAGGAAGCTGACCAGTCATATCGTCAACTACAACATAAACAAGAGAGAAAGAATTGGAAGTGGGGGGAGGTTCTTCAAGTCCACCCCCAGCAATGAAGGTCCCCCTGCAAGGCTCCATCTCCCAAAGGCCCCACAGCCTTCCTAAACTGTCACCAACGAGGTGACCACATGTTCACGTAGATGAGCCTGTGGAGGACATTTCTTGTTCAAACCACCACAAGTACATTCTAAAACGACAATAAAAAAACATAGGCTGGTACACAGAGAACCCAGGAACACAGGTGTTTCCTCAAGTGCCATGTGGCGTGTGTAACAGTCTGCACGGCATTTTGGTACGCCTGGGAGCAAAAGAGGTTTGAGTATGCCGACGTCCCCACAATCGCACGGGCGATGTGCTTGCATTCCAGACTTTATGGTGGCTACAGTGATATTAGATGACTGGAAATTTTCAGCTAACCCAGATCTGAATTTCAGGCCAGAAGAGCAGGGGGTAAAAGTGTGAGCTACTGCATGGGGGTACTCTGTGGGCTCAAAGTCCTATCTCACGGCTTGGAGCAGCGCCATGTGGCGCCGCCCAGCTTACAACGGGAGGCTGGGAACTTGCTCCGCAGCTGGTCACATCACTGCTTCAAATAAAAGCAGAGCTCTGATAAGGAGGAAGGAAGGACGGATATTGGAAAAGACACCCAATGGAATCTGTGACAGCATCTATGGGGGAAGGGAGCGTGGGAAGGGCCTCAGAACCAACTTCTTGTTCTAGTTAACTGAAAAGCCCTAGAAGTTCCCAGATGTTCTAACCTATCCCCTTCATCCTGGGGCTTCATAAAGACTTCCCGAAGACGGAAGCTTCTGCATCATGAGGTTTGCACAAGGGTCGCATGACCCTCATGGCTGAGAGACTGCTAACTCCAGGAGGTGGTGTGGTCTCAGCTGGTGGTGGCTTCGCCTAGGACTGAGGTCCCACCAGGATCAGGGAGGTAATGGCCAGGGCTTAAGAGCATTGACCAAGAGCTTAAGACTCAGATGCTATGGGGCTAGAAAATTCTCTCAAGATTTCTCTTTTTCCTAAACCTGAAATGTCCCCCTCCCGTTTTCTTGACTATGTAAAGCTAAACAGAACCTTGGTTTTTCTACATCTTTTCCTCCATTTCTTCCTTTTTCCAACAGGCTATTCCTTTTAGGTATGTTTTTCTCGTCCTTTTCACCCATAAAATTTATGAGCATTTATTTAAGAGTGAAAAAAATTGAAAAAACTGAAGGAGAAAGAACGATTATATATATGGAAAACCATAAGAACCACAGTGAATGTGCACAGTTATTGCTTTCTTAAGAAAACAAACCAGCCCTCCAGTTTGGAATGTGAGCTGTTCGTGTGAGGCCGGCCAGCGGCAGAGGCCCAGGCTGAAGGGCCAATGCCCCCTATTCAGGAGCACTGCCAGGTGCTGTTTCCATTCCCAGCCTCTTCCTCTCCCCTCTGACCATTCCAGAGAGACAGGAATGCAGAGAACATGACTACAGAAAAAAAAGCTAAGATTTCAAATACTCCTTTAGAAAAGCAGGAAGGCTGGGGCCATCAGAAGGGGCAGGCGTGAGAGTCCAGGGAACACTGGGCCTTGAAGTGCTTCTGAGCCGGCCTGGAGGGGCCATCGAGAAAAACCAGGGGGTCTGTGCAGAACAGGAAGAGAGGCACGCCGCAGGCAGGCCAGACCGCATGGAGCCATGGAACGCCTTACCATTGTCTGAAAAATTGTCCCAAATACTCTGAGTCTGAGAACCAGAAGGCAGACAGCTGTACATCAGTGTCCATTCCCCATTTTCCCAGTAGAACTTTCTCTGCCATCACGCCACTTCTGATCCCAGCGTGGTCCCAGGATTGTTGGAACAAGGGTTGAGGCGGTGCCTGTAAAATGTTCCCAGGTGACATCCATTTCCTAGACTACAACTATGATGAGTTCTGCCACCAACTGTCCCTGTTTTCCATGGGTCCCTGGTTAGTGCCACACTGCCAGCCTCTTTTTTCCTTGCCTTCCCACACCCATAAACTGACAGAAATTGGGCCAGGCCTGCCCCATCTTCAGCATGAGAGACAGGCTAATAGTAAACAACGCAAACCTACTTAGCCTTCCAAAGTGAGGATTAGCCACAGCCCTTAGAAATAATGGCATAGCCTCAAAACCCTTGGGTTGGGCCAGCATCTTGCTAGCTTTTCGCCCTGATCTGCAATTGGCCTTCTGTTTTTACCAAGCATAGCATAGCTAAACTCTGTGGTTCTCATCCTTTTCCCGACCCCCTAGCCCACCTCCCTCAACTTCCTGAAGCAGAGGGAAGACCACAGGGGAAATGTTCATAAAACTGGACTTGGGATGCAAACGGGAAATAGACTATAGAAAACAGGAAAGCCGGATGTGGTGTTGACGTTCGAGTCCTTCGTGAGGAAACACAGTACATCTGCTCTCTCTGAGCTTCTGATGTTGGGGACAGGAGTCCCTGACCCTCCTTTAGGCTTAGTAGAAGCACTCTGTCGCCCCAACTTTTCATGGGAGTGCACCCCTACCTATTTCTTTGTCACAAGCAAAAATTTGGGCTTTGATGTGACATTCCCTAAAGACCCTTGACTATGGAAGGTCTCCCTTCAGAGGGCCCTTACTCCAGACGTAAAGGTCTGTCCTCACTCACGGAAACACATGCCACTAGCCATGGTACAGGGACAGCTTGGTAACACGCGGGCTTCATGGAGCAGTTTAAGGCAAAACTGAAGCAGGGTGTGGATTGGACCTTATCCCAAACTCCCACACAAGATCAAGCCTGATGGCTTTGCCACACCAAAACCTTAACAAAATGAGTGGTCTCAACATACACTGCCCTGGCCACCCCATTGCCAGGAGATACCCTCAGTGACTTCTGACTGCCCCACGGTCCTGACAGAGTTCTCTTCACCATTCCTAAGCATGTTTCCATGGCTTGATTTTATAGTGAAAAGGAAATCCAAGAGTCCTGGAGTTGTTACCTGTCCTAACTAGAGGGCCCACAGAGATCATCATGGTCATCCACTCAGTGGGCACACTCTCCCATGTCATTTTTTTTTTTCTCTTCTGAAGTTAGAGAACTCCTTTGAAGTATCTTTTATTTTGGTCACAGGTAGCCGAAAAGCAACTTAAATCTTGAATGGGAAAAAAAATGGAATTAGTTGGCCCTCCCTGGAACTAGACCCAGCTGAGCTGCGACTTTTGAGGGAGGAAAAAGAATATAAACAGATTAAAAATAATGACCAAAGATGTGCCCTAATGAACAGCACCTGAGATGATACTCTGCTTCCGCAGGCACAAACATACAACCAAACCAAACCCAGCAATGTGCCCATTATGAGTGCGGCTGTTGAGGCAGGATGGGTTTGCATTTTGTTTGTGTCTGTACGCGGTCTTCACCTGTCTGTCACAAGTCATAAGACACAGGCTGGAAAATAACTTAATTACACAAAATATCACCACCTAGAAACTTTACCAACTTAAATCAGGAACATCTGGCCTCATGGGTATTTTTTTTTTTTTTTTTTTTTTTTTTTTTTTTTTTTTTTTGGTTTTTCGAGACAGGGTTTCCCTGTAGTTTCTAGAGCCTGTCCTGGAATTAGCTCTTGTAGACCAGGCTGGCCTCGAACTCAGAGATCATGGGTATTTCAAAGCTATCAGAAAAAAAAAAAAAACCAAAAACAAACCAACAAAAATGAGATTATGAACTATCAAACACAACAATGAACGATACAACCCCTTCACCTGGGTCATACATAAAGGCGGGCACCAAATACTGGGTGGGGTGGGGTGGTACTCACGGCCATTACCTGATCATCACGTACATGCGTTGTGGTATGGGCAGGGAACAAACTATTGAGTCTCTTTCTGGATTTCCTGTTCAACACGATCTCCTTGCTTGACACGGCCAACCTCCATTTCATCATCTGGACTCCGAAAGCTTAGAGGCTAGCTCAGGACCTTGATGCAGCTCAGCGCTTGGCAGCCCTTTGCCTGCACAGCTCTGTAACGGTGTTAGCTACCTCAATATCTTATCTCCCCACCTGCATCCGATCCTGCCTGTGCTAAACCCCTCTGCACCCAGAAGCCCTTTAACTCTTTGGGGGAGTCTCCCCAGTATCGTGTGAAATGTCATGTGTGATCACAGCGCTAATATCAGCAATCAGGAAGACTCTGTGTTTGCCAATGGCCATGAATAGCAAGTGAAATCCATAGTAGGTGTATGGAAGCCAATGATACAACCTGGGCATTTATCGCTATCCAATAAATCCTAATCCTGTGGAAAAACGCAAATGTGTCTGTCCTTGTCTGTGATGGAGTGTGCTAACAATGAGGTATCTGGGGCTGTGGGAAGCCGGACGAGCGGTCCCAGCTGGGAGACTTCAGGCCCAGCTGACCCTCACGGTCAAGGGTGGAAGCCTAGCTTATCACTCCCTCCACCTGCCTCGTTCCCTGCCACTTTATCAGGAAGAGCGAGTAGGCGGCACGGTTTGGAACTCCCACTTCTCCCTCCCCGTGGGACTGGGTCCAGGTGTGAGGGACAGTCTGCAGGGACCTCTGTCAGCGTTTAAAAGGCCTCTGACCTCAGGCCGGGCCTCAGCCGGCCCGACCTTTTCAACATGCGGAGGCTACTGATTTTGAGTGTGCTGCTGGAGGCAGTCTTTGGCACTGAGATCTTTGTGGGGTAGGGATGTGGGGAGAGAAGGGTGTCCTGAAAGAGCTCCCTGAGTCGGTGTCTGCAAGGGGCAGACAGACACACAGCCAGAGCAGACAGACTGACAGCACCCTGGGTCTGAAACCTGATGGGGAGGGCAGGACTCGGAAGAGCCCAGCTTCTTCTGGGTCCTGAAAGAAGTTGAGCCCTGAGAAGGAATTTTTAGGGGGAAGAGGTCTGGTTGGGAAACCAGTCTAAATTGTGATGGGTCCAGCACAGACGTCCAGCAGCTTCCAAAGACAGGGAGAAAAGACGCGAGGAAGTTCTGGTCTCCCATTGCTCAGAACCCCCTTTGTGTTGGGGTACCTCCAGTTCTCAGGGCCCCTTCTGCTCTGCCCAGGCACCAGGTTCTCCGAATCTCTGCAGCTGATGAAGCCCAGGTGCAGAAAGTGAAGGAGCTGGAGAGCTTGGAGCACTTGCAGGTTAGAGATGCAGTGCGGGGCTCCCTGGGGGACCCACAGGAGCACCTCAGGTCCCCACTGCTTCTTATGTCCGTCTAGCCTCCCAGTAAAGGGCCATGAGATGGGTCTGTTGAGAAACGACTTCAGAGCCCAGATCCAGACCTTGGTGCCCTTGAGAATCTGATGTCATTCCAAGGCCCCTTTCCCACTTCCTCTGTCTGCTTTGTTCCTCAGAGCCTCTCCATTCTGACCATTTCCTGACCACACTGCCCTTTGTCCAGTTCATAAGCTTCCCCATTCTTTTTCTGCTCCCAATGCCCATGCGTCACCCCCAGCTATGTGGAGAGCCAGTGTCAACATTCCTTCTCCAGCTCTCCCACTCTACGGCCCTGGTTGGTACCGCTAGCCCACTCTAACAGTACTGGCTCCTGTCCTTCCTAGTTGGACTTCTGGCGGGACCCTGCCCGGCCTGGACTCCCCATCGATGTCCGAGTGCCCTTCCCCAGCATCCAGTCTGTCAAAGTCTTCTTGGAATCTCATGATATTAGCTATGAAATCATGATTGAAGATATTCAGTCACTGCTGGATGAGGAACAGAAGCAGATGTCTGCCTTCCGGGCCAGGGCCCTGACTACCGATACCTTCAACTACGCCACCTATCACACACTGGATGAGGTGAAGACCGCCCTGGACAATTCTATCCATAGCTCCACACTTTTCTTCATGGTTGGCAGAACGCAGGCCAGGGTCAAGGCTGGTCTGCTGTGGGTAACCCCTAGTGTTTCTGTGTGGCCACTGTGGTCAGCTGCGACAACACAGCATGATGGGGCTGCTGAGGGAGGCACCTGGATTCCCAGAAGCCATTAAGTCCCTCTGTCTCTCCTTTTCTTCTTCCCCATCTCAGATCTATGAATTCATGGACCAGCTGGTGGCAGAGAACTCACAGCTTGTAAGCAAGATCCAGATTGGCAACACTTTTGAAGGCCGCCCCATTTATGTCCTGAAGGTAAGAGAAGCCCCCGTGTAGACAAGGGCACACATGTAAAACCGCTCTCTCTCGCACACACACACACACACACACACACACACACACACACACACCCGTGAACCTCCATATAAGGATACAGATCAAGTCTCCTAGACGTGTAATGGAATGTTGCTCTACACAATCCCTGTGCAGACACTTGGGAAGGTCTGAGCATCCATGCCGGCCTAGGTGGTCATGCACATAGACAAAGTTTGAGGTCACCCGAGTGTTACCAATCAAGTGTTGCCATATAAGAAGTATTGTGGCATCTGGGCAGATAAAGTGTTTTCCTGGTGACCTTCCATAGTGCACTGTCGGAGCATCGGGATAGGGTCAGGGCTTGGAAGTCAGGAACCCAAGCTCTGTAGGGTCGCTGTCTGGCCCCTGACCCCATAAATCCATAATGGATGGTCTCCAAGGCAGCCTCCCTCGACGTTAGGTATATAGAGAGCTAGTGGCTTCGGGTCCAGGCGGGTTCCTTTGCAGGGGATGAACTGAGACCTGAATGGAAAGTTGCCCTTTGCCCATTTCCCTGCCTCCTCTTCAGTTCAGCACTGGAGGAACCGATCGCCCAGCCGTCTGGATTGACACCGGCATCCACTCCCGGGAATGGGTCACCCAGGCTAGTGGGGTCTGGTTTGCCAAAAAGGTAAATCTGGGAGGATGAGGCTCTTGCTTGCTGGGGAACTGGTGTTCGCAGACCATAGGAGACTGCACCTCAGAAGCAATGACCATAAAGGGAGGCCAGGGGATGTGTCCATTGTACCAACATGGCTGACGCTCTACCTTCTCCTCCTCCACCCCCCAGATCACTACAGACTATGAAAAAGACCCAACCCTCAAGGCCATTCTTGAGAAGCTGGACATCTTCCTGGAGATTGTCACCAACCCTGATGGTTTTGTATATACCCACAAAACGGTACACACCACCTCTTGTTCCATAGGACAATAGGATGTACATTTGAGCCCCATGAGTAGACACCCCCTCACCCCAGTGGAGGAAGGGCAATCAGGCTTGCCCTCATGGAACTGGAACTTTCAGCCTAGGGCATGACTGTCATCTTAGATTGATGATTCTTTGTTGTTGGGGATTATCTGTGCATGGCAGGTATTGAATAGCCTCTTCACTTACCCAATAGATTCCACTACAGAGAATCTGACTCTCCTTCAGTCAGAGCAACACAGAACACTGCTCGACACTGTAAAATGTATGGGGAAGCCAATGCTCTCCTCGGTTGAGACCCTTACCCCAGCACTGATCCCGATTTCCACAGCAGCTTTTATTCTGTGGCAGATGTCACAGCTAGCGTTGTAGCAGCGCTGACCCCTGGCTCATCCTCTTTCCTTCCTCAGAACCGCATGTGGCGCAAGACTCGATCACGCACACCGGGCTCCCTCTGCGTTGGGGCAGACCCCAACAGGAACTGGGATGCTGGCTTTGGGTGTAAGACTTCTGTGGGGCAGGGAATGGGACAGACATGGCTTCTTGTGCTCCTTTTTCTGGTTGGTTCCCTACTTCCTCCTTGACCCAGCAGTGAAGAAGTGTGTGGGCTCTTAGCTTTGCTGAGGGTTCTTTGGGTTGGAGGTGGTACTCAGGGACTTGGGCCCTTGTTTGTAGGAAGAAAGTTCCTTCTAGATCGAATTTGGATCTGAGAGCTTCTCTTGGAGAAGAGAACTTAGTATCAGCTCTTGCTCTCCTTGGCCATGCCCCTGTATAAACTGGTTTCTGCTTTCCCCAACCTGGGTAGTAAAGGAGGTGGGGCTCCAGACGATGTGATGGCTGGTTGTTCCTCAAGCCAGGGGGGTGGTTCCTGCACCTCACTTCAACATAACCCCATGAAATGTACCGGAAGCCATGGACGTTGCGGAAGCCTCACTACTTGGTTCTGAAGCTGTGTCCTCTGCTTTCCCACAGTGTCCGGAGCTAGTAGCAACCCCTGCTCGGACACTTACCACGGCAAGTTCGCCAACTCTGAAGTAGAGGTCAAGTCCATCGTGGACTTTGTGACGAACCATAAAAAAATCAAGGCCTTCATCTCCATCCACAGCTACTCCCAGCTCCTTCTCTATCCTTATGGCTACAAATCGGAAGCAGCAACCGACAAGAAGGAGCTGGTGGGTGGTGACCCCGATTGCCTTTTGTTCGGGCTCCTTCTGTGTCCCCACTTTTAGGAACCTGGGTTTCACCCCTCAGAGTGATGAAGGGATAAGGGCCTACCAATGTATCCAGTGCCCCCCTTTCCCCACAGTCTCCTGATGATTTGGGACGTCTGGCAGCATGATTTGTGTTGACAGGCAAAGTAGACCTGCTTCATTTGCTGGGAAACAGAAGCACGGTGTGGTTGAGTCACTTCTGTCGCATGACAGAGCAAGAGGCAAGGCTAGACCCTGGATCTGTGGACTCCACCTGGAGCTGTGGTGTGACTGGAGTGCCAGGCAGCCATCCTGTGGAGACAGAGGGATCATGCTGCTGTCATATTCTAGGACTGACCCAAAGGGCAGGCTCCATGTCCTCTGTCAGGGGCCTGATTATGCTGGTGGCCATTCCTGGGTCACCCTGACAGTACTTGGGCTAGCCCGGCCCTGACTGGCCCTGCTGGATCTTTTTTCCAGGATGAGCTAGCTAAGTCTGCCGTGACAGCCTTGACCTCTCTGTATGGGACCAAGTACAAGTATGGCAGCATCATTGATACAATCTGTAAGTTACTGGTGGCTCCTCTTGCCTAGGGTGCTCAGATCTGGGAGTTGCTGGCTGAACCCTTCCGGAGGGTGGGCAGTGCTGTCTCTTGCTATGAACCCCTTCTTTCTGACACCATTTAGGAGGCTCCTCTGAGCACATTGTCCTCTTATCTCGAGGTTACATCTGGATCCCTGCAAGGATGAGGTGGAAACTCTGATGGGATTTATAGGCCACCATAAAATTCACTTTAAGAAACCCCTTTCCACCCCTTCCTTCCACGATACATGAGGTGTCCCTGGGAGGGTCGTTGCTACAGGCATGGGAATACAGTCAGCGTGTTTACTCAGCACCTGCTCTGCCCCAGGCCTTGCCTGAGTAATTGGAGTATGGCTGTGAATAAGGGGAGCAAACACGTTCTAGGCAGGAAGACTGGCCCTGTGCTTAGAAGCCACAGTGGATTTGGTGAGAGTGTGAGCAGTCCCGGGGCATCAGGAGTACTAGGGTAGAGGCCGAATACCAGGGTAAGAGGCAGACTTGTAGACAGAGAGGAATTTGGGCTGGTGGCGAAGGAAATGAAGAGAAGCCAGGAGAGGCCATCTGTCTAGGTAATAGGCCTCCAGGCAGAAGAGCTTTCTAGAGTAAAGGCTGTGCTGTGTGCTGTGGTGTGGAGCATTTGGGGAATTTTGTGCATCAAAATTTTTGCCTGGCAAGCAAAGCGGGACCCAGGTGCCAAGGTGAGAGAGTTGCACACCGGCTCCACCCGCTCCGCATGCGCTCTCGCTAGGGGGCCCAGGTCTTAGGTGGGGAGTGGGCCGCAATCTTACCCAAAGCAGAACTTGTTTGGGATCTCAGGCTTTCTTGGAGATGGTTTCTAATCTGCGTCCAACGATTTTGCGGCATTTAGTGTCCTGCGGTGAAATTCTGATTTGCAGCCCGCCTCCCTTTCCCACTGCCCAGTTCAACAAAAGCAGTTTTGTTAGCCAGTGTATACTGCAAACCTGGGAGATTCCCTGCAGAAGACAGACAGACAGGAGGCTTTGCACTTTCCTCTGCAGGCCAGAGTCCCTGGAGGTCAATTCCTGGTCACCCAAGCATGGGGCTCTGGCATATTTAGAGGTGTCACTGAGGTGACTGTTGGGTGGAGATAGTTTTCAGATAGGCTTTTGCGATGACACAGACTTTTGGCAGCCCCCCCAGTGAACAGACAACCCCTGCTGGATGTCGGTCTCTTGGGTTTAGACCCAGCAGGGGTTTCCTGGAAGCCTCACTGTGTGTCAGTTACAGCCCCCAGAAGACACAGACTCTATTTGGCATCACAAAAGGCCTGGACTTTGGGTGCTAACCCAGTCCACGTAGATATCTGTAAGGCTGATCAACCCTGACACTGGTCCTTGTCTTTGTTCCTGCCCCAGATCAAGCCAGTGGAAACACTATCGACTGGACCTACAGCCAGGGCATCAAGTATTCTTTCACTTTTGAGCTGCGGGACACTGGGCTCAGAGGCTTCTTGCTGCCTGCCTCCCAAATCATCCCCACAGCTGAGGAGACGTGGCTGGCCCTTCTGACCATCATGGATCACACCTCGAAAAACCTCAACTAAAGCAGCCCTTTACTCCCAGCCTCTCCTCTCTCCCTAGCCCCATCCGGACAACCCAATAAAGTGGATTGTACAAGAAAAAGAACCTTGCAGTCTGGAATGCACAAGGAGGGCTCGCTTTTTTAGCTGAGGCAAAAGTGATTTAGTTCCTGCCATTCTCCAGGGAAATGTTGTGGGTGGATGAACTGGATGACCCCTAAATTCTCCTGCATTCCAGGGTCCCATGAAGTTGCATTCAAGAGGCAGTGGGGTGGTCTGTTCCTAGCATAGTACAGGCAACAACCCCAGTTGCTAACCAAATGCCTGGCACCCCATGGTGAAGAGGAATTTAGCATGTGTAGCTGATGGTAGCCATTCATCTTCAAAAGCAGTAGCCCAAAGTATGGAATAGTCTTGGTGGCCACAGCTGTCCAAAGGTGATGTTGCAGGTGAGTCAAACAGATTACTAGAAGCAAAATGTAGACCTCTCACTACGGAATTACATTGGAAGAAAACATTGAGGAGAAATGAAATCATTTACTGAAGATAAAGATTGAATGCCCAGCCAAGGACACTTATCAACTGCTGTGTACTGGGGACACTTTGCCTGGAAGGATGGAAGCAGCTGACATTTTGTTTGCCAAATCCTCCATGAGGTCCCCAGTGTGCCACCTCTGCTGCCTCTTGTTTCTGTCCCCCACCTGCCCATTTTCCTGTCCTACCCCTTTCCAAAAAGCTGACCTCCCTTGGCATGGAGACCCTCGGGCCTGCAACAGCACATTTACCGGCTGGTGTCACAATACAGGGACTTACCCACCTTCTGTAAAGCAAGAATTGACCTTGGTTTCCCCTGTATACCTTAGTGTGAATGTGAGCTGGGGACACTGATACCAAAGGATGCAGGTAGATAGGCTGGGGCGAGACTGGGGTCTTGTTCCTCTTCCTGTCACTTAGATTTCAAGATGCTTCTAGCACCAGAGTCAAGTCTTGCCTTTTCCATAGAAAATGGCTTGCAGGTCAAAAAGCCTTTTATCTTAGAGTTCTATTTTAATAGTTTTTTTTCCTACCAAATATTCTAAAAATTAGAACGAAGCTGATTACACATAAATGTCTGCGTACTAAGACTGGGAGACAAGGTGACAAGGTCTTCCCAGCTGGGCACGGTGGTACAGTCCTGCAATTCCAGCACAAGGGAGGCAGACGCAGGGGGATTTGAGTTTGGACCAAGCCTCAGGCTACTTAGAAAGACCCTGTCTCAAACAATAATAAAAAGGTATTTTAGACTGAAGATCTGGTACGACTCCTTTATCTTTTGAAAAGTATTTCCCTTTCAGCCATGACAAGACTGTAGAAGAGCCGAGGCTGTACTGTAACAGAGGGTTTGGCCAACTAGGAAGTTGGTCACCAGCTTAATAAAGACTAGTTAAACGTAATATTAGATTAGGATGATGACTTATTTTACAAATAACTCCTTAATTTAAAATAAACTGTGCCCTCCCTGCTAGTAAGGGGCTTTCTATCTCCAACATCCACAGAGTTTAGAATACAGGTACCTAGTAATTGTTCAGAGAGCTCTTACTTTTATTGAGGGAGGGAAGGAGGGAGGGAGAGAGGGAGAGAGAGAGGGAGGGAAGAAGAGAAGGAGAGAGAGAGGACGAGGAGGAGGAGGAGGAGGAGGAGGGACAGACAGACAAATACTGACTCTCTGTGTAGCCCTGGCTGTCCTAGAACTTGCTTTGTAGACCAGGGTGGCCTCGAACTCACAGAGATGCGCCTGTCTCTGCTTCCTGAGTGCTTGGACTAAAGGCGTGCACCACCATCTCCCGGCAAGCTATAGCACCACCATCTCTAGGCAAGCTATGGCACTTATTAACACTTAAAGACATTCAGATGTGAGAAGAGCTTCATGCTATTCACTGAGTTACAAATTCATAGGTACAAATTATATAAACTTATAAACCTAGAGCAATTTTAGAAACTAGTACACTTTAAATGAAGATAAGTATTAATAACCTTGAGGGCATAAAGGTAAATAAAAAAGACGGAAGGAAAAGAACTAACATTTCAAAAGACAAGCAGCTATCTCCTCAAAGAAGAGATAAAAAAAGCCAATAAAACATGAAAGATACTGATCCTCAGTGAATTCTTGTATATTAAAGGAAAACATATTTCTTTCATCAGAGAGCTGGACAACAAAAGACTGGCCACGCAGCGCTATCAAGGGCATGAGGAAATAAATGCAGCCCTGAAGCTGCTGGGAGGAGGAGAACTGTCTGTGCATTTGGCAATTTGACTTTTAGAATTAAATATAGTACCTCTTTGATGGGGCAAATCCATTTGAAGGAATTTATGAAAATATTTGGACTGTATCGCAAGATTGGAACAGCAAAGGAGCCAAGTGCGTCAAAAGGAGCCTTCATAAGGATCAGTGTTGGTACGAGGGTGCCATAGCCACACGGCAGGATGTCATGAGACCACACAGGTCTGTGTTCACCTGGAGACACTGTTCACCGGGCATTAAGGGGAAGAGGTTGGCTACAAGATGGAAATGTTTAAAACTGGATCGTGCTGATGGTTGAACAGTTCTGTAAATTTACTAAAATGGTTGCATTCTTCAAAGAGCTGAGTTGCAGGGTATATGATTTATATATCAATAGTTGTTTCTGTACAAAGTTAGCTACAAAATAGTATGTTAGAAATATCATTTTGTCTAAAACACACACACACACACATGGAGGACACACCCCCATAACAACTGTGGTGCCCTGGGTAGAGGTGGTGGTTCTTCTCTATACTTTCCAATTTCCTGCAATGGGCTTTTGCAGTTAGGGGCGGAGAGGGCTATCTGAAGCACACCAGGTGAGAAACCTCTGTGTGAAGTTACTTAACGCCAACTTAACAACATCAAACATCGGAATGGCCACCTTAGTCTTTGCTCGGTTCTTTTTAGATAAGTTGTCTAAACTCCAACCCTCTGGGCCAGCAGCATCACATTTCACTAACTTTCCCTGGTTTATATTTAGATTTATATTCTGGATACCTGTGTTACAAACAAGGCTGGGACTATACAGGTTCCCAGTTGGGACATATTTTAAGTCCTCCGCTGTAGCTCTGGCCGAGACTCCCAAAAGCCCTTTCTGCTCACATTTAGTTCCCATTGCAATCTTGGGATTGTATTATGTTAATGTCAAGTCTCCAGGGCCCCTCTTAGGGCTTTATTTCAAGTGAACTCATTTCATGTCTCTCTTAGGCCATTACAGGTGGTTCTCAGTGAAGCCCAGGGGCCATTGCTTCTTCAGGAGAACTCTTCAGGTAGTCTCTTGAATTAACACTTAGATAGGGGTATTTAGTTTTCTGGCTTTGGCCTGAAGCTAAAGTGTTATTGACTACAGTCCAGAAATGACTTCACCTACCCCTCCCCAGTGCAGTTATCCATCACCTGGCAACAGTTCTGCAGGGGCAGGAGGGACTGGGCGGATTGGAAGGTACTCAGGGGCTCCCACTTGGAGGGCTAGGGAAACAGCATTTTGTGAACATGCTAAGCCCCAGATGTTGCCTGGAGGAACTTGAGATGAACAGCCACAGTGTTTGCAATGTCCGGGCCAAGAAGAGCTCTGGGAAAAGCACGGAACATCATCAAACCTGAGAACCCGTCAAAGGGTAATGAATTCTTCCCTGAAGCTTTCAGGATCCGCATTCATTTGGCAACTCAAACTGTGAGCATCATCTAAAATCCCCAGAGATGGAGACAGCCAAGTGTTTATTGCCAAAGTAAAAGGAGAAAATTAAAAGTCCCCTCTTAGGCACAGCCACGCTGCCAGCTGCAGCTAGAGAAGAACACGGTGAAGTCAGGCTTCTGCTGACTCGGCTGCAGCAAGGAGCTGTGCCTCTGTTTCCCCATCAAACACAGGCCTGGGGCCATTGGCCAGTTCTTGAAACCTGTGTCAGCCTAACCCAGAAATATTATCAAAGAAGGCGGGATCAGACGCCAATCATATCAGCATGCTTTATCATGGGAACAGTTCAGTCTGTGAGGGGCATAGCCTATGTTCCCCTTCTACAGTTGGTTCAAGTTTTGTAAGTCTCATTCCGTAAGAGAAAGCTCATCACATGTCTGTGAGCAAACAAACAAGCAAACAAAAAAACCTCCAAAGACGCTGTTGTCGGAGACAGGACTCCTGACAGGGGCAGTGGAGACGAGAAAATGCTCCCGGGAGCCACTATTACATGAGCTCCATTGAGTCTTGCATAGGTGGAAGGCAGTTTTCAGAACAAGGGCACTGATGAAGGGGAAGAGCAGCCAAAAGCCGAGTAGAAGGTACATTTCCATGGGTAAAGCGAGGAATCACCCAGGAAGAAAGAGCACGGCTGAGTCTGTCCTGAGAAGCCAAAGCGAGAACCCACAGATTTTGCTTGGGAGCTGCGACTCTTGCGTCGGGTCCCAGCTTCTCATCCAGTCCGTATTACAGTGTTAGTTGTCCAACCCCCGTCTCCTCTTCTGACAGTGGGGGTGCCACCGCACGGGACTGCTGGGAACACAGAACACGTCAAAACATACCAGAGAGACCCATGCGTGCTGCCTTACATAGAACAGCTGGCATTATCTGGAATTTCCCAGTTTTGAAACACACGGGAAAAGAACCCTTAGATGGAGGCAGTGAGGGTACCTGTAACGAATTGTGAAGGTTACTAAAGGAACAGTGAAAACAGGCAAAAATAGGCAAAATAGCTCACAGGCCGGCTCTCTGAGTACCTTCTGGAGAGGGGAGAAAAGCCATGGCTGCAAATGCCTGGAGAAGAGGAAGCTGCACAGGAGCCAAGAGATAATGAGCTCTCTGGGTCTCCAGAAGAGCAGAATGGCCACCACGCCCCAACCAGGCACAGTCCTGATAGTTTATTTACCTATGACTATTTACTTAAGGACCACTGCCACAGAGTCGGTGAACCAGACCCCGGGAGAGCTTCTTGTCTAAATTTCAAAGGGAAGTCATGTTGATTTTCTTGTAAGAATGTGGTCCAGCCGTCAATGGCCCCTAAGCAAGTGACCTCTGTCTGTGAGAGTCAGGACGCTGTACAGGTGAAGGGACTTGGGCTTCTACATCAGCTCCAGAATGAGGCCATGAGGGGACCAGTGGAACACATGAAGAACTTCGTGAACTCACATAAACTGTGTGTTGAATCCTGTTCTTTCAGAATTCAGGCAGGGTGGCAATTGGATGGATCTAGAAAACATCGCATTGAGTGAGGTAGCCCAGACCCAGAAAGACAAATATGTACTCACTCCTAAGCGGCTTTCAGACATAAAGCAAAGAAAAACCAGCCTACAATTCACAACCCCAGAGAACCTAGACAACAAAGAGGACCCTAAGAGAGACATACATGGATCTAATCTACATGGGATGTAGAAAAAGACACGATCTCCTGAGTAAATTGGGAGTGTGGGGACCATGGGGGAGGGTAGAAGGGAGGGGGGAGGAAGGGACGGGAGTGGAGGAAAATATATAGCTCAGAAAAACAATAAAACAAACAAAAGAATTCAGGCTAGATAAACTTCTACTGGTACATTTTTAAAATGCTATACCTGACTTGGGGTCCAACTTAAAGATGCCATAATAGTTTCAGTATTTTTTGTTTGTGGTCTATGTACATAAACATGTTCGTGTGGATGTGGTCATGTGTGTGCATGAAGGCTGGAGATCTTGCTTAGTTGTTCTCTACCTTACTTTATGAGATGGGGTCTCCCAGCAAGCCCGGACCTCAGTGACGGGGCAAGTCCCTGGGATCCTTTTGTTTCTGCCTCCCCAGCACTGGAATTGCAGGTACGGACCACCATGCCTAGGCTTTTATGTAGGTACTAGGGATCTCAGCGCAGATTCTCACATTTACACAGTGAGCACTTTACCCAGTGAAGCATCTCCAGCCCCTGGTTTCAATATTTACTACGAGTTTAGGAAAATTTAACCACCCAAATTTATTTTGAACACTGGGAAGCACATTGGGTCTTGTTCATTGCTTTTTCCATGAGAAATATCCTTGTTTATTAAAAAAAATAATTGAATTACGTATAAGTACTCAACATGTTCACATAATTTAATTGATGAATTATAATCCACATGGTTCTGGGTTTGTTTTGGAGAGAGAAGTTACGGGAGTTGGATATTTGAAAGAATCTTGAAGACCATACTTGCACACTAAAGACATTCAACAGTTTGTCAAATGTTCTTAATGGCTGGCTACCTTCAGGCTTGAGCTGGAAGAGGTCGTCATGGATTGACGTGCAGGTGGACTGAAATTAGTTATTCCCTTAAACATGTCAGGCAACATAAAAGACAGATTCTCAGCCAGTAAACAACCTGGCAGGAATGAAAAGCAACATGAAAAATCACTGACATACTTCTTCCAGCCCAGGATTCTGACAACTTATACCCCACAAGGGAATCAGAGAAGAGGGGGGTTTTGTTTTGTTCTGTTTGCTTTTGAGTAGCTTAATGTCTTAAGTTCTGTATAATTTAAACAGCACCACAGGAAAAACTCCCTGAGCAACTAACGGACATTATTTATCCAAATTCCTGTTTATATCAAATCCAATATGACTGCCGGCTCTGGGCTTTTCAACCAGAGAGAGAGAGAGAGAGAGGAGAGAGAGAGAGAGAGAGAGAGGAGAGAGAGAGAGGAGGGAGGGAGGGAGGGATGGGGAGAGGAAGGAGGGGAAGGAGAGCTGAAGATATAGATGACAGTGTGTCTGTTAGCTGATCTTTCTCTCTCTTTCTATCTCTACGCGCAGTACAGCCTCTGGCTCGCAGAGAGAGAACTTTTAGGCTATTTGCTTACTCCACAGATTGCAACAGACCCAGCCTGCTGTTATAGCCCAGTATGTTCCCGCTTTTGAATGAACAGGGTAGCTTTTTCCTTCCTTGCTCTCCGGCCACTTCCTGCCTCTCTTCTGTCTTCCCTCCTTTGTTTCCTGGCTTCCTTCCTGCCTGGCCTCTTAAATAAGTACCCCTTAATGGCCTCTCTTTCTTAAACCCATATCCCCTTTGAGATACCGGGTAGAGGAAAGGCCATCATACATTATCAAGCAGCTTCCTCGCAGAGGGCACAAACCTCCAGACAGGGGAACAAGCCAGTCCCCAACACAACGGCAAGTCGTCCAAGGTAGCAATCTGTCCCTGCCCGAGTTCCAGGAAAAACACAGGGCTCCTGACTAGCAAGCCATGCTCTCTTGCTCTAAACTGGAATGATTTCCAGATTCATTGATGCAAAGAGCATACGCCTTTCTGGGAAATGCAGTAAAAAGAGGTACGCTTTCAAATCACTCTAGTCTCCTGGGGCTCCCCCAAATCATTCTGACAGAGAGGAAGAGAGAAGTTGGCAGGTTTCAGCACATTAATAGCAAACGACAAATTAGTAACTACGTTCTTTAATCTTCAACATTCATAATTGCACAAAGTATCAGTGATCATTTAAATAATACATGTCAAATAATCTAATGAAGAAACTGGTAAAGTGGAATGTCAAGAAGCAACAGCATCAGAGAATAACACTGAGTGCAGATTCAGACCGGTCTCTGCCAACGGGGCAAAGTGCTGTGGAGAAGCACAAGGAGCTAGATCCAGCCTGCTAGACCACTCCAGCAAATGCAGCGAGGCTAACAGTTTCAGCTAAGCCAGCTTTGCACGGCTACACAATACTTCTCAACACTACCGTCCATTGGTGGGAATGCAGAAGAGGCACGAGAGGAAACTGCCCTGTACTTTCAAATCAGAATTGGGTCAGGAGGTCTGACCTCCTGACTATCCCGTGTTAAAGCGGCAAACCAGAACTTTGCTGCCAAGGAAAATACTTTCCTTAGGAATGTCAAAGATGACTGAAAATCTTGTCCATGCTAGGGGAAAGTCGAATGTGGAAAAAATTGCATTTTTCTATCTATTCTGCAAAGAAAATAAAAAGCTAGTGCATTTTGGCATTAGCAAAAGGCTGACCTAAGTTCTCAGGCAATAAATTTATGAGGAAACATGACAGGCTTCTTATTAAAGCTATGTGTACGTTGGCTGAGTTTTGTACAAGATTCTCGAATCTTGTGGAAAATTGGGCACGGCTTGACATCTGAACAATGTCCCTGGTTTGTTTGATTTCTAAAGCATTGGAAAACGTTGCACTTTGGAAATCAAGTAGAGAAGAATAAACACATTCTGAAACAGAGCTGGGTTGACTGAGTTATTTTTCCATATGTCTCCATGAGATATTTATTACGTTTATTTCTCTTACAAACACAGCCCTCATGCTAGAAATACTGTGGGCCTTTTTCTCTTTTCCTTTTTCCTTTTTTTTTCTTTAGTGGTTAGAAAATAGTACTGTTAAGGCAAATCTTACCCAGCAGCAGTAACCACCTAAGCATAGGCAATTTTCAGTTGGCTTTTCAGAAGCTGGTTGCCATGACAAAGAGCACAATTTATTCCTTAGTCCCTTATCACAGCTCCGATCACAGACCATAAAAATTAACAGGGCTCTTCTTCCCCGTGACTTCATGCGCCTCATCCTTACCTGAGGTCTTTTGTTCCCGCAATTAAAGAGAATGGATGTCAGTCATCTAGCAATTCAATTAATGCCAATTCAAAATTCCGGCCAAAACCAGAATCTCTAATCACAGCCTCCTAATCACAGCTCAGTCGTGAGAATGAAAAGCAAGCAGGAAATTGCACTAATTACTCAATTAGACTAATACTGTATTTTTAAGCAAGGCCTTGAGGGGTTGTCAGCTCTGACAAAGGACTCCTGCGTCCTCCTCACCTGTGTGTTCCCCTTGTCTGAGAGGAGCTGAAGCTCTCAAATGACTGTGATTGCTATCCATCTAACACAGCTGGACTCAAATTAGACAATGGGAAATTTTAATTGAAATAAGGCTCACAATGGAGGGGGCAGCTGTGGTGGCCTTCCAGGGCTCTTAGCACAGACCTGTAGGATGCTGGGACCTTCATGCTCTCGGCCCTCCTTCTGGTGTGAGGACAACTGAGCCCATACCTTCCTGGTCTCAGAAACCATTTAACAAGGGGATCATTTTGCACAGAGCCTCTCTGATAAACCAGAAAGATGGAACCTTGCTCACAGACCCCTCAGGCTCAAATTCCCAGCAGAGCCTGCAGCACACACACAGAGCCTGCAGGGCACAGAGCCTGCAGCATGTAGACTAAGTGACTCATCCAGCCACCTGGCCCAGTGTGGAGCCTGTGGGCTGCAGGGACCAAAACTCATCTGCACAGGCGCCAATGGCAGGCCCACCTGGAGAATCTTTCATGAAATCAACAGAGAATGAAAAAGCTGGCCTGGAAGAACACGCCAGCAGATGTGACTAAATTATTTACAAAACAACACTGCTTACAGACCAAACAGGCTGGACCTTATTTAACAGACAGTATCTTTCTTTTTTCCTATTCAATTTCAAAAGACATGAATATCCTGTAAACAATGGGGAGGGCACTAGAGCCGGTCAAGCCTCTGGTTTTTGTGGTCATCTGTCAAAACCCTTCCTGAGTGAAGGAAGTGACAGCTGCAGACAGGAAGGGGTGGGCCTGGCTGGCCCAGGTAGTGTGGCTTTTCTCTATAGCAGTTCTGAAATGACCAAGTTGGGAGTGCTGGGGGTTCCAAAAGGAGGGGACATTTATTTGACTAAACGGCACAAGGTCTTCACTTCCAGGGTTTGCCTTGCAGGTGACCACTGTTGAGTGTGCGGGGGTTTGAGTGGCTAGCAGGACCCCCGGTAGGCAGGTTCTGCCCACTGCGGCTAGCAGGCACCTTCAAGTCTCTTCCGGCAGAGTTATTCTGGTTCATTCGGCCTGAAGGGAGCAAAAAAGAGGGAGAGAGATGCAAGAAGGGTTCCAGGGACAATGGGCCAAGAACACTTTTAAGCTAATGATGCTTAGTCTATGACCACTTTTATGCTAATGAAGCCTCACAGAATCTACTGTGGGCCAGTGATGATCTATTTCTCATCCCTGAGATCAACTTGATGTTGGGGAAGGGGGAGTGATGGAGAGAAGCCCACACGGTCTATTTTCTTCCCCTTCACGGTCCTCAATAAATCTGGACTATCTCCCACTCCTTCCTTGGTAAAGATGGACATACAGGGTGAGGAGCAACTGTGGAGAGGGGAAGAGGAAGCGGCAGGCAAAGGCGGAAGACAGAGCAGGAGTCTTCAGGTAGGCCTTTAAGCAAACCCAGAAGCAGAGAAAGAAGGGCAGATCTCCCAAGAAGGAATCTCGACGCCCATACTATGCCTAAGATACACGTTCTGTGGCTGACTCTCCACATTTGTCCTCAGGGCCTAATCTCTGCCATCACCGGTGACCCCTAGTACCTGTGTCACACACAGAACCTCAAGTACTTTAAAACAGGGATATAATGGTGCTTCTTCTATGATGAGGGGGATAGTCAAAGGTGCACAGGTCAAGCTCCACTGAAAACAAAGGTCAGAATCTCTTACTGTGATTGCCTGTCAGCCCCTGGTCCGCTTCCAGATAACATTCTATCTTTTTTAAGTCTTCTGGGGTAAATCTCCACTTGTTCTCAGCTGGCAGGGGTGGCATTTTGGGGCTGGATCGCTTCCGGGCAGAACCAAGAGGGAGGGCCTGCTGGCAAGAAGCTGGCAGGGAACCAGTGACCAGTCCTTCTGGGAATTTCTGAGCTAAGACTTTCAGACCTAAGATGCATAAGAAAAAGCAGGATTAACATAGTGAGGCCCCGCAAAGCCAGAGAGGCCTGTGTATCTTCCAGCCCTTCATCACCGAGTCCTTCACTGCTGTGTCAACACTAAACTAGAAATGTCAGCTGAGAATTCCATAGGAAATCTTCTGCCTGGTTTTAGCATTCTTACAGAACCCTGCAGTAATGCTGTTATCTTAGGAATTAAAACCACGTGCTAGCTAGGCCTGGAGGCCATGCCTGTAATCCTAGCAGTCAGGGTGCTGATGCAGGAAGATTAAGAGTTTGAGGCCAGCCTGGTCTATGTAGCAAGATCCCGTCTCAAAAACCATCAAAGCTTCAAATCAACAAAACCCACAGTGAAGAAAATGACCCCCGCCCCCTACCCCCACCAACCCACACAGCCGTGCTGGCAGAAGCAGAGGACGTTTCGCATGGCCCCGGATCCTTCAGACAGCCAGGCTTTCTCTCTGCCCAAGCTAAGTCCCATCACTGAGCACTGGAAGGTAACAGCGTGGGCCCGGATGTGTAAGGAGACTGAAGCTTTGCTCACCCCCAGAGAGCATGAAGAGGTTTTCAAAGCCGCGCTCACACATGGTGGTGGCCGCCTGGCTTGCCAGCCTCTCGTCGTCGTCGTACATAATGATGATCTTGCCGTGAGCATTTTTCCGTGAGGTGAGTTAAGGTTTTGGAACTAGCATGACCTAAGTCCTAACAGCACGGGCCGCACACTTTACACCTTCTAGTTCTTTCACCTTACAATACTGGAGAGGAAAGATTACAGCTTCCATTTGAGATTTCTATGTCCAACACATCCACCAAAGCCTTCCTTACCATAACACAATAGAACTACCCGAAAGCCCACAATAAAGGGGCAGTTTAGGAAGTAGCTCTGACAAGGAGATATTACATACTGTCAAAAATGGAGCTTACCAACAGCTTCTATTAGCATGGGAAATTACAGATGTGAATGACAACTGGTACAGTTTGACTTCAGTTTTGTGAAGACAAATTTCACATACACATACAGAAAATAGAACAACATATACCAGCATTGTGGCAGGAGTTGCTACTGATAATAGGATATTTTCTTTTCTTTTTAACACTTTCAGTATTTTCTACTTGTATGATTTTAATGACTGAAAAAATTTAAAAATTTTAAAAGAAAAATGAAAATAAACATATTTACTCTTAAGTTCAATGTGGGCAAGCTTTCTAGAGGAGGCAGGGTCTTAGGACACACCCTGAACCTAGTGGTTTCTGGCACAGGGAGGCATAATTGAAAAGAATCTGTCTTAACAGTTAGGACACTCAGCAGCGGCTAGGAATCTGAAATCTAAAATAT
The DNA here is from genome assembly GCF_903992535.2 of Arvicola amphibius. NCBI lineage: Eukaryota > Metazoa > Chordata > Mammalia > Rodentia > Cricetidae > Arvicola > Arvicola amphibius. The sequence continues at coordinate 177,735,452 of NC_052048.2, forward strand.
GCTAACCTGGTGAGTGTCAAGGGTCCTTTGCAGTTTTCACACTAAGAACATGGTTCATGATAAGTTTGAGTCTTAAAATCCCGGTAACATCCAACTCCTTAAAATGCAACAAAGGATACATACTCAAGTATATCATTTGAATAGGGGTTCATTGTCCTGGACAGAGTTGCAATTGGGTAACTGTAAGCTACAAGAGAAGAACAAGATTAGGAAGCCTAGAGCTCTCTTACAATCTGGCCCCACTTTCCAGCTGACTTACAGTCTAAGAGGTGAATATATATTTCAAAGTCAGTGAGCCATAAACCTAAATACACCCAAGTTATTCCACAAAAGACATGAAAAGAGAAAGGGAGTCATGAACAAAGGAGGAATGGCTTCCCTGCTCAGTGCACTGTGCGCTGGGCCTGTGAGCCCCAGAGAACACGGTCAGCCTCTCTCAGAGGACATGTGGTGCTCACTCCAAGGGTTTCTCTGATGGTTGACCTGTGCTAGTGTCCCACTTCCCCTGGAACAAGGCTAGGCCGTGGTCCTGGAACTGAGGGGCTCCACTACCCCTCTTCTCTTACCCCCGACAATGTGGCACTGCTGATAAGAGTCTCTGTCACGCACGTCTAGCAGCAGGAAGGGGCAGTCCGGATAAGGCTTGTCTTTACCACTGGGCTCTTCTTTTTTTACTAGCCCTTTGTCTACATCCAGTTCCCCAACGCCACTGATGACGCTTTAAGAGGAAAACAATAGGTCATTAGAAACTAGTCAGGGGTCAGAGGTTGAAAAGTCAAATGTGTCTCTTCAGAATGGGGAGATGAGGGTTCCTCGTCTTCTCAACAGGTACCCCCAAGAAAAACCAAATGGGCAGAGCGCCTCAGTTCTTCCCAGAAGGCAGGGCTGTGCGGATGCTACTCTACAACACTGGACCCCAAGAAGGGGCTGGTGTGGATTCACCATTACCTGCAGAGAATGCTAAAGGGCAGAGAGGTAGAATGTGTGGGGCACATGCTCCCCTCAGCTGCAAAGGTGACACTCACCAAGAGGGGACAGTTATCTAATAGGATTAGAGTAAGGAGTAAGAGAACAGAATACATGGACAGAGAAAACGGCTTGCAGGACAACAGAAATGCAAAATATTTTTATGTATATTAAGCACAATATAAAGTACCAATATTGTTTTATGTACTTCACATACGGTCTTGGACCATGTGAAGATATTCCAGTCAAACGTGGACAGAATATAATGGCAGCCCCATAAGATGACTCTGCAGAGTGATAGGGGAGCCATTTCAGTTTGATAAAGTACACTCTTGATGCTCCATCATGAAAAAAATCACCTAATGACACATTTCTCGGAACATCCTATCATTAAGTGATGCGTGGATGTACTTACGCAACGGCCTGCCCAATGTGGACACTGAACCCTATTTTCAATAGTTATCTGCACTTACTTCCAATTTATACAGGATGATGATGAGCCTGAAGAGGCTTTTAGAGCTAGTGGCATTCATATAATGAGACAAGGGAAGAGATGGGACTGAAATAAGGGGTTCGTCACTGACAGTGCTGCTTCTACGGTCATTAAACATGAGCTGAGCTGCCATCTTAATGTCATAAAGAAAACGTGGCAGGACAGCAGAGGACTAAGAAGACCAGGGACCACGAACAAAACGGTGAAGGATCTGTAAGGAAGTAAGAAGATGCTATCGTTGCAGGACATGGTAAGGAGCCGCTCAGTCAGAGATGAGCGTGTTGCCTAGTTCCTCTGCGATCGCAGGACTTCACTATCTGCATTTATATCCAGTAAACACTATGACTCCACAGTGCATACTTCAATGAGGCAGAGGAGAAGAAAACCTATTTGATACCAACCTGCATGCTCTGAGGAAGTACTGGTAGCCCACAGCTCTTCTTTTTTAATCTTTGTGTGTGCATGTGCATGTGCACCTAGGTATGTATGTATGTGTTTGCGTGTGTGCACACCTCATGTTTGCAGGAGCTCTGAGAGGTCAGAATTTGGTTTTGAGCTGCAATGTGGATACTGGGAACTGAACCCAGGTCCTCTGCAAGTGCAACAAGTGCTCTTAACTGCTGAGCCATCTCTCCAGTCCCACCTATATCTTTTTTCTATATCTATAAAAATGAATGCATTTTTATGTAGCCCTTTCACAAACACAGCTATGAAAATGATAACAACCAACGATGGCACTTCTTTTGCTAGAAATTTCCCTGGCAGAAGTGTTTTGTGAGAAGATGGGATGAATACATGCTGAAAACCAGCACCGGTCTTACAATCCACAGCTAATATTTGTGAGAAGTAATGCATGGAGTAAGGTCCTTGTAAATAAAAAGGATGAGCCATGTGCAGTTTTAGAATAAACTCCAGTGGCTATTGTCATTCTCCTCTATGCTTGTTCCATGCCAGGGCATTTTGTGGCACTGAGTCTTTCTTATTCTACGTAGGACAATATAAGCTTCAGTAGACAGGGCAAAATTCATACTCAGAATAGAAACATAGTACCTGAAAAAGCTAGACTCTAACTAGCCCACATATAGAAGGGCTGAGAAGTGAATGGAACCAAGAAGTGAAAATTAATACACACCTATTAATCCACTCTCACATTAGTTCAGTAAGAAGTGAAAAGGGCTCAGGTAACATTTAAATAAAAAGGAAGAATGTAAAGGGCTGGGATTAAAATGTAGGACGTCACTGCTGCCAGTTCTGTTTCAGGTACGTCAATCACTGAAATGGGCCAGAAGAACACAGAGGAAATGCCCGGATCCAACACAGGTACCTCTGGAGAGTGGAGCGACTGGAGTCCCCTGCTCCAGTGCTGTTGATGAACTGGACAGGACTGGGTGACTGCTCCCCAGGGCTCCCTTTCCCATTGGTCTTGGCAGCAATTTCAGCATCAGCCTCTGAAGTTGTAGAATCATTGTCTAAAATTTGCAACGAAGAGATACAGGGTGTGTTAAACGACTCAGTGGGTGCAGACGCTTGCCATCGAGTCTGAGACATGAGTTTGACCCCTGGAAACCACACAGTGAAAGGAGAGACTCAATTACCTCCACACGTGCACTGCTGCATACGTGTGCCCACTCACGCACACCCACAAACAAATACAGATCTTTAAAAAATTTAAAAAGAAGTAACCAAATGCAATCTCAGGATTGGAATGTACTTATTAGGTATCTCTACTGATACAAAGCAAAAAACAATCGTATCGCTATTGATGAGTTATTCTAAAAGTTGTAACACAGGGAGCTCTCAAAATGCAGTGAAATAAACCCCAGGAGTTCCTCAAGACCCTTTCATGTTGAATACTAAGTGAAACCTATTTCTTAAGTGTCCCCACCCCCACCTCAGCTGAGGACAGAACCCAGTGCCCTGAACTTGGTAGGCAAGTGTTTTACCAGCTGAGCTAAGTTCAAAGCTCCTGTCACTTTTTGGCCGTGTTTATATTTGTTCTGCTGGCACAAAGAGGACAGTGAAGAAGACTCTAGCACTCAGGGACATCAGGAAGCGGCTCCACACTAGCAGGCACAGTTTTCCCTGCTGCACATGCTCTCGCAGTAAATACGTTTGGCAGTCATACTAAAGAGTGTCCCTCATAAAACAATGATTCATCATTTCCATTACCTCTCACCTTGAACTGGTGTGGTGACTCACGGCTGCAATCTCAGCACTTGGGAGGCTGAGGCGAGAAGACGGAAATGTTTGAGCCAGCGAGTCCCAGGCTAGCCAGAGCTACAGGGTAAGACCCTTGCTCAGAAAGAAGAATGAACTGATTCTCCAGTGTAGGTGTTTGCCTTTGAGTAGTCTCTGTGATGCCAGGGTGGTTTTCTAGATACGCATGTACCGAGGCAATGTCAGGGGTAAGGATTAGAATGCTTGCTAGGCTGTAGCTGAGCCAGACATTTTTGCTGCAGGCATCTTTTCTTTGCAAGAAAATCTGGATCCTTACTTGCATATTTGGAGACATTGTCTCAACGATGAATTGAGGGAGAATTCTTTTAAAGAAAACAGTTGATGGTATTTCTTGTCAGTGGCTAAATTTTGAAGAAAACCAGACTTTTGGAATCTGTGTTTGGCACCTGGAGGTGAAGCACGAAAAGCCCCCCCACAGACAACTGGACACATCTGATTTCCATGTCAGTCAAGTGACATTGGACAAACAAGCAGCGTGAGGCTGCACACAGGCAGGAGAGGCACTGAAAGCATGAGGCCGACCAAAGGGCTTTAACACAACAGAACGTAACAGTCCACTGAAGTGGGTCAGAAGCCAGATGCAGCAAACCCTTAAGAAACAACTGGCCGAGCAGGCTGGCCATGCCTGTGATCAGCAGGAGGACTGGGTGTTTGAAGCCAGGCTAGAAAGAAGGGAAAGGATGGAGAGTAAGGAAGGGAAGGAGGAAGGGGAGGGGAGGCAAAAGGAAGGAAGAGAGGGAAAGAAGGAGAGAGGACGAACCAGCTGATGGGTTTTACGTAGTATCAAAGGAAGGAGAAACAGCTGACTGAATGGGTTAGTGAAATACCCCTCCCTCTCCCAACTAACTACAGGTCCATGTGAGTCAGATTTGCTCCACAGACTTCAACCCAAACAGCACATTGCACTGACTGAAAGCAAAAAGCAGATATCAGAATCAGCTGTTGTCTATTAAAACAGACATTTAAGACACTTACAAAATACTTAAAGCACTTGGTAAAATTCTGGGTTGGAAATTGAATGATTTTTTTTTTTAAATATAAAAGTATGTTTTTATGGGGTTGGGGATAAAACTCAGTGGAAGAGCATGTGTTTAGTATGCACACAGTCCTGGGTGTGAGCCCCAGTAACCCCCCCCCCATGCACTGTTTTTGTTTGTAATGGGATTACGATTGATATTTTTATATTTGGCAATAAATATTGCTTAAATTCTCAGGTTAAAATTTAAATATACCTGGCTGGGTGGTGGCGCACGCCTTTAATCCCAGCACTCAGGAGGTAGAGGCAGGCGGATCTCTGTGAGCTCGAGGTCAGCCTGGTCTACAGAGAGTTCCAGGACAGCCATACGACACAGAGAAACCCTTTCTTGAAAAACAAACAAAATTGGTTTTTAATATACTAAATTTGAATAAATACAATTCACATATACCAAAGCTCTCTGAGTCTTCAATAATCTCTAAGAATATAGAATGGAACGAGACAATGGCATTAGGGGATTTTCTGTTCTAACAAATACAGTGAAAGAAGAAATAGAAGAGGCTTAACTACTAAAAAAGACTAAAATTTAATTTGTAGATGATATAATATGCCTAGAAACTTCAAACAAATACTAGGATGACATGGACAAACAAATCTGAGGTTATGATTTAAATGCTAATAACCACATAGAACACTGATTAGAAAACATGGAAAAGATCTCATTTACTATAACTGCGGTGATTAAACATTCCCTTAAAAATATAACTACAACCATAAAGATCTATTCAAACCTTTTAGGCCCCTCAGTCTCATGCAAAATTTTATTCTGGGTCTCAATGAAGCCCTCAATGAAGAGGTACCACTTCTGGCATGTTCCTGATTGACTGCCTCCCAGCCAAACATGTCAGTCCTTAATTCTAGTCTCAGTGAAAATTGTTATAAGTAAGCAAAGATTTTTTTCTCATCATTTTCAGTATTATATTTGTTACTGTTGTATAAGGATATAAATTATCCTAAGTGCTCACAAAATCAATAAGAAAAAAAGATGGGCATTGTTTTAGAAAAATAAAATAGGAAACAACATACAAAAATATTTTTAAAAGACAGAGGCCCAGTAAATGAATGTATGTGGGGACATGCACATGCATATATACATAGCTCAATTTCATTATCAAAGGAATTAAAAAATAAAACGATTAGATACATTTTTTTTTTAGATCCATCGCACGAGCAAGTAGTTTCTAAGGGGTATTTATTCCATTTTAGCGGCAAGGTGTTCCCATTCACTCCTGAAAGGAATGCATGGTGTGGGGGTGGCTTCACCTTCGACCATCTGTAGCGACTCAACTGCAAGGAACAATGAGACTCAGCTGCCTGTTTACACATGTACAATGTGGTGTCATTTCATCAAAGTGACACAGCACATAAAAACCGCTCTGCTCAACAGCAGGATAATTAAGGTATGTCCCAAAGACAGATATATACAAGAACACAATTTTTAAAGTCATGTTTTTGAAGTCTGTTTAATGACACTGGAAAATACGCATGAAAAAAATGTTAATTTAGAGCTGCACAGAGCAAAGCTACACACAGAGAACATGCATTGTAAGGAGGAAGATGCAGAAAAATGGACCCAAATATTGACACTCATTATTATCATTTTCTTCTTTATATATTTTTGCCATTCTGAAACATTTTTAAGTCAGGAAAAAAAGCATTAACATTGTAAAAGGAGGGTTTTGCATTCTTCAAAGGTAACCAACAAATATTCAGACACAGCTTGTTCTGTAGGCACTCCTGACTGAGCTATTATCCATGTAGAGCCCTAGAAAAACACTAATGTTACTCACACATTATGCCGTCCTATTTTACAAGAGCCTATTTTGCTGTGCAAATTTATCTCAGAGGAGAAAATTGCATGTACGCATACGTTCTGGTGCAGCAATCTCAACAATGAATTAAAGGCCAAATCTAGGTGCTCCTATAACCCCGTTAAAATTGGGAGCGCTTGTATGAGGAGACTCAATTACCTCTGTTACAATGAACCCTTATTTCTCTGCCGGGTGAGAGGCATCTGTCAAAGATAAATTCCTGTCGTTTTCAGATTCTCTTTATCCTCTCTAACAAAAACCAGCCCAGTAAAATGACAGTTGAGTTGCACAAAACCAGTGTGCTCAGACTTCCTGAGAACCTTGTCTTGAAATCAGAAGTTAAATTCCTGGCCTACATCAACCTTAACAAACACATTCCTCTTTAGTAAACAGGCACGCATTGATTGCAGGGTACTTCAGGATAAAATCAAGACCCGAAGTCTGTGTATTCCTTTCATGAGTGTACAACTAAATGGGTTTTATTTTCCAGTTGGTATTTAAGCAAGGAAATCTGGAGCCTGCTTATCTTTCTGGCCTTATCTTCCACCCAGTGTCTACTCGTCCCTGAAGACCAAAACCAGCCTGGATTACCAGATTCCTGGCATACACACTGTCCTTTCATGTCCGTGCCTTGCTTAGGCTCCTCTCCCCCATAACTGTGCCTGCCCCTTTGAGGCCTAGTTCAGACACCTTCAGGAAGCCTGGTTCGGTCTAACTGGAAAACATCCTTCCTTCCTGAGAACTCTCGTAGCATCTCGCGTATCTTCAAAGGAACTCTGCAGAGTCCCTGGTGATACAATAAGAAGAATACTACTGGAGTGGAGTCCCAGGTCCACTCTTTACTAGATATACCATGGGGCTTATCTCCTGATGCTCGGGCTTCTCCTCTACGAAATGTACCTTCTTTCCCATTTTTGAGAATATTAAACAATAAAATTCATGTGTAACAAATGATTGCTGCTTTCCAGCAATGACTCCGATCACACGTAACTTTCAGTACTGTAGTATTCTCCCATCACACTCACACACACACACACACACACACACACACTTCTGTGTGTCCACGTACAGCTACAAACCCTATGGGAGCAGAGGTATTTTCTCTGCTTTCTAGTCTCTTATCACTGACTTCTGTAACCTGTGCGTATGTACAAGACATTAGAAATATTTTCTGGAAAAAAGGAAGTCGTATATTCAAACATCTAAAATATCGAAATTGTGTGTCAGAAAATATGTTTTTTTTAAAAGAAATGAGAATAATTAGGGCACCAGATAGCATTTCTCTGTGAGTAACTGACTGCAAACAGCTGTCTCAATGACCCAATTCCCTGTAGACACAGCAATACACGGTGTGTGCTTTCACCACTGGCCAATCTGCCAGTTTCAGACGTCCTCAATTCTTATTACCTTCAAGCCTTTGAATCTCCTCAGCTGTCACTTCCAGTGTTTGATCTGACAGGGAAGCAACTTGAATGACCTGATAGAAAAGAACGAAATGTGTTCATGTGCACATAGTTTTGCTTTAAACACAGGTGGTTCTGTCTTTTAAAAAAGACTGGGCAACTCCAAACATCAAAGCCATCTTGTTTGAAGCAGCTGTAGTCCTGACTGGCAAATCTTACTGATTTCAGGCCTCTTAATCATCAGGGTGCTAATTACACCATGAATGAATGTTCCAGAAAAAAACCAGAAACTCACTCAAAACTTTACACACAAACAGCACAAGAAACAAACAAGAAGTGTCATAGTATCAATATAGAAACCCGAGGGATCAGTTCAGATGGGAGACGTGATGAGAGTTTAAATCTACATGTATAGAGACGGAGTCAGCGCAGCATAGTGTTACTTGATACTGACTTGTGACAACACAGGATGGTGTGGACAGGTCCCCATACAACTGGGGAATAAAGGGAATTATGAATATGCTGATTACAGATCGTCTGTCTTAACACAGTGATGATTTTTAAAGCACTGTCCACAGAGCCCCAAATCTAACTTGAGTCAACGAACCTCTTGTTTGGGGGTCACAGAGACACCTTGTCCATTATTTTTCAGCGAAGGGAGAAAATGCCTTGCTTGAAGTAAAGAAATAGCTCACAGCAGAGCAGTTCAGAAAGATCAGAGACACAAAAAGGGAGTCATTTGTTTAAAAAAAAATTCAAACAATCTAGAATTGAAAATGTTAGATTCTTTTTTTTTTTTGGTTTTTTGAGACAGGGTTTCCCTGTAGTTTCTAGAGCCTGTCCTGAAACTAGCTCTTGTAGACCAGGCTGGCCTCGAACCCAGAGATCCGCCTGCCTCTGCCTCCCGAGTGCGAAAATGTTAGATTCTAAATGTTAAGTGTACAAAGTATAATAAAAACCTAAATCACAACTCTCATGATTAAAAATAGAATGCAGATGTATTTATTTCATGGAACCCCTATTAAAGAGAAAAATTTCAAGCCATCCTTTTGTGAACATCACCCCCACAGACACCAATTCATCTCCTTATGGTGAAATAGGAAGGGCCAGAAGCTTCTCCTTGCAAGAAGACCCCAGAGATACCTAGAATGCTCACATAGAACAGCACAAACTCGCCTTTAGTCCAATAAAAGATCAGCAAACTTACCAGCTGGGCAAAGGTGGTAACTTTTAGTCTCTTGAAAAGTTCATCTTTCTTGTATCTATAATCTGAAAAAGCAGAATACGACACGCACTTGTGAGGGTTCGCTGTGGGCTCTGGGCTCTTCGTCTCTAGTTATCAAGTTCTATGGTGCCACTTTCAAGTTCTGAGTGCGCTTTCACAAGATCTGATCTTCGAAGGGTGCTCAAGGAGGCAAGGTGGGGTTTTCAGCGCACCCCTGTGCTTGCCTACCTGGAAAGCTCTCCTTCCACTAAGTTGTCTCCACTACGGCCATACTGTGTGGCGTGAGTTCGTGGGAGCTGCCTCAAGTCCTTTTTAGAACAAAGGAAGGGATAACCGTCTACATTTAACAGACGATGACAGAGACTCAGAGTTGCTTCGGGCCACACTGCTGGTGAGGCGTCTCTACCCTGCTCTTCTGACTCTGACTTCAATGACAGGGATTGTTTTCCCAGTGGTTGTAAACTATGCCAGAGACAGGAGACATCTTGTGTGTGTGTGTGTGTGTGTGTGTGTGTGTGTGTGCTGGGTGTGAGGTGATGATTGGGCCTCATGACTTAGTGAGTGTTTCTTTAAAGACTCAAGTCAGCCAGTTTTCCATGAGGACAGTTCTGGAGGTCTGCTGCACAACAGGACACACGGCACAACTGTGGAAACTGTTGCACTCAAAAACAGTTTGGTGGTAAATTATGTTTTTACCAAAATGAAAATAAAATCAAGTAAAAACCAAACTAAATAATCTGTATTTACTCAGCATCATTTTTATAGTTTTGAAATATAACTCAAATGGGGCGGGGGGGTGCTTCTATAGTTATAGCAATGGCTCTTTGCTGTTTTTGGTTGGTTGTTGTTGTTGTTTTGGTTTTTGTTTTTCGAGACAGGGTTTCTCTATGTAGCCCTGGCTGTCCTGGAACTCATTCTGTAGACCAGGCTGGCCTTGAACTCAGAGATCTGCCTGCTTTTGCCTTGTGAGTATTGAAGGTGTGCACCACCACTGACCATCAATAGCTCTTTTTATCAGTCAGGCATGCTAGAACATTCTGTAATCCCAGAAACTGGGGGGCAGAGACAGGAGTTCCCAAGTTCAAGACCAGCCTGAAAGAATAGCAAGATCTTGTCTTCACACAAAGAAAAAGATATCTTCGGAACACATCGGACAAACATTAAAAACCAGACAATCTCACTTTCCAATATCTGCTCTGAAGATTCTCCCCAGAAGCTCACTTCCTGAAAATTTTCTAACAATGATGCTAATTTTAAAGCTTGCATTGTTGAACTCTGCCCGCCTTTATCCTTCCTTCCTGTTCATGGTTTTTACACTGGTGCCCAGGGCTCCTTAAAGACTGCCTCATTATTTAAGAATTACTAAAGGTTAGCTGGATAATTGCCACGGCCTTCACAGAATGTCTCATACATCGAGACTCCTAGCAACAAAGGAAAGGATTAAAGGTGTTTAGGATTATTTACTTGGTGTTACTAATCAGTTCCATGAATTCCCCAAAAAACTCAGCACAAACTGGATGGTTACTTTGGAAGTTAATCTAAGCTTGATTTACCAAATATTTTAATAATTAGAGTCAGGCAATAATAATACCTTAAAAACTAACCATCTGTTAAATATATTACAGCTCTTTCTTGCAGGGAATTAAAACTTCTCTGTTTTAAAATGTCTTGAAGAGAGCAATTTGGCAAGTAAACTATTATTTCTAGAAAGTTCTTAGAGTAGCTTCTACTGAATAAAGTAAGTTAATAAATGTGCCTGGTTGCACACCCCAGCAGGCTTAGTAGAGTCCTCCCAAGAACAAGGGAGCTGCTATAGCAGTTCCCTCAACACCAACCTGCCCACCTAAAGAAATTTTTTATAAACTAAAATAGAGATAAACTAGACAATAAAAAAGCCAATAGCTTTCAAAGAGCTTGTATTTTGACATCTATCCATTGGTATTTCTTTGGGATTGTTACATAGCTTGAAATACCTGTAAGTAAAACATGTACACACTAAAATCCCCTGTGGCTAAACAGAGATGGTACCACACAAATAGCAAGCTTTGCTGTAGCATGTAGAATATCTTTTGGACAAGCCCTCAGAACCCACCACATACTGCAGCCTGGGCACTACATACCTGGTTCTGGTTTAGAAGGAGAGCCATCCGTAGGACTTTCTGACATTATTACTCAGAGATAAAAGATCAAGTCAAAGTCTTATGTGGAGTTTTAAGTTGTATAAAAAAAGATGACTTGGACGACTCTGTCCGTCTGTCCTCGCAAGAGCGAACACAGCTTTAAGAATGGAGCTTCTACTACTTGGGCTCCTCTCAGCCTCTGCAGGAGACAGACTATCCCAGCTCAGACACACTATCAAGCTTGGCTTCTCCAGTGAGTCCAGGGGCTGAGTTGGCCTCTCTTGAGTTACTGGAAGGACAGAGACCTGACTATCTAGGATGTCTCACACTAGGTTCAACTAGTGTCATCTAACCACCAGGTCCCAAGAATAGGCTTTGTCAATGGTCAATAGCAGAGAGCATCGTTTTCCCCAGGTACAGTGCAAAGAATGTTCAGGTTACAAAGGACTTCTGCGTTTTCAGGGTTCTGTTAAAATGTGTTATTAGCAAAGAAAAGGAGGTTGAACTCACAGAGGAAGACAAATAAAAGAAAGTAACAGAACAAGGTTTGTGACTTCACAGACAGACGTGGCATCTGAGGTGAGGCCAGCAGAGAGCTGGGTCTAGGATGACAAGAGACAAAGCAGCGTTCTCCATGCAGACCCAGAGGACACTTGCAACAGAAAGTGGGGCGGGGCAGCTTCTGAAATGCAGGCGCCAAACCAGAGTCTAAAGTGTTTCTTTGGGGATGAGCACAAAGCATCAGATGGAGAGGTGAGAGGAAGCCCATGACTTCTAAGGAAGGAAGGAAGGAATATGTTCAAGGATTCAGTTCCAAGAATGGTTCTATGCAGGAGATAGTCTCTATTAAAGTTTAGAGGCTCTGGAAGCCACATTGTACTCTTAATAAATGTTTTAAAGCAAGGTTTAAATGATCTGAATGGACTGGATCCTGGTATGGACATGTGAGCTGACACCTCACTTCAAATGGAAGGAGCTGAAAGAGGCCACAGCCCCAAACCGAAGCAGGCCGTGTGCCGAGAATGACAGCGGTATCGGTGAGTGAACAAGATTCATTTATAGTTCAGAAATTTAGCATGTACATATTAAGATAGATAACTGACATCATGTAAAATGAAAAAGAATGACCTGGTGACATTGTATTTATTATTTAATATTGAATATATACTCTAGGATGTCTATAGACCTGGGTCTTCTCGTCGACTGCAGCAAATAAAGAGGTAGAAAGCTGCCCCAAGGCCGCATCTACCGTGGGTTTCCCTATACTGCACAATTCAAATGGGACACCATCTTTTTAACTTAAAAAGGTCTGTTGGTCAAAAAAAAAGTTCTGATGTATTTCAGAATTGTAATTCCTAAGAAGATGCATGTTCGCAGAGTCAAATCCTGAGCTGGGGTAAGAGAGCCTCTTCCTATCAGCCAAGTACCCTGGCCCTGACTTCTCCTACTTAACACCAAGAGAATCCATCTTAGAAAACATCTTCTTTAATTCTGGCCTCAGCATGTACATTTCCTATCGACTGGTTTTGGATACAGATTAAAAAACAACGATTCTCTGTGAGGGCAATGCATTCAGTTACCAGCCAGATAGCTCTGCAGAAGATTAGCTTCTAAAGGGATCTGCATGAAATATGGTTTTTAATTAAAAGAAAACAGACTGCAATGAATGGCTAATGTGGAGCACTACGGACAAGTCGGCTTCCTCAGACCTCTTAGTCCTTCACGAACATTCGCCAATGAATACTTATAAGACCATTATGAATAGAGTTATTATTACCCTATCTCAGGTATGGACCAAATAAGAAGACCGAGCACTAGAACAAAAGGCCGGTGTCACTGCAGTATGACGGAACCAGAAGCCTGGGTTCTAACATGAAAATGCCCTACAGGATGGACCTTGAGCAGACACGGGGTGCCTGGCGTCTCCAAGCGCCAGCAGGCTCACCTGACCCCACAGCCCTCCACGCATGGCAGCTGTAGAGTGTAGCGGCCAGCTGACAGATGACTACAGAGTTCCATCACTTCTCCCAAGCCATCAAGAGTGGTACTCACTTTTTTTAATCTCTTCTAGCTTCTCAATGTATTTGGTCATACTGTTACCTAGAAAGAGAAGACACATCTTAGATATGCTTTACTGTTGGAAAATAGGTATCATCTGAAATCAGGCTGAGAGTGAGCACCCCCCCAGTTCCTCTGTCCTGTCAGTAGAGAACGTGGGACAAGAGGCAAATGAGCCACACGTGGTAAACAGCCTTGTAGATTATGCAGCATCAGCTAAAGAAACAGAACCAGGGAAATGCTCTGGTCCAGGTGTATTGCCCCAACCAGTGTCCAGTCTCAGGCAACACGGCCTTCATTCCCTTGTATTACCCTTTTAGAGTCAGAGGTTTCTTCCTCCTCATATCCCCCAAAGCCTTGTGTGGTTAGACATACAGAGGAAAATGAAGAAAGAAGCAATCATCTTTGAATGTCTAAAATCTGCCTCTGTGGCTGCTCAAGCAACTCTTTCCACTCCACTTTGTCTCTGTGGCTTCCCCTTCCCCCACTGTGTATTGCACTATTCATGCTGATGCTGCAGCCTGAACCAGACCACACAATCTGGGCACTAGTATTTACCACGGACTTGGTGTGCTGGTGTGTGCTACGGAGCACGCCCGGCCCTCATGTTTTATGGTCTGGTTCTACAATACTCAGCCCTAGCCAAGGTGGTTTGGAGCATTGTCATGCTTTAAAACCAGTCCATGATCATTTGGTTTCCACATGAATTAAATTCTAGCTTTCAAGCCAGGGATATTATTATTTTTTAAACTGAGGGTGCTGCAATTTGATTTGATTCAACATGGCAAGTTCTATCTTACACCTAAACATGGTAAATGAAAAACATTAAAAATAATTTCTCATTTCTACAGTTTTGCTCTTCTTTAGACCTTGAGATTCAGCCTAACCCAGATCAAAATAACGCTTTCAATGAATGACATTAATTCTGAACTTTCTTCATGTTTGGGTCAGAGACTGAGAGAAACAAAAAAGTTCCATTTAAACCCCCAAATATATTTTCAAAATAACACCATACTTAATTTGTTATTAAAAATTTACCATGAATTCAGCATAGAATAAACACTCCCTATTTTAGGTTTATTTTTAGTTATTATTGTTACTTTTGTCTGTTTTTATCTTAGGACACACACTATCAGGATAGGAAGGGTGCAGCACACCCCTAAAACTCAGATGGTATCCTTCCAGAATCTCAGAGAGAAATCGGGGCTGTTAAGGAGGCTTGTAGCCAGCTCAAGGGGCCCTGACTATGTTTCAGAAGACCCTCCCAAGTCCCCAAGAACCAGACAAGAGTTAAATACAATGTGTTTTAAGAGCTTTGGGTTTTTCTTTCTTGGGTCAAAGCTTTCTTCCTCCTTTTGTGGGGAGGATATACAGAGGGAGAGAAAGAAAGAGCCAATATTCCTTAAATGTCTAAAATAAGCCTTTGACCTGCAAACTGACCCAGGAATTCCACAGCAGAGACCATCAATTCTTCTGGATCCCCACCCTCTTCCCTACTGCAGCTCTGAACGCAAGTGTGGACTTGCCAGTCAACACATCGAGGTTTTGAAGAAAATGCCAATTAGTTTGCTGTTCAGCATCTTATAGACTTATCCTTAAAACACTCAACACAAGAGCCCCAGTGACAGGTCCCTTTCTGTGTCTCCTACACCGTGTGTGGTTGAAGCGGCAGTTTCTTTAGGTTTCTTTAGGTTTAGGGGGAGCTTCAGGCGATTTAGTCAGAAGACTGGGAGGAAAAAAAAAACCCTCATCAATTTGCCCAGCAATGCAGCAACTCACCAATTATTCAAGGATTAGCATTCCCACCCTCCCAGTTTCTAGTACGGTTCACAGAACCACCTGGCTTTTCCACTGCTGTTTTATTGTAACTGCTAGTGGAGATTGAACCCCAGGCTTCCTGCATGCTAGGCAAGGAGTCTATCTTAAGTGACAATCAAGTCCTCCGGTGGTTTGAAATGCCTTGTAACTTGTGTTCCTTCTTTGAGCACAGGATCATTTTGATGCTACAAATTGCCTGAGGGATGGAAAACAACAGCCAGCTCCATTGATTAATCTCTTATTAAAATATTGTAGTCACAACTAATACTGTTTATATTAACAAAGTATCTAAAATTTATATATGAATACATGTATTTTTTTTTTAATTTCTGCAGTGCTGGGGATTGAATCCACGGCCACAGATGTACTAACTAAGTGCTCTACCACTAAGCGATAGCCTGCCCTGAAAAGTAATCTCTGCACTAGCCACACTTCCTGCGGGTTTGCGCGGCACCTCATCTTACAGCAGCAGACCTCCAGCAGAGCGAGGGCTTCACCACGTTTGCTTTTCATACTGAAGGCAGAAAACCAAAAACCTCTTGCATTTGTTTCTACAAATACTTGGCAAAATTATGACCAAATTTAAGAGGCCGAGTAACAAAAGGCTGTTGTCTTCATAGACACTCACCCTTCCCCCGGGATGGAGGGGAGAGAGCAGAGGGTTTCCACTCTGCTTCAGCTGCAGACGGAGACAGTAGGAAGACTCCCCGGCCCCTTGTAAATGGCTTGAATAAGTATGAAAAGTGGCATTTTATCATGCATTTTATAGTGGTGTGTCAAATAAGGACTTTGTCTTAATGCATCTAATTGCAACAAAATGACTGGAAATGGACAAACTTCATAGGCCATTTATTTTTAAGCATGTCTTTTTATACCAAAGGAGCCTGAAAAGCTATCAGAGAACTAATCTTTTAAGACTTTTTGAAATCCAGTATTATTGCCAAATTTTCCTAAATAAGACTAATTAAAAAGCCAAATGAAGCAAAATAAAAGCTGAGCGGCTGTCCACTGCCCAGTACTGGATTTGAGCTCCCAGCTCTAGGAGGGAAGATGCCAGCAGCCTGCTGACTTTCAGCGCCGTCTTCATGGCTAGCCTTGAGCTCTGCTAGCCTTCATTTTCTAGAGTCCCTGCGCTGGCTTCCTCGCAGGGAGTGTGGCCTTTCCCTCCCCTCACTCCTACAGCAAGCTGTGTGCCTCTAACAAAGCATATATCACTGACTAAACTGCCTTATCTACCGTCTTCTACAGAAAGCCCAGGGCTATTTATCTGTGCACATTTATCTGTGCACATCCACACATAAAATCTTTATTCCTGTGTTCTAGTGTAGGAGACACTAAAAAGACATTAGCTGGATAAACATACTACAAAACTCTACCATTTGAAAAGTCCTTAGAGAAAGTTATTTTGTAATGTAAATCATCACATCCTGATTTGCCTTGCGTTTCATACATATCCGATCTTCTGATTTCCTTTAAATGACGTGCACTTGAATGATACACAATTATGTGACAGAGTGCACATATGAGCCTTCGACTCAGGCAGTCTAAAAATGCCTAAGGTGATATTTAGCTTCTACCTTGTTTACCACTGAAGTTACAATGAAAGATATCTAACAAGAGTTCTACAATTTGAATCAAGAGAAAGAAACAACTCAATTCTATCAGTAGCCCTGTGCAAAGACAGAGTACAATCGATTCACAGAGTGACTCGCTGCTTTGATTTTTTCCCCCATTGTGTTCCTATAATTTAATAACGTTATTTGTACTGAGCATGTAACAAAAGCAAATGATTCTGAGCAGCAGTAATCTAGAGAGGGCAAGATTTATAAGGCAGGAATTCAGTTGCTAAGAGACAGCTCCACGGCTTTATTTTTTTTCTTCAATATTTCCCTCCTCTATGGAGAAGTTCTTTTGGCTCAGAAGGAGCAGGAAGCGTGAACAGAGGCACAGTGGTCCTTTGTTAGCCCAGATCAGTTATACGTGGGTCTACAGCTTTCTGGTTTGTAAAAGCCTTTCACATACATTCCTTCCTTTGACGCAAGAGACAAATCAAATACCAAATGAAAACGAAGCGCACGTAGCCTGGAATGAGCTTGAGTGCTTAAGATCAAAACTATTAGTGAATCATCAGCAGAAGGAGTGACTAAGAGAGAGAAAAGGAAGTGATTAGTTGTGCAGATGTAACAAAAGGAAGGTGACATTCACAGAAATAAAGCAATCATGCTAGAAAAGACCAAGTGGAGGAGGGAAGCTAAGAAGCAAGAGTTAGAATGAAAACAGACGAGAGACAACAATGCAGAGACCAGGAGAGCGGGCGGTGCAGAGCGGCCCTAGGGAAGCAGAGCTGCAGAACACAAACCCAGAGAGGGTGCTGGCAACACACAGAGTCCTGCTGCTGGGACTGAGCAAAATAACTCAGAAGCCAGCCCACTCCAGGCATATTCTGGCAAAGGGAGGGGCTGGAGAGATATACCTAGGCACCTTTGAAACAAAGGAAATACTGGAAGTTCAGCATACCCTGCTGTCAGCCACAGCTGTACTGCAGGGCGCAGGTCTCTGGAGAACTGGAATCAGGAGCAGAGACCAAACAGCCTCTTTCAGGAGAAGAGGTCAGCCTCTCCAGAAGATAAGGAAAGAATAAAGGCTCACCTACTTAGCCTTAACATGGAAGCTGCCCACTCATTCTGCCCATTTCCACAGCTGTGGCTACAGAGCTTAAACACACCCTGTGCTCAGGTGAGACCTTCTCCCTGCAGCTTGGGCTCTAAGGTTTTCTCTAGTGGTTTTTTTTTTTTTTTTTTTTTTTTTTTAGCAGGACTCCTCAACATTTTCACCTACGGCAATGATAACCTTTGGGCAAAATGATGTGTTTAGGGCTCCCATAGGCCTTGATAGCCCCCAAAGGCTGACAGGCCGTACATCTTAGCATATAACCCACAGGGTTTGAACACCAGGGAGCTAAGTCACAAAAATACATGGAAATGTAAACATTAAAGATCTCTCCCTGAAGTTGATTGATGGCTAAATGTGAAACACACATACAAACCAAATGCTAGAATAGGATTTTTCTCCCACACTGACTATAAAGTACTTGAGAGTTTGAAGCAATAAGGCATGCTTTGGTTCTTCCAAAAGCTATTACAAAACTAGTTTGAGAGACTTTTGCTTCTAGGAAAGATGGGTAGATGTAATTTATTCCTCCAGCTAAGTCCCACAGAAACCCCAGACAAACCACAGCATAGGAACATACATCTGAAAATCATATTTCTGTTAAGAGTCTAGTATCCAGAATAAACAAAAGAACTTAAAATGTGGAAAAATAACCAGTTTTAAAATGAACAAATGATCCAAATAGACATTTTTCCATAGAAAATAAACAAGTGCCAATAAGTGCACAAAAAATGCGTTCATCATCATTAGTCACTGGAAACAAACAAATTAAAATCACAAGAAGATACTTCATGCCCATGATGGTGGACAAAGCAATGATGTGGAGGGGATACAGCCCTTTTGCATTGCTGATGGCAAGGTAAACTGGTGTGGTTTGGTTAGAAAAGTTTGGCATGTTCTCAGAAAAAAAAGTATCGTATGACCAGTAATTCAACTCCTCAATATCCAAGAGAACTAGAAACATATGTACAGAAAAACGTGCATACATAATGTTCTTAGACATACCATGCCCAAAGAGTATAAGTAATCTAAATGTCCGTCAACCGGTGAGCAGAGAAGCAAGCAGAATGCCTGTACAAGAGACCATTCCTGGGCAATAAGAAGGAACGAAGTACTGGCACATGCTGTTGCATGGATAAACCTTGAATACATTACACTGTGTCAAAGGGGACAGACACAACAGGCCACAAACACTACAACTCCATGTGCATGAGTGGTCAGAATAGGCATATTCACAGAAACAGAAAAAGACCAGTAGTTCTCAGCATAGTCAAGATGTTCTCTACAAATTGGTAAATAATTCCTATTAAAAACCAGCCATTTTGCAGAGTGTGGTGGTGCATGCCTTTAATCCCAGCACTCGGCAGGCAGAGGCAGGTGGGTCTCTGTGTTGGAGGTCAGCCTGGTCTACAGAGTGTGCAGAACAGCTAGAGCTGTTACACAGAGAAACCCTGTCTCAAAAACCCAAAACAAAACAAAACAAAAATCAGCCCTTTTACAAAAGTAAAGAAAACTATTCTAAAATTTATATGGAAAAGCAAAGAAATTAGACTAGTTCATATAATTTTGTAAAGAAAAACAGAATGGGAATAATGAGCCTAATCAATTCTGGGTATCCAGTTTACTATGCAGCCACATTAATCAAGACTGTGGTATTGACAAAAGGCTACACAAACAGATCACAGGAACAAAACACGGACCTGTAAATAAACCCACATAAATATTCTCCTGACTGTTGACACAGATGAAGATGCCAGAGCAGTCGGAGACCTGAAATTAGGAAGCTAATCTTCATCTAAGTCAGCCCTCTTTACATGAAAGCAGTTCAAAATGTATCATGGACTTAAATGTAAAACCTAAAAACTTTAAGGAAAAAAAATTGTGACAGAAAGTGTCTCTGGGATATAGTTTAGGTCAGGAGTTCTTAAAGTGGATGATTGGAATTATGATTACTAAAAGGAAACAGATAAAAGCGAACCTCATCAAGATAAAAAGGTTTTCTTCTTCAAAGATTGCCAGGAGGAGGAAAGACAAGCTACAGATGGAGAAAGGATACTTATAAACCATGCTTCTCGTAAAGGGCGAGCGTCTAGAATCCAGAAGAAACTGGAAATTCAATGGCAAAAAATGCAAGTAACCTGGTCAGAACAGGCATTTCAGCAAAGAAGACAGAAAACAAGCACATGCAAACCAAGAGTCCTCATTTGCTAGCCGGTGGGTGTAACTGTAATGCTATACGACTGCAAACCTCATCAGTACGGGAAAAGTAAAAGATGGCGCTGCCGCCAAATATAGGTGAAGATGTGGAGAAAATGGTCACGCATCTCCTACTGGTGGGAATGTTAAACGGTATAGCCACTTTGGAAAATAGTTTGACAGTTTCTTACAACCAGGAGGCAAAGGCAGGAAAATCAGGAGTTCAAGGCCCATCTTGGTTATAAAAGGTATCTGTGGCTAGTCTGGGCTACATGAGAGTCTGTCTCAAAAAGAGACAAAACAAACCGAATCAAACCAAACTACAAACTATGACCTAGCAATTGCCTCTAGGCAAAAAAAAAAAAAAAAAAAAAAAAAATCACTAAGACTTGCTTATACACAAAAATAATCTTTAAACGAATGCCTACCACACTTTATTTTTTATTTTATTTTTTATTTTGTAACTATCCCCCAGTTGGAAACAGTGCTAATTTCTTTCAACTAGCATTAAACTAAATTAAATTAATTTCATTCAACTAGTGATTAAACCAAGTACAGCCATACCAGGGAACAGCAATAACACAAAAGAACACACTGCTGCTACCCACAACAAACTTGAAGCTCCAGAGAATTCTGCCCAGTGAAAAATATCCACCCAGGCTGGATGCACACGGCTCTGTGGTACGGCAACAATCTAGCAAGTTTAAGGCCCCGTGTTTACTCTCCCCTCCCCCGCCAGTGATACACATGGGTAAAAGCTAGGAAAAGAAACAGAAGAACAGCAGAACACAATCCGAAATGCTGCCTACTGTACAGCTCCACAGATGCATCAGAAAAGACAATGACAGAATGACAGACTGGAAAAATTAGCAGTTGTGAAGGTTAAAGAGGGATGGGAGTGGAAAGTAGGCAGGGCTACTAAAGGACCACACGGGAATCTTTGTGAGGACGGCAGTAGCCCATAGCCTGGCTGCACATGTCGATGCTGTTATCACCATAGCAATAGTGCAGGCAGGGAGAAATGAGCAAAGAGTATGCAGAATTTCCATTTTGTTTCTTACAAATGCATCTGCATCCACAATTATTTTAAAATAAAAAGCTTAATTAACAAAAAGCAATTTAAAACTCGAGGGATATAAAAGGATTCTGGCATTTAATATGCATTACAAAATCAGATGCTATGTATTACATTAAAAATTAAAATTAATTTCAGATGCCATTATTAAGTCAAATTTTTGTTATGGATTGAAGAGATAGGCAGGGGTGGCACAAATTCCTACTTATTTCCATGAGAAAAACTTTATGAAGGTATAGATAAATCCAGATAGCAGAAATAAACCTGGGCTCTTAAATTTTGCTTGTTTATTGTGATACAAGAAATAGAACCCAAGGCCTAGCAAATGCTAGACCCGCACTCTACCAGTGAGCTATACTCCCAATTCCTTTAAAAGACAAAATTTTTAATTTTTAGTGATAGGTAGACCTCTGTGAGTTCACGGCTAGTCTGATCTACATGGCCAGTTCCAAGCCACTTGAAGGGATCTGTAGCACAAAAACATACAGAGGTAAAAAGATTTTGACTGAAATTCATTTATTTACGGTGGTTTTTAATAAAAGAGACGAGTCCCTTACAACACTATAGCACTGTGAGTCTTCCAGAAAGATACATGACTTGTTATTGGGGGGAAGCTGGAATTGTTGAGGATACTGCGGCAGAAGGAACACTTGGTGGCGGGGGGGACACAGGACAAAAGTCTAAGAGCCAGAGCATCAGGCTTGGTACCCACTCTCAGTGTTGACTTCCTCACCCTGTCAAAGACCCTAGTTTTTATCTCCTTCACTGAAATCTGAGTAAATTACAAAATCTCCAGGTCATGGTTTTCTCCTCTGGAACAGTAATTATGTTTTTATTTGCCTATCACACAAAATATGTGTAATAATAAATATCCGTGTAGCATGGAGATGCTTCGAAGGAATAGCACATGCAAATCTGGTACTGAAAACATTTGCATCTATGCTAGTTAGGAAATGCAGAATGGAAGAGCATGATTCTGAAGGCGACTGGAGAAAGGGAAGATGATTTAGACGGAGGGAGCCCTCCCCTTCACTCTCCTCAGGTGGCTTCAGACACCGCAGAGAAATTTTGAACTGCGAGGGAAAGGCGGAAGAGAACAGAAACAAGCAACTCAAACCTCACAAGACTGCAGAGCCACTGAGATCTGGGCAGCAGCAGCAGAAGAAGAACTCAGGAGAGATTCGGACAGTATGGAAATTAGCAAGGTTCTCTTGCAACTGCTTTCACCTAGGGGCAGCTCTAATTCACTCTCGGCTGGCATTTTAGCTCCTCTCAAGCAGGTCAGCCCCCACCTGAGTCTTGGTGCTCTAATTGCAAAGCCACAACCCACAGCCGTCCTCCTCTCTAGCGGAGTGCACACTTTTACATGCAGTCAGCACTGTGCAAACACGGGGCTGAACAAACACGCACATGTGTAATCTATCGCTGTCAGTTTGATGGAGCACACTTGAGGTGCTCCAAAATGGAGTGTGGCCTCCTGGTATTTACTCAGCGTCAGGCCTGTAACTTATTCAACAATGGCTTCAATTCCTACGATTTCCTTTTCTTGATTTAGATGATTTTAATGGGGTAAGCAACAATAACTGAAATTACGTGAGTGCGAAATTTTACTGGTAACAAGAAAAACAGCTTTCAAAGACATCAGGCAAGACAATAAGAAACTTCCAGCTATGGTTGACCCCAGTTTGATGGGCTCTTTCCTGTCTATCAATAGCTATTAGATTTTTACAATTCTGTTTCTGATTGTGACTTACCAGTATCCAGTCTTGACTTGATATGTTGATACCTTGGGTTCTGTGGTATCCGTCTGGTCAGGTACTACGACAGAAGACAATTCACAAGGAAGGGGTTACCGTGAGGGTTGTGGTGGGAAGAGGAACACACGCTGAAATTTCAGGTTCTAGTGACAAACGAGGTTCAGAGGGTCAGAGCCCTTACAGAAAGGGCTCGCAGTACATTTCCTCCAGTGGAGGTAGTTACCTTGTTCCTATTAAAACATTTCCACATTTTATCAAAATAACCTGAGTGCTGTGTGCTAAGGAAAAAAAAAACCTTAGGAAGGTTATCTTCCCATGAAGTAGCTACGCTGCTTGTTCTCTTTTTAATGTCATTCTTTTCATGATGGCTTCAGGGCCATCTCCTCTGGACACTCCTAGGTCTTATCCACAGCTCCCTACAGTGTGGCAGGCGGGATCCAGATGCTCCAGATGCTGGCAGGCTCTCTGGGGCTCCACAGATGTCACTGCCATGGCATCTGCTCTGTGGCAGCTGAGGCTCATGTGGGCTCAGGGTGAGCTTACGGTCGGCAGAGATGTCTATGTCAGATTTGCCGTGTGTTGTGCTATGTTCTGGTAATTAACCCTTGGAATCCAAGTGCAGACAATCCCCCATATTAAATC
The DNA here is from genome assembly GCF_903992535.2 of Arvicola amphibius. Lineage (NCBI taxonomy): Eukaryota > Metazoa > Chordata > Mammalia > Rodentia > Cricetidae > Arvicola > Arvicola amphibius. Next base: position 177,758,960 of record NC_052048.2, read on the forward strand.
CCTGAGGTGAACACAGAAGCCAGTAAGAAAGGGCAAGCTCGGAATAAAGAGCGCCTGCGCTGACCTGTTTCTAGTCTACGGATATGAAAAGCATGTGTTCTGGACAGGGACCTTCCAACCTTCATCTCCTGCACATGATCCCATGTTGCATGGGTGGGGACTGTCTCTCCTAATGTCACCAGTTCAGGCAGATAACCGCTAAAAGTGCCTTTCCTCAACTTCTCTTTGGCAAAACTTTTGTCCTCTGTGAAGCTGCCTGAGGCAGAAAGAGACACTCTCCTCCTGGCCTGCAGAATATGGAACCCCATCCCATCCTCCACAATTAGATCTTTTCCTCTAGTTTGAGATTTTCTTGAAGACAGGGACAACGAGTTGCTCGTGTTTGTGGGACCCAGTACATGCTAAGTCCATTTTTACTGTTGCTCCAGTCAATTGCTGATTATTTGTCTGAGGACTAAACTATACTACCTAGTTCCTAAGAGAGAATGTCAAACTTATAAAGACTGGATCACCTGCCTTAGCAAACAGCGAAGGACAAGCATGCTGTTGGGGGAACTGTGAAATAAATCACACCTTTCAGGATGGCCTACAAAGCACAGAAACAGTCTAGCATTTTTATGATTTATGCAATCAAAGCCCAAGAAGAATTTTTTAAAACTGAGGGCAGTACGACCAGAGAGATGACTTGATGGGTAAAGATGCTTTCTACCAACCCCAATGACCTGCATTCATCCCTACGACCCACATGGCAGATTGTCCTATGGCCTTAACATTACATGCACGCATCTGTGCACATACACAGTGAAATAAAAAAAACCCGACAAAACAAAACTGGGGGTACCTACAGAAAATTATCCATTTTTAATTTTTTTAAATTTTGCCAAGTAAGTACACAAAATCCTCACAACTTCCACTTGCTATTTTATTTTTTAGGTAAGTAATTTGTTTTTAATTAAATTAATTTTTAAATGGCACAATACATAATCTATCTGCTTTTTTTTTTTTAACACTGAGGATCAAACCCAGGGCCTCTCATATGCTAGGCAACCAAACTATACCACTATACGCCAGCCTCACCATCTGCTATTTCAATTACCTAAAAGGTTAAAAAAAAAAAAAGCCCTCAGGGTAAAAAGGTCAGTTCCTTCATGTTATTAAAAAGCCAATGACGTTGTCTGTGTTTTTCACTTCACACCAGGCAAGTAAAACCTTTATTATGAACACTGAGCACTGATCCGCTGCTAGTTTGCAATCATTGAGCTGACTGAGCCTCAGAAATATGGTGGAAAACTGGCTTCCTGTTGTGATCAGTAATGGCTGCCTAGAAGAGCAAGAAACAACGCCAGCTCCGACACCTTCCCTAGATGAAGACTGAGACGGTTCTTAAGAGATAGAACAGCAGACAGACACAGAGAGAAACCGGAGGCCAGGTTCCCAGAGGCAGACAATATCATGAAAAATTAAACAGGGAACTAAGTCCAGCAAAACAACACACACACACACACACACACACACACGTTTCACTTATCTTCAGCTTCAGCTGAGGGACTTTTCCCCCTAGTCTATATTTTTTATCATTTCTATACCCTATTTCCTGTTTTTACTTTTGTTTTGTTTCCTAGCAAAGCTTCTTTTGAAAAATTCCAGGCTGGTCTCTGCTGAACCATGGATATTTGTCCATCCCTCGGCCAAATAGCTGAACCGTGAGGGTGCCTCTGGGGACCAGGTGTGGTGGCAGCAGAATGATGAGGGAGGGAGTGTGGACAGCTGCAGCTGTGGAGGCCTCCCCACCCCCGGTTTTCCCTTACATGGACTAATGAGAAATCCATATGCCGCTGGAGAAAAATGTCAGATTTCTTTCCCGAGTTCTCATTTCTGTTCAGTTTTTTAGTCCTTTCTAGGACCTGAATGGACAGTAAGCTCTGTGTGCTACATTGCCAGCGGAGTGCCTTAGGCTGTGAGGAAGAGCCACACTTTCTTCCTGAAAACTCCTGCTTTGGGGATGGCTGCCTCTTGACCTACTGACCAACTGGCTTTGTTTCCATGATATACACAGGCTGGAATGGTGGGAAGTGGAAGGCCTGTGACAAGAAGCCGGTTCAAGAGAGACTGTTCATTCCTTCTACAAACACTTAGTGAGTGCCATTCATTCCATGGACATTTATTACTGAGGGCCTGGCAGAAGCAGGTCCCTCTGAGGAATGCAGAGGTAAAAACAGGCCTGGCCATCACCCCTTGCTCCCTGCGGCTAGTTGATGTCAATGTGACAAGAAGAGGGAATGGAGGGGATGGGGACACATGAGACTAGTACCTTAACAAGGCCAAGAGTCAAGAACTGCTGCTAAGAGAGTGATGAATTCTGAGAGTCGGTGGGTAGTGAGAACAGTGGCGTGTGGGCTCTACAAGGCCCCAATAATAGAGAAGCCCAGGTGAAACGTGAGGACAAAGTGTAGGTGTCATCTCAAGAAAGCTAGTCATCACTGGAAGGCATAGAGTACTGGGGACTCTGAGGGAACAAATGGCACTGGAGAGGCAGGGCAGGGGAAGATCACAGAGCACCTTCTATCGAGAAAACCCAAGGCACTTTTCATCCTGACCTGTCAATCAGTGGTTTCCAATAGGTGCAATTTTGCCAGCTCTATGCCCAGGGACATTTATCAAGATCTGGAGACATCTGGGTTGTTACAACTGAGTCGTGGTGGTGGTGGTGGTGTTGGTGTTGGTGGTGGTGTTGGTGGTGGAGTTGGTGGAGGTGGTGGTGGTGGAGGTGGTGGTGGTGTTGGTGGTGGTGTTGTTGGTGGAGGTGGTGGTGGTGTTGTTGGTGGAGGTGGTGGTGGAGGTGGTGGTGTTGGTGTTGTTGTTGGTGGAGGTGTGTTGTTGGTGGATGGGGAGGGGGTGGGGTAGAGGAGGTGGGGGAGGTTGGTGGAGGTGCGAGGGGTGGTGTGGTGGTGGTGGAGGTGGGTGAGGAGGACGGTGGTGGAGGAGGATGGTTGGTGGGTGGTGTGGGGTGGAGGTGGTGGTGGAGGTGGTGGTGGAGGGGTGTGGAGCGTGGTGGTGGGTAGGTGTGGGTGAGCGTGGTGGTGGACGGTTGGACGGGTGGTGGTGGAGGAGGTGGTGGTGGTGTTGTTGGTGGAGGTGGTGGTGGTGTTGTTGGTGGAGGTGGTGGAGGTGGAGGTGGTGGAGGTGGTGGAGGTGGAGGTGGTGGTGGTGGTGGTGGTGGTGGTGGTGATGGTGATGGTGGTGGAGGTGGTGGTGGTGATGGTGGTGGAGGTGGTGGTGTTGGTGGAGGTGGTGGTGGAGGTGGTGGTGGAGGTGGTGTTGGTGGAGGTGGAGGTGGTGATGGTGGTGGTGGAGGAGGTGGTGATGGTGGTGGTGGTGGAGTTGGTGGAGGTGGTGGTGGTGGAGGTGGAGGTGGTGATGGTGGTGGTGGTGATGGTGATGGTGGTGGTGATGGTGGTGGTGGTGGAGGTGGTGGAGGAGGTGGTGTTGGTGGAGGTGGAGGTGGTGGTGGAGGTGGTGGTGGAGGTGGTGGTGGATGTGGAGGTGTTGGTGGTGGTGGTGGAGGTGGTGGTGGTGGAGGTGGTGGTAGTGGTGGAGGTGTTGCTAGCATTTCCTAGGAAAAGGCAAGAGAGACTGGGTAGCATCCTATAACAAGAGAGACTGGGTAGCATCCTATAACAAGAGAGACTGGGTAGCATCCTATAACAAGAGAGACTGGGTAGCATCCTATAACAAGAGCCAGCCCAGATGTCGACAGTATGGAGCTTGAGAAGCCCAAGAGGAGAGGACTGGGAGTCACTGAAGGTTTAGGGAGGAGTCATGAGATCTTCTTTACATTTTGGGATGATCTATCTGCACAATATGGAGAACATGATCATAGTCAAGAAAAGAGGCACAAAAATCAGCTGAGAAGCTCATGGCAGCACAGAGAAGAAGAAGGTTTTGAGAATTCTCTGCAATGTGAAGCTGGGGTTGTAGCTCTGCCTAGTGCCTGCCCCTCCATCTTTAACATGTAAAATCAACATGACTACTCATGGACCACCATAAAAAGAGGGCAGTATCACCTTAACTCCCAGAAAAAGTAGTGAAAGAAAAAGCACATATGGAAAAACTTTATGTAGGAAGTTTGGGGACATATTAAGCAGGGATGTTTGTAGGTTATCAAAAATAGAAGTGTCCAGCTGACTACACGGACATCGAGATCTGGAGAAAACTAGGTTAAAAAACAATTTGGGAATTATTCATATATAGGCTATGAAGCCAGGGGGACTATCCAAAATCACTCTACTAACAGTGTGCACTAGGAAGACATTTCCCAACCTTGACAGTCAGGTGGGGAAGAGCCCTGGCTGGGATGCAGGAAAGGCCAAAGGAAGGGGACTACAAAAACTAGGAGAAAAGATTTACAGGAAGAAGGAAGGAGTCAACATGGAACAAAGCTGTCAAATCCAAGAACAAGAGGCCAAGCAAGAATAGACAAACAAGAATCCAGGTCAATTAACAGAACAGAAAAGTAAATTTGGATTTACAAATCAGGACATTGTTGATGGGGCTAGATGGAAGCAATTATAGGAAAGAAAGAAGGGCAGAAGCAAAAACAATAGGTCAAATGTATGAGGGTGAAGAAGGAGACAGACCGTCTTTCTGTTTTTTTCTCTAGACTTGTCAAGGTGAACTCTCTCTTTCCTCTCCCTTTTCCTCTCCTCGCCTCTCTCCTCTCTGTGGTGATGTTTATGTATTTTGGGACGGGGGAGGATAAAGGAGAGATTTAAGGATGTGTACAGATGAATGGGCAGAGGCCCAGAGTCCAGGTGGAAGGGGCAGCTTTTGATACAAATTTAAAATAAAGATTAAAAGAATCTATGGTTATAATAAAGCTCATCATGAGCGGGCAGCAAGTTGAGAAAGTTCATGTTTGTAAACTACCACAGGCTTTTTGGAAATGACCAGCTGTGTCAAAGACACTTTAAGGTCACTTTCCTGTGGCTCTGACAAACACCATGACCACGGCTCCATGTCCTGATTATAGTCCATATTGGGAAAGGGGCTCTACCCTGTACACCTCTCAGTATCTGTTACAAAACCTTGTGCTAACAAAGCAGCAGGAAGTGTTTGCCAGATACACTGAAACTGGGCACAGTGGCAGACACCTGCAACCCAGCTCCTTTGGGGGGTTAGGTGTGAAGATATGAGTTCTAGGACAACTTGGGCAACTTTGTAAGAACCCAACTCAATACACACATGCTAACACACATACAAAAACAAAAACAAAACAAACAAACATGAAGGTCCATGCATACTCTGTAAGAACCCAACTCAATACACACATGCTAACACACATACAAACAACAAAACAAAACAAAACAAAAAACCCACAAACAAACAAACATGAAGGCCCAAGCACACTCTGGTACCATAAGAGTAGTTCAACATTCAAGACTCTTAGAAGTCTGAAAAAAGATTGCCCAGACACTGGGCTGAGAAGGCAGACTTCCTGGAAGAGTGAGTACTAGATAACAGGGATGGAAAAAGTATTCCAAGTGGAAATAAATTCTAATAGCAAAGCCATTTTAAGGGTATGTTTGGAAAACAAACTGTTCCTATTTGCTGAAGAAAGCTGAAACTCAGCAGAATGGCAACCATTCCTCTCATTTAGTGAGCACATCCTATGTTGTTTGACATCTGACTAAGCATTTTATCTACTTCGTCTCATTTAACGATCAGCCACTGTGACTCTGAACTCCTGCCAGGGTCTTCACATGAGCTCACTGGTAAGTTTCCACGGATCCAGGAAGCTCTGTGAAACATTCTGTGTGCGTGCATTGCCTCTGCCAGGGTCCTGGGCATCCACCGAATTTCCAAAGGAGTATGTAATCCCCCAAATCTCAATAACCGTCAGGATGTGGGATTCTGGGCCATAGATAACGCTGGACCTGGAGAGCGAGGCTTCAAATGGAGAAGCCTGACTATAGATCAGGAGTGAAGACTAGCCCTTTCAACATGAGTCACAGTGAAAATACCGAGGTGTGAGGCACACAGTCACGACAGAATTTTAGCAGTTTTCTTCTTTGCAGATAGACACAGATTTGTGAAGATATGAATGTGGGAGAAGAAAGATTAATGAGACGTCTGCAATGGCATTTTTCTGAAGGAAAACTACAACAGATAAAAAAAACACACCAACAGCAGCAAAATGTCTGAACCACAGGTGCTTTTCTGATTTCCCAGCTCTCAAAACAGGACTCACATGCTGTTTGGCACACTTCAATTTTTTTTTAAAGACACTGTATATTTGGTTCAGATCCACCCTACTTTTATATTCACAAATGGGGTGGGGTGTGAATACTGGTCTTGAGGTAATCTCATATTAAAACAGGTTTTCAAAGAGGAACTTCTGAAATAGGTGTTTTAATTGGTCCAATTATGTTAATATCAAACAATCATCTTGGCCCAAGACTCCATGTATAACAATACCGACTTTCTAAGTAGCTACTACCTATGGCAGACTGTACTTTTCAAGATGGAGTCAAAATCTTCCATCCCGTTAGATTGTGGTCTTACTGTCTGCTGTCTAAGAGATGGGGCCTAGGCCTTCCCTCATCTCTAGACTCGGGTGAGCCTGGGGTATGACATCTAAGCTGTGATGGTAAAGGTGGTTCTCTTGGCCGCTTGCTCTTAGAACTCAGCCACCAAGTGTGGGAAAGTCCAGTCCATATGGAAAAGGACATTGGTAGGAGATTATTAGCTCCAGTCAACAGACAGCACTGATGGACATACATGTAAGTGGAGTTTTTGAAAAAAACTCTAGCTTCAGGCTGTCTGCAAAATCACATGCGCTTTCATGAGATAAGCATGTAGCAGAGCTAAGAGCCAGAAGAGGTAATGGCAGAAGGGCTCCTGTCAAGCCACTAAATAAAGGCACTATTCATAACAAACCAACATATACCAGGAGTAGTGCCCTACCCTTATGTCTTCTGCCAGGTCTCTTAGGGCTAACAACGGCAAAAGTCCACACTGTCTGAACTTTACCGTCATGTACTACATGACTGTAGTTCTCATGCCCGCTACCCAACATCAAAAATCTACTTGCCAAAAATAATGGATATTTTTCCTTGAACTTTCTCAATCCTTTTATACCACATGATAGAATATAATGGAACACATGCACACTTGTTCCTACGGAAATTGGCTTCAGTAATATCTCTCTCCCCTGACGTTCCATTGATACATGACTCATTCCTCTGTCAGCCCCCTAATTACTGTGTTTGTCAGGATTCCACCTCCTCAATCAATAGACTCCCTGCGAGTCAAAGACTTAGACTTACTTCCTTTTATAGGCTTCTAATCTCCAAATGGTGGAATTTTACCCTTAGCTTCTCCTTTCGGTTTTAGACATATACTCATTTATTCAAAAGTACCTGTGAGCCACCATGCCTGACAAGAGCAGTGCAGGAGACTTAGGTCCCACGGCTCTCACAAGCATGTCAGAAAAACAAGTCCATAAAATCACTGTGGATGATGATAAACTGGAACAGAGAACAGACTGGACGGATGCTCCTAACCTCACTCCCTCCCGAAACCTCAGTAAGACTTCGTTAAAAACTATCTTAAGATATAAACAATGCCAAGTCCAGAGAGTGGGAGAAATGGCAGCAATCAAACACCAGAGTTCTCAAACTCACAGAGAAGCTAGTGACTGAGAAGGCAGAACCCTAGGGAATGAGTAATTAAGTGGCTGGCAGGGGAATAAGCCATATATCACTAGAGATCAACATGTGAAAATGACTTGATAGACTTAGGACAGCTGAAAAATAAGGACTGCCAGGGAAAGCCAAGAACAATCTTGAAAAGGCCAAAGAATGAGCCGCCTCCAGCATCTCCACAGTGGGACTAAAAGGAGTGGCTGAATCAGGGCTGATGAAAGCTCTTTGGAGCTGGCTCTCCAAATCACACCCTCACACACATACACACCACTGCACGAGGCAATTATTCCTTGCCCATCTTGGTAAATGTCACCATCTGTAGCTCACCATCAGCAGGCCTCTTAATGAAAAACAAAACAAACAAAAAAAAAACCCTCAATATCTCAATCACCTTTTAAAATCGCCTACCCAGAAACATAAATTGAAAACTGATGGTTAAAAGAACTCTAAAAACATCTTACCTTGTCTAAGAATATCAGTGTCCTTATAAAAAGAGAGTACCAGTGGCTGGAGAGATGGCTCAGTTGGTGAAGTGCTTGCCATGCAAACCAGAGACTTGAGCTCGAATTCCTAGCACTCACATAAAAGGCTGGGCATGATGGCATGTATCTGTGGCCCCAGCAGTAGGAGACTTGGGCAACAGGATGGGGACAGGCAGATTCCCAGAGCTCACTGACCAGCCAGCAGAGCTTATCCCAGGAACTCCAGGTTCAGTGAGAGACCCTGTCTCACAAGATAAGCAGCAGAGGAAGACACTAAATGTCAAGTTTTGATCACACACGCACAGGAATGAACATGTACACATGCACATACCACACCTACATCCATAAATTTTTTTTTAAAAGACAGAGTCTCACTCTGTAGCCCTGACTGCTCTGGAACTCACTATGTGGACCTGGCTGGCCTCGAATTCACAGAGATCTGCTTGCCTGTGCCTCCTGAGTGCTGGGATTAAAGGCGTGCGCCACTATGCCCAGCTTTACAAGAAAAATTTTAAAAAACACAGGACAACTTTTTAAAAAGAGACATCAGGGAACTGCCTCTTTCCTCACATACACTGTGAGGACATCATAAGAAGGTAGCTATCTACAAACAAGGGCAGTCCTCACCAGAAATGGAATCAGCTGGCACCCAGAGCTTCAAGACATATTGTTAAGTGGGGGGAAAAGCAAGTGAAAACACCATATGTACAATACAACATTTATGCAAAATAAAATTACAATATAAATCTCTCCTTGCCACCCGACATAAAATGTGTAGAGAGAAAGTTTTGGAAATGATAATTATGAAAAAAATTATAGTGATAGTGGTGTAGGAAATTTTCCTAAATATAAAGAAAAATAAAAATAAAGTTTGATAGTAACAATTACAAGCAGTGATAATGACGTAGACACATTATTCATAAGAAGTGTAGACTCAAAGTAAAAGCAGACAGAAACTCCAGGAAAAACAAAAAGCAGGAAGGAATTTAAATTCTAATTTTTATCAGCTATCTAAAAAACAGTATCTATGCAGTCAGCAACAATGGCAAGAAAAGGGAACACAGGGCTCAAGTGTTAGAGCAGGAAGCCCCATGGAGAGGCCCATGCCTGTACTCCTAGCACTCACGAGGCTGAGGCTGAAGTGAGGTGAGTTCAAGTTGTCCAGACTCCAGTGGACATGTTTTGTTTTCCGAGACAGGGTTTCTCTGTGTAACAGTCCTGGCTGTCCTGGAACTCACTTTGTAGACCAGGCTGGCCTCGAATTCACTGAGATCCGCCTGTGTCTGCCTCCCTGGTGCTGGGATTAAAGATGTGTGCCACCACCTCCCAGCTGTGAGACCCTATCTTAAAAGGAAAAAGAAAGAAAAGGAAAAGACAGGGAGATATTTTGCTGAAGAAGTTGTCTAGATGACAGATGATAACAGAACCGAATGAAAAGACTGCCAGTTTGTGTCCATTCAGGAGATACAAACTAAAACCACAATGAGGGTTGGTGAGATGACTCAACAGGTAAAGGCACTCAGTGCCAAGCCTGCCAAGCACACGCTGGGAGGAAGAGCCAGTCCTCCATGTTGTCCCCTGCCCTCCACACACATACTATAGCACACAAGCACTCCACACACAAATGGTTTTCTTTTAATCCCACAATGAGATAACACTATGTACCTAGTGAGAGCAGCTATAACAACAATGACAATAACAGATGTTAACAACGTTTTTGCAGAACCTAAGACTCTCATTCACTAGTAACAGGAATGGAAAACAGTACAGCCTCTCTATTAAAACTAAACATATGCTTACCATACAACTCAGCCACTGGGTCCCCACTTATCTTACAGAAATGAAAATTAATGCCCGCACAAAAAGCTGTACCCAAAGACAGGTATCTTTATTTCTAATAGTCCCAAACTGGAAGCAACCACAATGTCTTATGTTGACTGAATGAGTTAATGAGTGAACAAACTGAATATCCAAACTACAGGAATTGGTCATCACTAAGGCATCGACTGCACGCTCACCCTGATGTGTCTCAAGGACATCATCCTAAGTAGAAAAAGCCATCTGGAAAGGTCATCTATTGGGCGATTCTATTCAAATAGCACTCTTAGGATGGCAGAAGTACAGAGATGGAGAACCGCTTTGTGGCTGCCAGGGATGAGGGCAGGACTGGGAGGGGCAGCAGGAGAGGAAACTGGGTGTGAGTGGAGAGGCAGAGGAGCTACAGCAACACTACAGTTCTCCCTTGTGACTGCTGCTCTACAAGGACGCAAATTAGACTATACCGAACCTGCATCTGTGCGAGATGGCCTACAACTACGCACAAATTGCGCAGACTTTACTACTCTAGCTCTCGCGTACTTGCGGAATACAGTGAAAGGCGCAGACCACTCTCACGATGTTAGCACCTTTCTGCAAAGCTTTGAAAAGGGACATCACAGTGAAAAACGGCTCTTAAAAGTGATGGGGCTCTGAGAGATAGATATCTCAGTCAGTAGAAGGATGGCTGGCCAAGCATGAGGGCCTGACTTCCAGTCCCTGGGATGTGCTGCCCAACTAGCCTAGCTCAGTGCTGAGTCCCAAGTCAAAGAGAGAATGTTTCAAACCAAAACAACAACAGCAAGAAACCCAAGGTGAACAGCATCGGAGGGGAGAACCTGAGGTTGCTGACCTATACACACACACCCATACACATACAGGGCCCCCCACATACCCACACACATGAACTCACATACACGCATGCAGAGATTCTCTCTCTCTCTCTCTCTCTCTCTCTCTCTCTCTCTCTCTCTCTCTCTCTCTCACACACACACACACACACACATAGATACTCCCCCCCCGACACACCACAGCAGATATTACAACCAATATAAGAATTAGAAAATAAAGTTAAATTTCTTAAAGCATAAAGACAAAAATATAGAGACGGGAGATTAAAGTGAAAAAAAAATCAGAACCATGGGTCTAATCTCAAAAAACGAATGCAAGAGCCGGGCGGTGGTGGCGCACGCCTTTAATCCCAGCACTCGGGAGGCAGAGGCAGGCGGATCTCTGTGAGTTCGAGACCAGCCTGGTCTACAAGAGCTAGATCCAGGACAGGCTCCAAAGCCACAGAGAAACCCTGTCTCGAAAAACCAAAAAAAAAAAAAAAAAAAAAAAAAACTGAATGCAAGAAAGAGGGCGGAGAAAATGAAGTCGACAATAAAATAACTCAAGAAAAAAAAACAGCAGCCTAGAAAGATACCAGTTTCTGGTGTTTGCCAAAGCGAGCGGAAACAGACCACAGCGAGGATCTTTTCGTGAAATGTCCCGACGTCAGGAATAAAGGGAGGCTTCCTGAAAGGAGAAACAGGCCACAAAGCAACAAGATGGCTTTGGAGATTCCTACAGAAACGCTGGCTGCTGGGCCATTGAGCAGTGTTTCCAAGATGTTGACGTTTCCAACCAAGAATTCTATCCTCAGCCACACTCTCAAGCGAGAAAAAGGAAAACCAAAAGGTGAATGTAGAATATAAACAGTTTTAGACATGCCTTACTTTTTAGCTACAGAAGGAATTATGCATTCTTTCTCATGATTCCTGGAAACTTGCCCTCTACTCAAGGAAGGCCATACACCCAGCAACTGTTTGTACCCCCCGCACCAACATTCTCTTCCTCCTGGATCCCTGACTTCATTAACGAGAGCCAACGAGTGGTCCCAGCTGGGAATCCAAGTTATCCATCTCAGTGCCCTCTCTCGAGGGTGACCATGCCTGCTGGAGGGGTTCACACCTCATGTCTCCCTAACTCTGTCCCTACTTCCTAACCCCCGTCTAGACACACATCAACAGAGTCACCTCCTCAGTCTCTCTCTGCTTCTTGCCTTGGCCTTCTCAACTCCATCCTCCACGGTGTGGCTGCAATTGTGCCTAGCATACAAATCTGACCACACTACCAAAACTTCAAGGTTTCTTGAGTTCTGACCAACAGACAGAAGTACACTGTCACCCTACAGCCACCTCTCCCACCCCATCACACGCATCTCATGTTAATATTAGTTGACAAAACATTTAAGTTTATTTACAGGACACAGTACAGATGTGCACACACTGTGGAATTATCAAGTTAGTAAACACAGTCATCACCTCACATTTTGTGACGAGAGATCTGGGATGTTCTCTTAGTAATCTGAAATATACATTATTTTTAGCCATCCTCCTGTATAACAGACCTCAGAATTTTAGTTGTAACAAACTTGCTATCCTGTGACCTGTATCTGTGCATCTCTTTGTACCCACATCCCCAACTTCTGGTGACCACTATTCTACTTTCTTCTTCAACGAGTTGGATTTTATATTTTATATTCCAAAACGGAAGTGACACTGTGTAGTATTTACTATCAAGGTTGAGTGGTGGTGGCGCGCACCTTTAATTCCACCACTTAAGAGTCAAAGGCAGGCATAGATCTCTGTGAGTTCGAGGCCAGCCTGGTCTGCAGAGCAAGTTCCAAGACAGCCAGCACTACATGTGAGACCCCGTCTCAAGAAACCAAAAACATAAAATAATAGACATTATTATCATGGCGCTCCAATACACATGTCACAGTTTCTCTGGACACCAGGCATTTGCCAAGAAAGACCTACAACTGGGTTTGGTCTGAAGGCACACAAGGCCGCTCTCAACCTGCCTCCATAGACTCCTACAAGGGCTTGATGGGAGCTCATTTCTCCTTAGCTTTGTTCGCGCTGGGCCACGTAGCACGCTCTTCACCTGACTAGTGAACGGCCTTGATGTGTCGGACCCTTCCGACTCCAGAACCTTCCTCGTTCTCTCAACTGAGTTTTATCTTCCTCTAACATCTTCCCCCAATCACACCGTACTCAACTCCAGTTTAGTTCCCATCACTATACTGAACTCACAAAGGGTGGAGACTTGGTTGTTTTCTTTGTAGGTCTAGAACTTGTTGGGTAAGCGTCAAATCATACTGGGTGACATTATAGTGCAGAAGGGCATTGGAAGGTAAACGAGATGAATAAAGTAAAAGGTACACTAGAAAGCGCCCCATTTTGTTCCCTTTGCAAGGGCTTGGTCTGCTTGTATCCCGACCCTCAGAAGTGATGGGCCCCTTCATCTCCTTCCACGTTTCTGGAGTGTCTTTTATTTTTTGTTTGGCAAGTGTCACTCCTAGACAGTAAACTCTTTGAAGGCAGGGGCTGTGTCTTTACTATTTGGCTCCTCCAACCCTCCAACACTGCTGTCAGGTCAGCATTTGCGGGGGAGCACGACTGTCACCACGGGCGCCTCCTGCCGCAGAGCCTTGGCCTGCCCCGCCCCAGGCCCTGCGCTCGGCCCCCTCCTCACGCTGGCTACTTCCCGCCTTCCAGGCGGCGGAAGTGGCCGGCTGTTCGTCCCTGCCCACGTGGCGCCTTTTCCGGTGCGCCCGCCCCCTCCGGCTCTCGGGTCCGGACCTGGCCCTCACCTCAGGATTCCCAATGTGCCTCCGGGCAGACATAGCTGCTCCAACCGACCACGCTCGGGGTTCTAGCCTCACGTCTTGCTACTAATCTAGCTTCCTACCCCCACAGCCCGCTCAGCCGCCTCCCTGTAACCTCTCTTCCGATTGGCCAGGCTGCCCAGGCCAGCCAATAGAAGCTCCGTTTACTGTTTCGGCTGGGAGAGGGAGAGCGAGAAGCCGCTCAATGGTTGCCAAGGGCAACGCGGGACGCCCGCTAGCTCAGTTTTCGGTGCTGGGGCCTGCCGGCCAGCTCCAGCCCGAAAGCGGGAAGAAGGGCGCGGGGGAGGGGAAGGCTGCGCCTGCGCAGAACTGAGGCGAGGGGCCCGACCTGAGGCCAAAGTGAGAACACAAATTCAGGCCAGGTTGTCCTCCCTCCCCGCATAGCCATTTTAACCAAACTTCGGGGCTACGTCTTCTACGACAGAGGACATGATATGGGCCATGGTTGTTCAACTGGAACGAGTACACAGTTTATTATTTTCAGGTTAAAGTTATTATGCAAATTATGCAAAATATCATGAGTAAACACAGTAATTATTGTTGCTTTAAAAGCTTTTAGTCTAGCTAAAGAACGGCAGCCTTAATTGCAAAGAGCACACACCGTTCAGTGGCTCATCATTCATTTAACAAGTATTTAATAAGCACCTTATGAGGAAAGCTACAGTACGTTGTGTGGAGGATGGGAGAGATGACTAAAACCCAATCCCGTTGCCATGGAAACCATTGTGACTCCTGCCACCAACCACCACCTGTTCTCATTCCAGATCTGAAAATTAAGTCCTAGCACCTTTACAAAACAATTACCCACACAGTTTGACTCGGCCCCTAAATGTCCCACCGAATCCATCAAAATTATTATTCCCTTTTACAGGGAGGGAACAGCACAGTAACCCTTTGTCCTTTGCTCTGAGTCTTTTTTTTCCTCCGGGAGTAGAGAAGGGTTACATTGGAGTGTTCATACTGACTGGCTGTGTGAATAATAACGCCCACGCGAACCGCGGCAGGGTCTGTGCAGATGACCGGTTTAACAACATGGGCTCCCATACCCTGTCTTCTTAGGGGCTTCAGAAACCTGCTCTTAGTTCAAGTTAATCCGACAGGCAGGACCGTGGGCTAACACCATAGATATCCCTTGCATTTTGTTTACTCCTTAATGCCCGCCAAGCTTTCGATTATCTTCCCTTGCTGTCTGAAGTCCTTTAGCCCTTCTCGTAGTCCCAGCCCCTCATCATTCTAGAATAAAAGATTGGGCAAGGCAACAAATTAGTAAGGAGTAGGTAGGAGAATATTTATCAGATCTTTGCGTAGGAAACGGAAGCTTCTAGACACATATTTAGAGTGTGTGCTTCCCTGTGCAGCTAAGAGTTGGAGTGGCCACAGGAATTAGGGTTAGAAAATTGAGAAAGGGGTAGGTAAAGTGGATGAGGGTCCTGACTGCCAAAGTGGGTGACTCGAGGTCAGTCCCTGGAGCATACATGGTAGAAGGAGAGGACCAGCTACTTGCAAATTGTCCTGTGACTTCCACACATGTGCACACACATGCGGACTCACAAATAAGCGAATGTGAGAAACAAGGAGAGAGTAATAAGGGACCAAGCTAAGAGGTGGGGAGAAAAGGAAGAAAGGAGAAACTTCAAGACATCGAGTTCGAGGCCAGCCTGGTCTACAAGAGCTAGTTCCAGGACAGGCTCCAAAGCCACAGAGAAACCCTGTCTCGAAAAAACAAAAAAAAAAAAAAAAAAAAAAAAAGAAGTTGGGTGAGGAACTGGAATGTGTCAAGGGTAGCTCTAAATCTTTAAACTTGGAAATCAAGTATTAAGAACAAACAATCAAGTATCCCAGGACAGAAAAGGGAACACCCAGCACACACTCAACTTCCATTCTTCAATGCTGGAGTTCACCTCTTTGTAAGACTGTTAACTTGTGTTTCAGTGGGCATGGAAATATCAGCTTTACCGACCATAGTGGCCACTGTGTTTATCAAATTAGAGCAGCGTAAAAGGCTTATAGCAAGGTTATGAAAGTGTGCATTCTTTGATATGGTGCTGCCTTGTGACTGGGGTAGAGTAACTTAAACATAGGATCCTTCTCCATCCCCTGGATTTTGATACAGAAGAGCCCAAAGGCCACACTTCAAGAGACTCTGCTCAGGAAGAGCCACCCTTGCTTTCATAGTATGCATCCGTGGACGTCTTTGGCGGTGTCAAGCTACAAGCCAAAAGGCTTTTTGCAGGAAGATTTCTTTCAGATCCTGCTTCTGTCAAAACTGGAGCAAAAATTAAAGGGAGGCATTTATTCTCCATATGAAAAGTAGCTAAATTATATCAAATGATATTCCATGGAAGAAGACATTCAATAAGCACAGTAAGATGTGTCTAACAAGGTCAAGAGCTAAGTCTCATTTTTCAACCAGCAGACCAAAGATATTTTCCTTTTTTAGAATGTTAACTATACAGCACCCAGCGATTCATGAAATAAACGCCTCCATATACCACCAGTGTGCATAGAAAGAGGTGAGTCTGTTGAGTAATTTATAGTAGCTACAGAGAAATCTTCAAATCTTTTGTCTTTGTTTTTTGTTTTTTGTTTTGTTTTGTTTTTGAGACAGGGTTTCTCTGTATATAGCCCTGACTATCCTGGAACTTGCTCTGTAGACCATGCTGGTCTCGAACTCACAGAGGCCTGCCTGCCTCTGCTTCCCAAGTGCTGGAATTAAAGGTGTGTACTACCATTACTTGGCTAGAAATTCTCAAATCTTAATATCCTAAGAGTTTCTCGGGAAATAATCAGGGCAATGTAGGAAAATGGCAATCGTCGATGTTAACTGGACTCTTACTTAAAACACTGAAAAAATGGGACCAACTTAATTGATCATCAAGTAAAAAATGATTAAAATATGTGATAGCATACTCATAAAAGGTATTTTTACAGAACCATTAAAAAGTATATTTCAAGGACTAATTAGGGCAACGGAGAACTAGTCCTGATGCAGTAAATGAAAAGAATACCAGGGAACTTCTTATTTAATATGATCCTGATATGTATGGAGAAGAAAAATACAGGTATCCACAGGGAAAAGAACGAAAAAAAAAATTTCATAAAAGCTATGTCTGGATTACAGAACATAGACGTTTGTTTTGTTCAGTAGACATTTTGTGAGTTTCACAGATTTTCTTTAGTGACTATGAACTCATTCCATACTTTAAAAATCTTATTCTTTCCCCCAAGAAACAGAGCTCGTGATGCTGGCTGTGTCCTGAAAGCTGTCTATGCTTTTGTCTGAGCTGATGTAGACCAGAGCAGAATTCTGAGTAATTCCCCTATGTGAAGTGCTGCAGTTCTTAGCGGTAAAAGGCTCTCCAGGCACTTGAGTGAGACCCTTGCAATCAGAGTGGTGATTGCTGAGAGGGTCGGGCTTTGTTTGCGAGAGAAGGAGTTCTGATTCTTTTCTTTAGAAGTTCCTACTCCCACTGATTAATCTTATTTTTCTCTGAAGTTAGGAGTGCACTTAGGAACTTCCATTTGTTTGATGTCTCCTTTTTAACCCTGTATGAGCTCCCAGAAGCTTTTAGTCTCTATTGAGCTGGAGGGGAGGGAGCCCATCAGGTAAGGGCAGTGTGGTTGATGGAAAGCTAGTTTGTATTGCAGGTACCCCTGGGCTCCCTCAGGCCCCCAACTCCCACCCCCAGAACTAAATGGGCATTTTGGTACCATTCAGGTTGGTCCCTTCCCATGCCTCAAACTCTCTGTACCTTCCTTTACCCCAAGCCCCTCTGATTGCCCAGCTTTGCATTCAATTGCTCTCCCTGCCCTCCCTTGGGTGTCACGTTTATTTTCCTGTTTAAAACCCACTCCACCAGGCCTGTCTCATGATGTTCCTTCTCGGATACGGGCCTTGGCTCCTTTCCTTGGATTCATTTGTTCTCATTTCCTAAATGATACGCATGTCCAGATGTTAAGGAGCCAGTTCCACCCAATCTAGTTCAGTCCTGGGATCCTTTCCTGGGTCCCCAGAAATGGAACATAGCAGAAATGGTGAAACTCTACCCCGTCAAAGGTTCCTGCAACAGTAGCAACAACTTGGCACCATTATATTGCTGTACAGTGTGTCCAAAGGAAGAGCACACCGAATCTGTGCAGGATATGGCCCTTGACTATACATCTCTGCAGCCAGTCCAAAGAGAAAGCAACTGGTTCTCAAGACTGCAGTCACATACTGCACCACTTTCTGATGAAACAGAGCAGCTGATGTAAACGGCATCCTGGCTGAATTGCTTCTGGAGTCCATGTTCCTACCTGTGCAGTTTTGCAGCCAGCTCTGTGTCTTTGTCCATTTTCTGTTCTAACAAAATGCCAGAGGCCAGACAGGGCACCCTATTCATCAATCGATCCATGAATGATTTAGTCTACTCATGAGGACAGAGCTCTTAATGACCCTATCGCCCCTCAAATGCCCCAAGTATAAATATATGAATTAGGGATTAAATTTTTCAACACATGAAATTTGGAAGACACCTACAAACCCTAGCAATGCGGTACACGGACTGCCTTGATGTGACAGAAAACAGAGGTGATGTCCCTCCCAGAAGATCTTATACCTATGATAGAGACCAGGATGTTAGGGGAATACAAGGAATGTTCTGGCCTTTGACTTGGGATTTAAAAAAAACTATGTTTTATGTACATCAACGTTTGCCTGCATGTATGTCTGTGTGAGGGTGTCAGATCTTGGAGTTACAAACAATTACGAGTTGCCACATGGGTGCTGGGAATTGAACTCAGGTCCTCTGGAAGAGCAGTCAGTGCTCTTAACCACTGAGCCATCTTTCCAGAACCATTACTTTGGGATCTTTGTGGAACAATGTTCTGCCACAGACCCAGTACCAAAAGCACTCTGAAGAGCTTCCCTGGGTCAGAATGGAGGAAGAGTCAGAGTTGGGAGGCACTTACCGTACACTGGGAACAAGGGATGGCCTGTGGGCCTGTGGGCCTAAAGAAGTCCAATAAGAACAGAATGTATCAGATGATCATATTTGTCAATAATAACACAAGAACTCAGGGGTTCATGTAAAAACTTGAGGCCATAGGGGCTGGAGAGATGGTACAGCAGTTAAGAGCACTGACTGCTCTTCCATAGGACCCAGGTTCAATTCCCAGCATCCACATGGCAGTTAACAACTGTCTGTAATTCTAAAATCTGACAGCCTCACACAGACATACATGCAGGGGAAACACCAATGTACATAAAATAAAATAAATAAGATGTAAAAAACAAACCCAAAAAACACCTTGAGGCTATTAGCGTGTAATGCCCCCTCTCCTTGCCTTCCTTGCCTCTCTTCCTCCCTCCTGATATAATTCTTGTTCATAATTTTTAAACAATCAAGATGATAGCCACGGTAAAAGCAAAACAAAAACACATTGACAGGCGTTCTGCTTTCATTTAATATACAAAAGACTGCAAGGGAACATTGTTCCATTCTAACAAATAGAAAAGTAACTCATCTATAAAAATCTCATTTCCTTGAAGCCTTCAGAGAGATGAGCTCATGTTCCTAAGGCAGCCACATAACTAACTCCAAAGTCCTGCAGGGGCCCACTCTGCCCATTGGGCTGGACTAAAAGGTCATACAAGTGGGGAAGAAGAAATGGATTCATGCCCAGAGGCTAGATTTGGGTTAGCAGACCAGTGTGGAAGAAATAATGGAGAGCCTGTAGTAGTTAATTCTGTGTGTCAACTTGCCTGGGCCAAGGCACCCAGATGTTTGGCCAAACATTAATGTGGGTGTTTTGTAAAGTGTTTTAAAAGATGAGATTAACTGGTTAACTTTGAGCAAAACAGATAACCCTGTATGCTGTGATTTGGCTTCATCCAAACAGTTGAAGACCTTAAGAGAGAAAAAGACGGACCACCCCCAAGAAAGTGAGGAAGTGAGAATTTGCCAACAGGGTGCCTTTGGACTCTTCTCTTTGTCTCCAGACTTTTGCAGTCTTCCTTCTGCAGACTTTTTGGACTTGCTGACCTCTATAATTACATAAACCATTTAGTCCTTTCTTCTCCTCTTCCCGTCATATAGAGAAATCTACTCTTGTAGATAAACGGGTAGAGACATCCACAACCCATTTCTTCTGTTTCTCTAAGAACACTAACCAGGATACAGACCCTGACACAAGCATACGTTTGAACTCTCTTGTTCATCCATGTCCCTTGGTTACTCACAGAAAGACTGGAGCAAGACAAGGTAGCCAAAGGAAGCTACCTTGGTGGGGTAGATGTGCAGGAAGTGATCGGTCATTACTGGGGACAGGCATAAACATTACCCATATCCTATGACTCTTATGTAAGTGATAAAACCTAGACCATCAGGGTAGGGGGCCCCTCGAAGGGGGGAAACATCTGGGGCCAGGAAGGAAGCTGGCCTTCCATTCCCAGGAATTCCACAGACATCTGTTGTTTTAGAGAAAGGGCAGAGGCAAAAGCTGTTTGTGTTGGGGGCAGGATGGGGTGGGTCAAGAAAAAGTTCCGAATCCCAAGAATTTGCACCAACGCACAGCAGGGATAGAGTGCCACGGGGAATGGCACTTTTGCCCAGGCCCTCCAAAGTGCCAGGCAGTGACTGGCCAGGTACAGGAGGAGCGGGGAGGACAGAGCAGGTCTCTAGAGATGGATTATCCTTGTGGGTGACTGAGGGGGCTTGGACCAGAGGAATCAAGACCTACCCCCTCTTCCTTACTGCAGTTGGGTGACAAGCAGGGAGTTGCTTGGATTAGGAGGCAGGGGTGGAGGGAGGGCTGTGGGAGAAAGCCTTGGAGTGCCAGTGTGCAGGGAATGCCAGAGATACCCTGCATACCGAAGGAACCTTTCCAGCCCCAGGCACAGAGCTGTGGCTCCATGTGGTACCCAGGGAAGTGAGGGCAAAATCCAAACATGAACCAGCTCAACTACTGACCAGTTAGCAGGCCCCCATAAGAGCAGCCCAACAGAGGAGGGAGGCCGCCCACACCCTGGTATAAACACAGGTTACCTCATTTCTCCTCACTACATAATGGCTGCCACTCGGTACCAAGTCATGCCGTAGAAACAAAGAAGAGAACAAAGGAGACTTCTAGTCACCCACAAAGATCCGTCAGACCTGGGTTTTGCAGTGAATGAGTAACATACAGAAAGTTCTCGTGACAAAGGCAGAAAACATATGGCGTAACATATGGAGAATCTTAGCAAATGGGGAGAAACTATGAAAAATGCAATATGGGGAATAAGAACAGTATCAACGGTGAAAAATTGAGGGCTGGCAAGAGAACTCAGGGGGTAAGGGGTACTTGCTTCGAAGACTGACGATCTGAATTTGATCCCTGGAACCCACACGGTAGAAGGAGCGAACTGACGCCTGCAGGTTGTCCTCTGCCCGCACACGTGTGCACACAGGATGCACACGCACTAAGTAAATGCATATTTTTGAAAGGTTGAAGAATTCTCCTAATAGCAGCAGCTACCTAGACACAGCTGATGGGAGCCAATGACCTTGAAGACAGTAAGAGGATTATCCAAAATGAAACTGCAGAGAAAGCTTGGGAAAGGAATTCAGGGGTAAAAAAAAACCATTAAAAATGCTGGGGGCGCTGGGGACGTGGTCAGCTGAAAAGAAGCCCCGCGCCTGGTACACACACCCATGCTCACACATTGGCATGTACACACTCACACATAAACATCATCCATGCACCCACAAGAGTTAATTTATTTACTTATTTTAAAAATTTTTTTAAAAATTTTAAAAATTTTGGCATGTCATCAAGAAGATACTCAAGCAGGAGAGATGCAGATGACAGGAAACAGCGAGGAAGATTTTCTGAAATGAAGGGGGTGGGGTAGCCAGAGCAGAGGTCGGAGAATTCAACGGTGTACATGCAACCAAATGAAAGTAGAAAGTAAGCCCACGCCCACAGTGTAGGCGCAGAAAGTCAAAGACACTGGGAAAGGAGAGAAGTAGCTAGCGAGAGAACAAAGATAGGGTACAACAAAGCTCTGTAAAACAAAACAAAACAAGACAATTAAGGGATGTGTGTTAAGTGTAGCAGAAAGGGGGAAAAGGTTAATTCTGAATTCTACAATCAGAGTATCCTTTTGTTCTTTGTTTATCTAAGGGAGAAGGATAGATTTTTGGGCCACAGTTTTAGAGATCTTTGTCTACCCTGGCAAGGAGATTTTACTGGAGCGGGCTCACATCCTAGTGTCAGGGAAAATATTTTTTCAAAAACAAAAATAGATATTCTTCAGACCACATTTGAGAAATTCATTGGCAATTGTCTCGTATTAAACAAAATGTTAAAAGGCGCTCCTTGCCAGAAAAAGCATGATCACAGCGAGAATCGTGGCACACACAAAGAAATGAAGAACAATGGGAATAATTTTCTTAATGAGGATAAATACAAAAGACATTTCCCATCAATTTTTATTGTCTTTAAAAGAAAATTCATTAAGCACAAGTGGTAACAATGTCTTCCGTGATTTATAGGGTGCATAACAAAATCCTCAAGAGCAGGTAATTTATGGAGACTAGACGCCCTGGGAGCTGAGCAGTTCAAAGGCGCCGGGCCAGCACCTGCTCAGCACCTGTTGGGGCTCTTCTCTGTGTGTCACACGGTAAAGCGGGCTGAGAGCTCAGAGCCTCTCTCCTATAGTCGCTGATGCCATCATGGGGCCCCACTCCATGACCTCATCTAATCCTCACAGCTTCTCAAATGCCCCAGCTCCAAAGGTTATGAACATATGAATCTGGCTATTGAGTTTCCCAAGGTTGGCATTTTAAAGGGTACGTTCAAATGACCCCAGGCTCCATAACCACTCAGTGATTTCCCCACAATGGAGTCTCTTGAGCTTCTCTTCCTGCCTACTATCAGAGGACAGTTTCTCACGGCCCTGAAGAATCTAGTCACCCCAAAGGACAGCTCTTCCTTCCAGCATGCCACGCCACCTCTTGCCTCGGAGTCCTCTGTCTGCACTGCCTTCTGCTTGGTAAGTCTGGCTTCGGATCGCTTGGTGACTAGAGAAATATAAAACAGCTTCACTCTGGGAACCTTCTGTGACTGACCTCTGCCCTCATCCCAGATCAAATGCCACCTACACGTGCCTGGAAACAGCCTGGGCTGATAGGTGATGTCTTTATCTGTTCCCTTCATTATCCCATACCCTCTACTCAACACTCCACGAAGCCTCATTCTTCACACCCTTGGTGTCTGGGATAAGAGAGGTGCTCAATATTTGTCAAGAACAAACTGTGACAGTTCCTATGAAGACACACGAGAGACTGATACGTGGCAAGCCTCCTCCTTTGTCACCCTGGCCGTTTTCAACCTTTCTTACCTGCTATCTGGTGTCTAATGATAAATGATCTCCCGGAGTGATAAATAATATTTCCCTTTGATTGTTAGACCAACGAGACCCACACGTGATACACACATAAATGTCTGCAAATGTCATCCTGAGAAACAGGATGCTGCAGAGCCCGGAAATAGAATCAAGGCATGACGGAATGTGAAGGGGAGCTGTAACCTAATCAATGGCCTTAACAGCTGAAGCAAGAATCTGGGAGCCGGAGGGGGGTGGTCTGTAGGGAGAACTGAAGAGTGGAGCCAAGGAACAAACATTTGTCATTATGTCTCCAGCCCTGTCAAGGGAAAGGGTTGTTTTTTTGACTGTTAGACACAAGCACGCAGTCACCCTATATCCCCATGGATGCCACAGAACTCATCCAGCTCCCTCCCTTTGTTCTGATTTCAGGCTCACAAACAACCTCCTGATTAGAATTTGGCTTCCCATGTAGATTTTCCAACAGGAGAGAATGCGCTGACCAGTCAGCACGAACATCTGGTCCATTTGGCAGGGAGAGTTCTCTTTGTATATGAATGTATTAGTGTTCTGGTTTATATATCAGTCAGTTTATACACCCCAGGGGCTACAGAGGTGCTCATTCTCCCAGCCCTTGCTAAGGCCATCAACAGGGCCCCATTTTCCCTTTTTGTTCCTCTGCCTTGCTCAGTGTAGGCAGAGGACAAAGGATCTCGAGTGAGCTCCAACTTCTATTGATGACGCCTTTCTTGCTTTGGACTAACCCATTCTTCATCATGGTAAGGGCACACTACAGTCAACCACACACAGACAGTCAGGGTATGTCCTCGGGCTTCCCAACCCTTCAGAAATCTGGTCCTTGCTCATGGCTTCTTCCTGAATGAGTGCACTCACTTTAGTGATGACTTTAGAAGGTAGAGGACCGAAACAAACACTTTCAGAGAGATGTGAATCCAGCTGGTTTTGAATCCTCCTGCCTCAGCGGTCACAGTGCTGGATTTCAGGCAGGAGCTACCATGCCCAGTTGCCTGTGCAAATTATCTAGCTCTCTTTAGTCCACTTTTAATGACTGTAACAGAATACCTGATGTGGATTAATTTATAGAGAAAAGAGCTTTGCCTCACACCTCTGATGTGGTAGGCCTAAATACTGTAAGAGGCCACGCCCAAGTGGGCGGGTAACTTAAAGGCTACAGGCAGCAGGAAGGAATTCCTTCTCCTCTTCTGCTGAGGGCCAAGAGCTGCTTAACCCCATGATGGGAAGTACAAGGGCGAGTTGCCGTGATGGGGGTGGGTCTTTGGTGATGCAGAGGCGGCCCAGTGGTTAGGAAGCACTTGCTGTTCTTGCAGAGGTCAGGGTCTAGTTCCC
This sequence comes from Arvicola amphibius, assembly GCF_903992535.2. Lineage (NCBI taxonomy): Eukaryota > Metazoa > Chordata > Mammalia > Rodentia > Cricetidae > Arvicola > Arvicola amphibius. The sequence continues at coordinate 177,783,350 of NC_052048.2, forward strand.
AGCACCCACATCAGGTGGCTCACAATTGTCTGCTATTCCAGCTCTAGGGGATCTGACTTCTTCTTAGTCTCTTTGGGCACCCACATATAGAGTTACACACACACCCACATATAGAGCTACACACACATAAATATAAGTAATAAAAAAAAATCTTCAAACAAAACAACAACAAAAACAGTGGGTGTGGCAGTGCACGCCTTTAATCCCAGCACTCAGGAGGCAGAGGCAGGCAGATCTCTGTGAGTTCGAGGCCAGCCTGGTCTACAGAGTGAGTTCCAGGACAGCCAGGACTACACAGAGACACTCTGAGAGAGAGAAAAATAAGTGGAAGGGACCAGGATGGGAATGGCTGGTCTAGTGCCTCAAGAAAAGCATCACCCTTTGAGAAGTCTCCTCAGGACCCTACTGACACAAAACCATGGAAAGGTAGTCCCCATCACCGACACAAAAGCGTTGCGTAGGGGTGGGGGGGTGTCCACATGGCTGATGAGGAGACACTCTGGCAAAACACTAGCCATTGGATGCAGAAAGAATTAATAAGAAAAGCAGGAGGCTTAGTGGCTTTTTAATACAATCTTCCTTCCTTCCTTCCTTCCTTCCTTCCTCCCTTCCTTCCTTCTTTCCCTTCCTTCTTTCTTTCTTGTATTGTTTGAGACAAGGTTTCTCTGTGTAATAGTTCTAGCTGTCCTGGAACTCGATTTGTTGACCAGGCTGTCCTTGAACTCACAGAGATTCTCCTGCCTCTACCTCCCAAGTGCTGGGATTAAAGGTGTGTGGCACCACCTGCCCGACTAATAATTTCTTTTAAGAAGTGTTTATTCAGTTTTATTCATTGTGAAGATTAGAGGTTTTTTTTTTAAATAGTTAAAGAAATACTAAATATATCCTGCATATAAAGCACTTACTTGATATAGTAAAAAAAAATTTCTTTTACCCACTTTTTATTTATTTAAAAAAAATTCCCATATATTTTGATCATATTCTTTCCCCTCCTCCAACTTCATGTTCTCTCTCTCTTCCTCTCAAAAGCAAGATTAAAAAACAAAACCAAAATCCATTGGGTTTTGTGTTGGACGGCTACTCGTGGACATGGGCTTACCTTGGAGCATGGTTGGCGCACCCAGTGACATCGCGGAATGTAACCCGTTCCCAGCAGGTATGGGTTACAAACAGCTTCTCGGCCAGGGGTTGGGATTTGTGTCCACTTTTCTCCCTGGCTGAAATGTTGTCTGACCTCTACAAGTTTTTTCACTTTCTTGATGGTATCTTTCCAAGAAAAAGGACTAAATTTTTTATGAAGTCAAAGTTTTCTGTATTTTCTTTTGTTGTTTGCCCTTTGGTGTCATTTCTAAGAATCTGTGCCTGACCTAAAGTTATGAAGTTTTATGCTTACATTTTCTTCTAAGAATTTTATAATTTTAGCTTTTAGAATGAATTTAGGTATTTTATCAATATTGTTAACTTCTACAGAGGCTATAAGAAAGGATTTACCCTTGCTCTCTTGTATCCAGTTACCCTAGAAACAACTGCGGAAAAGAGGATTTCTTCTTTTTTCTCCTGAATTGTCTTAGTACCCTTGTCTAAAGTCAATGGACCCGAGTCAGGTGGGGGTCGGGTGTGGGTCAGGAGTGGGTCAGGCGTGGGTCAGGCGTGGGTCAGGCGTGGTGGTGCACTCCTTTACTTACAGCAATCGGGATGCAGAGGCAGGTGGATCTCTGAGTCACAGGGCAAGTTTCAGGATAGCCAGCACTACACAAAGAAACCCTGTCTCGAACAACAACAGCACAACAATCAAATAAAACCAGTGGGCCATAAATGACTGGGTTCATCTCTGAATTTTCATCTCTTCTGTTCATCTCCATTTCCAGCAGCTACAGGGCCCTGCACATTGTGGCTTTCACAACTTAAATTTGGGACACAGCTTTGTTCTTTATCAAGACAGTGGAGTTAGGCTTGGGGCTGGAGAGGTGGCTTATGAGCCTTGGCCACTCTTACAGAGGACCCATGCTCACCGACATCTGTAATTCCAGCTGCATGGACCCAAGGTCCTTTTCTGGCCTCTGTGGGCTCACAAAAATATGATGCTCATAAACTCATGAAGGTTCACAAACACAAATACAAAATAAATATGCATTTTGAAAAGGATTGCTGGGATGTTCTCAGTTCCCCGTATTTCCATTCCAACCATAAGCTTGTCTATTTATGAAAGAACAAAGGGGCGGGGGGAACTTTGAAACTTTATAGGAACCGAACCGAACCTATGGAATCCGCTTATAGAGTTTTGTCATCTTAACTAAAGACCTCCCAGTTCTTCAGCAGTGTGCCCATTTTCTAAACTTCCTTCAGTGATTTCCACAACAATTCCTTCTAACTGTACCCGTCTCTAGCGTCAGGAGACACAGACTCTCAGGGTCTTGCTGATCATGCACACAGCCCGAGGCATGAGGGTATTGTATACACACACATAGCTTCTGACAGTCCAAGAATATATACGTTTTAATCCCCCCAGGAACATGTCATACCCAGACCTTTCCTTTGAAGCTTTCTGGTTAGTCTATTATTTGTCCCAACCATTATTTGCAGACTCAAGCAGCCATGAAGTTAAACAATTAGCTCTAATTGTTTTTGACAAACATCCTAGGGAAAAGCGGGTTTTACTCGCACTGATGAACTCTAATCAAATAAAGAAAGCCTTGCAAATGGAGTCTCCCAGGGAAACACCAGATAGGTGAAATAATAACAGTTCTTGCTGAATGGAGCTTTTAAGAGGCCCCAGCTCTTCCACAGAGGCGAGAGCCGGCTCCCTCAGTAAAGGCCAGGCCATTAGAATCGTGGCCTCTCTGTTTTCAAGGCTACTGTGGAGCTGGAAAGCGGGTTTGGGAACAAGGCAAGGTAAACAATCAGAAACTCACTGTTTTAATGGAGATGGCTCGGTGGCCTTTCTCGAATAAAAGCTCCCTGGATTGCTGAAGCCCGTGGTTGACGTCCAGGGTTCTGAAAAAGCAGATTAGAACCATTTTTATTTACTTTATGGAGAACTGGATTCTGAGGTCCTCAGTCCACCACTTTGGCTAACAGTTAGAGTGTCTGTGATAACCATACAATATTGACTTTTTTAGGTTGATTTAAATTTCCTAATTGTCCACAAGATGTGTGATGGGTATTACAACAGCAAGCAGCCATTTAAAGACACACACACACACACACACACACACACACACACACATCAAATATAAAGCTGAAATGAGAAACTTGTCTTCTCAGAATGAGTTTGGTTATTTAGACTCGACACCATAAGCTGGGAACATTCTTTCTTTTACTAGTTTTTAAAATTACATTTTTATTTATTTGTTGTTGCTAGTGGTGGTGGTGGTGAATCTCAATGTGGTCATCTCAATGACCCAGGAACACTCTGATAATGTTACCATATTGCTTATTTCCATTTTCAATCGCAGATTAGTGTCTGGAAAACAATGTCTTTAAAAGCCGGCCTGGATTTCTGTGGGGGCTGAGAAGACAGTGTTAGGTCGTGGCTTTCCAGCTGGTTTCGAGAGGACCCATCCTGGGACAATTGTTAGGGAGAGATGTGCCCGTGTTCCCTGAAACAATCCAGTTTATTGTTTCTTAAGGCATTCGAGTTTTACTCTCAGAAGATCCCAGTTTGGGTGGTGATAAGGTTTATGGTCAACAGCTGCTGGAGGCCACAGTTTTAGGGGCCGCTGCAACAAAGGAAAATATGGCTTGTTTAGCGTTAGGAATGCACCTGGGAATGAAAGCCCTGGGTCTGGCTCCCTAATAAGGGTAGAGAGGAGCTGCCGTGGCTCCTTTGAACTTCTGTTTGGGGCAGTTCCTCTTCACACTGAAAGCTTCTGCGCACTTCGCGGCCTTCCCTCCGTCCTCCTTCCACTGGCTGTGGTGCCCAGGTGAGCTCAGGCCTCTTCCGGATCTTAGGTTATTTGGTTAGAGCAGCCGTGGAATGGCGGCGCGGGTCCCTCAAGCCAGATCTTGGGGCTGCAGTTGCTGGGCTGTTGGTTTGAAGAAGATGCTTGCTATCTGGTCCTTCGGAGGTGCGGGGTAAAAGACTCTGGAGGCTTCGAGGCCATGGTGAGCGATGTGTTTGGCGGCATGGGGGGTGGGGCAGGGGGTGCTGGCTGCTCAAAGTAACACTTGATTGTGGTTGAGAGAACTTTGGGGTCTTCTGGGTTGAAAACAGTTTTTCACTCACTGCTTTCTCTTTTGGGGACAGGAGGAGTGCCAGGCAGAAGTTCCCTTGGTTTTGAACAAATGTCCTAAAGTTGTTTATTAAGATAAAAGTCCTACCAGGCCGTGGTGCACACCTTTAATCCCAGCTCTCGGGAGGCAGAGGCAAGCGGATCTCTGTGAGTTTGAGGCCAGCATGGTCTGCAAAAGGAGTTCCAGGACAGCCAGGGATATACACAGAGAAGCCCTGTCCTGAAAAACAAAACAAGGGGCTGGAGAGATGGCTCCGTGGTTATGAGCACTGACTGTTATTCCAGAGGACCCGGGTTCAATTCCTAGCACTCACATGGCAGCTCATAAGTGTATGTATTCCAGTCCCTGGGCTATCTGACACGTTCACACCATTGCACATAATAATAAAATTATTAAATGAATAATAATAATAAAAAAACAAAAAACCAAAAATAATAATAAAATTAAAAAGATAATAAGACACGAGAAATGAATTCAGTGTCGTTACGGCAGTACTGTGAACCCTCCCTGTGAGAGAAATCTCTCAGAAAAAGAGTCAAGAAAAACGAGTCAGGTGGCAGGGCTGTTGCTATCCTGCCCAGGTTTGCTCTCACCATCACCAGGCACCAGCCTGCAAAGCCCGTAATGCAAAGCTCTTTCGAATGGAGGCAAGCAGAGGTGGTGATTAGGTGTGAGGCAAATCAGCAGGTGGGTCAAACCACTCAGGAACCATTAGCGGGCATTGAACCGGAGTCAGCTGGTGGAGATGCAGTTCAAAAGCACCCTACCTGTGCCTACCAAACCCTCTGCCTCATTTATGGTGGGCTTTTTCTTTTTCTTTCCCACTTTTACTCCAAGAGTAGATTGAATTACATCAATTGATTTTCACATGTTAAGCCAATTTTCCATTCTTGGGATAACCCCCGCTTGGTCATGATGTAGTATCTTTTTAATTCTACTTTCAGTTTATTATGTTAGTCTGCATTCATATCTGTGTTCATGTGTGAATGTTGGCTTGGAGTTCTGCTTGATTGCAACGTATGTGGCTTGGGTGTCGAGGTATTGCAGGTCTCAAGAAATGAACTGAAAAGCGTCCTCACCTCTATTTTCTGAGTTCGTATAAAATTGCTATTATTTGTTTCTTAATCATTTAATAGAAACTAGCAAGACTGTCTGGGCCTAGGGATTTCCCTGTAGAAAGATTGTTTATACTCAACATTGTTGAATTGTAATTTACAAGCAGTAACATGCACTGATCAAACATACAATCCAGTGAATTTGGGAAAGCACATGCACCCACATAACTACAGCGGCTATCAGTTCCGTCCCGCTGGGAATGTTCTGTGTTCGGGCAGCACGCCGTGGTCCTAGGCTACCACAGATCTGCTTTGGTCACTACAGGTTGGCTATTCATTTCTGGTTTCATCCATATAGAAATCGCATGGTGTGGTTACTGTCATTCATCATTCTGCCATAAATATGTCCATTTAGTTTAAAACTGCACACCAGCAGTTGCATACTTATGGGGTGCCGGGCGGACATTTCAGTGCACATGCGGCAATGACCTAATGGCGGTAACTGGCATACGCCCTTGACGCAGAACACCATTTTCTCAGGAATTTACTCCAAGAAATTACTCGTTAACTTTTTGTTATTTAGTATAGATACACCACAGTCCTGTTTCCATTCACCCATTAACTGACAGATTATTTTTCAGGTTGAGAGCCTCTACATAAAAACCTCTATAAATATTCCTCCAAGCTTTTATGTGGACATGTGTCTTTGCGTCTCTTGTGTAAACAGGATGGGCTGGGTTGCTGGATAAGGGTTGTGCTTATCTGTGTAAGGAAGTGACAGTCTTCTTTGAATGTGACACAAAACGTTTTTGCAGTCCCCACATGAGACAGAAGAATTCTCCAGCGCGGAGCATTCTAGGTTTTCAAAGTCATAGTCTTTGTAGTGAGTGGGTAGTGGTGAAGATGGCAGTTTGGGGTGCTTTCATCACTGCATGTTTGTGTGCTAGTTGGCTCATCGAATATGTTTGTTTGTAAAGAACTCTTTAGATCTTTGGTTTTCTTAGTAGGGCATTTTAAGAGTTAACTCCATACTGAAGACAAGTCCTTTTTCTACACATAGGTGGTGAACTTGATTTTGTTGGTCTGAGTTATACGTTGTATATTTTGAAGGACACCATTTCATTTAGGGTGTCAAACTCATCACAAACTAACTAGCAGGGCCATTTTATTTGCCTTTTAATGTGTGTATCGTCTGCGGTACTAGTCCCCTTCCTGTGGATGTCAGGGCATGTACCGTTTAGTTCTTGATCAAGCCCAGGGTATGTTAGTTTTGTTGCTGTTCTCAGAGAAACTCTTTACAATTTTCCCTTCTTTATTTTCTCCTTATTAATGTCTGCTTTTCTTTTTATTATCTCTCTTTTTATTGGTTATAAGGTTTTTTTTTCCCCTCTTTTTCCAGCTTTTTAAGGCAGAAACTTAGGTTGTAGATATTCTTAGAGTCAGGAAAGGTTTCCCTTAGCTGCATCCCCAGAATTCTGATTTATTATTTTTTTTAAAAGACAGGTTCTCATGACACCCATGCTGGTGTCAGACATTATATATCCAAGGACAAACTTGGACTTCAGAGCCTCTTCCCACCACTACAGCAGTGCTGGGATCACAGGCGTGTACTATGATGTCTGGTTTTATGGATCCTAGGGATGGAACCCAGGGCTTCACGTACCCAAGGCAAGCAATCGACCGATTGAGCTGCGTTCCCCAGCCCCCAATATAGCTTCATTGTTGTCCAGTTCAAAATATGTTCTCACTTCCCTCGAGATTTCCTTGACCGCGAAGTAGCTATAAATGTGTTGTTTGCTTTCTTTCTGCTTGGTTATGAAGACCATACAAAGGCTTCTGGGACTTGCGTTACCTCTGGATCTTTGAGCTTCATTTCCTGCCAGTGTCTGCAGCTCTTCTGCAGGATGCTGTAAAATTCTCCCATTCCCGGTCTCACAAGCACATGTGTTTGCTGCCTCTGAGATTTCATGGTAGGTGGGGCCCTCTCAAGATTCCCACTGGCAGGACTTTCCTGTTGTAAAACATCGCACACTTGCTCATTCCTCACGTCCTCTTCCGAACTTTGTTCCAGAAAGCCATCTTCTCTATAACTCTTGAGACGTTTGAGACCTCCACTCCCAGGAAGTTAGTATTTCTTCAAGCATCCCAAGGGAATACCATCCTGTTGACATCCAAACATGTTCTGTATCTTGGTAGAGTTGCTGTGACAGGGTTTTATTGAGTTCTAATTGAAGTTATTGTGGTTCGAGTGCACACTGTATGATTCTCAGCCATTTACACTGCAGCTATACTGTCTACACTGGCGAATCATGCAAGCTTGGGGAAAACAGGCATCCTGAAATCATCGGGACATGCCCTACAAATTTCAATTAGGCCAGTTTGGTTGATAGCATTCTCAGGTCATCTATATCTTTTTTTCTTTTTTATTTGTTCTATCAATTACTGAGAAGGGCCAAGAAATTTAACCATTAATGCGAATTTTCTTCTTCTTCTTCTTCTTCTTCTTCTTCTTCTTCTTCTTCTTCTTCTTCTTCTTCTTCTTCTTCTTCTTCTTCTTCTTCTCCTCCTCCTCCTCCTCCTCCTCCTCCTCCTCCTCCTCCTCCTCCTTCTCCTTCTCTCCTCCTCCTTCACCTCCTCCTCCTCCTCTTCCTCCTTCTTTTTATCTTTATTAGTGTTTGCTTCGTGTGTCTTGAGTTTCTGACTGGAAGAATTCTAAAACAACCACACAGATTTCTTGTCCCTCTGGTGAGTGTGGCTGTCACATATCTGCCATTGCCCTTAAGATGGGAGCTGTCTGAGTGGGTCTGACCTAGTCGCTTACAAGTGGAGTTTTTCTCTATCTGGTTCCAGAAGCCAGGCCAGCAGTTTGAAGCCTAAGAGAGATTTAATACCGTGGTGCTGGCTTGAGGATGGAAGGGACCACATGTCAATTATGGTAGACAATCTGTGGGAACGAAGGGTTGGGAGGCAGCAAAAGACATGCAGAACTCAATAATAAACCACAAGGAATTTGATTCTTGGAAGTAGATTCCCTCCTCGGAGCTTCTAAATGAAGCTTTAACTTGGAGAATTTCAGTTTTGTAATCTCTGGAGTAGAAAGCTCAACAATGCTTGGCTTGGCTGCCCTTGTACAGGACTGTGAACTAGCACATGGAGATTGTCTTAAAGTTAACCTAATAGCTTTGTGGTCATTTATTATAAAGCAATAAAAAGTGGACACATTCCTTTATCTCTGCTAATATTTTTTATCCTGAAGTCTGCTTGGCTGAACTTCATGTGGTCAACTCCAGATTTCTTATGCTTAGGGATTGCACATTACCCTCATCTTTTGTCTGTTTCCTTGAGATGTTTGGGTCTTTCTGCAGGCACCGTGTTGTCTTGTTATTCACTGTGCTTTACAGCAGAAACTTTTGTTCATTCGGATTTTATCATATATTGTTTAATTCGTGTCTGCTCTTGGTATTTTCTGATTATTTTATCGTGCATTTGCTGCTTTCCCTCACACACCTTCTCTTGCCTTAATTGGATGTGGTTTTGTGCTTTATTGGATCTTCTCTGTTAAGCTACTGGTGACAGCTCTGTCTTCCTGTGGGTGTTTCATGTCATTCAGTGGTCGTCCTTATACATTGTACCTTCAACTGATGTCTTATTATGTTAAGTATGCAACTGTACATTGAATATGACTTGTCTCTTTATTTACTATTGTGTGTGATGTGTGATGGAGTGTGGGCACGTGCATGCCATGGGACATGTGGAGGTCAGAGAACAGTTTTCAGGAGTTGGTTCTCTCTTTACGCAGTGCGTTCTGGGCATTGACTCAGACTGCTAAGACTTTGTGGCAAGTATTTTGCCCATTAAGACATATCACAGGCCTTTGTATGCCTTTTTGGTCCTTTTTGTTCTTATAGTACATTCTGCTAGTACACACGTAAACCCAGTTAATATGTCAGTTACTGTTAATATGTAAGTCTAAATATTAACTGTACTTTAAGGAAATGATAAAACTAGAAAAGTCCTTCTTTTAGCTCACAGTCTATTGAGTGTACATTGGCTACCTTTGTCTCATCCTGACAGACTATCTGAGGGGAAGGCTGAAGGGAGGAAATATTTATGGGGCTCCTGGTTTTAGGACTTCAGTTTGTCATGGTGGGGGAGGCATGGAGACAGGAATGCTCAGTCCCTGAAGGCAGGAATATGACGCTCTGCATGGTAAATGACCAGGAGTCAGGAAAGTACCTAGAGAGGCAGCACAGCAGTTAAAAGCACTGGCTGCTCTTGCAGAGGACACAGGTTCTGTTCCCAGCACCCACATGGAGACTCAAACATAATTAACTCCAGTCCAATGGATCCAAAGCCCTCTTCTGACATTCTTAGGAACCAGGCATATATGTGGTGTACATATATTTATGCAGGCAAACACATACACACGAAATAATTTTTTTAATAACCAAAGGTGGGTACAACTCTCAAAGGCTTGCTCCCAGTGACCTACTTCCTCCAGCCAGACTCCATCTCTAAAGAGCTCTACAGCCTTCCAATAGTGACAGAAGCTGGGGATAGCAGATGCTGAACACATAGCCTGCGGGGGGGGGGGGGGGGGCGACAGTCCAGATGGAACCCACAGCAGCAGAGAAGGTAGCCATCTGAGGCCCCTTCCTTCACGTAGTAACCTATTTTCATTCAGGTATTCATTTCTCTCAGATAGAAAGAATTCATTAACAGGGACTGGTAGCACCAGAGCTCAATGATTTCAGCTTGTGTTCATCTAAAATTATATTTATTTCACCTTCATGTAGATATTAGGTTTTATTTTGAAGAGAATAAAAACAACACAGAGGGTGTTCCTAATCCCCCACCTTTCCCCTATTACCAGTATCTTACCTTACAGGACACCTAGGGCAAAACATGAAGTCGACATTGTACCTTCCTATTAACTGAACTCTAGACTCCCTCTGCATTGCGGCTGCTCTGCCATAAGCAGTCTTCCTGTTCCTGGATCCTGACCCAGGTACATATCACACTTTTTAATTAATTTCATACATATAGATAACGTACTTTGGTCATTTTCTCTCCCCGTTATCCTCTACCACCCCACTTCCCACTTCTTCTGTACCCCTCCTCCTCCCCACCGCCCCCTCCTCTTTTCATATCTGCCTTTGCTTATGGATCTTGGGAGTCAGATGCGCTACCATTGTGTGATGGGGCCGGCTGCTTATGTATTCTTGAGGTCATGCATCCTTAGTTTTTCTGGCCTCTTTCTAGTCTCTCCTTGTTTTTTTTTTTAATTTTTATTTTTATTAAAAATTTCCACCTCCTCCCGCCTCCCATTTACCCCCCCCCCCCCACTCTCCCTTCCTCTCCTGTCCAGAGAGCAGTAAGGGTTCCCTGCCCTGTGGGAAGTCCAAGTTCCTCCCCACTCCATCCAGGTCCAGGAAGGTGAGCATCCAAACAGGCCAGGCCCCCCCAAAGCCAGTAAGCATATTAGGATCCAAATCCAGTGTCATTGTCCTTGGCTTCTCAGCAGCCCTCATTGTCCACCATGTTCAGGGAGTCTGGTTTTATCCCATGCTTTTTCAGTCCCAGTCCGGTTGGGCTTGGTAAGCTCCGAATAGATCAGCCCCACCATCTCAGTGGATGGGAGCACCCCTCGCAGTCCAGACTTCCTTGCTCATGTTTTCCCTCCTTCTGCTCCTCATTTGGACCTTGGGAGCTCAGTCCGGTGCACCAGTGTGTGGCTCTGTCTCTATCTCCATCCATCTCCAGATGAAGGTTCCCTCACGGTCCTGACTTTCTTTCTCATGTTCTCCCGCCTTCTGCTCCTCGTCAGGACCTTGGGAGCTCAGTCCGGTGCTCCAATGTGGGGCTCTAGTCTCTTCTTGTTTTGCAAAACTGAATGTTCTTCAGAAGATTTCCCTGGTGCAATTTCTTGCGATAAGACAGAGGGTGTGCAATTTCATCAGGAAGATCAGGGGGCACATCCTATCCACATGACATCACTGATGAGGGTATCCGCCATCCTTGGGCGAACTAGTCTGTGCTTGCCTTCTCTGTGGTATAGGTGTTATTCTCCATTTTCACACTTGATTCTTCAACGTGAGTCAGCGGAAGAAAGATTTCAGTTCTCCATGCTGAACCGGAGAATAGATACCGATGGTTTGAGGTGTTTTTTAGAGCTTGAATTCTTCTGCTTCACTTGTTTACTTATTTACTTATTGGGGACTTAATGTATACTTACTTTACATTGGATTCACATTCCATGCTGCCTTTTGAGTTGTCTGAACTGACTGAGATTTTGGTCTTAGGGAATCTTCCACATTGGTCCTTCCCAGCCTCTGTCCACCCCTTTGTGTTTTGAGCATTTCCTACTTCCTGGCATTACAAAGTGCTCCAACACCCCACTCCGGCATCAACCAGTCTTTCAAGAAGCCTGTTTTGATTCAATTTAATTTATCTTTTTCTAGCACTGGAGCTAGAACCCAGGGCCTCGTATGCTAGATAATTGCCTAACACTGAGCTACATACCCCAGCCTAAGTTTTGTATTAATTTGATTAATGTTATCTACTAAGCTAGATGTTGATACTAGATTTTCTCATTGATTTTAGATTTCACAGCACATCGATCTAGGAAATGTGTATATATGCTGATTTATAAAAATAAATATATCTTTAAATGTTTTTCCGTATGTGTGTGTTTATATGTATAGATGCACATGTGTGTAGGTAGATAGATGAGTGAGTTCATAGTGCTGTTCTGACTACCACGCAGTCCCACAGAGTTCCTTTTAGCTGTCCTGTCTTGCTTTTCTGAGACTTCCCTCTCCACTGGGAAGAAACTTGGCTTCCACGTCCTGTGTTCTGGAGCTCTCACAGGGCTAGGAAAGCGGTCAGTCCTCAGTGAGCTTCAGTGTTGGTCTAAGAATACCTGTAGATTTTTTTCACTCTGAATGGAAAATTGGCTTTCTTGGTGTCGTGAAGGCTGGTGTGATGGCTCCTGCTACGGACTCAGGCAGCTGGAGGGACAGAGGGTGGATCTGTAACCACACTCCCCTCACAACTGCACGAATACACGAGCTTGTTTGTTTATTTGTCTCAAAGCTGTCCTGGAACTTACCTTTTAGTCCAGGCTGGCCATCAATTTGAGGCAATTTTCTGTTTCATTCTCCCAGTTGACCATGTGTGGCTATGTGAGTCCCTTTAGGTACTAGAATATTAGGACTAGAATATTCTTGAGATAGATAGGGGGTTAACGGCCCCAAGTCCTGGAAACTTTTCAAGAGCTCATTCCTCTCGGGATGTTTAAAATCTGGTAGTTTGGGATTATCAATGATGTTGATAAATGTGTAGTCATTTTGTCAAGAAGAAAAGAAAGAAGAGACAAACTACTTCTGCATGGAATGAGCGAGGGTATCACTATGGATCCTGCAGATGCCAAAACAGCATTAATATTTATGAAAAAAGTATGCCAAAAAATTGACAACAAAATACACTACTCAAACTCATTCAAGATGGAAGCAGGTGACCAGAATTGTAATATAGTTATAAAAGGATTTCTATGTATAGACTAAAATGTTTCTTCCTTAAAACAGGCTCACCCTCTACCCAACAAACTCTCCAGGCCAAAATGTCTTCACTGATAGTTCCACAAAATATTTAAGAGAGGAATACGACTCATTTTACATCTAAGATTCCATAGGATGAAAAAAGAACCCCTTCCCAAGTCATGTTTTTAGGATCAGCATTAATTAGGTACTAAAATTAGACAAAGATATCATAAGATAAGAAAGCTCATCTTAGTAAAATCAAATACTGCAACCTCCACGTTTTGTCTGAGAGAAATCTGTTCACACACGGTGAAATACAACTTAGTCATGAAAAATAAACGAAATTCAAAAACAAATTGTTAAGGGAGAAAAGCTTGTCCGAAGGGAGCATGTAGGAGATTGGCAACGAAGTTCAGTGGGTAAGGGCACTTGCTGCCAGCATTGTCAACGTGAGTTCAACCCCTGGGACCTACCTAGTAGGCGGGGAGAAGTGACTCTCAGGTTGTCCTCCAATGTCCATATGCATGCCATGGCACATGCTTACACATACAAATACATAAATTAACAAAAAAGGGTACTTACTACATAGCACCATTTACATATAATTCTAAAATGTGCTGATTAATCTACAGGAACAGAAACTGAATCAGTAGGTGAGTCCCTGGGGTGGCGGAGAGCAGACGGGAGGAGGGATATAGGACAAGAAGTGGGTTAGAAATATGTAAATGGCGCTAAGGGATAGAAACAGGATGTGCCCATTACTTTGAACATGCTGTTATTTCAGAGTCTACCATGTGCTGGGATTTGTGAAACCGCATACTTTCTTTGAAAGTTATTGTACAGGGAACAATAACTTGTTGATATACATCGTACAACAGCGATTATACGGTGAAGCCATTAAGAACGTATAAGCACTCAAATGGAGAGGCCTCACGAATGCTCTAGGACAAGGAAGTGGGACTCTGGCAGTCACCGGCCTCTGGCTCCCGAACTCGCCTGGTCTCATCCTGGGATTCTTCTGGTGTTTTTATCCTCTCTCACTTTGTGTCCTGGTTTTTATTTCCTTCGCTGCCGTCTGCACTTTTAGGGGTTGGAACGTGAAGAAGGTACCAGGTCTCTCAGTCTCTCCTGAGCCCTGGGATGTCTCTTGGCCTTCTTGGTCCCCAAAGCTGAGGCTATTTGTAGAGAAACAGCTTTGTTGCCCCCGTAATTCCTGCACATAGTCCCTGCCTGGACAGGCTGGGCCCTTCTAGGGCTGTTATGTAAAACTAAAAGCTTAACGGTAGCCAGAACAGGCAGTTCATTTGTTTGTTTTTTTTAATGCCCTTGAGTTTTTAGCTGTAAAAATCTGTCCACGCGTTGCTGAAACGTGAACGTGGTTTTACCCCTGATGCTGGTGAGGTCCTTATAGTCAGGGCTTTGGGCCGCACTCCTGATCCTTTACGGTACAGTTTTCTCCCCTTTTCCAAGAATCATTGGAACCACTTCCGCAGGCTCCAGCTGCTTCGGCGTAAGCGCAGATGCGACGCTAACAGCAGGCAGAGTTCTCCTGGTCCGATTTATGGTTTCACAGGTCTGAAAATCACAGTCATTTGCCGCCTTCTCCATTAGTGCCCTGACCCCAGCCCATTATGTCTGCACGTTTGCTTCCTGATGTTAAAACTTCGTGCCGCTCCACTACCTGGTTTCGCCAAGCTGAAAATGTGCCTCGCTCGTTTCCCCCGGGGGCCTTCTGAACTGCACACCTGGCCAGTGTTGAGATCAGAGGGTTATCTCTGTTTGTTTTCCCTTATTGGGCTCACTAATTCTGCTGTCACAAGCCCGTAGTTTTCCAAAGTTTGTTCTAGAGCGGAGAGGTGGCTGTGAATCCTGACGCTTCCCAGAGCCCTATCACTTAAGCTGGTTGCTTTAGGCTTCTCTTCCAGTCTCTCCACCATCAGTCTCATGCCCCCACCCCCTGTCGCAAACCCGGCTGTGACTGCCTGCGTGGGGATCACATCACCTCTCTACTTGTCTGAACTGACCGGTAGGTTTTAAGGGGCCTGCTCCCCAGCAAGTGTGAACCCAGTATCCATCAGAAGCGAGTTAGGGTGGCTCGAGGAGGGTGCTTCTCAATCCTCAGGGCACACCAGGACTGCTTTAAGGGTTTGTGAGACAGGCCCCCTGGTTCCCACCCCCAGAGTCGCTGATTCACGGGAACAGAGAGTTAGTGTCTTACTGTCTCCTACTAAATGCTGTTGTACATTATTACACTCGTAGCCACAGCTCAGTTAGCGGCAGTGGAAAGCCCCCTGCGTGTGTCATTTAACTGCCTTCTTGCTGTTTCCTTGATCACATCCATCCTTAGTGCTCCTCTCAGACTTGAGACTCTCTTCTTCTCCCCTCCTTGAACCCCGTTGGTCTATCTCACTGACTCTTCCTGTTCCCCACTGCTAGGTAGAGGCCCATTCTCATGCTCTGGTTTCTTTGGGTCCCGAATTCAGCCCCAGAATCCTAAGGTACCTTGAATTGTGTGTTCCGATCAATTCTGACCAAATCCTAGCTCAGAAGCTTCCAGACCAGGTGTCCTGGACTTATTTTACTTTGTGTTTTACGTGTATGTGTTTGTGCTTGCTGGTGCCTATGGAGGCCGCAAGAGGTCCAGGGGGTTGTGAGCCGCCCTGGGTGGGCGCTGGGAACCAAACTCCGGTCCTCGGGAAGAGCAGAAAAACGCTTTCACTGCTCAGCCATCCGTCCAGCCCCTTGGCCAGGTTTCCCAAACCGTTTCCCTCCAATCGTTATCCCACTTTGAAACCAACCAATTAATAGGAAGTCCTTTGCTTTAATAACTCTGTACTCGTCATCCCTTAGCATCTGGTGCCGCAGGTGGTCACAGGCACCTGCTAGGAGGCTCGGCGTTCAGCGTTCATCGTTATCTCTATTAATGGCGCCCCGGGAACAGCTTTGTTGGTGTGTTCTGGGGGCAGAAATGAAGAGGCCGTTTGTGCTCTGAGCAAATGTTCCTCCTTCCCAATCTGAAACCCCTCCAGGGTCTGATCACCGTCTTCAGCACTCCGTGGAGACGACGGAAGAGCAGCCCTCTTCCTGGCTACATTTTCAAAGTGGTTAAATCTGTGTTTGTCATTTTAAGTACAGTTCTTTTATGTGGTCTGCTCTGGTTTCTAAGATTTCAACTATTGTAAGTAGGGCCCGTTCCCCACCCCCGCCCCCCTTTTTTCTCCCTTAAGCCCTTGCTATTTTCCTATTTGCCATTTCCAAGCTAAGACTGTCTCCAGGGCAACGGTCCTCTGCTCCCTCGCAAGGCTTCAGCCCCTGCCCCCTCTGCGAAGGCCCTTCCACTTGCTATGTGCAAATTGGATTTTCTGCGCCTAATGCTCCAGGTGCCGTGGCTGACTGTGATTGCCCTTCTCTTTCTCTTGTTTGCTCCTTCCCCCCTGCCTTTGCCTTTGGGTTTATGCTTATTTAATTTTTTTTCAACCACCGAGGCCGAAGAAGCTATATTGCGATTTAATTCTTCCCTCCCACTCTGCACCCTTTATTCTCCATCCTTTCAAATCCACTGTGATAATCAAGACCTATTGATTAACGTTTCCAGAGGGCCCCCAACCAAGAGAGACAGAAATGGCGGTGTTGCACATCTTGTGCCCGGGCTGCAGGTTTGTGGTGATGACCAAGGACCGATCCTTCCACCTGTGTGTGGATGAAAGGACAAGACATCTCTTTTATAACCTGTAAAATTACATAATTCAGCATGATTAATATACAAAAATATTAACAGTGATCACTTTTAAGTTTGGTTCGTATTTTGCTCATGGGAATGTTGAGACAACAAAACCATCTCTAGTAAGCCACTTTTGTATCACTTTTGTATCAGTGACCCGGTCTGTCATTCTATATTTTCTCTGTGTCTCTTCCTTGTGTGTATGTGCCTGTGTGCATGTGTGCTTTTATGTGTGCACATCTGCATATGGAGGCCAGGGGTCAAACTTGCGTTCCTCGGGAGGCATCTACCCCCCCCCCCCCGTCTTTTTTTGGAGACAAGGTCTTTGACTGTCTGACTGGGACGCTGCCTGTCTCTGCCTCCCCATCCTGGGCTCATAGGCAAGCACCTCTATAGTCCTGGGCTCATAGACAAGTACCTCCATCGAACTCAGCTCACATCTACTGAGCAAGCACTTCCTGAGCCATCTCCCCAACTCCCTTGAAGTCATTTTCATTCTGAGCATGGGGACCTACCCTGCCCATCACTGACTCTTAATCTTTCTGAATAGTGTGGCCTCTCATAAACAGTTTTTGGTAGTCTACATGGAAATATAAAACGGAGGGCTAGCTTATAGACATTGTTGTTCCTGGGGGAAGGCTATCAGTTTTATTTTATCCTCGTTTTCCTTCCTTCATCCCCCCCAAGATGTCTCCTTGGAGCTCCATTGTCTTATAGTCCTGTGAGCTCAAGACCTCTGTCTGGCCTCCATCTCTTTCTCTCACAGAGTCTGAAGCTAAAAGTCAGCTTGCTGGAGTAAGTTGCTCTTAGGTGGATGTCCTCTGATCCCAGTCTGCCTCTCTGAGAACACCAGGTTCCCACGTCTACCCAGAGACACTCATGCAGACCCAGGCCGGGGCAGGATCCCATGCTTTCCACATGAAAGGTCACCCAGGAACGCAGCTGCTCCCGGGCTGCATGAGCAGCCCCCAAGCACCAGTCCCGCGTGCATGTGCTTGGACTGGTCCGCCAACCCAACCAGATGTCAGTGTTGTTCCCACAGTCTAATCCTTCCTCTTGGAATACTTGCCTGGCTTCTTCTGCCAAAGTGTCTGGACACTGAAAAAAAAAAGTACCAAGAACATCCCTGATTTCCAGGCCTTATTTCTTAAAGAGGTACTTTGCAAATGTTTCCACTAGAATCCTCCTAACCACGGGGGAGAGAGCTGCATTTGCATGAAGAGGTAGCACAAAGCAATATTTGAGGGATTACTGTGAGCATAAAATTTGCATTTGATCTTCAAATTCATGTAATTCTTGTGTTTGACTTCATAACGAATTCCTATTTGTATTAATATGAATATGTTTCCAATGATTTTACCATCAAGCAAAATAGGTCTGACCTTTGAAAGTACAATAGTTTTATCCTGAAGTGTGAGGGCAGATGGCACAAGAAACGACGGTCCAAGAAGGGGCCCCACTGGTGACCCCCCCCATAAGTTGACCCAGAGGTCCTTTATTTATACTTAGTGAGCTTCCTGTGGCATTTACCTCAACGGACTATTTTAAACCCAGAGAGCTTAATTCTATTTCTCCTCTTTCAGCAAATTACCTTCTGTTTCAGCCTTGAAGAGACAAGGGGTGCCCTCACATGACGCCTTCCTTGACCCTTCTCTACCCCATTTCCAAGAGTGCCGGTACATGGGGTCAAAGAACACCTCAGTCCTTCTTCATGCTGTGTTCTTAGAGATGCCCCAAAGGCTATTCCTTTATGCTCAGACACACTCTAAAGACTGAAAAGAAAGCAACAGCTTTCTTTTCTGATTGGGAGAGTGGCGCCCTCAGCTAGGCAGGGCTGCAAGCTTTCACTTGCCTGACTGCAAGCCCTCTTCTTGGTCTCCTTTTGTGTTCTCCTCTCTTCCTCCTCATCTGCACTGGGGCCTGGCCATCAGAATCATGGTCAGAGAAGGCCAAGTATCCAAGCTGGGCCAGGAAGAGTTGGTCCGGGACTTTAATTCTGTCTCTCTCTGGGCTTGTCAAGTTGGTAGGCTCTGTCATATCATCCCAGGGGGAGCAGCTGCCCAGGAAGGAAGATGGCAGATGGATGGCTTGTCCACAGTGGGCTCACTGGAGTGCCTGAGTTGACTGTGTGCGAATGCACCTCCGACCCTTTGGGTACAAGAAATGGCAGATCCCTCTGTTTCTTGCTTCTTTATTAACAACCTAAAGACTGACAGAGGTCATCTTATAAAAAAATAGAAATTATAGCATTAAAAGGTGCAATAGAAGCTTTTTAAAAGTTGTTTCTATGTTCTAGTTAAAACACTTTGTCTAGCCAAAGCCCACTGAGAATTTTCTTCTAGTGCTTTTGGTTCTTATATTTAGCTCTGTGATTCATTCTGAGTATACTTTAATGATGCCTATGATCTCTCTTGAATTAAAGTGTGTAAACGCCATAAGGGTTTTATTCTTTCATGTTTTTCACATGCACACTCATTCTGTTTTGTGTATACATTATCCTTTTAGTCTGGGTTTCTCTGGTGGTCAAATGACCATGCATCTTTAGAGGGATTTCTCAGCTCTTTATTGAGACATTGTCCTATGTGTGTGTTCCTATACCAGCATCACCTTTGCATGGCTACAATGAGTCTTAAAATGGGTAATTTAAAGGGAAAAGAGCATGATCAAATATATTGCATGAAAAAAATTTAATAAGAATAAATTTCAAAATGGGGAGTTGATATCCTGTGACTTTATTTTTTATTTTTAAAATTTGACTATCTTTATCCTTTTCATTTCTAGTTTGATCTGATCATTTGCTTGTTTGTTTTTGAGGCTGGGTGGGTCTTTATAGCCTAGGTTGGCTTGAAAATCACTATGTAGCCCAGGCTACCCTGAAACTCATGATCCGCCTGCTTTAGCTTCACGGGTGCTGAAACTACAGGTGAACCACGGATCCTTTGCATTTTACATGAATGGAATCAGTTGACTATTTTCTACTACAGGACACTTTAGATTCTTGTGATATTACTGAATCTACACACATCAGTTTGAGGACAAATGGCACTTTGGAAAATGGAGTCTTCCAGTCTAGGTGCTTAGAGGAACTCTCCACTTACTGAGATAATCGACTTCTCTTCAGAGTGCTGGTTGGTTAGCATATTTAAGTTACCCGTAAGCATTTTATCTTTTTGGATGCTACTGTAAATGGTGTTTTTGAAGTACAGTTTTTAACTGCCCCTCATTAGGAGGCGGATCTTATGAACCTGGTGTGTTACAACCTTGCCAGACGGATTGCTTCTGGTAACTTCTGTGTGGGGTCTTTGGGATATTCCACACATATAGTCATGTGTCTACACGGTCACAATTCAACCTCTTCCTTTGCAATATCTGTAATCTTTTTTTCCTTTTTGTTACCTTATTTCTCTGGTTAACAGTGTGGAAGAAAGGGGTGAGAAAGCCCCCTTTTCGTACTTGCTCTATTAGGGGGAAAAGCCCAGGGAGTGGTGCTGGCTTTGAGCCCTTGTTAGATCCAAGAGGATCCTTTTTGGTCCTAGTTTGCTGAGAGAGTTTAATCAAGAATGGAGTTTGAATTTTGCCAAATGCCTTTCTAAATCTATCGAGATGACTCTTCATTTTTAGTCTTTCAATGTGCTGAATTATACTAATTGTCTTCTGAATATTAAAATGGTTTTTGGCATTTCTGTAACAAACTCCATTTAGTTATGTCATCCATTTTATGTATTGCTAGGTTCACTTTGCCAATAAAATGTATTAAGGATTTCTGCAAATGGCTTTTGTGGATCTATTGCTGTGTAGTTTTCTTGTATTACCTTTGCCTGTTTAGCAACCGAATGATGCCAGCCTCATAAAATAAGCTAGAAAGTGGCCCCTTCTGGCTCTAGGAGACTGGAAGATGGGCTATTTCTTCTTGAAATATTTGGAAGGACTCAGTAAGGTCACTGGGATTTTCTTTTCGGGAAGTGTTTGAACCCTGAGTCCAGTTCACTGAGTAGATACAGGATCCTCGCCTTCCCTACTCAATAAATTTGATAGTTTGGATTAAAGAAATTAATTTCATTGAAGTTATTGGATATATCAATACAACATTTCCTTTTTATTTAAGGATTCTTTCTAGTTTCCTTCTGGATACTGTAATTTCTCTCTCTCTCTCTCTCTCTCTCTCTCTCTCTCTCTCTCTCTCATTCTCTAGAGGTTTTATTAAAATTGTAGTGATTTCTTTTAAAGGAATTAACTTTTATTTTTTTTTTTTAATAGTGGTTTTTCTGTTGATTGCTTCTCTCTCTCTACATTTTTTTTCCTTCTCTTTACTTTGGGTTCACTTTGTTCCTGCTAGATTCTCTAGGTAGAAGATGGTATTTTTTTTTTTTATTTGAAACACATCTTGAATCACTCATTACCCAAACTGCCATAACAGCACAGAGTGAGCTACACCCTACAAGCCTACTCTGCTACGCACCTATTTCTGTTCTAGTGAGGTCATTATTTGAACCATGGATTACTTAGACATTTATTTTTTTTAATTTCTAAGAATTTGAGGATTCCCAAATGAATTTATAATTTGATTCTATTGCAGTTTTTGAATGGGTCATATGAATTTCAAAATTTGTTGAGACTTATAGTCCAGAAAATGACCTATCTTGGTGACTGTTTCATGTGTAGCTAAAAATAATGTGTGTTCTATTTTAGTGGCTTGAAGTTTTCTTTAATGGAAATGAGTTCAAGCTGATAGTTGCTCATGTATCCCGTGTTCTGATTTTCTGTCTACTCCTTGTAAAGGTTATCAAGAAAGAAAGCTAAAAACTCCAACTAGAACTTGTTCTGGCGATATAAGCTTATAATCGCACTTACTATGAAGCCTAAGACAGGAGGATCACAAGTTGAAGGTCTTGCTGGGACTACAAAGCTGAGCTCAAGGCCAATCTAGGCAATTTAGTGAGATGTGTCTTAAAATAAAAGTTAAAAAAGAGCTAGGCGTGGTGGTGCATGCCTGGTGTACCCCAGCACATGGGAGGCAGAGACAGGAGGTGCTCTATGAACGTGAGGCTAGCTTGGTCTACATATCAACTCTGAGCCATTGTATGGACCTGGCACACTCTGTTTATCCAGCCATCAGAGGATGGGCCTTTCAGGTTTGCCTGGAAGGACTTGCACATCCCTGACAGAAACAGAGGTGGTAGTGGCTGGTGACCCAGCTGCTTCTATGCCTGTGGACTCTCTTTTTTTTGTTAGTTTGTTTTCCTTTTCTAAGAAATCAAGACAAAATGATAGGCGAGTGTGGATTTGGCTTCCTTCCCAGACTACTCTCCCCGCTTCAGCCTCATGGTGAACTCCCCATTTTCACACCTGTTGCGTACTATTGTCTGCTCACCCCAGACAGGGATCCCATGACAGCCACAGGACAGATACCACCAAAGGGGTACCAACTTGGGGAACTAAATTTTATTGGGGTTACTTACAGGAGTAACAGAAATGACTCAAAGGCAGCTGCATCACCAAAGCCCACCCCAGTACAGCTGACAACTCACAGAAGCTGGGAAACCTGGATCACACTGTGTAGCCTGCCGGCAGCTCAACAGGTTGGTCTAAAGTTCTTTCAGGCATCTTAGCTTGTCTGAAGGGCTTCTTAGCAGCTCAGTGCTGCTTCTCTGAGACAGACTCTCAACTTTTATTGCTTACTATGGCAGAGAGTGACCCAGTGAATCTGGTCAGTTTCAGGGACTTCCTGAAGCTATTTTGAGTTGTTTCCCTTTCTGTGTCCCTACACTGCAGCATAGAATGTTTTCATCTCAGAGGACACTGTTAAACAACACTCCCAGAGAAGAGATGGCTCTGAATTACCCACCTTCCTGCAGTAAAACTTTTTCAAATAATATTCTGCTGAAGAACTTAAAGTAGGTGGAGCAGTATGTCACAGCTTGGGAACTCTCCTGCCAGTCTGTCTAGCTTCTGCCAAAGAACTAGAGCATGCTTCATTTTGAGAGGCTCTGTTGTAGGAGGCCCGCTCGTTCATTCCTGGTAGCCCAGGAAATAACCACACAGAAACTCTATTAATTAAATCACTGCTTGGCCAATAGCTTAAGAGTATTTCTGACTAACTCATATCTTAAATTAACCCATTTCTATTAATCTGTGTATCTCCATGTGGCTATGGCTTACCAGCAAGGTTTCATCCATCATCTGTCTCTGGCAGGGCTACATGGCTTCTCTTGACTCTGCCTTCTTTCTCCCAGCATTCAGTTTAGTTTTCCCCTGGCTAGCTCTCTTCTGCCCTGCTATAGGTCCAAGACAGTTTTGTTATTAACCAATAAAAGCAACACATATACAGAAGGACTTCCCACACCAAGGCTCTTTGTTCTTCTTTTAAGGTAAATCTTTTGCAGACTTGAAGGCTTTTTAACTGTGGAAACCATCAATCCTTTGTGGTGGGCAGCATGAACCAAGATAGTACTAATCTTCTGGAGTCCTTGGCTCAGGATGTTCCAGTTTGATTTCCATGGTACCTTGGCTGGAACAACTCCTGTTTCCTATACGTTGGTGCCAACACAATAAAGGAGGAGGAATTAAGTCAGAGGCACTGGAGAGTGAGCCCCTCTGGGATAGTTAGGGCCAGTTGTTCTTCCTCTGTACACTAGACCCTTGCCCACCAGCTCAGGTGATGAACCTTAGGCTGCAGTTTTCATGGAGGAAAAGACAAGGCACAGAGACAGTCTCTTATTGCAGTGGCTGAGAGTGGAATGAAACAAATTTAAATGTAGGCTTCGTTTGTCATGGTTTCCTTGGCTGTTATCTGAACTATAGTCACAGCTTCTGAATTAGTGCCTCTTCACTCAGATCCCTATTGGCTGGCAGTCCCGCCCCCCCCCACACACCTTTTCCCTGCCAGGAAAGACCTGGGTCCAAGCCCCACACTCCCTTGAGATGTGAAAGAAATGTTTGCCTGCCACGTAGAACGGAAAGTGAGGGCTAGGCATCCTTTCAGCCCTCCTCATCCTCTGGTCTGTTTTCGTGTCTGTTTAGGGGTCAAGTACTGACTGAGGGGAAAGGACAGTGTGGGCGAACCGGCGGCTTCATGGGAACGGCAGGGGACACTCTCCTAAGATATTCAAATGTAAATCTAAAACCAACTGAACCTTTCAGAAGACCGGATTTGTCCCTGGGACCCTTTTTGTCACCGGAGGGTTTTACAGGCATTCTTGGCACATGACCAAAGATATCCCTGCTCTCAGAATTACATACTGCTATTACATTTAACAATATGGACCATACGTGCTTTTCTGCAGGCAGGATTACAATATACAGGCATTTCGCTCTTTCACACAATACTGAGAAGTTTGGTATCTTAGAGGACCTCTTCACTTGTACCCTATAAATGGACACTGAAGTCATTTCCAGTTTAGAAAACATTTTTTCCCCTAAATAATGAAGTATTGTTCAACCTTGGACACATGCCAGTGTGCATACGTGGAGGATAATTTGACAACGTGATATTGCTGGGTCCATTTTGATAGTGCCAAATTATTCTCAAAAAAAGAAAAGATAGATCTATTGAATTTTACCAACAGTGTTCCTCTGTTTAACTTTGAATACCCTCCCACTCCCGCCATGTGTCTCATTAGCGGTTCCCAGTGGAATGACCTGGGGGTGGGTGGAGAGGGTGGGGGGGGGGCGGACAGATTGAACAACTCACTGAAATTTTCTTTTCTCTGTTTGTTGAAAAACTGTAGGAACATAAATACGTTTTGCCTATATAAAGTTAATGGCCTGTGGTGAAGAATGTCGATCTTGAGGCTGCCTTCCACGTCGTTTGGCCGGGGAAACAGTGGGGTAGTGTGCTAGACACCTGGCATGGGTTGGGATTTCGGAAAGAGGTGGGACTTAGCGGGTTATGTTGGCAGAGTTGGTCCCCGGCCTCCCCCTTGCCGTTCACTTAATGTACACATCACTGTGTTTGTACTTGGCTGTTTCTTCTACGCCACGGAGGGCCCAACAGCGGGGGATGGGAATGTGCTCTTCTGTCCTGAAGTGTGATGTCCCTACTGGACTTCCAGTTGCGTCCGGAACTTCCTTTGAGTGCAGGGCCATACCAGCGTAGGTTTCCATGACCTCTTCCACACTTTTCAATGCTCTGGTCCCCTTTTGGTACAGTTCTAGTTCTAGAAAATTCTATCATGAGACCTCTGGGTACCATCTAATTTCCTTGCCTCTCCTTGTTCCCTGGTGGATCTCATTTGATGCTCCCTTAGCATTTTGATCACAGCTGTATTAAATAGTCTATCATTTTGCTTTTCTCTGTTTCCCCATTGCTGGGCTGAGAGCTAGTTATCTTAATGACAGCAGTAATTGTGATGACACAGTGCTTCCTGTGTGCCAAGCACATTAGTGTCACACACAAACTCAGACCTCATAGTATCTCTGGCAACTTCTTGAACATTATAGTGATTTCAATTTAGATCTATGTTCTCTAACTTACCCATGAGTTTTGGGGAACAATAACAGCACAAGAAGACACTATTTTGAATCATGACATCCCTTAGCAAAAATATCCACATTTATCTATTAAGATCCGAAACTATGAAATAATAACAGGGTTGTTTTCTCATCAGCCTGTCAGCAAGACTGTTAACTTTAGCCTCTGGTATGAGCAGTTTAACACTCTGTGTCCATCCACTGGTGGGGAGAATTGCTATGCAATTTCCCTTCAAGAGAGAAATCAAACCTGTAACACAGTACCATTAGGGAATGACTTCCCCCAAATATTATGTTAATTCTCCCAAATTCTCTGATGAATGCATAAACACGATTAGATTGACCTGGATTCAAATCCTACCTAGCATTTTACCAGTCTTGAAATCTGGGCTGGAATCCTCGGGCTTTCAAAGCTTCAGTTGTCTGGTAGATATGTAGACAGGGTCTCGTACGAAATGACCAGCCAGGTTTTACAATCATTCGTTCTTGTCATCACTAGAAAATGTCGGGTGGGCCGAGGAGACACAAATAGATGACGTGGTTCCCTGACCTTACCGAGTTCAGGTGTGTGGCAGGGGAGACAAAGCAGATCTCCAAATATCTCCTCCAGAGAATGTGGTAGGTGCGTCTGTTGGAGTGCGCCTAAGGCATAGAAAGGCACCGGGGAAGGCAGACAAGAGATACCGCAACCCAACTCACTCTTGAGGAATGAGTAGGACTTCTTAAGGTAGACGCAGTGGGAAAGGATACCTCTGATTAGGGCAGAGAGGACCCGTGTGAAGGAGAAAGAAACTGCCTGGCGTAATTTGATGCTCAATGGTTGGTCAGAGTATGAAGTGTTGGAGAGTGGACAACTAGGAGGGCAGGAGAGAAGATTCTAGAGGAAGACAAGGCTTCGAAGGACTTCTGTGTGAAGCGTTTTGCATGCCAATCTAAGGGGGTTGGGATTTAACATCAGTAACACATTTTGAGCAGAAAAGCGATACCACCAGATTTTCACTTTAGAAAAATCCCTTTGGCAGGTGTGCCCACGAGGAACGGGAAAAGCTGCGGTGGAGGAGAGCTGGGAGCCAATTCCGGGTGAGAGGTGAGCAGGCCGGAGTTAAGGGAAATAAGTGGTGGTAGCAACGGAAGGGAGCCAGGGAAATTTAAGAGGGACTTGGGAGGTGAATGAAAAAGACACTTGTGCATGGAAGATTGGCATGGATGCAGGATGCAAGACAGGATGCAAGACAGGATGCAGACGAAGGCAGAGAATGTGGACTGGTCAGTTTGCAGTGTGGGAAAGAGGAGATAGGGCGGTATATTTAACCTAGACCTTGTAGTGTATGAAACGTTTGTTTCCTATGCAACGACGATCTCTGTAAAGATGGTTAATTTAGGGTTGGAGCTGCAGACATGGAGACTTGAGGTAACTATGAAGTGAGGAGAAAGGCTGATTGATGAGTGGAAGACTCACCGAGATTGGCCCCCTAGTTAATAACTATCCAAGTGCTGCTTCTTTGGCCTTCACTTCTATGATGGACCGTGGAAAGTGCTCAGATGACTGTGTTCTCCGTTAGCCATTGTTAAGGTGCGGCATGCTTTTTCATACCCTTTGCAAGAGGTGGCCTGGCAGGGAGAAGGCGGCAGCACATGCCCGGCTGGAGGAGGTGGGCTGGTGTGCCAAGGTAGAGACCTCTAGCTAGATCCGGGTATTCAGTGGCTTGGCCCAATAGATACTGGGAACTGGGCTAAGGAGAGAACAAACCTCTGGTCCCAGGAAGTGCATGTGCACCCTCCCTCCCCCTATCGCCCGCAGGGGTGGGGGGGTGGGGGTGGGAGGTGGGAGGTGGGAGGTGGGGAGTCCTGTAGGACTGGTCTTATCTGAATTAGTTAGCCCCTGGGACTGGTCACCTCACCAATCATGGGACCATGGGAGTGACAATGGCGTGGGGCTGTGGGAACCCTCACTAGGGCAGTGACGTCCATCCCTGTCCTGTGGCTGCCCCTCCTGTGAAGGGAACACAAAGGCTAGTCCTCTCCAGCACCTCTCCTGTTAAGCTGGAGAAGCCAGACTGCGGTGCAGTGCGGATGGGTGCCCAGGGTAGTGAAGACACACCGGAATAGCTGCAGGGTGGAGGGCGAGGCCTGGGCAGCCAGGGAGACGGGAGTGCAGGTTGCTGGGGACAAAAGGCCCCTCCCCTCCCCCCAGACAGAAGTGCTGGTATGCACCAGACAGCTGAGGAAGGTGTAAAGTTGAGAGCAAGAAGACAACCCAAAACACCTGCCCCAGGGTCTGCTCCTCCCAGCTGGAAGAAAACCCTGAAAGATAGAAAAAAGAAAAAAGAAAAATAATAATTAAAAAAAAAAGGAAGCAGGGGCCCAGAGGGAGCAACAGTGTCGAATATGGCAGCCTTCTTTTCCAGGCAGCTGGGAAAAGAACGCCTGCTTGCTTGAAAATAGCTGTTCCTTAGAGAGCCTGTGGCGAGCAGCAAATGAGATAATGTGTGTGAGCAGGGTAAAGGCTGTGAAAATGCAAGATACTATTAGCTAATTAGAATCCCTCAAGCCTATTGACGTCTGAGTGCTTAAGATGGCCTCTACTGGTGGACTAGTGGGCTTCGGTAGCGCCAGGTTTGGGTTGACGGGAGGCAAGGCGCGGGAGAACCAGGTGAGTAAGGATTGTTTGGGGTGTTCTGTAATACCACAGTGTAAGGAAACGGATGCTGTCTGTCCTTTAGGTTCTTCTCATTTGATTATTCAGCTTCCATATTATTCCCTCAACTACCATTCATTTTGGGGGCTCTTTGCTGCATTTTTTTTTTTAATCCTCAAAGAGTCCGAAAAGGGAGGAAAGCATCACTTAGAAATATATTAGATACATGGGGGGGGGGCACTGGAAGCAAAACAAACCGAAGGAATTATCAATAAAGTCACAGCAGCGTCCCTCCTGCCCCAACCCCCAGTGTACCTAATATATCCCTAAGTGAGTCTGGGGCTCAGGATGGTGGCTTGGGAAGACTGAGCGGTAGATTGTTCCCTGGGCAGAGGGATCACTTTGGCTCTCTGTGCCACTGAATGTCAGAGCCCTCAAAGGGCATTCATTGAACAGAAGACCAGGACCTTACATACCTGCTGCCAGCTTGCCCAGTCCTGAGTGACAGGGAGTTTGTCACGAGCCACTCAACCCTTCTAGCAGGGCTGGACTGTTGAAAAATTCTTTATGCTGAATGGATTTTTGTCTCTGTGCCGTTTGCTCTTACTGGAGCCATATGGAATAAAATGTCTAACACCGCTTCCACAAATATTTGAAGACTGTGAACACATTTCCTCCTTCCACTCACTCCACAAGGCTCCTTTTCTTTAGACTAAACATGCCCAGTTATTTCAAACAGCGAGGCAGTGTGGGCCAGTGGAAAGAACGCCAGCTCTGGAGCCAGACGCATCTACGTTCAGCCCCCAGCGCCTCTCCTCGGTGTTTGCACACAGTACCCTGAGACGCAGACTCTTTCTCAGGATGAATGGAAACTCTCGCCTAGCCTGTTCCTGAGAACATGGGGGTACACTGGGCGATACATGTGCTCACAGTAGGGACTTCAGCTATGCTAGTGGCTCTGTTTTGAGTCTCATGATTTTCAGAGTGTTTTAGTTTTACCCTGAATATGTTAGTGCATGCCTAAATGTCTCTTAATATCTATCTGTAAAGCAGAATAAAATAGTCTCAGCGGGGTTTGATGAGTAAAATAGCACAGGATTAGAATATTCTAGGTATATTGCCGCAACTCCAGACACAGTAGCTTTTTTTTCCTAACTCCCCCCGAAAAAAAAAACAAAACCAAAGCCATCTCTCACAGTCCCAAAGAAACCTTTTTAAAAATCAAGTAAAGCCCCAAATCTCTTTAACCAAGTGTTTTTGTTCAACCGAGTTTGTCCCATTCCGTACTTTCTTAGTTTTTTCAAATTTGTTAACTAGGGCTTTAGAAAGCGGCTCTGCCCTGTAGCCTACAAGCGCCGTTGCATTTGTCCTATTATTACAGCGCTTAAAATGGGGTTAGAAAAATAATGATGATTGAACCTACGGTAGAAAGAAGCCGGGCTGGTTTCTCACTGCTTGCTGTTGTGAGACCGTAAACGGAGATGTTTCTATGCTGATTTTCGCACAAATTTGAGGTGCTGTTATGAGGTGAACCCACGTTAGAAAAAGAATGTGAAGGAAATGTGAAGGGAATGTCCGACAAGCTGGTGGCCGAGGGAACTCTGCTGCGGGTCACGTCTGCCAAGGATAGTTAGGGCCTGTTTGGAAGGGGGGTGGGGGCACCAGCGGCAAACTCAGTAGCCGACTCTTCATTTATGAAGTTTCTCTGTTTCTCAGGTGCTCCCAGGGGTTTTAGAACGTAGGTCAGATTCTCCCTGCTGTGGAGAAAGCTCCCTCTAGAAATGTCAGTCCTGGTTGGAAGATTCGCTAACCCTTTGAACATTAGAAAGCAAAGCTCTCCCCAGCCTTAGCTGTTCCCAGTAGTGCGCGTGTTCCTTGGCTCCTTGCCTTTGTGTCGGAGCCGCTAGCAGCTTTCTCTGTCTAACCAAGTTCTGCGGTCCACGTAATTTCAACCGCATCCCGCCCTTTACCAGCCGAGTTATTCCTAGTCATCCTAAGCAGGAAGGATTCCCCTGGGCCTGGACTGGATTGCTTTTGTGGTTCGGCGCTTTCACTGACTTTACTCCCCTCCGGGGCTTAAACGTGCCCATCCCCACGACCCTCTTGTTCCATGTGTGTAGACTGTTCTCCGTCTTCAGAATGAGATCCTTTGTGGGGCATTCAGTTCATTAATTAGAAAATTGCCTTCATCTTAGATGCTGGTGCTTCGGCCTAGCGAGAATCAAAGTGGGATTGTTTGTAAGGCTCAAAGATTCCATTGACAGCAAATATAAAAAAAACGTATAATGCAGATGCTTTCGGCACGGGTAGTTGCTAAAATCAGAAAGCCTTTGCTCTATAGAAAACACGAGTTCAAATTTTAAGTAATTTGGTCTTTAAAAGGTTTGGTGGTTAGTTAATGTAGGCAGGTAATCCTCTACTTGTAAAGGTACTAATTTAAATTGCGGCCTTACAGGGTTTTAAATACATGGGCCCCTTCTCATTTAGGACAAATTCC
This sequence comes from Arvicola amphibius, assembly GCF_903992535.2. Taxonomy (NCBI): domain Eukaryota; kingdom Metazoa; phylum Chordata; class Mammalia; order Rodentia; family Cricetidae; genus Arvicola; species Arvicola amphibius. Next base: position 177,813,504 of record NC_052048.2, read on the forward strand.
ACATTCCTTCCGATGAACTATACTTTCTGGTCCCCCTCTTCCTCCCCAATCAGTGCTGGCGCCCAAAGGAAACACTTTTTTTTTTTTTTTTTTTTTTTTTTTAACTAAAGGTTACGCGGTATGTAGCCCCAGTGCTTTGCGAAAGCTGTCCCCTCTGGGCTGGAATGTTCTTTGTCTCCGGTAAATGTCTATTCATCACTCAAGACAACCCCTTCCTCCCTCCCCTTAATTACTTCCTCCCCTGTGCGCCCTCAAATTCTTGAACTTATCCATGCGGTATTTGTTAGGGGCCTGCTTTGTGGCCCACCCCATGGCGGGATCTGGGATACAAAAGGTGAATGAAAACACGGGTTCAGACTTTGAGGGTCTTACGATGGGAAAGACGAGGCCGACCTGTTAGTAAATGTTCTGAAAGCAAAAAGAGAATGTATAAAGTGCCACGCTCCCACACTTCACTCACTTCATAACCCCATGCATCGCGCCGGGGAGGGTCTTCACAATCATTTATTTCATGCCATCCCCGCAGAAGTAGACCCTCGGCCACGTTATGCGTTCTGAGGCCCCTCTCTGAGGTGCTGGCACCTTTCAGTGTCTGTTGTGTGGCCCCGAACTCCAGAACTGTGCTTAGATGCCCGCAGGTTAGGTGCCCACGGGTTTGGCTGACCGATTGCGGGCCTCTGGCCGAATCTTGCTTGCCTGCATGGCCGGCCTTGGATACCGCAAAGCCAGAGCAGCAGCAAACCAGGCGCAGAAAAGAGGCCTGCAGCGCCCCCGTTGGGCCAGTCTGCGCTGTGTCCCTAGCTGTTAGAATTTCACTATGGCTCCATACAGCATGTAGGCACCACAACGCTTGGGACTCGGCGAAGGTGCGAGAGATGCCTTTTAAAAGGATTATAGATTTAAAAAAAAATCTAGATTTTCCTTCACTTCTAGGGTGTTCGCATTGTGATTGTGTTGTGCACAAATAAAGGAGGCTTGGTCCCCTGATAAACAGTCCAGCTGGGTGCCGCAGCAGCTCTGGCATGCAGACCACAGCGTGTTGCTTGCTAAGGAAGTGTACTGGTGCCACCATGGTGTCGGCAGTGACTTTGGCCGGCTTTTATGTGCTCACGGCCCTTCCATGAATGTGTCCACTTAGCTCAGCGGAGGATACCACAGAACTTGTCTGTTCCCTAGACATTTAGTGTGTCCTTCCTTCATTATTATCGTGGGTTAAGGGCTTGGGGTTGCCGCGCTCTGGTGGACCGCATTTTGCGTAATCACTCCTAGGATTTAGCACCCACTTAGGATGTAGAAAAGAAGTGGGTGGCACAACGAGCACCCTAGCCCTGAGGTGATTTATGTCTAACAGTCACCTTCCCGGGCTGGGGACCTGCACATACTCCAAGGGAAGGGTGTGTGTGTGTGTGTGTGTGTGTGTGTGTGTGTCGGGGGTTTCAGACATTTGCTATCTTTGCCTGAGGCATTATCACATGGAAATGGTTTTTTTTTTTCCAGCAGAATGTGGGGTTCAGGATTAGAGATCTGCGAGAAAAGAGGGGGTCGATAGCTCGGAAGGCGCCCACAAGAGAGGCCCCCCTTCTCTGCAGCGATGGGGAGGGCTCTGCGGCGGGAGCGGGAGGGAGGGACACTGCAGCATGGTGGGCGGGTCAGGGGCGGGGCTAGATAGGCTCTAAAAGACGGTGCCCGCTCGCTCTGCTCTGCCGCGGCCACCAGCACATCCCTGTGCATCTTCTCAGACGCAGCAGCCCTTCTCTGCGGCAGCCGCGCCTCGCCAACCGGCGCAGTGCCGCAGGCTCGCCCGAGAGGCCGCTCACTGTCTCAGCCGCCGCTGCCTCGGGCCGCCCTGCGCGGACTGTGGGCTGCACCGACGCCACCTCCGATCCTGTACGGTTGTGGGCGCCTCGGCGCGCCCTGTGCTCCGCAATCCTGCGGCGGGCGGCATGGGATAATGCGGCCATGGTGCGCCGAGACCGCTTGCGCAGGTGGGTGCTGCCGGCCGTGCCGCGATGGGGGTGTGGCCGGCCCTACTCCGTGTGGGTACCTCTGCCACCCGGGAGCTCCCCGTGGCAAAATCCTTACCAAAAGGTGGCCATGCTGCCCCGGCTGAAAGGTGGTCGCTCGGCCCGAACTCGGGATCGCCCTCGCTGGTGGTTTATTTTCAAACTGGGGTTCAGCTGCGTAAGATTTAGGAATTTTAGGATCTCCGTCTTACCCTGGTGCAAATTAGGTTTTTTTTTTTTTTTTTTTTTTTTTTTTTACCGTCAGGGTCTTTGCTGTGGTGTGATTTAGGCGATGGTGGTGGTGCGGTGCAATTTAGGATTTGCGAACCTCGGTAACGCCCCGGTGTAGAGCTGGTCATTGTTGTTGCGTGACTTGGGATTTCTAGACCGTGGTGTGTGATTGAGGATTCGAGGAGCCGAGACTGCCACGGCGCGGTTTAAGATTTCTGGAATTGCAGTGGCGTAGTTACCGCATAGGTGCGATCGGACCTTGCCGCGCTGTGTGACCGCGGCAATAAGTGTTATTCCGAAGCCAGAAATGGGAACCCTCGGGAGACCGGGCACGCGGCCAGACTGTTAAAACGTAATAAGAAATGTTTGCTTCGGTTTGTGGGTTCGCAGTGTAGTTCTCGCTAAAAAGTGTTTAGATGGGCTGGTTTGGTGGTATTAGATCAATATATTTTTACATCATTGACAGAAATAAGAAATCAAGGCACGCAAAGTTTGTTACGGGAGTGTGTTGAATTTTTAATCTAAGTCATGGTGCCAATAAATAATGGGGATTTGACTTAAAAATTTGTTTAAACCTTTCGCCTGATTGCCACTTTGCTTGACTACCGAAAATCATAAAACGTTGGGGGTATTTTTTTTTTAACCAAGGTAACTAAGACTAAGAGCAGCTCCCTGGGGGGTTGCCCCCCTTTCCTGAATGGAGGAGGTGCACCGATGTACGGGGTGGAGAGCGTGGGTGTGGCACCTCTATTCCCAGTGCCAGCGGGAAGCCCCTGTTCGCTCTGCCGTAGGCGCCCCTCCCAGTGTTCTGCTGAGTCACTACAGATTCAGTCTGAGACCCGCATGGATGCCCCAGAGGCTATGTGAAAATGTTTGAACAGGTAACAGGACCGAATGGAGGCTGCGGGAAAACAATCAACCAAACAAAAATAGTAATAACAATAACAACAACAAAAAACCCAAACCTAACGCTTTTTTTTATTTGCCTTTCAAGGAGGTTCAGCGGTAAAATCAGTTAGCGGATCACAGACTGCAATAAAACCATCACGTTCTGGCACTGTTCCAGTCATTTCTAGTATTGCCTTGAAAGGTAGAACCAAGCCATTGTGACTGTTTATTGAACGGAGACTTCGGAGGGCAGAAAAAAAAAGCCAGAGCCCAGCCGCAGTCTGAAGTTCAGGCAGGGAATTAAGGATTCTCAAGGTGTGTCATTTTTTACCCACCACGTCAGGCTTATTGCTGGAATTATCCCCTCCCCCCCCCCCCCCCCCCCCCCCCCCCCGCAAGAAAAGCCAATTTTGCGAGATTGCAAGTATGTGCCATAGGGCATTCTTACATACAAAGTGAGCCAGCAAGCCAACGCTTCTCAGGACTCTAGCAATTAATTTGTTTTACCTGTAGCTAGCCTCCTGACATCTCTAGTTCAGTTTAGGAGGCATTTCCCCACTTAGAGAACCCTTTTCTTGGCAAAATGGTTTCTAATCTTGCTTTAAATTCTTGCCTCCAGGGGAGATAAATTAATCTGGACTTTTAAAATTTGGGCATAGCAAGCTGGGGGCATAAATTTGTGCTAGACAAAACCAAGTCCTGAGTGCTAGGTGTGTGGGTGGGGTCTTAATTTTAAAAAGGGAACCGCCTCAAGAGTCTGCGAAGAGGGCAAAAATATAATCTGCTGCCCAGACTTCTAAGAGATTAGATGTTCAGGGTCAGGGCAAAGCTGCTTACTGGAATGTGAAGTGCTGCGGCCATCTTGCTTCCAGTATCTTCCCCTCCCCCTCATCAGTTTCTCAGCCCAAATCCAGATAGTAGCGCCAAGTGGGGCTTCACTTGGCCAGAGGATATATATTAAAATTAGGGGCAGCTCTCTGCTTAATGACATGTAATAAATTACATATATGCTTGAAGATCACATATGGAAGAATGGTGGTAATACTGCAAAGGGTAGTGACGTTTTTACGTTTTCTTGGTAAACTTTCCTGCCACGGTCACGTGGTGCCAGTTTTGCGCTCCATGTTCTGTTTTGATTTTTGGAAGTGTACAATGTTACCTTGCCTGCTTTTCCCACAGGATGAGGGAGTGGTGGGTCCAAGTGGGGCTCCTGGCTGTGCCCTTGCTGGCTGCGTACCTGCACATCCCACCCCCTCAGCTCTCCCCTGCTCTGCACTCATGGAAGACTTCCGGCAAGTTTTTCACCTACAAGGGACTTCGCATCTTTTATCAAGGTGAGAACTGGACTGTTGGAGAATCCCACGAACTTGGGTCATGTTGTTCCTAGCTGAGGTGCTTATTTTATATCCCTTGGTCTCTGTTGCTCCACAGTGACGGAGGACGGGGACGTAGGGAGGGGAGTAACCCCGTTGGTGTAAGGTGTATCTGGAGTATAACGGACTAACTCCTTTCAGTCTTCTGAGAACAGGGCACTCAGCAATAGAGAGGTGGGGGTGGGAATGGAATTGTACCTAATTCAGGAAGTTTCTTCCAGTCCCATTTGCATTTGATGTTAGTTTTCTCTTGAGCGCCCCTAGTGTCAGGGAACATGATATTTAGAGAACTGTCTACACCTTTGTTCCCCCCTCCATTCCCGTTTGTCATTTTATTATTTTCCATGATTTGTTATATGTATCTAAAACTGAGATTTACTGGGAATTATTATGACTGCTACTTAATTACCACACTCAAGGCATTGTTATATTTTTAATCTTAATTATCTTCATTTTTCATTTAATCTTTACAACAGCACTTGGAGATAGGTGTCATTAATCTAATTTTATAGGTGAAGAGGCTGAGAAACAGATTGGAAAGATTTCTTTTGGGCGGGGGTCAAGAGCAATAACGAAAAATGTTTGTTTTTCGTAAACCGTTTTTCATTATTGCTCCTGACCTCCTCTCATTTGTTATCCACAGTCAAGTAAGTATGAAATTTTCCTTACGCTGGCTTGTTGGTTCTTTTCCAGAATTAATATTTAGTGTTTTATAGTATTTGTAGATTGGTCAGCCTAAGTATAGTACATGATATTTTTAACTGCTTCTAATTAAACAATTTTTGAAAGCTTATTACCAATATTTTATGCCACTGACAGTATTAATTTAAATCCAGTACTGTGGCGAGGATTCTCTTGTTTGAATAATCTGAAAGATGTCACATACAGGAAAAGTTCATGTCATCATTACCCATTTTTGTAACAGAATTCTGTACGTTTGTTTTGGAGCTGGGTATATCTGCTAGCATTGGATAAACAGGACAGGGAATCTTAGTTTGTTGTGATTATAACATTTTAATTGGTTTTATTTTTTATTTAGGTGTTTTACTTTTTACTAAATGAAAATAATTTGCATTTTAATATTGATAACTACAAGGGAATGTCTCTAAAAAAATCTAAGTGATAATGAGCAAATTTTTTCAAGAATTTTCATGTAAAGTGTGCCATTTACAATTTAAAATACAGATTAAGAGGAAGCTCCTCTTATCTAGTAATCTTGCATTTTAAAGAGCAACATTTTTAATATCATTAATTTGGTCTGATCCTTTTTTACTGAAATAGATTTTGATGTCTTCAAGGCTACTTTGCAGGGAGTTTGCCTAATTTCTCTTTTTCCTCCTTTTAGACTCCGTTGGTGTGGTTGGAAGCCCTGAGATAGTTGTGCTTTTACATGGCTTTCCAACATCCAGCTATGATTGGTACAAGGTAATGAAGTTTGTTTCTAGGTCCTGCTATGTCCTAAAAATATATTCAAACTCTAGATTTTTTTTTTTTTTTTTTTGGTCAGCCCTTGCAGTTCTGAACTGCTTGATAAAATCCCATTAAATATTGAATTGCTTTTCATGTACTATAAGGGAGTAAAAAATTGGCTGCCCAGAAAGAATTATTGCCAAGTTAAGGCTGGAGTTTTGTTCTCAATATATTAAATGTTAGGAATCACACCCTTTCCCAGAGGATCACCCAGGCCTGTGGATGGTTTCCTGGGATTTTTCACATTATCCAAGCTGACATATAGGCATGAGTCTTGTGTTGCTGTGGGCAGGGCATTGGCATGTGGGAGTAGAATGCACATCATGCTTGCTTTCTTACAGATCTGGGAAGGTCTGACCCTGAGGTTTCATCGAGTGATTGCCCTTGATTTCTTAGGCTTTGGCTTCAGTGACAAACCGGTAAGCAGCAGTGAGGTGGGCCTCAGTGATGGGTGGGATGGGTATGAACACAGGCCAGGCTCTGGTGATGTCATGCTGTGTCTCTGGCTCTTACCTCAGCGACCACATCAGTACTCCATATTTGAGCAAGCCAGCATTGTGGAGTCCCTCCTTCGGCACCTGGGGCTCCAGAACCGCAGAGTCAACCTGCTGTCTCATGACTATGGAGACATTGTTGCTCAGGAGCTCCTGTACAGGTGAGACCAGACTTCTGTCCTTGGCACAGATGTCAGGAGCTTAAGATGATGGGAAGTCAAATTGTTTTGGGATCTTCAAACTTTGGGGGTGGTCTGCAGCCCTCTGCATGGGTGCCAGTTGCTCAGCTACATGTATGTATGTTTCTTCTTGTCCTGTTACAGGTACAAGCAGAATCGATCTGGCCGGCTTACCATAAAGAGTCTCTGCCTGTCAAATGGAGGTAATTGCCTTGGTGGTAGGTGGAAAGTGGGGTGTAGCCTAGGAAGGCCACCTTTTAAAGTCATAAAGACACCTAAATGATAATCTGCTATTATAAGCATATACTAAACATGGGGCATCTTTTACCTTTATTGTGCCATGAATAGTTCTGATAGTTGATGGCATTTATGGAATACATGCTTACAAACATCTAGAAAATAAGAGGAGAACTCAGTGGTGAGGGTGCTTGTTGCTACATCTGTCAGCATGAATCTGGTTCTGGAACCCACACTGTGGAGGGAGAGAACTGACTCCTCAAGTTGCCCTCTGCCCTTTGCACATGTGTCTCGGCACCAATGTACTCACGAACACAGTAAATACCATGGTTTTTGTTTTTGTTTTTAAAGAGCTGGGTATGATGGTGCATGCCTTTAACCCCAGCATTTGCAAGGCAGAAGCAGGTGAATCTCCGAGTTCACAGCCAGCCCGATCTATGTAATATGTTCCAGGACAGCTAGGACTACATGGAGAGCTTATCCCCAAAACAAAAACAAACAAAAAAAGACTACCACAAATGTAATCTGATCATCTAGCTGGGAGGTTGCATTAGTAAACTCTTAATTGGTGGCAATGCCAAGTGTCAGGCTGGGAACGAATGAGTATTATTTGGAGCTCATTAATTCAGAAATGCCCAAATGCCCCCATCTGAATGCCTTAAGGGTGGCTTGGGAGAATAGTGGGTCTGTCCCTTTATCAGTTCAAAAGAAAAACACACATACATGTGTGTTTGCAGACCAGTTCATTAACACCAAGTGTGTATTCTGAGCTGAGGAGATGCTGAGGGGAGTTTAGGCCTAGGCATCAATGCATTATGGAAGAGCCTATGAATTACTTTATCCATTTCTGTACCTTTAAAATGAAGAAAGTAATATCAGGGTGTTAGAACTTGAGTGTTACACAGAGAATCTTGTAGAAATTAGCAGTATAATCATTCTTCAGATTGGAACACATGTATGTAGTTTCCGTGTTGAGTATAAGTTGTTACGTAGTGTATAGCTGTTTTTATTCGTAATTCTGTTTTAGCAGCGAAAGCTCTGAATGTACCAACAAATAGGGTAATTAGTTTTTGCTAATGGCTGTCTTTCTAACTTACAGTTCTCGGTAAATGTCTCTCTTTCCACAGGTATCTTTCCTGAGACCCACCGTCCTCTCCTTCTTCAAAAGGTTGGCAGTTCCACTGCATAGCTCCTCAGTTCAGATGTCTGTGATAGTAAAAAAAAAAAAAAAAAAAAAAAAAACCAAAACCAAACAAACCTGGGACCCTTAAGGGTCATACTTGTGGTGATGAGCCATCTACTGAGATCTTTATCATGAATGCACATTTATAAGTTAATTTTCCATCCTCAGTCAAACAAAGCAGGCTCTCCTACATAAAACCAAACATTTCCGAGAAATAAGAGATGACTATTTAGAAAAATAGAACTACATGAAGATCTGTGTCTCAAGTATGATTTTAAATAAATTAGATCCTAGGCTAAACTTGATGATTTCATCAGTTAGATTTAGGGATTATACATTTTCTTTCCCCAGAAGAAGACATGACTAAGTTCTATTTTATCTGGTGTAAAACATTCTGTCAACTTTCTTTGGATCCCTGATTCTTACTTTCACTTCTGACCTGCAGCTCCTCAAAGATGGAGGCGTGCTTTCACCTATCCTTACAAGGCTCATGAACTTCTTCGTGTTCTCTCGAGGGTAAGCCATCATCAAAGACTGACTGAGCTGAGAACAGTGTAGTCAAACTCGCTGCTATTATAGGGTTGGACCAAAGCATGCCTGGGCCTGGAGATTTTCTAGAAGAATTTCTGAATTGGCAAAGGGTCAGACAATATGGCCTTCTGAGGTCCTAGTTCTGTGTGGCGCTCTGAATCCCTTCCGCTCTCTTAGCAACCTGCACCTGTACTCTTTCAGTCTGACTCCAGTCTTCGGACCGTACACTCGACCCTCTGAGAGTGAGCTATGGGACATGTGGGCTGGCATCCGCAACAATGACGGGAACTTGGTCATCGACAGGTGAGACAGGAACCTTGCTCTAGGCCCCAGTGAGGCGCTCTTGGAGAGAGGGGCAGGCGCAGGATTATGTTCTCATCCTTGCTGGCTTACTCCCTGTCACAAGGGGGCTGGTTAGGAGTTATGAGATGAACCTGAGACAGTTCTAGTCTGTGTTTTCCAACAAAGAAATCAAGCACTGAGTGAGTCTTACTCCTGAAGCATTTGGCAAATCTTAGTACTTATTTGCATGAAAATGACTCAATGACTTTGACATATCCGTCTTTAGACTTTTGGTTAATATTCAGTATTTCAGAATGTTTTAATCAGTTTTGAAGGCAGCCTCAAGTCTCTTAAGTACAAAGCTCTTCTGCCTGTTCCTGCAGTAGCAATGGCTTGAGAAGCAAGGCTTTGGTTTAGTAAGACGGTAGCTGTCTCCTTGGAAAGACTGGGAGATGCAATATATGCATCGCTTCTCAAGATGAGGCCTGGCCTTTTGCGAGCTGGGTCTATGACTCCCCAGTGCTCTAAACTGCTGGCTTTCTGTGAACTCTGTGAGAGAGGCATTTCTTCCTCCCTATCCTAGCCCACAAGATCTTTAATATATATATATATTTTAAATATAAATCAAACTGAAAACAAGCACACCTCTCTTTTAAATACATTATTCTCATATTTTGCTTTGCTAACTGTCCCAGAGTTAGGGAGAGCAGTCAGGGCTGCCTGCAGTGTGGCTGATGGCAGCTTCCAGTAGAGGAGGAATCTTCTCCATGGTTAGATGAAGTATAGTAATGAAGCCATGATCCCATAAACTTCTACACTTGCATTTTTAGAGGTGGCTATCAACTCAGAGATTATGTAGTTTGGTCTTAGTTTCAAATGAGGAATTTAGGTTTTTAAAAAAGTGTTTTCTTAGAGTCACAGAGCTGGGATCAAAAATGGATTCTTAGACCCAGGTTTTAAATTATGTACATTCCAAACCACTGTAATCCTTCTGAAGATCTCATTTCCTGCTTAAGAAATGCAAAGAACATAAGCGCTTAGGTTGATAGCACTGTTCTGCCCCATGGTAGTTAACACAAACGGCTGAAGTGGGCTATTCCTGGGACATGCAGACGCTTTTCTGTCCACACTGCACTGATACTAGTTCTTGCTCTGCTCTTGCTGACTCTCCTGTGCTGTAGTCTTTTACAGTATATCAATCAAAGAAAGAAATTCAGAAGACGCTGGGTGGGAGCACTTGCTTCTGTGACCATCCCTAGTGAGTATCTGTGTGCAATCTTCTGTCACTTCTTGACAGGGACCCTTGGGGAATAGTGACAACATAATTACTACTCATAAAATTTCCATGCAGGGATACCAGGGTTAGCAAATAAAAAGCATGCACCCAAGTCAATCTGAGTTTTACATAAAAACAGTTTCTTTTAGTATGTGATATAAAATATTTGGGACATACTTTTTGCCACGCCCTTAAAAAATTTTATTCACATTTTTTTTTAAATAAATGGAGGGAAGTTAATTTTAAGGTAGCAACAGAAATATAGATGTGAGTTGTTAGAAACTCTTTCCTCTTCTCTCTCCTAGTTCATTTTATCTATGGGCCACTGGATCCTATAAACCCCTACCCGGAGTTTCTGGAGCTCTACAGGTGAGTCCTCAGAGGTTTGTCCTGTTAGTGACTTCATCTCAACAGGTCTGTTGGCACTAGCTCTTGCCTCTGATCTCACTGAAAACACAAAATAAATAGACCAGTTACGTATAGGGAATCTTATTCTCAGCAAAGGAGGTTTGACCGCACATTCTCTGGAGTCATACATCCTGTTTTCACTGACATGGTTGTTTATTATTGCTAAGTATAGAGGAAAGGGGGGAAAACCTTCATGTGACCGGAACCTCTTAAGGAATGTATTAGTTGATTCTAAAGCCAGTTCACTGACCTCAACTGAGCAGGCTTCAGTGGGCAGTTATGAACAGCTCACTATGAAAAATGCTTTTTCATTGATTGTTACTCCTTCAGGGTACTTATTCAGAAGGTGCTGGAATATGAAATCTTGACTGTCATATAAGAGTGTTCCATACCTTCATGTGCCCTAGTAGATACAATCTGGCAATAAACAACTTGTTTAGAATTTTAAACAATCTCCTCATGAGATTAAGGAAGGTTCTTTGTTTATCTTTGCTTGGGCAGTGAGCGGCAGAGTGAGCCACCTGTTGATGCTTCTCTAAGGAGCTGAAAGTCATGTTTTGAGGACTGTTACAGAAGTGTTGTATTTGCAAGATGTTGTCTGTTGTGTTCTGAACAATTGAAACCAGTCTAAGTGGAACTGGCAAGTTTATCTGGCTAAGGTATAGTTCCCAAGTAGGAGATGAGCAAGCTCTTTGTTGGCTCTTTCCAGTGTGGTATGTCTGTCTACATGGGCATTTACGGGCTTCCCATGGCTTACACCCTCTCATCCTCCAGCCTTAAGTTCACCTCCATGCTGTTCTCTTCCACTAGGAAAACGCTGCCGCGGTCCACAGTGTCGATTCTGGATGACCACATTAGCCACTACCCACAGCTAGAGGATCCCATGGGCTTCTTGAATGCATATATGGGCTTCATCAACTCCTTCTGAGCTGTAAAGAGTAGCTTCCCTGTATTAATTACCTCCCCCATTCTCGTACTTGTGTGTATTCCACTTAGAAATGCCCAAAAGAGGACCTGGCAATCAAATACTATTCTTTCATAAAAGTCCATTTGATTCACATTGGTCAGCAAACTATAGAAAGCAGGCAGCAGAAACTCTAAGGATGGCATGCTAATCCACCTCTCATTCTCTTAAGGCTTAAGGGTGACAAGATACTCCTCCCCTCATTCCTGTGACATCTGACCAAGTGTATGGACCTGCTGTTCAGTGTTATTAGAAAATTCTGATGAATAACACTTCTCAATTATGTAGAAAGACAGCACTGGACATTCTTTTTCAAAAAATACTTCAACCCCCCCCCCTTCTGTGGACTTTGCTGAAATACTCAGAAATGCTAACTTCTGACCCAACCATAATTGGAGTCCTGCAGTAAAGAGTGAGGGAGGAGCTTGCTTATCTCCCCTTCAAGCTCTCTATACAGCACAGCTTATGAGAAGGAATATCTTGTCATGCCTTACATTTAGTTTCATCAGCTGCTTCTAATTAGAGACATTTTTGTTGAAACACACATTGGCTTAGGGGGCTGGAGATGTAGCTCAGTGGTAGTGTGCCTGCCTAACAAGCTAAAGCCCTTGGGTTCAATCCCCAGAACTGCCCCCCCCCCCAAAAAAAAACTTACCAAACCAAAATAGGTACTGGCATAAACGATACAATGTTCTGAATATGCTTTTGAGACCTATTAGCATACTCATTTTAGTATGTATTTTAGTATGTATTTTCTAAGGGTATTAAGATAGTTGGCCCTTATTTGCTAGAGTAGAGAACCTCATCACACATATAATTTGTGAATAAAAAGATTCAAATTATTTACAGAATTTCCTAAAACCACGAGGTATTAACTAGTCGCTTCTGCGCCAGAGCTTTACTGTCCCTGGCTGGAAAGTCCATGCTGAGCAGTAAACAACAGCCTTCCTCCTCGCAACAGTACTTAGGTGCATGTTCCTCCAGGCTGAAGTGGAGGGGAGGGGCCCTGTAACAGCCAAATGCCCACTGACTCCTCTCAGGATATTGGCTGTTCAGAAAGGCTTTCTCGTGGAGCTCAGCAGCTCCCGTACTGAGACTTAAGAACAAATGCTCAAAGAGCAATGGTGCTGAGAACGTTTTTAAGCCACAGTTTTAACTTAGTTAAAGCAGCATTATTGATTATTTTAAATTCATTTTTTAAATTAGAAATTTCAAGTATAGCAACTTTGAAACTGGAATGAATGAGTGTTTATTTTCTATTAATAAAAACAAACTGTGACAAAAATGGATTCCGGCTTCCCCTCCCGCTCCACCCTTCTGGGATAAAATTTTCCAACATTGCCAAGAGTTTTCACACATTAAATAAAAGCATACAGTGAAGCCAAGCAGCTGTAGAATAGCATACATAGTATCCGGTTTTCAAGATCATTCAAAGCTGCATTGTCATCCCAAAGCTGAACAGGTGAGGCAATGAGATGGGAAGGAACACTGAAATCCATGCGCAAAGGCAAACGTTTGCTTGATCTGCTGGCTCAGGGCCAAACATTGGATTTGCTTCTTCAAAGTCTATTAATCTTTAAATGAGACTCTGGGAAATTCATGCCATAAGCTTAAAAACCACCAGTAGGGAGAGCAAAGCCAACACCACCTTTTCCCAGCAGGAACTATCCTACAGAAGCCAAGACAACATCCACAGGTGTTCTCTCTGTGCTCCTCACAGCCACCTGCATGGTCACGCCATCGGCTAAGGCCAGTCTAGACCGCACCAGTAAGTCATAGCCACCTCTGTATACACCTGAGAGAAAAAAGTTAGAAAAAGTATATTAAGAACTTCACATAAGCCCTGACTAATGGAATTTATTATGTTTTGCCTCTACCTCCTTTCTATTATTTTAGTTTCACCTTTATAGAAATTTACAGGAAGTGAGTCCTACAAATAATTCTAATTTTTAAATGTTCATATGAAAACCAGGTCATGGAAGGTATTGAGTATCACTAACTTAGTGTACTCAGGGAGTGGAGCTGGCATCTGTTAGAGATTGAAATATTTTAAGCCATTGTGCTTCCTAAAAGAATAACCTAAGGAGAACCTGTACAATCAATTGTTCATTTTGATTAGGTCTCAGATTGCTAAGTAATGCAATGACAGACAACAACAGGGCAGGGAGTGCCTATCCACATCCTTTCCTTTTAAATTCTATACATCTGAAGGGAAAGCTGATGGGAACCTCTTACCCGCCAGATAGAGGGAATGGGAATTCTTATTCTCAGGTACTTTGTCTGATCTCTCACACGGCTGCATGCCCAGAAATGTGATGATGTTGTTGACAGCCTCTGTTGAGAAAGTTGATGTGACAGCGTTAGAAGAGTGAACAGGAGGGTGTGTCCTAGGAGCTGCAGGTGCAGAGGCTACTCCTCTAGAAAATGGCTGATTTGGTCAGATGATACAGATAGGTACCTGGGTTTTGAGTAGATGACTTAAACCATACTCAACAGAAAGGAGTTCCTTTGGAACTGCATATATGCCTCCTGGGTTTTATGCTGGCCCTAGGCAGCTCACTGGCAGCAAAATTCTCACCTTCAAGGGTTTTTGTAGAGCTAAGAGCAAAGGTTTCTTCTTTCTCAAAGGTGTCTCCCACCTCTTCCCAGGCAGCAGCAAAGTTAGGTTTCAGTACCTTCTGAATATGGTCAGACACAGTCACTTCAAGATCTTCCAGCTAGAGGGCAATAAGCAGGAGTCAGTAAATAAAAGTCCTTTGAGTCTCTAACAGAAATAGAAGGAACTGATCACTGGGCTTTGTCTATAAAACACGCAAAGGCCTAAAGGAAGCTCTGTACTAGAACTACAGGTTCACTACAGGTTCTAGTACAGAGGAGCAAGGAAAACCTGGCAGGAGCCAAGTAAGTGTAGGTTGAGTGCCAATGGCCCTGAGGTGCACAGTAGTCATTGCCACATTTAGACCCCTCATGGAGGCCACACACCTAAGTTGACACACCACCCCTCCTTTCTGGCAAGGCTTTTCAGTCCATGACTTACCAGTATTAGAACTAACCAATCAAAAAGTTCCTGAAACCTACTTTATAAATAAACCCAATCACATTAAAAACAATGCAATTATCAGTTATTCCCATTAATAGAGGAAAAAAGGTGACTTCCTTTGGTTTAGTGGTAAAGTACTCCATTTAAATTTTCTCTGGCACGATACAATTCCATTACAGGGAGGGACAGTCTAGGTCCCATGAGTTCTGTCAGCTGTTGTAGGAAAACGCTCTGTGAGAGCAGTCGCTGATGCTGTGGAGGTGCAGGGTCTGCAGGGAAGCCTCACCACATATTCATCATCATATCCATCTTCATCTGGAACTCCTGTGTTAGGGTCACAGTCCCGGACTGTGAACTTCATGGTACAGCTAAAGGTGCCTGCAACTGGAGGGAAGAGCAGGCAAATCCACATGAGTGGGTAAAACAAGCACATTTCCATCATCACTTGCTCAGTATTGTGTTCCACATTTCAAGTGTTAACATTTGCATGCCCTGTTCTAAGGTGGGAGAGCTCCTGGAGCAGTTTGCAAGGTGGTCAAAAAGCCAGTTTCACAAAGTATGATTGAAAATATTTCTGTACTGTAGATTAGAAGAGCACACAGAAGAAATGACTTCAGCAAACTGTTTTTGTGTTGATGTGAAGAAAGCAGGGGAGGTATTTTGGGGGGGACTTTCTGTCATGTTGGTTAAAAGGGCCAATATTTTGAAAAACAAGAATCACTCGATGCTCTAGGACCACAAAGCAAAAACTACTGACAGCAAAGTACACAAATCATCAGATTAACACCGACCAAGTACAGGGTCTCAGTGCTGTCTTTAGACTGTGGACTTTGTGGATGCACAGAACACCAGAATAAACTAAGTCAGCTTTCAACCCGCAGTGAGTAGATGAAAGTGAGGCTTTACTATTGGTAAAGTCTATTTCAGAGTAGAAAAGCAAGCAGCATTCACTGTGTGTTTCAGATGACTGACAGAATTAAGTAAGAAATGAGTAATAAAAAATCGACACAATTTTGGAAAGTGAAGTTTTGTTGAAGACGGTTTTCCAGTTTAAAGGAGAATTTGGCCAACATGGATGGAGGAAAGGTATCTATGATCTAATCAGGGATCTAGAAAAAGTTTATGTGCACAAAATACTAGAAACTGGAGCATTAGAAAGCTATTTGGGGGTTTGAGCAAGAGAAGAAAGGAGATGCAAATGTAAACATTTATGGTAGTATGGGAAATAAGAGGTATTTTTCAGTCTTTAATCCATCCATCCATCCATCCATCCATCCATCCATCCATCCATCCATCCATCCATCCATCCATCCTTCCATCCCACTGCCATTTAAGTAAAGGTATAAGGGAATGTGGTACACACAAAAAATGAGTGACACATGACTTCTGTTTCCAAAGCTGACAAAGAGTTAAATTAGTGTGATTAATCTATTCTTGACACTACAATTCAATGCCACAGATATATGTGAAGTTGCATGGTTAGGAGCCTGGGGATAAATTAAAGAGAGACAAAATGAATGGTAGACTAGATCACAGACTGGATCAGACTAGTAAACTTATATGTAGAAGACAAAAGAGAAGGCACTTAATAGTACTGAGGATGTGATTCATAGGGATGGACTGAGGAGGAAGGTGTGAATGACACCTTTGTGGCACAGTTTCATTAAATGATTTGGTTGATGCAATGAGGACTTGCAGGGAACCTGCCAAGAGCTACATTAAAAGTCAGTGGTAGTAATGCACCAGTAGAACCAAAGAAGAGACAGACATTGGGAGACAAGAGAGGAGGAGGTCAGAGGGATCCTTCCAGGGTCAGAGCCCTTTACTATCATCAGTTACAGCTTCATCAAACAGAAAAGGCAAAACCCAAAAGGAACAAAGAAAACAAAACCTGCAGGCCTCTTAAAGAGGCTTAAAAAATGAAGCAAATTTTATGAGAGTCACCTGCTAAGGAGATGAGTTTGAAAAGAATACAGAATTGGAAACAAAGATCAATGCTGGAAGCTTAACAGGGAGAGGGAGGTGCAGTTGGGCTGGAGAGAGTGTGTAGTAAACACACGTCAGGGTGGAAAGTTGGAGAATCACTGAGGGGAAGACCATGGCGCAATGAAGAGATACAGATCTGAAGAGATTGCTAGATAGCTGAAGGAAAGGATGTGCCAAGAGAGCAAAAATGAGAAGGTTAAAGGAATGGATCTGAAACAGGCTACTCATAATCCACCCAGGTCTATGAGCTGAGAGCAGACGCAATATAGTACACAGGAAATTAAGGAGGATGGAAGTGTTGGGCAGTGAATGTAAAAAAGAAAAAGTGAGTGGCTACACACAGAATAGGAGGGATGCTGAAAATTAAGGCTTTTCTCTTGGCTAAAGGAGGAACAACAGTACAGAAGATCAACATTAAAGTTAACATCAGATGTAAAAGAGCCAGTAATAAGAAATGGCAGACATCAAATGAAACTTAAGATAGCTCTTGGGCCCCAAATCAGGAAGGAATGAAAATGAAAGGTAGATTGGAAACAAAGGGAAGGAAAACATGCCAGAGGGCTGGCCAACAAAGCAGATAAAGTGTAGAATAAAGATCTCAAATGGAAAGTCCTGTCAGAGCTCAATGTGAATCTACTTGGTCACATTTGGGCATAGAGATCACGGTGAATCTGGCTGTTGAGGAGGGAACGTTTACAACAACTGAGATGCCACAGTGCTGACAGAAAGTGGCTGACGACAACTTAGGGCATGTTAGGATTGCTCAGTGGAGAATACAGGCAGGTAGCTTGGTCCTGAGAATAGAATCCTGTTCCAAGGGGGAGAGTAAGTGATGATGAGGAGGAGGCAAATACATGTGAAGAACCCTGCAGCCATGCCGACTGCAGGGGTGGAGATGGAAAGGAGGGCAGATGAGGATTATTGCAGTGTGCCATTCAAACTGCTGATGTGCTTTGTGGGTCTTGTTTGACTCTGAGTGACATGATACTTAGGGAGCCTTGTATGAAAGTATCACAGAGAAGACAGAGGATTAGTAAGTAGGATTTTGAGTGGAAGGACAGAGTGAGTACAAAGAGTGAGTAGGGAAGGGCATTACAGAGGGCCAAAATGAGGAATGCTGAAAAAAAAATGTCAGAGTTGAATTTGGAGGAGAGACCTATGTGTTATGCTAGATTGCAGCCAAAGATGGAGGGAAGAAATGTGGCTATGAAACAGTTTTGTGAAGGACTATCATCTGGCAGTCTTTCCTTGGATGCTATCTGAAGTACTAATAGACTTAGGGATTGGGAGTATAAATAAGACATCTCTGAGCTATGCCAATTGCAGGAACTCTCTGAAAGTCTGGACTAAACCATAATTGTACTGAACATCATGATTCAAAGGGAGGAGAAAGACAGAGTTATCTGAAGAGAGTTAACAGTAAGAGTGGCACGAGCAGATTAGAATCTATAAAACTCAAAGAATGTGTGTCTCAGGCTAGATCTTAAAGCCAGACTTTTTTAAAAATGGCATCTGCACTGGGAGAAGATTAAGGGCATTAAATTAGAGGAGGTTTGGTTGGGAGTTTTAGTTCAAAGGGTCAGACAGAGATGGACTAGGATGAACCATGATAAAAATGACACCAGGAGAGGTCTCTGAGTAGTTTGTCTATAGAATGGATAAGTAATATTGGAAAGGAGAGGCTGAAAATTATGATGGGAACCCAACTCAAAAGTAAAATTTCATTGTTCTTTCCAAGGAAAAATGGGGGCTGACCATATATCTAATTAAGACATAGGATACAAATTGACACATGTGTGCTATGCAGACTGCCGCTGCACTTAAGCTTCTCTGCTGACCAAGGGCTTTTTGGGTTTTGGGTTTGTGTCTGAAGAGGAGAGACATACTAGGGAGAGAACCTGGCTAGACAGTTCTGTTCAAGAGAAACGCATGTGGTTTCTTCAAGAGGGGATGATATTATTTTAGGACAAGATAGAGAGCGAGGAGGAAAGGAATGGAAAAATAACAGATGAAAATAACAGAGGTACTGACTGGAAGGAGAAACCTTTTATTTGGGTTAAAAGACAGGAAGGAGAGAGGTTAACGCCCTGAAGGAACTTTGTAACCTAGAGAATGGTTCTGAGGTGGCATAGTAATGAGCGAGACCATGGAGCCATAGAGGTTTCCAGAACTAAACTCTGATCACAATGATGAGTGTACGGAAAACGGAACAGGAAGGAGAGCTGGAGTAAACTTGCTCCTGATGTCTTGGCATAGACTTTTTAACTAACAGGCTTGGGGGAAGGAAAGGCAAGAGCAGTGTTTCTTAAATGTGCTACAAGTATAAAGTCACAGACTTACTGAATCAGAAATTCAGGGGGCCTCAGCAGGTCAGATGAGGCACACAGACGTTTAAGATTGCAGAGGAGAGACAGGAAAGTTTGAGGTTGGATTTGCTGGGGTATTGTTAAGGAATCTTATAGAACCAACTGAACGTAAGAGAAGTGAGACCGCGGTCAGGAAAACGTGTGTGTGTGTGTGTGTGTGTGTGTGTGCTTGAATGGAGATAAAATACACAAATTGAGGTTGGTGTAGAACTCTTAAGGTTCAGAGTGTCACATGTGTCAGGCCAGAAAGAGGAATGCAAGTATTACTAGCTCTACAGCACACAGTCTAAGAGCAAGTTGCATGTAAATTCTTGTATACACACCCACCCACCCACGTGCTTAGGAAGTCAGATGTAGTGAGTGACACTCAGGTGCTAGTAATAGTGAGTGATTCCCTTGTATGTAAGCCTGCTTGGGGTAGCGTAGGTTTTTTTTTTTATGGCCATAGTACTTCTTATCAGTAGGCTCATTTCCTATGACCAAGGACCGTAAAAATGCTGTGAAATATTCCTGTCATCTTCCCAATAATATGGGCAAGATAACTCAAGAAACTCATCGGTTGGTAAGTAAACATTTCCAAAATATTTATTTATATTGTATATATTTAATATGTAAAGGTAAGCAACTTGTTACTTATATTAAAAACATCACTGTTTCATCTTATAGTATGGGATCACTTTGTATTATATAAAATGTGTCTTCTATTGAAAATTGCATTTAAAATAGTTGGACAACTGTCTTTAAACATGGTTTATATTGTAAAACATTCTTAAAATTTTTCATTATCATTTTAATGATTCTTGTAAAAATGTGCTGTTTTCCCCTAAAAGGGAGCTAGGTGAAGGCTTTTTTCAAACCCAGAATGCAGTGTATTTACTATAAAAAGTGTGTGTGTGTGTGTGTGTGTGTGTGTTGGGGGGGGAGTTAATGATAATTGTTATTTACAAAGCAGATGTGTCAGGAAGAAGGTGGTGTAGGGAGGCAGTTATTAAAGGAAAAAAGGGAAGGAAATCAAGTGATAACTAAAAACAGGACACTCGGGAGGGAAGGGTAACATTCAGGAAACTATAGATACAAAGAAAGGAACAGGTGTTAGGAAAGAATTAGGGTGTGTGTGTCCATCGCGGGAGTGGTGGCGCACACCATTAATCCCAGCATTTAGGAGGCAGACTCAGGTGGATTTCTGTGAGTTTGAGGCCAGCCTGGTCCACAAAGCGAGTTCCAGGACAGTCAAGGCAACACAGAGAAATCCTGTCTCAAACAAAACAAAACAAAACAAAAAGAAATAAGTTGTATGAACATGAAACAAAGCAAGTGGCAGGAGTCCTTCTAAGGAGCGAACAGAGAGAACTAGAGCAACTGAGCACAGTATAGAAAAAACAGAACTATGAAAATAGACTGAGTGGTAAATGCGTAACAAAAAAAGTATATGGATGATAAATTAGCCATTCTCTACCCCAGGCAGAATACGAAAAAGTAAATGGATAAAACAGCAAGGTAAAACTTCCCATACATGGGAAAGGCCATGTGAAGATGACATGCTGGAAAAAAAGTCTTGGCACTGGAATTACATCACAAGGAATAGAATGTAGGTAGACGCTAAGTGCTCTATGGGTTTGATAACTTTGAGTAAATATAGGGCTAGTTAGCTTATAAGATTGTGAGGAGTGAGGTTAGCAACAACCAACAACAAAATAAGGCCAGTAGAATGAACGTATAAGCCAAGAAAAGGACTAGAGAACTAGAGAGAGCCCAAATATCCTGATGGGAAACAGTAAGTGGGATGACAATCATGGATAACAAGAGGGGAAGGACTAGGAAGAATACTTAAGTCTAATTTCAAACAAAGTGGAACTTAAGAAATGAGCAAAGAAACTGAATCAAGCTGGGGAAAGGTGAAAAGAGCACATCCATGCCTAGAAAGCAAGCTCAGTGTCAACAGAATGATGTTAGAAAGCACTGATGATAGGAGGTAAATTTAAAAACGCAAGGAAAACCAGATACTGGTCTCCTAAAAGGATAATTTTTAAAGAGAAAACAGTAGAAATGAAGAGTAAACTATCAATCATACAGTGCAGACTGTGGTTAGAACATGCTGTATGTGACAGGATGAACTGGGGAGGGAAGGAGGTGGTTCCCGAAGGAGGGTGCAGGGTCTATACAAGAAGAGGAATCACTGAGATGCCTGAGTGAGGACATCAAGTGGTCACCACCCGAAAGCTAGGGGCATGGAATGGGAGAACAAAGGCCAGGGAGGACAGGGGGCCATCCACTGCAGTGATTCTGACCCAGGGTGGGGGGTGGGGGGTTCCACCAGAGGGGGGGTGGGCACGGCCCCCAGGTGGCCTATCAGAACACCAGAGGTGAGGCAGTGATCTGCTCACAAATACTAACAATAACACCAGTTAGAAGATGGTTCTGATAGGCTGCTGGGGGGCCATGCACCCCTGGGTGAGAATCACTGGTGGAGGGGGGGGGGCTGGAGATGGCTACAGAGAAGGAAGGGTGAGCAGATGGAGGCTGTGAGTCCAGGCAGATGGAGACATCAAATCATGACCGTCAGACTTGGGAGAAAAGGTCCCGCTGGTGTAGAGGGATGACAGTGAGCAACTGGATGCAGTGCAGAAGGAAGGTGTGAGAAGGATGAGAGCCGTGTAAGGTTTCCTGTCAGGGGCAGGAGTGCAGTGCCAACATTGTGGTTCCTGCTGAGGACTGAGGTGGAGGAGCGGAGCTGAGATGGGTAGTGTTCAGTATTAATGAAAGTTGAGGCCTGCCATCCAGGGTGAAGTAGGGAAAGAGGAGAATGAAGCCAGTAACAAAATGGAGATGAAGGAAGGAGTTGAGTGTTGAGTGGGAAGAGAAGCAGGAGCATTAGGAGGAAGAGTTATTATGATCAAGTCAGGGTACTGTCAGGATGGGGTGGATTGTGTGGAGCAGAATACCAAAATCACACAGTGACAAGAACAGAGAGGCAGATGCTCCCTGAGAGCTTTATCAGAGTATGACTGGAAGGATGTGAAAGGAAGCAAAACAGGTTACAGGGAACTATGGATGTGGGGTTCTAGAAGGAACTCGTAAGCCTGGGTCACAAGGCCTGATGGGAGGAGGGTGAAGAAATGGTGCAAACAGTCTGATGAAGCAGTGGATGTGGAGGACAGGTTAGGTGTGCGCGGGAGAGGAGGGTGCAGGTTCAGAAATCCACAGAATACACCAGAGCATCAAAGAGGGCATCTGAAGGAGCTTCAGACATTGAAGGTGTGACATAGGGCAGAAAAGATTACAGCATGAGACAGGATTAGCTGGGCACAGGCGATGGGAGAGGAGGTGTGGAGTTTGGAAAAACATGAGAGCATAGAAGAAGAGCTGGACCATTGGACCAAAATGAGAAATAGTAGGAGCAAACAGCTAAGAGAACAGAGAGTACAGAGAGCTCAGGGAAAGGCACTACACCACACCAAAGAAGAGGAGAGATAAGAGTAAGCCAGGTGAGCCAAGCTTGGAAGGAAGAGAGTTTGGGCTGGCCAGCTAAAGCAGGAAACAGAGATTGGAAAGGCATCTAGAAAACTCTAGGATTACCATGTTAATGAAAGACATGGTGAGATGATAACAGCTTTGAGGGAAGGCCCCAAAGGTAGGAAACAACTTTGTCTAGTGCAGTAAAACTAAGAAGCTAGGACAATTAATAGTGAGATCAGACAGCAGTTGACTCAAGATAGCACACCAGAGACCAAGAGGCTGGTGACATTGCAGCGATGACAGTTTTAGGAAGGGAAAACCACTGGAAGGTGACAGAGAAGTAGATGCTACAGTACAAGCACAGTCTTTCAGGAAAAATATGGGTGGAGGTGGTGGTGATATAAAGGTTAATTTATATCCAAGTAGGAAGAAAGCTATTAAAGCTGCCATAGGAATGTTGCAGATAGAGATTGGCTTTTACCTAAAAGAGCTGATTGGAGAGACAACACTTGAAAGGTACATAAAGGGTATAAGTAATGAGTTTGCAGAGGGTCAGTCTTGAACATGAGCTGATTACGAAAAGGACAGGTGGAATCCAAAGTTCCCATATGGAGGCATTTGCAGGCATCAGGAGACAAGTCAGTACCAATGTAAAAGCACAGGAGCACAGCAGAGAAGAAAATCCAAAGCCCAGGCATCTACAAGGTAGTATACTTAAGAGAATATGGCACAGAGCCACCGTGACTTCTGTTAGATCCAGAAAATGGGAGAGTGTTTACATACAGTAAGTTGCACAGGCAGTATTGGTAGATAATCTCAGGAACATGGAGATGAACCCATGGACACCAAGTCCAGAATGTGGGTAAAGAGGCTTGTAAATGGTGGAGGAGCATCTGTTGATCAATGCTGAGAAGACATTTTGTAGGATTAACTCAATCCATTCTTCCCCTTTTCAGGGTGGCTAGAAGTCTGTAATTGGCTGGCATAGAAGGCAAGGTGGGGTAAGAGTTGACATTGGAACCCACTGAACATTATGAGTTTAGTATTGGGGGTAAAGAAGGTAGACAAATGAAAGAGGAAGAAACTAGGCTCTAGGAGTAGAGGGCTTTGAAGCTGTGTGTGGGCTTCTATTCTGGGTCAGCTGATTCAAAGGGCAAGAGAGGACATGGAACAACAGGATAGAAAATAGTAATTACTTAAGAAGAAGATTTTAACATCTGAAAACGGGTGTGTGAAGGTAGCATGCCGATGCCGAAAGGAGAAACAAATGAGATTGGACAGCCTATGATCAATGGAGGTTCTTTTAGAGGAGAAAAAAAGAGCTTTGTGGGAATTTGTTTCATGGGATGGGAAGAAAGAGGTTAAATTATTAGCAGGGGAGAAGTGGACAAAGGCTACCAAGAAAAAGAAAAGGTTGGAATCAATGAAAAAACTGGTAGTCAAAGACCCTGAAGAGACAGTGGGATAAGGAGAAGAGGGAGCAGTGAGAATGGGTTAAAGAAGTGAGTTGATTCTTATGAAGAAATGAGGAGTATGGCTTAGATATGAGGCAGGGAGCCTTCTCTTGGCTAAGAAAGAGAAAAATGCAGCAAGAAAAGATGTGGGGGAGATTTCTGATGAGGAGGAGAAAGAGAGCTATGGAAGACAGATGAGATGAGGCACGAGGTTGGACAGACAGCAGAGTATGGCAGAAGTGGCACAGGCTAGTAGCGACATAGACAGAGACTGAACCAAAGAGAAGGAAGTGGTTCCAAGGCTACAATGAAGGTAAGCACATCATACGCTCATGGAGGTGGGACATAAGAGGGGATAAGAGAGAGGGGGGAGAGGGAGTTAGAGAGAGGGAGAGAGAGAATAGAAAAGGGATCTAGTAGGAAAGGGTGGGTGGATTTAAGGTGGGGTTTTGGATAGGCACTGAGTGAAGGTAGACTAGGCTAGCCTGGAAGGCAGGGTTGGGAGTAGTAATGTTGGAGGTGGAATTGAGGACATAGGTATAGAGGTAACAATTTTCTAGAACTGAGCTTGTAAATTCTATTTTGAGTGATGAGGATGATTAATGCAAGTTGAAGAAGTCTTCAAAGAGAAGAAACTAGAGCAGCTTTAAGTATAGTAAAAAGGAGGGCAAAGCAAGGGGCCATTTTTTATGGGAAAGAAGAGATTTGCATAAGAAAGCAGTATGCTCTGCAAAGGCTCCCTGTGTCTCTGCTTAGAAAGAGGAAGGGAAATTTAAGGAAAAGAAATCAAAGTCCAGAGAGGATCAGAGTGGAATCAGATATTGATATAAGGATGGGAGAGTACAATGGGTAGGGTCTTCAAGAGAATAATTCTCATAAGGACTGGGGTTGCAGTATGTCATATGTGTGAAGGGAGTGAACAAAGGAAGGAAGGAAGGAAGGAAGGAAGGAAGGAAGGAAGGAAGGAAGGAAGGAAGGAAGAAAGGAAGGAGTTGGAGGAGAATGTAGGTCTCAATGAGAAGAGTAAGCACCGAGTGCTTGATGCTTGAGTGAGGACATAAGTGGTCACCACCTGAAAGCTAGGGGCATGGAATGGGAGAACAAAGGCCAGAGAGGACAGGGGGCCATCCACTGCAGTGATTCTGACCCAGGGTGGGGGGTGGGGGGTTCCACCAGAGGGGGGGTGGGCACGGCCCCCAGGTGGCCTATCAGAACACCAGAGGTGAGACAGTGATCTGCTCACAAATACTAACAATAACACCAGTTAGAAGATGGTTCTGATAGGCTGCTGGGGGGCCATGCACCCCTGGGTGAGAATCACTGGTGGAGGGGGGGGGCTGGAGATGGCTACAGAGAAGGAAGGGTGAGCAGATGGAGGCTGTGAGTCCAGGCAGATGGAGACATCA
Source organism: Arvicola amphibius (assembly GCF_903992535.2). Lineage (NCBI taxonomy): Eukaryota > Metazoa > Chordata > Mammalia > Rodentia > Cricetidae > Arvicola > Arvicola amphibius. The sequence continues at coordinate 177,838,731 of NC_052048.2, forward strand.
AGTCATGACCGTCAGACTTGGGAGAAAAGGTCCCGCTGGTGCAGGGGGATGACAGTGAGCAACTGGATGCAGTGCAGAAGGAAGGTGTGAGAAGGATGAGAGCCGTGTGAGGTTTCCTGTCAGGGGCAGGAGTGCAGTGCCAACACTGTGGTTCCTGCTGAGGACTGAGGTGGAGGAGCGGGGCTGGAAGAGATGGCTGATACATAGGTGTGATGGGGTGTGTGTGTGCCTGGTTGTCCATGGAGAGGCAGGTAGGGGAACTCAGGGAACGAGATGAATGCTAAAGGAGGAGGAAAAGGTATCATGGACTGGAGTACTCAGGAAGAGAGCTGTAAACCCACCAGCAATTCAGAGTGGCGGGTGTGGGTATGTGGTGTCGTGTGGGAACAAAATGAGCACAGAAATCAAAAGCATGCATGGATAGGAACACAGTAAAGCATGAAAGATCCATTTTTCCTGTGCACGTTTTTAGAAGAATGTGAAAGGCAATGTGATGTCAACTCATGCTGCAGATGTAGAATGCTGGGAGGATCCCTGAGTTCGGGCCATGAGAAGGCAAACTTTGAGTGCCTAGGTATGGGAGTATAATGGTATAGTATGACTCCAGTTTAGTGAATGCAATGAAACACTGGGCACCAAGGGTAGCTCAGGAAGGGAGCACTCATGGAACTGTCTACTAGATCAGCTAGAGGATTTACAGACAGAAAGCTCAAAACATAGCAAAGCATAGTGGTAAGATAGTACTTTATTACGCACAAGAGAGAAAAGCAAGAAAAATGGTTACTCAGAGCCCAGAAGTAAGAGGTTAGAGGTTTTCAACCCGAGGGAGACCTGTGTAGCTAAGACACCCCATTTGGCAAGAATGAGATAGGAGAAAATGCAGTAGTCTAGCAGGAAAGAAATAAAAGGCATGTTCTGAGGATTAAGGAGGGCATTACATTCAGAGAGAAATGGCAAAGACCATGTGCATGGGAATAAAAATAGGGAACATGCAGAAACTTGGTCTTAATGAAGGCAAAGTGCCTAAGGGGACCCAGGGAAGGCAAAGAACATGGCAGAAGACAAGTGTACACTGAAGAAGCAGATGACACCAAAGCAGAATGAGGGAAGGGTGATCATGGTACTTTATCACTGATGTGCATAAAGGAAGGAGAGGATCCAAGTAGATCATAGACTTTAACATAAACATGGAAGGTTAGAGGTGAATTTGGACAGCAGATGGACTCAGCACTGCTAGCTAGGCACAAAGAGGCCTACAATAGTGGCAACAATGAGCACAGGTCAACAACAGAGCAGATACCAAGGGAAAGACTCCTGAGTCTATGGATTGGTTGGGAGGTGACAGAACAAGTAAGGCTGGATGCTGACAGGGAAGTGGAGGGTTTCTGGAAAACAATAGTAGAGAGGCATAGGGAACACCATGCAAGATTTAAATTCATGTTCAGGGCAGAAAGAGAGCCTGCAGTTGGCTGCCATGGGGAAGTGCCCAGAGGAGGTAATAGAAAAAGAGAAGACTCAAACCAGGAGAAAATGGAAAGATCTTGTGAAGTGGTTTTGGCTAAAGCAAATGGGCCATTATACAAAAGGGGGAGGCTGGATGTAAAGCTCTCTAAATGGGGGCGTTGTCAAATCTCAGGGGACTGGGTAGTAGGATGGGAATATCAGTGTCAAGTTTCAGGAGAAAAGAAGTGAAACAAACTCCAAGTGCTGCAGAATAGGGCCCTTGGGAAAAGGTAAAGTAAAGGGTCAAAGCGACTTGGCTTTATGACATGCACTTTATGACAGCTCCTGAACTGATGGCACTGGAAGGCAACCTCAGGGATATGGGAATGGACTCAAGTGGAAATAATTGAGCATGTGGGTAGATACAGGATGCATGTAGATGGTGGAGGCACAGCCGGGTACCAATGCGGAACAGCCACTTCGCAGTGACCACTAAATCTGTGCTTCTACTGTTTAAGACTGGCTGAAAGGACAGAGGTGTGCTGTGCAACAGAGAGACTGTGCAGGGTCAGGGGATTAGTGAGCCTTAATGAAGGGGATCTTCTAACCTCATGAAGTTTGTAGGTTTAGTTTGAGAAGGTAAAGAAAGTAGCTAACAGTATTTTTATAGCAAGGCTTTAGGGGTTTGAGGATTAGGAGTTCATGGGCTAGGTTTTTATTGTTATTTGTTGTTATTTGTTATTTTATTGTTATTTGTTGTATTTTCTTGTCAAAGAGAAAGAGATAAAGAAGAGAAACAGGATGAAGACTGGTATGTGTATAAACAGTGGGACTTCAAAACTGAGTGAGTGTTAGTCTTATAATGTAGTGGGCCCAAATGAAAAAAAGAAAACAAGAGTGACCTGGACTATAGGTCCACAAAGAGTGCAGTTCCACTTTTTAGAAAAGGATTCTGGTGCATTAGAAACAAGAGAGGAAGGGACGCTTCAAAGGCAGCAGTGCAAAGACTTTTGAGGAACCCAGTGACTCTGATGAAAGACAACTCCCACTGCAATCCAAATCATTGCAATGATAAAGCAAAAGCAGCCTAAGTGTATCTTGAAGCCGGAATGAATGGAATATCAATATAGGCGACAGCTGTTGGCTAAAGAAGAGAAGGTGATAGGGAAAGGACGAAAAGAGGATGCAAATGGGTCCAGGAAGACTCCTATGGAGAACAGAGCAGGGGAGGGGATGAAGTGGCAGACACTAGGTAGCTGCAAGAAGTATAAGCCTCAGAGAAATGGGAGGATGAATTCTGTAATGTAGGTGGAAAAAAGAGGAACAGGCAAGAAAGAGAAAGATGGTAAATAAAATGTGAGGACAGGACAATAATGCAGTCCCGGAGTGGCAGTCACTTATGGAAGACAAATGGCGCAAAAGGCACCTAGGGAAGAGGGAGAGCAAGAACAGGGTGGAAGGGAGAGAGGCTAGGCAACAACAGGCTAGGAAGCAAGAGGAGAGGTGCCAGAGTGGGAATGAGGGCACTAGGATGACTCTGCCAGCCTTCAAGGCTGGGGATGGGGAAGGCAAAACGGAAGATGAGTTTTTAAAGCCTTGAAAGTGCTTGGATATTGCAACTTTGGCCAGGTTCTCTTTACAGACTGGTGAGGGATGGGTGGCTGTCAGGGAAGGTTGGCTGGCTAGGGTCAGGTTTATTTGTTGTGGGGAACATGGGGAGATGAGAGGGTTATGCTGAGAAGATACAAGCCAGGATACAGGTATTGAGCTTAGCCCATAAAAGACTCCACCTCGAAGTACAGAGGCTGATAAATACAGGCTGGTGATTAAGCTGAGTTTCCAGAAAGAGAGCAGCTGCAGCAGGGAGGGGATGGTAAGGATAACAATGGTAAAGTGCTGATCTGTAACAACAGGACAGACATGACAATAGCAATGCTCTGCCCAGAATCTTTGTGATATTGTAAAGAGGGAAGAATCAGAAGTGGGACAGGGTTTAATAAGCAAGCACAAGGCCCAGTAAAGTAAAAACTGTTGTCAGAATGTCTGAAAGTCATAATTGCTGGGAGGTAATAGGAATGAGGAGGAATATATTTGTTTAAAGCTCTCTTACACAAACTAGGCTCCCAGCACATTGTGTGTGAAAGGAAACAGAGAGAAAGGAAGTGATTCCAATTATTGAGTGTTGGGTCTGTACGATATCGGGGGGAGCACCAAGATACTTGAGTGAGGACACCAAATGGTCACCACTAGGAAGTCAGAAGTGCGATACAGGAGAAAGAAGACCTGAGAGAATGTGGCCATCCACTGCAGTGATTCTTAACTGGGGTGGGGGGTGGGAGGTTCCACCCAAGGGGGGGGGCAGTGGGCACGGCCCCCAGGTGGCCTATCAGAACACCAGAGGTGAGGCAGTGATCTGCTCACAAATACTAACAATAACACCAGTTAGAGGATGGTTCTGATAGGCTGCTGGGGGGCCATGCACCCCTGGGTGAGAATCACTGGTGGAGGGGGGGGGGGGCTGGAGATGGCTACAGAGAAGGAAGGGTGAGCAGATGGAGGCTGTGAGTCCAGGCAGATGGAGACATCAAATCATGACCGTCAGACTTGGGAGAAAAGGTCCCGCTGGTGCAGGGGGATGACAGTGAGCAACTGGATGCAGTGCAGAAGGAAGGTGTGAGAAGGATGAGAGCCGTGTGAGGTTTCCTGTCAGGGGCAGGAGTGCAGTGCCAACACTGTGGTTCCTGCATTGAGAAAGGTAGATACTGAATGTGTGGCTGGTTGTCCATGGGGAGGCAAGAGCAGAGGAGGATGGAGTGAGGGGAGCTCATGAAGGGAGATGATTTGCTGAGATAGGAGGTAGAGTTAGGGGCTAGAGTGCCAAGGAAGAGAGCTATAAGTCCAGCAGATAGAGTGAGGGTGGGTACTTCTGTGGGCGGATGGAGTAAATGTGTATGGAGCAGGAGTGAGGACAGAAGATAAAAAGCATTAGGGCTAAGAATCCAAGGCAGTTCCCTAAGAGCACTTTCAGAATAGTCTGAAAGAACAGGTGTGTAAGGTTGGGTATGGTGGCATATACCTATAACCTCAGACCTCAGGAGGCTAAAGGTATAGGATATAGTATTGCAGGCTATCCTGCCCTACATAGTGAGACCCTGTCTCATTAAAGAAAAAAAAGTAAAGAACATAAAAGAAATACCTGAAAGACTATTAGGAGGGGAGCTATGGTTGTTGGGAGTCAGAAACAACACACATTTGTAGATCAGGGTGGTGAGCCTGTATGGCTGGGTAGAGCACGTGGATTTTGTACAGTTTGCATAATGAAAGGGATATTGGATATATTTTCATTTGTCAGGACCATGTAAAGAATTCCCATGGAACAGGACAACTACTGTCTGACAAATCAGATAGCTAAAAGAATGGCAGATGGGGAAGGTTACATACTAGGACTATGTAGAATTGTTGGGAAGCAGGATAAATAAGTAACGTATATCAGTAATGAAAAGGAGAGGAAGTGAGAAGTTTTAATTTATGGAAGTCAGAAAGATGAAAAGAGAAGGAGCCCTATGGGCTGCTGAGATTGCAAGGACAAAGAGGGGGTGAACTCAGAGAATCCAGGGACTCTACCATCTATATGGGCAAAAAAATTTTGAAATTATTTGAGAGAAAAGACTGTGACATGGATAGAATTTAGGAAGGAAGCAATGGTAAAGGAGGTCTAAAGAATGAGGCTGTAGAGGCAGCCATGACCACTGAGAACCACTGAGTCAACAAAGGGCTGGTTGAGTAAGAAAAGTTACAGGGCCCAGGTGGCGGCGGCACATGCCTTTAATCCCAACACTTGGGAGGTGGAGGCAGGTGGATCTCTGTGAGTTCTAGGCCAGCCTGGTGTACAGAGTGAGTTCCAGGACTGGCTCCATACATAGCTACTGAGAAACCCTGTCTAGAAAAACCAAAAAACCAAAAAACAAAACAAAAAAACCCAAAAAACCAAAACCAAACAAAAAAAAAAAACAAAAAAAAAGAAAAGGAAAAAAAAACCAAAACAAACAAAAAACCCAAAAAAACCAAAAAACAAACAAACAAACAAAAAAAAAAACAAAAAAGGGGGAAAAAAGAAAAGATATAGGGAACATCTTTTGCAGAGAACACTGTCACCAAATTAGCACAGCTAGGATTGTCTGGATGAACTACTGTAACAGAGGACTCAGTAGAGCTGGCTGGGAACAGAGGTTAGCAATAACTGTAATAGTAAGGGAAAGCTAGGAATACAGCAGGCATGAAGGGAAGAGCTCCTGGGTTCATGAACTGACCGAGAGCTGGCAGGAGAAATACCATTGCATACAGGGAGGATCTGCAAGGTACCTAGAAAGGACAGCATGAGAAAATAAAGAGACGGCTGTGCAAAGATTACATCCATATTCAGGGTAGAAAGAGACACACTGGAGGTGTGATGGCCTGGGAAAGTGACAAATGAGAGTCAAGTAGGGTCAGGGGAGTTAACAGAAAAACAGAAGAGGAAGCAATTCAGAAACAAACTTTATGTATTTGTGATAGTTTGAGGTCAAGGGGGCAACAATGAAAAACAGAAAAGTAGACTGTAGAGTTTCCTAGTGGGAACATTGGCAGATCTCAGGGGACAGATTTATAGGATTGGTGGTGACATTGTCAGATTTCATAATACAAGCAAAAGCCTGGGTGTTTGTAGAATGGAACTGGATGGCATTTGTAGAAAAGAGACAGGAGTAGCTTAGAGGAAACCAATTGAGGTGCATCTTATAGACTCCTGCATAGACACCTGTTAGGCCACCTAGAAATATGGGACTGGACTCATGAAGAGAGTCCAGTAAGAGTGTAGATATGGGATGCATGCAAATGGTGGAGGCACAGCTGGGTACCAATGCGGAACAGCCACTTCGCAGTTGACCTCTGAACCTGTGCTTCTACTGTTCACTACTGGCTGAAAGGACAGAGGTGTGCTGTGCAACAGAGACTGTGCAGGGACAGGGGATGTGCTGAAAGTGGGCAGAGAGTCTCAAAACTCTGCAGGTTCTGTAGATTCAATATAGATGGTAAATAGGAAAGCTTGTGAGTAGTGCAAAGTAGGTGTTCAATTGAAAGGTTTCCTTTGTTGAATGAAGAACAGACTAGAACAGAAATTGGTTCTTGTGCAAGAAGATGCCTTTAAAATGGTATCATTCCTATTGTGAAGGTAGGTATAGGCTAGATATGGAAGGAGAGTGGGTGATCTAGATAATATTTAATTGTGGAGAAGCAATTGCGACAGATAAGGTTGTATTTGATTTGGGGAATCTTTTTTGTGGAGAACTGCAAGTAAGACAGGGAAAGAGCAGTAAGTGCAGGGTTAGTTGTAGTGTTCTGTGCTTCTTTTTGATGGAAGGAAGGGGAAGAAGAAGAAGAAGGCCGGTGTGAGAGGGTGGAAAAGAAGAGGGCAGTCTTACATTAGGCCAATTGAGTGTCCACACCAGTGACACTGAATGGCTGCAGAAGAGAAGGTGACACAGGAATAGAAAGAATATGAGCATGTGAGCACAACAAAGACTAGACCATATACTACAGAAAAAAGAGGTGATGAAGTCACCGATACTAGGTAGATGAACAACAAAGTAAGAGTCACAGCAATGAAGCAGGAAGGTTTACTTGAGCTAGGGAGGAAAGAGAAGAAATGCAGTAAGAAAAGATATTGCTGCAGGAAGATGATGTAGTACACAGAAGACAGACAGGCAGAAGACATACCCAGGGAACACGGACAGCAGAGACTAGGTTAGAAAGAAACAAGCTGGAAACCATCAAGGAATAAAGATGCATGGGAGGTCCTAGGGTCAGAATGATGGCACTTTAGAGTGCCCAGAACAGCTTGTAAGCCTCAGCATGGGGAAGGAAAAGAAGAAAAGGGTAGTCAGCAATAGGTAAGGCAAAATGCTGAATTATTGTCTTGAGTGTTCTTGCAGGAGCAAAATTTAGGCCAGGCTCTTTACTACGGATCCGGCGGGGAAGGGTGGGTGGGTGGGAAGGGGTAAGGGATGGGGCTTACTTGGGTTGGTGGGGAGGGCAGGGTTGGGAGTAGTGGGGTAGGGTTGGGTGGGGGGTGGGAGGACTGGGATGGGATTTGGGTGGGGACACGAGCCAAGTGCCAGGTATTGAGAAAATTCTACTGTTTGAGCTGAAAAAAACAATTCCATGTCTTGTGTTCAAATGAATAGATGGTCACCTGCTGGGAAAGATGGGGTCTACCCAGAAGAGAAAGAGTAGCTTCAGGTGGGGAGGAAAGGAAAGAGGAAGGTCAGGGATGCTTTGTATGAAGTAAGGATAGACAAAAATACAAGGTGATTCTTTAGGGCTCACTGTTTGTAATTGCAAAAGAATGAGGGAAATTAAAAGGGGTAATAAATAATAAGTAAACAATAATGTAATTGGGGTAAAAGAAGCAAACAACATGATTGGGGTAACATCAAAATGTTCGATAGTCATATTTGGTAGGGGTGACTAGGATGAGGCAGAATGTGTTTGAAAAAGAAAACAGCTCACTTATACAGACTGGGGGGTAGGCACTATATCAGTGTGAAAGAATTAACAGCAGGGAAGGAAAAATTCTAAGTGGACAGTATCCTATCCATTTGAGATAAAGAAACACTGAGATACTTGAGTGAGGACATAAGTGGTCACCACCCAAAAGCTAGGGGCATGGAATCGGAGAACAAAGGCCAGGGAGGACAGGGGGCCATCCACTGCAGTGATTCTTAACCGGGGGGGGGGGAGGTGGGGGGTTCCACCAGAGGGGGGGTGGGCACGGCCCCCAGGTGGCCTATCAGAACACCAGAGGTGAGGCAGTGATCTGCTCACAAATACTAACAATAACACCAGTTAGAGGATGGTTCTGATAGGCTGCTGGGGGGCCATGCACCCCTGGGTGAGAATCACTGGTGGAGGGGGGGGGGCTGGAGATGGCTACAGAGAAGGAAGGGTGAGCAGATGGAGGCTGTGAGTCCAGGCAGATGGAGACATCAAGTCATGACCGTCAGACTTGGGAGAAAAGGTCCCGCTGGTGCAGAGGGATGACAGTGAGCAACTGGATGCAGTGCAGAAGGAAGGTGTGAGAAGGATGAGAGCCGTGTGAGGTTTCCTGTCAGGGGCAGGAGTGCAGTGCCAACACTGTGGTTCCTGCTGAGGACTGAGGTGGAGGAGCGGGGCTGGAAGAGATGGCTGATACATAGGTGTGATGGGGTGTGTGTGGCTGGTTGTCCATGGAGAGGCAGGGACAGAGAAAAATGGAATCAGTAGTTAATAGGAGCTGAAGGAAGGAGATGAGTTCAGGGGGAGAGAGCAGTAGTAGTCATTGTAGTCAGGGACTCGAGTACCCAGGAGAGAGGTGCCAGTCAAGAAAAGGATGGACACTTCTGTGTTAGGGCTGTGTAGGGCAGGAGTGAAGAGGGTATGGGAATAAGACTGAAGCGTATGTGGGTAAGAACACAGCAGGGAAGCAGAGATGTCTGAAACACATTTTAGAAGGATGCTAGGAGGTGCATGAAAGGATTTCTGAAAGGTTTTCATGAGGTAAGAAGTCATAGTCTGAGTACATGTGGTAAGGGATGTGTATCTGGGACAGCTTGAAGCAAAGATGCCAAATGTGCATGGGGTAAAGGTAAAGAGGAAAGTACAGTCTTGAGACCCCTACAGAGTTACCTGCACAGTTCAGAAATGATAACTAGGGAAGCGATATCAGTACCTTAAGGGATACCACAGAGGCATCACAAGTGAAACGATTAACTGGGCTTTGGAGATGCAAGGGTGGGAAAGGAGTTTTATAAACCACATAGGGAACATGATGTAAGAGTGATGATGTCATTTACTGGGTAAGAAGAACAAGAAGGAGAGCCTGGGAATATAGCTTAGTTGGTAGAGTACTTGTCTAGAATGCAAGAAGCCCTAGACTTGATCTCCAACAGCAGATACAACTGTGGTTAACAGTACACCAGGGAGTGGAAAGGCAGGAGGATCAGAGGTTCAAGGTCTTCCCTGGATACACAGTGAGTTCAAGGCCTATACTATGAGACCATGGTGCAGGAAAAAAAAAATGAGAAAGAGCTCATAATGAAGTCCTAGCAACTGAGAGGTGAGGGCTTTTGTGAGCATACTAAATGCAATAAACCAAGAAAATAAGGCAAATGTGAGGGAGTGAACAGGAAGAAGTACAAACATTTCCTTCTAAGGATGAAGCTGTGGAAGAGAAAGAGCGTGGCCTAAGTAAGCAAGGATGACAGGCCAAGGGCAGTGAGACTGCAGAGGGAGCAGAAACAGAAACAGTCTAGGTCAGGGCTGTCCAACGAAGGACAACAGGAGGGAGGATGAGGGGAGCAGCTCCAAAAGAGTTGACAGCTGTCCAGAATGGTGGAGTCAAGAAGCCAAGATGTTTTTAGAGGTGAATTCAGATAGCAGTATATGGAGACAGAGTTTCTAAACGAAGGGCATTCAGATTCTAGTAGACAAGTCAAGTAGATCAGGTGAGTGGTGTCAGGGCCAGACATGAGAGGCAGAACAGAACAGAGACAAATGCCTAAAGTGATCTAAATTAAATAGGGAAATCAGACAGCACTGCATTTTAAAATGGGACATGCATAGACAGCACCAACAAGTAACCTTGGGGACTTGGGAAAGGTCTACTCCATACTGAGATCATTATGTTAGCAGCAAAATACTTGCAAATGGCAGAGGTGCAGCTGGGAACCAATGTGGAACAGGCATTTCGCGGTGACCACTGAGCCTGTGCGTTAGCTATTTAAAAGTATCTAAAAGGAGAGAGCTGTAGTGCTTGGCAGACAGACAGGCCCTGGCGAAGAGTGAACATGACAAAAGGATGTGGATGGCTCATCAAACCCAACAAATCATTATAAATAGATTACAAAAGAGCAAACTTGTTCTGCCAGAGAACACCCTGGGGGAGAGTTAGTGTTTCTAGTTGGCTTCTTTGTGGGGAGGGTTGATCTAAAGGAAAACAGGTAGGAAGAGGAAGCTGGAGAGTGGGCCTCGTGTAAGAAAGGATCTTAAAAATTGAACACAAGTGTTGTGATACAGGCAGGCCAAAAAAGGAATGAAGCACTTGGAGATGTACATGCTGTGACTGGGTGGGGTCTATGGTAACAGGTAGGGGGCATTTCCTTAATGGACCCCTGTTGGTGGCACAGAAGTGATAAAGAGGAGAAAGTACGAAAAGTACCGGGTAGACTTTCAAGTTTTGTGGGAACTATTTTAGTGGAACAGGAAGAAGAAATCAGGATGACAGTGGACACAATGGGCCAAAAAGGTAGAGGGAAGAATCAGTGGATGGTAAGAAGAATAAAAATGATTAGTTCTAGAAAAGCACATAGAATGTGGAGAAGAGGCAAGAGTTTGAGCAGTGAGGAGAGGTTCAGGAGACCACTGGGAAGTGTATTATCTGACAAAGTGACAGCACTACAGAGGAGCACAGACAGGCAAAGCCTTCTTTTCTCTCTTGGTGAGGAAGACATAGGTCAGAAGCAGAAAGTACATTGCTTCAAGAAAGCTACATCAAAGAGTCAACTATGGGAGACAGGGCAGAGGAGACACCCAGAGAGAACAGAGCTGAGCATAGGGAGCAAGGAGGAAGGGACACAAGCTGGACAGGAACAAGAAAGCAGGAAGTCCTAGAGGCAGAAGGAGGCCCTTAAGAGTGCTCTGGTCTACTTGCCAGACATACTTTGGAAAGAAAAAACCAAATTAAACAAAACAGGGATGGGAAGCAACCAGCAGGGAGAAATGTGATCTTAAAGCCCTGAATACTGCTATGTGCAGGAATAAGCCAGGAAGGGAAGGAAGTGCTTCCAACTAGAGAGTGCCTGGTCCATGTGAGACAGGGAAGGAAACCCTGAACTGCTTGAGTGAGGACATAAGTGGTCACCACCCAAAAGCTAGGGGCATGGAATGGGAGAACAAAGGCCAGGGAGGACAGGGGGCCATCCACTGCAGTGATTCTTAACTGGGGGGTGGGGGGTGGGGGGTTCCACCAGAGGGGGGGTGGGCACGGCCCCCAGGTGGCCTATCAGAACACCAGAGGTGAGGCAGTGATCTGCTCACAAATACTAACAATAACACCAGTTAGAAGATGGTTCTGATAGGCTGCTGGGGGGCCATGCACCCCTGGGTGAGAATCACTGGTGGAAGGGGGAATTGGAGATGCAAGAAAAGGAAGAAAAGGCTGGAGTGTCCTGAAAGAGAGCTGTCAGCTCAACAGTATGTCAGAGTGAAGGTGGGTACCCTTGTTTGAGGATAAGTAGGCAGAAATGAGGGCACAGGAATTTTAAGAGGCAGATGCTCTCTGTGGGCTTTTCAGGAATAGTGTCAAATGAAGAGCACAAAAGGAAGCAAAACAGTTTACAGGGAGCCATGAGAATGAAGTTCTAAAAGGAATTTACATAGACTCTTGGGTATAGTATGCAGGCTTGACAAGTAGTTGGACACAAAGATGAAGGAGCATGTTAGAACAATGGGTGTAGAGGATAGATGAAGCAGAGAGTACATACCCAGGTCTACAGACTGAACCAGTGCATCCCACAGAACAGCTGAAAGGTTTCCATTGTGGTGGGTGTGACTACGCTTCACTGGAATAAAGAGTATGGCAGGAGAAAGGATCAGCTGGACCCAGGAGATGGGAGAAGAAGTTTGGTGTTTGCAACATGTGAGAAACCAAGAGAGTTCAGGAAATGTACTAAACCCAAAATGTGCACTGAGGACCAAGAACAGTGTCAATTAGCCTGGTCATGGTGCTGAATGTTTTTAATCCCAGCACTCAGGATGCAGAGGTAGGTGGCTCTCTGAGTTCGAGGCCAGCCTGGTATGTATACAGAGTGAGTTCCAAGACAGCCAGGTTATACAGAGAAAGTGTGTCGTCTCAAAGAAGGTAGAGGGATAAATTGGGAACAAGAAAACTAGGAACTCTGTTTTAAAAGCCTGCAGAGAGAATATGAGTATGATTAATTCCACAGAGAAAGAGCACGGCCTGGGCCGTATAATCAAAGGAAAAGGAAAGGTGGCGAGAGTCTAAAGAGAAGCAAGGCTGTAGGGTTGTGAGCATCTAGGAAAGACTGGTGATTCTTATCAAAGAGCAAGGCAAGATGATAACACGTCAGTGGAAGAGTTGTGACCAGAAATGACTGTATCTACTTTGGTAGAAGTAGGTTTTAGGACGGTTAGGAGTGAAAGAAGGCAGTAGCTGCTCCAAATAACACCAACTGGTCCACTACAACAAGGATCTTGAGGACCAAAGGTATAATCTCTGCACGGGTACCATGCTTTTTAATTGCAGAGGAAGAAATGAAAAGGTCAATAACAATCACCCCAAAGACCCAGACTAACAGAAGACTTGAATGGTGCTGTAGGGAAGACGTGATGAGAAACAGAGGGTTAAAAAGAGTTTCCAGAGACAGACTAGGATCAGGGCATGTTTTGTGTGGAAGAATAAACGGTTGGAAAGGAAGGAGGTGTCTAAAAAGAGGGAGTGTGACTAGGAAGCACCAAGATACTTGAGTGAGGACACCAAATGGTCACCACTAGGAAGTCAAAAGTGGGATACAGAAGAAAGAAGACCTGAGAGAATGGGGGCCATCCACTACAGTGATTCTTAACCGGGGGGGGGGAGGTGGGGGGTTCCACCAGAGGGGGGGTGGGCACGGCCCCCAGGTGGCCTATCAGAACACCAGAGGTGAGGCAGTGATCTGCTCACAAATACTAACAATAACACCAGTTAGAAGATGGTTCTGATAGGCTGCTGGGGGGCCATGCACCCCTGGGTGAGAATCACTGGTGGAGGGGGGGGGGGCTGGAGATGGCTACAGAGAAGGAAGGGTGAGCAGATGGAGGCTGTGAGTCCAGGCAGATGGAGACATCAAGTCATGACCGTCAGACTTGGGAGAAAAGGTCCCGCTGGTGCAGGGGGATGACAGTGAGCAACTGGATGCAGTGCAGAAGGAAGGTGTGAGAAGGATGAGAGCCGTGTGAGGTTTCCTGTCAGGGGCAGGAGTGCAGTGCCAACACTGTGGTTCCTGCTGAGGACTGAGGTGGAGGAGCGGGGCTGGAAGACATGGCTGATACATAGGTGTGATGGCTACATGCAGACTTGGTGCAATCAGTCTGATGCAGAGGACCAAATGTGTTGAAGTGGTGGATGTGGAGGACAGGTCAAGTGAGGGTGCAGGCTCGGAGGTCCACAGACTACACCAGAGCACCACAGAGAGCATCTGAAGGAGCTTCAGGGGTTGAGAGGACAACTTTGCTTCTCCAGACAGTGGAATGCAGAGCAGGAGAAGGGGTTAGCTGGACCCAGGACTGTTGTGAGGAGGCAAGGAATTTGTAATAGGTGGGAGAGGATGAGAGAAGAGCTGGGGCCACTGAGTTAACAAACTAGCATAAGCAGTGGAAGGAGCCAGCAGCTGAGAGAGCAGAGGGTACACAGAGGCTCAGGGGAAGGCCCCACATCAAGGATGGTGCAGTAAGAGTGAAGAAAAAGAAAGAAGATGGAGAGTGTGGAATGGAGCTCAGTCGCTCCAGGGAAGAAAAGAGCGTGGTCGGGGTGAGACAGAGTAGGATGAAAACCGGTGAAGGAAGCATCTGCAGTAGGCTGCAGTGAGCACGGTACCCATGAAATGTCAGGACACTATGTTAGAGGAGGCCACAGTGAGTTCATCACTTAGATATAAAGGTCTCAGACAAGCAGCTGACTTGCTTGTTATTTGAAGAACTAGGAAGCGAGGCTGGCAAGGGTGGGTTCAAACAGCATGGACTCGGGAGAACTTGTTTTGGACACAGAGGCTGACAATAATGTCAGGAATGGGTGAAGGTCAGGAAGGGAGCAGAGAAGGAAGACTGACGAGGAGTTCATGCACTGATGGAAAGGCAGCGGGTGAAGTTAGCAGTGTAAGCACAGTGCCGGTGACAGAGAAAGGAGCAATCTGCAGGGGATGGTGGTAGAAAGTTTAGAGCCCCTGTATGGAAGAAAAAGCCATCTTTGGCTTGCTAGTGAAAGGTGGTGTTGAGCTGGATTAGGGCAGCTGGTGTGGGAAAAAAAGAAGAGGAGGCATTTCAGTCAAGAATTTCCTGAGTTTGTGGTGAATTCAGTCAAGGTTGAGGGGCCACTATGGAAAACAATAAAGCAGACAGTAGAGTTCCCTAACTGAGATCCTTGGCAGATCTCAGGGGGCAAGTTTGTCGAAAAGATGGTATTAATGTCAGATTTTAGCGGGACGGAAAAGATGAGCAAAAGCCCGGAAGTTTGAAAATGGAACTGGATGGTGTTTATAGCAAAGGGACAAGAGTGGCTTGAGTTAATTAGAGGAAACCAGGTGAGGTGCACCTTACAGACTCCTGCACAGACACCTGTTAGGGCCACCTCTGCAATGGGACTGGACTCATAAAGGGTCCAGTACTAGACTCTCATGAAGAGAGTCCGGTAAGAATGTGGATATAAGATTGTGCAAACAGTGGAGGCACAGCTGGGTACCAATGCGGAACAGCCACTCCGCAGTTGACCTCTGAACCTGTGCTTCTACTGTTCAAGATTGGCTGAAAAGAAAAGAGGTGCGTTGTGCAACAGAGAGACTGTGTGAGGGGTCTTGGTGAAGCCCAGGGTAGGAAGGATGTTCCAACTACCAGGCAGGAAGGACCTTCTAGCTGTTCAAGGCAGGAAGGACCTTCTAACTGCCCAGGGTAGGAAGGACGTTCCAACTACCAGGCAGGAAGGACCTTCTAGCCATTCAAGGCAGGAAGGACCTTCTAACTGCCCAGGGTAGGAAGGACCTTCCAATACCATGGGAATCTCACAGGTTCAGGGTGAAGGTAGGTCACTAGTCCATGAGCAGTGGAATGAGCCTGGCCTAGAAGGCCAGGGTCTGGTGACAGGTTGGGCTTAGGCTACCGTATGCTTGATCGAGAGGAAAAACGGTAAGGAAATAAAGAAGAGGGTATAGTGTGGTATTTACATAAGGAGAATGTCTTCAAATATAAATACAAGTATAATGAATATTGTATTTCCAGGTGGCAGCAAGGAAAAGAGGAACATCCAGTGGGCTTCAAGTAGTGTGTCAGCAATGAGCAGGGCTATGTTCTTTTTAGGAGGTTGGCAACAGAGGTGAGAAAGTGAGGAGTAGGATGTGGTAGGACTGGCTTTACTCTTCTGACTTGCTGCTTGAGAGAAGAGGAACATGTTTGACATGGGAGAGCTGAAGGAATGACAGTCTAAGACAAGGAGCAGGTAGAATCAGTGAAAAACCCCGACCAGTAATGTGAGCAGCTGTAGTAGTGGTGGTGGGGACAGGGATGGGAAAAATCTGAGTATGAGAGCAGATACAGGAAGAAGAAAGTCCTGGAGACATGAGTACGATCAAGTGGCATGTTGTAGGTTGTTTGAGAAAAGTATGGGCCACAGAAAAAAAGCAGAGGTTTTCTACTAACTAGAGGGCAAAAGCAGAAACAGGCTTCAAGCAGTAGGGCTGTGGAAAGGGAAGTAGCAGTGGGAAAAGGAAGTACAAGATGATGTAGCAGTGGAATCAGCTGGAGGAAACAGGGCAGAGGAGACACCCAGAGAGAACAGAGCAGAGCATAGGGAGCAGGGAAGAAGGGACACAAGCTGGACAGGAACAAGAAAGCAGGAAGTCCTAGAGGCAGAAGGAGGCCCTTAAGAGTGCTCCAGTCAACTTGCAAACCATACTTTGGGAAGAAAATCCAAACCAAATCAAACAAGGATGGGAAGCAACCTGCAGGGAGATCTATGATCTTGAACCCCTGAATCCTGTTAGAATGGTACAAATTTGTAGCCAGACTCTTTACTTGGGTCTGGCAGGGAAGGGAGGATGGTGAGAATGGTTGCAGGGACAGGATTTGGGCTAGGGTTGATACAGCTCACTGGACTGGATGGAAGGTGAGCTTTGGAAGCAGTGGGGACTGGAGTGGAGACATAAGCCTAGTTTTAGGCATTGAGAAGACATCTTACTGAATGGAGCTGGCGGATGGTTCTAGGTCCTGTGTTTATAGTGATGACTAATGCCTGGGAGAATACTGAAAATGCTCAAGAAAAAAAAAAAGAGTAGATGAAGGACAGAAATAAAGGGTGAAGAGCCAGTCTGTAGGAAAAGAGAAGACAGGCATGTTATCTGTGCAGAAATAAACAAGCAAAACAGGTGGTTCCAAGAGGAGAGTGAAGTTCTGAGGAAGTGCTAAGATGCTCAAATGAGGATTTCAAATAGTCACCACTAGAAAGCTCGAGGCATGGAATCGAAGAGTAAAAGTCTGAGAGAAGAGGGGGCCATCCACTGCAGTGATTCTTAACCGGGGGGTGGGGGGGTGGGGGGTTCCACCAGAGGGGGGGTGGGCACGGCCCCCAGGTGGCCTATCAGAACACCAGAGGTGAGGCAGTGATCTGCTCACAAATACTAACAATAACACCAGTTAGAAGATGGTTCTGATAGGCTGCTAGGGGGCCATGCACCCCTGGGTGAGAATCACTGGTGGAGGGGGGGGCTGGAGATGGCTACAGAGAAGGAAGGGAGAGAAGATGGAGGCTGTAAGTCCAGGCAGATGGAGACATCAAGTCATGACCGTCAGACTTGGGAGAAAAGGTCCCGCTGGTGCAGGGGGATGACAGTGAGCAACTGGATGCAGTGCAGAAGGAAGGTGTGAGAAGGATGAGAGCCGTGTGAGGTTTCCTGTCAGGGGCAGGAGTGCAGTGCCAACACTGTGGTTCCTGCTGAGGACTGAGGTGGAGGAGCGGGGCTGGAAGACATGGCTGATACATAGGTGTGATGGCTACATGCAGACTTGGTGCAATCAGTCTGATGCAGAGGACCAAATGTGTTGAAGTGGTGGATGTGGAGGACAGGTCAAGTGAGGGTGCAGGCTCGGAGGTCCACAGACTACACCAGAGCACCACAGAGAGCATCTGAAGGAGCTTCAGGGGTTGAGAGGACAACTTTGCTTCTCCAGACAGTGGAATGCAGAGCAGGAGAAGGGGTTAGCTGGACCCAGGACTGTTGTGAGGAGGCAAGGAATTTGTAATAGGTGGGAGAGGATGAGAGAAGAGCTGGGGCCACTGAGTTAACAAACTAGCATAAGCAGTGGAAGGAGCCAGCAGCTGAGAGAGCAGAGGGTACACAGAGGCTCAGGGGAAGGCCCCATTCCAAGAAGGTATACTCAGGATTTAGAGGGAAAAGAGAAGATGAGGCTTTCACTTCTGTTGTGCTAATTGGGGGTGGCAGTACCTTGAAAATAATCGGGAGCACTATTTCACTGAAAATCATGGCAAGATGGCTCA
Source organism: Arvicola amphibius (assembly GCF_903992535.2). NCBI lineage: Eukaryota > Metazoa > Chordata > Mammalia > Rodentia > Cricetidae > Arvicola > Arvicola amphibius. The sequence goes on from NC_052048.2 coordinate 177,856,507, forward strand.
GGTCAGACAGTGCTTCCAAACCAGAGAACCACTATTCCACATTGGTAGCCCTGAGAAGCTAGTCTGGTTATAGGGGAATTCAGAAAGTACCTGGACTCACAAGAGCTTGCCCCAGGCTCAGAGGGTGGCAAAGGTGGGAGCAGTGAGTGTAAATCAGGACGTGATCAGATAGGGCTAGAAAGACTCCTGAATCCATGCACCAACTGGAAGGTTCCAAGAAAAGTGTTGAGGAAGAATCAGCATGTCTCTGAAAAAGTTCACATGAGAAAACTATACGGAATGGTCTTACAAGGACTAATCCCGCATCCAAAGCAGATAGTGAAGAAGGTGGCAATAGGAGGGTAATAAACATTCTGAATCCAATTGGTCACACAACTGATGAGAAATGAAAGGGTTAGAGGAAGACAGAACCAATTGAAATTGTGGCTCACCCTTGATAACGGAGCCAGTGCAGGAAAGCAAAAGGCAGAATTCAGGGTTTCCAAGATGGGAGGTGTTATCAGATCTCCAGGTTAATCAATGAATGATATGAAGACTTTGAAGGCCTAAGCAGAGTTGTCTTTATAAGAGAGGCAAGTCAGGTGACACAGCCTTCATGCATTATAGAAACAACCTCACTGATTTTAAAAGACAGAAGAACGAAAATCATAGGAAAGTAGTGACACCATCACATGGTTGAGTATAAAATCAGAAAATATGAATTAGGTTTAAGGTTTGGTGGCAGGAAGATCACAAGTTCAAGGCCAGCCTGAGATACAAAGGGAGACCCTGTCTTAGAAAGAGAAAAAAAAAAAAAAAAAAAAAAAAAAAAAAAAAAAAAAAAAAGAAAAAGAAAAAAAAAGAAAAAAAGACTAAAAAAAAGACTTTAAAAAGGGGGTGGGGAACAATGGTAATTGAGAGAAGAGTTGGACATAGGTTGATTATATTGAACATGGCCTGCAACAAAATCCACACGGCCCAAATGGAAAAGAAATACTGCTAATGGAACTGGGCTATGTGACTAGTGTTCATTTTACATCATCTGGGAATTACTTAGGACACTTTGAATGGTCAGATGGGTAGTAGTATTGCTTACTGAAGATCTATACTGAATAAAGGAAAACAGGAATTGTATATATTAAGAACTTATCAACAGAGAATCTGGATGCCTAAAATCTTCATCAGCTGTCACCTGTGAATGAGTTGAGTAAGGAGAACAAATGGTCACACAGACATGTGTTTGTGAACAGCTTCATCAACAATCTACAGTATTTGATAGCCAATGATGTTTATAGGTTGAGCAAAGAAAGGTATAATTAACAGAATAATATTCTGGAGAATACTAGAAGGCATGTATCTTTTGAATTGCAGAAGAATTGATTTTAAAACTGATACAAGAAAAAAATTTAATCAATTTCAGAATTAAACAAAATATTTATCTATTATTTACTGTGTCTGGTGCCAGATCAGATTTACACAAAGAAAATTATTTGTCCAGTTCACAGAATCAGCATGTGGTAGGGCCAGAACTCAAATTATTACACCTATCTATTAAACCCATATTACTCTTTAATATGCTATATTATTTTCAAATTGAAGGAAATCATAACCAAGAACTTCTATTTTTTCCCTTGTGACCATAAGGAAAAATATTTTTCTGAGATAAGATTGATATTAGAAGTGATAGATTTTGAAGTGACTGGTTAATTTTTAGAGTAACTGCAACGGAAAAATGTTCAAAAAAAGAAGGATGGGAGGATAGGTAAAGACTCCATTACCATCTATGTCCTGGTATTTTACTTCATTCTTTGCAAAGTAGAGTTGAGATTGGCTATGGATTAAAATTTCATGAATTCTAATAAAAACTAAATAATAGAAAGGAGTAATCATGCATATGGTAATCAAGCACCAAAATGTTGAAACAAGATTAGACTTTATAACCACATTCTGCTACTGATCAGGAAACACTCTGAATTTAACATAAGGAAAATTCCCTCTAATTGCCAAATTTTTATAAACAAAACCCAAATAGTCCATAGCCAGCAGACCAAACATTGAAACCTCTGGGCTAATAATGTGTAAGATCTGTTTTAAAAAGAAGTGCCCTCCTCAGTAACGAGGGCTGAGGCAATGTCTATTATTCCTTTTGTGGTGGACGTGCTTACTGTTACTGTTGTTTTCCTATTATCTATGTAACTATTGTGATTTTAATATTGTTGGTTTGTGTATTTGGTATTGTAAAACTGTACTTATTCTTTGAATCCCATTCCCTATGGAGTGGGTTCCTGAATTATCCCATATTAGAAGGCATCTGAAGAGCTGGAGTAGCTAGTATTCTGAACTGCGAGGGGCTGGAGTCTACTACGGGTTCAGATTTCACTTCCCTTTGTAATTAAGTGGTAAAGTAATGACAACCCTTAAAAATAAAATACCCCATAAGTTTCGCGAGAAGTATAGTGATTGTAGAGGAATTCTGAAGCAAGGAAAAAAACGGCTGTTGGGAAAAAAAGATAAAATGCAGTCTCCTGGGATGATGGCAAAAGACACTGAGCTACATTAAGGCTGGATCCAGATATAAATTTGTAACAACGGCAAATAAAACTAGCTTTACTTGAGAATAGAAAGTTTAATTATTCTTAGCTGACATACTTACACACACACACACACACACACACACACACACACACACCCACACTCACCCCTAGAGAGAAAAACAGACCAGGAGAGAAAAGTGAAGCTATAAGGAAATGGAATGTGTGAAAAATCTCACAAGGGAATAAAAGGAAGCAGTGGAATTTAATGACAGACGGCCTAAAGCTCAAAGAAGAAATATCACAGTCCAGATAGGAAAGTGCCTTCCCACCAGGGGGTTACAGATCCAGACGGCTGTACAACACAAATACAGTGCCATTCAGGATCAGAGGGAACAACCTGGGATTCAGACTCAGCAATGGTGCCAACATGAATCTACCTCGTGCCAGAGTCTGAGTAGTCTAGTCTAGCGCCCAACACAGTTAAGACTGATCAGGGGCTCCCATGAATGAGCATCGAAGAATGGAGTTAGGAGAGGGGCTATCAAACAAATGGAACTAAGCCCCAAATGTAACTGAATGATGACTGGGGATAACTATTTACTTTATGATTTCTTGTAACTCTGTAACTTCCCTTATGTTTGTTAATATTGTTAATTTCTGTATTTCCTGTACTGAATTAGTAGTAAAAAACTGTTTAAATATTAATGTGGCATGTGTGCTTATTTCTGGAAAAGCTGGGTAACTACTGTTAGGTGGTCTATGTTGAGTATGGGAAAACTGAGTGAGGTAAAGACTTCAAGTGTGATAGATTCCAACATTTTATAAAGGATATATTGTCTAGATTATCCTAAATCCTCAAATTATAAATACTATCACTGGCACTAGCAGTTGGCTCTCTTTTAGACCCCTTATGCCACCTCCACACTAAGACTGAACATAGGTCAAGTAAATGATAAAGCCTTTCTCAAATATGGACACAAAATAGTTGGCTAAACTACTTATGAAGCTGAAACACTGCAGACCACAGCCTTATACAACAAGATGCTTAAAATGATGTGTTAAAATGCCAGCCATCTACTAAATAACCAAGTTTTCCCAGGAACACTGGAAGGAAACATCATGATTCTTCTAAGACATATCAGGTATTAGAACCTTAACTCATGGTTACATTGTTTCAACAGAAACCCTGAATTCATTTGGGGGCTATGACTATATACATTCAGTTTCTCTTTTAGCATTATTATCAACACTCTCAAAGATTTAGTTTTGAAAGTAGTATTTCTACAATAGTTCTACAATAGTAACCAATTTTATTAACATACCCCCCACATAACATTAAGTTCTGGAAAGAATCATATTCTTGAGCATTAAATACTTGTCTAGACATTCTACGAGCTCAAGAGGTGATGCATTTTAGGCCACTAAGTATCTTCTCCCTTCTATGAGTTAGTACCTGCTATAGGATCCTCATCTGGCAAGCGAACAAGTGTGTAACATATTCCTGGCTGATTGTAGGTGAGGCTGGGGGCTGGGATGCAGCAAAGAACTTCATAGGAATCAGATGGTTCCATTTGCACTGTTACTTTCTCTAGCAGCTGGTCATTCAGAGTGTTGGTACAATCAAACTGAAAAGTCAGCAATAGAAAAGTTGTAAAGAATAAAAAATATTTTCCAACAAGTTGTTTCTACTCACTCATTTGTCCACAGCTCAACTCTGGAATCCGCTGTATTCAACACTATAAACAGCACTATAGTCTCCTAAGAATTATTTTTTAATTAGGTATTGAACCCAGGTTCACACCTGCCAAGAGTATGCTCCCACATCCCCTAAAAACTGCCTTAGTGAAAAACAAGCAGGCTTATTTTTAGTTCTTCGAGTTGAGCCTTCAGCTGATTTTTTGTTTGTTTGTTTGTTTTTTTTGTTTTGTTTTTCAAGACAGGGTTTTTCCTGTAATTTGGGGGCTTGCCCTGGAACTCCCTCTATAGACCAGGCTGGCCTCAAACTCACAGAGATCTGCCTGCTTCTGCCTCCCGAGTGCTGGGATTAAAGGCATGTGTTACCACCACCTGGATTAAATGCTGATATTTTTAAAATAGTCTATTTCTTGAGACACTCAATTTTATACCCTTTTAAATTTTAGTTATCAAAAAATAGCACCTCAGAAGAAGAAACCTCTATACCTCTGAAAAGAAAACTAGAATTATTGCTAAATTAACCCTCTATGAAAGGAACTAGAATCATAAACTAAAGGGAAGTGCTATTTGGCTCCAAGTATACCAGTTTATACTGGTATAAGCTAGAAAGAACCAAGGCCTAGAAAGAACCAAGAATTCTTTATCTCACCTGGAACACAATGTGGTCAGTAAACACGTGCTTGATACAGCGCACAAAGTACTCTGTCTCTGCCTCTGTGAGCTGAACAGGCTCAGAAGACTTGAACAAGGGCCCCAGACTCATAAATTCAGGAATGGCAGCCAACTGTTCTGTTAAACACAAAGAGAAAGAAAAGTAGAAGTATAGTATGAAGAAGACAGGTAGAGACTTTATTAAAATGCTTTAGTTACCACAGAGTAGATTAATGGTCTTATTTCTATGGCTTTACTAATAATTCAACACCCAGTCAGTGGTCTCCAAGCTTCTGTGCAATAACTCTAGATTCCTGTATGCGGGGGGAGGGGGAACTAAATTGCTGATATTTTCCCCCTTAACCGATAGAATATGCCCAAGAACAACACTCCCAGGTAATAAATTAGTCACTGGAAAGTCTATGGACACCAGGTAACTCCAGCCACTATAACCTACGACACGGAAAAAGTTACTGAACTGAGAATTAATCAAATTGAATAAAAGTGGTGGATGTTATTAATTTATAATGCCTAGGGATTAAAGACTATTACTTGTACTCATAAAAAAATACCTTGGAAAATGTCTTGCCTGGAAGGAGCCAACTTCTCTGGCTTGGGAGTCACAAGTGTGATTTCTACAAAGATAGATATAAGCAATCAAGTGAGTTTCTCTCCACTTTTAGCTAACCATGTATACAGAAAGAGATGAGGGCAGTAACTTCTAGTAGATACACAGTGGCAAACAGCTTCAAGTATTGTGACATTTTATATTAAATAATTAAAAAAAATTTCATCTTGAGATTTTCATCTTATTCTTGCTTTTGGGTAAAACTCAAGAGACAATCCTAAATTTAAACAATGTCATCTACCTTAGTATTAAAAGATCACCAATGGCGAACACCTTAAATCCCAGAACTTGGGAGGCAAAGACAGGTGAGTCTCTGTGAGTTCAAGACCAGCCTGGTCTACAGAGTGAGTTCCAGGACAGGGCTGTGTACACAGACCCTGTCTCAAAAACAAACAAAAATTTAAAATGAGAGAAACTATGCTATTTTTAAAAAGCCTTTTCAAATTTTATTTTCTAGGTTAGAAGATGTGTTACTATTTACAAGCTTTTTTTTTTTTTAATGAATTACCTACACTCAGAAAAACTAACAGTTAAACAGTTCTGTTACCTGACTTCTGTTCAAAGACAGGAGCCATAGCAAGAGGAATGGACTTCAAGTCAAAGGGTTTTTCTGAAGGCTCTAGTGTGTACTGGTGTAAGGCCTTTTCCATCCCTGGTATAGAAACTGTCAGACCTATAAAGAGAAAAATCTCAGCATTACAATCTCTTCTTAAAGTTCTCTGAAGGAAGAGAAATGCATATCAAAAAACTATAGCAAACAGCTTTAAGTAGTGTGACATTTTGTATTAAATGACTTTAAAAAACCTTTTTTCATCTTGGGACATTTTCTTGTATTTGCTTTTGGGTAAAACCCAAGAGAGTTGAAATTAAAATCCTAAATTTAAACAATGGCATAAGTCTTATTACTAAAGATCTCAAACGACCCTTTCATAAGGGGTTATCTAAGACCATTAGAAAACACAGATATTTATATTACAATTCATAACAGTAGCAACATTACAGTTATGAAGTAACATCGAAAATAATTTTATGGTTGGGGGTCCCCACAACATGAGTAACTGTATTAAAGGATCCCAGCATTAGGAAGGTTGAGAACCACTGCTATAGCTTAGATAATCAAAGTAAAGATTACTTTATAAAACCGCTTTATAAACTTATAAACTGCCTTACTTCTTTCAAGGAAACGTGGGAATAGAGCATTAAAAATGTCAACAAAATGCAAGCATCTCTCAGAAAATTAAATATCTTAGCTACATGGGGACAAGAAAAGCAGAAGAAAATAAAAATGGGGAGAGATGTAAGAGGGAGCCTAAGAAGAAGCAGGGAGCCGGGCGGTGGTGGCGCACGCCTTTAATCCCAGCACTCGGGAGGCAGAGGCAGGAGGATCTCTGTGAGTTCGAGACCAGCCTGGTCTACAAGAGCTAGTTCCGGGACAGTCTCCAAAAGCTACAGAAGAAACCCTGTCTCGATAAAAAAAAAAAAAAAAAAAAGAAGAAGCAGGGATAAGCAATGTTCATTTGATCCTGTTATATTTTTAAAGATATATTCTATTATTTCATAGGAACTTCTGTCACCAAATTAGGAAATACCTTTGTGAATATGGGGTTTCCCTAGAAATGGAATTGCATTCAAAGATTAAAACCATGCAACTGCCTAAAGGAGTCAGTTAATATGTGAATCGCCATAAAATAGGTTTGAACAAGTATTATGTCCCCACATTCCTGCCTCTCACTGACCACTGAAGATATATGTAGCATTCAGAGCCGCCTGTCTCTGCTGCAGTACGCTCAGGTAGAAGGTAGCCCGGTCCCGTACCTCATCATCAGTATCCATCATACACCTGTTCGGGAGAAATGGCAGAGGTATGTTTCTATATCCCAAAGATTTCCAACAGTTTTGCCACCATTCCTATAGAGCACAGTTGAGGTCATCTGATATGATTTTTATGACAGAGTCAATAATAGCCAACATGGGCTCCTAAATTTTCCACAATTCTTGAGCTGCTATGAATTACTAAAGAAATGCTGCTATTGCAAATCAGAATTACTACATTAGGAGGCACTGATGTCACTAGGAAGAACACAGTACCATGGCATAATAATGTAGAGTCTAACCTTGAACCCAACAAAGACTTAGCTTCCCTAAAACTAAGAAATGAATATGTTTCACTAAGGAGACAAAGAAAACTAGGACTCAGTACTATTCTGATTCGTAAACTAGTCAGTCTTTTGTGTATGACTTAATTGCTTTAATCATAAAATGCAATCACAAAATATTTGCTAAAAAGGCCTTTTCTTTATTAATTAGGGAGGGATGAGGTCATGAAAGGTTACTATCGTTAATACTTGATAAAAATCGCTTACCATCTCTTTGAAGTTAGTGCTCACTGTACAAACTGAGGTGCACATGTTTACCTTACTCTTTCAAAGTCACGTAAAAGAAATCCAAACTCAAATTCCACATCTATCCTGCACATGTAATTGTCAGAAATGGAAGCACTCCATTTGCCCTCACTAGTTCTATTAGCTCTACCCTTAGCCCAGCAGTGTGTCTGACATAGTACAATGAGGCTTGTCACTATTTTAGCTACATGGAATCTTTATTTTTCAAAAACTGACATTCTTTTACATACCTTTGTAAGAGTACAAGGATGCTTGGGAGAAGGCTCTCATTCTGAGCTCCAAATTTAGCCAAAGCACTCACAGCAGCTATTGTGAAACATAAAATGAAGCAACATAAATATTAGCTTCTCAGAGTTAAGCAATAAGCATTCCAAAAACAAATCAGACATTTGTGAGTCCAAGGTAGGAAGATTACTCAAAGTCTGAGATCAGTCTGGGTTACATAATGAGTTCTAGGCCAGCCTGGGCTACAAAACAAAAACAAATAAAAAACCAAAACCAAAGTGAATCAGAGAAGCAGCTAGTATTCAGCAGAAATAAAGTCTCATTAGCAGTTCCTTGATTGCTTAAGCACAAACAGAACTGTAAAGTATCTAGTGAGCTCTACATAGGAACACAGTGAGGAAAAAGAATCATGTACATGCCGGGCGGTGGTGGCGCACGCCTTTAATCCCAGCACTCGGGAGGCAGAGGCGGGCGGATCTCTGAGTTCGAGGCCAGCCTGGTCTACAAGAGCTAGTTCCAGGACAGGCTCTAGAAACTACAGGGAAACCCTGTCTCGAAAAACAAAAACAAAAACAAAAAACCAACCAAACAAACAAACAAAAAAAGAATCATGTACATACTGAGTGGGAGCTGTCTCTACTGTGTGACAGCCTCTCATACACCCTCTGACATGATTTAGTTCAGGTTTCCAACAACTACTGCCAAGAAACTATTACTAAAATTCCTTTCATTCAACAAAGATTCAACGCTCACCTAAAGTGTACCTGGAAGTGGCAGAAGCTGAGAGGAAGAACGCTAAAGACATGGTCTGTGCTGTAAGAAGTGAGAAAGAGAGGTGAGGAACGAGCCTGTCTAGCCTAGTAAATCTCTGCAGAACTAGAGCCAGGATGCTAGGTGAGTAGAGATGGAGCTTGGGTCAGACAAGGAAGTGAGACACTCTACTGCAGCTAATTTTGTACAATAGTTAGTTTGGCCAGAGGGAAAAGGCAGGACAAGAGTATTAGAAAGAAAAGCAAATAAAAATGTCCTGTGCCCAGAGCAGAAAGTGTAATTACTAGACTTGAATGAGAAGGCTGGGCACTGGACTCTGTTAGAGACTAGAGATAAACTAAACCCACACATAGCTCAACCTCTGTGTTAATGAAAGGTTACATTACCACATAGGCACAGGATATATTTGTGATTGTTTTTAAACATTTATTTGTATGATTTTTAATTATGCAAAGTATATATGCTTGTATGTAGGTATGAACACATGAGTGCAGGTGCTAGGAGAGGCCAGAAGTAACAGATCCCCTGGGAGCTGGAGTTACAAGTGGAGCCAAATTCAGGAGGTTGGCAAGATCAGTAAATACTCTTAAGTCAGCTTTCCAGCCCAAATTTGTGTTATTTTAATGCCCCTTCTTCATATTCCACAAAAAAACAAACACAGTATCTGTGACACTAGAAGCAGACCAACTAGGGATGAGAAATGAATGCAAGCCGGAACCAGAGTCCAATGACGAGAGAGGAGAGTGGTGAACCAGTAAGGAGCCAGAGTATCAGGGTGTGGTGAGGACTCAGACTCTGCCTTCTGTGTGAGGATCCAGTGAAGACTCCAGTTCGCATTAGTTTGAATTTCACATTACTCTGGGGCGTATGGTGAGCATTCATATTCAGGAGAGTTATGCCTATCAACAGAGGCCCCCAAAACATCTAGACGAATGTATACATTGACAAGACAGTTCTACGGACGGCCAATAAATGTCTTAGAAAGAAAGATTATAAATAAGACCAAAGGATGAGGAAAAATGAAGTACACTGTGAAATCAAAGGAGAGAGTTTCCTTAAGCAGCCACTGAATAGTATATCAAGTTGAGATGTAAACTAAAGTAAAAATATTAGTCTGATTTTCCATCTAAGTCGTATGTAATTGAAAAAGTAATTTGAGAAAAAAATTAAAGAAGAGGGCCAAATTTTATTGAGTGGAGAAGAAACTGGAAAAGAGCACACGAAGGCAACTAATGATGGCTTCTTTGAGTTTATCTGGATACAAAGTAGAAGGATAAGATCAGGAGATAATGGGACAAAGGATTACTGGAGAATTTACCTATATTAGTGGAATACGCTAGAATCACTTAAAATGTATAGATGGACACATTCATACACAAATCCCATAAACATTCTGACTTAATGTTTTAATTTAATTAATTCTTAATTAATGGTTTAATGAAAAAATAAGAGGTATCAAGCTGGGTGGTGGTGGTGCACGTCTTTAACTCTAGCACTCAGGAGACAGAGGCAGGTGGATCTCCGTGAGTTTGAGGCCCGTCTCTACTAGTTCCAGGACAGCTAGTTCCAGGACAGGCTCTAAAGTTATGGAGAAACCTTGTCTCAAAAAAACCAAAAAAGAGGTGCCATTCTAGTGTTCTTGTTACACTGAAAGGACACCAATACAAGTCCAAAATCTGTATAGAAGTTGGAACACAAAGGAAGAGCTGTGTATCTAGACCCACGGTGTCCTCCAAAATCACATCACACCTGTAACTTTGTTTTCCAATTTCAATACTATGCTCTTGAATTACATATTTTTAAAGACCAGCAGTTCTATCACTAGTTGTACCCTACTGACTCACCAGCTCTGACAGCCTCGTTCTCTAAGACCACCCTATTAAAGATGAATCTGATATACTTGGAGGGGACAGGTGTTCTGGGGCCCTCTTTGCCCAGCAAGTGCAGAATCTTAGTAGCCAGAACGGTGTGTTCACAGTCCTCAATGAATTCACAGAGGTGGGCTAGGCCAGCTTCTTTACTCTCAGGGTTCTCTTCCACAATGCTGATTATGCAGTCCACAATGGCCTTTTTGTATTCAAAACCTCCCTAATAAAAGAGAAGATAAAACTGCCATTTGTTCTTAGAACCTTTTTCTCTCCCACCAATAAGTGCCACAACGCCATTCCCATCTTGTTTTTTTTTTTTTTGAGAAATGCTTAAACTTCAATATTCAATTTTATTTTTCACCATCCCATCCCCATTTTAAGGACTTTTTTTTTCCTAAAAAGAAGTGCTTGTATTTCAAGGTTCATGCTTATAATATCTCAATTAACATCCTTTATTTAATATAACAATAACAATGAAGTATTTTCCCCTTCAAGTGTGAAAATAAATAGCCATGATAGTACAGCAATTGGAATCTTGTGTAGAATTTGAGAGACATACAGAAATGAGAAAGAAATATATTTAACACATGATAAAGTAATGTGCTTAAAATACTAATGGGATGTCCTGGGTTGAGTTGGAGCAAGTGCAGGGGGAAGTAAGGGGTGGACATGATTAAGAATCATTGGATATATGTATACAATTTTTAAAGAATATAAAATAAAAATTCAAACCATGTAGAAATGAGTTAACAACAACAACAACAAAACACTGTGATATTTAACAGCAATCAGGGGGATTTAAGAGAACACCTTCCTGTGTTCAGTAGTCTGCTACCTACATCGTCTCTCAGCATGCTGGAAAGGAAAGTCATCATGACGCTGTGCTTCCGAGGGTACTTCTGACAGAGAGCGCTAATCGCCTGCACAACCACCACCTGTGGAAAAGCACAGACCGATCAGAGGAGCTGAAACTATTCCCTGTACTTGGTTAGGATCTTTCAACATCAATAAGATAGCTATTCTCCTCTATGGTAATTTTTATATCTAATATGATTTCAATAAAAATGACAATAAAAAATTTCATGAAATCAGGAAGCTTTATTTTGGTAAGAAAAACAAACACACAAGCATAGCTAAGAACAGGTTAAAAACAGCTTCAATGGGGAGTTAACAGTTGCAAACAGGCCCAATAAAGCTTATTAAAACCTGTGTGGCAATGGTGTACAAATAGGTGAATAAACAAGTATCTAGAAAATAAGAACAAGCACATATGGAACTTGAGTGAAACATAGAAGGATAAAATGTATCTCAAGTGAACATGAGTGAATCCCTCCATAATGAAAGGTAAGGATTCTAACAATGACTCAAAATCAAGTGGAACAGACAAAAAGACTGACAAATATAAAAAATAAAATAAAAATACCCAGCAACCACCAAACTAAAAACAGAAACTAAACCCAAAACTTGTGTATTACAAAACCCAATCTAATACAGGAGATAAATGGAAAACTGGGAGAAAAAATTAGTAACATGTTTCATGTTTGTATCCTTAACATACAAGAAGTCTTTAAATAATTGAGAAACAAAGACAAAAATTATAAAAAACGTGGTGGAAAACTCAACAGACAGCTCACAAGGAGGTCTTAAGTGACCTTTAAGAGTGCAGACAACGGTTAGAAATGCTGGGGAGAAGGATCAATGTGTACATCTAGCAAGTGTGAGGACCCAAGTAGCGAGCATCTGTCATCTCAGAGCTCCTCCAGGGAGATGGAGAAGGAAACAGAAAAACCCCAGGATGCTCGCAGTGGACAAGCCAGGGTGTGAGTGTGGTAACTGACACTCAGGGCTGTCCTCTGGCCTCTCCACATGTGCTCCACCATGTGTGGACCATGCCTATACATATTCTTACACACAAACATTATGCAGACACACAAACAGGGATTTCAAAAGAGAAAGATGTTTTATATTCCTCATAAAAACAGAATTCAAATTAAAACTACACACAGAAACATGATATCTCATCCAAAAGGTTGGCAAACAACAATAGCTCCTGGTAAGATTATGAAAACTAATACTTTTATACACTGCTGGCAGCATTTAGCATGCTCTATGAATGATGTATTTATTTATTATTTTTTAAAATATTTATTATGTATACAATATTCTGTCTGTATGTTTGCAGGCCAGAAGAGGGCAACAGATCTCATTACAGATGGTTGTGAGCCACCATGTGGTTGCTGGGAATTGAACTCAGGACCTTTGGAAGAGCAGGCAATGCTCTTAACCACTGAGCCATCTCTCCAGCCCCCTGAATGATGTATTTATTATATTTAGCTTTCACAATATGCCTTGAGGACATAGATTTACTGTTTTGAAAGAGACATGCTCAGAGTATCCATTGCACCATTATTCCTAAGTACAAAATAACTGCACACTACCCAAACAAGAGACTAGTTCAATAAGCTACATTCCACATAGCTGCTGGGATATTATGCAGCTGGAAAAAAATATGAAGCATCTCAGAGTTTGAGACCAGTCTGGTCTATAGAGCAAGATCCAGGGCAGCCAGGGCATACAGAAACCCTGTTTTGAAAAAACTGAAAAGAAATAATAATAATAAAAAGCATATCTCTTTCCAAAAACATTGAATGACTTTTATTTATTTTTAAGTTGAAAAAAGGAAAAGCATTGTACAAAAAGAACGCAACACTATGCTATCTTTGATGTACAATAAAACAGGAAACATGGATGTATCTTTTATATTTATAAAAGGTGTACCAAAGATGATAAATGTGTAAGCAAATAGTTTTATAAGGAGGTATGGGAGGAAGTGATACTCTTCTGAATATATCAACACTTCTTGGAATAGTATAATGTTTTACATATCAAAAATGAAATAATTAAAGAAATTAGTCTATTTGTTCATAAAAGATTTATGGTAATTGCAGTAAAATATAAGAATTAATCAAAAAAATATTAACCACTCTACATGAGTAATTACAGTTCTCATATTATACACACAGAAAACAGCAGTAGGTGACACTAGGGCACAATAGCTTTTTATTATTTCATTTATATCTCACAACAATTCTATGAGATTATTATTATTATTATTATTATTATTATTATCATCATCATCATCATCTCCCTGGTATAGCCAAGGAAACTGAGACAGACAGAGTAATACAACTTGTCAGTCATAAAATTAATCCCAGACATTTAGAGGTCATTTTTTTTCTCTCTCTCTTTTCAAAATTAGCTGCTTGATCTGTCATTTAAAATGAGTCTTAAACATGCATTTCTGTAGGGAATATAATTAAGAGTAAAACTGCTGGATCACATACAGGGAACAAATTCATTAAGCTTAATAAATTTTTCCAAAATTACTATACTTATATTTCCACTAAATATATGCAAGTTTTGGTCTGCCTCATTTTCATCAAGGTAGGGAGTGTCCAAGAGACTTCTAAAACAATATAGGTTACTGCTTGCCCCTGTTTGCTTCCTAAAACTTGAAGGTAAGATTCTATTGCTAGCCAGGAGGTGGTGGTGCACGCCTTTAATCCCAGCACTTGGGAGTCAGAGACAGGAGGATCTCTGTGAGTTCAAGACCAGCCTCATCTACAAGAGCTAATCCCAGGACAAGCTCCAAAGCTACAGAGAAACCCTGTCTCGAAAAACACCATACACTTTGGATGCCAGGCTTTCATCCTTCTTCTAGTTAATTTATGGGTCCAAGGGAGGAGTCAATGCTTTTTTTAACAAAAGAAATTTTTAGATACATGCTTTATTTATGGTAGTTTTGTTAAGATTAGATGTTTGCTTTGGTCCATTGAATACTGACCCTGAAGAAGACAAAGTAGACTCCTTCATCTGAAGTTTTTGTCTTCTGGAATGCAGGGACCATAAAGAGCTTTCATGGGACATGAATTTACAGTAAGACAGCATACAGGAAATCTATGGGCTGAGCAAGTATGTTCTCTTTAGAAGCCATCTTAGTCTGTGTTTCCTTTAGAGTTGATCTGAAACTACTTCTTAGGGTGCTGTGGTGATATGAAATAAAATGGCCCCAAAGAGTGGCACTATGAGGAGGTATGGCCTGTCAAGAGGAAGTATGTCACTTTGGAGGTAGGCTTTGAGATCTTCTTTGCCTCAAGCTATGCTCACTGCCGTAGATAGTTCACTTGCTGTTGCCTGCAGATCAAGACGTAAAATTCTCATCTCCTTTGCCAGCACCATGCCTGCCTATATGCCACCATGTTTCCTGACAAGATGGTAATGGACTAAACCTCTGAAACTATCAGCCAGCCTCAAATGTTTTTCTTCATAAAAGTTGCTGTGGACATAATGTTTCTTCACAACAATTGAAACCCTAATTAAAACAGGTGCCATCTGCATTTTCTTTTTAGATTAACAATTCATATAAGTATGGTAGAGGAGGAAAATATGTGTAAAGGATGGACTTTTAAAAGATTAAGGAAAGGAAATACCAACTAGCCAGTCAGTATGACCAATAGTACAATAGTGGCAAGTCTGTTATGGGGATAACCAACACTTTTCTCGTTGGATTTGCCTTCTAAACACTGTGTTTAAGACCATGTATTAGTACTGCTGTCAGCTGTAGTCAGAGAAGCTTCTTTATGTAGTGATCAGGAGAGAATACAGATCATTTGAACTGGTCAAGGTGCTAGGAATAAATGGCTGTTGAACACATAGCCATAAACAAGATCCCTCCCCCCCATTAAAGGTTCATTTACACACACACACACACACACACACACACACACACGCACGCACGCACGCACGCACACGCGCACATGCACACGTGCATGCTCTCCCATGGGGAGTACTGTGATAGAAGGGCAGAAAGAATGTCAGGACAGGAAGGAAGGTGGAGTGGTGTGGAATGCTGACTTCCTGGCTGATAGGATGATTGCACAGTCTTGAACTCACAGCAGCTGTTATCTGCACAAGTTCGGGCCCATCAATACCTTGTCATGAAAGGGAGAGGGGCTCATGGGGCTCTACCCCCTCTGAGGACTTATTCACAATTTATGGTTGACAGAGGAAGGAGAGACATTTTCTTCAGTGGTATAGACATTGGTAAGGTGTTCATGCTCCTGTAAACAACCTGAAAGAAATTCATTGGGAAGCAACCCTTGCCCCTACACATTCATACCATGAAAGTAGAAGGAAGGATAGTTAGGGAAAGGATGTAGATTAGCAGGAGGTAGTAGAAGGCAAAGAGGATACTAGTGTGAAAATTATGTATACAATGTATGAAATGTATATGTTTGAGATGTATATAAACCAATAAAAATGCAGTGACAGAAATGATGACAGAAAGGGGAGAGAAAAGTTAACACAAGGTTAATGCTAAGACTGGGGGGTGGGAGCAAAAACTGACATCCCCAATTAACTATCTCAAATCCAAATTCTCCTCTCCCCAAATTAAAAAAAAACTTAATATATCTGTTGTTCCAAAAATTTTTCTTGTATTTTCACATTTACAGTATAAATGTGATTTTTGCCTACACTGTAACATTCCTCAGCATCAATACTTTATCCTATTTGAATGGAATATGGGATGAAATTTGAAAAGGGATGAAGCTGGGGATTCAGGAAATGGGATGTAAATATAAATAAATATAAATAAAAATAAATATAAATTCTTTAGTAGTTCTAGTTTGTCAGATTTATGTCTTATTTTTAAAATTCTATATACGTATGTACACACACATTTAACACACACATCCTACTCTATCAAGAAATCACTCTCAGGCACAAGCAATCATGTAAAGGGTGCTGGCTTGCCTCTTCAAGCAAATACGACTTCTCTGAATCACTTTGTAGAAGCAGAACTGAGGTAGTTATAATCAATATAAGCCACAGTGTGTTTATTTAAGAGTGACTGCGGGGCAGGAAAACTCCTCCTACAAATGGCATCCACCATAGGGTGTCGATCCACATAAGACCTAAGTCCATTTAAAATAAAGGTTCTAACCACACAAAAACAGAGCCAAACACAGCTTCCTAGTCTCACAGTCTCAAGCCAGCTGCAGGGCAGAGAAGCATCTCCCAACAGCTGCATTAAGGGCCATGATAGGTTCCCACAGTCTCTCACAGGGTCTCAGTAGAGAGAGACTTCTAGCTGCTGCCTGCAGACTTGAGCTGCCAGAGCAAGCTCTGCCAGTATGCTGCAGGGCAGATTTAGAGTTTTTGCTCATGCAGAGAGAAAAAGTTACAGATATACAGTAAAGACAGATTCGATGAAAAAAAAAAATACTTTTCAATGGGTAAAAATGTGTCTAAAAATATATGAAGGCTTAAGAGAAAAAAGAAAAAGGGTAGAGAAAGTCCTTTAAAAAGGGATAGAGCTAGACAGGTGGCGGTGGCACACACCTTTAATCCCCGCACTCAGAGGCAGGAGGATCTCTGTGAGTTCAAGGCTAGCCTGGTCTACAAGAGCTACTTCCAAAGCTACACAGAGAAACCCTGTCTCGGAAAAAAATAAAATAGAGTAATAAAAAATATATTAAGCCATGTAAAGATGAGAAATATACAGAGAGTCTAGATCTTGTATGTTATTGTGTTATCTTTGAATTTTTTGACTGCTAAGAAACACTGGATTATAAAAACTGTTAGGTTCAATGAACCTACATATTTTAAAAATATCTTGACTTCAAAATTTAAGTCAAAAGATATGTTACTTTGTGGGAGAGGTTATGTTTTTATTTCTACAGGAAATGAGAGGCTATGAATTCATCCTATTTTTATTATAAAATTCCACACAGTCACAGAAATCAAGAACTAAAAAAATCGAGAAAATCACTGATGATATTCTATACTTTTTTCAATTCTATAATTTTCAATTACTGATGATTAAAAAGTACAACTGAGCTTTAAACAACTTAATGAGAATTTGTTTTATAAGGTTAAAAAGCTAGCAAAATTAGTAATGGGGAGAGATTCTGCTAATAAAGAATGCAGCTTAACAAAAGTATTATCACCTTTTTCATGTTTGTTATGGCATGTTTCAGATTACTTATTAAAATATATAGCATTACTAAATAAATTAAAATAAAATAACAAAGTATTATAATAACAATGCTTATATACTTTCTTCATAGTTTAAAAGATTTCCATAATCTGAAATTCTTTTATGTACCTCTTTATTGCCTGATCATATCTGTTGGAGCCTCCCTTGGTATGATTATTTCTCCTTATCTCTTTCCTATTTCCTTATTTTTCTTCAGTTTACTAATGTACCCCCAGACAATAAATCTATGTAAGTTTTGCCTACTCTGTGGTGTTGACATGACTGCTATCATTCTGTATATAACCTGCAACTTGCCCAACATGTTTACAGTAATGCATACAACTGAAAAGGTCTCAGTTCAAAGAGTGAAACTGTGGGGTTCTCTCTTCTTCTTCTTCTTTTTCTTTCTAGTCAGGCATGGTAGCACCTATAATTTCCACCCTTGGAAAGCTGGAGTATCAGGATTGTGAGTTTAAGACTAGTGCAGGCTACCTAGTAAGAACCCAACTTACTAGGAAGAAAAAAAACAAACATAAAAAAACTCACTTTTAGTAGACATAGGATTTTTTTTAATGCTACAAGCAATTGTACACAAGGATAAACAAATATTTCCAATGAATCATAACATGGCCATCAATTTTTTAGTGCACTTTAATTTTCAATCTTTTTAAACCTTTTAATTTTCTAAAATTGAAGCCAGTAAACTATTACCCAATCTTAGCTGCATTCTACTTTATTTTTTTCAGACAAGAGTCTTGCTATTTACCCAGGATGTCCTAGAACTTGTATGTAGCTCAGGCTGGCCAAAACTCATGATGTTTCTGCTCCAGTCTTCTGGGTACTAAGATTACTAGCACATAGCACCATTCCACACTTATATCCTAGTTTTGTAGGGTTTGAAAGCTATGATGGTTTTAGGGGTTTTTAAAATTTTTATTTAATTATTTTTTTAAAAAATGATCTTTTCTCATTTTACGTATCAATCCCAGTTCCTACTCCCTCCACTCCTCCCACTCTCTTCACCACCCCCCCACCTCTCATCCACTCCCCAGAGAGGATAAGACTTCCCATGGGGAGTCAACAAAATCTAGCACATTGCTTTGAGGCAGGACCAAGGCCCTCCCTACTGTATCTAGACTAAGCAAGGTATCCCTCCAAAGAAAATGGGTTCCAAAAAGCCAGTACAAACAATAGGGATAAATCCTGGTCCCACTGCCAGTGGCCCCACAGTCTGTCCCATTCCTACAACTATTACCAAAATTCAGAGGGCCTAGTTGATCCTGTGCTGGTTCTTTCCCTGTCAGGCCAGAGTTGGTGGGCTCCCATTAGCTCAGGAATAGTGGATACTAGCTGTAAAGCAAAGGATAACGAGCCTATAGTCCACAACCCCAGAGAAGATAAGTAACAAGGAGAACCCTAAGAGAAACATGTATAGATCCACCCAGGAAGAGGAAATAGACAAGATCTCCTGAGAAAATTGGGAGCATGGGGGTGGGGGGATAAGGGAGAGTGGAAAGAGGAGGAGGGGAGGAAGGGATGGGGAGGAGAACTTGAGGGAACAGGGTAGTTAAGATGGGGGAAGGACAGAGACAGACAGCAAGGAAAGAGATATCTTGATTGAGGGGCCATTATGGGGCTAGCAAGAAACCTGGCACTAAAGAAATTCCCAGGAATTCACAAAGATAACCAGCTAAGACCCTAAGCAATAGAGGAGAGGGTTCATAAACTGGCCTTGCCCTGTAGTCAGATTGATGGCTATCTTAAATGTCACCATAGAAGCTTCATCCAGCAACTGATGGAAGTAGAGGCAGAGGTCCTCAGTGGAGCACTGGGCTGAGCTCCCAGAGTCCACTTAAAGAGAGGGAAGAGTAGGAATATGAACAAAGAGGTCAAGACAATGATGGGGATACTCACTGAAACAGTTTACCTGAGCTAATATTTTAGGGTTTTTAAAGAATTAAGAATAAAACTAAAGAACATGTAAATAGATAATTTCAGGAGCCCAGATCATCTAAAATATTTATTTTATGGTCATTTGCCAACTTCCATTCTTTCCATTCTAAACAATTTTTATAACATTCCAAAGTTTGAAATGGTCTACTTTTGTTTATTTTTTTTATATTAAGTAGAGAGCAACAGTCCCTTTTGCTACATGGCCGAGTGTTAGAAAGAATGATAAGGTCTTCTTTCTCTTTCTTTACACTAAAACTTATTGCCCTTTGATTTTTTCTAATACACTGTCACTGGTTCTACTCAGCACTTTATTAAAAGTGCTAGCTATTTTAGTAAGGTAAGAAAAAAAGATAGGAAAGATCTTTGGATTCAAAATAAGAAAACCTCATTTACACAAGATATTATTTATACAGATAATTTCAAACAATGTAGGCAATATGGTAATTCAGCAAAGTCACATGATACAAAGTTAATATGGAAAATTAAAAGATTAGTAATAAACATTAGTAATAAACAATTATTTGATTTTCAGATAAAGATACTATGGTGGTTTTGAATAGAAATGGCCTCCACAGACTCATGTGTTTGAATGCTTGGCCCATAGGAAGTTGCACTATTAGGAGGTGTGATCTTGTTGGAGCAGGTGTAGCCTGGCTTGGAGGAAGTGTGTCACTGTGGAAGCAGGCTCTGAGGTCTCATATGTGCTCAAGCAATGCCCAGTGTGGCACAGTCTCCCACTGTTACCTGTGGATCAATATGCAGTACTTTTAGCTCTTTTTCCAGCACCTTGTCTGCCTGCATGCCACCATGCTTCTCGCCATTACGATAATGGACTAAATCTCTGAAACTGTAAGCCAGTCCCAATTAAAAGTTTTCCTTTATAAGAGTTCCCGTGGCCATGGTGTCTCTCCACAGCAATGAAACCTTAATACAGAAGTTGGTATCAGGGACTAGGGTACTACTGTGATAGGCTGGACTATGTTTTTGTTTTGAGTAATGTGGGCTTTGAGACCTTAAATTAGAAAAGCAGCTGAATGTTTTAAGTGGGGTACAGTGGGCCATGGAAGACAGTGATGTTGAGGATGACTGACATATGGGGGCTCAGATCAAGAGGTTTCAGAGGGGAAGAATTTTAGTATGCTACCTAGAAATCATTCTTGTGATATTTTGATGAAGAATGTAGTTGGTTTTTGCCCTTGTCCAAAAAGTCTACCTGAGATTAAGTTGAAGAGTTTTGGGTCAATTCTGTTGGTAGAGGAAACCTCGAAACAGCCTAATATTGACTCTGTTGTGTGTTTATAAGAGGTCACTCTTATGTAGCTCTATAATGAAAAGGTGCAAGCTGAGGAAGGAAACAGACAAGATAATACAGTTCAAGGAGAAAAGGGGCATCAGTAAGTGGAATGGAGCTAAATCCTGTGTTCAAGGAGATAAACAGATTAAAGAAAAGCTTGAAAGTAAGTGGAATAAAGGGAGTGGTGACCTTAGGGCAAGACCACACCTACTTAAACTTCCAATCTGTGAAAAGGAAGTTAAAGAAAAGCTCAGAGCCTGGTGTGGTGGCGCTGGCCTTTAATCCCAGTACTCTGAAGGCAGAGGCAGGCGGATCTCTAAGTTTGAGGTCAGCCTGGTATACAGATTGGTTTCCAGGACAGCCAAACTGTGAAGTAAACCATGGATAACAGAAAGCTGGTGAGGATGTAATTGAATGAGGTGAGGGGGGCCATGTACTGGCCCAGCAAGCAGCAAAACTTGGCAGCTTCAGCCATGTGGTTCTGGCTTTAGAGTCAAGGACAGAAAAAAGGGGTTATGTCTCTCTGTGACTAAGGAAAGCCACAGAGGCCAGGCGTGTGGCAGGAATGTCTCTGTATGGAGGCCCAGAAGGGCCATTGTGTGAAGCCATATAGGTGAAGCTTGAAGATGCCAGAGTTGTGGGATAGCTGCCGAGGAAAGCTGAACAAAGATGGAGAGCACTTTGATATCAGACATGGAGATGCAGTTTGGAGTTTGCACAGCTTGTTTTTGGTCTTGCTTGGTCCAGTATTTCTTCACTATACTTCCTTCCCTACCTTTTGGAATGGTAAGTATACACACACACACACGTTCTGTACCTTCATTTGTTGGAAGTATGTGATCTGTTTTTGATTTTACAGGGGATTGCTGTTAAGAGACTGTATGAATCTCAGAAGAGACTTTGACCTTTGAACTTTTAAATAAGTTTGAGACTTTCATATACTATGGGGACTTTTGAAGTTAGACTGAATGCATTTCTGCATTGTGTTATGGCTATAAGCCTATGGGGGATAGGGAGTGGAATGTGGTGGTTTGGATAGGAATGGCCCCCATAGACTCAGGTGTTTGAATGCTTAGTCCATAGGGAATGGATCCTATTAGAAGGTATGGCCTTGTTGGAGGAAATGTGTCACTGTAGAGGTGGGCTTTGGAGTCTCATATGCTCAAACTATGCCCATTGTGGCACACAGCCTCCTTCTGCTGCATGTGGATGAAGATATAGTACTCTCATCTCCTTTTCCACCATGCTTCCTGCTATTATGATAAGGGAATAAATCTCTGAAACCATAAGCCAGTCCCAATTAAGTGTTTTCCTTTATAAGAGTTGCTGTGATCATGGTGTCTCTTCAGAGCAATAAAACCCTAACTAAGACAGATACCAAAGCACTCCAATAGGGAAAGAAAGTCTTTTTAACTAATTATGCTAGAATAACTGGGTATGAGTATAGGAAAACACCGAATTTATCATACAAACATTAATTTTTGGTTTGGTCACAAACCAAAATGTAAAAGCTAAAGACATAAAACATTTAGAATAAAACATATCTTTACAACTTGGAGAAATATAAAAGTTATTTATGTACAATACAGCAATATCTAGGAAGAAAAAGAATTATACTGCAGACTTCATAAAAAATTAAGACCTTCTCAAAAGACACAGTTATAGCAAGCTACAGACCAAGGAAAAGCTTATTTAAATTCTTACCTTGAACTCATCTGAGATTTCAGATACAAAAGAAGATATCTGCTTCATAAGCCTGTCCACACTGCTCTCACTTCCTGTTTTGAGCAATGTAGTAATGGCCAGGGTAGCAATGCTTCTGTTTGAGTCTGTGATTAAGTTCTCTAAGTCCAGGTTGCAGGCAGTAACGGCAGAGGGGTGTTTCATTGCCACCTTGTAGAAGGTAACAAGAAAAATAAAACAACAACAACAACAACAACAACAAAAATAACGCACATTATTGTTGATAAAAGCCAGAACCTAAACTTTAAATAAGGTAAGTGACAATCTAAAGGGATCATTTTAGGTTGTATGGTGAATGCCTATAACCTTAGCACTTGAGAGCTGAAGGTAGAAAGACCAGAAGTTCAATGTCAACTATGGCTACTTAGCAACTTCCAGGCCAGCTTGGGCTACCTGATACCCTGTCTCAACTCCCCACCCAAAGTAACTGTTTTTTAACTAACCAGGTTTCACTTGATAAATAAGTAATGGCCACAATACAGCATAGTACTCTCATTTGTTAACCTCTTCCATGTAACCTTAATGACAGCATCAGTCTCTTTTTTATAGGCAGCCTATTATCTCCTTATAATTTATAAGTTCATGAGTGTCTATTCTACAAAACATTAGAACTCTGAGAAAAAGATCTATTATGGTAAATGCTGATCAAGAAAGACATTCTGTCACTTTTAAAACACTCCTGCAACTAAACAAATTCCTGTCAAACTGGACTACCCATTGTTGCTAAAATATGTCTGTCATTCTACATTGATGCACCATCTCTGTTTATCCCATATTGGCACAGAATGTCTGATCCAAAATTCTGAAAATGTAAAAATACTCTGCAAATCATTATCAGTAAAATTCATTCAACAGAAAAAGATCACCCAGACTAGTGAAAAAAAATCTTCATTTATCCATGTAGCAAAGAGTCACAGGCTCTATGCAGAAATCTTTCTGTATTTTAATGGTTAAGTGTTGCTTCAGGCCCACTGGAGTTAATATAAAAGATAGCATCACATTATATAACCTCTCTAAAATTCACAAACACGTGAATTCCAAGACGCAACTTGTTTCAAGATGAGAGATAAGGAATTGATAAAACTGTTCAATATTTGTACTGTTTCATATGATTTTTTATTAACCACAAGTGGCTATAAGCATAGGTCGTTTGATTAGTGTGACTAAGGAATTGAACCCCTTACTTAATCTTAATGAACTTAAATTGGCACTTGTGGATGGCCTCCACATTGAACAGTGTACCCCCTGAACATAAAGTACTCAGAAGTCAGGAATCTTTCATAGACTAACAGTATAAACGGCTACAACTAAGGCCGCAAGTACAAATAAGGTGCTACACATGTGAAGCCCATAGATCAGATATGCTAAGCTTGAGAGAGCCAAATGCTTTGTATTTAAGGTTTCTGAATTAAACATACAAGTCTATATCACCAACAGGACACCTACTTTGTTCAAGGTCCTCACAGCTGCGTATCTCAAGGCTGGTTTAGGAGAGCTACAGAAAAGTTGAAGAACTGGAAAAAGGGAAACAGAAAATTAACTGTGGTTCCTGTTCACCATATAGCTGAAAATTATAATGTGTAATGAATCACATTCATTGTTTGTATCAGAAAATTAGATCACAATATAAAATCTTCATGTGAACAATAATATCAAAAATAGGGGGGAAAAGTACTGTTCAGGTATAAAAACTTTAATAGAAAACAAGGTTTGCTTTGCTTCTCTAAGAATTAATATCCCAATTAGTATTTGAATTGTTTAAGAGACACAGTGCTAGTTGTGAGAGCAAATGTGTTTCTTTCTTTCTTCCCTTTTCTTTTCTTTCTTTCTTTCTTTTTTTTTTGAGACAGGGTTTCTCTGTAGCTTTGGAGCCTGTCCTGGAACTAGCTCTTGTAGAGCAGGTTGGCCTCAAACTCACAGAGATCCGCCTGCCTTTGCCTCCCGAGTGCTGGGATTAAAGGTGTACAGCACCACCGCTCAGCGCAAATGTGTTTTCTAAACATTAAAGAGAACTGAAATCATTAACAAACATCTTTATTCACTGAGCAATCTCAGCCCTAAACACCACTCTAATGATTACTCTGCAGACCCATTGATTAAAAAAAAAAAAAAAAAAAAAAACAAAACAGAAAAACAAAAAAACGTAAGAACATAAACAGAGAACAGCTATCAAATACAACTAACCTGAGACGGCAGGCGCCAGCTCTCTTGCAGTACAGTTAGGAAGGTGAATAATGGCAGAAGCAGCTTCATAAATAACCATTTCATGTTTATTTCGCAAGCAGCTCTCAATGAAATCAAAGAGTGGACTTTCATGACTGCCAATAAATGCAAATAGATCATGTTTACATATCAAATAGCAGGATATATGCACAACGGTTAAAAGCACAGGTAGACTGAGATATACTTCTGAAACACTGTATAAAAGATCACTGAAAATTCACTTCTTCAAAAACAATGAAATTTGTTAAACCCAGTTTTTTCAGAACTTTGAAATTTAACCAAGAGAGCCATTACTGAAGAAAAACACGGATCTTAGTGAGAATAGTGAGCTTTCTGGTGCTTTAACTTGCTGCAACTCCCAATTCCCATCCCTTCTTCCTAGGGTCGCTGTAGTCTGGAAACCAGTAGTCTCAGTCTGTGAATGTCAGCAGCCTCACTGAACTGGTTTAACATCAGCCAAATCAATTTATGTTACATATCACATTAAAAATTTTAAAACTACATAATTACTCTTCTAACCTAAAAATCACAAGGCATACAAATAAACAGTAAAATTCTGCCCAAAAAACAAGAGAAAAGTAGCCAGCAGCAATTCCTGAGGAAGCCTAAGATATCAGACTTACTAGACAAACACTTAGAGTCAGCTGATATAAACATGTTCATAGGACTAAAGGAAACTACATCAAAAGAATTAAATCAACATATAACTATGAGAGATTATAACTAATTAAAAACCAAAGATTTGGAAAAAGGAATGAGTGTAATAAAAGACTAATCAAGGAGGTTTGTTGTGGAATATTTAACTATGTAAAAATGTGTTACATTTGTTTCTGCGGCATTTGTTTAATTATGAAAAGATGTGTTGCTATTTCACCTTGGCTGCCTAAGGCACCTGATAGGTCTAATAAAAAGCTGAATGGCCAACAACTAGGCAGAAGAGGAATAAGTGAAGCTGGTGGGCAGAGAGAATAAATAGAAGGAGCAATCTAGGTTCGAAAAAAAACAAGAGAAATAAGAAAAATGAAGAAAATGGGGAGACAGTGAGGGACATTCTTGGGGCAGAAGCCAGGCAGCTGCCAGTCAAACATAGAGACAGAAAGAAATTAAGACAGACAGACAGACAGAGTAAAAGACCCCAAGGCAAAAGGTAGATAAAAAGAAACATACTAATTTAAAAGAGCTAGCCAGAAACAAGCCTAAGGTAGGCCAAGCATTCATAACTAATATTAAGTCTCCGTATCATGATTTGGGAGCTGGTTGGTAGCCCATAAGAAAAAGCCTGCTAGAGAGGTTTGATTACAAGTGTGCACAACGAATAAAAGAGCCAGAAAACTGATATAACCAGTAAAGCGAAATAAAGAAAAACAGGAAGAATGATCAAGGTTTGGACCTGGAAGCATGAGCAAGTATGTCAACCCCATGTGATTAAGAGGCCCAGAAGGAAAGAGACAAGGGGGCAAAATATTTGAAGAAACAATGACTGACAATCAGGATAAATACATATGGACACAATGTTGTCGAAGTATCAAGTAAATAAATAATTCAGACATCAACAGCATAAAAAAAACAAGACAACTCATCACACTTTGTAGAAATCAATAGAATTATACAATTAATGGCTGACTTTGGGGACTTCACCCTATGTACAGCACCCATTCGGCTTCATGGCCAACTCCCCCCTCACAGGCTGAATATTAGAGAACACAGAAAGAAGCTTGTCTAAGTCATTCATTCATTTTTTATTACTTCATTCTTTCTGCCATTCTCCGTCCCTTAATTTTTACTGTTTATAATATTTTATGCATCTTTATAATTTCCTATTTCTGATATTTTAGTGTTTTACTTTATTTCCATCTTTTTGTTTCTGTTCATCTTATTTTTATCGTTTTTCTCCTATATTTTGTAATTTTGTGAATTTTTAACATGCTGCTATCTGTTCCTCTTATACCTGTCCCTTTTTCTTTTCATTAAATCTTGTTTCATTCCTTTATTTTTACCCTCTCCTTTACTTCATTCACCACTCATGCCTTTACTGATTTTTAAATTCATACTTTATTCTACATTCTTTTTTACTATTTTCTTTTCTATTTCCACTTAATGTAGTAAATGACTTTAATTTCTTTTAACTATATTTCTTTTAAAGATTTACTTTATTGTAAATAATGTATATGTGTGTGGTTATGCACATATAAGCATAGGTGTGCAGAGGTCAGAGGCATTGGATCCCCTGGAAGCAGATTTACAGGCAATTGTGAGCTGCCTGATAAGGATGCTGGGAACCAACTCTTCTGGAAAAGAGTACCCATGTTCTGAAACACTGAGGCATTCCTCCAGCCTCTTTTAACCGTATTTTTATGTATGCTTTATTTTGGTGTTAATGGTATTATCACAATTCTTTTTCCTTGTGAGCAGAGTCCTTAAGAATGCTGCTCACTAAAAAAAAAGGAATAGCTATTTTAATAGATGCGTAACCTAAATCATAAACATGAAAACACAAAGTAGTGTGAATCCTCTAAAAATTTGCAATTCTTGAATAACTGAACCTAAAGATATTGAAATCATTAAAAATCCAGAATATTTCAAAAGTCTGCTTTTAAAAATGATCAATGAGGGTCTGTTGAAATGACATTTTAAGAGCTCACATTTTGCAAGCATGAGGACTTGATTTAGAACCCTTGGCATCCATATAAAAGCCAAGCATGGCTGCACATACCAGGACTGGGGAGCAGAGGAGACACAGTGGGAGCTTCTGCTTCAGTGAAAGATCCTATTTCAAAGAAGTAAGGCAGAGAGTGATAGAGGAAGACATCTGACAACCTGCTCTTGGCTTCTGCATACATGTTCATACTCTCATATTCATGTGCTTGCAAAATAAACACATGGAGATTAATAAGGAGGCTCAAATGAAAGAAGAGTGAAGATACCAATATGATCCCTGTACAAAAAAAATGGACTAGAAATTTAGTACTTGGATAAAAAATTCAGCCAAAAAAATCTTTAAAATGAAAAACTCAGTCAAATAAAAACTTACTAGAAAGTATCACCAACAGCCTAGAGCAGGTGGAGGAAAAGCTATCAGGATTGATGACAAAAGTGGGAAATCTATATTCAGATAACAATAAAGAAAACAAAATCCAGAAATAATAAAAATAACATTCTAGTGCACTAAACCAACCAATCGAGCCATGCTGCACAAAGACCTGAAAAGAACAGACTAGAGGGACTACAAATTTATTCAGTGACGTTATAGCAGAAAACTTCCCAAATCAAGAAATGGCTCAGTGGTCAAGCTCATATCAAATAGTTCATAAATACCTGTAACTCTAGTTCCAAGATATTTCTTATATCTTATTTGTCATAATGGAATAAAATTAGTATCATGAGAAAGTATAGAAGCCACACAAGCACATGGAGATTGAATATGTAATGTAAACTATATTTGTTACATATAAAATATAGTTTTAAAAAAACCAAAGAAATCCTAGGATCAAGTGAAAATAAAACCATGATTTATTAGAATTTTTGGTATATAGAAAAGGCAGAAGAGGCAAGCTTATTGAGATGGGTGCCTATATTCACAGGTCAAGAGAATTCTCTGATAGATATCTTAGTGACACACCTCAAGGTCACTAAGAAACAAACAAGAAAAAAAAACCAAAATTAGTATGTGGAAATAAGCAGAAATTTCTCAAAAGCAGTAAAAATGGCCAATAGATATATTAAATATTAAATAAATACAGCCTTAATAGTAATATGCAAATGAAACTACATTGAAATTCCATCTCCCCCAATCAGAATAACTACACGATAAGAAAACAAATGAGAAGAAAAGCAGGTGAGGATGCAGAGATAAAGGCGTTCTCATACACCGCTGGTGGGACTGGAAATCAGCACAGCCACTATGGAAATCAATATGGTGGTTCCTCAAAAAACTAAAGTTATATCACTGCTAAGTATGTATCTGGATGAATCTAAGTCAGCATACTACAGGTACTTGCACTCTTCATAACAAATAAATGATAAACACTTATACTATACTACATGTAATATAAAACAATAATTATAGTAAAACAAAATTGGTTATTAGAAAAAAATCAAATGTTATCTATCACACTAATACACATTTACTATTATAAAAAAACAACATTAAAACTAACAACCAGAAGGCATGGCCTCAATTGGATCAAGTAGATGTTTAAAGACCTATAACTACCATTAATCCCACTGCAGTGAGACAAAGAAGTCATCTTTCAGTATTTCTACTCACTAGTATACTAAAGGCTTGAGCAGTGAAAAAGATCAAGCCTAAAATACAGAGGTTGATCTAGAAACAAAGACTAGAAAACATAATTGTTCATAGGTGACACGACATGATTTTGTACACAAAAAATCCAAAGTAGTACACCAATGCAGAGAGCGAGAGTGAGTGAGAGAGGAGACAGAGAGAGCAAAAGATCAAGAGAGCACTAGCTAGAAGCATAGTAAGTTTGTAGTCTATAAGAGTGACATAAAAACAACCATTTCAGCTGGGCGGTGGTGGCGCACGCCTTTAATCCCAGCACTCGGGAGGCAGAGGCAGGCGGATCTCTGTGAGTTCGAGACCAGCCTGGTCTACAAGAGCTAGAGCCAGAACAGGCTCTAAAAGCTGCAGAGAAACCCTGTCTCGAAAAACCAAAAAAAATAAAAAAATAAAAAAAAACCCTGTTTCAATGTGTTGCCAAAGGAAATCTAAAAGTAAAGGATATGAAACAATTCCATTCCTAAGAACAAAAGTTTGGGGCTCAGTCGGTTAATATACTTGCTTTCAAGTCTGAGTTTGATTCCCCAGGATCCACATGGGTTCTACATGCACACAAAATAAACACATACTTTTAAATGATTTTAATAAAACTATCACAATTTTAAATTGAAAACTATAAAATCTTCTTGAGGGCTCTCAATGTAATTCTAGAAGAATATATTGAGGAAGGCACTGTAATCTTGAATAGGCAGTTATTGGACACAACACTCAAAGCACAATCTCTCAAAAACAAAGGTAATAAAACAAATTTCAACAAAATGTTAAAATAAGGAAACAAAAGGCAAGCAACAGACTATGTAAAAATATTTGTTTATTAAAATTTTGGAGGGAGGTATACCAGGAGACGTACTTGTCTACAGACTTTATGAAACTTTTGTCAAATTTTGTTATCTGTAGTTTTTTTTTTAAAGGACTTGTATCCACAATGGGTAAGGAAGTCTTCCAATGCAGCAACTCTAAAAGTGGGTAAGAGATCTGAATGACTTCTACTTAGTAACAGCAAAAAAGGAAGAAAGTAGTAAAGCAATACACAGCTGAAGAGAAAGTAACTACGAGTAATGAGTAACATCAGGCACACAGGTGCATCTAGGATCTCAGCACTCAGGAGGCAGAGACAGAAGAGCTCCAGGTCAGACAGGGATACACAGTGATAGAAATCTGAAAGAAGTAGATATCAGAAACAACATCACACATTGATGCAGACAGGAGCAAAGGAATGGAAAATAGTATGGAACTTCATAAACTCATCTTCAGCTTCTTTAAAAATTAAAAATAGCATATAGTCCAGGTATTCCATTTATAGGAATCTTCCCAAGAAAATAGAAAATATATATTCACACAAAGATTTGTACCGATCAATAGTTATCATTATCCATAGTAGAAATATAATCAACCCAAATGACGATCAATTGATAAACAAAACCTGTCCTTCTCATACCATGTAACTATTTGGGTGGAAGTTCTATCCCAAGCCCCCTCTGGGAGTTGCCTCAGTCCAGACTCCTCCTCCCCGCACCTCAAAAGTCTGCCAAACAATGACCCCTCCTCAGAGACACTCGAGACCACTTCCAAAGGGTATTTAAACTGCCCCTCAGAGACCAAACAAACATGTTTTCCTGGTCTTCCTTTCCCATCTCTTCTCTGAGGGCCTGGAAGGCCACCCAGGAGCACTAGTAGCCATTAAACCTGGGCTTTTTCTAATTTGGTTTGATTTGGATTATAGCGTCAGCGAAGAGGTTTATTGGGGAGCAAAAACTTTTCAGTAATATCATTCAGCAATAAAAAGGAGCAAAGATCCATGCTGCAATAAAGTAAAGGACTAAATATTAGGCTAAATGAAAACAGCATGACATGATACTATTTATAGAAAATGTCCATGCTGGCAAAATTTAGAGACAAAAGGCAGTTCAAGGGCTGTAGTGATGAGTGGCGGGCTGTGTCCCGCCTCCCGGCTAGCTTTATACGCGAAATAATTACACGGAAACTGTATTCATTTAAACACTGCTTGGCCCATTCGCTCTAGCCTCTTACTGGCTAATTCTCACATCTTGCTTTAACCCATATTTAGTAATCTGTGTAGCTTGCCGGGAAAGATTCAGCATGTCTGACCTGGTGGCTGGCTTCATGGCATCTGCTCCAGAGAGGAGAGGCATGACGATTGCCTCACTTCCCTCTTCCCAGCATTACTCAGCCTACCTAATTTTCTGTCCTATTAAAAGGCCAAGGCAGTTTCTTTATTAACCAATGAAATCAACACAAAACAGAAGACCTTCCCACATCAAAGGGCTGAGGAACTAATGACATAAAAGTAAGCAACTTGAGAAGGTGATGCAAACATTCTAAATACAGATTGTGCTGATGGTGGTGCAGCTATATAAGCTTATTAATAAATTATATAATTGCATGCTTACAACTGTAAATTAATTTCAATGAAATTGTTAAACAATACCTAACACTGAACCAAGCACGGTTGGCTCAATCTCAACACTTGAAAGGTGGAGGCTACTGCTATGAGTCCCAGGCAGGCCTGGACTATAGAATGAAGCCCTAATTAAAAAACAAACATATTACATTAGTTGATCAAAATTTAAAATATGAAAATCTTTTCATATATAATATTGTTGAGAAGGAAGCCTAATTGTTCTAAAAAAAAAGTTCATATTCATTTACTATGTTATCAAGAGCTACCAAAACAAACTATTTTAAAAGTTATTTATTTATTAGTTAATTATTATTATTAGTGTGTGTTTATGGGGGAGAATGAATGTGGGTGTGCATGTGTGGAGATTAGAGAACAGTGTCTAGAGTTGGTGCTCTCTTTCCATTATGGGTCCTGGGAACTTAAAATCCTCGCATGGCGAGTACTTTTACCCACTAAGCCATTTCATCAGCAAACTGCTTTTCTATCTTATACTCTATAGAGTTGGTAAATCTAGATTATGTTCTTTTAAGTTTATAGTATTCTTTTATAAGTATCTATAGTATTCCTTTCTTCAATTTTTTAAATTGATATTTATTGAGCTCTACATTTTTCTCTGCTTCCCTCCCCCCCCTTCAGTCCTCCCCCAAGGTCCCCATGTTCCCAATTTACTCAGGAGATCTTGTCTTTTTCTACTTTCTACTTCCCATGTAGATTATATCTATATGGTAAGGCTCTCTTAGTGTCCGCATTGTTGTCTAAGTTTTCTGGGACTGTGGTTTGTAGGCTAGCTTTCTTTGCTTTATGTTTATAAACCACCTATGAGTGAGTACATGTGATAATTGTCCTTCTGTGTCTGGGTTACCTCACTCAAAATGATGTTTTCTAGCTCCATTCATTTTCCTGCAAAATTCAAGCGGTCATTATTTTTTCTCCATTGTGTAAATGTACCACATTTTTCTTATCCATTCTTCAGTCAAGGGTCATTTAGCTTGTTTCCAGGTTCTGGCTATGACAAATAAAGCTGCTTCTATAGTATTCTTTTATATGGGTCTTTCTTTCTTATTCTTGGCTGGCACCCAAGGTAACTGTTTTCAACTCCCATTAACTAAGTACAGCTGATTCTATCAATCAACTGTATAATTTTCAAAGTTCTTAATCACATGCTCTCATATAACAACACTACTTTTTTTTAAAATTTCTTTTGGGAGAGGCAGTTCTTTTCTGTTTTTGTTTGTTTTGTTTTTCAAGACAGAGTTTCTTTGTGTAGCCTTGGCGATATATCTTGGATCTAGCTCTGTAGATCAGGCTGGGCTCAAACGTACAGAGATCTATCTACCTGCCTCTGCCTTCCAAGTGCTGAGATTAAAGTGGAGCTAGTTCTTAAGAGACAAGGCCTTACTCTGTAGCCCATGTTGGCTCAAACTTGAACTCCTTTTGCCTCTTCTGCCTGAGTGCTGGCATTACAGACATGAGTCATCACACCCAGATTGCATTTTAATGATGAATAACTTAAATGCAATAAATATAGTGAAATATCTTTCACTATTACTCTTCATAAATTCTACTATATTCAAAATATCATTCAAGAAACCAGCAGAAAGTCTTATGTCCAGTAGTCTAAAACAGGGATTACAAATTGCTTCTGAAAAAATACAGAGAGGAGATTCTGTCAATTACCTAAGTTTGCAGAAAATGAGACTTTGGGTGATTGCCCAGGTAGCCAGTTGTCTTTGTCATTTGTTGCACGTTTTGGAAGTTGCTTGATTGCACTTCCTGCTTACTCAAGTAATATTATTTTTCTTCTTGGATCTCTGATGGGGTTGAAGACTAGATAACTGTAGTTACTTTCCTCTCATTACTTGGCCAAGTTATTTATTATACAAGATTTAAACTAGTTAGGATAGAATAATTGTTGAATATATTTGTTCTTATTGTACATAATTTTGTATTAGGCTTAGAACTCTCTTATTTAAACAAAAGGTGGAGGTGCTGTAGGAAGTCTTACAGCCAGTGGTTGCCCGCCCACTGGGGTGTGGCCTCTCATACTATTTATGCCAATGTAGAGCATGCCTCCGGTCTCTTTTCAGGCTGTGGGATTTGGTTTCTGATATCCGTTCCAGCAGAGGATTCTGATTTGTGAGTCTACTCCTAAATAAATAACCGTCTATTTCTCAATTCTGGGCTAGTGTGGGATTTCTTTTAAGTATCCTTCTTCAAGACACAATGACCAGGGGCTGGAGAGATGGCTCAGCGGTTAAGAGGACTGACTCTTCTTCCAGAGGTCCTGAGTTCAATTCCCAGCAACCGCATGGTGGCTCACAACCATCTATAATGAGATCTGGTGCCCTCTTCAGGGGTGCAGGTACACATGCAGGCAGAGTATTGTATTCATAATAATAAATAAATAAATCTTTAAAGAAAAAAAAAGATACAATGACCATGGCAACTCTTATAAAGGAAAACATATAACTGGAACTGGCTTACAGTTTCAGAGGTTTAGTCCCTTATTGTAGAAGAGAAGCATGGAGACATGTAGGCAGACATGGCAGAGAAGGAACTGAGAGCTCCACATCTTGATCTACAGGCAACAGAAGGAGACTGTGTATAATTTGGGCATAATTTGAGCATATGAGACCTCAAAGCCCATCTTCACAGTGACATACTTTCTCCAACAAAGCCACACCTCCTCCAACAAGGCTATACCTCCTAATAGTGCCATTCCCTATGAGCCTTTGGGGCCATTCATTCAAACTACCAGATACACTATCTCAAAAAAAAAATCAAGACAGATAGTAGCTGCATGAAGTTTTCATATGCATGTATACACGTGTACATGCAATAACATACACATATGCACCCACATAAACACACATACACATATGCACCACATGAGACTGTATTCAGTGCACTGTTTTCTTTTACAGAAATGATGCCAGTCTTCATTCACTTTACCATATGTTTTCCAAGAAGCAGTATTTTTCAGAGATGAAGACATATGGATAAAATTCATTCCTGATTAAATATTTTAGAATATCTCATAACTAAATTTTCTATACAATTTTTGTTGGCTGCATATTAAAAGTATCTTTCAAAATTCAGGCATTAGGGGGCTGGAGAGATGGCTCAATGGTTAAGAGCATTGCCTGCTCTTCCAAAGGTCCTGAGTTCAATTCCCAGCAACCACATGGTGGCTCACAACCATCTGCAATGAGGTCTGGTGCCGTCTTCTGGCCTTCAGGCATACACACAGACAGAATATTGTATACATAATAAATAAATAAATATTTTTAAAAATTCAGGCATTATAAATAATATAGGAACTGACATTTTGTTTCCTTGTGCATATATACAAATATTCCTCTAAGGAATTCTTGAAGAGAAACTTTTGGATTATAGACCAGCAATGTATGTGCTTTTGTTTTTTTAATAGTCATGCAAATGACCCTCCAAAGTATCTGTTCTGTTTTATACTCCCAGCAACGTTGAAAATATTCACATTCTAGTTAATATTTGATACTATAAAGTATTAAATATTTTGCCAATATTATGATAGCTGAAAATGGTATTTTATTTTGATGTGTATGTTTCTGATTAATGGTGAGGTGAAACTTTTTTAAAATGTCCACTGAAAAATCTTTGTTTTAGTAAAACACTGACTTTACTTAGTGAAAAATTATATAATGGTTTGCACACTACACTACTTATTTATTTATTTATTTATAGACAGGGTCTTGCTATGTAGTTAGGCTGGCCAGCCTCCCAAGTGGTGGGATTATAGTCGAGAGTGCCACTATGTCCAACTCCTGTCCCCTCCTCTCTCTTCTGTACACTGTCCTAGAACAAATGGGCAATGGAGGGCCAGAGCACCTAGTATTACTTCAGTCTGATCTGTAAGAGTTTGCTTCAATGTACATTATACTTGTTGAATTTATAAGTCCTAGTTGGCCATTTGTGCTTGGTTTGCATTTTTAAAATGTCATAGAAACTGGGCATCAAGTTAGATTTCTGCCATGGCTTTCTGGAAGTGAATCAATGAATCAGAGGTGAAAAATTTACTTAACACCACCAACCACGGAGATTTATCACTGACTGTCTGGAGGAAAACAGTCCAAATGTCATGTAATTGAAACAACTGGACTTAAGAACGCACAGGTATTATGATTTAGAAGTAAAGTGTCCCCACGATAAGATCATGGGAAGGCTCATGCTTTACCCCTGGTTACTGAGAGGTGACCGATAGCACTAACTTTAATCAAAGGATTCATCCACTGAGTTCATAGTGAATGGACTACTAGGCTGGAGGGCCTGATTGGAGGGAAAACTGAATCAGTTTTTCCCATCACATGTGCCCTACCATAATCCTGTCTTACCATGCATGGGCCCAGAAACAATGCTGCAAAACAACCACAGACTGAAACCTTTGAAACCAAGAGCCAAGATAAATCTTTCTTTATGTTTTAAGATGTTTATCTCAACGATGAAAAGCTGATTAACAAACTAGGCTAGAACTCCTGATTGTTATAATGCCTTGATGAGATCTCCTGAGTAAACTGGAAGCATGGGAACCTTGGGGGAGGGTTGAAGAGGGGAGGAGAGAAGCAGGAAAGGAAGCAGAGAAAAATGTAGAGCTCAATAAAAATCAATAAAAAAAATAATGCCTTGATGCAAGTCTCTTAAGAATAAACAAACTCCACTGAAAAGAAAGATAAGTAATCCTTGTTCATATCATATAGATACAGAGAAATAAAGATGAAAAACAAGACCTAAAAAAAACTCTTGTGCAGAAAAACAAACGATTTGCCTCTAGCCTATATTTACATTATTGTAATGATATTGAAGTCAGTAGGGTGGTGGCTCAGATACTGCAATTGACAGCAGTGGGAAGTAGAGACCCCAAAATAGACCAAAGCACGTAAGGAAATCTAGTTTTTACAATAAAACTGATATTATACAACAATGGACTCAGACTCATTTCAACAAATGATACTGAGTCTACTGGCTTTCAGATGAGGTGAAAAATTAAGCTGTCATTTTATATCATACCTAGAAAACAAACTCAGGTAGAATACAGACCCAAAACATACAAATTAAAACTATAATGCTTGAAATAACACAGAAGATATATTTACAAACTTAGGGTTCAATCAAGACAACAAAAACAGTATCTGTGAACTTGGGACTCAAGCAAGACAACAAAAACAACCTTTTTTTTTTTTCAATAAAAGACCAATACACGCCAGGAGGTGGTGGTGCAAACCTTTAATCCCAGCACTCAGGAGGCAGAGGCAGGCGGATCTTTGTGAGTTCGAGGCCAGCCTGGTCTACAAGAGCTAGTTCCAGGACAGGCTCCAAAGCTACAGAGAAATGCTGTCTTGAAAAACAAAACAAAACAAAAAAGACCAATACACTTGTCTTACATCTAAGTAGTTCTTTATATTCATCAAGAATATCAGAAAAAGAACAGCCAATCTAAAGTATGGAGGAATATATCTGTAATACTTATAATCAAGAACTTTTATTATTCCATATTAAGAATTCCTACAGCCGGGCGGTGGTGGCCCACGCCTTTAATCCCAGCACTCGGGAGGCAGAGGCAGGCGGATCTCTGTGAGTTCGAGACCAGCCTGGTCTACAAGAGCTAGTTCCAGGACAGGCTCCAAAGCTACAGAGAAACCCTGTCTCGAAAAACCAAAAAAAGAATTCCTACAAATCTACGGGAAAAGCAGACAATACAATAAAACCACTGGGCAAGCCGGGCGGTGGTGGCGCACGCCTTTAATCCCAGCACTCGGGAGGCAGAGGCAGGCGGATCTCTGTGAGTTCGAGACCAGCCTGGTCTACAAGAGCTAGTTCCAGGACAGGCTCCAAAGCCACAGAGAAAC
This sequence comes from Arvicola amphibius, assembly GCF_903992535.2. Taxonomy (NCBI): domain Eukaryota; kingdom Metazoa; phylum Chordata; class Mammalia; order Rodentia; family Cricetidae; genus Arvicola; species Arvicola amphibius. The sequence continues at coordinate 177,894,116 of NC_052048.2, forward strand.
CCTGTCTCGAAAAACCAAAAAAAAAAAAAAAAAAAAAAAAAAAAAAAAAAAAAAACCCACTGGGCAAAATTAAACAGGTGTTCCCATATTAAGAAAATCAAATGAACAGTAAACTCAGAAACAGAGTGTCAAGAGCATCAAATCACCTTTTAAAAGTCTATGTTTATATCCACAAACAAGGCTACTCTTAGATTTAATCAGAGAAGCCTCTCCTAGCACTGAATTCAAGTGAATGAAGAGATCCATGGTCACATAAGATGCTAATAAGAACATTTGAGGGCTCAGACCTAAACGAGGCATTTATACTACTCCTCAAAGTTCAGGGAACATAGCAGGAGAGGGGCAGAAAGAATTTAAGTGTGAGAAGACAGGAGATAGAAAAGCAAGAAAAAACATCTCCCAAGCATGACAAATCCATAGAAATCATGAATTCACAACAGTTTGGTCTGTAGGTATTGGGCTGACACATCCGGCCCTACTAACAGCTGGCTATGAGTTGGGAGGGGCTCACTAGGCCCTATCACTTACTTCTTAATTATCAGCAACTAACAGAATCTGGGAGAATGGGAAGAAAAGAATTCAGTTGTTTGTATACCCACAGGTGAGCCCACCAGGTTCTAATGGATAGTTCCAAACCCATGTTCATAGAGAGAAATATCCCTAGTTAACTAACCACCGAGGGACACAAAAATAAAACAAAAAAGTCATGAATATAGGAAAGAGACTTTTAGTAAGAAAGAAGTCTGGCAGGAGTAGCCGCAAAATAAGAGTGTGAGAGAGTTAACCAGAATACATTATATACATACGTGAAATTGTTAGAGAACAAAATTTGTTAATAAAACAGAACATTAAAAACTGTTAAGATTACACATCAAAACCACAATAACAAAGACATAAACTTGATGAATGAACAAATAGCTTTTTACAAAACAATGATAAAACAACAACTATCAGTTTGTATTACAATCATTATGACTAATATGCTGAACAAAAATAGCATAGGGAAGAAGGGGTTTATTGTGGCTTAGTTTTAGAGAGAACAGTCAGTTTCTGCTTGGTCCCATACACTCTGGAGAAAGTTATGACAGAATGTGTGTGAGGGCGGAGACTGTCAGGAAGCAGAGAGGGAAGAAGAGACTACAGACCAGGACCTATTTCTTCCGACTAGACCTTTCATTTCTGAAGTTTCTAGAACCTCCCAAAACAGCACCACTAGCAACAGACCAAGTTTCAGTCCATAGGGAGAGGGAATTTTGTACTCAACTCATAATATTAGAATACAAAAGAATGAAGTAACCTCTACTTCACATTGCATTAAAAATACTTCAAAGGGCTGGAGAGATGGCTCAGTGTTTAAAAGCCCTTGCTGCTCTTCCAGAAGACCCAGGTTCAATTCTCAGCACCCACATGGCAGCTCATGACTGTCTGTAACTCCAGTTCCAGGGTATCTGACACCTTCACACAGACATACACACATGCAAAACACCAATGCACATAAAATAAAATGAATCATTTTTAAAAGTTTTAAAAAATTATTTCAAAATGGATCAAAAACCTAAATACCTAAGATAAAAACTCTGAAAATAAATCTTTGTAACCTAGGAATTAGGCAATAGTTTTTTTAGGTGCAACACCAAAACTACAAACAAGCAAAGAAAACATTTACAAATTATACTTGATCAAAATTTAAAACTTCTGTTCACAAAAGAACGCTATGAAAATAGTAAAAAGACAACATAAAGAACAGGAGGAAATATTTGCAAAGTATGTATCTGCTAAGGCTACTATATCCAAAATACATAAAGAGCTAAAAGAATCCAATGATAACAAGACAAATAACCTCAATTTCAAGATTTCAGAGATTTCTCCAAAGATGATACATAAATGACTAATAAATATGTGAAAGATATCAACATCATTAATGATTAGGGAAATGCAAATTAAAATAAGTAAATTTATACAACCTCTTCATGCTTACTAGGACAGGTTTACTAAAACAGATAAGGATGAGAATTCTTACACGCTGCTGATAAAAATGCTATAAGGAATAGCTCCTTTGGAAAACAGTCTGACAGTGCCTTCAAAAGTTAAACACAGAGTTAGACTAGGGGCCTGAAGTTCCATTCCTAGTTATATACCCGTAAGAACTAAGAACTGAAACATATTTTCATATTAAAAATTATATATGCTGGGCCAGGCATGGTTGTGCACACCCTTAATCCCAGCATGCAGGAGACATAAGCAGGTGGATCTCTATGAATTTAAGGACAGCCAAGGTTACAAATTGAGATCCTGTCTCTCTGTGTCTGCCTGCCTGCCTGCCTGAGACTGACTCTCTCTCTCTCTCTCTCTCTCTCTCTCTCGCGCACACACACACACACACACACACACACACACAAAGAAAAACTTATACAATTTAAAGCAGCATTCTACATAACAGCCTGAAGTGGATACAATCCAAATGTCCCTGAACAAATGAATGGATAAATGAATGTACATCTACATAATGGAATAAATAGTATTCAGCCATTAAAAGGAAAGAAAAATTGATACTTCCACAATACAGACGTACACTGACACATTATATTGAGTGAAAGAAGTCAGAAACAAGAAACTGTATATTGTATGATTTCATTTATGAGCAATGTCTAGAATAGGTAAATACATGGAGATTAAAAAAAAAAAAAAAAAACAAGATTGTTTCCCAGCTTTCTAAGTGCAAAGGTGATGTGGGATTCCCCTTTGAATATGACTGGTCAATTAATAAAGAAAACTGGCTTGGCCTAATAGGACAAAAGAATAGAGGTATGCAGGGAAAACTAAATTGAATGCTGGGAGAAAGAAAGGCAGAGTCAGAGAGAAGCCATGTAGCCCCACAAGAGCCATATGGAACTATAGCTGGTAAGCCACAGCCACGTGGTGATACACAGATTAATAAAAATGGGTTAAATTAATATGTAAGAGTTAGCCAATAAGAAGCTAGAGCTAATGGGCCAAGCAGTGATTTAATTAATACATTTTCTGTGTGATTATTTTGGTTCTGGGTGGCTGGAACAAACAAGCGGCCTCCCTCCTACACAGAGGAAAGGGAGACTGAAGAGTGATTGTTAATTGAATTAGGACTTCTTTGTGATGGTAACCTAACTTTTAGAATATACTAAAACACTAAACTACTCATTATCAAAAGGCAATTGTTATGGTCTGTAAGCTTACATCTCACTAAAACTATGTAAGAAACTTCATCAATTAGAAGTTTTTCAATTCCACATCTCAGCTTCAGGAAACCTCCCTTCTCCATGGAATGTGTGTAGAAACAACCATTTTGGAAAAACAGTCTGTGTTAACCTATAAAGCACAGATGTATATATGACAATGATCTCACAATCCCACCCTTCCTTATATACTGTAAAGAAGTGTGTACTTAACCATGAAAACAGGGCTATGGCGACTGTTGTGGCTTGAATGTGTTCCTCAGAAGTTCATGCATTGAACGCTTAATCCCCAAATCCATATGTTAATGCTATTTACAGTGGAGTCTTGTGGGGGGGGCGGTAATTAGGATTAGATGGTATCGTGGGGGTTGGGACATATGACAAGAGTAATGCTGTAAGTAATGTAAAGAGAAGACACCTCAACTGACACCTCTCCTCTGTCTCACCATGTAAGGCTGCAAGAAGGCTTTTCAGATACTGAGCAAATGCCAGCAGCAGGCTCTTGCCTTCCCAATCTCTATAACTGAGCTAAATCCAACATCTCATAATAAATTTCTTGGTTTTAGATATAGATGCTCCTTAATGCACAATGTGGTATGTTCTAATAAAGTTATTATAAATGACAACAATATAACTCAAAACTCCTCTGTGCCTATCTACTAAACATCAGAGCCTAGCAGCTCGTCACACTTGGAGCACAGCTCTCCACCCTCACACTACACACTCGTGGCTGCGGCTCACTGCTGCTGCTGCTCGTCATCATCATAAGCACACTATTGAAGGTCTGGGGAAAGATTCACCCTATGCATATTGCTGTCACCGGTCATAAATTTTTTTTTTAAAAAAATCCCAAGTCAAACTATCATAAATTGAGGAGCATCTATATTTTTATAGCAACAAAAACGGATGAGGAAAGGAGTGTGAGACAAGAAAGCTATTTAACAGCAGCTTTATTCGTAAGTGCCAAAACCAGAAAACAATCCAGATGTCTGCTCTAAGAAGAATGAGCTGGGAAATTACAAAGGAAATATGTCTAAATGAATAGCTATAAACAAAACCAAGTGTGATTCTTACAATAACATTCTAAGTGGGAAAAAAATCCAAGGCACAAAATGTAACATGAGTCTATCAATAACAAGTTCAGAACAAGATGAAACAACTTCAATATTTAGGAATGGATATAGGGGAGTAAAAAAATACAAAGAAAAGCAAAGAAATGAGTGATTTAAATGTCATATTGGTTGTTCTTCTGTAGATCAATAGCTATAACTAAGTAACATACATAAAGCATGTCATGGCACTACAAAAATGCTATTTCCTAATGTACACAGTCACTCAGTCCTATACACATAATATACATATAAATAAGTTTTTTCATTTTCTGTATGTGCCTTATTATTTTTTTAATTATTCCTTTTTTTAATGTGCTTTGATGTTTTGTCTGCATGTATCTCTGTGTGAGGGTGTTAGATTCCCTAGAACTGGAGTCACAAACAGTTGTGAGCTGGCATATAGAAGCTAGGAATTGAACTTGGGTCTTCTGGAAGAGCAGCCAGTACCCTTAACCTCTGAGCCATCTCTCCAGCACCCCTTATCTTTCTTAAATTAAAAAAAGTTAAATAACATTAGATATAGCATCCTAAATATGAGGTCAATTTTTTTATTAGTGACATACGGACCAACCATATTCTTACTACTTTTTTAACCTGAGCCTCTCTCAGTAGGTAATACTTAGGTTTATTAAGATAAATGATGTCTTTTTTGCACTAGAGAGCCCACAAGGATGGGTTCACCAAATCCGCACTGCTAAGCATTCAAATCCTGTGTCGTTTCCTTGTACATTATTGCATCAGGAGGATATGAGAAAAGCAACAACACAACACTTCCGAGACTGAGTCACAGCACTATAGTTCCCAAGTTAGCTTCTCTCCTGTACGCACTTGCTTTGGGAGAAGGTAGCTGTCATGCTAAGTGGACACTGGACAGCCAATAAAAAGTTCTCAAGGGTGGGAAAATGGAAGACCTGGCCAGCAGCCAGGAAGAAAGTTAACAGCAGATATGAGAAGATCCTCCAGTAACAGATGAGTGCAGCCTGACCAACCTGACTGGGTACTCACAAGTCACCACAGCAGAGCTAGTCAGCTAGGCCGCTACCAGATCCCTGATGAGGGTGACTCTAAAATAAATGCTTATTTTAAGAAGTCAGTCTGAGGCCAATTTTCCACACAGCAAGAACTATCGAAAACACTGACATTTTCATCCTGACTCCTGCTTATATGTATCACTTTATCATTGCCCCTAATAACCTTCAGCCATGTATCTGTACCATTTTTTAGGCTTTTAAAATGTTGAAAAGTTTTTATTCAGTTTTCACTCTTAATTATTGTTATAGTTTGAACATACCACCAAAGTTTATGAATGGGAAATTTAGGTTCCAATAGAAAACTGTTAAGTGGTTAAATTTTGAAGACTTAATTCGGTCACGCAGACCTTGTAAGGCTATCACCACAGCAGATTAGTTGCACAGAAGAGCTATCCTACTGGAAGGATTTTTGCTCCCTTTCCCTTTTCTTTTTCAAATGAACATGGGGCACACAACACAATACCTCTGTCTTGTTTGCTGTAACACAAACACCACTGCCAGATGTTAGTGCCATGTTCTTGGACATGCCGGTTCCCAAACAATGCCTAAATAAACTATCATTTATAATCTACTCAGTTTCTAGTACTCTATTGCAAGAGCAGAAAATGAACTAAGAAAATTAATAATCAATACATTTTGGGACCAAAGTTTAATTATAATTTCCTTCATAAACAAAAAAAGCACCCTTTCATTTCTCATACCATATACTAACCACAACTCATTATTCTGGGATTCCCCTGGAATCACAGAGCTTATTATTATAAATTTTTTTTGAGACAGGGTTGCTCAGTAACTTTGGAACTTGTCCTGTAACTCACTCTGTAGACCAGACTGGCCTTGAACTCAGAGATCCACCTGTCTCTGCCTCCCAAATGCTGGGATTAAAGGCTTGTGCCACCACGGCCCGGAAATTTTAATGATTTTTAAAAATGGTTTAGAAGCTAAGAACACGACTCAGTACATAAAGTGCATGTCACCATGTATGAAGACCAAAGTTTGTGTGGTTTTCATCATCACGCTCTTGACCCGCCTTGTTCATATGATCCCTCCTCCCTCTCTTCAACTGCCCAGTACTTGGCTGTGGGTCACTGCATCTGCTTCTATCAATTACTGGATGTAGGTTCTATGATGACAATTAGGGTACTAACTATTCTGATTAAAGGGCAAAGCCCTTTTAGACAGCCTCTCCACTATTGCTAGGAGTCTTAGCTGAGGACATCCTTGTGGATTCCTGAGAATTTCTCTAACACCAGGTTTTTCCCTAACCCCATAACTGCTCCCTCTGTCAAGTTATCTCTTTCATTGCTCTCCTACTCCATCCTTCCCCAACTTGTTCCTGATCCCTCATGTTCCCATCCCCATTCCCTACCTCCTACCTCCCCTCCCAGTTTACCCAGGAGATGCGGCTGACCTGAGCTCTGGGAGCTCATGGACTTTTGACTGACAGCTGGGAAATCTGCATGAGACCGAACTAGACCCTCTGAATGTGGGTGAGTTATGTGGTTTGATATGTTGTGGGGAGCCATGGCAGTCATGTGCACGAACTGGCTTTTTGGAGCCCATTCCCTATGGTACGATACCTTGATATGGGGGGGAGGGGCTTGGTCCTGCCTCAAGCTGGTATGCCAGACCTTGTTGACCCCCCAAGAAAGGCCTTATCCCCTGAGGAGTGGATAGGGTATGGGAAGGGGAGAGGGAAGGTGGGAGAAAGGGAGGGAAAGAGAACTGGGTTTGGTATGCAAAATTAAAAGTAATTTTCTTTAAATACACACACACACACACACACACACACACACACACACACACACACCCCAAAGTTTGGGGAGCATCAACTGGCCTGTAATCCAGGTTCTCAGGACACTGAGACAGGGAGTGCCCTGGGGAAGCTGGCTAACTAGATTAGGTGAATCAGTAAGTTCTGGGCTCAGAAATTCTGCCTCAGTAAATAAGTAGAAATCAATCAAGGAAGATATCTGATGTAAATTTCTGGCTTCCACATGAACATGTGTATATACCCGACCTACAAGTACATGTACTCTCTATGAGAACATACATACACACATATCTCAACACTCAAAAATTTTGACTTAGAAATACCAACTTCTGGGCTAAGAGATGATTTGTGAATAAAGTGTTTGCTATGTAAGAGTAAGGACCTGAGTATGGATTCCTAGAACACACACAAAGTCAGGCACAGTAGCATACCTCAGTATACTGAGGTCCAAAGTATGGTGGTCCAAAGGCAAGATAGGAGGAGAGGCAGGAGAATTGCAGGAAACTTGTGGGTTAGCTACTGTGGCATACACAGCAGTGAACATGCCATGTAAGCCTTCAGTTTCAAATATTTTGTTATGGCAGTCTACAGCTAACATAGTAGTCAAACTTGACAACAGTCCCCAATGATTTTTTGATCCCTTTATCTATTCCTTTTAATATGGCTAGTCTTTCTATCCAACACAACAGTTGGTATGTTTCTCAAGACTAGGTCAGAAAAAATTATGCCCTTTTCTCTCTTGTTCTGGAGAATGCCCATGCTGTGAAGACACTCAAGCAATACTATAGATAGGCAGGCATGGCAAAGAACTGAGATATCTCTGCCAACAGAACACCAGCAAAATAATTTAGAAGTCAATTTTTCAGGCTCCAAGATGACTGTAACCCAAACAATTATCCCGACTGCAACTGCAAGAAAGACACCAAACACCTAGTAGTTAGCTGAGTATAACAGAATACAACTATGATAATTTTGGATGAAAAGGCAAATGAATCAGTAATTCAAGGTTAGTTTGGGTTGCATAGTTGAGTTTCAAGGGAACATGAGACCCCAGCTCAAAAAACATACAAGAGGAAAATATGAAAAAAAAAAAAGAAAAGATGTGGGATTCCCCTCTGTATGCTATGAATATGTCTTATTACCATTGGTTAATAAAGAAGCTGCTTTGACTTATGAAAGGGCAGAATGTAGCTGGGGGGAAAACTAAACTGAATGTAGGGACAAAGAAGGCAGAGTCAGGCAGATGCCTTGTAGCCACCCAAAAAGCAAGATGTGAGATAACAAACCACGAGCCTCGTGGTAAAATACAAAATAGAAATGGGTTAATTTAAGATGTAAGAGCTAGTTAGGAATATGCCTGAGCCATTGGCCAACCAGTGTTGTAATTAATACAGTTTTTTTGTGATTATTCAAATCTGGGTGGCTGGAAATGAAAGCACAGTATCCATTTATGTAAAAAAGAAAAGAACAGAAAAGAAAAAGGCACAGAAATTGTTTGGGAAAATAAATGTTTATTGTTTGAGATTATCTTATTCTGTTGAACTTTAGACTAATTTGTTATGTAACAATTGATAATGTGGTATATGATTCATAAGAGAATTATTATAAAATTAACATAAGAAAAGTATTTCAAGAACTCCAGAAGCACCTTCAGGTCAACTCATGAACACTACCTCAAAGATAAGTACTATTTTCCTTCTGCTTTTTGGTTTTATTTTAATTTTGGCTTTTGTTTTTGTTTTCTTGAGACAGGGTTTCTCTGTATAGCCTGGCTGTCCTGGAACTCACTCTGTAGACCAGGCTGTCCTCTTAACTCACAGAGATCCACCTGTCTCCGCCTCCCAAGTGCTGGGATTAAAGGTGTGCACCACCACTGCCTAGTTTTTCTTTTTTCTGACAGAACTAAACTTAAACCCAAGGCTTCATGCATGCTGGACAAATGCTCTATACTGAATCAAACTTCTAATCCTATCTTAACCTTTCTATTAATTTTATCTATTAAGTATGAAATAAATATTAGTGAGCCAAGTATGATGGCATATACCCATAATCCCAGTATTCAACAAGAGGCTGAAGCAGGAGAGTCATTGTTGAGTTCCAGGCTCGAATTGGGTTACATAGTGATACCCCACTAAGATACCAAGCTCTTCCCACCGAAATTAACATAAATGGAATCAATCAATCTCTCTCTTTCTCAATCTTTCCCCCTCCCTGTGCTGTAGACTGAACCTATGGTCTTGCACATGCTCTAACACTGAACCACATCCCAGGCCCAGGATATATTCTTTTGTGCATAACATCTCAGATTTAACCATGGGGTTGCATTAAAAAGTAATTGTTCATTTCTATCATATAATATTTGTATGAACACACCGTACTTTATTTTTGGACTCCAGTGCTCACAGACACCTGGACTGTTACATCTTAAGATTAAACCTTCTTGTACATGTCTTTTCATACAGTGTATGTATTTCTGTTTGGTATTTATAAAGTGACTGAGGTGTTTTTGTTCTTGTTTGCTATAGATTCGAGGTGCTTTTGTTTTTGTTTGCTATAGATTCATGGAATCCACAGGTCAATTTAAAAAGAGATGATATTATTATAATATTGAATATTTCAGTATAAAAACAAAATATATACTTTGATTTTTCTCAAGTAGCACTTTAATAATATTTTATAATTTTCTGTGAAGTGACACATTTTTGGAAATTTTATTCCTACAGACTTTATTTCAATAAAAATATAAATCATGCTATCTTTTCAAAATTCTATCATATTTATTGGTTGCCAGAATAAGAAACTGACTTTGGATACTAATCCTTGATCTAGAAACCCTGGTAATTTCATGGTTTAATTACAAAAGATTATAGAGATTACTTTAAGGGAGGATGGTCAGAATACAGGGCACAGCAAGAGTCAGGGGGTGCTTGTACAAACTATATCCTCAATACTCTCTTCTTGAAAAGGCATCAGTACCCAACCACGGGAGTTCCACCCTGATGATTTTATCTAGTCCTAAGCACTTCTCAAAGACTCTATCTCTAGACATCACAGTTCAATGAAGTTTCCAAGTTTTTATTTCTATTATTTTATTTATGTGTGTGTACATATATGTATGTATACGCACATATAACATATATGTATGTATACTGAGACAGTGTCTTACTCTGTAGGCCAGACTAACCTGAAACTCATTATGAAGCCCAGACTAGTGGCAATCCTCCTGCCTCAGCCTCTCCAGGAAGCAGAGGCAGAGGGATCTCTTGAGTTCAAGGCCAGTCTAATCTACAGTTACAGGACAAGCAGAACTACATAGATAGACCCTGCCTCAAACAAACAAATCAACAAAAAGCAGTTGCAAAGTCACTGGGACACATGGCCAGGTAGTCTCAGCAACAGTCCTACTTTCTGGAATAAGTTTTCTATGTCAGTTATTTTTCTTATTGCTTTTTTCTACGACAAAACCAAATGAAAAAGGGTTTACTCTGGCTCACATAATAGTGAAAGTGGCTCCGGCTGTGGCAACAGGAGTACCAGCAGCTGGAAACATTCCTCCCAAGGTCAGGAAGCAGAGACAGATGAGGGCTGACGCCAGTTCACACTCTCCTTTTTACCTTTATTCATTTGGGGACCCCAGCCATATTCAGGCCAGGACATGCCCAGAAGTGTGTCTCCTAGGTCATCTAAGTCTGGTCGAGCTGACAATGATGAAGGACATCACAGCAACTGTTATTCTTACTTTCATCTCCTTGACTCTAACATGCTTTGCTCTCTTTAGCTCCCATCTTCTAGGCTTTCTTAACCAAGACTACATGTGGTTCACTCTTATTCACTCTACCTGAACTCACCAGCCTCCCTGGATCTGCAGATGACTTTTATCTCTTCAAATACTCACTTTGCCTATTCCCTTTTCTCTTTCTGAGTCACACTGCAGATACATTAGACTATGATGTTTTTTGCTAGGCTTCAAGTAGTCTATTCATTTCTCCCTTATTTTCTTCCTATATTTCAACTTAGGTAGTTTCCACTGAACTGTCCAAAAATCTCTAATCTCTTTCCCACTGTAATTAATTTTTAAATATATTTTTATTTCTGATGCTGTATTTTGATTAGATTTTTTTCATGTCTGTAATGGTTTGTGAAATTTCTTACTCATTTACATGTCCACTAAACTATATCTTTAAACATTTTTATATAGTTGCTTTACATTTTTTGCAAGTTCAAGTATATAGAAGAGAGAGAGAGAGAGAGAGAGAGAGAGAGAGAGAGAGAGGAGAGAGAATATAGGTGCACGTTCATGTGTGTAGCAGCCAAAAGTAAACTTCAGGTACCATTTGCAAAGTGCCATCTGTCAACTTTTTTGAGACAATATCCCTTACTGTCCTGGAATACATGAATTAGGAAAGGCTTTGGTGATATAGCTGTCAGAATCATTTCTGCTCCTATAAGTAATATCCTACCCATATTCCTGTAAATACCTTCAATAAAACACACTGGTTGACCAAGCTGGACTTTGGTTGTATCCATACTTTGGTCTGTTGTCAGTTCCCTTTCAGGTATCTATTCATATCTCCCCATGAAAAAAAAGTTTTGTCATATTACATGATTGGCACCCAAACAGAGACATCAAAGAACAAATGAAGAGTTGGTGAGAAGTGGATACATGATCCAGGCTATGGGTAGAGAGGCATGTAACTGAAGCTGAGCAGACTGAGAGAGGATCATCCTCAGAGGAAATTCTGAGTTGTCCTTTCTTGTATGGTGTGTGTTACTGTACCTTTGTGCTATGACAGCAGCAGCATGGTTCTTGTAGGGGAGTGAGACATGTAACTAAGGGTGAGCCATCAGGATTAGAAGTGTCTGTGGGAAGAATCCCAGACGTCTGACTTCATTTGTATAGTAGCAGACATGAAATGGCATGCCTGCTTGACAAGTAGGTTGTAAACATGAAGATGAAGATGCCTTGAAAACATTTTAAGGTTTAAAGGAAATTTTACAGTCTTAGAAATTAGTGGACAAGGATCAAGACTGTCAGCAAGCAGCAGCTGAAGTTGCCTGGCCTCTGTTGGGTGAAATCAGAAATGCATTTGAAGCCAAGATGACAGCTAAACAGGAAACTGTTTGTGTAAAGCAGGAAGTCGTCTGTGTAAAGGAGCAACTGCAACAAGAAAGGGCTATCCAATTAGCATCCTCTGTGTTAGCTTCTGACTGGGCAAGTAAATTGGATAAAGTAGAAAACAAGATGGAGGAGTTGGCTTATTGCTTAAGGCTTGGGGGACATAAGGAAAAGAGAGTACAAGTTAGATTCATGTGCCAACACCCTTTGTGGGATCCAAGAACCATGGAAAGATTCAGAAAGTGAAGAAGAGGAGAACATAGTAAAAGCAATAGAAGACATCTGAAGGGTTCAACTTTTAATAGGAAAAGAGAAAAGATCTGTCACACAACATAAAGATGGGGGCCTTTACAATAGTCTGGTATAAGAAACTAGGGTGATCAGGGAATACTCGGCAGTTGAATTTCTAGAATTTGGAAAGACTTTTAAGCAAACAATGAAAGAGCCTGTCATAGCATGGCTTGTGAGGCTGTGGGACATGTGAGCATATGGAATCAGTCTCACTGCTATAGAGGCAGAAAAACTGAGTCATGTAACTAACTACCCATCCCCCTTTAAGGCAAAGGCTGCATAACTTGTACAGTATGAAGGAAGTCAGACTGGCTTACGAAAGTCATTAGGAACACTGGGCTATCCCCATCTGATGTCCCCATAAGTATCAAGGGCTGGAGGACAATAGAGAAGGGGCAGATGCTATTAAGGGAACTTGGAATTAGAGAAACTGTGTTTGAACCCCAGTTCACTAGACCAGATAGAACTGTGTTTACAAGAGAAGTTAAAGAAAAGGCTGATCCTGCAGGGACCTTGAGGCTAGTGTGGAGCTTTAGTGGCTTTGCTGGGCCCTTTGGTGTGAGAGAGGATCTTTATGAAGTAGGAAAAGCTTACGCAGATCTCAGTGACTTAGACCAGCATGAAAAGAGTGTCCATAAAGTAAGAGCATCCTAGGGATGAGAAAATGATAAAGCAAAAGAAGAGGTCTGTCTGGGTTACTCGAAGACAAATGTGGCAGGATTTGTGTCAAGCTACAGTTCCTAAGTAAGAATTGATAAAATCAAATTCTGTGCTAAGGATCTTCTGGAAGGCTTTGAAGTCCAAGGAGCAGTCCACAGAAGAACAATAATACAGGTGAAGATAACCAAGCAGTTCCAAGGGTGATCAAAACCTCAGTTACTAAGGAGGTGCATTTCCCTCCAGCAAAAGGTTACACTAGGAGTTTACATGGTTTGCCCATTTGGGAACCCACCTCCTACAGCCAGGTGTTGTGAATGGAGAGCCCAAAAGCTGCAGCTACATCCACCATGCCAGACTAGGTCCTCTCTGACCCAGAAAGCTAACAGGTACAGCAAGGGAGAGCAAGACCACAGTCCCCTTTAGCTTTGGGTGTAGGTTTAAATAGACTAGGCCAGGCCCACTGAGTTTATCAGGTTTATCAGAGAAATATAGGGAGGCTCAGTGGAAGACCTCTAGGAAATGTAAATTAATAGCTCAAAGGAAAGGTCTGAAGGTTAAGAATTAATTAAGTTAGCACCTCCTGTCCACACTTTGTATTCAACTCAGATCTGTGGAGGAAGCAACTGATACAAATGGATAGAATTTTTCCATGCTATATTAGAAGTTGCTTAAGTTCTCCTTTAGTATCTTCTTATTTGCAAACTTCTGGGGTCAGCTGACACTTGCTCAGAACAGATGACCAGGCACTTTGATAGTGCTTCCCTAAGATTATCTGTGTAACCCCACTATCTGTTATGGGATGGTAGTTTAGCATGTTGCCTTGTCCTGCCCACCCTCTGGAAAAGGTTTTGTTTTAAAGATGACACAGTGCTGACCTCTGAGTGTTTTGCAGATTTGGAAAGTCACTGGAGAGACAATTAGGTGCAAGGGTACTTCCACCTACCTTACGACCCTACCAAGGCTGGGTTAACTGGTAGGGAAACAAAGCCAAAAGGTATCTTACAAGAGTGAAAATGGACACTCCCAGAGTCCATAAAGTTACTGAATGAAAACCAGGGGTAGATTACCTTCCTGTGAATTGTTGGCTAGGGAAGCGCCTGAGACCCCCTCAAATCATGAAGGCTATTGCTGCTGCTATTGGCTGTATCCCAGCACTAGACGGTAAGATCCTATTGATGAAGACAATTCATGTATATACTTTGACTACAGGAATGGAAAAATAAAGCTGAGACTGAACAGGAGGCTTACACCTTGCTAGCTAGCTTTCGTAGTGCCAGAAGGGGCCAGGGAGGCTGCTGGTGATGAAGAACTGTCATCAACATTCCTGCTTGGCTACAGACCCTCAGTGTTGAAACAGCAATATGCCAGGCAGGATACGCCTGTTTGTGTAATAGTGGCTTGGCTATTGTGAGTAAGACCAACTGATTTAAGTAAATCCAACTGATTTAAGTCCTTCTCCACAAAAGGGAGTTTCATGTCAGATACTCTAAGCCAGGACAAAAATCTGTAAATAGGGAGGTCATGGGTACCAATAAGGAAGCAAGTCCTATGGTTTTTCTAGATAGATGTGATGTGCCTATCAAACTGCCTCCTAAACGTGTGTTTTATAGATAGATCATTGTTGTAAGCCTCAACCCATAACCACTGGTGAAGCTCCTGAGAAGAAGAGCCTATTACTGTGGCATGGTGGTCTATTTCTTAGTCACAGTGAAGTTCTATAGTCACCCCCTCCAAGGCTCAGAGATCATTACAGAAGGGAGAGTGGGAAGAATGTCTATCCGGCCCAGTCAAAGTTAGAGGTGGAATGTCATGTTAACAGTCTCTTCCAATACTGAAACATTCCATCCTGCAGGGAAGCTTCTTAAGTAGGAAGGTAATAACTCAAAATAGTTTCAGGAAGTTCCTGAAACTGACCAGATTCACTAGGTCCACTCTCTGCCAGATTAAGTAATGGGAACAGAGCTACAAAGAAGACTCAGACAATCTGAGCTACAGAGAAGACTCTCAGAGGAGAAAAGCTACAAAGAAGTATCTGACACCAACCACCTGCCTGGAAGAAGCTTAAACTAGAGTCACGTGGAAAGGACACTGTCCAAGCTGTTGAGCTGCCTGCTGGTTATGCAGTGTGCTCCAGGTTCCCATCTTTTATGAGCTGTTAGTCATGCTGGGGTGGGCCCTGATAGTGCAGCTTTGAGTCATTTCTGTGCCTTTAAGTAACCTTCCACCATAATCCTGTAAAACTCATTCATTCATGAAACTGAACTTTAGTGGTATCTGTACTTTGGTTTGTCCTCAGTTCCCTATCTGGGGGTGACTAGATGTGTATATTATGTCTCACCAGGAAAAGTTTTGTCACACAACAGAGGAGTAGTATGATAAGCATCAGAAACACCTGATTACCTTGACATATCTGTAGACAGATGTTTGCACAGCCAAATGTTTAAAGAATCATAACACGTAACACTATGTAACACTATCAGCTTGGGGTTTCAGTTGTTACAAAAGGCTTGTATGTAAACTACATTAGATATGGTCAAGAATAATACTTTGTTCTTTAGTAATTTGTCCACTTTACTGTCAATGTACTTGACTTAAAACATTGCAATAATTCTGACAGATAAATTCAAAGTTAAGGAAACTAAGTTCTAGAGATGATAAGCTGTTTAAGTCACAAGAGCCAGTTACTACCAGGATCAAATTCTAGTCAGATGTATAACATCTAAAAGCATAACTATTCCATCTATCAGGTATAAATATGCCTTTCATGTTAAAAGAATAGGAAACTGCCAGATTACTATACTGGATTCCAAAAGTTCTAAGAGCTGTAAAGTCAGTCTCAACTATCAAAAAGCACTCTCATGAAAAAGTTTATCTACCATAATTAGGAAAGGTACCCTAAGGTGAAACTATTACTGAAGTTACTGTTAACTAGCAATGGTCATCAGTGAATTTGTTTCTAATACTTTTTCTTCATTAAAGTCACACTGTTCTTGCCTCTTTAACTATTAAACTCAAGCATTGCATATAAAAGTATAGTACAGACTGGCATAAAATAATACTTAAAAGAAAAATAAAGAAAATAGCAAGTCTTTTCTGTTAAGAGAAGCCAGTAGCTAACTTTGGGCTCAGCTGTTTTGGTTTTAATCAAATTCAGCACACTACAGTCACAGCTGACACGAAAGACAGATTATTACGCTTCCCTTCTCAGCAATGCTTTGAACGCAACTAGTCTAGAGATCTTAGTGTTAAGAGATCAAATGAGAAAGCTCTTAAAATTAAGCCATAACTGGCCAGGTAGTAATGCAGCACTAGGCAGGCTGAGGCAAGAGAGGCTAACCTGGAGAGATCCTGTCTATAAGTTAAAAAGAAAAACCATAGCCATTTGGGATGAGGAGCCTTCTTTGTTCCAAGTTTGCTGTACCTTGAAAGATCCCTACCCTCTTTCTGTTCTCCCCCACATCCTCTAGGGCTGCTACAATATTATTGCTAAGTCCACCTCTAAAGCACTTTTACATAGTGACCCTGGGCAGATCATCCAATTTAGTATATCAACATTCTCTCTTATAAAAATACAAGATATACAAGATCATTCTTAATATCGCTCCTAGATATCATATTCAATCATCTGTACAACTTATGATCAATAGTATTTTTGTCCACCATTAGTTTGTAGGTATATTATTAATAATCACTATATATATATATATGTGTGTGTGTGTGTGTGTGTGTGTGTGTGTGTGTAAACATTAAAGTAAAAAAAAATCTTTTTAATCTGTAAAGTCAGTGCTTTCCTAAAAATATTCATGGAAGAAATAAATTCCTTTATGATGGGCAGTGACAGATGAGGTGCATGGCGTGTGAGTGAAGCCGGCTCAGCTGGGGACTTACCCGTCCTCACTTTCTTTCAGTAAGCGACTGGCAATTCTAATCAGCAGACAGTGTGCAAACTGTGATTTGAGACCACATTTGGTGAATTTATTTAACATCTTGGAGACAGCGAGGCGATCATTCTTCCTAAGGTGATAAAGCACTCCCAATGCATGGTACTAAGAACAGGAAAAAGTGCACCATGAGCTCAGGGCGATGATAAGACACCTACAGGAAAGACAACTGCATGGACCTGGACAAAATACAGTATCTTTTTATATGAAATTAAACACAGGGAACAATAAAAATGAATCTAATTTACTTCAGAAGTTTTAAATTCAAAGTAGACAAGTAAGAAAGGGACTTCAGACAATCTGAAGCTAAATCTAGTGGTTTCAACACTGGCTTACACCCTCAGATCCAAGGTTCTGCCAGTGTAACAGATTTACTTACTTATAAACAGGGTTTGTTGGATTTCTCAGGTTGGTCTCAAACTCATGAACTCAAGTGATCCTCCTACCTCAGCCTGCTGAGTGCTGGGACCATAAGTACATTCCACTGTACCTGGTTCAAGGCCCCTTCAAGTGGCTTTAAATCTGTTACCACCTTAACAAAGGATTAATCTCCTAAAGTAGGTTAGGAGAGTGTCATCATCCTGATGCTTTGTATAAAAGTACAATGATCAGAATTAGACCAATAGATAGATGTCTTTGAAAAGAAAAATGACTGTTTTCCACATTATTAAATATGCTAAAATAAGAAGCTGTAAATATTAATACTTGGTCAAACATATACAGAGACTTCACACAAAACCACCAGTTAAAAATTTGATCCTATTTCTTTAGGTAAGAATAGCCTACTAAATATCTTAAGATCTTTTTAATAAAATGTTTTAATGTTTTACACAGTAAAATTGACTATTTTTACAATAGCTATCATCAACACCTAAGAAACAGAGTTTCCTTTTACACAAATTATTTTCAAGTGAAAGACTGGAAAGCATTGTGAATCCCTTTGCAATAAGCATGTCTGTGTACTACTGAAAGAACAGTCTTCCCTGAACACTCCTACCTATTTTCTACCAAACACTTGAAAGCCAATGGAAATAATCAAAATTTGTAAGATACCTAGTAGATAAAATGACTAACTAATAAGTGGATTAATATGTCAAAAACTGACTTTAATATTGGATAATCAGTACTTTGTTCTGAAAGAGAAGACAACAAGACTCAGAGACAGTACCTGCACCATAATATTGTCACTTGATGCGGCTTCTTGGGCTTCATTCACCCATCGCTTCACCACATCACAGCTTATCTTCATCATGTGCTAGTTAAGAAAACAGGGAGAATATATAATGCATGATCATTACACATTAGAAATGTGAGTTAAATTTCTTGCAAAATTACTAAAAGACATTTCCCAAACACTGAAAATATTGTTTCATTTTGAGTCTACAATGTCTCTATTCCTAGGACAACTATAAACTAATTTTTTTTCTCGATATCTCTTTGCAAAGTAATAAACAAACACCCATTCCTTTGTGAGCTGAAAGAAGCAAGCTAAAGAAAGCAACAAAAGGGGGAAAAATACAAAATGTACTTAAATAATGTTAATATAAGCTTTACTTCCAGAAAATTCCACTGGAAGAAAGAGACAGACTATGATATCACCTTGGTCTAAAGCCTGATCCATGACACCCTAGAATCCGGCAGTCTTGTAATTTCAGTGCTCTAATGATTTGAATGCATGTGGGGGTGCATGTGGGGGCGAGGTGTTGTGGGTGGGTGTGCACATGTATACAGAGGCTAGAGGTCAAACTTATTTTTCGAAGCAAGATCTCTCACTAGGACTTGGGACCTGACAATTGTCTAGACTGGCTAGCTGGTGAGCTCCAGAAATCTGCCTCTCCCCACCCCCAGACCCCCAGAGCTGGAATTACAAGCATATGCCCCATGCATGTCTTTTTATGTGAGTTCTGAAACTCTGACTCAAGTCCTCATGCTCACTGGCAAGCATTTAATCAACCAAGCAGTCTTCCTAGTTCCACATTCCCTGATTTTAACCAAATGCAATGTGTAAGGTTGTAATGAATAATTTTGTTTTGATGAAAGGAGAAAGAAAAGCTATTACTGAAACAAAAGGTCACTTCTTGAAAGGAAATTCTGAAGCGGTAAGGGAGACTTTAAAGGACATAGATAGATACAGGAAACCAAGGAGAGCTAAGGACAAAGAGGCAAAAGGCAAACATATGGGACACAAAGGAAGAACATAAAAACCAACGCTCTTTCTTTACTGTTCATTGCTCTTATCTTACGCACCACCTTCAGTAGGTGCACAATTTTCAGGTTCCCCAAAGCTTCCAGGTTCCCCAAAGCTTCCAAACATGGAAAGTTCAAGTTTTTATTGCTCATTAAAACTGAACAGTATTCTTCTAAATAAAACACAGCTGGATAAAGTAACAGGATGTACACACATTTTTGACTGTTTTTCTTGTGAGAGAACAATAGTGGAATTTATGTTTTAACTAGAAACAAGATCATGTATAAGAAACAGCTGCTGCCTCATCACTTACTAAGGAAGATACAAGTGCTGAACTGGATACACTGGAGACTTTATCCACAATGGCCTGCTTCATGTATCTTTCAATAGCTTGCAACATTGTTCCCTAATAACATTTAAAAAGAAAAAGTTGTTAAAATCATTCATTTAAAATAACTACCCACAAAAAATGTATGAAAACTGGCCATATATGTGTTCTGTATAAATATTCATTTTGCAATAAAAGATTATATATAGTAATATCCTAGAGAACAGAACTCAATCAGTACACACGTGCGCATGTGCTCTCTCTCTCTCCTCCCCCTCTCTCTCTCTCTCTCTCTTTCTCTCTCTCTCTCTCTCTCTCTCTCTCTCTCACACACACACACACACACACACAGAAAGTGTATATGCATGTATGTGTGTGTTCAAGATCAACCTGAGCAAATTAGTTAGACTCTGTCTCCCACTAAAAAGAAAGAAAGAAAAGAAAATTCCTATATGGGAGTGGAGGCTCCTTCTGAAATCTTGAAGATGGTTAGATATTTCTGTACAAAAAGTACATTTTCTACATCTTGAACAATTCTACACATCAAATGCAATTTCTGATTATTTTAAGGCATAAGAAATTAAACATATAATATACTATTATAGCAAGCCCTCAGCATGGAATACTTTTGGAAATAAGGTTCTTTTACTTCCATGGAAAAGGGCTTTTTGTCCTGGAAGGGTAGTGGCAGATACAAATGAGTAGACGTACTAAGACCAGCATTGAGATTAAAAATAATTTTATTGCGAACAATAATATTTCCGAGTCTTATACTAAGAATACTAAAAAGAAAGCAACAAAATAGTAAGATAGCAAAAATAAATCAAGCTGTTTATATTATTTCTTCTAGTATTTAAATTTATAAGATTTTCAATTTGATCTGGATCAAATTATAAAACACGAAGCAGGTATGGTGATCCACACCTTTAATCTTAGCACTCAGAAGGCTGAGGCAGAAAGATTATGAATTCAAGGTCAGTCTGAGCTATGTAGTGAGTTTATGATTTTATCTCAAAAAAATTATAAACCGTGAAAAGATTGCAATTCAGAGACACACCCAAGCATAAATCTGCTTGGCAATCCTGACCCTTTTAAATTTTCCTTCTCCGAGTTCCTAGAAGAGATAGCTATATAATCTCACCTTTCCACATAGAACAGAATAGATAAGAGTAAACAATTGACCTGGACAAGGTAGACATAATCTACCAGCTTTCTAGTGACTACTCACATATCTACCCTCAAGTATCTGCATCACTGGTAGGTGGTGGACTACCACTGTGGCTAATGGAAACCGCAATGCTGATTTCCTGACAGATGCTCTAGTCCCTCTTTTGTTAAAGGTTTACCTCAAATCCTGAGAGATCTGAGTCTACAATAAAGCTTCTGTAAAAAGGTAGAATGGAATGGGATTTTTGTTTCCTATGTATGATATAACCAAGTATAATAGTTCATGACAGCAAACAGAAAAGAAGAGACTACAATACATAAAAGGAAAAACAAGCTGATGAAGAAAAATACTGGAGTTAATAACATTTCTGGTGGTCACCTTTCTTCACACTGAAGATCCACCAGGTCAGACTTGGGGTCTAGATCTGCATGCTACCTAAAGATAGTCTCCTTTAGCAACCTACTAAAACAAAGAGAACTCACATCTGTGATTCTGCAGAGAGCCCTGATGGCTGGGCCTCGGTACACATCTTCCTTTCCAGTCATGTCCTTGGTCAGACTAAAAGACAAATTAATTAGCATGAATTTAATCAAAATGTTCTCTCCCTAGAGTCCACTACTAACCACTTCCTAATTGTCTTCATAGTGACTTTACCACCACCACCAGTTCAACAAATACTGCCCTGGAAAACATACTCCAATAGGGTGAAAAAGAAAAAACAAACGACAAACAAATAAAAAAAAACGCATAATTTTAAATACAGATAATAAACAATAATAATGATGATAATGGCAATATTATAGAAAGCCCTAGGCTAAAATTTCCCCAAATCCTAAAAAGCCATCAGACTAGAGAAACTTTCTATATGAAATTAACATATGATATGCTCATTCATTCCCTCTTACCGCCTTCTCACCCACAGGTTCCCAAACTGACAACCATCAATGACGTCAGCTCTTTCTGCCAAGCATTAGAAGCAGGCAGATGCTGTGTGCTGAGCTATGTGGTTCCACATCTTTCTTTAAAAGGCTAGCCTTTCATCCTCCTACTCATGTCCTCTACTCATCTATACTACTCCTCAACTGGCAATCAAACTCCCCGTCCCTCTACCTTTCTCAACTCCTCTTCATATCATCTAAAATAGCCACAACTGACTCATTCTGTTAGGACAGTGGGAACAAAAAGTATGAAAAACTGAGAGCCCACTCACTGTTTACTCCTTAAATTATAAAAGCAATTAATTTAACAAGACTGGTTATAAGTATTTAAAAAGATCAGTGAAAAACAAATGTTTTAACACTTGTCTCTCCTCACCCACCAAGTCTTCAATGCCACTTAACTGAGAATAACTTCTTAGTAAGGAAGTTACTAGCACTAACCATAACACCAAGATTTATTAAAATGCTTACCCCTGAATGCTGACCTTTCTTTTTTTACTTAATAATATAACAAGATCCTTCCTAGATTCTCGCTATTTTCTTTTCAAAACAATATTCTTTTGCTTCTTACCAAGTGACTGTATTAGTTAATATTCTAAAAAGAATGGTAATATTGGGTATTTTATCCTGTTTAATGCTTCCCATTAAATTAAGTGCAATGCTGCTATTTAGGGGATCAGACTCAGAACCCTGAACTCACTTTACCACTGAGCTGTATCCCCAGTTTTAAGTTTATGATATACTTTAATTGTCAATGCATTCTTCACCTTTTTCTGTTTCTCAATGTTTTCTTAAAAAAAAAAAAAAGAACAGGCATTGAATTTTGATAATATTCTTTGGATATATAATCATTTAGTTTTTTCCTTTAAATACTAATACA
Organism: Arvicola amphibius; assembly: GCF_903992535.2. Classification (NCBI taxonomy): domain Eukaryota; kingdom Metazoa; phylum Chordata; class Mammalia; order Rodentia; family Cricetidae; genus Arvicola; species Arvicola amphibius. Next base: position 177,916,755 of record NC_052048.2, read on the forward strand.
AGACAGTACATGAAGGGAAATCCATGTGTTAAGGAATTGATAAGGGGTGGCCTGAGTTCAATCCCTGAGACCCACATTATATAAGAAGACAATTTACTTCAGAAAGTTGTTCTCTGATCTCCATAAGTGTGCTATTGCATATGTATACCCACACATCTACATACACACATAATTTAAAAATTGATATGATACTTCCTTATTTGATGAATTTTATTTAACAACATAAGATGCTTGTCCTACAGATATGAAATATTATAATTTATTATAATCTCATTGGGTAGCCCAGGCTAGATTCAAATTCACAATCTTCCTTTCTCAGCCTCCCAAATGCTGGGACTGGAGGTTTATACTATATGTGGATTCAATATTATTTGTACGATTTATTTTTTCAAGACAGGACTTCTCTGTGTAGCCCTGGCTGTCTGGAACTTACTCTGTAAACCACGCTGGTCTTGAACTCACAGAGATTCACCTGCTTTTGCCTCCCAAGTGCTGGGAATAATGGCAGGCACCACCACCTGGCTAAAAAGCTTCTAGTAAAACTGGGGTTCTGGAAAACCCTAATATTTGGGAGATAGAGGCAAGCAGAACTCATTCAAGGTGCACAAGGTTCACAATGAGACCCTGTTTCAAACAAAACAAAAAAAAAACGTTAAAAGGAATTAATTTCTACAATTAGTTTTTGTTTAAGTTTTGGCTCAAATCATTCTTCTATATAGCTTAGGCTGGCCTTGAATTTGGAATCCTCTTTGCTAACACTTCCTAAATGCTAACATTAGAGCTGTCCTTCAGCACACCTGGCTGGCTGTACTTTATCTCTCTCTCATTTAACAGACTATACTTAGTGTCAACTGCATCCAATCATTCTGTGTAGCAACTTTTACTTTGAATACTTTCTTTGTTCCTTAGAAGGCAATGCTCTCCAAGAGACTTTTCACAATGATGAGAATGTTCTACATCACTGAATATATTATCTATAGGTTCTTTATTGTTACTGAGCACTCACAATACACGGGAGGAACTAAAGAACTGTGTCTTAAATTCAGCTTCAGTTATGTTCTCTATATAGCTACTTGCTACCTTACTGAACAGAGCTAGAGGTACTGTGCTCTACTAAGTGTTATGCTTTCTTTCTGAAATGTGCAAGGTTTATATTTTAACTTCAGCTCTTTTGTGATTGCCACAAAATTTTAAATAAAAAATTAACTTATAAAACCTAAGAAAAATAATGTACATATCACATCACTTTTGTCTGCTTGCCCATCTCTCCTCAATTTTGAATTTTTGAATTATGAGAAATATTTATAAGCATATGTATAATATTTATATTTGGTTTTAACAATGATTCCTAGAGTAGTTTTATCCTTTCTTTTATAAACTCAGTGTTCACTGCTAACTCATATTCTACAACCTCTAATAGAATTTACTCTTAATTTTAGGATTACTATAATTTGAATTGTAAGAAATGCTCATTGATGTTATGGTCCCTACATTCTTGCAAGTCTGAAAGTCTGATTATTGTCTCTGTTTTGAAATACAACTTGCTTAGCAATTTGTAAAGTACTCTTAAATCTCATTCTTTCTCTTATAGCTTTGTGGACACTATCCCCATTCTTTTATGACACTTAAAATTACCGTGAATGGCTAAAATCAGACTGGGTCAAGTGGTCAGTCTCTGGAATCTATCTCTCCCTGCCCCGTATTCACTATATAGCACAGGCTGACCTGGAACTTGCTATACTGCTCAGGTTGACTTGGAATTCAGTCCCTCTCTTTCAGTTTACAATGTGCTAGGGTTGCAGACATGCACCATCACATCCACGTGACTAGTATTGTCTTTTTCAACAATATAATCTCTCCAAGATGTATTTTAGCACTGGTCATTCTATTGCAATTTTTGTTTGAATGCAATATGCTATTTTAAGCTGTTAATTTCTTTCTTCATAAGCCAAGAATTTTTTTTCCTATTTTATCAATGAATGTTTTGTTTATCTATAAACTAGGTTTGTTTCAGCAATATCAAAGGTTTATCCCTCACTTCCATTGCTACCTTAATTTTTACTTTTTGTTCCACATTACAGTAAGGGTTTATTATATAGCAAATGGTATTCTAGAGACTTGGATATGTTAATGAGCAAAAGGCAAATATTCCTGCCGTCAACAAGTGTATATTCTCACAAGGACAATCTAAGCAATATTTTAGGCTTTGCAGGCTGTAAGATCTCCTCACAGCTACTCAGTTCTACTAAAGTAGCACAAAAACACCCAATCAGAACACACACAGGGGTAGGGAAAATAGTATTCCCAAACCTTAAGCCTAAAAGAAGTTTACATGGTTGGATTTCAAAGTTCTTTAGCACTATTAATTTCATCTTTTTTTTCCCCCTATGCTTCTCCCTTTAAGAATGAGAAAGAGTGTTAAGTGTGATTCTCTGCCCACTCCACCACTGTATTTGGGGAGCACATATGGAGAGACCCGTGGACCTAAGAAACTAGGAAGCACATTATTCTTCACCAGGAGGAAAAAGCCAAGAAACTTGCCCATAACTACATTTTGACAATTTACATGGTAACATCTAGGACTTTTGAGCTAGAGTTGACATCATGGGTTTAGTCTTTGGAGGCTATTATGAGAGGGAGAATTCATTTTACATGTAGGGCAGATGTGAACCTACAGGGACTAGGGGGAAGACCAATCAGCTATATGCAAGGTTCCAAAGATACTCAGGTATTATTCTCTAGAACCTACAAATTTATTTTATGATGCAAAGTTCTTTGTAGATGTGAGTAAAGGTTTTAAGATGGGAGGGATTATGCCAGAACAGTGGGGCAGGCCCCAAATATAATCACAAGCATCCCTCTAAGAGTAAAGCAGGAGCCTGGCACAGGAAGTACAAGATGAGAAGCTGGAGATAGACGATGCAGGCAGCCTCCAGCTAGAGAAGGTAAGCAAACGTCCTAGAGTGGCCACAGAGCAGGCCTTGGCCATACCTCTGACTCCAGCTAAGTGAAACTGCTTTTCAGAGTTGTTCTGTGTATATTGGTATATGATAGGTATATATGTACACATTTGTGTGTATAAGAGTGTATGCCACAGCAAGCATGTGGAAGTCAGAGCAACTTGAAATGCTAGTCCTTGCCTTTCCCCTTGTTTCACTGCCCCACACGCTAGACCAGCTGGCCCACAGCTTCCCATCTAGCTCACTACAGGGAGGCACTGAGGTTACAGATTCTATCCACCAGTCGAACCATGGGGACTCAAACTCAGGTCCTCATGCTTGCATTGCAAATGCATTGCCCGCTGAGTCATCTTCCTAGCCTCATCTGGAAAAGAGCTCTCTGTCCTGTTTTTAAGCCACCAAGCTGTTTAAGTTAGCAGGTTTGTAGTAACTTGCTAAGCAGCAGTAGGAAACAGGCCTGGCATTTTTGTTGTTTCTGAAAAGGATCAATTAATAAACATTTTAGAATTTTGTAGCCTGTATGTTTCCTCAACACTATTCGAATCTTTCATAGTATAAAAGCGGTCATACACAATACATAAAAATGGGTGTGGCGAGTTGGGGAATAATCTCAGTGGTAGCTAGGCAAGCGCAAGGCCCTGGATTCAGTCCTCAGCTCCAGAAAAAAAAATGGGTGTGGCTATATTCAAATAAAATTGTATTTTAAAAGATCAAGCAGTGATTTTAGCCATGGCCCAGAGTTCCCTAAATTATGTTCTGTAAATGTCTTAGCTTCCCTGTGTGTTGGAAAAGGCTTGCTCCAGAAGGCTTATATGGCAATGTGCTGCAGAACTAATAAGCACAGCAAGGGCAGCAGGTTAGCAGGTGAAACCAGTGTCAACAGATTTTCTCCAGTCTGCAACCAGTTATTCAATAAGCAATTGTATGGTTGGGGTATGAAGTGCTATGTCAAAAGACTCATGTGTTAAAGACTCAGTTGCCAGCTAATGGCTTTTGTGATCCTGATGGATTTGTAGTATGATGGCATCATTGAGAGGTGCTTTGAAAGGCATATTCTGTCCCGAACTCTTTTCTCTTCTGTTTTCTGTTTCATGTTTGTCCCAAATGGCCAACCACTATGCACCCCAACACAATGATCTAGTGTGAGAGGTCCTTCTGTCTATGTGTTGCTTTTATTGGTTAATGAATAAAGAAACTGCCTTGACCTGTTGAAAGGGCAAAACATAGGTAGGCAGGGAAAACTGTACTGAATTCTGGGAAAAGGAAGGAGAGGGAGACACTATGGAGCTGCCGCCAGAGTCAGCCACTGCCACATGGCACTACACAGATTAATAGAAATGGGTTAAATTAATATCTAAGAGTTAGCTAATAAGAAGCTAGAGCTAATGGACCAAGCAGTGATTTAATTAATAGTTTCTGTGTGATTATTTTGGTTCCAAGCTAGCTCAGTGGCCCGGAAACAACAAGCACCTCCTACTCCTTCAAACAATGATCTGCTTCACCAGGGATGAGACCAAAAACAAGAGAGCCAAGTGACAAAGGCCTGAAGCCTCTGAAATGATCTTTCCTCCATTCTTTTCATCAGGTGTGGTGTCACAGAGATTAGTTTGTAATACAGGATGTACACATCCTTCAATCTGCTTATCTCTATTAAGTCTAATCTACTATTAAAATTTCAAGATGGTAACCATTTACTATTTCAACAAAAGCCTACTACAAGAAAGTGAGCAGAACACACAGTATGTAATCCTCGCTTCTACAGCTCATTCCAAGGCTAACTATGTCCATTTTAAGAGATGTTGCCCCCCTCAGAGTCAGTAAAGGACATATTCAGACACCAGATTCTTAGTATAAAGGAGATTTATTACCTGGGGGGTGGTGTGCTGCAAAGGCAGACAGCAAGCAAAGGCAGCAAGTGCAAGCAACAAAGGAGGTGCTTTTCATAGGAGTGGGTTTTTAAGGAGAAAAAGGGGGGAATCTGTGCTGGTAAATCCTTATTGGATTTTGATTGCTGACTTGGTGTTTTGCCTCAGGAATGAGTCAGTGGACTAGGCCATGGGGGCTAGCTTTAGGAATTTAATAACAAGGGGGAGAAAGGTAAAAGGCAAAACCTGTTGGCACCATATTTGTCATGCTTGGGCCTCCATTTGCCATGCTCAGGCCTGCTAGGACCCTCCATCCATCATCTCTTTCCTATGCCATTTAATCTATTTCCTCCTAATCTTTAGTATGGACTTATTCCAATCTTGTCTCTCCAAGACTTGCCTCAAACCTACATTCCACAGGATGTGAGCCCTTCGTTGGATGTACCCTGGTGGGACTATTAATTGTTCCCTACTTCCAATTCACCACTGTCATAGGCATAAAAGCACCAAAATTTAGTCAAATGAGTAACATGGGTTTGAAATACAATGCTATTTGCTGCCACTATACAAAATCAATTACTTCTGTGAGTAGAGTGGCTTACTTTACCTTCACTAATATGTTGACTTCAAAGTGGCCCAGCAGTCATTACTCCTGATATACTATATAGTTCATTTCCTTCCCAGGCTTTCACTGATGTGGGAGTGTGGGGTGACTATGGCTGTCAACTTCTCATTCAGGGGTGTAGATGGAACGGCGGAGGGCCGCTTCCCGCCACCCGGCTAGCTTTACCCAAAATAACTACATGGAAACTGTATTCATTTAAACACTGCCTGGCCCATTAGTTTCAGCCTCTTATTGGCTAATTCTCGTATCTTGTTTTAACCCATATTTAGTAATCTGTGTAGCACCACAAGGTGGTGTCTTACCGGGAAGGATCTTAGCCTATATCCATCTCGGAGAGGAGAGATATGGCGTCTGCCTGAGGCATCTGCCTGACTCTGCTTTCTTTTATCCCACAATTCTGTTCTGTCTACTCCGCCTACCTAATTTTCTGTTCTATTAAAGGGCCAAGGCAGCTTCTTTATTAACCAATGAAAGTAACACATAGACAGATGACCCTCCTCCATCACAGGGGTATATAAAAAGAGAAATGTGGAGTATTTCTGTGCTGAGGACAACCATCACCCAACAGGAACAAGAAGCTAATTAGTTAAATGTTTCTGCCTTTTTATCCCTCAACAAACAGGGATCTCTAAACTACACTGAGAGTGAGAGGAGAATAATGTCTAGTCTATTTCTGCTGACATAAAAAAATACCTTAGACTGAGTTAATTTATCACGAATAGAAACTCATTTGCTTACAGTTCTGGAGGACGGGAAGTCCAAGATCAGGTACCAATAAACTTAGTGTGTGAAGAGGGCCTGGTCTTTATAGACAGCACTACCCAGGGGTCATCAAAGGGTCAAAAGGCCTGAAGTCAAAGAGGCAGTGTAATGATTTCAGCCATATAAGGCTGATATTTTGGGGTTCTAGGGCCGTGCACATGCAGATGGGCCCTCAGACGCAGAGGTGCCTGAATGTTAAAGGGCCCCATGTGACCCACCTGTGTGATACACATGCACACATGCATGGTTACGTCCACGATGACTCAGCTAAGCCCCTGTGCGCATGCATGAGCCCATGAGCCCATCATCTGCTATGACATAGTCACACCAACCCCCTGTGCACATGCACTAGGTGGCTTTTAAAAAGCCAGACGTACCAGCTTCTGCTTCCTCTCTCTCTCTTTCTGCACACCGATTCCCCAAGCCTGTACATACCCCGTCTAATAAACTCCTAAGTGGGTCTGTTCTGTGTTTCCTTCTCGCTTGCACCAGGTAATTTCAGGCAGTACTGTGAAGCTTCTTTTAAAACAGCATTAATCTGCTGGGTGACCTAATTAATATCCTCTAATGCCCTCTTTTCTTCACATTACTGCATTGGAACTAAAACAGCACCACACACATGCCATCATATACTGCTTCCTAGAGCGGTGGTTCTCAAGCTTCCTAATGCTGAAACCCTTTAGTACATTCCTCATGTGGTGACCCCCAACCACAAAATGATTTTCATTGTTACTTCATAACTTTAATGTAGCTACTGTTATGACCCACAATATAAATATCTGATATGCGACCCCTGAGGGTCAAGAACTTCTGTCCTTGAGGAACATTCCTCAGCCTCACTGGGAACCACCTCTGACTTACTACCCTTCAGTAGGCATCCCAGCACTCCACTGGGTTGCCTGCTTCTAGGCAAAATATATCATGCTAACTATTATATTCCATACTCATGTCTATTGTCACATTGTTTTGCCATAAAATAGGTGGCAATGTCTTGTAGCACACTATAACAATAAATCAAGTACAGTTTTCATGAGAACATATCTATATCATGCCCTTGGCTTGTTTTATATTTCAAGAAGTTTTTAGTTACTTTCAAAGTCCTATTCCTTTATGTAGATCCATATTTTCATTATTACTTTATTTTGACTGAAAAAAGTTTGAATTTATATGTTAATGTACTAAAAATGAACACTTCAGTTTCTATATGTCTGAAATTGCCACACTTAAGGTCATGCTCAACCTCCCTAGCTATCAGGGAAATGCAAATCAAAACAACTTTGAGATATCATCTCACACCTGTCAGATTGGCTAAAATCCAAAACACCAATAATAACCTTTGCTGGAGAGGTTGTGGGGTAAGGGGCACACTCATCCATTGCTGGTGGGAATGCAAACTTGTGCAACCACTTTGGAAAGCAGTGTGGCGGTTTCTCAGGAAATTCGGGATCAACCTACCCCAGGACCCAGCAATTCCACTATTGGGAATCTACCCAAGAGATGCCCAATCATACAACAAAAGCATATGCTCATCTATGTTCATAGCAGCATTATTTGTAATAGCCAGATCCTGGAGACAGCCTAGATGCCCTTCAGTGGAAGAATGGATGAAGAAACTGTGGAATATATACATGCTAGAATACTACTCAGCGGTAAAAAACAATGACATCTTGAATTTTGCAGGCAAATGGATGGAAATAGAAAACACTATTCTGAGTGAGGTAACCCAGACCCATAAAGATGAACATGGGATGTACTCACTCATATTCGGTTTCTAGCCATGATTATAGGACATCGAGCCTATAAGTTTGGGATCCTTGAGAAGATAATAAGAAGGTGAACTCCCAAAAAAGATATAGTAATCCTCCTGGATATTGGAAGTAGACACGATCGCCAGGCAAAATTGGGAACTTGAGGGTTGGGCAAGACTGGGCCAAGGGAAGATGGGGAGAGAAAAGTGTGAAGGGGAGAGCGGGGGGAGCTCGGAGGAATGGGGTGCTTGGGATATAGGAAGGGTGGATATGAGAGCAGGGAAGCATATATCTGAATTTAAGGAGCTACCTGAGGGTTGTCAAGAGACTTGACCCTAGAGGGGTTCCCAGGTTTCCAGGGAGACGCCCCCAGTTAGTTCCTTGGGCAGCTGAGGAGAGGGAGCCTGAAAAGGCCAGTTCCTATAGCCATACTGATGAATTTCTTGCATATCACCATAGAACCTCCACCTGATGATAGATGAAGAAAATGACAGAGCCCCACCTTGGAGCACAGGACTGAGCTCCCAAGGTCCTGATGAGGAGCAGAAGGAGAGAGAACATGAGAAAGAAAGTCAGGACCGTGAGGGAACCTCCAGCTGGCGACAGATGGGGAAGGTGACTGAGCCCCACATTGGAGCACTGGACTGAGCTCCCAAGGTCCCGATGAGGAGCAGAAGGAGCGAGAACATGAGGGAGAAAGTCAGGAACGAGAGGGGTGCGTTCACTCATGGAGACGGTGGGACAGAACTAATGGGAGATCACCAACTCCAGTTGGAATGGGACTGATGGATCATGCGACCAAACCCGTCTCTCTGAGTGTGGCCAACAGCGGGGGCTGACTGAGAAGCAAAGGACAATGGCTCTGGGCTCTGATTCTTCTTCATGGACGGGCTCTGTGGGAGCCTTCTCAGCTTGGTCGATCACCTTCCTGGACCTGGGGGGAGTTGGGAGGACCTTGGTCTTAGCATAGAGTGGGGAACCCTGATGGCTCCTTGGCCTTGAGAGGGAGGGAGGGGAGGTATGGGTGGAGGGGAGGGGAGGGAAGGGGGAGAAGGAGGGGAGAGAAAGGGGAGAAGGAGGGGAGGGAGGGGGGAGGAGGAGGGAAGGAGATGGAAATTTCTAAATATAAAAAAAAATAAACCATGAGAAAAAAAAAAAAAAAGAAAGAAATATGTGTAGTGTGTATATGTGTGCATGTTTGGGAGGGTATACATTAAGTGGGGCTGTATGTATGCCACAGTGCATGTGTGGAAATCAGGACAAAGTCAAGGTGTTTCTGGCAATGCTCACCATGTTGCACAATGTGACTTCACTGAGGCCTTGGTTCTGAGCTCTCACATGACGCAGACCATCATACCAGCAATGCCAACAAAACTGCCCTAAAACACTGCTCAGATGGAGAGGATTGTAGTTATCAACTGCAGTACTTTTCCTGTACAAATAAAATTTTTGCTTTTATAAAACATAACTTATGGAAAAGCAAAAATTTTTTATACTTTTCTACCATAATTCTGTAGCATGTCAGCATCAAATTACTGCATCTCTGGATTGTATTAAATTAGAATGTTTTATTTTGAAAACTGCTCTTTGAGATGATTAATTGAATTTCATAAAAAAATCGTTAAATGAATTTCAGACTGAAACTAGAGGGTCCAAAATGGCTCAAACACACTTCCTTCTGCCATTCTGTACTGCACATCTGTGCAGCGCAGCGTTCTCAGAACTGAAAATTATGAAACAAAATCAACTCTAAAATCACTGAAGATGTTCTACATCCTATAGTACTAAATATTCAGCTAAAATTTAATTCCTTAATAAAAATATCATTAGTATAAAAATTTGTTCATTTTTAATAAATGATAAAATAATATGCATAACAAAATGCTTTATAATATATTTCGTTATATTATCAGAATATAAAAATGCTCTTGATGCAGTTTTAATTTTCACTGTCCTGATGCCTGGAGATACCTAGCTGTTTATCACATTCTTATTGACCTTTTGTACTTCTTTTGAGAAATGTCTTATCATTTGCCCTTCTCAGGTCAAATTTGATTTTTTTTCTGTTATGTTTTCTGATCTTTATATATTCTAAAAATTAATTCACTGTCAGATGTTATTTGCAGAGCTTTCCTACCACCCTGCAGATTGCGTCTTAATTCTATTGCCTTCTTGCTGTGAAGAGGCTTATGGAATTTAACATAATCCTGTTCTCAGTTCTTGCTTCTTTTCTGGGCTACCAGAGTGCTATTTGGGAAATCACTGCCCATATAAATGTTTTCTTCTAGTAGTTTCAAAGTTTAGGGTGTCCTACTAAAAATTTTTTAATATAATTTTAGTTTATTTTTATATCAAATAAGTCTAATTTTCCCAGTACCAGTTATCAAAGAAGCTGTCTTTTTCCCAAAGCAAGACTGATGAGGGATGTCCTTCTGTATAATGCTGCTTTTATTGCTTAATGAATAAAGCTGTTTTGGCCAATGGCTTACCATTGTAAGTAAAATCAGGCAAAAATAGGGAGTAGATGGAACCAGGGAGACGCCATGTTGCTGCCACTGGAATCTTACCAGTAGGCCACATCCTCGTAGTGATGCACAGATTAATAGAAATGGGTTAATTTAAGATATAAGAGCTAGCTAGGAATATGCCTAAGCTATTGGCCAAACAGTGTTTAATTAATAATAGTTTTGTGTGATTATTCAGGTCTGGGCGATGGGGAGATAAACAAGCAGTCTCTATTTACACAAGCCTTCAGCATTTTTTCCAAGAGTCATTTAGATACAGATGTATGAATTTATTTTGGGGTCTTGTGTGTATCTATACTTATGCTGGTATCATACTGTTTTTTACTACTGTGACTCTGGAATATATTTTGAATCAGGCACTGTAGATAACTCCATCATGGTTCTTTTGCTCGGCATGCTTTGGCTATTGTCCTCTTAGTCCACTGTTCTGCTGTTACGACACCATGACCAAGGTTTAGTCCATTATCATCACAATGAGAAAAATGGCAGTACACAGGCAGGCACCAGAGCAGTAGCTAAAAGAGAAGCTCTAGGCTTGGCATGGGCTTTTTGAACCCTCAAAGACCAAGCCCAGTGACACATTTCCTCCAACAAGGCCACACCTCCCAATCCTTTTAATCCTTTCAAACAGTGCTACTCTTTGGTGACTAAGCATTCAAATATATGAGCCTATGGGGCCCATGCTTATTCAAATCACCATAGCTATTAAAGATCTTTTTTGTATCCTTGTGAATTTAAGATTGTTTTCTAGTTCTGTGAAGCATGTTATTAGTCATTCAGCTGAGAATTAATATTGAATCTGGAGATCACTTTTTGTACCCCGCACAATTTAAACATATCACAATACTTTGAGTTCTATTAGAAGATTTAGGAATGTTGATGTTTTAGTTAGAAAGGAATTAACTCAGATCCAGATCCCACCTGTCCTATGCATGTTGATTTCAAAGTTAGTTCACTCCTCCATCACCTTAATATCATTTCTGTCAATGTCTCTGGTTATCAGACCTCTTTTATCCGTTCTCTTAACCAGAAACGTGAGGTTACTCAATTTTAGTTCCTGTGCTAATGCTCAATTTTACATAAATGGACTCACTTTCAGGACAAGGAATACTAAACAAAAAGTTAATAATAATAATATTAGGTAGATTTTTCTCCCTACTTATCATGTACTAGGAACCCCCTTTCCAGGAACAGCTTTTTTCTCAAGGTTTATGTGTCTATAATACCAGTTACATACCATAGTACAAGTGTTCTATTACTGGGGCTGGCCTCAGGAAAAAACTAGAGGGGGAAAAAAGCAACAAGAATTCTTTCCTGTGCTCAGGAAAACACAGGTTCTCCACTGGCCCCTCTTCTTCAAATCTGTTGAGCACAAAGAGGAAGACTTCTCCCTGGAGCCCCTTTTGGTACAGAGTCCTAAATTCAGCCTGCCCAGAATACAAGGAAGAGAACTTATGAAGCTTGCTATTGTTTTATCATTCATTTATTAAATAATGCTTTCTCCCCCTCCCCATTTATTTGCTATTATTTCCTTTTTGGAGGCCTCAGTAGTTTATATTTTTCCTGAAGTTTTTTGTTGTACTTCTGGGAAAGATAGACTACAGTGTCTTTATCTTGGCTGGAATTAAAAGTCCCTGACCTTTATTTCTAGTCATTGTTGTTCAGTAGGTTTGGGAGAAGATGTTTTATGATGTGGCCTCATTTTAATACCTGTCTTCAAGAGCTGTTATAATTTCATTTAAAAATAGAGTAAATGTTAATTCAAATAATCAGGCTTACAAACAAGCTAGTATTGCAAGTACAAAGGGAAGCAGACACAGACAGGTTTCTCAACACCCATTAAATCACACCTTTCATACCTGTGACTATGTGAAAGGATTTCCTAAGAAAGAAAGATAAATAATCCTCAGGCTTCCAATGCCCTTGCTTAAAGCAGAAAAGGAGACTATGCTATGTTTACCTTCTTCAACATGCCTACACTGAATTTCTACAAATGGAAGATACTATTCCAGCTTTAACAGTACAAGCAATGTAGGATATGGCTCTTGCTCTCAAGTTCTAAAACAACACACTAAATACTAGAACATGCCTACAAAACAGTGCTTCAGGAACAACTGAAACTGGTAAACTGTCAATGAGAGGGGAGATCAATACACAAAAGACTAAGTGTCTGAGCATGTAGAAAGGGAACAGGACAATTCTCAGCATGAAAAGAAACATGTAAAAAGATACAAGATATCAAACAGCATTGGGAGTTTGGCCAATAGAACTGCACTGACATGAATTCCCTGGATTCCGGTGTTCCTCTGACCCAGGCAGGCAGTGAGTAAGCACTTCTGAACACAAACTGGAGGAGACATGGGAGATCACTTAGGACTATAAAGTTCCTCACAGCCAAAGACAGCAGAACTTCAGTATCAGCTAGAAATTCATTTTTTGATTTTGCAATGAAAAAGTTACTGAAGACCTCTGAAAGAAGAATTTCACCACAGAAAAGACTGAGCATATCCCAGACAGTCACTCCCCAAACTAATCATCCAGAAACAACAGTCATTCAATCAGAAAACCTGGCTCAGGTTTGTATTCTTATCAAGTAAGTGGAAAGACTTCACTTTCCTAAAACTATTTTCACCCCCAACTAAAATCCATATATTAACTCCACAATTGAAAATTTAACATGATTATAAACTCTACAACACATTTATTTCTTCCCAAATCACAAATTATGAACTACTGATCTTATTCACCAAGACTAGAGATGTTAACTTACCCCAAACTGAAACCCATCCTGTATCACTTTTCTTCCTCATTGCTGTAATCACATGCTTTACAGAAACCAACAGCATTATTTCAGCTCATGGTTTCAGTGGGTTCTGCCTACTGTGGTGAGTAGGATAAAGCAGAGCAGTTGAAGTCATGATGAGCCAGGAAGCAAAGAATGGGAAATGATAGCATTCTGTTGACCTCCCCCATTCTACAGGCCTCCAGTCTATACAGGGGAACCACACATTCCAGGTGGGTATTCCTTCCCCAGGAAACAAATTTATAGACATATCCAAAGTTGAACCTGACCAATATTCCAGGTGATTCTAAAGCTACTCAGATCAGCAATTAAGATTTAGCACCACCCCTGCCTCAGATATACTACTCCCAAGGTTCAAGTGAAGGACCATTCTTCAGAACTCAATTCCAGAATCCTAAGCATTCTTTACTGTGTGACTTACACACAGAACAGTATCACCAGACATTAATCTATGTGACCAACTTTAAGCCATTAACAAAATCTCTTTAACTTACACTTCAATTGAGTTGTACTATAAACCAAAACAATTAAGTGTTCAGGCAAGTGTGATATGCATGTAACCACCAAAAATAAATTATTAAACATCTGCATGTCCATAGGAAGTTCCCCATGCTCATTTCTAGGCAATTTCCTCCGAGCCACCAGACTTGTAACTTCTATTAACACAATGAGTTTGAGCTGTCCTTAAGATTTATAAAAGTAGAACCACCCAGGATGTATTCTTTGTATCTTTTTTATATTGTTCCAATAGGAAGTTTTAGAGGTTTATTTATGCTATTGTTTGAATCTGCAATTTGTTCTTTTTGATAGCTGTGCAGTAGGCCACTGCATGAGTATATCATATTGTATTTATCCATTCTTCTATACTTGGTACTTTGGGTTATCTCTAGTCTAGACCTATTACAAATAAAGTTACTACAGAATTCTTATGCAGTTTTGTATGTACCCATATATTTTCATTTTCTGTAGGTAACTATCTAGACATGTTACTGGTTACAGGGTTAGTACATATTTAACTTCACAGGACACTGTTTTCTAAATAGCTACAGTTCTGTTATAGTGCATGAAAGTTTCAGTTGTTCTATCTACTCTCTACTAGAGCAAAAGTTTGTTGTTTTGTTGTTCTTGTTTTTATATTGCTAGGTTTCTTTAATTATCCTAAGGTATAATAGCTTATTAAGATTTTAGTTTGCATTTCCCTGATAAATCACAGTTCCATGTACTTATTATTAATTTATATATATTCTATTATAAAGTATCTGCTTTCAGGTTTTCCTGTCCTCTTAACACACTGTCTCTGTGTACAGAATGGTCACCTGCACTATTTGTTTTCTATTCTTACTGTAACAAATTACCACAATTAGAGGCTTAACAACACACATTTATAATTTTATAGTTCTGTAGAATTGAAGTCCAACATAGTACTCACTAGGCCAAAAACTACTGTGCCATGAAAGCTGCATCCATTTCATCTGCAAATACATTCACCCCATTCCAAGATCTTCCCAGACTGTAGTATCAAGGATATACAGTATCAACATACTATAGTATCAAGTCAGTCTAAAATCTCATCTAAATTTCACTGATTCAAAAATCTCAATCTTATTATCAAAATCATCAATTAGATTTGGGTGAGATTTTTGTCATTCCTGGTGCAACAATCCTCCCCATCTCTGAACCTGTGACAAAAATAAAATGTATGAATGCCACAGTGTAACAATTACAGATGTGCCCATTTAAAAACAGAGAAAATGGAAAGATAAAAGTCACTGGCCCTGTAAAGGCTAGTGCAAATTATCAACTTGACAAAATCTGGAATCACCTGGAAGGGGGACCTTTGGGCATATCTATGGGGGATTATTTTGGACCTCCCCCTGTGGATGGCACCATTCCCCAGGCAAGGGATCCTGGACTGAATAGGAGTGGAAAGAGCAAGCTGAATACTAAGTGTTCATTTGTTCATTGTTCTTTTCTTCTCTAACTGTGGACATGAAGTCACTAGCTCCCTCAGACTCCTACTGCTGTGACTTTCCTGCCCTGATGAACTGTAACCTGGAACTTTGAACTTTAAAAATATGTGACCAGTTCTTTCAAGTTTTTGCTGCTTTGACTTCCTAGTAAAAATGAAATTGTAAACCAAATAAACCTTTTATCCCTTAAGTTGTTTTTGTCAGTATATTTTATCACAGCAACAGATAAAGACACAAAGACAGGCCCTAAACAACTTTAAAATCTAGCTGAGCAAAGTGCTTAAGCAGCAACCTAAGTAGTTCCCAGTGGCATTCTTTAGGCCTGCACTTCTGCTCACAGAGTCAGCCACCTCCACTTGGGTACAGGTGCAGCTAACATGTACTCACAACCAAACAGTGCTATTAGCCTATTTCCTATGTGCTGAAGTCTGAGGTTGAAAACTTCTTTCACTTTGTCTTCTCTGTGTCCCTTCAGGTTCAAGACAGTAGCATTTCTGTTGGTATAGTATGCTCAAGTACCCTGTGGATCTACCATAAGTACAGAGACTTACGGCATTTAGACAGAGGTTCAACCACAGATCTTGCTTTAAAAATCTCATCTTTATTTCCAGCTTCTGCTTTGCTGGTAAGGAATCACTGTTGACCTCTTTAGCGTTCAGAATGAACACTCTGACCTTTTGATCTCATTTTTTAGCACTGACTCCTTTCATTGTTTCTCTATAGCACACTTTTCATGACAATGATTCTCTCAGTCTTTTGTTTTGTTTGTGAGACAGGGTTTCTCTGTGAAACAGTCCTGGCTATCTTGGAATTCAGTATGTAGACCAGGTTGGCCTCAAACTCACAGAGATCCTCCTGCCTCTGCCTCCTGAGTGCTGGTATTAAAGGCGTGCGCCACCATGGCCAGGTGACTGTCTCAGTCTTAGCACCCTATGCCCTTTAGACAGAGAATTTACAAAATCAGCAAGTCCTAACTTTTTGGTGATTTGTGTTGTTTTGTTGTTATTTCTTTGGTTTTGATGTGGTTGTTGCTTTTGAGACAGAATCTCATGCTGTACACAGAAGTTTCTGTCCTGCCTGGTCTTGCAGTTCCAACAAAACAGAGGTGTAGTGTTGAGCTGTGGGCAGGCCTGCTTTTCGTCCCACCCGGCTCCCACATGCCTGGCTAGCTTATGCCCCAAAATAACAACACACAAACTGTATTCTTTTAAACACTGCCTGGCCCATTAGTTTCAGCCTCTTACTCACATCTTGATTAACCCATATCTAATAATCTGTGTAGCACCACGAAGTGGTGCCTTACCGGGAAGATTCTAGCGTACATCCATCTTGGACCGGTGCTTCATCACGTCTGATCCAGAGAGGAGAGGCATGGCAATCTGTCTCTCGTGACTGCCTGAAGCATCTCACTAACTTCCCTTCTTCTCAGGATTCTGTTCTGTCTACTCCACCTATCTAAATCCTGCCCTATCAAAAGCCAAGGCAGTTTCTTTATTAGCCAATGAGAGTCCTCCATCACAGAAGTTTATATTAATTATAAACTGGTTGGTCTGTTAGTTCAGGCTTATTACTAACTAGAATTTACAACTTAAATTAACTCATAATTCTTATCTATGTTTGACTATGTGGCTTGGTACCCTACTCAGTGAGGCATTCTCATCTTGCTTCCTCTGCACCTGGCTAGAGACTGCAGACTGAGCCTTTCCCCTACCCAGAATTCTTCTAGTCTGGTCATCCTGCCTATACTTCCTGCCTGACTACTGACCAATCAGTGTTTTATTAAAACCAATACAAGGGACAAATCTTTACAGGGTATAAAAGCATTATCCCACGGCATCATATAGCTTAGACTGGCCTCAAACTTGCTAGGTTGCCAAAAATGCCTTGAATTCCTGATCCTCCTGCCTCTACCTCCCAAGTCTCAACTAAAGAAAACTTGGTTCAATTTACCTACTTTCAAATTTTTCTAAACACATAAAAAGAAATCAGAATGCATCTTCAACACTTTGCTTGGAAATCTCATCAGTTAAAATCTAAGTTTATTTCTTGTAAGTCATGCTTCTCACATAATCACAGAATACATTTTTGTTAAGCTCCCTGCCACTATAATAAAAAGATCTCCCTTCCTACGTCTTCATTGTCCTCTGCATCCTCACTGTCGGCATCGCTAATGCCTGTTTCCACTAATGATCCATTCACAGTGATTTGGAGATTCTTTAAGGTGATTTTTCCCCCTGCTCCTTTAACTTCTAAGTCCTGCACAGTGACTAAAACCTACATTTCCACTAACATTCTAGGGCAGCAGTTCTCAATTTTCCTGAGGCTGCAACCCTTTAATACAGTTCTCATGTTGTGGTGACCCCCAACCATAAAATTACTTTGTTACTTCATAACTGTAATTTTGCTACTGTTATGAACTGTGATGTAAATATCTGTGTATTAGGTGGCCCCGTAAAAGGGTTGTTCAATCCTCAAAGGAGGTGATCTACTGGTTGAAAACCACTGGTCTAGGGTTTTCCTAACATCTCCTTAAAGTTCAAAGCTACTTTCAGATTTTCTGTTATAGTAGCACTCCATATTCAAGTATAAAATCTGTATTATTTTTCTATTCTACTGTTCTGTAACAATGTACCACAAAGTTAGAGGGTTAGAGTAGCATTCACTTTATGTTATAGCTAGTTTACAGTTAATGAGCTGGTATCCAAAACAGGTCTCACTGGAAAATCAAGATTTTTGGAGGCCTATATTATGAAAGCCATAGGGTTTGCTGAGTTTGCATATGACCTTTAACAGTCCAGGTGCTGGAAGCTTGCTGTTCAGATTGGCAGTATAAATGGGGTGGAACCTCTAACAGATGGGACCTAGTAGAAGGTACTTAAGTCAGTGGGGACGCTGCCCTCAGAACTGGTTATTAAAATCACTGAGGACATGTTTAGTCCGGCAAGATCAGGTTGTTATTTAAAAAAGAAAAAAATAAAAATACTGGCTTCCTGCATTCCTCTGACTTCTAGTCTCACCACTTGGCTTCTTTTATATACACTCCTGCCATTATGATGTTTAGTTATGTTATAATCCACGGAGCCCCCAGCAGAGGTTAGAGACAGAACTACTCGACTGTTGTGATCTGAAAAAGAAATGTTCTCCACAGGCTCATGGATTGAAACATTTGGTCCCCAGCTGGTGCTGTTTAGGAAAGTTGTAGCCTTCAGGTGGTGAAGCCTCACCAAATGAAGTGGGTCACTGGAGGTAGTAGTAGCCTTTGAGACCTTATAGCCTGGTCCATCTTCTATTTGCTCTCAGTCTCTTGGATGTGGATGACCAGCCAGTCCCCTACTCCTGCACCATGCCTTTCCTGCCTGCAGCCACGTCTTCGCACCACGACAGACTAGAACTCTAAGACAAAACAACCCTTTCTTCCTAAGCTGCTCTTGTCCAAGTATTTACCACAACAACAGAAAAAAACAAAGACACCAATCTTGAACTTTTAGCCACAAATCAACAAAATAAATCTTCCTACTTGTTAAAGAACCCAGCTCCAGGCATTGTTTCAGCAACAAAAAAGTAAAGATGGATGACTCCATTTCCTCATCTGTCTCAACTTCAGAGGTCATCCATGCTCATGACTCACAGCCCTTTCCTCTGTTTGCAAATCTTTAGCAGCATCTCTCCAGCACTTGCATCATCAAATCTCTTTACTGACACTCTTCTTCTGCCTCCCACCTGCATTTGAACTCAGAGATCTGCCTGCCTCTACCTCCTGAGTGCTGGGATTAAAAGTGTGTGCCACCACCACCTGGCACCCCTTTGTATTTTTATAAAAATATGGTTTTATTATTTGTGTGTGTGCATGAGAGAGACACACAGAGACAGACGAGAGAGAGCGAGAGAGAGAGAGAGAGAGAGAGAGAGAGAGAGAGAGAGAGAGAGAGACTGAATGGCATAAGGAGGCCAGAAGACCAGAAGAGGGCCTCCTCCTAGATCCCCTAGAGTGAGAGTGACAGGTGGTTGTAAGCTGCCCGATATTGGTGCTGAGTATCAAACCTGGGCCATCTGGAGAAGCAGCAAACACTCTTTACTGCTGAGCCACTTCTCTAGCCCTCTACTTCCATTTTTAAGAACACTTACCTTTTAAAGGATCACATGAATAAACCAGAACACTCCTATCAACTTTAACCGTCCTTTACCATTGAATATAACATATCTTCAGGTCCTGGGAATTTGGACATGGGCATCTTTAGAAGACCATTATCTGGCCTACCATACACACTAATCACACTAATATATTATTAAAAAATAAACCAGAATTATATCTAGGCTCAGAGGAAAGCATTAACCACTGAAAGGAAACAAACAATATAGTTATTTTATCTTTAATTTTTCAAGTATTTAGTGAATTAAAAAAATAACTGAAGGGTTTCTGTTTGTTTGTCACAGACACTATTAGTTGATCAATTCAACACTAATTTTCAACACCTTCTCTGATGTGGGAGAGTTCTTCTGTTTTAATAAAGAAACTGCCTTGGCCAGCCCTTAGGTGGGTGGAGTAGACAGAACAGGAAGAAGGAAGTGAGGTAGATGGCTCAGTCAGATGCCACGCCTCTCCTAAGTGAGACAGACTGCTGTGCCTCTCCTCAGAGAGAGAAAGAGATGCGATGAAGCCAGGTCAGACATGCTGAATCTTTCTGGGTAAGACACCACTCGTGGTGTTACACAGATTATTCTATATGGGTTAGTCAAGATGTGAGTAAGAGGCTGAAAATAATGGGTCAGGCAGTATTTAAAAGAATACAGTTTCCGTGTAATTATCTCGGGTTTTAAACTAGCCAGTGGCCGAGAGCCGGGCAGGACGAAAAGCAGGCCTGCCTGCAGCTCATCACTACACTTCTCCCTTGCCTGCCCCTAAATACTTGGACAATAAAGCAAAATACTTACTTTCCTGGCCTCCTAAGAAGAGTCATATAATATAGATGTGCCAAATGAAATCTAAAAACTGCTCAGGAAATGTTACTGCATTCTGCTAAAAGAGACAGATGGTGCTGGCGTCCCTTGGCCCCTTCCCAGTGGTTCTCCTGCTTGAACATGGGATACTGCCAGTAATTCAAGCATCTACTTTGCCATGATGGAGTACATCCAAAAGAATCCAAGTGATACTAGTCCTGCCACTATCAAATGGTTGCAGCAACACCAGCTAGTCTGTGCCTCCAGACTTACAGTTACATGAGAGAAAATACATTTTCTTCTTAAGTTACTTTTTATATCTACTTTTCTGATATTTCCAATTGAAAGCTTTAATTGAAATTGTATTCAATATATTGACTTGTATTCAAAATATGTTTCATTGTATGAAAACTATATTCAGTTAAATGAGATATAATTAATCACTAAAAATGCAACTATATTTAAGTAACATATTTTACTATAAATTATACAGATTCATTCTAAGATATTTAGAAATTACCAAACATTTAAATAAAATATTAACCACAATTCCAAGCAGCTAAAGGTAAATTACTATTACTACATTACTGTATTCACCACCACCTACCATGTTGCACACATATATACACAATTACTACATCTGTGTTCACCACCATGTTACACACGTATATAAACTACTATTACTAAATCTGTTTCACCATATTACACACTTATATGCACTACTATTACTACATTTCTGTGTTCACCAGCATGTTACACATGTATATACACTACTATTACTACATATCTGTGTTCACCACGTTACACACATATATACACTACTATTACTACATTTCTGTGTTCACCACGTTACACACGTATATACACTACTATTACTACATTTCTGTGTTCACCACCATGTTACACACATATATACACTACTCTATCTCTGTTCACCACGTTACACACATATATACACCATTACTACATTTCTCTGTTTACTACCATGTTACTCACACACATACACAATATTTCAAAGTCAGACTATACAGAGTACCCACCTCCACTCAGGATTATGTTTATTAAAGAATTTTTCATATTCTTAAAGATTTTTCAAAAATAATTCTAAAAGCTTTAAATACTTCCTAATGTAAGTATTACACATGGCTAATGAACTAATTTTAACAATGACAGACACATAACAGATGAGTAATCCAGAACATGGTACTACTGAGGATGAACTTTTCCAGTCCTAAGTGCTCCTAGCTTTCCAGCTCTACTCCGGATGCCAGAGCACCAGTCTTCCTAGAGGAATGTAATGATAATACCTTTGCTCTTTTGCTAATCTGATGAGTGAGTATTTTCTACCTCGTTCTTAAATGTTTAATTTACTTATTTTGGTTACTGGTGACAGTGGCTAAAGATACTTAGATCTTTATAGTGGTCATTTTGTAAACTATCCCTCAGTATTTTTTAAGAATAATTTATATGTAAGATAATAGCTTTTTGATATTATTTGTTGTAAGCATTAATACCTTATTTAAGTAAGCAGTTACTTTTCAGTTTTGCCTATATTTTTATGAGCTTAAAAGATATATTTTATGCCTGGTGTGGTGGTGTATGCCTTCATTCCCAGCACTTGAGAGAGGCAGAGGCAGGTGGATCTCTGTGAGTTCAAGCCCAGCCTGGTCTACAAAGAAAGTTCCAAGACAGCCAGGGCTGTTGTTCAGAGAAACCCTGCCTTCTTGAAAAACCAAAAAAAAAAAAAAAAAAAAAAAAAAAAAGAAGACAGAAATTTTATTTTATGTGTATGAGTGTCTGTTTGCAGGTATGTATGTATATCACATGTGTACCTGACATCCACAGGGACCATAAGAAGGTGCTGGATCCCTAGTAACTAGATTTACAGATGGTTATGCGTCACAATATGAGTATTAGGAACTGAACTCATGTTCTTAATCACTCAAGCCATCTCTCCATCCCAATTTTTACAGACTTTTAAAAACTAACCCACAGTTTATTATCAGTACCCTTTGTAACCCTCTTAACAGATAGGCATCATTTTTATATGGCAACTGTGGTTTAGAAAAGGGTTTAAGATAAAACATTCTTGTAAATTCTTATTGGCAATTAAAAGAAACATCAAATCAAGACAATAACAAATATTGTATGTGAAAATTGCAATTTAAAAAAGAATAATTTAAGATAGGCTATTCCTATAAATTCTTACTAGCAGTGGAAAGCAAGAAAACATCAGATATTCCATTAGTGCGGAAGGACTTGATCTCAGACTCTGGACTAGTCACATACCTGCTTGTGACGATGATCACATCCTCAGAGATGGTGGCCATTTCTTTAATGGTCAGGTAGCACATTCTCCTCAACGTTTGCTGAAAGTGTATTTATAGATTATAGCAGGTTATTTGTAAGAAAACTTTTTAGTTGTTTTAAGTAAGACTTCAAGTATATTAAGAGGTATTCGTGGGCCAGCAAGATAGCTCAGAGGGTAAAGGTGCTTCCTACCAAGTTTCATAGCTTGATTTAATCCCTAAAACCCAAATACTGAAAACAGAGAACCAGATCCCACAAGTTATCTACTGACACACACATGAATAAACATTAAAAACAAATAAGGGAGATAGCCTTCAAAATATCTAAAAATATCATTAAAACTATAACAGATATTTTTAAAAACACTCAAAATACTACTATTTCTTAAGCAAAAACACTTGATACATTGATACCTGAGAAAACATAAAAGCAAAGCCTTAAAAAAGTCAATTACTTGGCTAAGCAAGAACTGGGAAGAGGGGGGAGCAGCGGGCTTGGTCCAGCCTCAAGTGATGCAACAAGACTTTGTTGACTCCACATGAGGAGTGGATGGGGGATGGGGTATTGAGAGAAAGGGAGGGAGAGGGAACTAGAATTGGTGTGTAAAATAAAAGATTGCTTTTAAAAAAAATCCATTCCTTCCTGGGAGGCAGAGGCAGGTGAAAAAACTATGAGTTTAAGGCCAGTCTGGTCTACAAAGCAAGTTCCAGGAGAGCCAAGGCTATTATGCAGAGAAACCCTGCCTTGCAAAACCACACACACACACACACACACACACACACACACACACACACACACACAAATCAATTACTCTTCTACAGAGATATAACTGTTTTAAAGTGATAAAGACTTGTCTCAGAAAATGTATTATTAAGATTCCTTAGAAATGTGTATGCTTGGGCTGGAGAGATGGCTCAGTGGTTAAGCGCACTGGCTGTTCTTCTAGAGGTCCTGAATTCAATTCCCAGCACCCACATGGTGGTTCACAACCATCTATAATGAGATCTGGTGACCTCTTATGGTATATTTGCATACATACAGGCAGGACACTATATAAGGGTTTCTCTGTAGCTTTGGAGCCTGTCCTGGAACTCGCTCTGTAGAACAGGCTGCCCTCCAACAACAGAGATCCGCCTGCCTCTGCCTCCCAAGTGCTAGGATTAAAGGCATGTGCCACCACTGCCCAGCATAAATAGATAAATCTGAAGAAAGGAAGAAAGGAAGAAAGGAAAGAAGGAAGGAAGGAAGGAAGGAAGGAAGGAAGGAAGGAAGGAAGGAAGGAAGGAAGGAAGGAAGGAAGAAAGGAAATGTGTATGCAGACATAATGCTAATTGTTTTCCCCTCCAGTCAGTGAATACCAATGTTTCTCCTAAAATGACTCATT
The DNA here is from genome assembly GCF_903992535.2 of Arvicola amphibius. NCBI lineage: Eukaryota > Metazoa > Chordata > Mammalia > Rodentia > Cricetidae > Arvicola > Arvicola amphibius. The sequence continues at coordinate 177,940,645 of NC_052048.2, forward strand.
GCTGGATAATCAACTTCCATTTTAAGTTATCCAAGTTTCCAGATGGATACCAGGATCCAAAGTGAAACAGTAACAATAACAGTTTCCAGCCCAGCCCAGCCCAGCTCTCCTCAGCTGCATCTCTGATTTACTTGTAGACCCCAGGTTTCTTTAGTCTGCCCAGCCTCCTAAGTACCTTCAGTACTTATAAATACAGAAACTCACCATCAGACCCAGTTCCAGAGCCAACGCTATAGTAAAAATTTAGTTGACACCACTGAGCCCAATAAGAGAAGAAGAAAAGGAAGATCCTCAGGGTGATTTAACACAAGGAAGGAAGGAAGGGAAGGAGGGAGAAGAGGGAAGAGAAAGGAAGGGAAGGAAAGGGGAGAGGAGGGAGGGGAGAGGAGGGAAGGAAAGGGAGTGGGCAGGCAAGCATACAACAAATCAAAGTCATACAAACACAAAGCTAACAACAAAAAATGGTAAATAGAAATCAAAATTTCAGAACTAAAACAAATTCCATTCTACATAAAAGACCTAGTATAAAACGCAGATGAAAACTGGATTAGCCAAAGTAGAAGAAAAAACCAAGTGCTCAAGTTAGCAGACATAAGGCAAATGGAAATTAGATTCAGACATACCTCATGGTCCCCAAAATGCCAAAACTTCTAAAAACTAGCACTGCGAAGTGTTGGCATAAGTGTACTTTTAGCCAGCAAAACACATTATGTAGATAAATACACAGAAATGTTAAACACAATATGAATCAAAGTTTATTTTTAAAAATAATATTTCACAGTATAAGAACAATTTCTATGTAATATATATGATAGAACATGCATCTAGATAATATGTACTATTATAACTCAATAACAAAAGCACAACATTTTTTAAATGGATAAAGGATTTGGTGATTTTTTTTAAAAATTAGTTCTTTGAAAATTTCACATATTATATTTTAATCCTATTCACTCTCCAACTCCTCCCAGCTCAACTCTCCCACCCCTTCCCTAATTGTCCAACTTTGTGTCCTTTTCTAAATTTTTTAAACTCAGCAAGTCCAGCTTATGTTTAGGGAAACATCTGAAGAGACATTTATCCAAAAAGACATAAATGGCCAATAATCACATGAAAAGACTAAACCAAAATTTTATTATGTAGCCATGGACAAAATGCAGAGAAATTCCCAGGTCCTGGCAGCGAAAACAAACACTCATACTCATGAAATATAAACCTGAAATCTCACTGAATGAGAAATAATATATAAAGAATGGGTTCTAAAAAATATATTCTGCAGGTGCAAGAAAAACTATTCCAGATAGTAATTCAGACAGACATATAGCAAGGAATAAAAAGTAGGAAGGAAAAAAAGTATTTAAGATAAATTTATTTGAAGGAACAAAACCTAAAAAGATATGTTTCTAAATATATATAAATACATTTAGAAATATATATAAACATGTCTGTTAACATAGTCATAGAGATGGTAAGAGTGTCTAAGACTCTCAAATTTCCCACAAGCAGAGAAAAGCTTAAAATGAATATTAGATTTTTATAAGTTTATGAAGCAATTTAGGTTAACTGTCAAAAACTCTGAAAATATTATCCAGTATGTAACTGGGTGTTCTTCACTTTGGTGCCTTTTTTCCTTCTTCAGTTCTATTTCAGACTGTTTCTATCCCTGTCTTCAAGTACACTGATTTCCCTCCTCACTTTTATCCTTCCTAAAATTTAAACTTTTTTGGCTTTCCCAACTCTACCTGCCCTTCCTGGTGCCTGTAATCTGCCTCTAGGCAGCTAACTGGTGCAATCCCAGGGTGCATCTTGTTTGCTTCCCTTCTTCAAATCGTGGTCCTTGCAAGCTAGACACACTACCTGAAAACTGAAACTGGGTATGTTTTGTTTGGGTCTCTCTTAACACAGCTGGAAACAAAACGGAAATGTGGTTCTGAACATCAAAACATAGAGTAATTTATACAAAATAACTATTTATTTCTTTTCCTACCCCTTTCTTCTTGCTTCTTTCACCACTGATTTCTAACCCTGCTGCAGCATAGTTAAAACTAGGACCAAGGAACACAGTCTGTATGTTTTTGTTCCTTTAAAACTACTTGTCTGCTTTTATTCCAAGTCTGTAGCAAAGTTCTGTAAAACATGCGTCCTTTATTTGTGTATAAAGCTGGATAAATCTGTGTGTTCTTCTCTTTCCTTGCTCTCAAGTATCTGTTTCAGTCTTTCAATGGGTCTCACACTGTGACACAGGCTAGACCTGAACTCACTACGAAGTCAAAAATGGCCCTAAACTTCTGGTCCTCCTGCCTCTACCTGCCAAGTGATTATACATGTACACCATCATGCCTAGTTTAAGAGGGGCTGGAGATCAAACCCAGGGCTTCATGCATTCAGGTCAAGCAGTCTACCAACTAACCAATATCCTCAGCTCACTCTATTTTCCCCCAACTATTTTAGAAAAGAAAAATTAATAAGAAAAACAATGAATCAAAAAGCTTGCTCCATGAAGATATTTATAAGATATAAACTTCTAGATAAAACTCTAAGGAATACAAGATGTAATTGTAATTTACCCATATCAGAATGATCGATATCATTACAGATTCTACATTATATAAAAAAGATTATGAACAATTCTACTTTCCACCCCCCCTACACATACAGTTAAATTTCTCTGGCTCTTCATCAGAAAAATTCCATATCATTTCAATCTTCTTCCATAAATGTTCCTATCCTCCTATCTTTTATTCCCTAAGGATAGCCCTGTAACTTTCTAAGTGGTGGCTATTTTCTTTCTCATGCTCTCCACAAAGAAGCTAATCTTCACTGCCTTATCAGCTCTTGACACCCCCTTCTTTCGGTGCGCCTTCTCCCCTAAAGTATGGAGAGTCGTTTTCACTGTCACAGCCTCTCTCAGTGACAGCTACCACTCTTGGCTCCAAAAACCAAGATGTTCATTCTATCATCATTTATAACCCCTTCATCCTATAACTATTTGCTGACCCCATCTGGCCCAACACCAGGTACCTGACTGAAAAATCAGAGCCACACATGGCCTGACTTTTCTAACAGCAATGTTTGGGCCCTATTCCAACAACTTGAAATGCCTACTTTTCTAGTCTAATTCCTGAAGGAAAACTCGATAACACTCACAGTGGCTCTGCTTCTTTGATTAACCCCTGAATTGTTGGTACAGGAAGTAATTAAAGGGAAGCATGTCCTGAATGTTAGGAACTTGAAACTGCTTCTGTTTGGACTGAAGATAACAATGATCCTGTTTCTAGGGAATCGGGGAATGTAAGTAGTCCATAGCATAAAATAGCATAAATATTTAAATTATTTATGTAAAGGCCTATAGAAAACAACATTTTGGGTAAATAGCAAATGTTGCCAGAGTACACTTTAATAAAAAATAAGTTCTTAAAAACTAAGACGTTGAAAGTAATTTGTTTAAGGGCTGATAAAGGTGATTCAGCAGGTAAAAGCAGTTGCTACCAATACTGAAGACTTGAGTTCAACCACCAGGACCTTCATGGTGGAAGGAGAGAACTGAGTCTTGCAAGTTGTCCTCTTATATCTACATACACATCACACACTCGCATGCGCACATACATACATACATACACACACACACACAAATGTTTTCTTAAAAGAAAATGATGAGCATAACAGGTTTAAATGGACAGTTGAAAGTCTGAAGGAAGGAGAGAGCCTCTCTGCTTGTGTGTGTATTATACTATATATAATATACATACACAGACACACAGACACACAGACACACACACACACACACACATATATCTCCTACTGCTATATAACAGGAAGTCTTTTGCCATGACCATATGGCCACAAAACTGGTAAAGCATATCCTGCAGTAAGTTTAATTACAAAACAAACTGAAGTCATACACCTGGAGAACTTGATTGGCAAGGAAGAGGATCTGAAAGTGAGGTGGAGACAAACGGACAGATTCTGACAAAGGCACCTAAAACCTCAAATTCTGCCAAGCATCTTTTGTCAATATAAGTAATCTTTAATCTGAGGGGACTGTTCTCCCTCTGTCTGAGCATATATAAAGGCCTCCCCTAATATAACTGTCTTACAGGGGTCTGTTGATTTTCCTGAAGAACTCCTCCTAAAATCTTCATTATCAACACATATGGGCAGACACAAATCCACAGGGGTCCTGGGAATGAGACACAAAATGTAGCCTATGCTGATATATAATATGTATAAAAAGAGTTTGGCAAATATATGCTAACAGAAAGCTAAGAAATATGTACCCCAGAATCCTACTCTCTGTGTTTTTCCGTATTAAAACTGGACATAAAAGAAGTGGGCCACATTCAGAAAACAGGAGGGCAGCAGCAGCAGTCACACTCTAAGCACTGAGGGACCCAGGGTAATAATGCGCAGCTACAGAGGTGCTGGAAGGCACTGTATCCCCACTCCAAACCCAGCTCTTTTCAACTGCCAGCCCTGCTGACCAATAACCCAGGCCCACAAAAAACCTGACTAGGAATCAATAGATGTGGACCTGTAGGTATCAATTTTTTTCTCTAATGACTTCAGGAACAGTTTTATACTATATACTTTAATTCTTCCACATTAACATATTGCTTAAAAAGCATTTGTAAGTTTTATAAAGATAAATGGTTTTAAAGTAATTTTAAACATTTCAAACAACCCTCTTTAATTTGGAACAAACTAGTTCCCAGGGGAAAATAAATAAATGTTTTTTATCATAAAATAACAAAACAGACTTACATCATTAGATTGGAACAAGCGGGTCATCGCAAAGAAGGCTTCTGTAGCTTCCACAGTTCCAAAGGGCTCACCCTAAGGAAAATTTAAAACAACTTTTTAAACTAAAAAATATAGACATTAAGGATTTGCTTTTACTTCTCAATAAATCATTTTGAATTCAGAAGGAGGTCTCTTTATAAGCATTCTTGGCAACTGTTCTGCTTTCAATTTAGAAATCTGTAGGGGATAAAACCTCCCTCACGACCATTTAGAGACTTGTTATTTAAAATAATTCAAAATAGCACGCCACAGTTCTGGAATTGTAGTCTCTACATTCTTAACAGAAACTGCTTCTATTTCCCTCACAGATTTACAAGGAGGCAAAACATGATAGGAAGTAGAATTTCCAATCAGCATTGCATAAGGTCAGACAACCTAAAAGCAGGTATCACATCTTGTAAATTTCCACACTCTAATGCCCGGCACATGCCCAATACGGGACAGGTACATCATATATATATCTGTAAGGATTGCTTATGAGAAATCTCAGAAAATATGGCAAGACAGGATCCAAACCAAAAGAGAAGGATCTAGATTCATCTCCTTTTTATGTTTCATGGTGCTATAGATCCTAAGACATTGACCCAAATTCTTAGAAACATGATTTGGATCTTAAGTTTTTAATGTGAGTAAAAGGTTATTTTGAGGCCTTCTCAAGTGAAATCTTGAGGGACCATGGCATTTTCACTTGGTACAAGCTCCCAGACATGCCAATGCTGCTGATCTGGCAGGAGCTCAGCTGGACAACTTAATTCACTACTTTTCAAAACATTTCTAGTTGTAGACTTCCTCAAATATTACCATTTTAACACTTAACTTCTTTCATTAGAAGTGCTCCTATATAACACATTGAGCTCAATTTGTTTTCAGAGTTCAGATTTTACATAAAATACAAGTAGTCTTACATCTATTGCCATGGTAAAGAATTTTCATTAAAAAATGTCTCAACTTTAGGATGAAAGACAAAGTATAAAAAGAGTTTACAACTATTTAAATCAGTATCCAATTGCTCATCAGCATGGGAAAACTTTCTTACTGTGAAACTTAGCAAATACTCCAAAGCCCGTGGGATTCCTCGGTCATATTAGAAAAGTCGTTACTACTTTTGACTTACAACTCAAGAGTATTTGGCTCTGTCAACGCTAGTAGAAACTCTGAAGGCTTTTTTTTTCCTCATAATGTTCCACCAAGATCCAGGGAAAGAGATAAAATAAATGCTCCCAAACCTGTTTTCATGACCAAGTTTATGCTCAATCACCTTATCAAGATAATTGTCTTAACATGATGAGTTGCTGCTCCAAGAAAGAGATATTGACTTCAGCTTCAACTACTCCAAATTCTGCTAATACAATGGAGTTAACCACTTTGGACACAATACAACATATGTGGCACAAAGTGAAGTCAAGCTGATCTGGGCTTAAATGTTCCTAATATGCTGCCATAGTAGGGTTATGCTGCTCATGAACATGTCTTTTTAAAATTACGTGCTTATTTCTCAATCGTCATTTGCAAACAACAAAATTTGGTTTAATCTTTAGATTAGGTCTTTAGTTTTAAAACAACATGATAAAAATGTTCTTTTAATCTCTGTGAGTTCGAGGCCAGCCTGGTCTACAAGAGCTAGTTCCAGGACAGGCTCTAAAAAAAAAGCTGCAGAGAAACCCTGTCTCGAAAAACCAAAAAAAAATAAATAAATAAATAAATAAATAAATAAAAAATGTTCTTTTAGAGGCTGATGAGATGGCTCAGTGGATAAAGACACTTATCACCAAGCCTGATGATTTGAGTTCAATCCTCAACCTCTACGTGGTGGAGAGAACTGACCTCCACATGCATTTTCTGCAAGCACATACAAAGTTAATAAGTAACTGTAAAAAAAAAAATAAAAGTTTTTCCTAGAATTAATGTTGGTAAGTATAACCCATTTAGCATTACATATAAATATCTTAGGTATGCAATGTCCATAGGTTTGTATGTAAATACCTATAGAGATATATATTGTCTATAAAATAAAATCATATTTTCTAAGGTTTTAAATGTCTGTGAGATTATATTTACAGTTTGATGCAAAATAAAAAAAAAAGAAAATTAACAGCAGTAATAGAATACAGAATTAAAAAAATATTTTTTGGCTTTGCCTACTGTAACACCAGTGCCTAATACATAAGATATAGCAGGCATGCAATAAAACTTACTAAGTTACAAATGGGAAGTATTTCTGAGTAAAAACTATGTGCCTAGCACTATTATAATGGTTTACATCTACTGTTTTATTTAACTATAATGTTTTAAAAACTGGTATTATCAGCCAGGTGTAGAACGCTGCACACCTTTAGTCCCAGCACTTAGGAGGCAAAAGCAGGCAGATCTCTGTGAGTTCAAGGACAGCCTGGTCTATAAAACGAGTTCCAGGACAGCCAGGGCTATCACACAGAGAAACTATGGGGGAAGGGGGTACTATAATCCTCATTTAAAGTAGAGTAGTAAGGCACATAATGGTTAACTTACTTGTCCAAAATCATGTTGACAGTATTAGTGTAATAATGATACTAATATGAGACCTGAACATTAAGACAAAAACTTTAACACAGCACTATTATGCCAAATAAATAAGCAAACAAACATTGGAAATCTGCCTGACTTACTTTTACACTGTCCTGGAACTAGCTCTTATAGACCAGGCTCGACTCGAACTCACAGAGATCTGCCTGCCTCTGCCTCCTGAGTGCTGGATTAAAGGTGTGCGCCACCAACCTCCCGGCTGACTTTACACTGTATTTTCAAAGGATATCAAAATACATGTCAACTGATCTGAATAGTTGCTTCAGCAGTCAAGAGCACTTGTTGCTCTTACAGAGGACCCAAGTTTGATTCCCAGCACCGATGTGGTGGCTCTGTAACTCAAGTCTCAGGGGACCTGATGCCCTCTTCTGACCTCCATGAATACCAGGCACACATATAGTGCATAAACATACATGCAGGTAAAACATTCATACACATAAAAAAATTAAATTAAAAACAAATTGAAAAGTTAAAAATAATTACATGTAACAAGTATGTTCTAAGTACTATTTGTTGAATTCAAATCAATATATCTATTGAAATGTACATGTTTAGAACTCACTCATAGGTGGTTTTTAAACATAAAGCAAAGAAAGCCAGCCTACAAACCACAATCCCAGAGAACTTAGACAACAATGCAGACACTAAGACAGACTTACATAGATCTAATCTACATGGGAAGTAGAAAGTAGAAAAAGACAAGATCTCTTGAGTAAATTGAGAGCATGGGGATCTTGGGGGAAGATTGAAGTGGGGAGAGGAAAGGCAGGGAGGGGAGCAGAGAAAAATGTAGAGCTCAATAAATATCAATAAAATAAAAAAACAAAATAAACAAAAAAGAAATGTACATGTTTAGCTGGCTTAATACCTCATGAATTTAAGAAATATAGTCCTTATATTAAAGAGTTTTTACACATTATTGTTCTAAACAAACATTGTGGATTTTCAAATTTCATAATTTTTAAAAAAAACAATTTTACTTTTCAGTAAGTACTTCACTACGGGTCACGTGTTTCTGTCCTAACATACAAATCTAAGGAAGTCAGTCAGAACAGTTTACCTGGTTGAGCAAGTACAGAATCTTTGTCAAAATATGCAAGCATCTTCTTGGATTGATGGGGGTTTCATTGAATATGCGTGCCTACAGAAATATGCAAAACAGTATGCTGTAGTCTATTTTCTATCAGAGAGGACACAGCAAATCACCTTTAATAGCATTACCAACATGTCAGTACACTCTCCAAATGTCAGTTGTCTATGCTCTCAAGTTATGATGGTATACAATAAATTACTGGATGTTACCCAAACTTTCCTATCTATACCTTCTTATTCCCTTGGGTTGACTACTTCAGCTTTAAAGACTTTACCAGAACCTCTGTCGCATATGAACATCAAGAGCTTAATATCTGTAAAGTCTTCCAATAACCTTGCACTTACCACTATTTCTTCTAGTATTTCATTAAAATCCCCCAGAACAACAGTCTGCATGTCTATATATTTCTATAGTTCTAGACTGTTCTTTTCCCTAAATCTATCCTCTGCACCCGGTTACACTCCATTACTTTTAATATATAGATGAAAAATGAATTTCTTTCTTTGATCAAATATAGGGAAGAGTGAGCTTTACTGTCACATGGTTCTTCGCTCCTTCATTCTCATTTGGAGTGTTCTGATTTTAGTACCTCAGAATTTTGTTGCCCATCTATCTCAAACAGAACTGACAAGAGACTGAATACATCCATGCCATACCTCCTGCAAGACAGCACTCTTCTCCAAATGCTGGAAAGGATTGGAACCACTACCTATAGCATAAGAAAAAGAGAAGGTCTTCAGTAGCTGTCCTACAAAGACTTTTCTAGAGAAGGATATTGCATGCTTGGAAAATCTCACCTAAACAGGATGATCCCTTGGAAGTCACAAGAACAACTATTACTAATATGCAAATAAGTTGGATGAAGTAATTTGGATTCTGGTACAAATTCTATCATTGTCATAGCTGAGAGCTTGGACTTCTCTGGATACAGGAACCCTGTCCAAAATGAGTGCCTTCATTCCCTGCTTCCCCCTCCCCCGTTCCCATGGATGTCAACAAATGTGTCGTTTCCACCACCACCAAGAGTAATGAGATGACAGGACACTATGGATTTCCCTAAAAAGCAAGTCCTATTTTATGTGTTTCACACATTTACTGAAGCAGAAAAGTAACAGTTTCGCAGAGAATCACAAATGTAAAGAGGCCATGCAAGATGAGGCCATGAAGGTCCACTAACCCAACCTTCCACCACACTTGTGAGAGCAGAGCAGCTACCACTGAAGAGCTGAAGATTTTTTTTTTTTTTTTTTTTTTTTTGAAGAGGCTTGGCATCTTCCCCACTTGCTCTGCACCACAGACAGGTATCAACACGCAAGTCACTTCTGGATGCCTGCGCATTCAATGAGCTGTGTCCCACCGGGCAGTCTTAACCCCTGGGAACAGGAGAATCAAGGCCCTTCAGAGTCCATAAACACGCAACCCTGGCCCGGTCGACCCCAGCCCCAAAAACAAGGGGTGCTCGCCCTGGGGCCTAACCCCACCAGCAACCCCAGGCCACCGAGACATGCGCGCGCACTTCCTCGCACCCCGACAGGGCCCCAGAGGGGCTCAGCCAGAGGGCGGGCGCGGGGGGCGGGGACGCGCCGGGGCGGAGCCGCCAAGCGCTCGAGGCGACTCTCGGGCCGGGAGCACGCGGCCCGAGGGGAGGCCCCGGCGCCCGGGGGGAGGGGCTTCGGGGAGACCCCGCCGCAGCGGCCAGTCCCCGGAGCAGGTGACTGCGGGCGAGAGAAAGGGGACCCCTGCGCTTGAGGGTGGGCGTCCGGAGCGCCGCGCGTACCAGACTCCTCGTCCTTCTTGTCGAATTTTTTAATCATCTTGGACGGCTTCCCAGCGCCCAGACCCACCGCAACCGTCCCAGGCGCCGCAGCTGGCGAGCGGAAGACGCTGCAGGAAGGCCGGCCCCGTGTTCTCACGCCGGTTGGGCCGACGGGCCGTCACTCGGGGCCAAGGCCCGCCCCCCTCGGGCGGTCGTGGCCGCCCTCGCCCCCTAGGGACGCAGGCACGCCCTCCGCTCCGCCCACTGCCGCACGGGGGCGTGGCCAGGCGCTGCCCCGAGGCTTGCCCTGCCCCACTTGCCAAGCTGTGCCACCCTGATCTGAGGCAGCAAGTGTGGAACTTTATTTGGTTGGTGACATCTCTAGGCCTTCTCAGTTCTTGGAGAGCCAGGAAGGGAACTTGAAGGACTTGTCTTCACTTAATGACAGCGGCACTTTTGATAACCCCTAAATGACAGCGGCATTTTTGATAACCCACTGCTGGGCTCTTCCATAGCGAAAGACGCTTTCCCCTGGCACACATCTGGTGGGCTTCTCTTCCAGGAGCTTTGAAAATGTCAGTGGTTCCCAAAGGACTTGCGAAGTTGGTGGCTCACCCTCTGACTTCTTCGAAACTACGACAAAGCACAGGACACGTTGAATGGGCATCTCTGAAAGCACTAGAAGGATACTTAAAAGGAAGGCGTGATGTGATCCGTTTGGAGGGACCAGAAAGTTGGTCTTAACTCTTACCGAGAAGGTAGAGTTGGGGACTGTCATTCCTGACCTCTTAGGATTCTGGATTCCTTCTTCACCAGAACCCACTGCCAGTGTAGTCTTCGTAGCTCTCGCCCTTTTCAAGTGATTGAGTCTGCGGCCGTACTCATTAACACTAGAGTAATTTAAGGGGCAAACTCATCGCGTTTGGGAAACCTCAGTGCTTTCCTAAAACATTTTCGCACTTTTGTTTTTGACTCGGAGTATGAATAACACACTTTTCCTACCTTTAACATGGATGGCGTCACATTTCTATATGGCCTTTCTGGCTTCACTGGTTCTTAGGGCGTTGTCTATTGATGAGATCTTAACTGCTGTCATTGATTCAGGGCGAGGTTTGCCTCTTGGGCAACCTCCTAACCAGCCTTCACAGCTTCTACCCAGATCTCGAAATCTCTCTCTCTCTCTCTCTCTCTCTCTCTCTCTCTCTCTCTCTCTCTCTCTCTCCCTCCCTCCCTCCCTCCCTCCCTCCTCCCTCCCTCCCTACCTCTCTCTCTCTCTCTCTCTCTCTCTCTCTCTCTCTCTCACACACACACACACACACACACACAAATATCGTGGGACATCATTTGGAGGACAGAGGAGATGTTAGCTTGGAAATGAAGCGGCTACTAAAAACACCCTGGCTGATAGGTCATTGTTGAAGAAATGTGCCATAACTGGCTGTTCAGGTACAAAAGTAAACTAAATAACCACTCCTTAGTGTCACTAGAGGCCGCAGACTGACATACTACTTTATGCATGTATCTAGCTCATCCTGTTAAGGACAGGGCTCTGGCAAAATTAGAGAAAGTGTTATCTATGTTGAATTACAAATCTTAAAGAAAAATTTCAAGCTAGTCATGGTTGGCGAGTTCTAGGACAGCCAGGGCTACACAGATAAACCTTGTCTCGAAGAACCAAAAAGGAAAAAGAAAAATTCCCCGCCGTATACAGACTAAGCTGAATAATGTGCCTAATCCGATTCAGTTCCCAGCACCCACACGATAGTTCACAACTATCAGTAACTCTAGTTCCTGGGGATCTGAGTCACTCTCTTCTGATCTCTGTGGGCACCAAACACACATGTGGTACATTGCATATAGGCAAAACACTCATATATAAAATAAAATAAATAAATCTTTAAGTACTATGCTAATGATTATAGCTGCCTTGTTCTGTTTATTAAATCTAATCCATACTCATCAGGTGGGCTTTCTCATGAAAGAAAAAGAAGTTTCCTTTTCTATATACTGGGACTGAAAATAAACAGGCCTTGGAGAAAGAGAGGCCTGTTGTGGGATAATCTCTTTGTACACTGTGAAGATGTGTCTCTGCCAAGGCACCTTCTGATTGGTTTAATAAAGAGCCAAACAACCAATAGCTAGGCAGGAGAGGATAGGCAGGACTTCTGGAAAGAGCGAGGAACTTGGGAAGAAGCTGAAGCATGCTGGAGTTTAAAGCAGCGAGATGCAAAGTATGGAAGAGAGGTAATGAGCCATGTGGCCGATTATAGGCTAATATATATGGGATAAGTTATAAGAGCTAGTTGGGAACATGCCCAAGCTAAGGCCAAGCTTTCATCATTAATAATAAGTCTCTGTGTCTTATTATTAATGGGGGATGGCGGTCCAAAGTAAGTCTGACAAGAAAGACCGGCTATAGAGATCCTCTTCTCCCTTGGACCATAGCTGGGAGTTAGGTAAGGACAGGGTCATGAGACCTGGCTATTCCCAAGAAGAGGCAAATGTGAAGGAATGTAGAAGAGTGAAGAAGCTGAGGCTGGGCTGAGGCTGGGCCCTTTTAAGCAAAATGGACCACTCTGCTTCTTCAGCTCTTTTGAACATTGATCCATTTTCCCCCTCACCATAGATTGGTTTTAGTTGTATATGGGGAATTATGGAGAAGCCTAGGTAGGGACAGAACGAAAGAGGTGGCAAATTAGTTTTGGAGGAACAGAGAAGATTAAAGGAGCCAATGAAAAGATAGTATAATACAACCTTTAAGAAATGATTGTCTTATGCTAACACTATGGCTGGTGAAGCCTAAAGGCTCATCAATTGCAAGTCTAGTATACAGTTGTGTACTTGACACTCCGAAACCTTTCGGTGAGGCGCAACAACTACATAATGGAGAAAATCCAAGCCCATATTTATATAATATACAAGGCCCTTCTTGGTCTAGACTGTCTTTACCTTTGGTCTTTAATAAGAGTCTAGCAGAGAGGCCCCCAATGGGTGTTTATCAAATGAGAGACAATATATGAGCATTCTTACTATATTTTCTTCTATAAATCCTCGTCCCAACCCACTTCCACCCTATTCTCACCCCTATCTCAAAGAGACTTTGTGGGCATCTGAGACTCACACACTTTTTGCTGTTGTTAAGACAGGGTCTCACTATGTAACTCTGGCTATGCTGGAGCTCCCTATGTAGATCAGGCTGACTCAAACTTGTGAAATCTGCCTGCCTGTCTCTTGAGTACTGGGATTAGAGGCATGAGCAACTGTGTCATACTTGTGACACACATACTTAGCCTTTGGCCCTTTAAAGCAATTTTCCAGCCGGGCGGCGGTGGCGCACGCCTTTAATCCCAGCACTCGGGAGGCAGAGGCAGGCGGATCTCTGTGAGTTCGAGACCAGCCTGGTCTACAAGAGCTAGTTCCAGGACAGGCTCCAAAGCTACAGAGAAACCCTGTCTCGAAAAAACCAAAAAAAAAAAAAAGCAATTTTCCAGAAAGTATGATATATACACATCTTGGAGGCTTTAGATTGTACACAGATTAACATTTTAAGCTATATGTACCTAAATTTCAAAACTGTGTTGTCAGCGATTATAATATTTAGTTTAAGAGGTTTTTTGTTTGTTTGGTTGGTTTTCTGTTTGTTTTCTTTTTGCTTTTTATTTGCTTGTGTTTTGAGACAGTGTTTCTCAGTAGCTATGGAGCCTGTTCTGTAACTCTCTCCGTAGACCAGGCTGACCTCAAACTCACAGAGATCTGCCTGCCTCTGCCTCCCGAGTGCTGGGATTAAAGGCATGCATCATTATGATAAAGACTATAAAAGTGGTAAATGATATAGTTCAGGAAACCCTATAACTTCTGAACCTTCTCAAAATTTGAGTATCTTAACTTTTCTTCTACAAGGAAAAGTCATATTTGGACCAATCACAAAAGATGCCTGCTCAAGCAACTCTCTCAGCCCAGCAGATTCTCTCTCCAACCCACATGTTGGTCTAGTAGAGCACAGTGCAGAGGGAGGAGAGCTCACAGTCTAGTAGAGCACAGTGCAGAAGGAGAGCTCACAGTCTAGTAGAGCACAGTTTGGAGGGAGGAGAGCTCACAGTCTAGTAGAGCACAGTTTGGAGGGAGGAGAGCTCACAGTCTAGAAGAGCACAGTTTGGAGGGAGGAGAGCTCACAGTCTAGTAGAGCACAGTTTGGAGGGAGGAGAGCTCACAGTCTAGAAGAGCACAGTTTGGAGGGAGGAGAGCTCACAATCTAGAAGAGCACAGTTTGGAGGGAGGAGAGCTCACAGTCTAGAAGAGCACAGTTTGGAGGGAGGAGAGCTCACAGTCTAGAAGAGCACAGTTTGGAGGGAGGAGAGCTCACAGTCTAGGAGAGCACAGTTTGGAGGGAGGAGAGCTCACAGTCTAGTAGAGCACAGTGCAGAGGGAGGAGAACTTACCGTCTTTCTTCACTTCTCTTTGGGAGGCTGGAGCAAAGATGAGATCAGGATACATTTTCTTCTGTCTCCTCAAAGCATAAATTTCAGAATACTTTCCTTCAGTCTTGAAATCATTGTCAGTGGAAAACCTTAACCAACAAAAGTGCACTTGGTTGATCCAGGGCTGTGGGCTAATGGCCAGTCACCTAAAAGTCAGCTAGCTACATCCTCAGACATCCCATGCAAGAAAGGACAATGACCAGAGGGTTGGTGTGGTTGGTTTAAACAAAAAATGGAGGGATTAGGATACACTATAACCTTTCAGCTAATTCCAGAATCCTCTGTCTTCTCAATGTTAGTTAAAATCTCTTCCTATGAATAGTTTGAAATAAAACCTTCTTATGCCTGTTTTTAAAAAAATGTTAATGTATGTGCATACATCTGTGCATACATGTGCATATATGTGCATGCAAGTGTGGAAGCCAGAGACATGTGTTGGGTGTCTTCCTCAATCTCGCCTTTAGTTTTTGAGACAGGGGCTCTCATAGAACCTGGAGTTTGCTAGAATGTCTGGCCAGGAAGCTCCAAAGATCCTCCTGTCTCTACCTCCCAGTGTCGGCGTGATGGGTTTGCACCAAAGTTAGTCCCCAAACGAGTGCAGTGAGCACTTTTCTGAGCCAGCTCTCAGCCTTCACAAACCTCCTTTTGCTATGTCCTCATAGCATTCGTTCCTCTCGTCCTTAACTTACACTTGGATTTTGCTGTCTCCTCCAAAACAGACCTTAGAATATATTTATACATGTTCCTTCAGTTTTGAAATTACCGCCAGTGACCTTAGTTTGCTTTGCTGTGTTTCTTTCATTAACATATAAGTGATGTCATAGGTCATATTGTAGAATTTTTTTGCATTTTTGTTTTTTGTCTTTTGGGTTTTCAAGACAGGGTTTCCTGTGTATCCCTGGCTGACCTGGAACTCGCTCTGTTGATCACTCTGGCCTCAAACTCACAGAGATCTGCCTACCTTTACTTCTGGAGTGCTGGGATTAAAGGTGTGCAGTACCACAACCCTGCTTATTTTCTTCATTTGTATTGAAAAAAAAATGCTTTCCATACAAAAAATTTTGATCATGATTTTCCATTTCCCAATTCCTCCCAGATCTTCCTCATCCAACTTCCTGTTCTCTCTCTCTCTCTTCAAAAAAGAATTTAAGGAGCTGGAGAGATGGCTCAGCGGTTAAGAGCACCGACTGCTTTTTCAGAGGCCCCGGGTTCAATTTCCAGCACCCACATGGCAGCTCACAACTGTCTGAAAAAAAAATGCAGTTCCATGAGATCTGACACCTTCACACCAATGCACATAAAAAAAATAAAGTTAAATAAATTTTGAAAAAAAATTTAAAAATGAAAATAAAATAAAATTTAAAACACAAAAACCCACAAAAATGAAAATCAAAACAAATAAGCAAAAGGCTAATTAAATGCTAAAACAAAGAGCAATTAGATTAAAAAGCCCACAAAAATACCATTGGGATTGTTTTATTGTGTTGGCCAGCTACTCCTGGACATGGGCCTGTCCTGAAATGTGAAATAGTGAGACTCCATTGAAGAAAACCAGTTTTCTCTTTGCCAGCGTGTATTTATTACAGATAGTGTCTTGGTTAAGGGTAGGATACCATGTTCACTTCTCAGTGTTGAGAACTTTCTGTCTCAACCTGGTCAGGTCTTGTACCAGTTGCCACAGTCGCTGTGAGTTCCTATGTGTCTTGGTCCTACTGCGTCTCTGCTACCTGATGGTAGGCCCTGCTGCTGAAGACAACACTCATCTCAGGAAACATGAGGACTGTCTTATGTGTTTTGACATCTTCTTTACAACCAAAATTACATGAGGAAGCGTCACTGCATCCTCTCCCAGCCGACCTCATCCTCAGTCTCCTTGGGTTTCCATTTGTGTTTGCGCAGCGACACAGCAATACGACCAAGGGCAAGAAAAGAGGAAAACAAACACACCTAAACCACTGTTGTCCCTGGGAGGCAGGCTCGCCCATCCGTTTCATAGAGAAGATTGGCTTCAGATCTGGTCTTAACTTCTTTTTCTGAGGCATCGTGGGGAAGCAGAAGTCCTTGGTGAGTTTCTGCTGATGGTGAGTTTCCTGAAGGGGGAGGGGGGAAGAGTAAAGGAGGAAGGAAGCTGAATCCTTGGACGTTTACAAACTGAGCTGGCTTCCTAGACTAGATCGCAATGGCATATGGTAAAACGGTGCGCCCAGCCTAGCAGAGGGACAGGTGGAAACTCAGAAACCACAGTGAGAGGAGTGGAGACATTGGAGATTCGTTGTTAGGTAACGTTCCTAAAGCTTGGTCCGTTTCCTGAGTAATTGGCTGAACTCCTGGTTATGGGCTCCCGAAAGTGAATGGCTGAGGAAGCTCCCTGGGTTTGGGGAAAGAGCTTATGCAGTCGCACTGTGTCTTGCTCTAAGTAACTGCGCGTTGTGGGAAACAGTAGGCGGTGCGGTTCTTCGGCTGCATTTGGCTTCCTTGAGAGGGCAGATGCAGAGGAGGAGGATTCTGTATTTCGTAGCACACATAGGAAGCATCTCCCATTCAGCACCGACCCCAAGGCACACTGGCAAGTAGCTTACTCCTAAAACTGATAGGTAAAACCATATCAGAAAAACCAGAGACCTTACTGGATACACCAAACCAGTGGCTCGCTCCTGAACTCCATAAAGAGGAAGTCGCCTAATACGGTGCTGGCGGCAGCCCCAGAGACCGGACATGTGACCAGTGCGTGTGCCAAAGGACTGGCAAGAGAACTCATGACTGCCCCTGAGGCTCCGGCTCAGTTGGCAAAGCTAACTTGATTTTTTTTTGCCCATCCACCCATTCCTTCATCCATCCATCCAGACATCCATCCAGACCCCATGATCATGGCCCTGTGCCTCTGCAGCTCAGCTGGACCCTGATGCACTGCCGCTTAGCTCTGCGCTTCGGAGAGCTTTCCAGCTGGGTTCTTCTCCACATGGATTGCTAATCTGATCTAACCACCTGTGGTAATTCGTTTGCATCTGCACTAACTCTGCCTCTGCCTCCAGTAAAGTCTCTGAAGCCTCAATGGCCCTTCTTGAGCCATTCTGAAACCTTCATATCTGTAGCTGGATAAAGGGATAGACAGATTCACTGTGTGACGTGTAATGTGTACGAAACTGAGAGTTTTTATTCATAGTTAAGATTGTAATGAAATGATCTGTGTTTGCCAGCAGTCAGCTATCAAGGGAAATCAGGACCGCTTGGCAAATTGCAGCCAACCAAAGAAAGCAAAGTCGCTTGTGAGTTTATTGCTATTCAATGATGAATTCTGACATTGGGTAAGGACACAGATGTGCCTGTCTGTGTTTCTGACACAGCACACTTAGACCCCCATCAGTGAATTGCGTGGGAGACCAAATATTTAGGAGTAAATTGGGAAACCGGCCCATGGAACACTACCTTCCTTCCCTGGAGATGGCTGCCCTTATCTACTACATTCTTTTCTCTCCTGTGGAAAGGCCATAGAATGAAAGGTCTTATGAGGTAATAATTTTACCATTCCTAAAGGTCACATAATCAAAACCTTTCAGATTCTTAAAAGTCCTCTGGCATGACTGTCTGGCAACTCATATCCCGTCCATAACCTCCCTGTCAAGTGATCCCGTTGTCCTACACCTCAGCAGGTAAAGGCACTTGCTTTACAAGCCTGGAGACCTGAGTTCCAACCCCAGAGCTAAGTCCACAGAGTCGGCTTCTGATTTCCACATATGATCTAATATAAGCATGCCTGACCTGCCGTCCCCTCGTGCAACACACACGCTAATCATCGTGACAATGATGTTAGTAATAAGCTTCTTCTTCAATCAACCAATAGCCATCTCCTTGTAGGTTTCTCCGAAACAGTGCAAACAGAAGGACTCCAATGCCTCTTGCATAGCAAACTCAAAAGTCGCGAAGACGTCCACATGTTCCTCCCAGGCTCTGTTTCTCCCAAGAGAAGCATGTCAGTAACTTGAACCATTCTTCACCTGACTCCGTTTGAATTGCCTTATTCTCCTGATTTATCTCACTAGAGAAAAATCAATGTTTTCCTAACATGAGGCTATGTAAAAGGAGCCCCGCTTGCCGGGAGCAGCAATCGCATGAGATTTCCCCAGCCCTAAGGATCTAATGAATAGTCCCGCGCTCTGCTGAGAACCTCCCTGAATCACAGTGTAGAGCTCCTACTCACATCGCATTCCCTTTCCCCGATTTCCACAGCACTTGTCCCATTCTGCTGTGATTTGTGTGGTTGCTTCTTTGCCTGTGGTCTGCATAGATAATTCATTAGACTTATACGTCTGCAAAGCAAAGACCCTGGTGGCTAATATACCCTGGGACTCTTAGCCTTCATAGGGTCTGGCACATAGTAGAAGAGATGGAGTTACCAATTGACATATTGAACTCTTTCGTCATTTTAAAATCTTTAAAAAAAAATAGTTGGGGTTGCCACTGAACTATTGCTTTTTTGTTCTGAATGCCTTCTCTTGAAGCTGGTCCACTTGGAAGACAACAAGATTCTCTATAAGTTAATAGATGACTTAATGAGACAGCAGAACCTAGAAACTAAGACATAGTTAATGACCCTGCCATTAAAAACAGCAGAACTTTAGCAGAGCAAAATAAAAGGCAAAGAAAAGGGTGGTGAGACGGCGTTGGTAAAGGTAGATAAAGGGGCTCATTGCCAAACCTAAGGATTTCATTTCCATCCCCACAATTTGCAAGATGAAAAGAGAGAGACTACCCTGCCTGCCAGGTTGTCCTCTGACCTCCACATGCCACTCTTTCTCCTTTCAAAAGTAAAGGCTTTCTTCTTTTCATTTTTAAGATTTAAACGCAAATAAAATAAACTGAAAGTTATTTAGGATCCAAGATGGCACTAGTGGAGAGGTACCGGTTGTCTTAACTATGACATATTAACATGTCCCTTCTGTCTTCCTGTCTGTCTCTTCCTCCTCCTCTTCCCCTCCCCTTCTCAAACTCCAAAACTTCTATAGCCCTTTTGTAGCCTACTTATAAACGTATGTAGAGATAGATACAAGGGACACAATCTATCTATAATTATATCGATCTCACTTCCCATCTCCAGTTGCCTTCCTTCACTATGACTTCAAACACACACATCCCTGGCCCTTGCACTACCCTTCCTCCCCTTGGTTTGATTTATGGCATCACTCGGTGTGCCCTTTGCCTTAATCATTCCCATTGCCTTAATCAGTTCATTTCCCAATTCAGGTGCTTAGAAATGAAAATCTGTGATTAACTCGGAGATTTGGTGGTTAGTATGTTGATTGGTTTAATTTGGGTTTGTTTGGGTTTGGAGGCACCTCAGATAAGTTACCAGCCTAGGAATTTTGTTTCTGTGGCTCTTTTATCCATACCTGGTCCATACTAGGGGTAGAGATAGTCATATTGTGCAAAACAAAGCTCCTTAGGCATTCTCATAGAAGACAGTGCTGGGGCCAGAGGCACTTAGAGGGGGCTGAGAGCAACAACGGTTGATGTGTGCTTTCATCAGCTTGCTTACTGGAAGCTACACTGTGCCTGGACACAGTAAAGACTGCTTTTCTTGCGTGTAATCCTATGTCTCAAAAAGCTGGGGAGGGATGTACAGCAGGAACAGAGGCACTGGAGACAGCATGCTCTTCAGTCTCCAGAGGCAGAGCCTTGACACTGTCCACTAAGACAATTCCCTTAGTACTGCTTGTTCGTGAGCACGACCAGGCCTGCCCCTGACCTCGGGGACTCACGAGGGGCAGCTTTGGAAAGAAAGCTCTTTGCGCACTCAGGTTACATGTCTGCTTTGTTCCCTTCTCTGTGCTAAAGAGAGCAACCCTGGCCCACATTTGTCCCTTGCTCAGAAACACATTACACCCACAATCACAATAAACACTGAAGTTACTGTCAAAGGGCACAGAGGCTGAGACCCGAGGGACCACAGACAATGAACGCATGAGTTCTTTTTCAGTATACACCACTGCGTTTTGGCATCGCTCACTGCCACCCATGTAGTGGCTACGGAAGTCCTTACTCCCAGCTCACATTTTGCTGTAAGGATAGGTCTCTTTGGGCTCTCCCATTCCCAAACTTGCATCTCTGTTAGCTTCTTTTGTTTGTACTTTTACTTATTTAATTTCTCTCTGTTAGGCTGGGCCTGCTCTCCAGGCTGTCACCACTTTCTTAGTTCCTGAATCTCAAATACTCTTAAATCAATTGTCTTCACTTCCTCTGCTAGTTCAAATTTAGTTCAAATTCTCGATGTTGCTCATCTCGACTATTAAGGCAGCATCAGAAGTAATCTTTCTGACTTCTGTCTCTTCTGTAACTAATGCACCTTCCTTCAACCTGCAAATGCTCTTTCTAAAACACAAACTTGATTACACCCTTTTATCTCCTGCCACTTTCTCTTTCAGACCTCCATGAAAGTGCCTCCCTTTCGTATGTCTCCAATCCTGCCCATGTCCCTCCAATTGGAACAGTCTCCTATTCTTTTGTAGTGAGTCACTTCCACGATTACTCCCTTCTCCCCAACATGGAAATTCTTCTCCAGTCTACATAATTTCTATTTCTTAAGTATTCTTGGATTATTCACATATCCTGGTACAGTAGAATTGCTTTAATGTATATCTTTTTTTGTCTATTGGATTCCAAGGTTCTTCAAGATAGAATTTGTCCTAGGATCATGTCATAGTCTTGCTCTAGCTTTTAGCTTACTGAATATGTTCAGCGGTTATTTTTTCATGTGTTGTTTTGTTTTGTTTTGTTTTGAGACAGCAGGGTCTTGCTCTGTAGCCCATGTAGACTCACAGCTATTCTGATTTCAGGGAATGTATGGCCAGGTACAAGAAGGAGGTAGGTAGTAGCATCTTGGTAACCCTTCTCTAGGTTACATTGGCTTTCTCCATGGTTCCTCTAATCCCTGCCTCCCTTTGGTCCATACATAGGCTGCCAGGAGACTTTCTTGGGCACCATTACCTTGAACTGAAACTCCGGGGGAAAGTATTTTGGCGCTCCATCATTTTCCTGCTGGCTGACAGAGCAGGGAGGTGGGTTGTTGGTCATGATCAGTAAGGTCATGTCCTGATCGTACTCTGTAACTTTTACCATGAAACTGTTGGTTTTCTTCCTTTGAGTCAGGAATCTTTGCAGCTTAGTGGGCTTCAAAGGCTCATAGTATTTGGCCTGGGTAGAGAGAAAGGTTTCCAGACAGACAAAGGGATTAGATCAAGGGAGGACTAAGGCATCAGTTGGCCAATTTCCCCTCACTCTTCGGGGTAGGCTGAGAGGCTGAGAAGGGCCTGAAGCAACCTGCCTTTAAATTTGTTGATTTCAAACTTTTAGAAGCTCTCTGTCACAGCCTTCCCTTAAAACTGCAAATAAACTAGGAGCCTGGGGAAATGCACCGGAAGGGTTTCCATAGTAACAGAACAAGATGATTAAAGTCACACACACACAAAATGATAGATAGCATCTAGCCTTGGTGGCACAAATAGAAGTTGTTTGTGGCTCAGCCTGCTTGGCCTTTCTCCACCTGTCTCTGAGGCAGAGGGGCACCCCGGAAGCTCAGCTCAGCTCAGCTTTTCTCTTATTTCCACCAGCATCTGTCTCCAAGCACAGGCATTATTAACAAGCTGTGGAGGGGTTAAAAGGCAAAGACAGTCACAAAGCACAGTGAGTCACTGCCGGTGTGCATAGGGAAGGGGCAGTCACCACGGAGCTTGCTTTTCTCTGAATAGGAAGACTAGAGCGGAGGGGAGGGAGGAAGCACGGGTTGCATGTATTTTCCCTGATCGTGTTTTCTCTACTGAAGAATAAAAGGAGCAGGGACCACTTTCTCCCTGAGTCTCTCCTCCCACCTCCCAACTAAATCCCAGCATGTATCCCCAAAACTGCTCCTGATTCCCCATCCTGGAAACCAGGGGGATACTTGGAGGTATTAGGGTTACTCTGTAGTTGGAGTTCTGGACCTGTTGCTGAAATTCATCCTCAGAGGTCGTGGGGGGATGCTTTGCCACCTACCATATTTGGATGGACTGTGTAGTGTCTGAGGTTCTTAAGGACAAATTTTGATTGCCCAGTTGTATCATATATCTGTAGACAAGAAACAGAATTAGTGATCTCAGGCCTCTCCCTCTCTCTCTGTGCATGTGTGTGTGTGTGTGTGTGTGTGTGTGTGTGTGTGTGTGTGTGTGCTGGTGGAGGCCAGACATCAGTTGTCTTTCTCCCCACCTTATATTCTGAGACAGTGTTTCTGAACCCCGAGCTTACTATTTCAGCTAGACTGACTGGCAAGCAAGTCCCAGGAATCTTGTCTCTGACCCTTCCTTCCAAATACTGGAGTTATGGGCCCACACTGCCACATAAAACAAACAAACAAACATTTCTTTCTTTCTTTCTTTCCTTCTTTCTTTCTTCCTTCCTTTCTTCCTTCCTTTCTTTCTTCCTTCCTTCCTTCCTTCCTTCCTTCCTTTCTTTCTTTCTTTCTTTCTTCCTTCCTTTCTTTTTTAAGACTGGGATTCATGCATCCCAAGCTAACTTCTGATCCTCCTGCCTCTACCTCTTAAGTGTGTATTCCAGGATTGGGCCATCATGCCTGATCTATCTGGTACTGGGGTAATCAAGGGCTTTGCCTATACCAGGCAAGCAGTCTACCAGCCCTGACCTGGGGATTCAGCCTCAGGTCCTTCACACATGCAGTGTGAACACTTTCCCACTGAGCTCTCTGCCTGTGCCTGAGTCACACCCACTAAACAGCATGACCTCATCTCATTCTCACGGGGAGGGTCTTTTCCCAGACCCAAAATGAGGAGACCCTTTCGCCTGTGTTGTATTCTGGGGGTTTTGTAACAAGGTCTACAGCCAGGAGAGCAGGATTCTGAAATCCTGAGATATGGGAAGAAGTTTGTAGACGGTAATGTGGACCTGCCTTTGGAAGCTAACTCAGTCCCTAAAAGTGATTGCCACGTGAGCAAGAGATCCACAGCAACCTCATAAAAAGTCATGCGTCATGACACATGATTGGAATCCCAGCTCTGAGGAGGTAAATACAGGGAGAGCCCTGGCACTACTTGGCTGGTCAGCTTAGCCTGAGCAGCAAAGCCAGAAACTGGTGAAAGACTCCGTCTCAAAAAACAAGGTGAGGGGGTCCCAGGGAGCAAAACCTGAGGGGGACTTCTTATCTCCTTATGTGCACCCATATGAACTATTGACCCCCATAGACCCTCACACATGTACTTCTCTGTGATGTCACTTCTCTGTGTAGTATGAAACGTCATTGTATTGAGAGTGTCCTGTCTGGGAAAGGAAGGGCTCCTCCCCATGTGCTTAGTCGTGGGTTGTCTAAGTATGAAAGAAAGGGAGAACACAGGAGACGGAGACCATGAATTACCTTCTTAGCACACTTAGAAACCAGAATACAAGCAGACAAACATAATCCAAGGTTTGCATCATCCGTTCAGAAGAGGCCATGCCCCCAAAGAGTTAAGGTGGGGTTCTGGGAAAAGGAGGCACGCACTGAAAAGCAAATGAAGCTGGAAGCAGATGGAGAAGAAGGAGACGGTAAGAATGGGGTAGAGCATAGGCGAGAGGAATGCACCATACTGCAGGGGAAGCTGCCAGCTGCTGTGGCCCTTGCAGATGAGGAGCACAGCCCCTTCTTTCAGAAAGGGCGAGGAGAAATACGAGGCAAATCCAAAGAGCTAATCATTTTGTTTTTAACTTTTGGAAAACTAACATCTATTGTTCAAAATGAAAGTTAAGGAAAACAAGTATATTGTGAGATATATATATATATATATACACATATACATATATATACATACATATATATATATGAGAAAACTTAGAAAATTTTGTTGGGGAAAGATATGAAGACCTTTTTTTCCCCTTAAAGTTTTTTTTAATTAATTTTAGGGGAAAAGTCTATAAGTAAAACATTTTAACTTCTGGACTTTTCTGAGAAATTGCACCTCTGCTCCAAATCAGCCTGTAATAGTTGACTAAACCTACTAGCAATTGGAATATGTTTTTAATTTTGTCAAGTTGACTTACATTATCGCTGGCGAAATAAAAGTTGGCTTCAAAAATTCACTTGAATATGATAATCTTGGGAAAGCAACCAAGATATCCAGTGGAATTTTGCTATAAGCAGTGACCTTGAAACCCGTCTGTACTGCTGGAGGGAGTGTAAACCGTGCAGCCACCACGGAAGTTCATGTGGAAGTTTCTCAAAAGTATTAAAACAGGGCGACCGCAGCTATACTACTCATAAATCAACAGACCACAGAGATCTATGCATAGCCATGCTTATTGCTGTGCCATTCACAATCACTAAGGGGTGGAAACCAAGCCAGATATCCAATAGATGAATAGATAAAGACATTGTGGTCTATATACATAGTAGACTTTATTCAGCTTTAAAGAAGAATAAAATTATGGCAGTTTCAGGAAAAGGGATGGGAGCCCATTATGTTAAGTAAAACAAGCCAGGGCTGGAGAGATGGCTCAGTGGTTAAGAGCATTGCCTGCTCTTCCAAAGGTTCTGAGTTCGATTCCCGGCAACCACATGATGGCTCACAACCATCTGTAATGAGGTCTGGCCTACAGACATACACACAGACAGAATATTGTATACATAATAAATAAATAAATATTTTTTTAAAATTGTTTAAAAAAAGTAAAACAAGCCATACTCAGAAGGATAAATGACTTGTTTTCTTTCATATGCAAAAACTAGATTTAAATATGTGTGGGGGGTGGAGGAAGAAACCATCAGTGGGAGGAAGAGAGATCTCAAGGTGGGGGCTGTTCTAGTTTCCTTTCTGTTGCTGCAATAAAAGCACAGTGATAAAAAGCAACTCAGGGGAGGAAAGGATTTATTGGGTTTATACTTCCCAGATGCAGTCCGTCATTGGGAGAAATGACCTGTAGCAGAAACCATGAAAGAATTGCTGGCTCACTCCCAGGCTTATGCTTAGTTAGCTTTCTAGCCCAGGCTATTTACCCAGGGAATGGTGCTGCCCACAGCGGACTAGGCCTATCTACACCAATTAATAATCAAGACAACGCCTTACAGACAGTCTACAGGCCAGTCTGACCTGGGTGAGTCCTCAATTGAGACCTCCTTCTAGGTGATTCTAGGCTGTGTCGAGGTGACAGTTAAAGCTAACTAGGACACTACTTGTAGGGTATAGGTGACATGAACACAGAAGAGGGTACAGTTTCAGAGGGAAGAAATGGGTCAGCAAGAGGAAGATAGAGACCATGGAAGGGGAAGTGGCAGGAAGGGGACAAATGGGAATAAATTATACTGACATACGTAGGACACATCCAGTGCCATATTGAAATTTATTACTTTGCTAGGCTTAGTGGCATAGGCTCGGGGTCTTGGTTACTCCAGAGCAGAAGGATCTTGAGTTCAAGGTTACACTAGGCAACTTCGTAAGACTCTGTATTAAAAAGTTAAAAAGAAGGTATGGAGATAGCTCAATGTGGAGTGATTGACTGGTACGCATGAGGGGCTGCTTTTAGTCTCTGGTACTACAAAACAAGCAAATAAAACAGTACTTTATGTGTTAACTTTAAAAATCAATCAAAAAGTATATATGTACTGTGCGCTAACCGATTATTAAAAATAACCTTTATGTCTATATGAATTAGAATTAATATGTCCCAAGGTAAGTTACTAGTTTTTAGGTTTTGTGTCCTGAAGTTGCTAATATGTCCTTGTTGTCCCCCCTAACTTCTCTGTTTCTTTTTCGTAAAATAAAATAAACTAACCTCACTTTGGATATAAATGTTTTCTTCTCTTTGCTTTTACATGGGAAGTTTATAAAGCCCCTTGTAAGCAATCCCAAGGAAAATGGCATAAGACATATACTACTAACCCGGTTTTTCTTACCTCATCACCATCTGGATCTATTTTTTTCTCAAATTTAATAGAGACATTTGCCATAGGCTTTAATGTCTTGTTCTCTTGAAACCTGAAAAATAAGATAGAATATCCAGTTGCATTGCTGACTCAAGAATCCAAACTCTCTGCGTGTTTTCAGTCTCCCTCTGCTTCATTTTGGGAGCTTAACTTGAGAGCTCATGAACTGAATAGAACTCATAGCCAGCTTGCATGCTGAGGAAAAACTTAAGGTTAAAGGGTTAAGCAGCCGGGCGGTGGTGGCGCACGCCTTTAATCCCAGCACTCGGGAGGCAGAGGCAGGCGGATCTCTGTGAGTTCGAGACCAGCCTGGTCTACAAGAGCTAGTTCCAGGACAGGCTCTAAAGCTGCAGAGAAACCCTGTCTCGAAAAACAAAAAAAAAGGGGGGGGGGGCTAAGCAAATACAGTCTTCTCCGAGATAGGCTAGCATCCAGTAAGCTTTCTTTTAATAGTTTTGGAGCACTCAGAGAAATCTCTTTAGAAGAATGCCCAAGGAAACTCCTGCAAACAACTAGACTACCCTACCTTAAAGACCCCCTACAGCTATTTTGAATACCTACCTACTTGTCCTCCATATTGAAATGGCCCTGACTTTGCCAGGAATGGCCACTTGGCCAGTCATGAAGAAAAGAGTACAGCTAGGGAATGTTACAACTCCATTTCTGATTCTTACTGGCTTGCTTGGATTAATGGTCAAATCATCTTCCTAACCACATCTAAAAATTTCTTTTCCTAGAACTAGGTTAGCAAAACCAGCCACCAATGGCAAACAGTTTGATGTACTATCATTTCCTTTATTTTTCCATCTTCTACTGGATACCGATTCCTTTTGAGGGAAAGGAGAAAGTTGCAATATCTAAGAAAGTATTTTGGAGTCCATGACTCTTCTCTTCCCATACTAGTGACTGAACCTAGGGACTTGCACTTGCTAAACAAGCCTCCACCACCGAGTTACATCCCTAGTCCTTGAAGTTCAGGCAAAAGGGTTTAAAAATATTCCCAAGTCTAACGGAAAGATTCAAATAAGTTCATTTTGACTAAACTTCTTAAAGCTTGTGCTGTTTTGATGTATTCTCATTCTGTAAGTACACAGCAATACTACTGCATCATTTTTACTGTAGCAATTTTCAAAATGATTGTGTGTGTATGTGTATGTGTGTGTTTACAAAACAGCACAGACTCTCAGCCTCGGCCTTGAACTACACTAAACGCTCTTCAAAAGGGCAGCAGTACCCGTCTTCAACAGCCTGGTGCTTTCTTTTTGGCGAAAGTCCTTTTGCTGCCGCATGAAACACAGATCCAACTCTGTTTTGTTTTGTTTTTCTGCAAACAGGCGGTCAAGTCAAACACATTTAATCAAGGTCCTGCTCTGTGACTCACGCCATCTAGAGAGCTTTGAGTGACAAAGTTAGTGGAGATTGGTGTTTATGGCTTAGATGGGTAAAGAAGATTACATACTTGGTATATTTCTTTGGGCCCATGGCTGTTCACTGAGAACTGGACCAACTTGCAGCAAGAATTCGCTGAAGTCTCAGTCAGCTTCTTTAAATGATTCACATTCTACGAGGATTCAAGTCAATAAAATTATTCTTTTCTTAGCACACACTGTGTAACCAGACCCAATCTTGATCCTGCGTGGGAAACAAGAAGACTAATAAATGGTTTTGTAGATATGGGAGCTGAATAAGCATGATGAGCTTGCCCTTGAGAAATTAAATTTATTTAACTAATGAGGGGAGAGGAAAGGGAGTAATTATTAAATTTGAAACAAAAAAAGAAAAATACACCCTAATACATTAACAACTTCATCTCATAGAAGTCTCAATTTCACCTATAAAGTTAAATCATTAACATAATGATTTAAAGGTGACATTCTAATCTGGCGACAGTGGTGAGATTTAACCTACACAAGGATTCTAAATGAATTGAAATCATATGTAAACCAAGGGGGAAAATCTGCAGAGCTTCCAACTTTTAGTTTCCTTCTTTCAACTCATAGCCATCCTTATCTACAGCTAAGGGCTGAGAAGCTGGCAAGTGTTTGTGTGTGTGTGTGTGTGTGTGTGTGTGTGTATGTGTGTGTGTGTAGGGTGGAGCTGCTATACCTTAAAAATATTTCTTTAGGTTTTAATTATGTATGAAGGGTGGGGCACGTGAGTGTAGATGTTGGATTCCCCTGGAGCTAGAGTTAAAGGCGTTTGTGAGCCACTTGTCCTAAGTGCTGGGAACAAGTTTCAGGTGCAGTGCAAAGGCAGCAAGCACTCTTAATTGCTGAGCTATCTCTCCAGTTCCTGCTGTGCTTCCAAATACAGACTATTACAGACATGAGATACAAGCTGAGGGGACCTGTCCTTTAGAGAAAGGAGAGGATAATGGGGCTTGGGAAGGAGGCCTTCTAAAGAATGTGGGACTTAAGAAGAGTCTTGTAAAGTCAGGCAGTGATGGCACATGCCTTTCATTCCAGCACTCAGGAAGCAGAGGCAGGTAGATCTCTGAGTTTGAGGCCAGCCTGGTCTACAAGATACAAGAGCTAGTTCCAGGACAGGCTCCAAAGCTACAGAGAAACCCTGTCTCAAAAAACCAAAAAGAAGAAGGAGAAGGAAAAGGAGGAGGAGGAGGAGGAGGAGGAGGAGGAGGAGGAGGAGGAGGAGGAGGAGGAGGAGGAAGAGGAGGAGGAGGAGGAGGAGGAGGAGGAGGAGGAGGAGGAGGAGGAGAAGGAGAAGGAGAAGGAGAAGGAGAAGGAGAAGGAGAAGGAGAAGGAGAAGGAGAAGAAGAAGAAGAAGAAGAAGAAGAAGAAGAAGAAGAAGAAGAAGAAGAAGAAGAAGAAGAAGAAGAAGAAGAGTTTTCTAGGATGGTATATGACGCACTGGAAAGTTAGTGGTTGCTGCTTTGAGCAGTAAGAAATCAAAGAGGTAACCAACAGGTCCCTTGAAAATTAAGTGGAATGTTGACAAAACTGGTCAGCCCAGGTCCTGCAAAAACCAAAGTTTGGAAAAATATTCCAAATCCATATCGGTAGTTTGTTTTCCCCTTAGGGTTTCTGTCCAGTTTGCTTGTCTAAACAGAAATCCTTTAAAAAATAATTGTCCAGGCTGTGACTTGGACTGAATAAAATCCTGAAGGCTCCATTCTTGGGAAGGGAGCTAATGAGTTCTTTATTCTTTTCTCATGTTTAGCATTTCTAGAATTGTCTGTCTAGTTTTGAGTATGTATTAAAATTTAAATAAAAAATTTTACTATCAATGAGAAGTTGTATGTCTTGTATTGTTTGTGTGTAATCCAGGTTGAAGAGGAAGAATCGCACAAATGCAAAATTACTGTCAAGATGGAAAGGTCTATCTGGGCATGGGGGGACATACTCATTGTCCCAGCTACTCGGAAGACTGAAGGAGAAGAATGAAGGCATGAGAAAGATGAGTTCAGGAAGCTGAAGCCATCACAGGCAACATAGAAAGACCCTAACAAAGAAAAAAAGAAAGGGCTGGAGAGAAGGCTAGGCAGTTAAGAGCACCAGAGGACCCAGGTTCAATTCCCAGCACCCACATGGCAACTCACAACCATCTGTAAATCCACTTCCAGGGGATCTGACACCTTCACACCAATGCACATAAAATAAAGTTAAATAAATCATTAAAAAGTTATTTTAAAAAAGAAAGACATGTAAGAGGGAAGGGAAAGGAAGGGAGGAAGGGAGGGAAGGAGGAGAAAGAAAAGAGGGAGCAAAGAAAAAGGATCCAGCATATGATACCTTTAAGGACTTTAGGAAATCTCAGGAAGATATAATTCCTTAATAGGGAAACTTCCCATGTTGAGGGCCACGATTCCATTCTGGATTCTGAAGGTGCTGAGGAATTGGTGATGGATTAACAATCTAGAATGCTGAAGTACTCTGTTCTGAAGACAGAATGTAAGGGACAAAGACACACATTTAAAGATTAAAAAAAAAAAAAAAACCCTGCTCTTGTCATCTAACCCATTGCTCCTCTCCCTCCCACTGACCTGCCCAGCACCCCCTGATCTCTTCCTTAGCCAACACTTTCATCCCCATTCTCAACACAGTAAGTCTGCCATATGCACAGGGAGTGTTTCTCTCATACTCTCCACCCTCATCCCCCATCCCCCCACCTCCACACCCCCACCCCCACCTTAAGACACTCCTCCTAACCATTTGATACTTCTCTAGGCTACTCCTCCGTCAGCCTCCTGCTCCAGGTCCGGAGGCCTTGTTTTTGGTACACATAAGTATCTTGTAGTTCTCGGTGTGTGTTTCTGAAAACACTGGTCTTGCTTCCCTCCCAAACACTCAGCTCCTTAAAGATGGGCACACACGCACACATTTCAAACACACACACAACACAACAAAACAAACATATATATATATTTTTAAAGAGCCTAGTAGAGACTTAGAACCAACATCTAAACTGAATTACTAAGCGAAGGGAAGGATTTTGGGAAAGAGGGAACGCCACAACTAAAAACGTAAGACTGGAACAAAGGACAACTTGTTCTGTCAGGGTCTGAGAGAGGCTCCCAAGGAAAGACCAGCAGTCACATATGCAATAAACAAGAGCTCTTTATTAATTCCGACATGTGGGGTGGCACATGGTGACCCTGAGAGAAGCCCACAGGCTCTTTCTAAACCGGGTTAGGGAAATTCTAGGGAGGAGAGATAAGTCTGGGGACGGGTTGGTAGCTTTAAACAAAGAGTGCATGGGTTCCTATAGGATCGGTTAGCTGCTCATGGTTGGGGCTTTTCAGCTGCTGGTGGTTCTCTTCAGCTTGCACAAGGCTGTGGGGGCGTCCTCGAATTGATTGCTCCTGGGTTGTGGCTTTCCCAAGAACCGAAACTAAGTCCTGGTCCTTGGCAGGGGCCATTAGAAACCTGTCATGGCCCTGGTCTGACTTTGTGGCCCTCTCAGTTCAATAGTATTGAAATGACTGCAGAAGGCCTAGGGTTTAAAAGGAGAGGAAAGAGAGCAAGAGGCGAGGCTAGAAGGACACAGAATCTCAATTTTAAAGTGAAGTCACCGCTAGGAAGCTCATCGGTTGTACTGAGCACGAGAAGTTATCAACAAGTCTTAGGGAAAAAGATACCTTAAACACTAAGCCAGGCATGGTGGTGTATACCCGTGATCCGTACACTTGGGAAGTGGAGGCAGAAGGATGGGAAATTCAAGATCATCTCTGGTGGCATAGTGGGTTTGACCCCAGCCTAGGCTACATGATACCCTGTCTTAAAACAACAAGAACCACAAAGACAAAAGAGCACACACACACACACAAAGATAAATTGAACAAAATAGACAATATTTTGAAAATGGTGGCCTTGAAAGTGATAACTAGAGATTGTAAGGCTAGAAGATGGGGAAGTGAAGATAAGAAGGTGTGGTAGCATGAGTGATAATAAGAGTCTGTTGCAGTCCCATAATAAATAAGGTAAATGTTGTATGCCCGAAGGATTCGATCTCTTTGCTGAGAATTTGAAAGCCCGACAAAGAGACACAACAATGAAAGAATCTGCTACTTGCTGGAGACCCCAGATTCAGCTTTTCTTGAAGCAATGGCTCTTCAGCTTTCCTTCCAAGTCTCTGAACTCTGCCAATATTCTTTCAAATAAACATTTTTGGCCTACATTAATCAGATTTCATTTCCATGATTTATACCAGTAACAGCCTCCCCAAAATGCCTGAATGGACATTGTCGCTAAAGCACGTAGCGGTTGTGGGAGAGAAGGAAAAGGCATCAGGAAGGTAGGATGACCAGGATCAAGTACCTATAGAAAATGAATACCATTACATTTTAGTCTTTTTGGCTGAGAAAGTGGGGGTGCAATTCTGCAAACTAAAGAATAATAGAGAATGAGCCAATGTGAGAAATATGTTAGTTTCGGTGAGTTTACTTGGGACAGGTAGGATCATTAGTAGGTGGCTTAAATGAGGAGCCTGAAGCTTGCAGTGTAGTCTAGTGGTAGGGCGCTTGATTAGCATGAAGGAGACTCCCCGGGTTTAGTCTCTAGTGCCAAAATAAGATATAATATTTAAAAAGATGAATCCAGAGTTTAAGATAGACAGGTTTGATGCTACAGATTGGAAATTTCTTCCTCCAAGACAGGGTTTCTCTGTGCAGCCCTGGCTGCCCCGGAACTCCCTCTGCAGACCAGGCCAAACTTGAACTCAGAGATCTGTTTGCTTCTGTCTAATTTTTCTGGGATTAAAGGTGTGCGCCACCATTGCCTGGCTAAAGATTGGAGTTTTATATTCTCCCAAGTTCATAGGTTGATGCTTAACCCTCAAAACAAGGGTACTAGAAGTTCCAGCCTTTGGAGGAGGCAACTAATACCCTTATAAGGGAGGCTCTAGGAAGCAGCTTTGTCCAGTCTTTCACATGAAGGCACAGCAGAGATACCATCCATGAACAAGGAAATTCATCAGGCGTTTGCCAGCACCTTGGTCTTCAACTTTAAGCCCCTAGAACAATGAGAGATAAATTCCATAAATTTCGGTGTTTATAAGATTCCCAGCATTTCGCTATAGCAACCTAACTGTTTTAAGACATTTGGGATATACTCCATACTTCGGAGTCAGTCCTAAAGGAATGTGCTTGTTGAAACTATGAAAACTATGAAACTTGTTGGACTATGAGATTATGGAGAAGAAATGGTGCTTTGAGAAGATACAAGACTTAGGGCAGAGGAGCCCCATGTTACATAGATCTTAACAGATGGGATAAAGAACATGGAAAAAGAAAGGCTAGGGCTGGGAGAAGCAGGTAAAAGTACCTGCATAGTCACAAGAAGTCCAATAAAAGGAGCTAAGCCTCTCTTTCATCTAAACGGCTACTCCTGAAGGTACAGAAAAAGACCAAAACACCTGCCAGGTTTGGAGATGCATGCCTATAATCTCAGTACTTGGAAGATGGAGACTCAGAGAACAAGTAGTTCAAGGTCATCTTTAGTTACACCTTGAGTCTGAGATGAGTTTGGGCTAAAGGAGATCTTGTCTCAAGAAACACTTCACAAAGGTGACCAAAGCCTTAAAGAACAACCCAAGGCTGCCAGTTTTAAAACAGACAAAAACCTGAGATATTTCTGGGTGTGGTGACTCACGCCTTTAATCTCAGCAGAGGCAGAGGCAGGTGGGTCTCTGTGAGTTCAAGGCCAACCTGGTTTACAAAGTGAGTTCCAGGACAGCCAAAAATGTTACCCGGAGAAACCCTGTCTCAAAAAAACAGAAAACAAACGAACAGAGAGATTGAGAAAGATACAGCAGACTTGAGCTCCTGGAAGAGCCAGGGCTTGTTCAAAGACTCAGAGACCATCTGGTACAAGATAATGTGAATGGCCACGAATATCCTTTCTTAGAGACATAGGGGGTTGTATCAACCATAACTCAGGGTACACATGACTTCCTACAACTTGTTACCTCCTCATCCCTTTATCTTCAACACTTTCCACATTCAGCTGGAGTGTGCACTCCAGAAACATTTGGGTGTAATGACAGGGTACCCGAAATGATGCTGTACATTTTTAACTTCTTAAAAAACATGTGTGTGACTGGATGTGGCAGTTCAAGCCTTTAATCCAGCACTCAGGAGGCAGAGGCAGGTGTATCTTTGGGACTTTGAAGCCTCTACATAGTGAGTTTGAGGACAACCAGAGCTATGTAAAAAAAACATTATCTTAATAAATAAAAATACCTCTATCTGTGCATCTGTCTATCCCCCCACCTCCCCTCTCTTTCTCGTGTGTGTGTGTGTGTGTGTGTGTGTGTGTGTGTGAAGTGCCTATGGGGGCCAGGAGAGGGTGTCAGATTCCCTAGAGCTGGGTTTACAGGCTGCAGCTGCCTGATGTAGGTGCCAGGAACTAAACTCGGGTCCTTTGGAGGAGCAGCAAAGCTCTTTGAACCTCTGAGCATCTCTCCAGTTCCCATAGTGCATTCTACATGTGACCTAGGGAGCAAAAGAGGGTGGGGACACAGGCAAAGGCAAGAAGACATTTTCTTCTTCCATTTCTGGGAAGCTAGACCCGTGGCTCTTTCCGCAGAGAAACAGTGGAATGTGAGAACTGAGCGGGATGTCGCCTCCCAGTTTGGGCTCTCTTCCTTTTTCCGGTAGCTACCGACAACACACAAAGCTCTTTTGCTGTCAGTGAGAGCTCAGTCGTTCCAGGTCAGAACCCAGCCACCGGCTCCAAACCTCCTTCTCGAGGGAAAAGCGAAAGAAAGGCGTTTGAACTTAAGTGATCATGTATATGCTTAATAATGCTTTGGAGCCTTATGCAAAACACACATGACTGAAACATTTTAAATGCTCGACACTGCAGTATCCCGGCCAGGGAAAATGCCACCGTTGTAATTTTAACGAACCACATTGATTCAGATACCATACAACCAGCAAAGCAAAGTTCTAGAAAGCTGTCTCTTTAAGAAAGAAAAAAAAGCCTCCCACTGGAAATGGGAGACCAGGAAGAGAGATTTGCTTAGCAACCTGCCCTCCATCTATGCACACAAAGTGAAATTAGGGTTTATAAATTCTTTCATCACAACATCACATCTGAAGAGAATTAGTATTATTCAGAGATAATGACTGGAAGATGATTATCTAAGTTCTGCGAGGAGGTGAATTCTGCAGCAGCAATAGCCCTTCTGACCCATGCAGGAAGCTGAGGCAGAGTGGCAGAAATGGAGAATAATCAAGATTGAGCGGAATGATGATGGCTAACCTAAAAGAACCAGGACCATGAAATATGTCTGTGTGCCTATCTTTTTAACATGTGGGAAAATATGTTTGTGTGAGAATAGAGACTCTCCCCCTCTGTACTTCCATTCAGTTTAGTATTGGATTCCCAGTGTTCTAAGGACAAGAAACAAACAAAGGGGAAAAAAGGGGGCGGGGTGCTTGTGAAAATATAAGGTGCATAGGAGGGGATTCAGAGGAGTGGATGGGCAAACTCTTGGGACTGGAGATGCCTACCGCAAATTTCCCAACGTTTCCAATACAAGAGGCAGACTTAAAAAGAACAGCGCATGGGCTTCCCATCCGAGGTGCCTCCTTTATCCTCAGACATGTGCTTGTCGTCTTGATCTGACTTAATGGAACCAAAGAATGAAGCAGCAGGGCTTAACCTTTAAACGCACGCTTCAGAAGCTCGACTGTAATACAGAATGGTTTAACAAATAGATATGATCAGAGCTGATAACTGCCTCACAAAGGAAGAAAATTATTAATCCTAGCGATTCTATCCAGCAATGGGAGACATTTGTGTCACGGCTGACCATAATTGATTGTCCTCACTAAAAGGGACTCTAGGCAACTAGAATAATTTATTGGTACCTCAGTGATGCTGAAATAAAAAAGCCTTCCCCATCCTCTCACTTGGGCGTAAGGCACTGGCCAAAGGACCATTTCGGTTGTTCCTCTGGTGCTATTGGCCTTGTATTTTGAAGATTTGGGCCTCTGAATGGCCTGGAGCCAGTCAACCTAGGTAGGCTGACTGACAGGGAGTACCAGGGATCAGCCTACCCCCACCTCTCCAGTGCTGGGATTACAAACCCACACCATCACACCTAACTATTTGGTTTCTGAGGGTAGAACTATGGTCCTTATGCTTGTGTAAAGCAAGCACTTTATTCTCTGAGCCTCTCACTCTCTGAGTACTTTCTCTTCCAAAGTGTTCCTCCAGCTCTTCCAAATAACTCCAGACTCCGTGGCATACCAGCCCCAGCAGTTAATACAGAATAACACAAAAATTGTACCAAACTATTATCATATATGCGCTTATACTTAAATTCTCACCGACTGGAGATTGAATCTTACTACTGGCAAAAGTTTTGAGAGCATCAAGGTTAGTGGCACTAGAGTGATGGGGGCTGGGGTGGGGGGCTCTCAGAAAGTCTTTTCTTTCTCGTGGTCCCATTCAGCATTTTCTTAAGAGAATAACTCATTTTGATATTTGTATTTTCTTTTCAGGGGAGGCTTCTGGGTATTAAAAGTTCATTAAGACAGGTGTGGCTTGACCCTCTGTCCTGGCCTTCATTCTTTTTCCTTTTGTCCTACATCCAGGGTTAGGTGCAGATAATAGGATGTCCTCCTGGACTCTTCAGTCCTTTCAGTACCCCCCTCTATGCTACTTATTTACCTACTGCCTCTTGACTCTAAGCCCCCACCCCACCCCACCCCCAAATTCCACGCTGAGATAGTGTACTCTTCGGGTTCCCTTGTCTAGCCAGCTTCCTCTTAGTTTCTGTCAAAAAAGAGGGACTTGACTTCCCGTTTTTCCAGCTCTTGTCAGCCTCTCTGGCAGAAGTGGTGGGATCATCTGCAATTTCTCTCAGCACTCGAGTTATTGATAAATAGTCTCCATTGCCAACTGGCTTTTCTGTTCAGCCAGGGCTGTGGTCCAGGACGCCAAACTCCTAAAGCTTCAAACGCGTGTTCACTCACTTATCCAAGAAATATTTATTCATCACCTACTGTGTGCCAGAGTCTCTTGTAGGTTTCAGGGACAGAGGAGCAAAGAGAAGCAGCCCATTCCTGTTTGAGCAACCAGAGTTCTCAGATAGCTAATAGGCACCTCAGATGATCCCATCTTCCCTCAGGCCCATTCCTTTGACACTCTTCCTTATTTCAGGGGCAAGGCCACTCATTCTGTCCCTTAGACAATGGCAGCTTTGAAGTTTTTCTTGATTTTTCTCATTCTCTCACACAACACATTCAAATGGTCTTTTGCCAAGTCTTGCTGATCCAGTCTTCAGATG
This sequence comes from Arvicola amphibius, assembly GCF_903992535.2. NCBI lineage: Eukaryota > Metazoa > Chordata > Mammalia > Rodentia > Cricetidae > Arvicola > Arvicola amphibius. The sequence goes on from NC_052048.2 coordinate 177,978,024, forward strand.
TATTCTGAATCTGAAGTCCTCCGGGGACCACACCACAGCTTCTTCTCACCCTGCAGCTTTCACCCCTGTGAATTTCTTTAGAGGGAGAGATGGGGGCAGGGCAGAGAGAAGTGGCATTAGGAAATGAGCCCCCGGCAGCAATTAGACTGTGTGCTGGGTGTGCTTGGCTCTGTGGAGAACTTATAGACTTTCTATTTTTAAAACGGAATGCTGAATGGTCTTCCTTGGGCCCAGAAATCCCTGAACTATAATCTCAGACACCATTTCCCAGAATTTGCAACTCTGCCTGCCTTGTGGAAAGACAGAGACAAAAGCCAAATATATTTCTACAGATCCCTTAAAAATTACTTATATACATGTGTATGTGTGTATGAAGGGAGTCGCGTGTGCCTCAGCAGGTATGTCTGTGGAGATCAGAGAACAACTTTATGGCATTGGTGCTTATATTTGCCCTTCCGTGGGGTTCCAGGACTGAACTCAGAGTGTCCAACCGACTCGGTAATTCCCTTTACACGCTGAGCCCTAATGGAATATTTTTACTGTAAAAAGAATTATGAAATTTTCTTGCTCGAAACCTGCCTAATATCTCATTATATCTGGAATAAATTCAAACTGTTTGCTGTTTTTCAAAAAAAAGTTTATGTGTATGGATGTTACGTCTGTATGTACGTCTGTGAACCATGTGTGTACAGTGCCTATGGAGACCAGAGGAGTGAGTGGGATCCCCTGAAAGCAGAGTTACAGATGGTTGTGAGCCACCGTGTGGATGCTGGGAATTGAACCAAGTCCTCTGCAAGATCAACAAATGCTCTTAACTGCAGAGCCCTCTGCTTGTTTATAAAACTTCCGTGGTTCTCCCTGCTCCTCCCTAACTTTGTCTCCTGCTGGTTCTCTATCATGTCAGGCGCTCGTGCCATTTGGGGTTTCTTATTTCTTTCAAGAATCTTTTATTGATTTATTTTATTTTTATTTGGTGTGGGGGGGTTGTTAATATGCATGTGGAGCACGTGTTACTGTTTCTGGCTCTCCCCAACCCCCGCTCCATCTGACTAATTAATTAATTTCTCATTTTTATTAGTTCAAAGAAAAGTTCCTACAATGTAGTCTGATTATATTCAGTCCCTCCCCCAACTCCTCCCAGTTCCACCCTCCCTCTCCTACCCACCCAGTTCTGCATCTTCTGTTTTATGTGGGTATTGAGAATGGAACTCGGGTTCTCATGTCTACCTTGCAAGCATTTTGCTGGCTGAGCCATCTTCCCAACCCAGTCTTGGCCTTCTCGCTAGTGCTCAGATATGTTCAAGTCAGTCCCTCCCAATCATGTCCTTTCTCATTACTACGCCTAAGGCTGTGGGATGTTTTTGATGAGAACGGATCCCAGGGAATTTTAACAGAAGAGGAAAGAAATGATACAAGGTACCAATTTGGAATTGCACCCCAAGAAGAAGCATACAGCTAGGAAACTGTTGAAAGTTGCCCTCTGATGGTGACAGGTAGAAAGTCTTAATAAGAACAATTGGACCCTCCTTTGATCATTGGAACAACCACTCAAAACGGTTGCAGGAAATTTACACAAGAAGAGAAGCCCACGACCCCCTCCCACCACACACACAATGATCAAAAGATAATTTGGGAATCCTTTTTGTGGATTCAGGATGGCATGGTTTTGTGGATGGGGAAGCATGGCTAACACATGCCCCAAAGAATATGTCCAGGTAATGTTCGAGGACAGGACTCTAAGAAAACGAGACCCACCCGAGGGACCAGAATGCCACGCCAAAGAATGGGTCTAGGGCATTATGGGCAAACAGATCCAGTCTCCCTCTTTTTCCATCTGAAATGAGCTTTGAAATTTTGCATGTTAAAAATTTTCAATTATTAATAAATACATGCATGAATATTTCCTTCAGAGTACATGTTCACCACTGTATTTCTTTGTAAATTCTCATGTCATTGAAATACATCACTCAATACAATGTTTTCCATCTAGAAAAAAATGGTATTCATGCCTCTTGAATTCAATACAACTCTAAAAGCATGCATTTTAAAGTGTGCAAGTAGTGATAATTGTATTTAAATTCCACCTAAAATTAGCAGAATGTGGAAATCACAGGTAGCTATAAAGCACAGTATTGACAAAGGAATATGCGTTTCAGATTTCACTGATGCTAAAAGGCCAAATTATTGCATCAAACCAATTGTTTCTTAGCAGTTATATTGTTTCCGACTAGAATGCTTTTTAAAACCCTTTTCCTAATACTGGAGTCAGTGAATGATCCAGAGATGGTTTTGTTTTGTTTTAGGAACTTGTGGGGGCAGGGGAGTTGTTGACATCTAACCCAGTGTAGTATTTTCTATTTAAAACACTAGAAAATAAGATCACGTTTAACATTTTCATCTGTAACATCTGGTTTTCAGGAAAGGTCTTTTGATTAAAGTGGGAGATGTTTGAGGATAAATTCACAGTTTTTAACTAAATATAAGGGACCAAAGAAAGTGTGATAAAATATAAGTGAGGAAACAGGGAAGCAAGTCAAAAATATGGTAAATTTAATAAAAATATGCAAACATAATTTAAATCAATAAATAATAAGCAAATGGTTAAAATTTTCTATGTCTATGCGGAAGATATTTTCAGGTTCCATTAAAATCGCTCAGCCACCAGCCAGTAAAACAGCTCAGGAGGTAAAGGGACTTACTTCCAACCTGATGACCTGAGTTCTAGCGCCAGGACTCGCGTGACAGAAGGAAGGAGCTGGCTCTTGAAAGCTGTCCTCCGGCCTCCACGTGTGCATAATGGCATGTGCATGCCCCCTCCCCCAAACACATACCATAAATAAATAGATGTAATTTTAAAAAAATCCAGCCATGCAGTCTTTACCTGGATACACTTAAACCAGAAGCACAGAATAGTTGAAAATGGAATATATCGGGAGCCTTGAGTACTTAGAACCCCCTCAGGGCTCAGAACTGGATGTCTATATCAGGCGAGGATCTGAGGGTAAAAATATTAACTCAAGTACATGACCTCTGCGTCTTCTTTATTTTTTGCCCAAGGGGAAGAAATGAAGTGAAGGGGGCGTGGAGGAGAGGAAGAATAAAAAGAACAGTAAGGGGAAGAAGAAGGAGAAGAAGGAAGGAGAGTAAGGGAAAGAAGAAGGAGAAGAGTAAGGGCTGATCTCCAGGAGGTTTCTAGTTTTTACAGACGTAGTTGGAAAATTCCACAGGCAAGGACAACGATAATATGCATATCAAAATCACAAAAAGGAGCAGGCAGAACCTGGAACAGGTGGCACCACTCAGGGAAGAGCCAGCATCCAAGGGGAAGGACCTGACATTCCAAACCATTAGATAAGTAACTACTCCAAATCCTGGATTCGCAGTTCTCCTCATCTAATCTCTTTGGTGATAACCAGCTTTGGGGATGCTGCTTATCAGATTGGTTTGTTAGCAAAAGTGGGGCATGCTGCCTTCCTGCTCAGTGCCTGTCTTCTTTAGAAATCTCTATGTGGTCTATTTGACTGTGAGAACAAAGAGTGAATGCCATTGCTCCAAGGCTCATGGTGTGGGGGGATGGAGAGGTCACTCCACTGCCCGTGCAGAAGTTTCACTGCTGAGGTGTTCTGGGAACGAATCCCATTTTGAAGGAAAAAATCATGGCTTCACAAGGTTTTTACAAATATGACAGTGACTTTCACAAAAGACAAGTGTTCCCGCAGCCCTGCAAAACGGGTTGCTCCATGTAGACACATATGTAGTAGACATGTATGTAGTAGACATGTATGTATACACTTCCTGTGGATCTGCATTCACTGTAGAGTCTTGTGGGCTCCAACAGGAATAGAATCCAAAGAAGAAGTATTTTCTCACTCCCTTCTCTCTTCTTATTCCTCTACTTTACTTCTGTGTCATGTATCTATGCTAAAGGACAAACCCAGTGTCTCTCTGGGACACAAGGAGCTACTAATAGCCTCTCGGTGGCATCAGGTGTCTCTAGGTGGGTATTTGATTACCTTGGCAAGGAAAACGACTGATGACTTTCATCTAGCAGAGTGATCATACACTGTCAGCACTTTCTACAACTTACTAACTTCATGGGACCTGCACTATAGTAGGGCAACTAGACCACACATTTTATTTCCCAGGATCCTTTGCAAGTTAGCTTTGCGTTAGGTTCTACTAGCTGGAGACTTATGGTTTGACCTGTTAAGTGTTTCCCACAGGCTCATGTCTTCAAAATTTGGTTCCCAGCTGGTGTGGAACTTTTTTTTTTAATATTTATTTATTTACTTATTATGTATACAATATTCTGTCTGTGTGTATGTCTGCAGGCCAGAAGAGGGCACCAGACCTCATTACAGATGGTTGTGAGCCACCATGTGGTTGCCGGGAATTGAACTCAGAACCTTTGGAAGAGCAGGCAATGCTCTTAACCACTGAGCCATCTCTCCAGCCCTGGTGTGGAACTTTTAAGAAGTGAGGTGTACTGAGCTAATGGGAGCCCACAAACTCGGCCTGACAGTGAGAGAACCAGTGTAGGATCAAACTAGGCCCTCTGAATGTGGGTGACAGTTGTATGACTAGGGTAGACTGTGTGGCCACTGGCAATGAGATCAGGATTTATTCTTACTGCTTGTACTGGCTTTTTGGAACCCATTCTCTTTGGAAGAATACATTGCTCAGCCTAGATATAGCAGGGAAGGCCTTGGACCTTCAAAGCAATGTTCTAGACTTTGTTGATTCCCCATGGGAAGCCTTACCCTCCCTGAGGAGTGGATGGGGGGGAGGGGAGTGAGGTGGGGGAGAGGTGGAGGAAGCAGGAGGAGGGGAGGGAGTAGAAACTGGAGTTGGTATATAAAATGAGAATAATTAATTCTCATTTATTAATTAAAATAAAAAAGAAGTGGGGTGTAGTTGGCAGAAATGGGATTACTAGAGGTGGGAATGGGAAAGAGAAGGAAAGCGTCTCCTCCAGATTGTAGCTAGAGCCTGCATAACTTCCATCTCCTGTACAGAGCTATGATTCAGCCCCAGGCTTCTGTAAACATTCTTAGCGATCATCTACTATGTTCCATAACGACAATAGAAGCAACCAGACCTACCCTTTGTTTTGATCCATTTGGTCATGGTCGCTTAAGTGGACTGGTTTCTACCCATCACCAATTGAAGAAAGACTAGTATCGTCTTGTCTAGATTCTGATCTCACCTTTCCTACATTTTGTTCTGTCTTAGGGTTACTATTGCTATGATGAAACACCATGATCAAAGCAACTTTGGGAGGAGAGGGTTTATTTAGCTCACTCTTCCAAATCAGTGTTCATCCAAAGGAAGTCAGGGCAGGAACTCAAACAGGGCAGGAACCTGGAGGCAGGCACTGATGCAGAAGCCTTGAAGGAATGCTGCTTACTGGCTTGCTTACCACTGCTTGCTCAGCCTGCTCTCTTATAGAACCTAGGACCACCAGCTGAGGTATGGCACCACCCACAGTGACCTGCTCCAACACCCATCAACCACTAATTAAGAAAATGCCTTACAGCCAGATCTGATGGAGGCATTTTCTCAATTGAGATTCCCTCCTCTCTAGTTCGTGTCAAGTTGACCTAAAACTAGTTAGCACAAGTTCTCCTAGGTCTGGAGTGACAGCTACTTCTAAAGACATTAATCTCTGGCATCTTCAACCTCTCCTTTTGCTTGTGTGGTGTTCTAATTAATTCCGTTGATTAAGTGCCCTTCATTTGAAATGTAGTGTGGTTTCCACCATGCTGACTGGACCTTTAATCCTCTCACTATTGAATAGAAAACAGCCCTGGTCCACTGCACGGAGAAATTAGAAATCCAGACAGAGTCTCAAGCATGCAGAAAATAAGAAATATGAGGTCATCTATGTTCATATATCTAGAGGATGCTCTTTGGGGGCATAAAGGATATTTCCTAAGTGAACTGACCAACCTTACTCTAAGAAAAGGCATTATTTTGAGTGGCAACACATGGCACATGTGGGTGTGTTGCATAAATAAATGCAACAGATGACTGGAGAATTGCCTGAGATGATTTCCTTAATAAGTTACTTGAAAATGAATTCACATCTTTACCCCGGTCCTCGAACTTCTTTTCTTTTCTTTTCTTTTCTTTTCTTTTCTTTTCTTTCCTTCCTTCCTTCCTTTCTTTTCTTTTAAAGTAGGGTCTCACTTTGTCGAACTCTCCCCCCACACACACATGCACTCGCACACGCGTACACGCTATGTAGCCAAGGATTAACTTCTGGCATCCATGTCACGAGTGGTTGGATCACAATTGTGCACCGCTATGGCCATTTTCAGTTATTTCACGTTAATTAATTCATTCAGTACACGTTTCATTTGACATACATTTTAGAGATCCATGTTCTGAATATAGATACTGTGAACATTCATCAGTACTTCATTCTTTTTTAAATAGCCAAATAATCTCCCTGTGTGGACATACTAAAATTCATCTCTCCAGTCTTTAACTCATAGACGTTTGAGCTGTTACTGCTTTTTGACAGGTATGAATAGCACTACTGGGTCATATGATATTTTTTATTTTATTGATTTTTATTGAGTTCTACATTTTCCTCTGCTCCCCTCCCTGCTTCTCCCCTCTGTAGTGATGTGCTGCGGGCCTGCTTTTTGTCCTGCCTGGATCCCACGTGGTTAGCTTATGCCCCGAAATAACAACACACAAATTGTATTCTTTTAAACACTGCCTGGCCCATTATTTTCAGCCTCTTACTCACATCTTGACTAACCCATATAGAATAATCTGTGTAACACCACGAGTGGTGTCTTACCCAGAAAGATTCAGCATGTCTGACCTGGCTTCATCGCATCTCTCTCTCTCTCTGAGGAGAGGCACAGCAGTCTGTCTCACTTAGGAGAGGCGTGGCATCTGACTGAGCCATCTACCTCACTTCCTTCTTCCTGTTCTGTCTACTCCACCCACCTAAGGGCTGGCCAAGGCAGTTTCTTTATTAAAACAGAAGAACTCTCCCACATCAGAGAAGGTGTTGAAAATTAGTGTTGAATTGATCAACTAATAGTGTCTGTGACAAACAAACAGAAACCCTTGTTATTTTTTTAATTTACTAAATACTTGAAAAATTAAAGATAAAATAACTATATTGTTTAGCAGTCCTCTCTCTGAGGGTTCTCTGTTTCCAGTTTATGCAACAGTCCAGGCAAGAGCAGTTTCTTGCCCAAATGGCTATCAAACTCCATAAGGATCCTCTTCAATGCCCATCTTCCTTTTGAAGTAGCTGGTGCTGCCAGGAGCAGACGTGTCTCATTGTCATGAAAAGCTCTAAGTTATTACAACATTTAAATGCCATATTCTGTAGCCTTTAAAAGATATGAAGAATGTCTATCTAACTGAATATATCTCTACATATCTAGAAAATCTAACATGACTACAAGCTTGACTATTATCAATGATTATCCATTAACAATCTATATTTCCTAATTATATATTACATTCTTAAATGAACTACACAATCACAATACATTAATCAGTATCAGAAATACATATACATACAACAAAATTGACCTTAAATTTAAATCACTAAAGCAAAATCCATATCAATGCAAATTATTCATATCTATATCATATCCCCCTTTAAATGTAAAAGAACATTTATAAACAATATCTGGGAATATGGATGTAGTTATTTCTCTCCAAACTGCTTCCTGCTGAATGGGGACGCTGTTAATCAGATCTTTCATGGTGTAACCTGTGTGCTAGGTACATCTCAGTCAGCAGTTGAGCGAAGTAATTTTTTGAGGGTGTTCACAGCAACCTTTCAGGAGGGCGTGGTCTATCATACCATATTGGCATAGAAGCAATCCGTAGGGTCTCATTTTCTGTAAAAACAAAAGAATCTCTTTTCCAAAGTATCATATCCTTAGATCCAAATTCTGAAGTCAAGGTATTTTCAAGATATCTTTCTTGGATTAGTTCAGCAGCATTTATAAACAAATATCTTTTAGCAGCTGTTGCTTCTTCCTCAGCATTCAAACAATTCAAAGAGAGCATAATAGCATACAGTATCAAGATAATCTGTGTATTTTCCATCTTTGTGCAGCTTTACTTTAACCTCTATTTCTTTTATTTTTACTTTTACTTTTTGAGACAGGTTCTCTGTATATCTTTGTCCTGGAATAACTCTGTAGACCAGGCTGTCCTTGAACTCACAGAGATCCACTTGCCTCTACTTCCCAAGTGCTGGGATTAAAGGTGTATGCTACCACACCTTGAACTCACAGAGATCTGTCTGTCTCTGCCTCCCAGGCATGGGTATTAAAGGTGTGTGCTACCACACCTTGAAGTCACAGAGGTCAATTTCGGTCTCCCAAGAGTTGGGATTAAAGGTGTGTACTATCACACCCAACTACTTTCTTCCTTTTTTACCCTAAGAACTTTAACCTTTATCATGCATATATTTTTAACACACTGGAAACCATTTAGAGATTTTCTTTGTCTTTGAATTTCTCCTTACTGTATATCTCTCTTTTTCTGACCACACGAGTCTCTAATTTACCAAGCAACATATGTAGGACCAAAGTCATGGCCTTGACAGCTAGATCCAGCCCATTCCTTAGCTTTGCAGCCTCGTGGCAGAGGTACTGCCTGTGGCCATTTTTATCGCCACAACTCTAGAGTGTTTCAAGGTCCTTGCCAGCAAGCAAGCTGCAACAGTGTTAAACAATACTCAAAAGCTCCATAGTCAGGACCCCCTGCTTGAAAGAGTTTGCCCTGGCAGGATGGCCCAGAAAGCTGGCATTTTAAAATGGTACAGTTTTTTTTTTTTCTGCTACGGCTGAAAACCGAAAAACACACATTTAGCTTTTCATCAACACCGTTTAAGTGTTCCTGACAGGACCTCTTAAAACAGCTACAGGGTTTTACAGCTAAAGCTGAGTCAGGAAGCCTCTCTTAGATGAGCAGAGCAGACCCGAGAAATTGCTGCGACCAAGAAAACATGCTTTACTCTATTCTTTCCCAAGTTTTCTCAAGATTTCTGTGGATTCAATTAACCACGTCTGGGTGCCATTCTGTAGTGATGTGCTGCAGGCCTGCTTTTTGTCCTGCCTGGATCCCACATGGTTAGCTTATGCCCCGAAATAACAATACACAAATTGTATTCTTTTAAACACTGCCTGGCCCATTATTTTCAGCCTCTTACTCACATCTTGACTAACCCATATCTAATAATCTGTGTAACACCACGAGTGGTGTCTTACCGGGAAAGATTCCGCATTTCTGACCTGGTGGCTGGCTGCATGGCATCTCTCTCCCTGAGGAGAGGCACAGCGGTCTGCCTCACTTAGGAGAGGCATGGCAATTGTCTGAGCCATCTACCTCACTTCCTTCTTCCTGTTCTGTCTACTCCACCCACCTAAAGGCTGGCCAAGGCAGTTTCTTTATTAACAAATGAAACCAACAGATAGATAGAAGACATACCTACATCACCCCTCTCCTCTTCAACCCTGCCCCAAGGTCCCCATGCTCCCAATTACTCAGGAGATCTTATCTTTTTCTACTTTCTACTTCCCATGTAGATTATATCTATGTAAGTCTCTCTTAGTGTCCGCATTGTTGTCTAAGTTCTTTGGGATTGTGGTTTGTAGACTGGCTTTCTTTGCTTTATGTTTAAAAACTACCTATGATTGAATACATGTAATAATTGTCTTTCTGGGTCTGGGTTACCTCACTCAAAATGGTGTTTTCTAGCTCCATCCATTTTCCTGCAAATTTAAGATGTCATTATTTTTTTCTGTTGTGTAGTACTCCATTGTGTAAATGTACCATATTTTCCCTATCCATTCTTCAGTTGAGGGGCATTTAGCTTCTTTCCAGGTTCTGACTATGACAAACAAAGCTGTTATGAACATAGTTGAGCACATGTCCTTGTGGCATGATTGAACATCCTTTGCATATATACCCAAAAGTTGTATTACTGGGTCTTGAGGAAGGTTGTTTCCTAATTTTCTAAGAAATCACCACACTGACATCCAAAGGGACTGTACCAGTTTGCACTCCCACCAGCAATACAGAAGTGTTCCCTTTTCCCCACAACCTCTCCAGCATAAGTTGTCATCAGTGTTTTTGATTTTGGCCATTCTTAGAGGTGTAAGATGGAATCTCAGTTGTTTTGATTTGAATTTCTCTGATGACTAAGGATGTTGAGCATTTCCTTAAGTGTCTTTCAACTATTTTAGATTCCTCCGTTGAGAGTTCTTTGTTTAGGTCTGTACTCCATTTTTTAATTGGATTATTTGTTCTTTTGATGACCAATTTCTTGAGTTCTTCATATATTTTGGAGATCAGACCTGATGTGGGATTGATGAAGATCTTTTCCCATTCTGTAGATTACCATTTTGTCTTGTTGACCATGTCCTTTGCTTTACAGAAGCTTTTTAGTTTCAGGAGGTCCCATATATTAATTGTTTCTCTCAGTGTCTGTGCTGCTGGGGTTATATTTAGGAAGTGGCTTCCTGTGCCAATGCATTTGAGTGTATTTTCCACTTTTTCTTCTATGAGGTTCAGTGTGGCTGGCTTTATGTTGAGGTCTTTGATCCATTTGGACTTGAATTTTGTGCATGGTGATAGATATGGGTCTATTTTCATTCTTCTACATGTTGATATCCAGCCAGCACCATTTGTTAAATATGCTTTCTTTTTTCCATTTGATATTTTTGCTTCTTTGTCAAAAATCAGGTGTTCACATGTTAAGTTGTTTTTAAACATAAAACAAAGAAAACCAGTCCACAAATCACAATCCCAGAGAATCTAGACAACAATGAGGACCCAAAGAGAAACATACATGGATCTAATCTACATGGGAAGTAGAAAAAGACAAGATCTCCTGAGTAAATTGAGAGCATGGGGACCTTGAGAGAGGGCTGAAGGGGAGAGGAGAGGCAGGGAGGGGAGCAGAGAAAAATGTAGAGCTCAATAAAAATCAATAAAAAAAGTGTTTGAAGGTGTGTGGATTAATATCCGGGTTTTGATTGGTTTCATTGGTTCTCCTGTCTGTCTTTATTTCAATACCAGGCTGTTCTTAGTACTGTAGCTCTAATTTTAACTTTTTAAGGAGCCAGTAAATTGTCTACCACCATGGTTTGAGCCACTGTATATTCTCATCACCAACAGATGATGCTTCCAATTCCTCCACATTCTTGCAAACACTTGCTATCTGCTATAAAAAATAATTCTTATGAGTATAAAGTTGTACTTTATGTGTTGGATAGCTTTAATGTTGATGCAGTCAGATACATCAGTGCTTTGTCTTGTTTATATTTTCTAAGTTTTATTTAAGAACCTGTTCTGGGGAGTGAGATGGCTCAGTGCTTAAGAGCACTTGATGCTCTTGGCACAGGATATGGATTTAATTCTCAGCGACAACTGTCTGGTACCCAGCATCCTTTTTCTGACTTCTGTGGATACCAGAAACATTCATGGTACATATAGATACATGCAAGTGAAACATTCATACACCTAAAATAAATAAATCCGAGAGAGAGAGAGAGAGAGAGAGAGAGAGAGAGAGAGAGAGAGAGAGAGCTTGCTCTTGAACAACAACAAATACTCTCTTTTCTTTGATTGACAAGTTCTCCTTCCAATATTTGAGTGTCTAGACCAGCTAGATCCCACCTTTCCTTCAGGACCATTTTGTATTTGATGTGAGGCAAGGATTCCAGTTCCCATTTCTCCACAAAGTAATGATGCAGTGTTGGCTAATAATCCACTCTGTTCCACAGAGTAAAACAGTTTCCTCAATGTCTACTGGAAAAATATCATTCCTGATAAATTTTTGGAGCATTCGTTGGTATAAATGCCTGTCACTAAATTCCATCCCGTTGGTCTTGAGCTCAAACCTGTTAATGTCCCTACAACAAAGACTATTTTGCTGTTATTTCTCTTTTTAAATTTAATGTTTTTAAAATTGACTTCTATCAAGTTTTAAGAGTCAGTTTTTCAAGCCAGGCAATGGTGGTGTGTGCCTTTAATTCCAGCACTCAGGAGGCAGAGGCAGGCAGATCTCTGTGAGTTCGAGGTCAGCCTGGTCTACAAGAACTAGTTCCATGAGAGGCTACAAAGCTACAGAGAAATCCTGTCTTTAAAAACAAAACAAAACAAACAAACAAAAAGGGTTTTTCATCTTCAAAATGTCTACCTAGAATTAATTTTGAATTTGATCATGCCAAAAGTACAGGTTAGCTGAGAGAAATGTATTATAAAGCTCCTACTTTTCTGTTTTCTTGTGTTTTTGAGATACAGGCTCTCTTTTCTCTTTGCATAGTTCTGTCTACCCTAGAACTCACTCACTCTGTAGACCAGAATGGCCTCAAACTCACAGAGATCCTCCTGCCTCTGCCTCTTGAGTGCTGGGACTAAAGGCATGCACCACCAGTCCCAGCAAGCTGTACTACTTGAAAGCATGAGTTTTTTCTATTTAGATCTTATTATACTGATTAGAGGCTTTCCTTATAACTAAGTCATTACGCTGTAAAATTTATCATGTAATTCTTACATGATAAATGCTTGGGTTGGAGAAATGGCTCAGCAGTTAAGAGCACTGACTGCTCTTCCAGAGGTCCTGGGTTAAATTCCCAGCCCCCACATAGCAACTCACAACCACCTGATCTATAATAGAATACAGAGAAAGCACCCATATACATACATAAATAAACCTTTTTTTAAAAAAAAGAATATAAAAAACAGGTAATTTAGGTAATTTTATTTAGGTTTTTCCCCCCTCTTTTGGAGTTTTACAGTATTTTATAGACATTTTTTAACTGGGGTTTAAATTTATGTTTTTTGTGAGATATTTGATTACACTGTGTAAAGATATATCTCTGTGATTAGTTTAATAAAAAGTAAACAGCCAACAACTAGGCAGGAGGTATAGCAGTGACTTCTGAACAGAGAGAGCTCTGGGAAGAAGGGGATATTTCCAGGAGATGAAGAGCAAGCAGGATGGGCAATACGGAGACAAGGTAATAAAACCACAAGGCAGAAAGTAAATTAATAGAAATGGGTTAATTTAAGTTATAAGAGTTAGTTAGAAACAAGCCTCAGCTATTGTTTGAGTTTTCATAATCAATGATAAGTCTCCATGTCATTATTGGGGAGCCGAAGTTCTCAAAGAAAAATCTGTCTTACGTATGTCTAGCTAGTTTATGGTTTATTATTGATTATAGGAATAGTATTTTACTTTTATTACATTTCTAGATATGTGTTATTAGTTTAAACTAGTTCTTGATAGTTTTGCTTTTTTGGTTGTTGCTATTCAGTGCTCCTGTGTCACGTACAGATGAGGACAATTATATCTTTTTCCCTTCAGCCACCAGTATAATTTTTTATTTTTTAGAAAATTGGCTAAAACATTATGAAAAACAAGAGTTGAAACAGCTTTTCTTCTTGACCACTTGAACATTCTCTTTATGTAGTAATGTCTTTTTCTATTTGATGATACATGTATTTCCTCTCTCTGTCTCTCTCTCTGTCTCTCTCTCTGTCTCTCTCTGTCTCTCTCTGTCTCTCTGTCTCTATGTCTCTGTCTCTGTTTCTCTCTCTCTCTCTCTCTCTTCCTTTTTTCCTTTTGTATATGAGCGCTCTACCTGCACATATATCTGCACACGAGAAAAGAACATCAGATCTCATTACAGATGGTTGTGAGCCACCACGTGGTTGCTGGAAATTGAACTCAGGACCTCTGGAGGAGCATGTGAAGGAGTCAGTCCTGCAGATCCAAAGCTGAAGGACCTCCATGACACAGGGCAGCAACTGGATATCCAAGAGGAGGTCTCGTGAGAGCCCAGTATCGACAGTGTAGCAGAAACCAGAGGCCTTGAACCAGACTCATTGCAAGGAAAGTTGTGTGAACTAAAGGGTGTACTGTGTGACTCACTGTGACACGCTATAGCTTCCATAACAAGATTTATTATTTTTTTAATTTAATTTTATTTTTTGAGAGGAGGTTGCAAAGGCAGAGGGTAGATCCAAAGGGACGGCGAGATGAGTGGGATTGGGGTGCATAATGTGAAATCCACAAAAAAAAAAAATCAATAAAAAGTTAAAAAGAAAACCTTACCCGCTACCATCTTTCTGATTGTGAGGGGAGATATATTAGACATAATTAATGTAGTTGAATCTTTCAAGGAATTTTTATTATGAACAGGAGAGAAATGAATCAAGAGTTAAGAGTAGGGAAGGAGAATCCAGAAATTTTAGAGCCAAGATATCTTCCTTTTTTACTCTCATTGTCCCCAATCCTCCAATCTTATTCCAAGTCCCCAGCTGTGACAAAACCATGAGCCTTCACCTGCAGCCAGTGTGCCATCCTCACCTGTGGCCAGTGTGCTCCCTCCCTTAAGCAGCTGTAAGTAAACAAACTGTTCGTAGACAATTAGACGATGGTATCTCATTTTCAACATAGACAGGAGGCCTTGGGTTGTTCTGCTTGAGGTCCTACCCAACTATTTCGCTACAAGAAGTAAAGCACAAAGCTGACTATGCCCAGGAGGATCTACTGGCTTTACCGTGAACTCTGTCTTCCGGAAGCAACTGGATAGAAAGGCCTTCTGAAGTCTCAGTTTAGGTGTCAGCTGACACAAAACACTTCAGGGTCGTGCTACCGAGCAATTACGTGGTATGAACCAGAACTGAAAGATGATGCTGTTTCCGGGGAAATGTCACAGTGGTCTTTATTTGGGGCTTTATGAGAAGCTCTAAAAAAATTCTCCCCCCCCATACCCCTGTTCCATATTGCTTTTTGTTTTTGTTTTTGAGACAATATTCATACATAGCCCAGGCTAATCTTGAACTCACCGTTCTCCTACCCTGACTTCAGAGTCCTAGGATTACAATAAACACCACCACTAGACCGAACTCGTTGAAAATTCTTAATCTCAAAAGAAGGAAAGCTTCCCTGGTGGCAGTGAGGTCAGGATCCTTTAAACTGGAAGTTAAGATTTCCTCCTTGCCAGTCAGGGTTTATCCCACACACCCCTGAGAGGTCAGGCTTGAGATAAAGGCTCTGACGTTGGCTGGTGTGCATTTGATCCCTGTGCCTCACGGTAAGAAAGGCGTGAATGGAGGGTGGGGTACGCATGCAAACCGGGACTCTCAGGAAGAGAGAAGGTGACTGTAGGCGTCTAAAGTAATTGTCCTTGGGCTGGAGAGATGGCTCAGTGGTTAAGAGCACTGACTGTTCTTCCAGAGGTCCTGAGTTCAATTCCCAGCAACCACATGGTGGCTCACAACCATCTATACTGAGATCTGGCGCCCTCCTCTGGCCTGCAGGCATACATGGAGGCAGAGTGTTGTATACATAATAAATAAATAAAATTTTAAAAATAAATAAATAAATAAATAAAGTAATTGTCCTAGAGTAGAATCTCAACTGGTGTTACAAATGGAAAAAGAAATTCCCCAGTGACTACTGTAATAATCAGTTCTCTTATCTTTTTTTTTTTTTGTTTTGTTTTGTTTTGTTTTGTTTTTGTTTTTCGAGACAGGGTTTCCCTGTAGTTTCTAGAGCCTGTCCTGGAACTAGCTCTTGTAGACCAGGCTGGCCTCGAAATCAGAGATCCGCCTGCCTCTGCCTCCCGAGTGCTGGGATTAAAGGCGTGCGCCACCACCGCCCAGCTCTCTTATCTTTTTTTAAACTTTATTTAATTTTATGTATGAGTGCTCTCTGCATGTACACCTGCATGCCGGAAGAGGGCATCAGATCCTGTTGTAGGTCATGAGCCCCAACATGGGTGCTGGGAATTGAACTAGGGACCTCTAGAAGAGGAGTCAGAGCATTTAACCACTGAGCCACCTCTCCAGCCCTAGTCTGTTCTCTTATAAAATGCCTCTCTGAGGGCTGGTCTTCCTTGGGTGGGCTTGTGGGCATAAGACCCAATCCACCGTGGTCTTGAATTATAGAAAACTAAAGAAATGGAGCTGAGCACGAGCAATCTAGTAAGTGAGTCTGTACGACCCACACATTCCTTTCCTCTCTGCTCTGACTGCAGATGGGATGGGACTAGCTGAAGTTCCTGCCCTGACTTCTCTCCAACGATGGTTTCTAACTTGGAGTTCTAAAAGTTGAAATAAATCTCTTTCTCCCCTAAGCTGCTTTTGGCCAAGGTCATTTGTTTGTTTTAATCACAGCAATAGAAATAAAATTAAGATTACATTTTTTTTAACATTTTCTTCCTGATCTCAAAGCCCAAGGGCAGATCGCTCAATGTTTCTCTGACAACAATGGAATCAACTATCTGCTGTGCCATCTGCCAGTTTCCCTCACAGGACACAGACGCCTGTCTCGAAGAGAAGAAACCTCTGTCAGGCTTTCTCTTTTGGATCAAGAAATAGCCCATATTAACTGACACCTCTGGGACTGTAAGGAAAAGGATGGACTTTCTGGACTTTCTCGTTAAAAAACCAGACAAGTAACAAAGTCTAGGGTCATGTTCTCTTGAATGAACCTTTGTTTGCTTGCTTGTTTGTTTTTGACACAGGGTTTCTCTGTGTAGCCCTGACCGTCCTGGAATTTGCTCTGGAGACCAGGCTGGTCTCAAATGGCCTGCCTCTATCAAGCACTGAGATTAAAGGCGTGTGGCACCACTGCCTGGCTTAACGAACCTTTCTTAATGTTCCCTGCACACTTGCGGTCAGCCCAGTGTCGTGTCCCTCTCCCCCCCCCCCCCCCCCCCCCCCCCCGCATTATGTAGTGCTTTGACCCTTAAGTGTCCTGCTGCTTGGCTTTCAGAGGCGTGGATAGTCTGGTCATCTGGTTCTGTTTTGTACCTATGAAACCTATGTAACCTAGTACCAAATCAGCACCTGCTGGGTAACCGGGGCCTCCATTTCTGTCCCTTCCTCAGTGGTTCCTCTAAGGAAGAGGTTGTTGATGACCTGCCCAAGTGACTAACTCCAAGCCTGCTACCTCTGTCTTCGAGACCAAGCATTTGTAATCTGACACGGAAGGAGAACTGTCTCCTTCCAGATGACCAACTATACCTTCAAAATTAGACAGGACACTAGGCAACGGTGTCTTTGAAATAAACAACTGTTGATATGTAGCCCACAGTCGGG
This sequence comes from Arvicola amphibius, assembly GCF_903992535.2. Classification (NCBI taxonomy): domain Eukaryota; kingdom Metazoa; phylum Chordata; class Mammalia; order Rodentia; family Cricetidae; genus Arvicola; species Arvicola amphibius. The sequence continues at coordinate 177,995,133 of NC_052048.2, forward strand.
CTTAGTACCTCCAGATGTCCCCTCCCAGGTGACTTTCTGACGGCCCTCTCTGAGCCTGTAGTGACTGCCTCATACTTCTCAGGCTGTTCCAGTTGGCAGCATCTCATCCCCATGAGTGGAAGTGTGGCCTCAGCCTGCCCAAAAGGACCCTTCCCAGCCTGCCTCTGAGTTACAGTAATCCGCTGGGCTTTTCATAAATGATGCTTCTATTCTGACCCGGTGCGCTACCACTATTATTATTTTGTTTATAGTTTAGAGGACTGTTCATTGCAAGCATAAAAGTGATTATTTAAAGAGTAATGGCACATTAGCTGGGCATGGTGGCGCACACCTTTAATCCTAGCAGTTGGAAGGCAGAGGCAGGCAGATCTCTGGGAGTTTGAGGCCAGCCTGGTCTACAGAGTGAGTTCCAGAACAGCCAGGGGTACATAATAGAGATAACCTGTCTCGAAAAACAAAACAAAACAACCAAAAAAAAAAAAACCCACATAAATAAATAAGACTTTTGGCATCACATACCTCTGTGAATATTGTGAAGTTACTGACTCTGAAATGATTCGGAAAAAATATAGATGTGGGAGCACATAAATTATATTTGTGTCATCTGTATGCACACACGCATGCACACGTGAATACACAAAAGCGTATGCACAGTGGGTAAGTACTGTGTTAGGTGCCATCTGGGAGATCGGCATGGGGATAATGTGAGAATTTTGTGCGCTGTTCCTGTAATTTCTTTGTCAAAATGAAAAGCATACAAGTGCTTATGTAAGTGAAGAGATTCAAAAACAACCCTATAATATTAGCATTAGTTATCACGACACTGGGGTCCCGAGACAGTTTTATGTTCTTTTTGGTTCGTTTGTATATCTAAATGTCCCATGATGCAGATGTATGACTTCTGCTTTGTGATAAGGACAAAAATCTTGGAAGCTCTAAGATCTTGTAAGGCTTTCAAAATTAATCTTCTTGGGTTAGATGCTAACCACGTGTCTACTCTAGATCTTCCTGAAAGATGAGGCTTAGACATTGCGTTCATTAACGTGTGGTCTGCTTATCTTGTCTTGGGTGAGTAGGTGTTTTCTTGTGTAATCAAAACAGAGGGAAAATAGTAGTTTCTAGAAAGCTGCTGGCAGTTCTCCAGCTCTCAAAAAGTAGTGGTAATGTCCTGGCTATCTTCCGAGACAAACAGACAAACAGACAAACCTCTCCTTGTCTGGCTTCCATTGGGTTTGGCCAATAGTGGGGAAGGAACAAAAAATACATGGGAAGGAATCCGGGGTAATTTTTCTTCTGGGTCCACCCCTACAGGCTTGCTTCCAGTCAGCCAATTACCCTCCTGGAAGGACATTGCATCTCTCTCACATATGTGGCCTTCTTCACTGGGCTCTTTCCTCCAAGTCTACCCGTGGAAATCACTAGCGGACACCCCGCTGCCTTAGCCTCTGCTTACATCCTTGAAGACAGTTCCTTTATTAAAGTCTATTGACCCAGTTTGAGAGTGTCATGTTTCCTACTGGGACCCTTAATAGGCTAGCGATGCTGGGTGTCTTGTGGTTTTAAAAGAAATGTCAGCAGGTGTTCCTGAGAGCCTTGGTGGGGGGAGGGGTCATTCTCTAGAGCACCTTCCTTGGCGGCTTGCCCAGTACTTTCTGGTACCACGGGAGCTAGCCCATAGGGAGGAGGTTTTCCGGTTAGATCCAGCTCTAATAATGTGAGTCCAGCAAGGGCTTCTATGGTTTTGAGAGTCACCATTGGAAAGGTGGTTTCTCATGCCTGGTACTAGGGACTTTGTTAGTCTATGACTATTATGGGGAGCACTGGGAGTCCAAGTAGCATAAATCCCTTTGCCCAGACCTTCTCTCTCTCTCTCTCTCTCTCTCTCTCTCTCTCTCTCTCTCTCTCTCTCTCACACACACACACACACACACACACACTCACACACCCATACATATATACACATAGACACACAAACTTACAATGTGTAATTTTAGGTAAATATAAAACAATATGATTCACTGAGACTTTATCAAACAACCTTGTCACTTGTCTGGGCTTCTGATTGGCCTCCCCTTCCCCAGCTGAAGCCCTTCTTCCTGCCTTCCATTTCCTAGTCCGTACGGCCGGTGGGTATCCTGCTATTTCCCTCTCACCCCGCCCCACCCAAACCCATGGTGTCTTTATATTTTCCTGGTTTCTTTGCCTATGCCATGTGGTTTACTCACATCTAAAGGTTTGGAGCTAGGAGCTGAAGATGAACGAGAACATGTGGTGTTTGTTTCCGGTCTGGTACCTAACACAGTGTAACCTTTTCTAGATCCATCCATTTACTTGCAGATTTCATTTTTCTTTACAGCTGATTAGTATTTCATTATACATAGATAGGTACCATAGGGTCACAGCATTAGGAAGGTTGAGAGCCACTGCCTTGGATGCTAGTGGAGCCTAGAGGGCAGACCCATTGTCCCCTTTAAGAAAGTTGAATAGGTGCAATCCAAGTATAGAATGCTTACATGCAGGAATAACCAGACTTGGTTTCCCAGCTGCGAGCTAATAAGACTGGCTTCTACCCTCAATATCCAGTTCACATTTGCCTGAAGTTTCAAGCCTTGGGTTGTATGTGGAAAGTCAACATAGGACGAAGATGCTGGGTCCTTCTCTCTTCATAGCCACTACTGCAGGTAAATTGTGGTTTATTGTCCATACAGAGGCCCCTGGTGATAGGTGCACCAGCTGGTACCTCTCAGGACAGCAGTGTGGGCCAGGCACGTCCACTGTAGCATGGCAGTCTGGGGAGGGAGAAGAGGGGAACCCCTGCTCTCAACCCACATTTTCCTAAAGAACAAAACCGAGGGTTTCTGGGGGTCTTGGCACCAGGCTTTTGAGCCCAAGCTTTCCTTGTTTTTATGCTAATGAGCTCAGACCCCTAAGGATACTCTCAGAATTGCAGAGACTTGCACCACATGAAGCTGAGAGGAGAGTCCTTAATGTTGGAGAACTTAATGTTGGACAAGACTGGGAAGGGCTGACCTGTGACTTGTATCAAATAGCATTGCTGTATCTCTTGCACAGTGAGAAGAGTGGATCCTGAAACCCTGTAATCCCAGACTTGCCCAACCTACCGGAGGAACTACTGCAGCACCTTAGAAATAGCCCCGGGGAATATGGCTGTGTCCCTGCTGGTAACCCACGAGCTTTCTGAGGACAGTGGTTTTGCTTTATCTGTCTTAATATCTGGGAAAAGAGGATGGTAGGATTTTTTTTTAATTAAGATTCCAGAACAGAAACTACCTGTATGTCACAGGAAATATACCAGGACAGGCTACACTAAGAACACACTGATAGTAATCCTCCACTTGGCCAGGGCCCCAAGGCAAGATGGCCTGTCACAAGGACACTAATGTCACCAAAATGAAGTAGAGGATCCAGACTGTAGCAGTCACTGCCATTATAAGAGAGATTAAAACCCCTCTGCTCGGCCTTGGAAAATGGTGATAGGAAAATAAACTATGCAACATTAGCAATCTCAGGAGAGAGGTGCAGAATAGAACATCCTGTAGAAGTCAACTTAAAAAACCTTAAAACTCTTTAGTGGATGCTGTTTCTTTGTTGTCGAATCTGGAAATCTATCGACGGAGATAAATGCCCCATCATGCATTAGATTAGTGTTTGAGTAATTAAGGAGCTGCTATGATGTGGAACAAACTTTAGTGGGGAGGAATTCTAAATCTCCCTTAATTGGGCAGAGTTGAGCGAATGGAACGGCTTATGTTGGTAGAAGCCAACTTATTGATTCAGGTGTTCTCTATTATGTGACACCTCTCTCTCTCTCTCTCTCTCTCTCTCTCTCTCTCTCCTTTCTATGTGTGTGTGTTATACATGTTCCCACATGTATACACAATCATGGGTGAAGGCTACAGCTGAGTTTGGAAGTCCCTTTTGATCATTTTCTACCTTACTTGTCAAAACAGGGTTTCTCAACTGAACCCCGGCTCAGACATGAGGCTAGTAGTCTAGCTAGCCAGCTTACTCAGGAAATCTCCTGCCTCTGCTTTCTCAGTACTGGAATTAAGGTAGACTGCCAGGCCCACCCGGAATTTACATGGGTAGTGGGAATTTCAACTTGCTTGGCCAGCACTTTAACTTTGGAGCTATCTCTCCACCCAGCCCCTGGATGTGACTTTTTGCAAAAATAAAAAAATAAACACTATAAACATAAAGAAATAAGTATAGAGATAATCATATGACATCTGAATCATTTTATGCTATGGAAGGAAAAGCAAAACCGAGATATCCAGTGCTAGGGATAATGGCTCAGTAGAGAGAGGGCTTCCTACCATGTACAAATCCCTGCGTTCAATTCCTGCACACATAAAACTAAACGTGGTGTACATGCCTGTACGTGTGATGTACATGCCTGTACGTGTGATGTACATGCCTGTACGTGTGATGTACATGCCTGTACGTGTGGTGTACATGCCTGTAAGTGTGGTGTACATGCCTGTAAGTGTGGTGTGCATGCCTGTAAGTGTGGTGTGCATGCCTGTAAGTGTGGTGAGCATGCCTGTAAGTGTGGTGTGCATGCCTGTAAGTGTGGTATGCATGCCTGTAAGTGTGGTGAGCATGCCTGTAAGTGTGGTGTACATGCCTGTAAGTGTGGTGTACATGCCTGTAAGTGTGGTGTACATGCCAGCTCTTGGGAGCAGTGGAAAGGAAGGAACTCAAGTTCAGGGTCGTTTCCAGCTACATCCTGAGTCTGAGGCCAGTCTGAGCTACATGAAACTCAGGATTTTTGTGAGTTTTTTTTTTCTCCTTTTTAGCTGCTCAGGATGTCTCTCTCCTTGACATGAATGGTATAAAAGCAGTAATCACACCGTCAAAAGTGTAGTTCCCTCTCCTTAAGAAGAAACACTTGAGTAATGGAAAATATTGACAGGAACCCCCAGGGAAATCTCTCTTTGTTAGGTTCAGACCCCTGCAAGCACATATTACTCTGTAGCAATATTATTTTTCATTGAGTGTGATAGTTACATTAAATCATAAATTGTATGTTTCAGTCACAAGATTCAATTAGTGATTTACTTCAAAAATATCAGTGGGTCATTTGTCGATATTTCTTAATAATTTAGTCTGCAGGCTCACTACTGTTCTTGTCATTACTGTCCTTTTCTTTCTCTTTTCTTTGAGGTGCAGGGTGTTATGAGACAGGACCTCAAACTCACCACGTGGCAGATGGCCTTGAACTTCTGATCTATTATTTCATTTGCGCCGGGAATTTATTTCCCACTATCTTTCTCCGGCCTAATGTTCTCATCCCCTTTGCACCCAGCTTAAATTCTATGCTCTGTCATTGCACATACGCCACCCACTTACCGGTGCTTGCCCACACTGATTTCTTTTGAGTCAAACTAAAGCGGTTAACTCAGCTTGTCTGCCCAATCTGTGCCTAAATCCATGTGGTTAAATGAAGTCGCAGTGAAATTCTTCAGGCTGCCTGGCAACCACACGTCCTGGTTGATTTCTCTCTCAGTTTCCCCAGTGACTAAGTTACACACCTCCCTCTTCAAACCCTACAAGCTCATGCGCTAGTCTCAAACTTGGTTGGTGACATTTCTCTTTTGGAACTCCCTGAGAATTTCTGAGCGATCATTAAGACCTTCCAGTGACTCCCACAACCACTTCTACCCACTGTCTACCACACAGTTTGATTTAAGATGAAACTCCCATGCAGCTAGTGGAAGCCCATCCTCCCGTGCATCCACTAGACCTCACTGTTCTTGTCTGCAGAGGGAAAGAGTTCTAGCACTTTCTGTCCTGCACTAACAACTTTTTACTGCCTCTTGGGTTATTTTCATTAACAGGTTAATTTCTTTCCCATCTTTAATCCCAAAAGTCGCTTATCTTGTCTCTGTTTTTTCCAGCCGATTTCCACTCCATTTCTTTATAAACCAAACCCCTCACAATAGTGCCTTATCCTTGTGGTCTTCAGTGTCTTCGCTTTTTTCTTGAGTTCATGGCTCCTGCCACCCCACCACACTTAGCTCTTACGGTGTCACCAGTAACTGACTGAGAGCCAGAGAGATGGTCAACTCCCCAACCCTCGGCCTGACTTAGCAACCACTTAGCAACCACATCTCATGATGGTGGACCACTCCCATTTTATGTGCTTTCTTTGTGAGGCTCTGGGAACATTTTGCTCTTGGCTTTCTTTCTGCCTTACTGTGTCTGTCTCTTTTGCTGGATCCTAGCCTTTCTGACTTCCTCATGAATGGATGCTCTTGGGACCAACTTTAACCTCTTCCCCTTCACTCTCCATAGTTATTTTTGTTTATGTGATTCAGACTTACAGGTCTAAATAACATCTATATATGTTGTTGCTGTTGTTGTTTTTCTATTGAGACCAGACTTTCTCTAAGACTTATTTTGCTGCCTATTCAAAATTTTCTACTGGGATGCCCAATACACAAAAGTCCAACATGCCCCAAATGGATGCTTTTTCTTCCCAACAAATCTGCCCCACTTCTGGCTTTCCTCGGTTAAGCTGATGGAAACTCTATCCCAGATGCTTTGGTCAAAGACCTCTGAGGCTCCTGGACTCTTTCTTTTCATCCCAATAGTAAATCTTTTAGGGAAGTCTAAAGGCTTTTCCTTTAAAAGCTATTCGCATTTGATTTCTTCTCCTTATACCTCTTACCATTGGTTTGATCCAAGGCAACATAATTTCCTAGCTAGATTAATGAAATCATTCCCTATCGGACCAAAGAATATGTTTTACTCTGAGAAGAAAACAAATTCATCGCAACAGCTTTTGAGTACATACGGTCAAGCACCCCCTCCTTTCTGCCTGTTAGTGTGCTGCAGCCATGTTACCCGTGTCTCGGCCTCAGCCCCTAGCTGTGTTCTCCTCCTGGAATGCTTTTATCTGCTGGCTGACTTCCTCACCTGCTTCAAGTCTTCCTTTGTATCTTTTGTGCACAACAAAGCCCTCAACCTAACTCTTACTCCCAACTAGCACCCTCAAGTCCCCTTAGCATCTCTGCTTTTTCCTAATTCCACATCTTCTAGCACCTACCCATTCTATAATTTATTTCTTGTTTATTTTCTATATTTCTTTTGGAATATGAAAGAGCTTTCTTTGTGTTCACCTTTCCCCCAACATGCCTATGGCAGTGTCTGACACATTGAAAATGTCCGATAAACAATGACTGGACAGCACGGTCAAGGAAACCTGGTGTTTTAAAGAGCAAAGTCAAGGCTACATGACAGGGCCAGAGGGAAAGACTTTCCCATCACCTCGGGGCCTTCCTGTGCATTCCAGCGCAATCCATTGCTGACCCCTGCTGGAACTCACTGACCACGTTGCCATCCCTCCCTTGATGGGGCAGGAAGCTCTAGAGCTCCCTGGGGACCAGCAGTAATGACCAGATTCTATAGTCATTGTCTCTGCCATCTACCGGTGCCTTCATTCACATAAGGCAGCAAGTGATGCAGCTCTTCTCTGTCTTGGTCTTTTCCTGATTCTTGGGGGCTTGCAAAAGACAAAGTACAGCTTCCTTTGCCTTCCTTATATTGACAAAAGTCTTCACTTAGAAGGGCTTAGAGAGGAAAAGCAAAATGTTTTTTTAAAAAAAGAAAAATAGAGAGATTTTTTTTCCCTCCCTTTGCTTTTGCCTTCAAAACTAGAACCCCATCTTTAAGCAAACCAAAAATAGACATAAGGGGGAAAATTTGTTTTGAAAAATATTGTGCGTTCTTCCTTTCTTCTTTTCTATGTGACTATTCTCCTTCAGTTAGAGCTCATCCAGGTTGCTAGGACTCTACTTCATCATGCGCATTTGATCACCAACTCAATAGCAGTCCTGAAATGTTTGTTGGGAAAGGAAAGGGGAACCCGAAATCTCCAAGTCTGGCAATATTAAGAGCAATGCACATAGCCTGAATCCAAACTTTTACTGTATGCAGTCAGTGGGTAGAGAAAATTAGGATGTTAGCACCTCCCGAGTGAGAAAGTCAAGTGTTTTTCCCGTTTGAAGAGCCAAGGGCTGCAGGGAGGCTAGAAGGATTGGAACAGAGTTGGATACTTAGGTCCCTGAGAAGAAGCCCATTAGTCCCTCCTTCTATATGCCAGGACGGGGGAGGCACCATGATACTAGGAACCCTGTATACACTAAGGCAGAATCTGTAATGTCTGGGTAAGTTCCTCACTTCTACTCCATGCCTCCGGATAGCAGGTACCTTGGTGACATTTACCAAGCGTAGACATCTATGCAGATGGCTTCTGTTTGTACCCAGCTCCCTGGGGCTTTCGTGGGATATGGAGGAGAACCAGAATTTTTTTTTTTATTTCACACTTTGGCTGGAGTGAGCAGGCATGCTGAGAAATCTGAAAGCCCCAAAGTCCGCACTGCAGATAAGATGGTCATACTCAGTGGGGATGTCACGAAGAGCAGATTTAGCCAGACCTCAGACTCCAGCCTGAACACCAGAAAGGCAGCAAAACAAAACAGGAACAAAACCCAGACAAGATCTGTTATAATTCTTTGGGTACAATCACAATTTGCCCAGAAACTTCCACCCTGGCCATAAGCAGGGAAAATGAGTGAAGAGCCAGAGACCAGCATTGCACACCATCCTGAAAGCACTTCCTGTCTACTGTTCTGAGCTTACATAAACTCCCCAACATTCAGAAACCATGGCAAGAAGATGGGGAGAAGTCAGCTCCAAAAGAGTTTGAATTTTGAATTGATTCCACTTTTATCTCAAAAACAAAATTAAGCAGAATGGGAATATTTTTAACTGAACAAATCGAAATTAATTCTGTTACCTTAATTGACAAATTTGCATTTTTCCTCTGTCACTAATGAGGGTGGGAGCTTCTTAATCAGAGGCAGGGAGCTATAGATAAGAAAGAACACAATGGTTTCTCCTTCAAATTGATTTGCAAGTGTTTGTACATTTGGTTTTGCTCATCACTCCCTTTACAGAGCTACACACTCTGAAGGCGCTGCTGGTGTTCAGGGTCAAACCCTGAATCCTCAATAGCTATTCTGAGTTACTAAGATGGGCGCATGTATTGTGGAAGAGGGGTAGGGAGCTTCTCAAAGGATTCACATTGTTCCTCTGTGATATTTGCTGACATTTGCTGCCTCTGCACCTGCTGTGAAATTACAGCCACAGAGGTAGCGAAGTCAAAACCCTTTGCCCCAGTGACAGAAAGGCCACCATAGCTCCTGAACTGACAGCCCTCCAATAGAGGCAAAAGGTCTTAGGTGGCTTTTGGTTGATTCTTAGTATATTTTTTGTTCTATATAAAATAAGTCTTTATCCTGCTAATGGTTCATGCTTTGAATTTGGACTTGACATTGCAGCATGTCACATTTGCTTGCTTTTATTAACATTTACCCAGTACGTGCTTTTGTATTCCAACACCTGTGCGTATTTATGTTCTTGAGCAGCGTTTCGTTGTGAAGCTTGCACTTACATAAACTCTGAACTTCCCTGCTCCTGTCTCCTGAATGCTGGGATTACAGGGTGAACCATGGAACCGGGATGCTTCTGGCTTTTAAATAATAATTTTCTTCTCTTTAAAATATTTTTAAAACGTTAGCCTTTTTAGCTGTTTCAAGTAATATATAAAGGGACGGTGCTCCTGTCACTCTTAACCCTGTACTTTTCTTTAAATGCCTGTTGATCACTTGGCCGCTTTGTGTGTACATGAGTGTAGCCCCTCATCTCTTGAAGCTTGGCTCTTAATATAACCTGGATATTAATATTCCGAGTGCTATTGCTTTTCTCAGATTTAACATTTATTTACTTATTGGTTTTCAAATATAAGCTATTTTTAAATTTTTATTTAGCCAAATTCTTTTCCTTATTGATTTTTTTTTTTTTTTTGCCCAGCATGGATAAGGCCCTGTGTTCAAGTCTTATCCCCTCAATAAATAATTCAATATCTAAAAATAAAATTATGTCATAACCATGACAGCTTTCCTTGTTTAATGACAGTAGAGAGATTTGTCAACATTTTTAACTTTAAACGGTTTAAGTATTTACCATGAGGAATTTATCTTTTTGGAAGCTGTGCGGTAGAGAGCAATGTTGTTTTGCTTCCCTTTCCTCATGATTTCTGTAGCATTTATCACCCCGTCTATTTTTTCCTGTACTTACATGAAGTAGCTTTGTTCCTACCCATCAGGAATCCTATTTGTAGGTTTATTTATGAGGTTTTTATTCAATTCTTCCTATCCATTTGCCAGCTACTACACTGGACTATGGTGTTTAATCATTTCAACTTGATCATATTTTGACATCGGCCAAAACAGTTTCCCTTCTTTACTTCTGGTTCTTCTGAGGTCTCTCTCTCTCTCTCTCTCTCTTTCTCTCTCTCTCTCTCTCTCTCTCTTTCTCTCTCTCTCTCTCTCTCCTCTATGATGAGAGCTGAGGTAAATAGTTTGCCTAGCATTCTTGAGGCTCTGGCTTCAAAAAAGAAAAGAGAAAGAGGAAAAAAGAAAATCAGGACAAAGCAGGCAAACTCAGTGGAGAGTCATGGGGGGTTGGAAATGGTACTAACAATTTAGGCAAATCTGAAGGAAGAACTAATATTTCCCAGAATCACCAGATTCCACCACCCGCAGACATGACCTCTACTGTTTACTCCCACTTCTTCCGTCACTCAGTAACAGTTTTACAGCCGCCTCCACAAAGGTTGTAAATGCTGTTTCTTGCTATAATGTGTGGAATCTTTTAGTCTATTATATTTTCTGGTTGATGATTGCTGAACTATGAACTATGAAATATGAAATGGGCTGGATTTTTTTATTCAGCCATTATGTTGATATATCATTATTGTTGAATTGATCTTATCTTGCTGATACGGACTTCATGGAATTGTGATGTTTTTCTTTCTCATTTGATGCTGAATTCAAACTTCTAATATTTGGTTTAGGAGTTTTGCATTTGTTTTCATAGATTAAATAGATATATTTATTCTTTATCGTTTGTCTTTTTTGGTATTAGAGCTAATTGTATAAATAGATAAACTCATCTTTTTTTTTTTCCTATGCTCTGGAGCAGTTTATAAGAGTTAGAAGTAATCTATTTTTTTAAGCATCCATAGAGGCCAGAAAAGGGCTCGAGATCCCCTAGGATTGTAGTTACATAAGGTTATGAGACACCATGCTGGGGCTGGAACTGCATCCTGGTCCTTCGGAAGAGCAGCCATTCCTGCAACCATCTCTCCAGCTCCCACGAAGCAATCTATGTTTTATAGATTTGTATAACTTGCTTATACAAATGCCTAACATTCTGGAGAATAGATCCTCTACTACTATTTCTCTTTCAGATTTTCTGTATTGTCTTAGGCCATTTTCAAATTCTATATTCTTCTTTTTTTTTTTTTTTTTTTTTTTTTTGTTTTTCGAGACAGGGTTTCTCTGTGGCTTTGGAGCCTGTCCTGGAACTAGCTCTTGTCTATATTCTTCTTATAAAATTATCCACCATTTCCTATTGATGCTAAGTTATTTGTATTATTCTCTTAAAATCAAAGCTTCTGCCGGGCGGTGGTGGTGCACGCCTTTAATCCCAGCACTCAGGAGGCAGAGGCAGGCGGATCTCTGAGTTCGAGGCCAGCCTGGTCTACAAGACCTAGTTCCAGGACAGGCTCTAGAAACTACAGGGAAACCTTGTCTCAAAAAAAAAAAAAAAAAAAAAAAACCCAAAATCAAAGCTTCTACTCATGTGGTACATGATTTTGTCCTTTTTCCTGAGATTGTCTCTGTGCCAACTCTCTTATTTTTAATCCTTTTTACCTTTAAATAAAATGATTTTTATTAGGCTTTTAAAGGTTTTGCCTATACTAATTTTGTCTTCTGTTTCACTAATTTCTTCTTTTAAACTTTTGAAAACATTGTCTTACTAAGATTGTTTTTGGATCTCATAATCACGTCCCACCTCCTGCTTGTGTGAAAGTTTAAATCACACATACAATATGTGTGTGATTATGTAATAGGTTCTTGGAGGCCATAGCACTGTCTGGGAGGTCCTCTACCTTTAAGAATCTCTTTTAAAAACTGCTCTGTGCTCACTGTCTTTCTAACTGAGACTACGGGGCCATGGCATGTCTCCCATGCATTTGCTTGTCTCCCTTTTCTTCTATAGCTGAGAACCTTAGTTCGTTTACTTTCAGCCTTTCTTTGACCCAAGAAAAGGTCCAGGCTACAGACTACATTTCTAGCCTTAGCACTATTCACAGTCTGCATTATATTGTGTGTTTTCATTCACTTCCATATTTTAGTTAATCTCTCTTTTTATCTCAGTTATGTAGAACTTTGCTTTTAGACTTCCAAAATTATAATGGCTTAATTATAATTTAATATTATGTTTATATTCTTTTACATAATATAAATATATTATATATAATTAATATGTTAATAAAATAGATGTATTTTATGTTACTGTCTGCTTGATTATTAAGCTATTTTATCTTATCACATATTTGGGTAAGAATGCTTGCAAACTTTCAACATCTTGGTCTGATATTTGCGAAGGCTTTTGATAGACATTCTTTACCAACTCAGAAATCATCATTTACTACTGGTTTCCTCGTAAATTAAATAACAAATTGGCGTTTTGTTTTTAACACATACTTATTTTGGAGACTACTAAGATGTTCATTTTTCTTTCCTGCTTAACTTCTTAAATTCATTTGATTAATTATTTGTACATATTTCTGAGTCTTGTCTTCCTCTGTTTTCTCCTGCAGATCTAATTATTTCGCTCTTAGAATCATCTAGTATCCCTATATCAGGACCAGAAGGATGAGTTCTCATTATTTTCTCTGCAAACTTAGGCAGGTGCTTCCCAAAATTTTTGTAAACCCCAGATCTCCAGTAGAAATGGGGATTTCTCTGAAAACTTGCTTTCCTTTTTTTGTTAGATATTTTTCCCGTCACCTCCTCTAATTTAGTAATGATTACAGTGTCACCCTCCTTTATAATCTTGTCTTAAATAGTATTTCTTGGTTTTATTTTTCTTTTTATATCAATACTCTCACCCAAAACTGCAATCTTTCTTCTTAAGAAATTTGTTTCCTCTAACTTAATAAACCACTTCCTTTTACTTTTTCCACTGGCTTCTCTTTTGAATTCAGTTCAAAACTTTGAATCTGAATTTTGAATTCACACATATGACACAACCCTTTTAAATATATTTTCTGCCTTTGGGTTTATAATATGACATTGCGTCTCTCTTTCTTGAACTTCCATGTAATGCATACTCTGTTCTTTTTTATGTATCTATGATAAAATCAATTCTTTATCTGTGGCTGAACACAGAGAATTTCAGTTGAGTAGGTCCCTGAAATTCCATTTTGGTGGCTTACACAGTCAACAAATCTAACAACAACTAGGAACAAACACAGACAGCGTACCTACTCCATGTGAAGTAGAGAACGTGGCCCCTCCCATCAGTCTTTCTTTGATTCTATGAAAAGATGCAATTCAGGTCAAGATCAGGGCGAATCAAGTTTGGAAATGGATCTAACGCTGTGTGGTAATTTCTAGCACAATTTTAGGGCGAGGGCCTTCTAAGCTTGTGTTCTAAAGTATAGGGGGAGTTTGGAACCTAAAGTCAGCACTTCCCATTGAGGTTGGGAATAAAGGCAGCAGAAAAGGGTTCATTCAGTTGTGTAACACATTTCCCTTTCTGCAGCAAGTTTGTCTCAGCTGCATCTATGAGAATCAAGATGAGCCTCCGGTGTGGCCCATTTTTGCAAACCTTAATCTCCAATGTCTTTCGAAAGCAATGATTTAGAGGTAAAACATTGTTGGCATAAGCTGTTTGGACTTGAAAAACTCAAAGAACTGCAAGATTCAAGCTAACTAAAGCTTTAAAGCTGTGTCCTAGCAATTAGACACCCCATTTCAGCCCCTTAATCCCAGTCAGAGTGCCTAATCAAGATTGAACATCAAAGGCACACTTACGTATGTTAGGGATTAAAAGAGAAATATATATATATATATATATAATATATATATAATGTATTTCCCTCCAAGTTCTTAATAAAATGAACAATAGATACAGCGATAATAACCAAAATATCAGTACTTTGCCGATAAAGCTATATCATGATCAATAAGGGCTTTCTAATTCTCTGTGTCCCCAACATCACCCAATTCTTAGACTTTGGGTGACTCACTCAAAGGAAGACATACAAAAGAAACACTTACCTGGACAGCAGTGTGGGCCATGATGTCCTCAAGGTAGTTAAGAGCCAGATTATCTTCAGGCCTGCCTCTGGAAGGCAGATCTGGGTCTCAGCCAGTGTGATGAGCACATGAACTCAGAATCGGAGCTGTGTGTATGCACACCAAAGCAGGAGTCACGGGAGAGAGCAGGATGGAGAATAGACCATGGCCTGATTCCTGGTGCCCCAACTAGAGATTGTAATCTTTTTCTAATGGGAGAAGTGAGAGGTAGGTGGGGCAAAGAGAAATATTTCAAAATGATCCTTTGCTTGAAAAGGAACAGAGAAATAGGGACAAATAATAGATCATTGCCTCCATAGGCAGGGTCAGCCTGTTCCCTTCACCTCCTCTAAGCAAGATAAGAAATACATTTGTATTTCCAAGGTCAGACTTGGAATTAATTTCCAGCTTCCAACCCAGATTTCAAGAAGACTTCTATTAATAGATTCTGTTACTAGTTCATTCCTATATCAGATCTGAGGAGAAGAGGGTGGGGTAAGGATAAAGGGGTTCAGCCCAAATCCAACCAATCCCCAGAAACATTTCCTCCCTAAGCCTGGTTTGATAGACAAAATGTAGAAACAGGAATTCCAAGAGATTCAAAATGTTCTCCTAAGGTATCTCACTCATAACTATTTCTCAGAACCTGCTGGAGCACAAAGAAAAATGTTCAGATTAAGAAAGACCATTAAAAAAATTCCTGTCTCTTTTATCTGTCCACTGTGGAGTGCTGAGTGTCTCTTTGATTGGCACTCTAAGACCTGATGGCAGTAGACTATCAGAGGGCATTCTCAATGAAAGTCCCCGAGGTAGAAGCCTACTGTGGACATTACTGAGACCTTGAAAATTGAAAGTTATGTATCAGTTGGAAATCTAAGTATTTTTTTAAACTTAATTCCAGAATGGTTAATAGCAGTTCTTGTTAGCTTATTTAGTTCGTTTACCCAATGGTAAATCCTCTACTGAAAGGATAAAGAGAAAACTTTACCTCACTGGGTCCCATAGGACCCGAACTATCTAGCCTCGCATGAGGAAACAGACAAGCTATAGGGATTCTTAATTCTCTTAAGGGATTCTTAATTCTCTTACTAATTTAAAAAAAGAAAAAAAATAACCTTTAAAGTTAAGATTTCCTCTTCCTCTGTGTAATTCAAGAGAAATCCCATCTGCTTTGCTCTTCATGCCCTTATGATAAAATACTGAACCTCTTGAGGGCTATAGGCCCCCTTCTTTGGGCTAATCCAAGGATCCCACCCCTCACATAGCTTATGAGAACCTAGCTGCATTCCAATGCCATGTTTGTGCTCATTTATTCTCTCACGGATGCCTCAATGCCCAGGACCAGGAAAAGAAGAGAGACCAACACTAAGAGTTAGTCCATTAGCCCCAAAGGAAAGGTTTCTCCCAGGCTGCCAAAGAACCATTCTCACTTTAAAACCACAGCGTGTGGGCATGAGAAAGGACTTCACCTGGGAGGCAGTAGCAGGTGGATCTCTGCGAAGTTCAGGCCAGTCTGGCCAGTCTGGTCTACGGAGCGAGTTCCAGGACAGCCAGGGCTTCACAGTGAAACCCTGTCCCCCTACCCCCAAGAAATAATAAACAAATAAATAAATGAATAAAAAGAAGAGGAAAGGAAAGAGAAGGGTTTAGGTATTTATTAAATACAACAGCCAAAGGACTCGGGGAGCCACTCAGCATGAAAGATTTACAGAAGCGGTAGAAAGCAGGAGGAGGGGGCAGGTGGAGACAGGTAGGCTCTTTTTGTCTCAGGTCGCAGGGAGTGCGAAAACGGGGACACAAGCACGAAGGAAGGCTATTTAAAAGTCAAACACTTCACTTTTACTCACAGCTCTTGCCAGAAACTTAGCATATAACTTTCAAGATAACTTAAGCTTCAGCATTTAAATATATAGAACAGGGGAGAACAATTTGCTTAATCGGGTGCCTCTTAGGCTCCCACGAGATTACAACATCCGTTACAAGTTGATTGACGGGGTGCTCTAAGATATTCAGGAGGGGACCATAGGGAACCTTATCAGGTTAGGAAAGGCCTACTAGCCTCATATTTAGTGAAAGGAACACATACAGGCACAGGCACAGGCACAGGCACCAATGATTTCAATCTACAGTAGCTAGGACACACCACAGAAAAAATACTTCTGATGTCCGATTCCTTCAAGGGGGCAGATGGGCCCTGAGGTCCTAACTGAAGATTCTGTCGTTAGAGGAAGATGCTCCTGTTTCATAATAGCTATTATCTAGTTGCCCCGTCTCCAAATCCAAGACAGCAGCGCTCTAAAACAAACCAATCTCTCACGTTTTTCCCCTCACCCACCAACTCACCTGTAACAGAAACAACACTGTACAGACCTCCACAGAAATTCAATCCTACTTAGCCACTAAGAAGTGAATAGACTCTACCACGCCTGAGATTACACAGGGTGAGGCAGCGGGAACTTCATCTCTCTGTTTCTATCAATGGTTGTGAAAAGTCTTGTTTCGCACCCGTCCCACCCAAAAGTGACATGAGCTTGCCTTCTAGGTGAAGGAGAAAGTATTTCAGACCAGCTTTTTCTCTCTGGTGCTATTATGATTGTTTTCTAATTACTTAATCAATCTCCTCATAGTCGTGAGCCAGAAAGTTACCACCCCTGAGAAGGAATTTTTTTTTTTTAAGAGGAAAAGGGCCAAAACGCAAGCGCAGGGTTCCACATTATGCTATAGGAACTGCAAGCAGACCCATACCACTCCCCAGGCACAAAAAGCACATCCCAGCCATACATCCACAAAGCAGAGGTAGCTGGGACAATTGGGAGAGTGGAAGACATTAGCTTCCCATCAACCTGGAACTCTTGTTTAAAAGATAATAGAAATAAATTAGTAAACATTGCTGTTTACAGAAATAGAAATAATTTCTGTTTCCAAAGGCCTCTCATCATCCAAGTCTGAACACTTCCAAGACTGCCACCCTGGATACCATCGCCAAAGTCCGCCCTGGTCAATGACTGTGACATCAGAGTCTTTTTGGACTGGGAGTTCCTCAAGCATCAGAGAATTCAGTTTTACATCTCTGGTTCTGTGGAAGGAAGAATCTTCAGTACGTTGAAGAGTCCCGGAAGTTCATCCCTTCTCCTCGGTTCCTAACTGGTTGCTTTGAAGCAACAGTTCCTTTCAGATGGTAATTGCGTTCCTTTCAGATGGTAATTGCGGAAGACTCTTCTGGCTCCCAGTCCTTCTCCGAAGTCCCACAGGCTCGTCTGGAATCCACCCTCAGAGCGGAGCAACCCGTCCTCAGAGCGGAGCAACCAGTCTGTGCCTTGGTCTAAGGACCCTGGAAAATAGGAATGGACAGAGAAAAGGACAATGGCCTGGGCGGGAGTGGGGAGGGTGGGAAGGGACTGTGCTCGAGGGAAAGACAGACCGCAAGGACAGTCCTACAGTCAAGCAGTGAAGCTGGTCTCCTGGCCAGAGCCAGAGCTGGAGTCGGAACCAGAGCTTTCCGCCATGGCTGGGGGTTGTGGCGCGGGGCGGGGGGTGCGACGACGCCCCCGGTACTCGATCATGTCAGGATGGTAAGTCGGATGGCGACGGGCATGCTTGGTCAAGTGATCGCTTCGGGAGAACTGCTTGGGGCACAGCGGGCAGGAGAAGCGCTTTTCACCGGTGTGCGTCCTGTAGTGGCGGGCCAGCTCGTCAGAACGCGTAAACTTCTTGTCGCAGTCGAGCCAGTCGCAGGAAAAGGGGCGTTCCCCCGTGTGGGTGCGTTGGTGTGACTTGAGGTGCGAAGACTTGTAATAGGCTTTGTTGCAACCCGGGAAGGCGCACTGATGTCGCTTGGATGCGGGTGTAATCGGCCTTCTCCGGAACGTCGGGCCCATTGCCGGCGAGGGGTGGGCCCCTGGGGGCCCCTCGGGCCCCTCGGGCCCCTCTCCGCTGTCATCGGGGTCTTCTTGGGCATCAGGTGCATTCAGGATGGCAGGCTCACCGCAGGAGCTCTCAGCTCCGGATAACTCCTCCTCCAAGAAGGCCGGGACCGGCTCGGAGCACCCAGTGGGGATGGAGCACCAGGTCGGCTCACAGCAGCTAGTTGAGGCACACGGGACTTCTCCAGAGGTCTCCCAGGAGCCTTCCCGGGCACCGCAGCTTAGATCCGCCAAAGCGCTCGCAGCCAGCAGGTGGGGGGCTCCATCGCCCTCGTCAGGGCTAGGGGAGGAGATCTGGAGGACCGGGGGGATCCACAGCACCCCCCGTGTCCCGGAACCCGTCCCCGCCGACTCCCGTGGCACCGCACCCACCTCGGAGACAGCTGCGGCTCCCGCTCCCTCGGGGTTCGTTGCGCGATTGTGCAGCACGGGTCCGGTGGACATAGACACCAGGCACTCGGCTGCGAAGTAGTCCATGCAAGCCACGGCGGCCGACATGCTGGCGGCGCCCGTTTGCGGGCGAGCGCCGTCCGAGCTCGGCTCGCCGAGGGCTGGAGAGTCCCCCGGAGCGTCCGTCCCGCCGCTCGGAGCCGGACAAGCCGGAGACCGGTGCGCGCCGCTTGCTGTCCCGCAGCCGCCGCGGCCGGCGCTGAACCCGCCCCGCTTGACGCGCCCCTGACGCTCTGGAGCCTGAGGGGGTGGCGGGGACCCGCCCGGGCCCGAGGACACCCCTGGATCGCGCTGCCGCGCGGGCTAAGGCATTCCCAGCAGCCTGAGAAATTATCTTGTCTGCGCTCTCTCTCCGCTGCTGGCGAGCCAGGTAATTTCAATGCGCGCAGTCCCGGATCGCAACTTCTGGGCAGCCTGCCGGTCTCGCCCCCCCCGCGCCCCTGATCCCTGGCCAGCTGGGTGTCCAGCGGAGTCCTAGAAACTTTTTTTTTTCCTTTAAGGGGGGCGAAAAAAAGCCGCGTTCGTACCTGATTTGTCTTTCGCTTCGCAAACGCGATCGCTGGCGAAGTGGGCTGGGATTGCGTTTGACTCGCGTCCACCGCTCTCTGCCCAAATTGAAAATAGCCCCAAGTCTGCATCCAAAAGAAAACGGGGGCGAAACAAAGTTTTCTCATTTAGCAGTTCGGCTGCTAATGCAGGATCGGCAGCCGTGCCCTAAACAGATCCACCACGTAGCCATTAATTACTAGCGTTTTGAAGCAGAAACGTTTTTAACCCTGGCGTGCGCGAAGAATCCTCCCGGCTTGAAATAGAAACTTAAAATCCTTGGAGTAACGATTTAACTATTCAAGCAACGAAAGAAAAACGCATGTTTAAACTGCATTAACCTGTCACAGGCACACAAACAAATTTCCGCGCTGAAATATAAATTACAGACTAGCAGCGAGATAAACACATTAAAATGGACTCCCACAATTTTAATAATAGAAAGTCACGTTTCCAATTAGGCAGCGTCTTTTATTTCTCTTTTGACAAAAAATTAAAAATAAGAAAATGCAGCAAAATGATACAGAATGTTCATCCAGTGGTTTGTGATTGTGGGGGGCTTTTTCTTTGTTTATAATCAAATATGTGAGTGATCGCTATTACACGTCTCCACTGCCTTATTTGCTCTCCCCCTTTTTCAATTTTTAAAATTAAAAAACCCACAGAAAATAAACAGGATCATTTCTAAACATAGTCCTTCCACAGTTTGGGATGTACACAGGCTTTAGTTTTATAATATGAAGCTCTGTGCATTTTGTTTGCAATGCTTCAGTATTTTTTCCTTTGGAAAATTAAAATGATACACATGCACCAAGAATAACTTATGTCCATATGCTTAATGACTAGAATAATCAAATATGATATTTTTGTTGTGTTTGCTTCGCATTTTTCACTTATATTAAACATTCAGAGAGGGCTGACTGTCTGACTGTCACTTTCCTCCTCCCGGGTACCATTCCTTTCCTGGCCGCTACTCGCTATGGTAAAGTGCAGTGTATCTTCTTCTAACACTTGCCATACCTTACTGCCCAGTCACCTATGCATGTAAATATGCTTATGAAGCCTTGTTGGGGTAGTTGCAATTTTTAACAAATGCTGCAGTGCTGCACATTTTGCAGCTTGCTTCTCTCAATGTGATTTTTCATGCTGATACCTGTAGCGCTGCTTATTCATTTTAGCTGCCTTAAAATAATATTGGCAGCTGTACTGTTACTAAGGAGAGCCAGTTCTGAAACTGATGATTTTGCTAAAGGTATTTGCCTCAAATTTTCATATGCTGCAACAATCTTTACAGGAAAATTCTACCAGAATGATTTTCTACCTGTTTCTCTTTTCAATTTGTGATTTAGAAAAACATGTAAAGATATTTTTAATGCTGAAAGAAGAAAATACAACTGTACCTGTCTTCTGTAATTGATAAATGTTATCATTCTGTCATACCTGTTTCAGATCTTCTTTTATCATTTCTGCTGCCTTTGCCTGCCTACCTGGCAGCACTCCCCTTTCTCCCAAAGGCAAACACTATCATGAATTTGGTATGCAATTTGCAATTTAGGCTGCGCACTTTCAACTGCATATAAATCTATATGAGATACTGCTTTTTAAAAATGCATACGCATGGTTTTAGGTTGTATATATTATTCTTCAGCTTGTTGCTTCTTTCTTGGTATGTTTTTATTTTTTCCTATTCATGTTGGTAAATATAAATGTAGTCCATAAATTTTAATTATTCCATCTTAGATCCAGGCATATGAATGTGTCCTGTTTATCGATGGTCCTATTAATGAGTGTTGGAGTTGCTGCCAATATGTTGATATTAACTGGTGCATGTTTGTCTTGCACATATATAAGACTTTCTCCGTGTGTACCTGAAGGGGCACTGCTAGGCAGCACTCACGTTTGGGGTTTTATTAGGCACTGCCAAATGACTCTTCAGTTTGCACACCCATCAGTAGTGGGTGAGAGGTTCTGTCTCCCTCATATGACATTAAACACTTTCTAGATTTAGACTTATTTCTGCCAATTTGATTTTTTTAAATACCCAGTATCTTGTTATTTTATTTGAATTTCCCTCACTGCTAGTGAGGCTGGGCATTTTTCTGCGTATTTATTGGCTGTTAAAGTTTCCGAGTCTGTGAATTGTTTTCCCACAGCCTTTGTCATTTTTCCAATAGGCTATGGATACTTTTTATCTTTCATCCCTTAAATTTATAGTGTTTCTTGCGTATATACATTGAACATATTGTCCCAATCTATAGCTTGTCTTTTAACTTTTGATGTCTTCTGTATTATAAAAAAATGTAGTTGTGGTCACACTGATCCCTTAAAAACCACCGCCGCCACCACCACCACCACCACCAACACCACCAACAACAACCTTTTTTGCTGCATCTATATCATTTAAGAAACACCTCCACACCTGATGCATGGAAATGCACAGTCTTTCTCTCTGATGTTTTCCTGTCCACTTGTGAAAAGCAGGGATTCATTTCAGTCCCCTCTCCCCAGCCATGGCAAGCCTTCTGTGACCTGATCTACTGAGCAGTCATCGTGTCCCTATTAATGTGTAATAGCACCATGATTGTCAATTAAATTTCCATATATTCATGGAACTGTTCCTAGTCTGTCCTTTTCCACGGATCAAACCAATTCTGAGCCAATAACACACTCTTAATTACCGTGGCTTGCTAATAAGTCTTAATTACGATGACCTGATAGTCACTCTTGATGTACAGAAGGATGTGCCCCTTCTTGTTCACTTTCGCAACTGCACTGACCATTTATTTAGACTTCACCCCTATACTAACTTTAGCATCAGTTTGTCAGATTCTAAAGAAAAGTATTTTGCTGGGTTTAGTTTACAGTTTAATTTGAGGAGCCATGATATTTTTAGAAAGCCAACTCATCCAGTTCATGAATATTATTCTGATTTTCAAGCATCCTTCAATAACATTTTATAATTTGTTTGCAGAATGCCTGTGCCTGTTTGCTCGTTTCCCCCCGGGGGGGAGGACCCTTACAGCTTTTGTTATCATGACAGTGGGATAATTTTTCTATTAAAAATATAATTTACTGATTGCTGCTTATGAAAGGGCTAATGATCTTATTTAAAAGGCAAATATTCTTATTAGTTTATTTTTAGAAGACTTTTGTATTTTTCATGTTGATTAATGTGATCAGTAAATAACACCCTTGATGCCTTTTACATCTTAATCTCACTGCCTGTGCTGGGACCTCCCGTGAAGTAAGAGTGTTAGGAAGCGCTCCCCCATTTCTGTCTCATTGAGAATATATCTAGTGTCCATCCTGCTTATCCTGTTTGCTGTGCATTTTTTTAAAAAATAGAAAACCCTTTATCAAGTTAGGGTATTTTTTCTATCCAACTTGTATTTAAAGTAGGACTATTTTTAAAATGAGATGGATACTGCAATTTTATTATATACTTTTATATACTTTTCCTCAGACCGTTGAGGCAGTTATAGATTTCGCTGTTGGTATGTTAAAGCAACAGGTCATGTTGATAGATTTTTCCAGATCTCTAAGATAAAACAACAGTGCTTTCTATAATCTACTGTCACATTTTAATGCACTGCTTCAAATATATATATATATATATATATATATATATATATATATTCATCTTATTCACAAGTAAAGGCTTAGGATTGATTCCCCTTTCTTATGTTGTGCTTGAGTGTTGACTGGTATCAGGGTTATATTACCTCTGCAAAAATGCATTTGGAAAATTTTTTCTTTTCCAATTTTCTCTGACAGTTTGTTTCTGATCGATATTATTTCCTTGAATGTTTAATGGATCTCACCTGTGAAGCTACCATATTTTGAAAATTTAATACAATTTCTCTATCCTCTAAATCATTTTGGTAATTCAGCTTTCTCTTAAAAATAGATATATTCAAATCTACAAAATTTTGAAATTCGGCTCATAGTATCTCATTTTAACACATACTACTATTTCTGTTGTCAGACCCCATTTTTATTCCATATATATCTATGTATAGTGAACTCGTTTTCTCCTAAATAAACAAAGGTTTATTTATATTTTTTACGAGCCTGTTGGTATTTGTGAACCTTTCAAATGGGCAGCTTTGTTTGACAATATTCTTTTTTTTTGTTTTTTTTTTTTTGATTTTTTTAAAATATGGAGACACATGTTTACTTTCTGGGCTTCTTTTTCTCAATCCCTGACACTCGGGCTGAGTGTACACTTCACTGTGACTTCTCAGACATTCAGTTTTCAGAAGGGCGCTCTTCCTGGATTTCCCAGCTATTAGGTCACTTGAGCCATTCTGTAGCCAGTGTTTATTGGGGAAGCTCTTGGGATTTGGCTCTTGGAAGTACAATTGAGGATTATTTGAACTGAAAAGCAGAATAAGGCTGATTTCTCAATGTGATGTACACAGTGGCCTTGAAATGAATGTTACTAAGATAATCTTGCAAGCCCATCCAGAGATTCCCAGGAACATCACGCAGATGTCCTGGAAGACCATCTCGACATCCCCTATGACCTAATGATTCTATGCAGGAAAGCAATAGGAATTCAATAAAGACACACAGAATAGATGAATGATTACCAGTCTCAAAAAGACAGCTTTCCTGGAAACACTGTGAACCCAGCTGCATCTGGTTCAGTCTGGCTCCTCTTTGTCAAAAGCAGGTCCATTCCTGGTCTGGGCCTTTTCTTCTCCCAGTTCCAGTTCAACATAGGCTCCTTCCCTCTCCAGCCTCTTTTGTCCTTGCCTCTTTGCAGCAATTTGAGTCAATATCAAATAATGGACTAATAGCTTTAATTTTAAAAATCCCCCCTCAATACATCAGACACAATAACTATATTGCCTTTCAGACGTGCGTTTCTCAAGCCTGAATGTGTTCTCCGCCACCCCTTCCTTACCCTTGTGTATTATTACTAAAGTCACTTTAGCATTTAGCTCTCTCTCTTTTCTACAGAGATTGTCCTGGTTAAGATAATGCAGACGCCTCCCAGCGTGTCTGTGCTCAGCCCCACTGAGCTGTATGTCTAAGAATGGCAAATTTGGTTATAGATACCTTAGCACAATAAAATCTTCCTTAAAAAATAATAATAATAAAATAGCATGGGTCCTCTCATTGCTAAATCCAACCACCAAGTAATTAGCGTTCTCAGAGTTGAGCAGTTGAGCAATCCTGAAACATTCTCGTCTCTTGGCTTCTGTAACCCGACATTCTTTGAGGCTTTCTTCATTTCTTGGTTCTTTAGCAGTTTGTCTTAATTACTCATTTTTTTCTGTTTTACCTAACCTCTAAAATTTTAAGTTCTGCAGAGCTCTCTCCCAGGCTACCTTCCCTCAATTCTACCCTGTCTCTCTAGGTAATGTATAGTACTTCCCATGATTTAAGTACATAGGTACACTCTGAACTTTTGAAATTATGATCTCTCACCCAGATCTCTTTTCCAGAGATGCCAGGTTCAAATCCATCCAACCCCTTGGTAATACCCCGGCCCTCCTGACATGCCTAACAGATATTTCAGACAATAGGTTCAGAAGCTGAATTCTTGTGCATTCTCCCCGTCTCAGCCTCCAGCACTCCTAGCAAGCTTGCCAAGCTGCTCACATCTTTCCACATCAGTCCCGCATAGAACTCTTCTCCAAGTCTGTGCAGTTTTACCTTCAAACTAGATCCGGATCGTCCACTTCGCTCATTTTCCCTACCAACATCCTACTCCAAACCGTCACCAAGTTTGAATACGCTACAGTGCTCCCACGTTCCCCTCACTGATTACCCTGCTTTCCCTTGGTCTATTCCATACTCTTCTCTGTCATCCACTAGATGACAAAGTCCTCAAAGGCAGGCATAGTCAAGGCAAACCCAAAATGGAAGAAAACGACCTGGCTGGTGCTTGTTTTCCCACCTGTATTTTCCTCTGATTATAGTCCAGCTTCCCCTGGCCTCTGAAAATTCTAGGTCCTCAGACTCTGAAGATTTATAAGCCTTTGAGTGGGTTTCCTTCCTCATCCTTGGCTGCTCATGCCTCACTCAGTGGCTGAGAAACTCTTTCACATCTTTACCTAGTCTTACTAACCCCCAAGAAGCCTGACGTTCCCCCCAGGCTAACCCCTGTTCTCTTACAAAGTAACCCACTTATTTAATAATCATTTATCAGGATTCTCTTCTTTGCCTGGCAGAATATGAGGCAAATACAGGAGTGAACAGAACAGTCTCTGTTTTCATGTTTATATTTTAGCCGGAAGACAAATATCAAACAATAAGTGGCAAATACACATTTCAGGTAATTGATGGATGCTATAGGGTGCAACACAATGGGATCGGTGAAATGGGGGTTCTGAAGGGAGTTCATTGTGTAAGGTTATTGAGAAAATGAAAAACTAGGGAAAGAAAATGCAGAAATCTCAGCCAGGCACAATGGCGCATGCCTTTAATCCCAACACTGGTGAGGCAGAGGCAGACAGATCTCTGTGAGTTTGAGGCTTTGCTTAGTGAGTTCCAGGACAGCCAGGACTACAGAGGAAGGACCCTCTCAAGGCAGGAAAATGGCGAGGTGCTGGGCAGCAGGATTTGGGTGACTGCTGTAGCAAATATCAAATTACCACAGACGAGCAGTGGCCTAAAACAGTCAAAAAACTGTTTTCTCATGGGTTCAGAAGTTCAAAATGGGTCTCAACAGGAAGAAAAAAAAAAAGACACAGCAGGCCCTAGGTAAGAATCTGTTTCTAGTCCTGGCTTCTAGAGGCAGCTGAATCTTTAGCTACAAAAGACACCTTCCAGGCTGGCGAGAATCCTCAGTAGGTGAAGGCATTTGCCTTCAAGCCCCCAGCCCCCAGTGGTGGAAAGAGAGAACTGGCGCGTACAAGCTCAAGTGCCACATGTGGGAACACACACACGCACACACACACGCACACACACACGCACACACACACACACACACACACACAAACACTCACACATGCACAAACACACTGAACACAAGTAATGATTTTTCAAAGGAAACCTTTCTCCATCAACAATGGAGCAAAGATGGGCCACGTCTTGCCTTTCCCTGTTGCATTGCTCAGAACTCCTGCTCTGCTCCTCATTTTCAGCTGCCCTTGTGACTGCATGCAGCACGCTTGAATGGCCCAGAAGGACCTCTGCATTTCAAGACCAGCTTTAAAGGCCCTGAGTTCACTTACCACCTTCACTCTGCATTGGCATGCAAACATAACATGTTTATTGGGTTCTGGGTATTAGGATGTGGACATCTCTGGGGAATCATCATCCTGCTTAGCACAAAGCTAAGGCAGATATAGCAAAAGCAAGCATGGAGAGAGCAAAGAGCCCTGGGATCTGGAGCAGGTGGGAGGCAGGCCATGGAGCATTTTGCAAACCAATGGAAGGAGTCCGTTTGGTAATCTTAAGGAGGATTTTGAGCAGTGGGGTCATATAAATTAATTTGTGAAGAGTCTCCCTAGATGCTGTGTGTCAAATACACTAGGGTTCAGGAAAGAGTGTGCCCAGGAGATCCCCTTCATAGGCCACTACAGATACAAGAAGCAAGAGATGGTGGCAGTTTCTGCCAGAGTGATAGTGGTAAATAGGTGGGGGGGGGCCTGTGGCCAGATTTGGGGTGCTGTTTGAAATCAGAGTGCAGGGTGTTTGCAGATGTGTTGGCTGGAGGGGATGAGAGAAGACAAGAATTGGCGAACTCCTCCAAAGATTGCATCTTCAAGACAATTTTTTTAAATTAGGAAACAGGTGCTTAACAGGAAGTAGGACTCAGGGGACAAAAAGTAGAAGTTTGGTTTTGGAGATTCTGAGCCATTCTTTTAGACATGTATGTAGAGGTGCAGAGTTGGCTCTATGAAGGTCCTGCTGTTTGAGGTCCAGCTGCTTCCTGGTTGACTGATGGGATAAAAAGGACCAAAGAACTAGTGTGTTTTCAACCATCCCTGAAGAACGGGATGCTGACTTTCTTAAAATGCTACATGTAATTATTTGCTTAAAGAGTTTTTTTTTTAGTGTACTGATCATAAACTATTCTTAAAGCTATGGATTTAGTGCTAAATTCTAAAAGTAAAATACTTTACGAAAATCTTATCAAGGCATACAATATTTTAGATTGGACTGGTAAACTACTGTGTTCCTAGTGACCGGGTTTCATTTAGATCCAATTGAACAACTTCGTTTCACACTCAGACTCACGCTCATTCGCAAGCGGAAGTGATCTTACTGCAGTGGTCAAGGGGGACAGAGTTGGGCAAACAGTGTAAGTTCTGTTACACAACACAGTGACTTTAGCCCGCTTTAGATGATCTATATCTGTCGGAAACAGAATGGCCCTTAATTTAACTAAAGGTCAATACTCAGAGCCTGTAGGGTTGGAAGCTTCAGAGGAGAACTGGAAGAACAGAGAAAGTCCTCAGTAAACTTCCACATAAGACTTGACTCAGGAGAGTTAGCTACATTCAGACAGGAAGGAAGTTCCTGTGAGATTCTCTGGATTCTGCTCAGTAGCTCAGAGCATGGGATTTGACTTTGGAGTGTAACAAGCTAGGCTGAGCTTGGTGCCCTCCTCTTTCCCATGGGGGGGATTATAGGTTGGCGACAATAACCTGTCAAGATGACGATGTGCAAGCCTTGCTACTCAGCCATTTCTTGCTTTGGCAACATGCCTTAGAGGAACTCGTAATCTCCCTCAGAGATCATCCACAAACATATTCAGTGCAGCATTTCCTGTGATCTTTTGAAGCAACCTAAATATTTATGAAAATGCAAGGCAGTGCTATATAGGATTAAAAATAAATGACGACCCAAAGCTTGCTAGATCATGGGTTGTGTTTTCTGTTCAGTAAACAGAGTAGAGGCAGAAAATACTGCAAGATTTTAGAAGTAGGTGTCAAAAATGATACCACTTTTATTTTAACCACCACCAACAAGAAAACCTACTTAATTTTATGAACATGGGCTAATTATTACCTTATCAGTTCCTCCTATTTTGTGAGTGGTACAAACGGCAGCCAGATTGCCAGGGTTTGATGCTGTCACCTACCACCTATGTAGCAGTAATTAAGTTAAGGTCCCTGGTTCATAGAAAGAATAATAGCACCTATTTCACCAGGTTATAGCAGGAATATGTTAATGTGTGGAACATGATTCTATAGCACACAGGCAGGTAGCGAGCACTGCATTTGTTACTATGCGCTGTTTATCTGTATATTCTCCAACCACCTACATCCATAATGCTGTTTCCATATTTTTAAAGTATAATATATCAATTGTGGTAAACAAAAAACTTAGAGCAGGAAGGAAAAGGAAAAGTTTTGCCTGGTTCTTTACTGTTTTGTTTATTTTAAAGAAACTGAAATGAATGAGGCAAAATGATAAGATTTGTCAGTGTGAACTGTAGGTACATTGCTGATTGCTTTATTATTCTCTATACTTTGCTGTGCCCATGCAATGCTTTATTTTTTTTAAAGTCCCAGAACACAGCTGGAGCATCAGATGCACAACAAATATCTGGTAAATGAATGAGTGATTAAGGAGTGGCGGGGGCTGGGGAAGCAGCCCCGCAAAGGTCTAGCCAGATGCCCCTCTTAGTCTGCTTCCTAGGAGAGAGGGAGGGGGAATGTTGGCAATTAGGAGGGAAAGGGGCCTTTTAATCACGTGGATTCGGGGAGACAGTGAAGTGGGGCTATCAAGGTTCGCTAGGAAAAAGATTTGAACTTCAGATCCTCTGCCCAGGTGAACCAATTAGTCAAATGTGGGGGCAAAATTAAAACACTTTAAGAAAGGCAGGTGGTCAGAGCACAGGGCACCCAAGAGCCCCTCTGGAAGAGCAGTTAGACAGCGCATTCTGGGAAAATGATGGGAGAAAAGAGGAAGGCAGGAAGGGCAGGAAATTTAGGGACAAAAAAATGGTAAAGCTTAAAATGATTATTGATGGGGGAGGGGAGCGGGAAGAGGAGGAGGGAGGGGAGGGATGCGGGGAGAGGTGAACCAACCCTCTGAGCTGCAGCTAAAGTCCCTGATGGTTTCTACTTAGAAGGCAGCAGAAGGTCCAGGGCAGGCTTTTGATTGTTTAGCGAGCAGCTAGTTAGAGTGAATAATTGAACATATTAATTTTATAAATACGATTAAACATGCGGCTTAAAAATTAAAGAGTCAACCACTGGGAAAAATTGAAGTAAGACGTATAACTTCCCAACCATTACATTTATTTAGTTATTTATATTTTAGTGAAATAAGGGGACCACTACAATCCCACAAAGGAGGGGCAGGAAAAAGAAAAAAAATATGCTAAATAGAAAATAATTAAATGGATGTGGCTAGATTGAAGTACCAATAATGCTAATGTGAATAGATTCACCACACTGAAAATACAAACACCTTCAGGTTAGAGTCAACAGAAACAGGACCCAAAATCCTAAAAACTATATGCTATGTATCTACAGCACCTAAAACCAAGTCACCCAGGAATTTAAATTTAGGTAATATAAAAAGATATACTATGTTAATGTCAGCCGTGCAAACCAATATTACTTTTAAGCATTTCAAATAGCAAGATAAGCAGTTGGTATATTCTAATAAAATAATTAAGAGACTTTATACTCAAGAAATATTGGGTGAGCAGTTTGCTTAGACTGACATAGCATTCTGTCCAGGAAAGTCCAGGGTAAGACAGAAATTACACAGCCTGTAATTGCTGCCCTAGGCATAGAGTCACTGTTTAACAACAAAAAGGTAGTTTTTAAAAAGCCAACAAAGACAAAAGCCACTATCCTCTTGGAAGTGAGCAAGTACGCATCTAATTAACTTGGATTACAGAGGAGTTCAATTTGAGATCACAAACTACTTGGAAAGGAGCAAATGAGCCAATCACACTTCAAGGTCTGCGCGCACTGGCAAAGTGGAGCAAATGGAGAGATCTGCAGCCCTAGGAGCTTGCGGGAACAGAAATCGTGAGAATAAACAAACTGAGCACTGGACTCCAGCACTAGAGAAATAACAGAAACAAAACATCCCGAGAAGTAAAAGGAAGACAAGAATAGCAACAAAGTAGAAATCAACCAAATAAAAACAAAAGAGTTGGACCTCATTAATAAAACCAATTACCATCCAAGACCAATAAAATGGATAATTGACTGAGAAAAATAGAAAAGACATGACCAATGTAAGGAGCAAGAAGTGTGTGGGAGAAAACTGAGGGATTGTTGTGTACAACGTAAAATAAATACAGCTAACATTAAGAGGAAGTGCTCTATCCATGGAAGATAGCGAGGATGATGGTTCAATAAGCAGTAGCTATCCCCCACACCAGATTGAGTAGCAGACACCCAGAGTTCTAGCAGGTCTTCCTTAGCTATACAGAAAGTTCCAGGCCAGCCTGAGCTATACAACCCCTGTCTTGGGAAATGTGTTGTGGGGGAGAATAAAGAAAATAATCAAAGATCAGAAAGAAACCAGAAGCAGACACAGTAATTTTGCTATGTACAACTATGAAAAGTAAGGGACTCGCAAAACAGAGAGACACCTTTTCATTCACAGGGAACCGCTACCACCTTCCTCTGACAGGACCCGAAAAGAAGTTAATCTTGTGAACAGCCGTACAAACAGTCTAAACATTGAAAGAGCCCTGAAACCCTGCTCAAGCTGCTGAGTCTTCACCAGCTGGACCTTGGCAGAATTCATTGTATTCTCTGAAGATAAAAAGGATGATACTTTTCATAGAAAGGTGCTTCAGAAAGCAATTGATAAATGCAATACACGGTCCTGGCTAAACACATCTTAGCAGATAAGTCATAAGGGGAGAAACATTTGCTGTCTGAAACATTTGCTGCTCCCAAACGTCTGAGGCTTGAACTAACTGTCTAGTCATGGACAATGGGAACAATGAAGGAATAAGTGCAGTATTGAACCAGACACCCCATCCAACGCAATGTTTTGAAGAGTGTGAAGTGGGTGAAAAATTTTAAGATACAAAATTGTCACTTTTTTACAGATATTCCCATGTAACTTTTTTTTTAAGTTCAAGAGAAAAGTCTAAACACTATGTAGCTAGTAAGGTATCAACGGGATAACTATACACACATGTTCATGGAGGAGTTATACCACTAAATGGAAATACACAGATAATGGTTTGAGCAAACAGAGAAACACAGAGTTTCCTAATAGAGATGCTGGGTGCTGCGAAATGACCCTGTTTATGAAAATCAGCTCAGTAAGCACCGATGGCTCTACAGTATCGAGTGTATTTATAAATATTTATAAATCCGATGCTCTGCCATTCAGAGGAGCAACAGGTTTCTGGATGGGATCTGGCAGGCGGATCTGAGTTCATCTGGAAGAGAAACACGACAAGAGTAACGTTTTTTTTTTTTTTTTTTTTTTTTTTTTTAGCAGCTTTCAAAACATAAAGATTCGGTGTGGTGTCGGCATGGGAATAGTCTAGTTAATTGGAATAACAAAAGACATGATCCAGAAGCAGCCACATAAATGAGAGAGCTCAGGGAAGGACAACAGCGGCCATTCCACGTGAGGGGAAACATGGACACTCACTGAAGAACATTGACAGTCACTTGGGGGAGGGGGGGATTAAGTTCAATTACTTTCACATACCATCTTTAAAAAGTTCTATGTGGATGAGCGATCTGAGCTCTAAAATAAAGTTTAGGATGTGAAAGAATATACACAAGTATTTGACAAAAACTCACGGAAAACAAACAGCGAATGGATGGCTGAAAAATGCTCCTATTGTACTTAACGATGAAGCGTGGGGTGACCGGAAGCGAGGGCGGTCCACTCCTATCTTTGTTCAGTGCCTTACTGGAGGTTCTTACCCCTTCTCATGCAGTGAGGCATGAAGACAAAACAAAACAAGAAAGGCATGCCAGAGAGAAACCGCTCTCTTCCAGATGAGATCAGTCTGCTTAAAAACTCCCAAGGAATCTATCAAAAAGTTACAAGAAACAAAAAGCAATTTTAGGAAGGTTTTAGGATGTGAGGTCAATATTAAAAAAAAAAAAATCAATCGTATTCCTATATCCAGATAATGGACAAATAAAAAACAAAAATAAGAAAAAGAAAGGCTTTCTACAAAAGCTAGCACCAAATGAGAAATATTTAATAGATGTTTAATGAAATGTGCATTATCTGTGATGATAAAATTAATAAACACCAGTGAAAGCTTGTATATGCACAAGTTCCAGTTCACGGAAGACACAGCATTGGGTAGAAATTGTGTCAATTCAGAGTGGTCCCGATCAGAATCCCAATCGATCTGACTCCTGTGCAGGTCATATCTATTGACAGGAACTAATGGAAGACAATTCTGGAAAAGAACAAAGTTCATTTTGTCACATCATTTGATTTAAGGAATTAATCCTCAGCTACAGTCATTAGGACAATGTGAGCCTGATCCCAAGTTTGGAGCCACCC
Organism: Arvicola amphibius; assembly: GCF_903992535.2. Taxonomy (NCBI): domain Eukaryota; kingdom Metazoa; phylum Chordata; class Mammalia; order Rodentia; family Cricetidae; genus Arvicola; species Arvicola amphibius. The sequence continues at coordinate 178,027,723 of NC_052048.2, forward strand.
TGGGCTACATAGTATGTGCCTCTCTCAGAAAACAAGCAAACAAACGCCATCCTGATCTAAACCTTGTATCTTGTACTTTGCAGCTTCTAAAAAAATTATGACTGAAATGGATCATAGACCTAAATGTAAATTCCAGGGCTATGAAGAAAATCCACAGAAGAGGGGAAAGTGGCTGTGTTCTGGGGCTAGGCAAGATTCCTTATACACCACACCCAAAACATAAGCCGTTAAGAACGGATTTCTTTAAACATTATAAACACTTCTTCATATTTTCCTCTGCAAAAGACACTGCTAAAACATTGGGGACAAGACGCAGAGTAGAAGAAATTTTTACAAATTGTGCATCTGACAAGAGATTTATTTAAAAACATAAAGAACTTGGAAATTCAATAAATAAGAAAACCCCTCAATGTATGAAGTGAACAAAATCTTTGCTCAGATACTTCACCCATGGGAGACACTGAACATGATCAGTTTCTGTTTAAAGTACAAATGAAACTCACAGTGAATTACCCATGCACACCTAGTAGAACGTAGCTTTCCAACCAGGCAAGTGAAGGACACCGAGGGAGGAACACAGAGCAGTATCGCTGCTTTAGAGGACAGGGTGACTGCCCGTGAGGCCCAACAGCTCCCGTAAGACCCTCTAACCCTTTAGATGCCCAAACTTTAGAAGCAGCCAAAGAGCCCTTCAGTGGGTGAAGGGTTCTTCCTTATAATAGAATGCAGCTCTAAGAAGTCATGGGAGGCGGACACCAAACCATACGGCACTAGGGGTGAGTGGGAGAAGTCAGTTCTGTGTGCGGGAGAAATCCCGTAGCATATCGGAGGGACCAGAGAGGGGCTCCATGGATTAGAGCTGCTCTTCCAGGGGTCCTGAGTTCAGTCTCCAGGACCCACATCAGGTGGCTTGCAACTTCTGATTCCTGAGGGCCCCTGCGTTCACGTCAGCATACCCACGTGCAGACATACACACCTATACATATTAAAATAATAACAGTAATAAATCAGATCAGGGGTTACCACGGGCTGGCATGCGAGAAGATGGGCGTGAGCGTCGAGGATTCTAGAACTCTGCTATCTCCTATGGTGGTGGCCGCTACATAATTTGTTCAGATTCATGGAGTGGAGCACTTAAAAAAATATCTTGTTTGTAAATTTTAGAATATGAATTTAAAAGTTACTGTGAAAACATATACATCTCTGTGATTATTCAGCGGAGGAAAACACAAACCCCAGAAGCCATGAAAGAAGATACATGGTGATTTATATCCTACAAACTCTTAAGATCTTGTAGGCCAAAGTCATCATAAACAACAACAACAGCAATAAAAAAAAAATGAGGCCCTGAGCTTGTAATTATATTTTCAGCAAACATTCCAGACAAAGAATTAACACACATCCACCTGCTAATTATATCATGGCAGGAGACAGTGTAGGCAAGTGAGCAAAGTACAGGGTGTTCACAGAGTCTACAGGGTCGTTACCTGTGTGACGGTGACCTGTGTGACGTCAGGCAGAGGCCACTTTCACCACCTGATGTGGGGCCTGGGAACTGAACTCGGGTCCTCTGGATGAGCAGCAAGTGCTCTTAGACAACATTAACATCCAAGATTAGTAAGGGTGTGAGGCACTAGGTGTGCCTCTTGAGGGCGTGTGTATGTGTGTGCGCGCGTGTGCATATGAGGGTGTGTGTGTGTGTGTGTGGGCACAAGTGTGTGTGTGTACGTGTATACTAATGCATGTGACGATCCTAGGACAGTTTGTGGGGTCAGTTCTCTCTTTCCTCAGATTCCAAAGATGAAACTCAGGTCACCAGACAGCAGTGTCCGTACCCACTGGATCATCTATCGCACCGGCCCCTGACTTCTTGAGGGATACTCGGGCAGTAATTCTGAAAGCCTTAATGGCACATACTTTTTTGACTCAGTAACTTCACTTCCAACTATCAATACAACTACGCATGTCAAAGATTTGTTGCAGGAACACGGTTGAAATGAAAACTAAACACCGGTCACTAGAGGAATGGTATGTAACTTGGGGACAGCCATCTTCTGGGCTACTGCCATAGATAGCACAGATAACAGGTATCTGGGTGCTGATAGGGAACTCGACAGTGAGATCTACCAATGGAAGAAGCAGAGAGCAGGAAGCCATGGGTATGGGTTCTGTCTATGAATTTCGAAATGTTTACACATCTGCACGCACACACTCTCTCCCACTTGCATAGAGAAGGTTTGAACAATACGTATTGATGTCGGCATAGTGGCTTTCTGGGGGGTATTAGAGGGCAAGGAGATTGGGGCCTTGCAAGAAACTTACACTTTCTCTTTCTTTCCAACGCGGCGACCGAGCGGGTTGCAGACGCCAACATGCAGATCTTTGTGAAGACCCTGACGGGCAAGACCATCACTCTTGAGGTCGAGCCCAGTGACACCATCGAGAATGTCAAGGCCAAGATCCAAGACAAGGAAGGCATCCCACCTGACCAGCAGAGGCTGATATTTGCCGGCAAGCAGCTGGAGGATGGCCGGACCCTGTCCGACTACAACATCCAGAAAGAGTCCACCTTGCACCTGGTGCTTCGTCTGCGTGGTGGCATCATCGAGCCGTCCCTTCGCCAGCTTGCCCAGAAGTACAACTGTGACAAGATGATCTGCCGCAAGTGCTATGCACGCCTGCACCCCCGTGCAGTCAACTGCCGCAAGAAGAAGTGCGGCTACACCAACAACCTGCGCCCCAAGAAGAAGGTCAAATAAAGCTGGGGCCATAACTGGCCCACGACCCTGGGACCAAATAAAGTCCCCTTCCATCCAGTGGAAAAAAAAAAAAAAGAAACTTACACTTTCACTCCACACACCTTGGTCTTCTTTGACTTGTTTTGTTCGTGACAGGATGTCACTGTATGTAGCCCAAAGCTGGCCTAAAATTTCCTATGTAAACTCAGGTTGTCTCCCCCCAAACCCCACAATTCTCCTGCCTCAGCCTCTCTCCCGGACTGGGATCTCAGGCATGCCCCAGCATGTTTAGCTGCTACTTGAATTTCTCCAATGCAAACATTTCACTTGTGCAACTGTTTTTAGCTAATGAAATAAAGACGTTTCATTTAATCATAGCTGTACATTTTCAATTAAGCAAGCTCAAACGAAAAAAACAAAATGGAGAAAGTAATTTGCAAATCACAAATGGGAGGGCGAGTAAATCTGATTGCTGGAGTTAGAAAGAAAAAGGGAAGCGTTAAGAACAGAAGCATAAAATAAGGGGGCAAAACCGAGATCAAGTGTAGCTCTTGTAATGATGCGATTGGCTAAAAATGACCAAAAGCCAAAAATATCAGACTCAGTGAAACAAAAGGGGGTAGGAAATTTGATTCTATGGTGTTTCTAAAATGGAATTGACTAAGAAGTTAAAAAAAATAGTGAGATGGGTAGGAATATTAGAGATGAACACAGACAGAGAAACACACCCATGTGTGTCACTATGGCATTAAAATCATACACAAGAGAATTCAGGAACAGAATCTCAAATGGAACAAATATAATTACTTTCATATTGATATGATTCGTATGATTCATATTGATATGATTCATATGATGCCCTGTGAAGATGACATGATCAAGGGCATAAATCCTCCAAGATGACACTATGCTTGCTTATACTGTGATAGCTACACAATGAATTCCTAGTATAGAAAAACATATACAATGATCTGGAATGGTGTACACCAAGAAGCAACGTGATGTAGCTGCTGGTTTTAGTTTTGTTTTTAAGACTGTATTTAAAAGAGAAAGGGATCCAAAGGATGGTAGTATCAGGTCAGTCCCTTGTGAGTAGAATGGAAAAGGACAGACAGACAAACAGGAAGAAGCTCTCATCACCTTTGATCTTGAGCATCTGTCGCTGTTTCTCCACCTGCAGAAGCCCAAGGTACTCCGCTTTTAAAACTAGATTGGGCTGATTCTCCTCCCTTTGTCACCAAGCTTCCTAACAGATTGAGCTTCCTCGTTCTGGGAAAAGGGTTGCCTGGTGGTGACTTGGAATCATTTGCCTGAGATCTGCCCAAGTTCCTCCAGTCTATGATTTACCTGATTTCTGTGCTAGGCTCACTGTTAATGCGTGGAATATCCTATACGTGGGTCCAAGATGCCAGGGAGGCTCAGCTTGTCCCAGAAGCATTTAGACAGTTGAGGGAAAGTTGACTGTGCCGCAGGGACCAGATCCAATGAGAAGGAGACAAAGGTGGCTTCCTGTAAGGACTGATAACACCTTTGGTCTTGGAGTGCCCAGTGGAAGGCTTCTTCTTGCTGTGTGTATATAACATCATCACAGAATCTCCTGGAATTGAGTTTGTTTTGCGGCTGAGAACAGGACAAATCAGGAGAAAGTTGCAGGGAAACAGCAATGGAAGAAGAGGCTCTTGAGTCACCTAAGTCATGGCCAATATGATTTTGAAGTCAGCTCTAGGGAGTACATCCCTTTTCTGTGATCTGGGGCAGTATCATGAGACCAGAAGGTATTCGCATGCTGTGTGAGCCAGGGTGATTTCTGTCCTTTGCGTTGTCTTGAGCCCTGGTGATTTAAGAGGAGGTCCCAGTACAGACAGGGACCAGAATTAAGGTTACTGGCAAGCATAAGAGATTAGATGGTACTGGTAATTCTGCAGTCTCAAAGGAGATACGAGGAGAAGGCAAATGGCAGAACTACAGCCAGAGTTGATTGTGGGAAAGAAAAACCAAGTTTCTCCACCAGCGCATAGTTCCAGAGACGGAGTGTAGACATCTGCTGTAGAGCTCAGATTCAGGGCTTATGGGAGAGAAGCGTCACCTCCTGGGCTGTGAGGGGAGGGAAAGGACTGGATTTCAGGAGCGAACTCTGAAGAAACAGCAAAAAGAAGTGGGCTGGGACTCAGCTACTCTTCCCTAATGATGCGCGTCTTGGGCAGATCATCATGACAGTGGTATCTGAAGGTGAGCCTGCCCCAGAAGCACTGGGGGTCTTGTGAAATGCTGACCAACGGCCTCCCCATCAACTCCCACACCCAGTTTCTGAAGTCAAGAATAAAGTATTAAACTCAGGATTTTTTTTACATGCTCGCAGGCAGTAGCTTCTGGTCTAGGGAGGTCAGCTGAGAACCACTGGCATAGGACCCTAGCGGGCAGTGGGCAGATAAACCAAGCAAGATGGAGTTCAATCCCCAGCATTGCGTGAGCTGGGAAGAGCTGTTACCTCAGCACTCCAGAGGAGGCAGGTGGAGACCAGAGTCCAAGGTCATCCCTCAGCTAAGTACTGAGTTCAAGGCCAACATGGGGTATGTGAAAATTTGTCTTAAAAAATAAGTAAATAAAATTAAATTAAAGAAATTAAAAATGAAACATTGTTTGAGTCCCTTCCGACATCCTAAGGAAATTCCAGCAGCCTCCCTGGTATTTCTGGGGTTCCTTGCTCTCATCACCTTTGATCTTGAGCATCTGTCGCTGTTTCTCCACCTGCAGAAGTTGCTGTTATGGAGTACGGTGAACACCGGCTGTTCTAGCTCACCTGCGACACCCTCTTCCTGGTTTGTTGTGGTCCAGCCTGCACTGGGGACCGAGCCTTCACCTGGTAGACATGTATATGGCAGGCTGTTAAAATATCTCATGAGCCCGAGGCTGTGGGATTGCACCAATCTGAAGTCTTCCTGGACCCTACGCCTGGAGTGAGATGTCCAGGTGGCTATTTAGTGAGTGGCAGCCTAGACGGGCCTTCACAGTGCTTTAACAAATCTCTTTTCTCAATATATCTTGTAATTCTTTCCTCTGCTTCGTATCTTCTGATGGAGCCATTTGTTTGGGAGTTAGCCACAGCCATGCCTGAGGGAAGAAGTAAGGGTTTGGTCTCAGTCGGGATTCATATTTCCTCAGCGCTAAGAATGCAAGATGGACCATAAAACAGTCCTGTAGGGTTTTGTCCCCTTGGCCACAGGGCCCTGGCTCTGAGTTCCTCCGGCAGACTTCACAGCCTCGGGTGCTGTCAGCCTCCTCCTTCCTTCTCCCAGCACCCGTCCGCCCTTTCCCCCTGACTCCTGCCTGAGTCTCATGCCTCCAGCTGGCGGCCCTTGCCTGCAATCAGGAAGCTGAGTCAGGAGGATCGCAAGCCCAAGGCCAGACTGGGCTACTTAGTAAGACCCTGTCTTAAAAACTCCAAATAAATGAATAAGCCAATAAATCCCTAAGCCCAACAAAGACGTCTTTATCGACCGCGCGAGAGCTACTGGTGAAGGATACTATGTGAGAATCTACAGATGGATTCGGGTGGGGGTGGTCAGACTACGGGAGGCACCGGTAAACACAGCTAAGAACGTTAAAGAAATCTTTGAACAAAAGCAAGAATATTGTAATCAGTGGCAAAACAGCAACAAAACTGGATGGCAGAAACCCATTTATCTCACAAACTGCAAATGATTCTTTTCTGACCCTTAGCATAGAGGCTCATCAAACTCCAGACCAGAGAATTCTTCTTTCAGGAGACTGAGGGGGAGGGGCAGGGAAGGAAGGAGGCGAGGGCTGTCTCATGGAGTAGAGCTGGACTGGGCTGTTTGAGGGTCACCTACCGGGGTCACGAAGCCCTTTATGCCTGTCTTGTTAGGCATGGCTAACTCCCGTTGAAAACGAGACGGGAAAGGTTCTGTGGTCGCTGGGCTAAAAGTACGGGGTGGGGGTGAGGGGAGATTGCTTGAAAGTCTCCATGTTTGGGGGCCCTGGGAGGTGGGACAGGGGTCTCACTGGAGGGAGTGGCTGTGGGCCAGGTGGTCCTGTCCCCAGATGCTTATAGTTCAGCAGAAGGGGAGATACAGTGGCTCCGTTGTGAAGACTCTGGCTTTCCCGGCACTTTACGGTGGCTCAGCCAGAGGTTAGCTGATTCTTGCGCCAGCGGGGTTACTCTTACCTCCCTCTGTCTTCTCCGTGCAAAACTGCAGCTCTCTGCACCTACGTCCCCACACACTGTCACGTACGATTTTTATTTTTCTTCTTAGTACTCGTCCCTGATCTGGTATTTCTTGTCACCCCCTTAATCATAGTTTGTCCTCCCCTTTGGAACACAAACAATGACAGCAGAGATGGGGGTGGGGTGGGGGTTGGCTTGCCCATTGTCTTTCTCTGCAATGCTTTGGACTGCACCTGGTACACAGCAGGTGCTCAATAAAGGCTTGCTGATTGACTCCAACAAACCCTGTTCCATTAGAATATTCAGTGATTCCCTGGTGTGGAGAGCCGTCGGGTGGGGACTTCTGAGCCTGCCACGGTGCAGTCCTCTTAGATTCCCGGCAGCTGGGATTGCCTGCACCAGACTGGGGTTCCCACCAACACCATGTAATGGAAGGGGGGGGGGGGTTCATGGGGCTCCACCCCTCCCTGAGGGAGGGAGAGACCTATCCTTCAGCGGTGTAGCCATTGGTGAGGTGCCCATGCCCCCGTGGACAGCCCTCCCACATGGTCCAATTAAGTAAACCTAACTAAACTCACCGAGTCACCAAAAAACAAAAAGATGCGAAGTGGCGGGGGTGGGGGGGTGGGGGGGGAAGCGGGAGGGGAGGTGGGGGAGGGGACTAGGTTGGGAAGACAGGGCTCGGCAGGAGTGGGCAGGGCAAAAGAAAGAGTAATAGGTGAAGAATATGATTAAATACATTAGTTACGTACTTGTATGGAATGCCGTAATAAAGCTCCTCTATAAACTAATATAGCTAATAAGAAGTAAGACAAAAGAAAATTCCTAGGTAAAGACTGTAAGTCTCAATTTGTGGCTGAGAGGGACTGGGTTTGGTCAATGAGAGGTTTTTAGTGGGGATGCGAATGTATTTTGCATCCTAAACCACAGGTCCTATCTGATCAGCTGCCCGCTACCTTCCCTTCTTGACAAGCTATTTCTATAATGGGGCATCCTTAGCAGCAGAAGTCTTCCTGGCTGAGTTTGAAATCGGAATCCGGGAGCCCACACTGTCACGAGTGGGATGTCTCCTGCCTCATGCACGTGACGATGATGCATCTCTCACGGGGATCAAGAACCTCACGGGCTGTCTGGAGCCTTTCTCTCACAAGAAAATCACAGCCCACACCTGGTGCCCACTCTTGCAGGCACGGCGCCTTAGATATTTCCTCCGTCGTTTGCCGAGTACTCTGACTAGTACCGGTGACTGTCTGAGGGTTTACAATGTACTCTAGGTAGTGTTCTCGCCGCCGGGTCTCATGCAACCCTCTTGAGACCCCTCCTAAACAAGACAGTCTCACTGTCGTTCTGATGGGGGGGGGAGGGGAGGAGGAAGTTTGGAGGAGCTGGGCAATTGACGAGCTCAGTAAGTGGGGGGAGGGGCTGGGATTTGGGCTTGGGAAGGTAGGCGCGCGTGCCTGTGTGTGTGTGTGTGTGTGTGTGTGTGTGTGTGTGTGTGTGTGTGTGTTGATGGAAACTTATTAGTTACTCCATGGGTCCCAGCCTCAACACGGCAGAGCCACATCAAGTAGACTCCTGTTTTAAATACCAAATGTATTCCAGTCACATCTTTTTCTGGAGGAATCACTGCTCCTGTGAGTGGTCTTGTCTGCCCGTCCACTGTCATGTCAAAAGCAAGGGCCTGCCAGTCTTTAAATCATATCCCTGTGAAACTGGCTGCCACTTTAATTCTTAAGACAGGACCGTGTTTTAAGTCAATCAGGAGAACTTTCCATTGTGACTTGTACTGACACTGTTCGTAAATCCGAGAAGGTTTTCATAACCATCGTATCTTAACCTTTTAATTCAATGAAGCAAGTGTTTTTACACTCCTAGGATTCAAACTGAACTGGTGAATGGAAGAGAAATGAGCTTTAAACATAAACTTAGTTTTGCTTTTTTTTTTCTTTTTCCGTTTCTGTTTTGGAGGCAAACAAGGATCTAATTTTTTACTCGGTAAAGCTGCTTTTTTTTTTTTTTTTTTTTTTTACGGTAAGAGCCGGAAAGGATGGCGCAGACACGAAAACAGAACATTTAGATAAGGGAGCCTATCTCATCTTAGGATCGACTTTTCATCGTTGCGAATGGTTCACATTCATTTCCTATTCAGGTGGACTTGACAATGCTTTGTGGAAGCGTTCTCCGTTGGAAAAAAAAAAAAAAAAAAAACCAAAAACCAGCTCCCCCCCCCCCCATCTCCCTGGCTCCCGGAACTGTCTTAGTGGAGATATGGTGCCCTCTGGTGGTAAGATAAGGAGTTGCAAGTTTTTTTATATTCTTGGTTGGTCAACAAATATTGAAAGCTGACAGTGTATTAAGGTTTTTATTAAGGATGCACAGATAACTGAAAGCTTCTTTTATGAAAAGCTCAGATTGTTGGACTAGATTATGATGAATAACTGTGATATCCTCTATCCGCAGTATTACGTAATGAGAACAGAGATCTCTAGCCAGATAGGGAGGGATGGGGCTGAATAAAGATTTTCTTGAGAGGCAAAAGAAATATTTTGGTTTTTTAAAAAAGAAATGCCTGTTGCTTTTCCCCCATTTAATGTAATTATACATTTATAAAATGTATAATTATAAAATATATTATATATTTATATTATAAATATAAAATATATTTATAAAATAAAACTGTGATTTTAAAAATTATTCCACCAATCCATCACCCCCGAGACAATCTGTTGTATGTGCATAATTTAACTTATAACAAAATGTTGCTCATGTTTTATAATCTTCATTAAATCACTGAGTATATTTTGAAATGTTTCTTGTGACTAAAAACACAGACACAACATTGTTACTCCTTTTAAAAATAGTCATTGGTAATTTTCCCACTTGTATTTTTTTCATATGAACTTTAGGATAAATTTGCTACATGGTTAAAATCTCATTCGTGTTTAGTCTGTGAGAAAGAGAAAGATTGTATCAGTATAGCACTAACTTGAATCTTGTCTAGGTTATGGTAGATCATTTAAGTCTGTGTTGCTGAAGTCACTGTTGCCATTTGTTTGTTAGTTTTTGTGAGGTTTTTTAGGTTGTTGTTGTTGTTGTTGTTTTGAGACAGGGCTTCTCTGTGTAGTCCTGCCTGTCCCTCTGTAGACCAGGCTGGCCTCGAACTCCACAGAGATCTGCCTGCATCTGCCTCCCAAGTGCTGGATTAAAGGTCTGCGCCACCACTGCCTAGTGAACATTGCCATTTTTACCATAGGCATCCACAAGTACAGTGTAAAGGTTTATTTCCTTTACTTTGCTATTTTATTTTTTAAGTGAACATATAAAAGAATGCATTTGGTTATAGCATTTTCATCCCTATGTGCTATTTTTACTTTGTCCCATACCTCTCTAGCTGTCCCCCCTCATCCCCTACCTCCCCTTTCTCGTCCTGTGTCCCCAAGGAGAACCCCACCTTCTGCTTTCATGCAGTATGTATTCCATTTCTCTCCTCCACTGTGATCTCTCTCCATTTCCTGTTCACAAGCTCTCCTTTACTGCTACACACACACACACACACACACACAGAGAGAGAGAGAGAGAGAGAGAGAGAGAGAGAGAGAGAGAGAGAGAGAGAGAGAGAGAGAGAGAGACAGAGACAGAGAGAGAGAGAGAGAGAGAGAGAGAGAGAGAGAGAGAGAGAGAGAGAGAGAGAGAGAGAGATGTTTACACATATGAGAAAAGTATGCAGCGTTTGTCTTTCTGAGTCTGGCTTATTTGACTTAACATAGTGATCGGCAAACTGGACTCATTTTCCTGCAAATCTCACTTCCTTGTTCTTTACATCAAAAAAGATTTAATTGTGTCTGTATACCACATTCCTTATCCATTCATCTTTTTATTTTAGTTTAGTTTTTATTGAGCTATATATTTTTCTCTATTCTCCTTCCTTTCTCTCCCCTCCCCTCTCCCAAGGTCCCCATGCTCCCAATTTACTGAGATCTTGTCTTTTTCAACATTCCATGTGGTTTAGATCTATATATGTCTCTTTGAGGGTCCTCTTGGTTGTCTAGGTTCTCTGGGGTTGTGAATTGTAGGCTGTTTTTTCTTTGCTTTATGTCTAAAAGCCGCTTATAAGTGAGTACATATAAAAATTGTCTTTCTGGGTCTGGGTTACCTCTTTTTTATTTTTATTTTTTAAAATTGATTTCTATTGAGCTCTACATTTTTCTCTGTTCCCCTCCCTGGCTCTCCCCTTCTCCTTTCAGCCCTCCTCCAAGGTCCCCATGCTCCCAATTTACTCAGGAGATCTTGTTTTTTTTCTACTTCCCATGTAGATTAGATCCATGTATGTCTCTCTTAGGGTCCTCATTGTTGTCTAGGTTCTCTGGGATTGTGATTTGTGGGCTGGTTTCCTTTGCTTTATGTTTAAAATCCACCTATGAGTGAGTATATAATTGTCTTTCTGTGTCAGGGTTACCTCACTCAAAAAATAATGTTTTCTAGCTCCATCCATTTTCCTGCAAAATTTAAGATGTCATTATTTTTTTCTGCTGTGTAGTACTCCATTGTGTAAATGTACCACAGTTTCCATTTTTCGGTCGAGGGGCATTTAGGTTGTTTCCAGGTTCTGGCTATGACAAACAAAGCTGCTATGAACATAGTTGAGCACATGTCCTTACGGCACGATTGAGCATCCTTTGGATATATACCCAAAAGTGGTATTACTGGGTCTTGAGGAAAGTTGTTTCCTAATTTTCTGAGAAATCACCACACTGACATCCAAAGGGGCTTGCATTCCCACCTACAATGCAGAAGTGTTCCCTTTACCCCACAATCTTTTCAGCATAAGTTGTCATCAGTGTTTTTGATCTTGGCCATTCTTAGAGGTGTAAGGTGGAATCTCAGACTTGTTTTGATTTGCATTTCTCTGATGACTAAGAATGTTGAACATTTCCTTAAGTATCATTCAGCCATTTTAGATTCCTCTGTTGAGAGTTCTCTGTTTAGGTCTGTACTACATTTTTTAAATTGGATTATTTGTTCTTTTGATGACCAATTTCTTGAGTTCTTTGTATATTTTGGAGATCAGACCTCTGTCTGATGTGGGGTTGGTGAAGATCTTTTCCCATTCTGTAGGCTGTCGTTTTGTCTTGTTGACTGTGTCCTTTGCTTTATAGAAGCTTTTCAGTTTTAGGAGGTCCCATTTATTAATTATTTCTCTCAGTGTCTGTGCTGCTGGGGTTATATTTAGGAAGTGGTCTCCTGTGCCCATGCGTTCAAGTGGACTTCCTGCTTTCTCTACTATAGGGTTCAGTGTGGCTGGCTTTATGTTGAGGTCTTTGATCCATTTGGACTTGAGTTTTGTGCATGGTGATAGATATTGGTCTATTTTCATTTGTCTACATGATGATATCCAGTTATGCCAGCACCATTTCTTAAATATGCTTTTGTTATGCCCAAATTCATGGGGTCCCCACAAAAGCCAACAAAGGAGACTGAGTCCCATATGTAAAAGCAAAGAGCCTTTATTTTAATCAAGTTTGCAAACTCGGTCTCTCTGCATGTCCAATGTATTGGAATATCTGGAGAGCCCCCAAGCTCAGTTAGAATTAGGTTTTTATAGTAGTAAAGGTGGGGGTGAGAGGCCTCTGAGGTTTAGGACCCCTGATTGGCTGACATTTGTCTAGGGGTGTCCTGGTGAGGTACACTGGCAGGTGATCCTATCTACAGTGGCTGGAATGTCAGGCATTTCCTTTGAGTGGTCTGCTCTTGGGTGGGGTCGGGTAATCTCAATTTGTGGTGTTTTCCTGCTACCCGGTATTGCTTTAGGGTAAACTACTGAGACTCAGGCCTCTTATTTAAATTTATTGATGGCCAGAGTCCCAGGCAATAATGGTTGGAAGTAAAGAACTTTCTTTGGGTGACCTGCCCAGACTTAGATTATCATGGCTGGCCCCCACAGCTTTCTTTTTTCTGTTTGATATTTTTTGCTTCTTTGTCAAAAATCAGGTGTTCAAAGGTGTGTGGATTAATATTCAGGTCTTCTGTTTGGTTCCATTGGTCCTCCTGTCTGTTCTTATGCCAATACCAGGCTGTTTTCAGTACTGTAGCTCTATAGTAGAGTTTGAAGCCAGGTATTGTGATGCCTCCAGAAGTTCTTTTATTGTATAGGATTGTATTGGCTATCCTGGGTTTTTTGCTTTTCCATATGATGTTGAGTACCGTTCTTTTGAGGTCTGTGAAGAATTTTGCTGGGATTTTGATGGGCCAATATGATGTTTTCTAGCTCCATCCATTTGCCTGCAAATGTCAAGATGTTATTTTTTCTGCTGTGTGGTACTCCATTGTGTAAATGTACCACATTTTCCTCATCCATTCTTTGGTCAAGGGGCATTTAGGTTGGTTCCAGATTGTGGATATGACAAACAATGCTGCTATGAACATAGTTGAGCACATGTCCTTTTGTACAATTGAGCATCCTTTGGTTATATATCCAAAAGTGGTATTGGCTGGATCTTGAGGTAGGTTGTTCCCTAATTTTCTGAGAAATTGCCATACTGATATCCAAAGGGGCTGTACCAGCTTGCATTCCCACCAGCAATGCAGGAGTGTTCCCTTTACCCCACAATCTCTCCAGTATAAATTGTCATCAGTGTTTTTGATCTTGGCCATTCTTAGAGGTGTAAGGTGGAATCTCAGATGACTAAGGATGTTGAGCATTTCCTTAAGTGTCTTTCAGCCATTTTGGATTCCTCTGCTGAGAGTTCTCTGTTTAGGTCTGTACCCCACTTTTTATTGGATTATTTGTTCTTTTGATGACCAATTTCTTGAGTTCTTTGTATACTTTAGAGATCAGACTTCTGTCTGGTGTGGGGTTAATGAAGATCTTTTCCCATTCTGTAGGCTGTCAACTTGCCTTATTGACTGTGTCCTTTGCTTTACAGAAACTTCTCAGTTTCAGGAGGTCCCATTTATTAATTATTTCTCTCAGTGTCTGCTATTGGGGTTATATTTAGGAAGTGATCTCCTGTGCCAATGTGTTCAAGTGTACTTCTCACTTTCTCTTCTATGAGGTTGGTTTTACGTTGAGGTCTTTGATTCATTTGGACTTGAGTTTTGTGCATGGCAATAAGTATGGATCTATTTTAATTCTTCTACATGTTGATATCCAGTATTGCCAGCACCATTTGTTGAATATGCTTTCTTTTTTCCATTTTATATTTTTTGCTTTTTTGTCAAAAATCAGGTGTTTGTATGTGTGTGGATCAATATCTGGGTCTTCAGTTCGGTTCCATTGGTCCTCTTGTCTGTTCTTATGCTAGTACCTGGCTCTTTTCAGTACTGTAGCTCTGTAGTAGAGTTTAAAGTCAGGGATTCTGATGCCTTCAGAAGTTCCTTTGTTGTACATGATTGTTTTGGCTAGCCTGGGTTTCTTACTTTTCTATATGAATTTGAATATTGTTCTTTCGAGGTCTGTAAAGAATTCTGCTGAATATGTAGATTGCTTCTGGTAAGATTGCCATTTGTACTATGTTAATTCTACCTACCCAAGAGCATGGGAGATCTTTCCATTTTCTGGTGTCTTTTTCAATTTCTTTCTTCAAAGATTAAAAGTTCTTTCCATACAGGTCTTCCACTTGTTTGGTTAGAGTTACTCCAAGGTATTTTATGCTATTTGCTGCAACCCTCAGTAATCCGCAGCATTTTACTTAATCTATTACAGAGCCATTAGTTTTTGTTGGACTTGTGTTGCTCTTTGTGGTGTTGAGTGTGTTCTTACCTTGTCTACCCATCTTCTCCTCTGATTGGTGTAGCTGGAGCTGTCTGTGTCTCTGGTGATCAGTCTTCCAGGTGCCAGTGGATCCAAGGCTCAGATGGAAACTCCTCATGGTGCAGTCAGGGCAATGGTTTCAGTCACCCTGGAGGTCACTTGGTTTTCCAGGAGGTTGTTCAAAGCTCCCTGGGGTCACTCTGTAATCACAAGGGTCATTTGGCCCTGTTCCCACAGAGGTTGCTGGTTTAGGCTGCTATCTCAGAGGTCTCTGACTCAGGCCTGCTCCCTTGGAGGCCCCTGACTCCCTGACTTCTGCCCAGTATCGCAGAAGTCTCTGGCTCAGGCCTGTTCTCTTAGCCCTGGCTCCCTGTACCTGCTTCTGTGGAGGTCACTGCCTCAGGCCTGCTCTTGCGGAGATTGCTGGTTCAGGTCTGCTCTGGTGGAGGTCATTGGCTCAGGCCTGCTCTGACAGAGTTGGATGGCTCAGGCTTGTTTCCGTGAATGTACCTGGCTTGGGCCTGCTCACTGTGGAGGTCCCTGACTTGGGCCCAGCCCTGCGGAGTTCTCTGGCTCAGGCCTGCTCTCTTGGAGGTTCCTGACTCACACCTGGACCCACTGAGGTCTCTGTCTTGGGCCTGATCCCTCAGTGGTCGTTCTCTTGTACCTGCTCCTGAGGGCTTTGCTGTCTCAGGCCTGTTCTGGCAGAGATTGCTGGTTCAGGCCTACTCTGGCAGAGGTCACTGGTTTGTCTGCTTCAGTGGCAAGAGGTCTCTGGTTCGGGCTTGTGCTTTCGGTGGTCACTCCCTTGTACCTGCTCCTGTGGGGTTTGTTGCCTCAGGCCTGCTCTGGAGGTCACTGGCTCAAGCCTGCTCATGTGGAGGTCGCTGCTTCAGGCCTGATCCAATGGAGATCCTCCATTCATCTTTTGGTGGACACATAGGTTGCCCCATTTCTTAGCTATTGTGAATACATGGGTGTTCAAGCATCCCTGTGCTGTGTTGGACTCTGTCCCATGCGGCAGCTCTGTTTTGAGATGTGAGAATGTTTCCATACTGACTTCAATAGTGGCTGCACTGTTGTAGTTTGGAGAAAAATAACTACGTCCACATTCCCAAATATTGTCTGAAAATGTCCCTTTACATTTAAAGGGTGATATGATATAGATATGAATAATTTGTATTGGTATGGATCTTGGTTTATTGATATAAATTTAAGGTCAATTTTGTTATATGTATATTTCTGCTCTTGATTAAGGTATTGTGTTTGTGCAGCTCATTTAAAAATGTAATGTATAATTAAGAAATATAAGTTAATAGATAACCATCAAGCTTGTAGTCATGTTAGTTAGATTTTCTAGATGTATAGAGATATATTTCAGTTAGATTGTAGTGAAGGGAGCAGTGGGCTGAATTCCTGCCCGGCTCCTGGCCCCCTGGCTAGCTTATGCCCCAAAATAACAACACACAAATTGTATTATTTTAAACACTGCTTGGCCCATTAGCTCTAGCCTCTTACTGGCTCTCACATCTTGATTAACCCATATTTAGTAATCTGTGTAGCACCATGAGAGGTGGCTTACCGGGGAGATTCTAGCCTGCATCCATCTTGGAGAGGAGAGTCATGGCGACTGCTTGAAGCATCTGCCTCACTTCCCTTCTTCCCAGCATTCTGTTCTGTCTACTCCACCCACCTAAGGGCTGGCCTATCAAATGGGCCAAGGCAGTTTCTTTATTAACCAATGAAATCAACACAAACAGAAGACTCTCCCACATCATTAGATAGGTATTCTTCAAATCTTTCAGAGATCTTCAGAATATGGCATTTAAAATGTTTAAGAACTTAAGACTTTTCATGACAGAGACACGTCTGCTGGCAGCACCAAGCTCCTTCAAGAGGATGATGGGCATCAAAGAGGCTCTTTAGTCATTTGGGCAAGAAACTGCTCTTGTCTGGACTGCTTAACTGGACATGCAGGACCCTCAGAGAAATGACTGCTGAACTTGCCTAAAGTTGAGATGATCCTTTGGGGTTGCTGCTTCATGAAAGAGTCTGTGAGACATTCTGCAGGAAACAGAAGAAAGTGACTGAACTGTCTTTGAAATTTCCTGCTTCATGGAAAAGTCTGCTGGATACTATGGGCCTGTAGGCTGAAGATGGATGCTCCAACAGTACAGAAGTACTTTGGGTTACTATCCAGATAGCACAATATTTCTGTCATTCCTAGAGTTTCAGAAGTTGCTTACAATGTACTTCCTGTTTACTTAGGTAATATTATATCCTTCTGGAGTCTTTGATGGAGTTGAAGGATTTATAGTTATAGTTTTCCTTAGTTATGATAAAAGAGAAAGTAGATATAAATACTGTAACTGTAATTTTTGCTTGATACCTGTTTTGTTATGTTAAATTTAAATCTTCCTTTTTATTTAAACAAAGAAGGGGAAACGGTGTGGGAGGTCCTTCTGTGTATGTGTTGCTTTTATTGGTTAATGAATAAAGAAACTGCCTCAGCCTATAGCATGGGAGGAGGAAGGTGGAGTCAAGGAGATGCCATGGATCCGACACCACCAGAGATAGACATGCTGAAACTTTGCTGATAGGCCACAACTTCATGGTGATGAACAGATTCAGGGAGATGGGTTAAACTAACATGTAAGAGTTAGCCAATAAGAAGCTAGAGCTACAGGCGGATCTCTGTGAGTTCGAGACCAGCCTGGTCTAAAAGAGCTAGCTCCAGGACAGGCTCAAAAAAACTGCAGAGAAACCCTGTCTCGAAAAACCAAAAAAAAAAAAAAAAAAAAAAAAAAAAAAAAAAAAAAAAAAAAAAAAGAAGCTAGAGCTAGTGATTTAATGAATACAGTTTTTTGTGTGATTATTCCAGGTCTAAGCTAGCTGGGCAACTGGGACTAACAAGCGGTCCCTCCTCCTACAAATAGTGGTTTACACTCCCACCAGCAGTGTAAAGGAGTCCTCTTTCTCCACATCCTTACCAGCATCTGTTATCTGTTTTCTTGACGATGGCTATCCTGATTTGTATGAGATGGTCTCAAAGCAGTTTTAATGAGCGAGTCTTTGATGATGAAGAATGCTGAGCACTTTTTGCATTTTTTATTGACTGTTTGCACTTCTTCTTTTGACAACCGTACATTCAGTTCATCGGCCTATTTATTGCATGGATTATTTTTCTTTTTTTGGTGTTTAGCTTTTGCTAGATATTATTTTAGTTTATATTTTGTTAGATAGCCTAGATATTAATCTCCTGTCTGATGAGAAATTGGTAGTTTTGTCCTGTTTGATAGGCCGACTCCTTAATCTAATGTCACTTTCCTTTGCTGAGTAGAATTTTATATTTAATTTTATCTAACCCCATTTCTCTTACACCCCTGGTAATTATTTCCTGAGCTCTCCAGGTCTTTAGAAAACCCACATCTATGAAGCATTGTAATTCCTGTTCCCTTTTTCAAGCTTTCAGGCTGTATACTCAGGTTGGCCCATTGTGAATTTATCTTTTTTCTAGATTGAGAGATGTGGATCTGGTTTCATTATTCTATAGGTGAATAACATTTGTTGGGAGATTGTCTTCCTTCTCATGTATTTTTTTTCACCTTTGTTGAAAGTCAGACACCTGTAGCTTGCTGTGTTTATTTCTGGGTCTTCCATTCCTTTAGCCTTTTACATCTTTCTTTATTGTTACTATTTTTGCTTACTGGCTTGCTTCACATGGCTTGCTCAGTCTGCTTTCTTATAGAACCCAGGACCATCAGCCCAGGGATGGCACCACCCATAATGACCGGGCCCTCCCACATTGACCACTAATTGAGAAAATGCCTTACAGCTGGATCTCATGGAGGCATTTTCTTAACTGAGACTCCTTCTTCCCTGATGACTCTAGCTTGTGTCAAGTTGACACAACATGAAGCCAGTCAGAACTGTGAGCAAGCCCACAGTTCAATGCTTTCTTTCAGAAGGATTGCCTGGTTATGGTGTCTCCTCCCAGTGGTAGAACAGTAACAAAGAGTATGATTGTGTGGTTTCTCTTAACCTGTGAATATGGTAGATCACGATGACTGCTTTTCAACCATGGACCTCCCTTTCCACCTTAGTCATGATGCTTGCTTTATTTCCATTTGCTAACTAACGCTTAGTGTTAAATTTGCATTCATGTGAAAGAGCAGAACAGACTCCATTTTGAAAATGAACTCCACTTTAAACGGGACCTAACTAGGGGGTGAAGCAGCCCAGCAAAGTCATAAGCATTCCCAAGAAACTGTGCCAGCCCTGGTCAAAGTGACCCCACCAGCGTGTCCAAACAACATCTGCTTGCTTCAAACATCCTGTAGATACCTGATTAACTGCTGTTTTGACTGTTTTGAAATTCTCCCATACCCCAATACATTTACCCAATTCTGAAATGCCAGGGCGGTGACACCCTGCCTTACTGTTTTTCCCTTTAAAATCTCTTTCTGTGAAGCCTCAGGGCCATTCTCCCTCACCAGCTGTGGCAGTGTGTTTTATTACGGTCCGATTTAGCTAACTTGTAATCAATAACCCCCAGTGTGTTTGCATTGGATACCAGCTCTGTGGCGGTCTTGTTTGGGGGCTCTGTGACATGGCCATGAGACAAGTTCATGAAGCATGTTTCTGTTCCTCTTTCTCTCTGCTGTGTTTCGCTGTTGTGGCAAAACTGGCCTCAGAATTTGCTTACTGGGTGGAACCAGTGTGAAGTCTTTTTTAAAAAAAATGTTGGCGAGATCATACAATCATACAATGGTTGTAGCTTCCTACGTTCCTGGGAGACACAGCCTCAGCTTTTACCATCTTTCCATCCCTTCTGCCAGGATCTCTGAGCCTGGGACTGCAGGAGTGTGTAGCAGCTGTGTCCGGGCTCCACAGCTCTCCTCTGGATTCCTGTGGTTGTTTGGCATGATTTCCACCTGTTGCAATGAGAAGGTTTTCTTGGTGAGGGGTGAGAGATCTGCACTTGTCCGTGGGTAGAAGGACAAATATTTAGGATGTCATTGGGGCTTATACTGGCTTAGTAAAGTCGGGTGGTGGGCTCTCCTCCACGATCCATAGTGTGCATTCTTTAACCATTTAGTGGCCATCCTTGTCTTCAGCTTCACCCACTCTTCTCTCTTTTCTCCATCCACTGTTGAACTCATCCACTGAGTGCGTTATTGCTTTCTCTTGTTCGAAAAGTTTCATTTAATTCTCATTTCCATATTCTATCAACTTCCTGCCTCCTTTCTTATATCGTTATTGATTTCTATTTCCTGTAAATGTGATCATAACTACTCATTGATTTTTGTGTTTGGTGTGGGGCAGAGACTTAATTTAATGCTTTTGATGGTTCGTTTTTACTTTTTTCAGACAGGGTATCATTATGTAGTTCTGGCTGTTCCAGAACACATCATATAAACCAAGATGGCTTTGAACTCAGAGATCTACTTGCCTCGGCCTCCCGGGTGCTGGGATTAAAGGTATGTGCCACCATGCCTAACCCCTACTTTTATCGTGTATATACACATTTTATTGAACACCTAACCTTTCTACTTTATGGTGACTAATACATTGTTCTGCTATTCATGGACCTTCTTCCTGTCCTGTTTCCTTGATCAATTTGCTGATTCTGGAGGCTATGCCACACTTCCTTATTGCAGAGGCTTTATAACAAATCCCCACATCTGGCAAACCACATTCTTGTCCTTGGTTCTGAGTCAAGAGGGTCCCTATACCACTTTGTTCTCTGTTTTCTTCCATTCAAACTCTACTGACTCCTATACGATTTAGTGGAAAATAGTTTCATAAAATTGAATTTTCAAATACATTACATTTTTTTTTATTTCTTTAATGTTGTTTTTTTATCTGCAGCACAGAGGCTACACCTGATCCTACCCACAGCTGCCACCTCACTGCTGAGGCCATGACCAGGGACTAGTGTCCTGCTACCACCTCAGCCACCTCCACTTGTCGTTTTAACTAAGTCTCTGTCTTTTTATTTTACTAATAAAAACTCTGGAGCCAGATGCTGGGGTGAAAACCTGCTAGCTCAGAGAGTCAGAGGAAGCAGCCAGCTGACCTTCCTCCTCTGCCAACATCCCGGAAAGAGAGTTCTCTCTGATGCCATCTAAAACATCCTGCAACCTGTTGAGCCTCCCTTTCATTTCCTGTTCCTCTCTCTCTCTCTCTCTCTCTCTCTCTCTCTCTCTCTCTCTCTCTCTCTCTGACCTTCTGATTTCCCTTCACTCTCTATGGCTACTTCCAATCAACTGTTTGCTTGCTCCACCTTTTTTACCGGTGGTCAATTTTATTTAAATAATGCAATCTCAGGGTTCACAGTGTGATCAAATATCTCACAACACTTTAACTGTCTAAATTTTAAAGTAATTATAGATTCACAGGAAGCTATATAAACAGAACTGAAAGCCCTTCAGGGAGCTCCTCCTATTGACAGGAGTATATGTGATTATGGTTTAGTGTCAAAACCAGAACATTGACATTGGTATAACCCGCAGACTTTATTCAGGTTGTACCAGGTTGCATGCAGTCATGGTGCAAACCTGTGTAATTGTAACACACGTGTAGTCTTTCCACACCACACCACCAGCACACGATCAGCAGGGAGAACTATTTGTGTCAAAAGAATAATTTTGCACCATTTTGCACAATGACACAGCTTCTGTTCTTCACTTTCTGATAAAAATTTTAATTTTTGTCCTTCACTCAATAAATAGTATGCATTACAGATTAATTCATGTTGGTAGAACACCCAATTCTGTTTAAATTCTGAAAAGAACTTCGTAGTGTAGATATGATCAATATATTTACTCATTCTTCTGCTAATAAATTGTTAAATTATTTCCAATTTTTGGTCACAAGATGGCTCAGCTGATAAAGGCACTTGTTGCTGACAATGCAAGCCTAGCGACCTGTGTTTGACTTCTGGAATCCACATTAAAGTAGAAGGAGAGAACCGACCCCATAGATGGGTCCCTTGTGCTGCTGCCGTATACACAGCCCTCCATATACACAGCCCCCATATACACAATAGTAACGACAAATACAATTTTAAAATTTCTAATTACTTCCAGCTTCCCACTGTTTGAGATTTGCTGCAATGAACACCCTGGCACAGCCCTCCTTGGGAATGTCTGCAGTGTTCCTCTAGGAGAGAAGTTGGCTCCAGGGAACGATCACCTCAGATTTTGGCTTACAAGACCAAATTGTCTTCCCACGTGGGTATTGCAACATAGAGTCCCTGCAGTTAGGAAGAACTAATGACAACAAGTAGCAGGTATGCAGAATGGAAGGAGGGGCTGCCCTTTTAAATAGGATTCCCAAGGTGGAGCTCACGTCGACATTTGAGAAGAGACCCAAGGAGGGGAAGAAACACATAGCTTCTGGAGGCAAGAATTTCAGATGAAAGGCTCTGCTGGCACAAAGGCTCTCTGAGGTGGCAGCTCGGTTGTTTTGGGACGTGTGGAGGCCATATTGGGTGGGACAGAAGAAGCATGTGCTTGGGAGGTAGAGAAGGAAGGTGCAGATTGTAAAGGACTTTGATGGCCAGGGTAGGAACTTTGATTTTTGTCCTAAGTCAAAGGGGGGTTATGGGAAAGTTCTCAGGACAATGTGATTTGACCTCTGTAAAGAATGAAATCATCATCAAGACAAAATGGACATATAATAAACCACATTTAACACATTTAAACCACAGTTTGATCAGTTTGGGGCCAGTTATCCTCCTTGTCATACCCTCTTCCCAGCACCCCAAAGCTTCCACCTCCTCTGCAGTCGCTGGCAGACAATCCCTGCCTCATCCTCATCTGAGGCCATTTTTAAAAAGTTCCTTTTCACCACAACCATAGATCCACTTTGCCCACTTTAAAACATGATGGAAACAGAACTTTACAGTGTGTGTCTGGCTTCTCTTGTTCAGCATACTGTCTGGGGCATAATCAGTGCTGCCGCCTGCCCTGGCATGGACATTTCACCATGGCTTCACCCTACTTTTCTAGCCGATGATGGGCCTTTGAGATGCTTTATTTCTGGAATTCAACAAAAATAATTTCATTGTTGAGGGTCACCACAATGTGAGGAACTGTATTAAAGGGTCACAGCATTAGGAAGGTTGTGTTGCAGAATAATCTTTTTATACACTGTGAAGACTTGTTGTTCTGATTGGTTTAATAAAAAGCTGAACAGCCAATAGCTAGGTAGGATTTTGCGGGCAGAGAGGACACTGGGATGCAAAGTAGGATGGGCACTATGGAGATGAGGTTATAAAATCATTAGGCAGAAAGTAAGTGAGTAGAAACGGGTTAATTTAAGGTATAAGAGCTAGTTAGAAACAAGCCTAAGTTATTGACTGAGCTTTTATAATTAATAATAAGTCTCCATGTCCTTTTCTGGGAGCTGGTTGGTGGGACAGGAAAATCTGCCTGCAAGGTTGAGAACCACAGTCCTAAAGTGTAGTTAAATTCAGTGTTTCCTCATTGATTTCTGTGTGCGGGTGTGAGAGCCAGAACTTCGTGTTGTATAACTTCCCCCATCATGCTCCCCCTTTTTTGAAACAATCTCTAATCAAACCTAGAGCTCCCTGATTTAGCTAAACAGGCTGGCTAGCGAGCCCCAGGGGTCCTCTTTGTCTCCACCCCCTCAGTGCAAGGATTACAGACCAGCACTTTGCACCCTTAAGTGAGGGCCAGGAAGTGGAACCCTTTCCTGACTGAGCCTTCTCTTTATCAGTTGATGGTCTGCTCACCATTGAAACTAGAGTGATCAAGGATGCTTTGTATTGATTTCTTGTTTTAGGTTCATTATTTGGCTTACGCATTTAGAGCCGGTATTGGAAACATATATTTTAAAATGTTACATTTTCTTGATGACTATTTCTTTGTTATGTTTTGAGCTTACTTGCCTCATTTTAGAGTTTTTCCACTTAAAGTCCACTTGTATCTGATTAAAGTTTAGTAATCGCTGCCTCCTTTTGCATCTGTGCGTCTGATTATCTTTCTCACCCCTCTGCTCTCCATACCCTCTCTGCTCTTAGACGTTAAAGAGACAGGTAACTGGTTCTTTATCTAAAATGTAATCTAAGATTTTTAAAATTATGTTTTCTTCTACGAGTTATAGAATGGTTGTTAGGTGGGGAGCAGATAAAGTCCAGAGTGGACGTGTATTAGCTGTCTCCTGGTTTGAGAAAGAACGCCGACAAATGGTTGACCTTCAACTAAAGCCAGTGTGTGCAGGGACCCACCACCACCCCTCCCTGGGTGACTGTGACCTGAGGCTGAGCTCACTACAGAGACTCCTGCTGAGAGCTAACCTGCATCCTCCTCATGTGTTTGTAACAAATGCACCGAGTGTCTGGGCAGCTGCTGACGCCTCTCCATCAGAGCTCATGGTCCACCCCACCCTGGTTCTTGTCAGTTCTTCATTCCCTGTTGTCCCAGCTAGGCCAATCCCTAAGTCATGCAGGTCACTGGAGTTTTAACAGTTATTTTAAGACCAGTCATTTCTCTGAGGTTTTTGTTTGCATATAATATGAAAATCGAGGGTTTTGTTTTGAGGTAGGATCTTGTCATGTATTCCAGGTTGGACTTGAACTTGTGATCTTCTTATCTAAGCTTTCAAATTCTAGGGTTACAGGCATGTGCCACCATCCACAATTGGTACTTTTAAAAAACTTGGTTCTATCTATGTATATGTGTCTTCTTGTGGGCACACTTGTACCGTGGTGCATGCATGTCAGAGCATAACTTGGGGAAGTTGGTTTTCTCCTGCTACCGTTGGGCCCTGGAGGCTGAATTCAGAATGTTGGAGTTGGTGGTGAGTGTCTTCACTCACTGAGTCATCTTGCTGGCTTCAGTGTTTCCGTACCTACAGGGCAGGCAGTTGTAGAAAGATCAAATCGAACTCTACATAAGGATATGTTAAATAAATAGAAAGGGCTGATAAATACCCTCTGAAATAGATTGCATGATGCTTTATTAACTGAATTTTCTAAATGCTAATGAGAAAGGAACAGCAGCTGTGGAGAGACATTGGATACTAGAAAAAGAAAACTACAGAATTAAATCAGCCAATACACTTTAAAGATGTGCTGGCCTCAGAATGGAAACCAGGACATGTGTTATGTTGGGAAAGGGGTTTTACTTTTGTTTTCATGGGACAAGAAAAGCTATGGACACCTTCAAAATTGATAAAGATGTGATTTGAACAAGAGACACCTCTTAATTAGAAGAGATGATAGTACATCTAACATCATGGCTGTTTAATTTAAACTAACAAATAAAACTAACAAATAATTTTCACTTGATCAGATAAAACTTTCCAAAAGAGAATCTCCCCAAATACACACACACACACACACACACACACACACACACACACACACACACATCTTGCTAATACTCACTCTCCTCATTGCCACCTTGTTTCCTCTCTCCTTTTCACTAGTCCTTACCCTCTCCCCGGAATAGTTCTCCTTCTGATAAAGATACTTTCACGCCTGTGTGTTTATGGGAGCAAACTTGCAGTTTTTCTTTATGAATCTCATGTTAGAAGTTTCTATTAGAATGTAAAAGTCCTTAGCATCCACGCTGGCACCTGAAGTCGCCAGTATGAGTTCTTTCTCCTTGATGTGCTCCGTCTTTCCATTGCACAGTGATAGTGTCTCCAAGTCCTAAGAAATTGTCTCAGGACAGAAGCTGTAACGGTAAATCTGTGCCCTGTCTTTGAGGTGACATGGAGCAGTTTCTCCCAGCCCGTCTGAAATCTGAATTAAAACCCTGTAACCAAGGTAGCAGCACAACCATAAAAGCTATTTTCACTTGGCTAATTGGTATTCTTTTATCAAGTCTTATTCCAAATTACAATTCCCCGTACCTGAACTATTTGATTCAGGCAAATTTGTTTTGTGTCTCAGAGGCTCTGGAGCATGAAGCTTCAATTGCTCTACAACCAAACTCATTATTTACAATAAAAATG
The DNA here is from genome assembly GCF_903992535.2 of Arvicola amphibius. Taxonomy (NCBI): domain Eukaryota; kingdom Metazoa; phylum Chordata; class Mammalia; order Rodentia; family Cricetidae; genus Arvicola; species Arvicola amphibius. The sequence continues at coordinate 178,053,386 of NC_052048.2, forward strand.
TAAATAAGTCTGCAATTCTTCGGCTTTAAAACAGAAAAAAACTCTGATATAATTAACAATCCTAATCTGGCAGGTGCAATCAGGTTAAAGCTGTTGACTCAGACCTAGGAGTTAGTTTAGGTTTTAAAACTCTATTTTCCATGATGGAGATCTCCCTGTTAGAGTAAAAGAACAAGGAAAGTTTAATACAAGGAATTAGCATTTCTACAACTGACATCACTATATATATATGTATATGTATGTATATATGTATACACACACATATATATATATGCACACACACACATATATATATTCAATTTTGTGTGGCATGAATAATAAACAGGTTATTGAGACAAATATTGGGGTTCAACCTGAAGATCAGAAAAGCAGCCAAGCTACTAAAGAGCTCTTAGCTCAATGAAATCTTCAGACTGAGAGAGAGTGAGTTCCTGTCTCATCCTGCCTTATAATCCTGTACCACCACTGCCCAGCCTCTATGGCTAACTAGTATGGCTGCTGGGATTAGAGGTATGTGCTACCACGGCTTGGCCTGTATAGCTGACTAGTGTGGCTATTTTGTGTTCTGATCTTCAGGAAAACTTAGTTTATTAAAATACAAATGAACTACCACTACATTTCCCCATTTTTATCTAAAATACAAAAGAAGGCTATAACTAATACAAGAAAAACTAGATGTAATAAGGACAATAACTATATGCAATATATACAGGCAATAAATACATCGACAATGTATAGTCTATTTGCATTTGAAAATTCAGAGAAAATACTCAATGTCTATCCTATCTTGGTGAGTCCAAAGTCTTGTACCTAATATACTTCCTATCATAATTTGCCTTCTGTGTCAGGTAAACAAGGAAAACTATAACTATAGCTGTCTAGTTTCCAACTCCCTCAGAGACCCAAGAAGGAAATAATATTAACTGAGTAAGCAGGAAGAGCAAGTAAGTGACTTCCAAAAAAATGTGAGAAATGACAGAAACAGCTGACTGCCTGGACAGTCACCCAAGGTTCCCCTGCAACGTTGGGGCATCCGTCTTTGGCCTACAGGCCTAGCACATCTGACAGATTTCTCTAAACAGGATAATCCGAAGGGCTGTCCATCCTGTCTTGACAGTGTTTGGCAGTCACTTTTTTTTTGTGTCCCCCATGTCCGATTAGGACAGCATACTGTCAGCAGTCGAGGCAAGGGCACCGTCTTACTCAGCGGCTTACTTCTGTCACAAAGAAAGTAAACTTCATGTGGAGTTTCTGCAGTGCCCATTATCTTCTCTGAAGTAGATTGGTGCTGCCAGGAACAGACGTGTCTCATTGTCACAAAAAAAAAAGAAAAGAGAACCTATGCTATTAAAACATCTTAAATGCCATATTCTGTAGATCTCTGAAGTGTTTGAAGATGACCTGTCTATCTAAAATATATCTTTGTTTGACATAGAAAACATACCTAATGTGGCTACAAGTTTGTTTATAATAGGTGATTAACTACTAACCTGCATTTTCTTATTATTTAAACAGTTGGTAATAATAGCTTTCAATAACTAGAAATTTGCATTACATTGTTAAATGAGGTGTATAGGAACAAATACCTTGAACAAGAGTAGAAATGTATGTACAGTATGTTCTAACAAAATTAATCTCAAATTTGTATCAATAGACAAAATTCCAATCCAAGTAAAACATTTAAAACTAGTTGATGCTTTTTAAAAGTAGATTCAATGATCTACCTTAATCTTATCCTATATATTCTCCCTTTTTTCTTCTCAGAGTAAATTCAATAACTTACCCTTTTATCCTATCATATTTATATCCTCCTTTTTCTCTTTTCAAAACAAGAACTCTCTATCTAATCTTCTCTGTTCAATTTTCTTCCTGATCATAACCAGTAACAACTTGTAACCAACACCCTTAAACAATAACAAATATCCATAACCCATCAAGTGAGCAAAAACCACCCAACCCATTTTTTTGGGGGGAATGTGGGCATCATATTCTTAAATTTGCTTCCTGTTGTCTGGAGGCAATGACAATGATCTTTAAGGGATCCTGAAAAGAAAATTTTGGGTTAATTGTCAAGTCCTGGGAGAGGCAGCTGTACCATTTGTTGTCCAGTCTCTGCATAATGGGAAAGTGCAGGGCTTGAGTACTGACTAGTCTAGTCTGTGAGGCTGGATCATCCCAGCTAGCCACCGCAAAAATGTTCTAAGCAGTTTGTTGTCCAAAGCTGATCTTTAGATGGTTTATCATAGTCCTGGGGGAATCGTCATGATGGGGTCCCATCCTTTTTATGGAGACTACAAGGGTTGCTGTTAGGCATGCTCATGGTTCACTGCAGAAAATAGATACTCAAACTGGAAATCAAGTACAGGAAGGTAGATGGAATCTTTTCTAGAATTATTTAGTACTCTATATGACCATTAATATCATGACAAAAAGTTTTAATATATATATATATTAATCTTATAAATCTTATGCATTAAGAAAAGCTATATAAAAAGTCAATATAAAATCAAAGGATAATGATATTAGTGGCAACAAAGTAGTGCTTAAATATTTGTTTTTCTTCTGTCCCATACCAGGTGTCTATTCTGACATGAAGCAGAGATTTTGGATTTCACTTTAATAAGCATGCTTGGGGTTAGAAAAGGAGAGAGCCGCACTCCAACTCCAACCCAGCTTTGATTTTTAATTAGACTGGGACTACAGCGAGGCTATTTACATTATATGTCTGTAGAAAGCAGCAGAAACAAACACATGGGAAGGTTGTGAAATTTTATCCTGTTGAAAACATGATATACCAATAGGACAATTTACTCTTTTTTTGAGACTTTTTTTTTTTTCTGGGTTATTTGTCCTTTTTCTTCAGATGTCTCATTTGTCCAGTGGTCTTCAGATTCTATAGTTGAATACCTTTATTCTTCTGAAAAGACAGAATACAACCTACTTTTGGGGAGATTCTCTTTTGGAAAGTTAAATCTGGTCAAGTGAAAATTATTTGTTAGTTTTACAAGTTAGTTTAGATTAAACAGCCATGATGTTTGAGGTACTATCATCTCTTCTAATTAAGAGGTTTCTTTGGTTCAAATTGAATCTTTATCAATTTTGAAGGTATCCATAACTTTTCTTCTCTTGTGGAAACAAAAGCAAAAGCCCTGATTTAATTAATTAATTTAATTAATTAATTAATCAGCAAAAGGCTGATTTAATTCTGTAGTTTTTTTTCTAGTATCCAATGTCTCTCCACAGCTGCTGTTCCTTTCTCATTAGCATTTAGAAAATTCCAAGTTAATAAAGCATTATGAAATCTATTTCAGAGGGTATTTATCATTCCTTTCTATTTATTTAACATATTCTTATATAGAGTTAGATTTGATCTTTCTACAACTGCCAGCCCTGTAGGTTTGTGTAGTATACCTTTAATATGCTTTATATTGTAATAAGCAAAAAACTGTTTCATTTTCTTAGAGACATATGCTTGAACATTGTCTTTATTTGTGCAGGTATACCTATGATAGCCATAACTTCTAGCAAAAGTGATTACCGAATCAGCCTTTTCCGAACTCAAAGGAGTTTCCCATTGAAAACCTGAATGGGTAGAAATGATGTACTGTACATATTTTAGTTTTCCAGATTCTACAAAATGGAACACATCCATCAGCCAGATTTCATTCCCTTGAGTACCTTTTGGGTTACTTCCTACAGATAGTGGTATTTGCTTTATAAAGAACAAGTAGGACATTTCCTTATAATTTCCTTGGCTTGTTGCCATGAGACAGAAAAGTCATTTTTAAAAAAACCTTTGCTATTGACATGATTTTTTAAAATGAAATTCTGAGGTCTTCAGCACATTTCCAAGCAATAATTGATCGATTTCTGCATTACCTTCACTAGAGGTTTAGTTTGAATAAAGGTTTGCCTTTTTAAAAAAAATTTTCTCCAAGAACCAACTCTTTTTTTCATTTATTTTTTTGTATTGTTTTCTTTGTTCCTATTTTGTTGATTTCGGCTCTCAATTTGATTATGTCCTGCCATCTAGTCCTCCTGGGTGAGTTTGCTTCTTTTAGTTCTAGAGCTTCTGTTAACTTGTTAGTGTGGGATTTTCCCAACTTTATGTAGGTATTTAGTGCTATGAACTTTCCTCTTAACACTGCTTTCATTGTGTCCCATAAATTTGGGTATATTGTGCGGTCATTGAATTTTAGGAAGTCTTTAATTTCTTCCTTTATTTCTTCCTTGACCCATTGGTGATTCAGGTGAGCATTGTTCAAGTTCCATGTGTTTGTTGGCCTTTTGAAATTAGTGCTGCTATTGAATTCTAACTTTAAGTCATGGTGATCTGATAAGATACAAGGGGTTATTCCTATTTTTTGGTATATCTGTTGAGGTTTGCTTTGTTACTGAGTATGTGGTCAATTTTTGAGAAGGTTCCATGAGATGCTGAGAAGAAGGCATACTCTTTTGTGTTTGGATGGATTTTTTTTTTTCTAAATGTGTCATTCTGAGGACATGCAGGTTTCTTTTTTTTTTAAGATTTATTTATTTATTATGTATACAGTGTTCTGCCTGCATGTATGCCTGCCCGCCAGAAGAGGGCACCAGATTTCATTAGAGATGGTTGTGAGTTGCTGGGAATTAAACTCAGGATCTCTGGGAGCACAGCTGTGCTCTTAACCACTGAGCCATCTCTCTAGCCCCTTGGATGGAATGTTTTAAATATGTTTATTAAGTCCATTTGAGTCATAACATCTATTAGTTCCCTCATTTCTCTGTTAATTTTCTGACAGATCTATCCAGTGGTGAGAGTGGGGTCTTAAAATCTCCCACTTTTTTTTATTACTATGTGGGACTTAATGTGTTATTTAAGCTGTAGTAATGTTTCTTTTACATATGTAGGTGCCCTTATATTTGGGATATAGATATTCAGAATTGAGATTTCCTCTTGATGAATTTTTCCTGTGACAAATATGAAATGTCTTTCTTTGTCTCTTTTGATTAATTTTTAGTTTGAAGTCTATTTTGTTACCTATTAGGATAGCTATACTAGCTTGTTTCTTAAGTCCATTTGATTGGAAAAATTTTCCCAACCCTTTCTCTGAGGTGATGTCTGTCTTTGAGGTTGAGGTGTGTTTTTTGTATGCAGCAGAAGGATGGATTCTGTTTTTGTATCTAATCTGTTAGTCTGCGTTATTTTATAGATGAGTTGAGTCCATTTATATTAAGGGATATTAATGACCAGTGATTGCTAGTTCCTGTTAATTTAGTTTTCATTGTTGTTGATGCTAATGTGTGTGCTTTCCCCTTCTTTGGGAGTTGCTGCTGTGGGATCATCTACTGTCTATGTTTTTGTGAGTGTAACTAACTTCCCAAAGTTGGAATTTTCATTCTAGTACTTTGTGTAGGGCTAGGCATTGTCTAAATCTGGTTCTGTTGTGGAATATCTTGTTTTCCCCATCTATGGTGATTTAAAGTTTTCCTGAGTATAGTAGTCAGGACTGGCATCCATGGTATCTTAGTGTCTGCGTAATGCCTGACTAGGACCTTCTGGCTTTCATTGTTTTCATTGAGAAGTCAGGTGTAATATAAAGAAGTCTGAAAGGTCTGCCTCTATATGCTACTTGGCCTTTTTCCTTTGCAGCTCTTAGTATTCTTTCTCTCTTCGGTATATTTAGTGTTTTGATTATTATGTGGTGAGGGTATTTTTTGGGTCCTATCTATTTGGCGTTCTGTAAGCTTCGTGTATTTTCATAAGCATGTCCTTCTTTAGGTTGGGAAAGTTTTTCTCTATGATTTTGTTGAATATGTTTTCTTTTTTTAAATATTTACTTATTTAGTATACAATATATGCCTTCAGGCCAGAAGAGGGCACCAGACCTCATTACAGATGGTTGTGAGCCACCATGTGGTTGCTGGGAATTGAACTCAGGACCTTCGGAATAGCAGGCAATGCTCTTAACCGCTGAGCCATCTCTCCAGCCCATGTTGAATATATTTTCTGTGCCTTTGAGGTGGACTTCTTCTCTTTCTTCTATCTCCATTATTCTTAGGTTTGGCCTTTCCATGGTGTCCCATATTTCCTGGATACTTTGTGTTAAGCTTTTGTTAGACTTAACATTTTCTTTGACCAATAAATCTGTTTCCTCTATCATATCTTCAATGCCTGAGATTCTCTCTCCCATCTCTTGTATTCTCTTGTTTATGCTTGCATTTGTGATTCCTGATTGTTTACTCATACTTTCTGTTTCCAGAATTTCCTCAGCCTGTGTTTTCTTTATTGTCTCTATTTCAGTTTTCAAGTATTGAATTGTTTCTTTCACCTGTTTGATTGCTTTTTCATGGTTTTCTTTAAGGTATTGTTGATTTCTTCCAATATTTTTGTTTTTTCCTCCACTTCTTTGAGGGATATTTTCATTTCCTCTTTAAGGGCCTCAATAATTTTCCTAAAGTTCTTTTTAAAGTCATTCCCTTCTGCTTCATCTGTGTTGGGGTGTTCAAGTCTTGCTTATAGAGCCATTAGTTTTTGGTGATACCGTATTGCTCTTTGTGTTAAGTGTGTTAAGTGTGTTCTTACCTTGTCTACCCATCTTTTCCTCCAGTTGTTGTAGTTGGGGCTGTGTCTCTGGTGATCACTCCTCCAGGTACCAGTGGGTCCAAAGCTCAGATGGTTGGTCCTCGAGGTGGAGTTGGGGCCACAGTTCCAGTCACTTTTTACTCCTGGAGGTTATTCAGCACTCTTGGAAGTCTCTCAGGCCTTCTTGCCTCCTCCTGAAGGTCACTTGGGCCTTGCTTGCCTGCTCTTGAAGGTTGCTTGGGCCTTGCTTTCCTGCTCCTAGAAGTCGCTCTGTTTTTTGTTTTTTAAGACAAGGTTTCTCTGTGTATCCCTGGCTGTCCTGGAACTTGCTTTGTAGACCAGGCTGACCTCGAACTCACAGAGATTTGTCTGCCTCTGTATGGGGGTCTTGAGTACCAGCCTCAGTACCCCCTCAGGGCTCAGAATTGGATATCTATGGCAGATGAAGATCTGAGGGTAAAAAGTTAACTCTGCATGTTCTTTATCTTTCGTGCAAGGGGGAAAAGTGAAGTGAAGGGGCACAGAGAAGAAGAATAAGAAGAAAAGTAAGGGGAAGAAAGAGTAAGGGGAAGAAGTAGAAGAAAAAGTATCCAGGAGAAGAAGAAGGGGTGATCTCCACAAGGTTTTTTAGTTTTTACAGACATAGTTGGAAAATTCCATAGGTGAAGACAATGATAACATGCATATCAAAATCACAAAGAGGGCAGGCAGAACCTGACAAAGCTGTGCTCTGGAACAGGTGATACCACCCAGGAAAGAGCCAGCTTTCAAGGGGAAGTGCCTGACATTCCAAACCATTAGATAAAGATACTAAACATCCCTGAATCCTGGATTTACCCATTCTTCTCATCCAATCTCTTTGGTGATAACCAGTTTAGGGAATACCCAGATTTGTTTGTTAGCAAAGGTGGAGTATGCTGCCTTCCTGTTCAGTGCCTGTCTTTTATAGAAATTTCTATGTGGTCTGTTAGCAAGTAACTTTGTGGGACTGACTCTATGTAAATTTGACTGTTAGAACAAAGAGTGAATTGTAGAAGGAGCCGCAGGCTGTGTTCCTGCTGCTTGGCTCCTGGCCGCCTGGCTAGCTTATACCCCAAAATAACAACACACAAATTGTATTCATTTAAACACTGCCTGGCCCATTAGCTCTAGCCTCTTACTGGATAACTCTCACATCATGCTTAACCCATTTCTATTAATGTGTGTATCACCACGAGGTGGAGGCTTACTGGAAAGATTCTAACCCATGTCCATCTTGGGCTGGAGCTTCATGGCAACTCCCTCATTGCCTTCTTCCCAGCATTACTGTTCTGTCTACTCCACCCACCTAAGGGCTGGCCTATCAAAAGGCCAAGGCAGTTTCTTTATTAACCAATGAAAGTAACACATAGACAGAAGACCCACCCACATCAGTGAATGTTATCACTCTAAGGACTCATGGTGTGGAGGAGATGGAAAGGTCATTCCATTGCCTGTGCAGGAGAAATTATACTAATGAGGTGTTTTGGGAATGAATCACACTTTGAAGGGAGAATCATGGCCTCACAAGGTTTCCAAAGATATGACAGTGACTTTTCCAAAAGACAAGTGTTCCCACAGCTCTGCAAAACAGGGTGCCCCATAAGCTGTACACTTGTGGGTCTGACTTTATGAATCTGTCAGCTGTACATTTACTGTATAGACTTGTGGGCTTCAACACCTCTGCCTCCTGAGTGCTGGGATTAAAGGCATGTGCCACCACCACCTGGCCATGACCTTAATTTTTTATATAATGTGGGAAAATTCTAATTTTTTTCCTACTGGCCTCTCCTCAAAAGTGTTTCTTCTAAGCCCTAACTTAATCATAAACCCTCATTCCTTCAGGTCTTATTGTAATTGTGGTAACTGTAATGGTCTGCCCTGTCCCTTTAAGAGACAAACCCCGCCCACTTCTCCCCCCCAGGCAAGCAGATATTCCTTCTGCTTCTAGCCTGCACTCCTTTTCTGTCTCTTTTCTGAAGAAGAAGCTTCTGCCTCTCTTTTTTCTCTCCTCTTCCCCCTCCCATTCTCTCTCTCTCTCTCTCTCTCTCTCTCTCTCTCTCTCTCTCTCTCTCTCTCTCCTTGTCCCCTTTCTCCCTCCCTCTTCCCTCTTCCCTTCCCTTCAATAATCCACTAAATAAATATCCAACATCACTCTGCATGGTGTGCCTATCTATCTCTGTCTCTCACCTGTCACGGCTCCTCGTGGGACCAGCTGACCCACTGAGGTCTCTCACCTGCCACGCGGCTCCCTGCCCAGAACCCGCTGCCCCTCATGGCTCACTGCCACCCCTTAGGGAGCTGCACTGTTTTATTTTTTTACCATTACATTGGTGCTCGTGACTTGGTCAAGGCTCTCTATATGTTCCCTCCTGCCTGCAAGTGGGCCAGCTGAGGACATGTGGAACCCTGGGCTCAGGAACCAGGTTTCTTTACAACAGCCCCATGTTCTATCTGCCTGAACGCCAACCTCTGCGCACACCAGCAACTTCTGTGGTGAGTGTTTCACCTTCCAGTCAGCTTAACCATGTTACCCCCAGCCATAGCCTTCACAGCAACAGTTGAGCTCTTCGCTGATATTTATCGATGGTTGCTTCCCATAGCTAAAAACATGATCAGACTACCCAGGGTAGTTCACCAGTGCTAGCACTGCATACGCTGAGTAGTGCATTCGCTTTGGGGCCCAGGGTTCCTTGGATTTTTCTTTCTTTTTTCTTTTCTTCTCTTTTGGACCTCTCGTAGGTGGTCTCCACTGTAAGAGACCATCCAGAGTGGCCTCTAGCCTCTCTGGCTTCTGAGTCATCTGGGCCAGGACCAGTCAGGCTTCATCAACACCCCACCTGTAGAGAGAAGATGTTCTTCTACAGGCCTTGTGGTGTTTGTACACTATTTTCGTGGATTTTTACATTTTCAGTTGTGGAATATAAACCCTCAAACTATCAGCCACCCACCTGTAAATGCTTTGCTGGTGTGCCGCCAGCTACGTTTTTCCTCAAACTATCCCTGCCACCACTACCACCGGTCCCACGGAAACTAACAAGGTTAGTCGGATCTGCGAGGCAACTGTTTTCAGTTCTAGCCTTTGCTCCCCACTGTGGCATGGCAGTGTGGCTACAGGGTGGATCATGCCTTTATGTCTCTCTTATTTGTTATGTTTAAAACTCCTGTGGCTCAAAAAAATATGGCTTCTCCATACAAAACACGACCACTGCCATTTTGAGGTCAGGTGACCTTAACGCCATCTTAACTGAGTTCAGGTAACTTTACCACCATCTTAACTGAGAGCCAGATCAGGTGACCAAGTCCTGCCATCTTTACTGAGGTATTCCCTGCCTGGTTTCCCTGTGATGACTCTATTACATGTGTGTTTAGTGCAGTGGCATGCCTTTGGTAGGGCCCACCAAGATCATCCACTTTGCCCAATTCCTGTTCACTGTGTGTGTGTGTGTGTGTGTGTGTGTGTGTGTGTGTCTGCGCATACATGTGACTTAAATGTACCTATGTTTACTGTTAAATGTTATAATTGTCTGTTCATTGTATCTCATTCCAGACTACAAAGCAATAAGTCTCATGTTTTAAATTGGTATGTAATTTTAAGACTCTTAATCCAACCACGCTTTACCTGTTAAGTGAGAGCCAGTACAGACAAGCTCGGATCCAGCTCTCCGGGCAGATTTTGTACTGTAGTTATAACTCATCTATACTGGGTAAACATCCCTCAATTGCTCAGAGATCTGGGAAATATGGCACTTAAATATTTAATTATTAAAAGACTTTTCATAACAAAAAGAGTCAGGTTGGCTCCTAGCAGCAGCGCTCTACTTCTTCCAAAGAAGACAGATGGGCACACAAAAATCACTTCTTCAACTGCCAAGTGCTGACCACTGGGCAAAACTGCCTTTTATCTAAACTGAAGATCTGCAGACATGGACAGAATCACTAGAATCAACAGTATAGCTGCTCTGATCAAGAAATCTCTTCCTAGAGATTTCTTAGCCCACAGGATTTTCTGGAGCCTGACAGGCCCTGCCCTAAACAGAAAAAGGCAAATCTGACCCTCAATGACCATGGAGGACCCTAAGGAGTAGCTCTAGGTACCAATCAAATAAGTTTTCTGTTTTTTTTAAATCAGTAACTCAAGTAAAAATTTATCCTTCTCAAAGATCTCTGATGCAGTTTGACAGCAGCTGAGAGGTTTTGTCAGTTTAAAAGGACAACCTTACCAAACAAATTTCAGCAAAATACAAATGCAAGTTATAAAGGCGTGTACCTGCAAGTTATAAAGGTGTGAGGATAAGTGCATGCTATCAAATTTCCCTCTCATGCTGCCTTTCATAGTCTTAAAAATACTTCTCACTGTGTAAAAAATCTGTCACAGCCATTCTGACATAAATATGCTAAAATTCATGTTTTCTCAAACCTCCAAATTTCTTCTTGTGAGGTCTAAGGAGCCAAATTAAAGGATCCACCTTAAACAGGTCAGATACACCCCCTCTCAATTCCCTGGTCCTAAAAAAACTTTTTTTCCTAAACTTAACTTTGTCCTTTATTCTGCCAATACATCAAACAGTTGTAAGATGCACCAGACATTTCCATACCAAAAATACTGGACAGGAACAAAGAGACCAGCTTCTCCAGGATGTGACCAGCACCCAGCTTTCTTAGGTCTGCCCCTGCAAGATGACACCTACAAATAAGCAGAGAGTCATCTTGAGAATCCGCCGCCCAAATTCCTTTAACCTATTGTGCCTAACCTTCTGCCTTTTATTATAAAAAAGAGATGTGAATGTAATGGTCTGTCCTGTCTCTTTAAGAGACAAGCCCCGTCTACTCCCTCCCCAATCCATGGAGGATCTTCCTTCCTCTTCCAGACTGAGTTCCTTCCTTTCTGTCTCTCTCCCAAAGAAGTAGCTTCTTCTCTCTTCTTCTTTCCCACTCAGGGAAAGGCACAGTTTTATTTGTACCATTACAGGAACTTGAGAGGTTGGTAAGTTGCTTTGTGACAATAAGCAGCTGCCCTCTCCCTAGGCCTGTGTCTTAGCCCTCAGATTAGCCAACTTTTTTAGTGATACAGCAATGATCACTAAAATGATAATGCTGATAATGTTTACAATTGATGTTTAATAAATCCCATTAGTTATCCTCTCATTTATAAATTAGTTATTCTCCTATGTAATCATTCCATCTTCAAACTGTCCAGTGTATACAGAGACCCAAATCCCTCTGATGCAATGGTGTTTCCCATTTTTTAATGAGGGAAAAACTCTCTTTTAACTAATTCCTCCCTTTAAGAATTCCCAAATCTGCTCATGGTGTTAATGAAGATGTGAGGCTTATTGCTGCTGTGTAGAACCCTGACTGGATTCTTAGGCAGCTACTTAGTTTGGCAGCAGCTCAAGAAGGGGGTTCAAGGAGAGCTCGCCAGAATTAAAAACAAAAGAAAAACATAGCCAGTAGGACAGTGAGTCCAGCTGCGAGTAGCTCAGGCCTATGCTGGTGTCCGTAAAGCCAGAGGCAAACAGCTTTTTCAGGAATTCATACCCCAAACCTTGGGCACCAAATGTAGTACAAATAATAAAAACCCAGAGACAGATATTGGGGTTCAACCTGAAGGTCAGAAATGCAAAACAGTCAAGCCACTAGAGAGCTCTTACTTTTATGAAATCTTCAGACTGAAAGAGTGAGTTCCTGTCTCATCCTGCTTTATATTCTTCTCTAGTGCTGGGGTTAAAGGTGTGCACCACTACTGCCTGGCTTTTATGGCTAAGTAATGTGGCTGCTGGGATTAAAGGTGTGCAACCACTGCCTGGCCTGGATGGCTGACTAGCGTGACTGTTTTGCATTCTGATCTTCAGGCAAGCTTTATTTATTAAAATACAAATAGAATATCACTACAATTTTATATTATGTTGTTCTATATTTATTTTTAAAGGCATTTAAAGTAGTTACAAGAATCCAATCTATTAGGTACATGAAATTTAAAGTTTCAATCCACATCTGGGCAGTCCTTATTTTCTCTATCCATTTTTTTTTTTTTTTGTTTTTCGAGACAGAGTTTCTCTGTGGCTTTGGAACCAATCCTGGAACTAGCTCTTGTAGACCAGGCTGGCCTCGAACTCACAGAGATCCGTCTGCCTCTGCCTCCTGAGTGCTGGGATTAAAGGCGTGCGCCACCACCGCCCGGCTATCCATTTGTTTTTTATATCCACTTAAGTGAATGAATGTTTGGGAAAATTTTAAATATTTGTAATCTACTAGACTTAGCAGGATAATGAAATAATTAAAGTATTGATACAATCAGCTAGAGGAATAGTCCCCCCTCCAGTTTCTGCAACTTGTCTGACTAGAGAGAACCTTTTGTATGATTTCATTCAGTGAAAGAGAACCATTCAGGACACGGCACTTTGAAGCAACAGGCTATCAAGTCAAAGGCCAGCCTGGGTTCCATAGTGAGACTCCCTAAAAACAAACAAACAGAATCCGCCCCAACAAAACAAACAAACAAACCAATGAAAAGGAAGCAAGGAAATAAAGGAATTTGGAGAAAGAAAAGTAGAGCATCTTTCAGGGAGTGAAAAAGACTGGAGCCAGAAGATGAATTTTTATCATTAAGAATTCCATTTTTGTGGCAGCTCAGCCCATGCATATTAGGATGTCCTTAGATGGTTAACTTGGGCCATGGACATCAACACACTCCCAGGCTGCAGTAGGACCACGTTCTGTCCTACTTTAACTATACACTTCTTTTCCTTATCCTTACACTTTCAATTTCTTGACTATGCCTCCCAAGAAAAGTATAATGAATGACAGCTAAAAGCAACTTTGAAAAGTCCCATCAGAGAGCTTCAACATACTGGGATGTGGTGTTTGGATAAGAATGGCCCTCATAGGCTCATATATTTGAGTGCTTAGTCACCAGAGAGTGGCACTATTTGAAAGGATTAGAAGGATTAGGAGGTGAGTCCTCGTTAGAGAAAGTGTGTCACTGGGGGAGAGGGCTTTGGGGTTTCCAAAGCCCACACTAGGTCCAAATTCTCTCTGCCTATGGATCAGAGTGTAGCTCTTGGCTTCTTCTCCAGCACCATGTCTGCTTGCATGCCATTATGGTCCTCTCTATATAGATGATAATGATGTCTGCTTGCATGCCATTATGGTCCTCTCTATATAGATGATAATGATGTCTGCTTGCATGCCATTATGGTCCTCTCTATATAGATGATAATGATGTCTGCTTGCATGCCATTATGGTCCTCTCTATATAGATGATAATGATGTCTGCTTGCATGCCATTATGGTTATCTCTATATAGATGATAATGATGTCTACTTGCATGCCATTATGGTCCTCTCTATATAGATGATAATGATGTCTGCTTGCATGCCATTATGGTCCTCTCTATATAGATGATAATGATGTCTGCTTGCATGCCATTATGGTCCTCTCTATATAGATGATAATGATGTCTGCTTGCATGCCATTATGGTCCTCTCTATATAGATGATAATGATGTCTGCTTGCATGCCATTATGGTCCTCTCTATATAGATGATAATGATGTCTGCTTGCATGCCATTATGGTCCTCTCTATATAGATGATAATGATGTCTGCTTGCATGCCATTATGGTCCTCTCTATATAGATGATAATGATGTCTACTTGCATGCCATTATGGTCTTCTCTATATAGATGATAATGATGTCTGCTTGCATGCCATTATGGTCCTCTCTATATAGATGATAATGATGTCTGCTTGCATGCCATTATGGTCCTCTCTATATAGATGATAATGATGTCTGCTTGCATGCCATTATGGTCCTCTCTATATAGATGATAATGATGTCTGCTTGCATGCCATTATGGTCCTCTCTATATAGATGATAATGATGTCTGCTTGCATGCCATTATGGTCCTCTCTATATAGATGATAATGATGTCTACTTGCATGCCATTATGGTCCTCTCTATATAGATGATAATGATGTCTACTTGCATGCCATTATGGTCCTCTCTATATAGATGATAATGATGTCTACTTGCATGCCATTATGGTCCTCTCTATATAGATGATAATGATGTCTGCTTGCATGCCATTATCGTCCTCTCTATATAGATGATAATGATGTCTGCTTGCATGCCATTATGGTCCTCTCTATATAGATGATAATGATGTCTGCTTGCATGCCATTATGGTCCTCTCTATATAGATGATAATGATGTCTGCTTGCATGCCATTATGGTCCTCTCTATATAGATGATAATGTCTGCTTGCATGCCATTATGGTCCTCTCTATATAGATGATAATGATGTCTGCTTGCATGCCATTATGGTCCTCTCTATATAGATGATAATGATGTCTGCTTGCATGCCATTATGGTCCTCTCTATATAGATGATAATGATGTCTGCTTGCATGCCATTATGGTCCTCTCTATATAGATGATAATGATGTCTGCTTGCATGCCATTATGGTCCTCTCTATATAGATGATAATGATGTCTGCTTGCATGCCATTATGGTCCTCTCTATATAGATGATAATGATGTCTGCTTGCATGCCATTATGGTCCTCTCTATATAGATGATAATGATGTCTGCTTGCATGCCATTATGGTCCTCTCTATATAGATGATAATGATGTCTGCTTGCATGCCATTATGGTCCTCTCTATATAGATGATAATGATGTCTGCTTGCATGCCATTATGGTCCTCTCTATATAGATGATAATGATGTCTGCTTGCATGCCATTATGGTCCTCTCTATATAGATGATAATGATGTCTGCTTGCATGCCATTATGGTCCTCTCTATATAGATGATAATGATGTCTGCTTGCATGCCATTATGGTCCTCTCTATATAGATGATAATGATGTCTGCTTGCATGCCATTATGGTCCTCTCTATATAGATGATAATGATGTCTGCTTGCATGCCATTATGGTCCTCTCTATATAGATGATAATGATGTCTGCTTGCATGCCATTATGGTCCTCTCTATATAGATGATAATGTCTGCTTGCATGCCATTATGGTCCTCTCTATATAGATGATAATGTCTGCTTGCATGCCATTATGGTCCTCTCTATATAGATGATAATGTCTGCTTGCATGCCATTATGGTCCTCTCTATATAGATGATAATGATGTCTACTTGCATGCCATTATGGTCCTCTCTATATAGATGATAATGATGTCTACTTGCATGCCATTATGGTCCTCTCTATATAGATGATAATGATGTCTACTTGCATGCCATTATGGTCCTCTCTATATAGATGATAATGATGTCTGCTTGCATGCCATTATCGTCCTCTCTATATAGATGATAATGATGTCTGCTTGCATGCCATTATGGTCCTCTCTATATAGATGATAATGATGTCTGCTTGCATGCCATTATGGTCCTCTCTATATAGATGATAATGATGTCTGCTTGCATGCCATTATGGTCCTCTCTATATAGATGATAATGTCTGCTTGCATGCCATTATGGTCCTCTCTATATAGATGATAATGATGTCTGCTTGCATGCCATTATGGTCCTCTCTATATAGATGATAATGATGTCTGCTTGCATGCCATTATGGTCCTCTCTATATAGATGATAATGATGTCTGCTTGCATGCCATTATGGTCCTCTCTATATAGATGATAATGATGTCTGCTTGCATGCCATTATGGTCCTCTCTATATAGATGATAATGATGTCTGCTTGCATGCCATTATGGTCCTCTCTATATAGATGATAATGATGTCTGCTTGCATGCCATTATGGTCCTCTCTATATAGATGATAATGATGTCTGCTTGCATGCCATTATGGTCCTCTCTATATAGATGATAATGATGTCTGCTTGCATGCCATTATGGTCCTCTCTATATAGATGATAATGATGTCTGCTTGCATGCCATTATGGTCCTCTCTATATAGATGATAATGATGTCTGCTTGCATGCCATTATGGTCCTCTCTATATAGATGATAATGATGTCTGCTTGCATGCCATTATGGTCCTCTCTATATAGATGATAATGATGTCTGCTTGCATGCCATTATGGTCCTCTCTATATAGATGATAATGATGTCTGCTTGCATGCCATTATGGTCCTCTCTATATAGATGATAATGATGTCTGCTTGCATGCCATTATGGTCCTCTCTATATAGATGATAATGATGTCTGCTTGCATGCCATTATGGTCCTCTCTATATAGATGATAATGTCTGCTTGCATGCCATTATGGTCCTCTCTATATAGATGATAATGTCTGCTTGCATGCCATTATGGTCCTCTCTATATAGATGATAATGTCTGCTTGCATGCCATTATGGTCCTCTCTATATAGATGATAATGGACTAATTTCTGAAACTGAAAGCAAGCTCCTGATTATATGTTTTCTTTCATAACAGCTGCCTTGGTCATGATGTTTCTTCATAGCAATAGAACACTGACTAGGACTCTAAGAAATGCATTGCCCTTTTATATTACCACTTCCCTCACAACAGAGATGAAGATGTTCTGCTTTGAACTCAGAAGACCCACTCTACTCAGTGTGAGCTAGAACAGAAGACAGACTGGCTTCATGCTGGCAATAATTACAACAATGATTGACACGCTGAGACACGTGCTTCCAGCAAGCTCTATTTTGGTTCTTACCTGAGACCAGCCAGGTGGGTGACATCACAGTTACCATTCTGTGTTTTGGAAAAGTGGCCGTCAGAGAAGGGTGTAGTATCGACAGCTGCACAGACCTTCCATTGTCAAGTTCACACGAAGAGGTTTCTTCTTCTAACTTGTCCAAAATGCTTGCTGTTTGCATCTGGTAAGACATTATACTTCTTGTCTAAATATGACTATGAAAATGTTACAAGGAAACTTCATCCTTATCGAGGTGTCCCACAGCTCACAAGGATACTAAATGATACTTTGTGACATAAAGAAAATGTCAGTAAAGAGTTAAAGAAAAATCTGACTTTTCTATTTCAGGCATCATTTTATTTAGTAATGAAGGCCTTTGGGTCCCAAGATAGAAAGCCTTTGGCATTCTGCCCAGAACATGCTACAGTTTCAAGTATTAGGAGGAAAGTGATGGCATAGGTTAATTTGGGACCTTGGCTTGTGGCCACAGCTCATGTGACTTCTGAGCTGAGAATGTGGTGTTGGTGCTAGGCTATGCTTCTCTGTCCCACAGTGTCAGAAGTATGTGAGGAAAAGCAAAGATTTGGTGTGGGTCAAAGGAAAATCATATATTCTAAAAATAATTGAAAAACCATCTCCTCTGGCACCAGGACCGTGGCTGGATGGAGTCTAGTGCCAAGAGGCGTTTAAGGAGAGCGGGAGAGGCAGGGGAGAGTCTGAAGAGACTAGCCGGGGCTGAGCACAGGCCCTGGGCAGCACGAGGGTGAGAGAAATTGTCTTCCTGAGATGGACATATGAGGGACCTAGCACAGAGTCACACTGAAGGCCCCCAGTGGAGTTGCGTCCCTTACCACAATTCTTAACAGAACACGCAAAGGCAACTGCCGTTTCATGAATCCCAAAGGGCTCATTGAAATAGTTAAACTCCAGGGAATCATAAGGCAAGGGTCAGTCTCCAGCAAACCGCAGGCAGCAAAAACACCTCATGACGGGCCTCTACCAGGTTCTAGGGAGAAGAAGCTGAGTGCCTGGTGGGCCTCTGTTTTCAGAAAGGAAGGAGGGGGAGAGGATGGGGTTGTTGGTTTTCGTTGTTGGTTCCATTGATATAATTTCCCCTCTTACGCAGCACTATTGCTGCAGTCACTGAAGGCCAAGTTGGGAAGGATTACACAGAACTGGCTTTCAGGGACCAGCTGCAGCATGCCACAGGGCTGCCCTGCACTTGGGGGTCTTACTGGTACATATCGCTGAAATAGGGACACTGTTCACGTAGCTCAGTTGGTAGAGTGGTTGCCTAGCTTGTATGAAGGCCTGGGTTTGAGCCCCTTGCATCGTGCTGGGTGTTTGAATTGTGCCGCGTGTTATCTCAGCACTCAGGAGGGACAAACAGGAGGGTCAGAAGTCCCCCATCATCCTTGGCTACACAGCAACTTTGAGGCCAGCCTGGGATACATGAGATACTGTCTTGAAAAGTAATTAATAAATACCTAACGAGAAGGTTACTTTATGATACTCTCAGTACTAATTAGACATTCCCAACAGTATCCAAACCTTGATCTTGATATGGCTTAGAAAATTGGATGTTGCTGTGAAACTTTCTATGAATGTCACGAAAAACTCCTTGGTTGTTTTATTAAAAAAAAAAAAAACCCTCTGGGTAGGGTTTCAAATATATCTGAAAATTACTTGTAAAGCTATTAGGGAGATCACAAAATGTAATTTAGATATAATTGTACTACTCATATCTGTTAATTAAAATATGCTAATGTCATCTATGAGTCATTTTTGTGTAATAGAAGCAATGTTTTAAAGCTATTTGACTGTGTAAATTGTTCTAATGACATTCTTGATCAAAACTTCTGAAAGTCTCTGATAATTCTTGTAATTAATTTGACATCATTAGAGTCTCTAAAACACTGCAACAGTAAATATTTACTCCAATAATTTCAAAAGCAGGGTTCAATCTTAAAGCTGCCTCTCATAAAGAGAAATGATGGGCCGGTGGGGTGGCTTAGTGGGCACAGCATTGGCCGGCAAGCCTGATCGGCATCTCTGGGGCTACATCGTGGACGGAGAGAAATGACCCTCGCAAGTTGCCAGCCTCCACACGCACACAGTGGCCCACGTGTCTCCCTCTCATTAGCACGAAATTAATACACAGAAGTGTAATAAAAATCTTGAAGACAGAAAGGACAACAGCTGCTCCCAAAACATCGTTTCATGAGTCCAAACCTCAGAGTCCTGCTCGTGGATTCTCATTTTTCACGGCTTCACTCGGCCCCCCATCCTGCTCAGCTTCTCTGCTTTGCTCCAGCTCAGGGACTTATACCTGCTGAGTCTAGCACCTGAGTTTCTTCGCCACTGCTCCCCGCTGTGTTTGTCAAATTCAAAGAGATGGTTCACAAGAGAGTTCTATTATGACATTTCTCCTCCTCCTCCCCTGCCAGGCCCTTTCCATGAAAGCGGTGCCTTTGAGCCACTTGGTCCCCAGGTACAGTCCCTCCCCGCCCCCCCCACCTCTTAAACACGTTGCTGCTGGTCCCTGGGTCCCTCACCTTTCCCTGACTGTCCCTTTGCTCTTGCCCTCACCTTCACTGGATCTCTAGTTTTGATTATCTGGAGTAAATTCTTCTGTTTGGGCCTGTATCCTAAATTTGTGTTTTATGCGAGCTGTAAAGGAAATTCCAGGGAGGTGGCTGGCCCCTCTGCATGCACTTTGCCTTCTTCCTTGGGAGAGACGCGCGGAAAGCCCTGCACGGTGCGAATACCCACCAGCCAGATTAGACGCTGGTTTATGAGTTGTTCTATTGCGTTCTGGGACAATATTAAATCTCTTTGATACAAAAGAACGAGAAAACTGATAAGATCTTAGAAGAGATAGGGGAGTAGCGTTTGTGGCCGGGGCGATGGCCACCAGCCCATTATTGCTTCCGTTGTTTCCGCCTGCTTGAATTTCTTTTCATCAAAACTAATTTCTCACTGTTTTCTCTTTGTGATGCAGCACATTTGGAACCCTACACCTCAGAATTAGGAAAAATCATACGAAAGGGGTACCCAAAGGCTAGACTATGTCAGGGGCACTGGAGACCATGTTGGGGCTACCTCCACAGCCTGGTTCAGTTGGTCTGGTGTGGGAGAACGGTGCTCTCTGTGAGCCTGAGCTTGCTGGTCTAGAAACCTCCTTTGAGAACTGCTGCTGTGAACATCTGGAGCATCCATCAGACGGGCTCTGTTGAAAATATTTGTTTACTGTAACATAAATCACCTTCCTCAAGACTGCGATCCTTTGAGCCTTATTTTGGGAATACATTATAAAGAATTCTGGGAAGGCAGCTGTTAAAATATTCCAGAATATATATGCTTATTATATATATATAAAATAAGCATATATATGCTTATTATATATATATATTTGTTATATATATTTGCTATATATATATTTGCTATATATATATTTGCTATATATATATATATATATATATATATTTGCTTTGCCACTACAAAGACTGTGTGTGCAAGTGCAGGTGTGTGCCCCAGCATGCCTATGGAGGTCAGAGGTCAACCTTGGATGTCAATCTTTATCTTCTGCTGTGTTTGAGACAGATGTGTTGTTCATTACCATATATATAGCTGGTCTGTGAATTTCCATGGAAATTCTCTGTCTGCCTCTCCCTCCTATTTTGACATAGAAATACCAGGATATAAACACCCATTACCATGCCCAACTTATATTGGTCCTAGGGATCTGAACTTGGTCAGGTCCTCAGTCTGGGGACAAGCACTTTACCCATCTCCTCAGCCCTCTGCAGATGTGTTCTAATGACTTAATTGTTGGAAATGACCTGTGGCCATTTTCTGAGAGAATGGGTCAGACAATAAGTCAATGAAGTCACTTTTAACGTTTAAAAATTTTCATATTTCTTTACTATCTATCCTTCTGAGTGAAGGAGGAAGTAAAGACAGACAGAGGGGAGAAAAACAAGTTACAACGGTAAGTGGACTTGGAAACTAAGCATAAAGCGAATCTGGAAACCTCATTGTTGTTAAAATAACCCACCATCACAGAACAGTGGGGTTAACCTGTTACAGTTACTCGTGAGTATTCTGGGAAATCTTAAGAAAGAAAATCGAGATGAAGAAATTAGTACTAACTTTAAGCTAAATCATAGATACTGCTTTTTCTCCAAGCCAGCTCACATCAGGAAGAACCAGGGAGCTAGAGATTCTCTACATAGCCAAGGATTCCACCATCTTGGAAAATGGATAGAGTTCTCTCCATTTTAGATAGGGCCAGGGCATGATTCTTAATGGTGTTCTTGTCAGACTGCCTGAGGAGTAGTGTCTTGTTCAATTAGCTTTAAAACTATTACTTCAAATTGCCATCCTTTATTGATCTCAGGACAGCTGTTGGGGAGTGAATGTTGAAGTCGCAAATCTTAAACAGCAGTGGCAGCTGTGACAGCCAGGTATGGAAAGCCTCAGTACTAATGAGCCTTATGTTTTTCTTGGTCAGGGACCTGGTGTTAGAGACCACAAGCCAACAGAGAGAGAACATGTCCAGCCCCCACCACCCGCTGCCTGGGGCCAGGTGACAGCTTGACTGTTATCACTCTGCGTGGGTCACACATTAACCAGCCTTCCTCTCTATTCAAATAAAAAGTGCCCTGCATCAAGAAGCCCAAGCTGTAAATGTCCCTCTCTTCCTCTGCCTCAGTCACATATTAGCCAAGCCTATTTTGTCAGGATGCAAATCTTCCCCACCCCTTGGAAACTACTGAAAGCAAACACCTTGCTTTGTCTAGTGAGCCTGGAATGCTCCCTCAGACCTGTGTTGTGCCAGTTACATAATAAATCTCTTGCTTGAAGAGCTGTCTGTGCCTGTGTCTCTCTGTCTGTCCCTCCTTCACCTTTTTCTCTTAAACCTAACAACCAGAGCACTTTTAACTAAAAACCATGTTCCTCAAAATTCTGTATTCCATTTCCCACAACTTGAGATAATGAATGAGACTTCCCCCCTCCCTTAGCTGACAAGAGCAGTCACTATAGTGGTATATTATTTGTGCTTTAATAAATAAAGCTAGCCTGAAGGTCAGTGCAAAGCAGTCACAGTAGTCAGATCTACAGACCAGGCAGTGGTTGCACACACTTTTAATCCCAAGAGCCACACTAGTGAGCCATCAAGGCTGGGTGGTAGTGGTGCACGCCTTTAATCCCAGCTCTAGAGAGAAATACAAGGTGAGATGAGACAGGAACTCACTCTCTTTCAGTCTGAAGATTTCATAGAGGTAAGGGCTCTCATGGCTTGACTGCTTTGCTTTTCTGATCTTCGGTTTGAACCCCAATATCTGTCTCTGAGTTTTTATTATTTGTGCTACAGTTGGCGCCCCACGTTTGGGGTATGGATTCACTAAAAGTCCATTTGCCTGTGGTAATAGAGAAGGCAAAATAATGTCAGATTGTAGAGAGCCCATTGTCTGAATCACCTTATTAACAGCTCTTAAATATGTTATCATTTCCCATTTTCCAGATTTCTTTTTAACAACAAATATAGGAGAATTCCAAGGGCTGACTGATTCTTCAATATGCTGAGCAGTTAGTTGCTCCTATACCAACTGTTGTAAAGCCTGCAGTTTCTCTGTTGTTAAAGGCCATTGCTTAACCCATACAGATTTGTCTGTCAACCATTTTAAAGGTAGGGCCATTGGTACCTCTGAGAGTTTGCCAGTTCTTGGTCTGTGTTTTTGTATAGCCTGAATGGTTGGTGACTGCTTTTTATAGTACCTTATAATATCCTTCCTGGAAACATGAGTTAGTTTATGGTTCATTTCTGAGACTGCAGGAATGTTAATCTGGGTATTCCATTGTTGTAACAGATCATGACTCCATAGATTCACTGCTGTATTAGCCACATATGGCCTCAGCCTTCTTCTCTGTCCTCCTGGCTCTATGCATTCAACCCATCCCTTGATTTGATTTACCTGAGATAAGGTTCCAATTTCTAGGAATTGAACATCTACCACCTGAACTGGCCAATTTGGATGCCAAGATTCAGGAGTAATATTAGTCATATCTGCACCTGTGTCTAATAAAATCCTGGTTCAGGTGAGAATTTTAAGGTGTAATAATGATGTGGGCCGGTAGGTGTGTCTCACTTATACCACTAAACCAGCCCAGAGATACTGGAGCTCTGGTTTTACTTGTTCCAATGCTGCTAACCTGTGGATTTCCTAGGCAGAATTCAAAACCAAAATGAACAGATTTTTGTTGAAGAGACAGTAATCAGGGCAGCTCTGCAGTGGGTGCACACGGGATGCAGGAGTCAACGGAAGCTGCAGGAGCTGTGTGGGAGCCAAAGCTGGGGTTTGCAGCAAGCCATGGGGACTACAGGAGCCACAGGATGCTGACAGGTGGGGCAGGAGAGGAAGCTAAGCTGGGGTAGGTGGGAGCCGGGAGCACTAGTTTTTCTCCCAAACCCAGGTGGCTAGGTTTAGGTCCAGCTATGGTCTGTACCAGTGGCTAAAAAGCCTCAGGCAAATGGCTTTTTTTTTTTTTTTTTGTAAATTTGTACCTCGAGTGTTGGGTGCCAAATGTAGCATGATTAATAAAAACCCAGAGATGGAAATTGGGGTTCAACCTGAAGGTCAGAAAAGCAAACCAGCCTCTGTCCTGGAACTGGTCCTGGAAGACCAGCCTGGCCTTGAACTCTCAGAGATCCACCTGCCTCTGCCTCCTGAGAGCTAAGATTAAAGGTATGTGCCACCCCCACCTGGCTCGACTTTTCCAATTTTTAAAAGCAAATGGTACAGACCTGAATTGTAGACACCATGCCTGTGTTCATGTTATGCCAGTTGTGGACTGAAAGAAAATGTTCCCCAAAGGAAGTGGCACTATTAGGAGGTGTGACCTTGTTGGAGTAGGTGTGGTCTTTTTGGAGGAAGAGTGTCACTGTAGAGGTGGGCTTTAAGATCTTATATATGTTTAAACCCTATCCAGTGAGACAGACCATTTGCATGTGGCCTGCAAGTCAAGATGTAGGACATTTGGCTACTTCTCCAACACCATGTCTGACTGTATGTCACCATGTCCCTCCATGATAATGGGCTAAACCTCTGAAAATGTAAGCAATCCCAATTCAATGTTTTTTTTTCTTTAAAGTAATTGCCATGGTAATGGTGTCTCCTAACAGCAATAGAAACCCTAACTAAGACAGAAGTTGGTACCAAGGGTATTGCTATGATAGGCCTGATCATGCTTATGTTTGAAAGAATATGGATCTTGAGACTGTGGATTAGAAAAGCAGTTGAATGCTTGCTTTAAGTGCTGCTCAATGAGCCACAGTAGTAGGAGCATGGAAGACAGTGGTGCAGAATGTGATTTGAACTGTGGGTGCCTGGATCTAGAGCTTTCAGAGAAGAATGTTAGTATGTGATCTAGAGACTAGTCTTGTGTTATTTTGGTGAAGAATGTGGCTGCTTTTTGCCCTTGTTCAAAACATCTGCTTGGGACTAAAATGAAGAGTTTTGGATTAATTCCATTGGCAGAGAAAAATCTCCAAATAGCCTAGTATAGACTTTATTGTGTGGTGATTACTGGTAACTTTGATACAGATTTATAATAAAAAGGAGAAAACTGAACAAATAAAAATACAAAATGTACAGATTGAGAAAAGGGTCACCAGGAAGTGGAATGGAACTAAGTTCTATCTATGTTCAAGGAGATACACAGATTAAGAAATGGAATAAAGGAAGTGGTGATCTCAAGGCAAGATCTCGGCCATCTAAGTTTTCAACTTGTGAAAAAGAATAAGAAAATCTTAGAGCCCTGTGTTGGCCCTCATCTTTAATATCAGCACTCAGAAGGCAGAGGCAGGTGGATATCTGAGTTTGAGGCCAGCCTGTTCTACAGAGCAAGTTCAAGACAGCGAAGAAAAACAGAAAATAGAAAGCTGGTGAAGATGAAACTGAACAATAGGGCCATGTTTTAGCCATGTGGTTCTAGCTTTGGAGTCAAGGATAGAAGAAAGGGGCTATGGAATTTGCCTCTGCAATAAGGAAAACCATTTAGGCCAGGCATGTGTCAGGGGTGTCCCTAAGTGGAGGCATTAGAGAGGCTACTGAGTGAGGCTTCTAAGTTGGAGCCTGGATTGCCTTGGAGACCCCAAGATGATGGAGATGCCAGAGCCATTGGATGTATGCCAAAGAAAGCTACCAACAGGGAATGGAACCAGCCCAAGAGAAAGAAGCATGTTGCGGTCAACAAAGCTTAACAGAGTTGGAGACCTGAAGAGTGTTTAGACATTAGACATGGAGATGCAGAGTTTGGAGTTTGCCTATCTGGTTTTCGGTCTTGTTTTGGTCTATTTCCTCACTATGCTCTCTTTCCCCTACCTTTAAGAATGGTACTGTATATCCTGAACATTATATGTGGGAAGTATGTGATCCGCTTTTTGATTTTGATTTTACAGGGGATTGCAGTTAAGAGACTGCACGAATCTCAGAAGAGACTTTGAATTTTGGACTTTTAAATAAGTTTGAGACTTAAGACTTTGGGACTTTTGAAGTGGGACTCACTGCATCTCTTCATTATGATATGGCTACACGCCTTTGGGGGGCCAGGGAATGGAATGTGGTGGTTTGAAGAAAAATGTCCCCCAAAAGGAGTGGCACTTTTAGGAGGTATGGCCTTGTTGGAGTAGGTGTGGTCTTTTTGGAGGAAGCGTGTCACTGTGGAGGCAGGCTTTGAGGTCTTACATATGGTCAAGCTACACCCAGTGAGAAAGACCATTTTCTGTTGTCTGCAAGTCAAGACATAGGACACTTGGCTACTTCTCCAGCAACATGTCTGCCTGCATGCCACCAAACCACACATGATGAAAATGTACTAAACCTCTGAAAATGTAAGCCACTTGTGGTGGTTTGAAAGAAAACAGCACCCAAAGGGAGTGACACTATTAAGAGGTGTGGCCTTGTTGGAGGAAGTGTGTCACTGTGGGGGTCAGGCTTTTAGGTCTCTTTTGCTCAAGCTTCCCTCAGTGTGATTCAGCTGACTTCCTGCTACCTTCTGGTCAAGATGTAGCTCTCTCACCTCCAGCACCACATCTGCCTGCATGCTCCCCATCATGGTAATAATGAACTGAAGTGTAAGTGAGCCAACCCAATTAAATGCTTTCTTTATAAGAGTTGTGTCATGGTGTCTCTTCACAGCAATAGAAACACTAAGACACCAAACCCAACTTCAAATCAAATGCTATGCATTTAAAAATGTTGTGTGAATATATAGAGAATGCCAGGTAGCAATGAAATTTCTATGTCATTTGTCCCCTTTTTGTCCCATTTGCAGGAAGAAGTTCTCTACTCCTTCCAAGACACATGCATCAGGGCTCTGCTCGGCTGGGGAAACCTGCACTTTTTAAGGAATTTGTGTCTTTGAAACACAAAGCTGATGCTTCTCCAGTCATAGAAGGGGAGCTATCCCATGATTGCATCAAAAAGGAAACTGGAAAATTACAGCCTGATAGAAAGTGAATACAGTTTCTTATAGCACAAATAATAAAAACTCATAGACAGATATCAGGGTTCAACATGAAGATCAGAAAAGCAAAGCAGCCAAGCCACTAGAGAGCTCTTACTTCTATGAAATCTTCAGAATGAAGAGAGTGAGTTCCCATCTCATCCTGCCTTATATTCCTCTCTAGTGCTTGGGATTAAAGGTGTGCACCACCACCCAGTCTCTATGGCTAACTAGTGTGGCTAGTTAGTGTGGCTGGGATTAAAGGTGTGTGCCTGACCTGTGTATGGCTGACTAGTGTGGTAGCTTTGAACTGACCTTTAGGCAAGCTTTACTTATTAAAATACAAGTAAAGAAGGCTATAACTAATAGAAGGAAACTGTAAATAATAAGTACAATATCTATGTACAATATATACAGGCAATAAATATATCAATAATGTCTATTCCATTTGTATTTGATAAATTCAGAGAAAATACTCCATATCTATCCTATCTTGAGTAATCCAAAAGTTGTACCTAATTCACTTTCTATTGTAATTTGCATTATCAAATTATCTTTTACCCTTTACTCCTCTTTAGTGAGTATCTTTTCTGAGCCTGGTAAACAAGGAAAATTATAACTATCTAGTCTTTAACTCCCTCAGAGACCCAAGAAGGAAATAATAATAATATTAACTGAGAAAGCAGGAAGTGCAAGCAAGTGACTTCCAAAATATATGAGAAATGACAGAAACAGCTGGCTACCTGGACAGTCACCCAAAGTTCCTCTGCAATGTTGGGGCATCCATCTTCAGCCTCCAGGCCTAGTATATCCTACAGACATTTCTAGGAAGCAAGATATTCTGCAGGGCTGTCCCTCCTTGTCTTGACCATGTTTGACAGTCACTTTCTTTTGTATCATGCTTGACCAATTAGGACAACATACTGTCAGCAGCTGAGGTAAGAGCATTTTCTCGCCCAGTGACTTACTTTTGCCACAAAGAAAGTAAACTCTGTGTGGAGTGTTTTTGATGCCCATTATCTTCTCTGAAATAGATTGGTACTGCCAGGAGCAGACCTGTCTCATTGTCATAAAAATAGAACCTTTGTTATTAAAACATTTGTGGGAGTCCAGTCTCAATAGGGTCATACATTCCAGGGTAGGGGCGTGAGGCTTAGGAATATTAGGCAAGAGGAACAGAAAAACAAAAGAAATACAGAGACATAGGATAGTACTGGGAGGGTGATCCAGTGAATATTGAATGAGCCCATGTTTATTTCTTATGATCTTTAAATACCCCGATCCACAAGAGGGGAAGAAAACAAAAGACTTTTTTTTTATCATGATACAAAGTGATTATCATCTTAATACCCAAACTCCAAGTAACCATACTTTAGGTCAAGATATCCTGTTAATAATCAGACCTTAAGCTAAATCTCCTGTCAATAGTCTTGAAGAAGCAAGACTAGGCCTGAACTATCTGACCTTTATTCATGGTGGAATGGATTCACTTCTGTGGTCTCCCACAGGTAGGACTTCTCAGTCACCATAATCATACAAGTCAATTTCCACAGTAAATTCTGTCTCAGATTTTCTCTTTATATCTGCTTCCACACCAGCTATATTACAGCTATCTTCTTACCTATTTCTCATCTGTCTTCTATCACTTACCTATATTATCTGTCTAATCTCTGTATGCACACATCACTTCTCCCCACTTTTCTGGATGACTAATAAGTCTTTTAGAGTTTTAACTGTGCGGTTGTATACATCAGCAATCCATTCCTTTTCATTGGTGAGTACCATATCACTGTTTCCCTGTTTGCCTGATAAACATTTGGGTGATTTTTAGGCTTTATCTATTATGAATAAAGATGCTATAAACAGTTGTGCCCAAGTCATTTTGGGAAGATGGATTTTCATTCTTCTCGGGGATGTGCTGTAGAATTGCTACACCCTATGGTAGGTAATTAGCTTAATAAAAAACTACTGAAACGATTTCCAAAGCAGTCGCATGGTTTTAACTTCTAATCAGTGGTTAATGAGAGGCCTTGTTATTTTATAGACCTATCTGCATCCTACTAGGTGTGAAGTGGTGTCCTGTGTGGTATCAATTTACATTTACCTGATTAATAATGATGTCAAGTGCCTTCTACCATGCTTACAGACCATCCCTTGTCCTCTTTTATGAAGTGTTTTTCCAAATAATTTACACATTTTAATTTGGATTGTCTCTCATTAATGTTTCATGAATCCTATAAGTTCAATTCTGAATGTAAATCTTTAGTTCATACACATACATTTATAATCTCTATCTATCTAGCATCTATCTATCTATCTATCATCTATCTATCAATCAATCATCTATCTAATCTAACATTTATCAATCATATTTTTTTACCCAATTTATAGTCTGTCTTCCATGGCTTAATTTTTAAATTTTGGAATAGTTTCAGAGCTATAAAATTACACAAATAGAGAGTTACTATAATATTATACCTTCACTTGGCTTCCTCTAAAAGCTAATACTTCAAATTTTCCTGATATATGAAGTTTTTTTTTCTAATCTTACCATTGGTTTTTAATTTTATTTGACTGTGGCCGACAGTGTGACTAGCAAGTTAGCCTGTCCATCATCACACATAGTAAAGGTCTCTGTGTGTGGAGGGAATATGTGCTTGCTCTCAGCATATTTCTTATGTACAGTGGAGTATTATCCGCTATAGTAGCTATGCTGTTCACTGAGTCTCCAGAACTTTCTTTGTATCCTTTGACCAACAGTTTCCCGTGTCTCCCCACCCTTCAGCTCCTGGCAACCATCACCCACTCTCTGCTTCTGTGAGCTCATCACATGTAGGTTCTACATATAAATGAGTACATGCAGTGTTTATACCTCTGCGTCTAGATTATTCCTCTTAGGATAATGTCCTCTGGGTAAACCTTGTGACAAAAGACAGGCTCACTTTCTTTTTTGGTTGAATAACAGTTCATGGTATACTGTATACCTCATTTTCACTCAGCCACATTGGGCACAGGCTTACTCTGCATTGGACTGTGTTTAGAGCTGCCATGTGAGCAAGGGGGTGCAAGCATCCCTCTGACATACTGAGTTTGTTTTCTTGAGTGTGTAACCCAAGGGTGGCATTGCTGGATCATAGAGCACTCACTAATGATATCTCGTAATTTACTTTTAGCTTTAGTTGATGTTTTCTGCCTCGTTTTCAATTGCATTTTAAGTATTCTTCTCTTTGCTAGTTAAGTTTTGTGGGCTTTGCTTCTCCTACCAGGGTTCATAGTTGGGCCTTGTTCACAGTGAATCTAGGTGTCCATTTATCTCTTTCTCTCTTACATGGAGGGAAGAGATGGCATGGGTTAGTGAAGCCATCCAACCCATCCATTCTCCCCACAAAAGTCCTCTTTCTTGTGTCTGTGTTCCCTGCAGGCCTGCTTCATTCATCCGGCTTCATTAAAGCATGTGAAGATGGTATTCTGAGGAGAATTAGTGGTGACTCTTCATGGGGACAGATGCTGGGGAACCCCTCTTCTGCTACCTGGCTTGTGAACAGAGACCATGCTTCAGTCCCTGGATGTCCAGACCTGAATAATCACACAGAAACTATATTTATTACAACATTGTTTAACCAATAGCTCAGGTGTGTTTCTAGCTAGCTCTTACATCTTAAATTAACCCATTTCTATTAATCTGTGTATCACCACAAGGCTGTGGCCTACTTGTAAGATTCTGCTGTCTTTAAACTTCAGCAGCTACATGGCTTCTCTCTGACTCTGCTTTCTTTCTCCTTGCATTCAGATTACTTTTCCCGCCTACCTATATTCTGCCATGCCATAGGTCAAAGCAGCTTCTTTTATTAACCAATGGTAATAAAACATATTCACAGCACACAGAGGGGAATCTCACATCACTGGCTGTTGACACTCCGGTCTCCAGCATTTCCTGTTACCTTGCTTGGAATTCGTGGAACCTCCTAATGCACAGATTAATGCTTTGAACAAAACTTGAAACAGTTTTTGTTATTATTCCTCTTCTTTCCTCCTGTCCCCTTTAGGGAATTGTTGTGAGCCAAGGACTGACCTGTGCTCCTCTGAGGTTCTTTTCACATTTTTCTTCCCTGTTCCTCAGACACACATCTCTGAAAATCTATAGAATTTCTTACATTTTCCTGTTCAGAGTTGGGGACTGAACCCAGGGCCTTGAACATGTGAGACCAAAGCTCTACCACTGGGCTGCAACCTGGGTCTTGGGTTTTGGCCTGCTCAGATCTCCCACATTGGAGGCAGGAGAAAGGGGAACAGGGTGGGTGAGGAGGAAGACAACAAATCCTTTGGCATCTCTTTGTATGAGGCCACTAGTTCTACAATGGAAGTCCTTCCCAGAGTCGTGACCTCATCTAAATCTGGGGGGGTATCAAGCTTCAGGATGTAGATTTAGGGGCTACACATTCAGCCCATGACAGTGAGTCTCAGTGGCCTTCAGAAGTCTCTGAGGTATAAGAGAATTAATTACCCGGCATGCTTTTGAGGTCAGGCTGTGTTACTGGGGTGAGGAGGCATGTATATGTATGTGCACCTGCACCTCTCTCACCTATGTGCCTTCAGTCTGTTGATCACTGTGATTAGATTTCCTGTAACCTCATTTTATTTTCATTTGACCCGTGTCCTATGTTGTGATAAAAAATACTTACAGTCTTCTTTGTCTGTATGTCCCCGTGACTTTCTACAGTAAAGGCAGAAGCTGTTACCATGTCAGTGACATAATATGGTCCTTGGCATCATCAAGAATTCCACTTCTCACCGGGTGATGATGGCACACACCTTTAATCCCAGCACTTGGGAGGCAGAGGTAGGTGGATCTCTATGAGTTTAAGGCCAACCTGGTCTACAGAGTGGGTTGCAGGACAGTCAGGCTACACAGAGAAACCCTGTCTCAAAAGACAAAACAAACAAACAAAGCAAACAAAAAATTTTGTTTCTCATTTAAAACATATTACTCTAAATTCAATATTTTCCAGTCTCATCTCCCTGCCTGCTTTTGCATGGCTTTGCCCGCCTGCTATACTTCCACACCTCCATTGTTAGCCATTGGGAATCACTGACTCAGTGTCTCCTGAACACACCTCCATTGATGCTCTCTCTAATGAACCTATGCTTTTCTTTGAGAGGTGGGTGTCTCCTTACATGTACAGAAATGGCTGACATTTGCTTTAGTGAATATTTTTTATTCTTCTGTTTCCCATGCGATTTGCTTTAGTATGTAATCTGTTGTTCTGGCTCTTTAAAACTGTCCTTTGGTATTTATAACATTTTGAAACTGTATTCTTTGGTTGCCCTCCATTTTCATGCTGTTCTCATGTATGCTTGCACCCACGTCCTCCCTCCCCCCCCCACACACCCCAGGCCACCACTGCTTTGGATGAGGGGCCACCAACTCCAGCAAGGCTTCCTCTGAACAAGTAAATCTGCATGACGTCATTCCCCAGTCAGGACACGCTGGGAGATGCTGGGGCTACCTCAACAGGAGGCACAGTCTCTAACAGCCTTCCCTTTGTATCTGTGGTGCTTGCCTCGGACTACATCACTCTACAAGCTGGCAAAGCTGTGGTTTTCTCTGAGAGTTAGTCAATTCTACGCATGGATTGTGGCTTGCCCTTGGGCCAACCATCACCTAAATGGGAACTCACACAGTGCTGTTCTTCTCGCTCAGCAGTAGCTCTCCTTTCAAAGCGTTTTGAATGGGATCATGGCTGCCACTTGCAGGAAGTCTGGTCCAAATCAGCTCTTCCACCTCAATGACACACTCTCGTTCTCGTCTTGCCTGTCTAGCGTCAT
Source organism: Arvicola amphibius (assembly GCF_903992535.2). NCBI lineage: Eukaryota > Metazoa > Chordata > Mammalia > Rodentia > Cricetidae > Arvicola > Arvicola amphibius. The sequence goes on from NC_052048.2 coordinate 178,085,939, forward strand.
CCTTAGCTTTTCAGTGTGTGATCCTAGGTGCTTTCTTTCATCCCTGCGAAGGATCCGGGCTATTAATGTGTATTGGTTTCTTCCTGCTTCATTTTGTGGAAAGGAATTTTTCTTTTATATTTCATTAGCAATTTTAGGTGTTTGCAGTTTCCCATTTTTTTGGAAATGTTCTCTCCCTTCCCAAGCTCACTGCCTGGGAAGTGTCGAGTGCAGACAGGTTGCCGCATTGCTGGCTCAAGTGCACCCTCTTCTGTTGATTTGAAAGAATTCTGGCATCTTTAATACATTTTATTTTTAGTAGCTATCTTTTGATTTTACTCTACCAGTTATCACTTTTAATTTTAAAAAAGCCTTCATTGGCTGCTAATAATATTTTATTGTGGTAATTGCAAGGGTATGCTCATTATGTGGAGATTCAATGAGCTGCACCCTATCTGTGTAAATTATTTACATATGAATGTTATACTTTAATAAAATGCTAAATATGCACATCCATAATTCTCTAATGGTCAATGGATGAAACATTATTATGCTGAAGAAGATTACCATCTATATCCATCTTTATGGTCAATTCTGCTCCCTCATTTAATTTTTTTTTAAGACAGGGTTTTACTATGTTGCTCCAGGTGACCTGGAGCTCACTATGTAAACCAAGCTGGCCTCAAATTTACAGAAATCTGCCAGCCCCTGGTGTTGGTATTTAAGGCTTGTGTCACCATACCTGGCTAAATCTACTCATCTCATCCATTTGTTCCTCTAAAGGTTTTAATTTATACATATGTCTGATCATAAACATTTCCTTCACGGTTCTGATAGTCTCCAACATTATCTGTGCCCACAGACTTTGAAGCCAGGGGTGGGAGCAGGGGGAACTAGGGACTAAGAACAAAGTACAATGAAGTGCACTGTGAGAATACCATAAAACAAAGCCCATTGCTATCTTAGCTAGAAATATTAAATAAAAAGGATATGGAGGATGGAAAATATTACTGTATCTATCCTTAGAAAATACAAACGGAGGGGTGAAGGGGGAGGAGATGACAATGATTCATGAATGACATGCAAAAAAGCTATACTGTTTTTTTTTAAAGTTCATTGTCTAATTTTTGTTGTGTATATGAAGATAAAATTCATTATATATTTAAAGATTTATTTTCACTATTTAAGACTATATTTAGGCCCGTGTGTCTGCATGTGGGTATGTGTACAAGAGTACAGGTGCCCGCAGAGGTCAGAGATGTCAGTGTTTGGTTGGGGCTTCAACCCAGCCCCTGGCATCCATTTTGGAATGTCTGGGTGCAAAGTTCCATTTCAAGCTCCCTCCCGTGGGAGTTATGTCAATCCAGACTCTACCTCCAAGAAAATCTGCCAGTGACTCCTCCCTAGAATGGGTCAAGACCACTCCCACAGGCTATTTAACTGACCCCCACAGAATGAACAGATGGTCTTCCTGGTTCTCCTTTCCCCTCTCCGTGTTTTCCCACTCTTTCCTCTCTGGGGACTGGAAACCCACCTGGAAGCACTGGCACCCATTAAATCTGGGCTTTTTCTAATTTGGTTTGATTTAGTCTGATTTGGATTATTACATCAATGGAAAGGCTTATTGGGCTATAAAAACTTTTTAGTTAGATCCCCTGGAATTGGAGTTACAAATAGTGTGAGCAGCCTGATGTGGGTGCTGGGAATCAAACTCAGGTCCTCTTTTGGAAGAGCGGCAAATGCTCCTATCCACTGGGCCATTTCTTCAGCCCCAAGATAGAGCTTTTTTTTTTTTTTTAACTTTCCTGTTTATTTATTCTTTGTGTCTTTCACATCATGCATCTTCATTCCATTCATTTCCCTATCCTTTCTATCCATTCTCTGCCCTCGCAACCTCCTCCTCAAAATAAAATAAAATATAAATTTAGGAAGAAAAAAAAAATCAATCTTGTCATGGAAGCTTTATAAAAAAGAGATTTATGTTTTTATTTATTTGTATGCAGGAAGTGGAGGCCACAAGGTGGCACTGGAGCCCCTGGAACTGGAGTTACAGTTGGTCCTGAGCACCCGATGTTGTGGGTGCTGGGAACTGGACTCTGGCCCTCTGCCGGGGCAATGGGCATTCTTTACTGATGAACCATTGTGGAGGTACAAGAAACATGAACCTATTTCCACCTTGTCTGAAGGTCAGAGAGTTTTAGCTTGTTCAAAGTTGTTGACAAGTGTGGGTGGCTACACATCCTGACCTAGGGTGTGGTTTCTTGGTGTTCTTGACATTAACCTGGCTCATAAAGGTAGATCCACTCCACCCTGACCAATGGTCTGGATATTCAAGCATACTTCTGCTCCTTCTTTTGAATTAGGGGGTTTGACCTAGGGAGTGGCTGCCTTCAGGATACTTGGTCTAGGGTGGGTTCACTGCCTAAACAACAGAATGTCTCAAAGTATTGAAGCAAATAACTGTTCTGGTTGTCATTTGTATCTTGTTAATGCAATTTTTAAATCTTACTCCTACCTTTTGGAGTTTGGGGTATTTTAAGCAATTGGAAATTAAACGCGGGCGATTTCAGCGCTCACTGGAATTCCCTCCCAGTACTATCCTGTATCTGTGTCTTCACATTCTACTTGTTTTCCAATCCCCGTGCCCCTACCCTGGTAAGTGGTATCTCTGTCGAAACTTCTTTGACAAACTATCTCACCAGACCCACAACAAAACATTTTAAAAATTATTTTTACATATTTTTCCTACAGAGCTGGAGATCAAACCTTGAACATCCAGACAAGCGCTCACCACTAAGCAACATCCCCAACGAGACTTAATTTGGTTTTTTGTTTGTTTGTTTGTTTGTTTTTGTTTTTCAGGACAATGTTTCTCTGTGTATACGTCCCTGACTGTCCTGAAACTTGCTTTGTAAACCAGGCTGGCCTCAAACTCATAGAGATCTACCTGTCTCTCAGGCTCTTGAGTACTGGGATTAAAGACATGCACCACTGCTGCCTGGCTGAGACTGACTCTTAACATTGGTCTTCCCTCATTATTTCATCTTATATTTATTCGAACTAATAACTCATTGACTCACTCTATTGAATATTCCATTCCATTATCTAGAATTACAACTTACTGTTTGTGTCTGTTGCTTCCTGTGGGGGCTGTCTTTCCATTTTGCCATAAACTGGCAAATACCCTCAAGTTACTCCATTCTGTCTCCTTTGCTTTGTTCCTTCCTTCCTTCTTCCACTCCTCTGAGCTGCATGCTCTCTTTGTGTTTTAAATATATATTATACATCTATGTCTCACAGCTGTTTCATTAGGAAAATTAACTGGACCTGGATGAATTAGATAGATGCATCCAGCTGGATCAGAAGTGTGGCCTGACTTTGTAAACTTTATTTTCCACTTGCATGCTCAGGGGATTTATTATCTTTATACTTAAAATTAACAAAGAGTCATTACTTCCTATTAACTTGCTTCATAGCAACTCTTGTCACATGTGGTTTCCTATCAAACACCATTTCATTTCCTTTGCTCATAAGTCAGGGTCATTGCCACACCTGGGGAGAAAGCCTTGATTGCAATTCTAGCAACAACCTGTCTACTAACATGTGACACACTCAACTGCAGGCTGTCTCACCTTCATGGGACCCATTCATTGCTGTGGGAGCTCCTTCATCTCCTTCAGCCAATACCCTTTAAGACATTAGTCCACTTGGGCATGGTCTCTTATACTATAAATGCAGCTCTAAAGCCTGTGCTCACTCTCTTGCTTCTGTTCTTGCTTCCAGCTGCCAGACTCTGTCCCTGTTCCCCATTCATGCTAAGGATTGTGATCTAGGACAGTGATCTGTGAGTCTCCCCTAAATAAATAACACTTTATGATACGTAATTCTGAACTAGTGTGGGATTATTTTCTATCTTTACCATCATCTGGTGCCTGAACATGGGGACCAGTCCATAGTTTTTGGGATCAGTCCGCCAGCCACGTGATGCACTGGGAACTGAGTCTGTCATCCCCAGCTCTAGTCAGCCCTCAGACACAGCAGACTTCTGCTTAGCTCTCCAGCTTGCAGCCCCACAGGCTGCCTCTCTATGCATTACATGCCAGCCGACACACTGCTGCCTGTGATCCCCACAGTGCACACAATCTGCAACTCGCACTGTTGGAAAACTTTGGGTTTTTTCTTTTTCCTGGGCCCCAACTATTGGAATCATTTGTTCGCCTTAATAACTGCCTTTAATTTGTTAAACAAAGCATATTTTTCAGTACCTAATTAAGCAACATGTGCTATTAGCTGCTGCTAGCATCTTTCAGCCTCATGGCTGCAACTATGACACCTGCTGGTCGATAATGATTATTACACCTACTCCAATTCATTGTAATTGCCTTATGACAGGTAAGATCTAAAAAAACTACAAAAAAAATGAATGATAACATCCAGGAGGTCAACAATTATTTTGCTTATATTATGGAAGGTATTCTGCAAGGCTTATGAAATTTTCCTTCTACATACCTTTATTTGATTCTAGGAATTAGGTTTGTTTCAATATTATCTCATTTTAAAAATGGTTCATCACTATGGAGAGGGATAGCATCAATTTGACAAAATTATCTAAAAGAATTTGTGATGTTGAATTTAACTATTGGAATCTGTTGAAAAGTTATGATAGATTAATTGATAAGATATCTCTCCAGGGAGGTAATATGCACATAGTCAAAATTATATCCAAGGATGAAATCTTATCTTTACTGGAAAAGTTTCATACCTTGGAATCCTCAGTGTGGGCATTAGAATAGAACACTGGACAGAAGATTCAGACTTAAAAAAAGGTAGTAGTAAAAAGAATCGAAAAGATTGAGGAATTTATTGAAATTGATGACTAGGGACAGAAGGTACAAGGACAGGATTTAGCCTCATCAGTATGTGTCAGACCTCAGGATGACCTACACAGAGTTTCAACTGTATATCCAGTAATTTCCTCAGAAAGACCATCTGGCACAATGTACCTTAAGATAGTCAAAGAATGTGCATGGGAACCAATATGGATGAGCAATCTAAAAGAAATAAAACTAGCAATAGTTTCTTATGGGCTACAGTCTCCATTTGCCAGGGAAATGGTGAAAGGGTTAGGAGAACTGCTTGGATTCTTCCCCAAGTTTTACATGATGCACCAATAACTGGAGCCCATACATTTTATACTGATGCAGATAAATCAGGAAAGGCAGGTTACAAATCAGAAGAATTAAGTAAGGTGGAACAAAGCCCTTATAATTCAGTCCAAATGGCAGATGTATATGCTATTCTCATGGTATTAAAGGATTTTAAAGAACCTCTCAATATAGTTACTGATTCACAATATGCAGAAAGAGTTGTCTTGCATATTGAAACTGCTGAATTTATACCAGATGATACAGAATTGACTTCATTATTCATTCAGGTTCAAGACATAATCATGAATAGGCTTTGTCCCATATACATAACACATATCCAGTTCCATATGGGTCTGCCAGGTCCTCTAGCACTAAGTATTGCAGAAATTGATCAATTATTGATTGGAAGTGTGCTGAAGGCCTCAGAATTTCAGAAGAACCATCATATTAATAGCAAAGCTTCAAAGAAAGAGCTTTCTATTACATGGCAACAAGCTAAGGAGATTATAAAAAGATGCCCTACTTGCTCTTTCTATAACCAAATACCATTACCTGTAGGAAGCAACTCAAAAGGTATTCAAAAGAATGAGATCTGGAAGATGGATGTGTTCCACTTTACAGAATTTGGAAAATTAAAATATGTACACCACATCATTGACACACTTATTCAGGTTTTCAATGGGCAACTGCCTTGAGATCAGAAAAGACTGATTTGGTAATCACACATTTATTAGAAGTTATGGTTATCATGGGTAAACCTGCACAAATAAAAACAGACAATCGTCCAGCATATGTGTCTAAGAAAATAAAACATTTTTTTGCTTATTATAATATAAAGCATATTACAAGTATATCAAACAATCTTACAGGTCAGGTAGTTATAGAAAGACCAAATCAAACTATGAAGGATATGCTAAACAAACAGAAAGGGATGGAAAATACTCCCAGAAATAGATTGCATAATACTTTATTAACTTTGAATTTTCTTAATGCTAATGAGAAAGGAACAACAGCAGCAGAGAGACATTGGATAATAGAAAAAAAACTGAATTAAATTAGCTGGTGTATTTCAAGGATGTGCTGACGTCACAATGGAAACCAGGAAATGTGCAGTGTTGGGGAAGGGGTTTCACTCTTGTTTCCACAGCAGAAGAAAAGCTTTGGATACCATCAAGATTAATAAAGATTCGGTTTGAAAAAGAGAGACCTCTTGATAAAGAGAAATGACGGCTTATCCACAGGGGTGGCAATCATACAGGTGGTAAGAAAACCTCTTAAGGATTGGGGCAGGGATCTCTTCTTGTCCTTGCAGGAAAATATTCATCTTCAAAGGGTCGAGAGACCTTGACATCTAGATGCCTAAAGATGAAAAGATAGCTATCCAGAAAGAATCAACAAGCAAAGAGTAAACTGGCTTATAATGCTATATTATCTACATGGTAAAATTTGATTATATGGACATGTATATATCTCTTCTTAAAAATAAGAGCTGGCTTTGGAGTTGGACAATGGCAATCCTTCTCTAAATCCAAGCATATTGTTAAAAGAAAAATTCAGAATTTCTGCCTCATGTCAGGAGCCATCTGGTATGGGACAGAAAGAAGATAGATTTTTAAGGAAATATTTTACTTTTCTCTATGCCCATTTTGTCTATATTATATCTTTTGTTGAATATATGTCTATATGAATAATGTTTAAGTTTTCCACAATGAACAGTAGGTTTTCCTGCAGTAATATTTGCAGCTTCCAGGAAGAAGATGGGGCCCCACAACAATGACTCCACCTAGTTGATATGATGTCATAATGCTGATAGCACTCCTATGAGGTTTTTTTTGGGTACCAGTTGTGGAAATGGTACACCTTCTTACAACATTCTGGCCAGAACTCCAAATAAAAACTTCAGAAGAACCCTACTGAATACTCAGAGACTATTTGCAATTATGCCAGACAGTAATCTTGAAACTTAACCATCATTTTACTTTTACAGGATCCAATAGAAAAAACATTGCCTCCATGACAGCTGGAAGCAACTCTAGAAGACAATGTCCTCTCTCCCAATAAAGTTTTCCCTCAGGGTTAGGGATACCACTTCAGGGCTGATTATTACTTATACAGTTGGGGGTTTGGGTAGAAATTATGTAGACCCAGAGATCTCAAAAAAATAAATAAAGAGGGTAAACTGAATGAGATAATTGGTAGATTAGTGTGAACTTACAGTAATAATAATAGTGAGCAATAGAGTGAATACTTGTGAACTATTGTTTATGGACAATTTACATTGGTATAGATTTTTATATATTAATATAAGTTCAAATTATATTTGTTATATTGAATATGCTCTTATTTTTGTTTACAATATTGGTACATCTATACAAAGTTATTTTTGTCATATTGTATGCATGCATGTTTCTATCCCTGTTTAAGACATTTACCATATTGATATAATTTTAGGACATATTTATCATATTGTATTATATATTTCTACTGCTGATAAAGTTATTTAGACATTGTTTACATTTTGAGGTCATTGTCCTTTACTGCACAGTTGTTTAAAGATTGTTTAATATTCTGACATGAAGTCTTAATCTTTAAATTATATAGGTATTAAGTGTTAAAGGTCAAGAGTCATTCATGTTTGTCATACTTTTAGTCAGATTAATTAGGTTCTTTAGATACATAGAGATTGTATTCTGCATAGATTGGTAATCTTCAATCACTTCAAAGATCTGTAGAACATGGCACTTAAATAACTTAGGATTCTGTTGAAATGAGACACAATTGCTCCAGGCAGACTGATCTATTCCCAAGAGAGTGTTGAGCACCAAAGACACTCCACTTGGAGTTTGTTTTCTTCTTGGCACAACTGACCTTTGGGCAAGGAACTGCCCACGCCTTGACAAAGTGCACGATGTCTGGACTAGACAAGCAGGGTACAAGAAAAAAAAGACCTCTAAACCTTGCCAAGACAGAGTAAGACGATTCTGAAAATGTTCCTGCCTCTGAAAATGGTCTGTCAGTTACTCTAGACCTTAGCCAAAGTTGGTTGCTTCAACATTGCAAATGAGACTGTGGGTGATTGCTCAGGCAGCCAGTTGTCTATGTCATCTTCTGCACATTTTGGAAGCTGCTTAATTGCACTTCCTCCCTACTCAAGTAATATTATCTCCCTACACAGGCCTTTGATGGGGTTGAAGATTTGATAGTTGTAGTTACCGTCCTCTTGTGATCTAGCCAAGCCATTTCCAAATATAAGACTTAGACTCCTTAGGAGAGAATGTTTATTAAAACATTTAGCCTATGTTCCCTGCTTAATATTGTTTATGCTGGTTATAATTCTAATCTTATACTTGATATCTGTTCCTAGTGTATATAGGTTTTACTGGGTTTAGAACTCCCTTATTTAAATAAAAAGGGGAGGTACTATGGGAGCTCCTTCAGCTCTTTCAGCCAATAGCCTTTAAGATACCAGCCCACTTGGGTATGATCTCTCATACTATAAATGCTGCTGTAAAGCATACGCTTGCTCTCTTGCTTCTGTCTCTCGCTTTTGGCTGCTAAATTCTATTCCTGTTTCCCATTCGTGCAGAGGACTGTGATCTAGGACAGAGATCTGTGAGTCTCCCCTAAATAAATAACCTTTTATTATATGTAATTCTGAACTAGTGAGAGATTATTTTGTATCATCTGCCATCAATTCATCTCTGCCCTGGAAAGGAACCTCCTCGTCTCTTGAGTCAACTTCCCCCTTACAGCTGGGTCTCCATCAGCCAATCCCCCTCGCATCCCTAACCCTAAAGAGAATACAGTCTCCTTTTCAGTGCTTTGTCCTTTCCATCACTGCTACCCTGGGAGTACAAGTTACCATGAGGGTTCCCTTTATTCTCTTCCTTCATTTTCTCCCACTCTCTCCTCAGTTCCATTTGCCTGGCTTTCCCTTCCAGAGTGTGAATGAGCCTTCTCAAGTCAAAGCTTCCCCTCCCTCCATTTGTCAGACACCATCCCTTCCCTATGTTTCACCTTCTCTCAAAAGCATTCAAGACTTGCTTCTTGTGACTTCGGGGGTCATATGTTTGCCTGCCCTTTTCTCAAATCTTTGTATCTTTTTGCTATTTATATTCTCTTTAGATGATCAAGTCTAGTTCATTGACTTAAATATCATTTACATGCTAGCAATTTGCAAATAAATATATTTCCAGTGTTATGCCCAAGTTTCTGGTCCCCAAATGAATTCATGGAGCTGGATTTCCAATTCAAATTACATGAGAGTTTTTAATAATATCCTAACTTAAGTTTGAATCAACACCTTTCTAGCACCCCAGCATGGCGGGTATGGAAAGTGTGGCCATGAGCCCTGGGAGGGTAGAACTTTTAAAGGGGAAACACCGTAATCAGGGGAGTTCATGTACTGTTGTCTTGAGATTGGGTAAGGAGTATATAGGATAAGGTAGTTTCTGAAATCATTGGTCAGGTTTTGGGTACAGAACCCTAACAAAGAGCCATTAATAACTGATAAGGTATCTTCAAGGATAGAATGCCTCCCAAGAACATCTGGACCTCATTAAATTTTATGGTCCTACTCCCCATCTTCTTCTTTGGCCATCTTTAGGGTATTTGTTCATATTTCTGCTGTGGCAGCACATTTCTGGAGCTGAGATGATGCATCCCCAAGCTCATTATATGGCTTAAGATGAACCTCCTTCTTTAAAATGGAGTTTGAAAAGTCAGGTCCTCATACCACCTGTCTAGTTAGTGGTATATTTAACACACATTTATGTGGATGTTCAATAATCTTCAGATCTGTTTCTTATCTGTCCCCTTTTTGGTATATAACCCCATCATAAATACAGTCAACCAGGAGCCTCAAATGCATCTGTGATCTTTTTCTTTGTTATCTGACTTTCATATTAATTTTTAAAATCAGTTAACTGATATGTGAGTGTGGACACACGTGTGCTGTGGTGTGTGCGTGTAAGGGTCTGAGTTGGCTCTCCTTTCCCACATTGCTGAAGCAGGATCTCTCTTGTTTTCTTTGCACTGTAGCTGGTCCATGAAGTTCTAGGCAAACTATCCTGTCTCCATTTTCCATCTTGAAGTAGGAGTGCTGGGGTTGCAGATTCAGGCCACGGCACTGGGCATTTTCGGTGGGCCATCAGGTTTGTATAGCCAGTGCCTTTCCCCACTGAGCCACTCTCTCACCACTCTATTTTCCACCCTTTTGCCAGTTCCATCTGGTACCAAACACATCCTCTTAGCTCCTACTGCTAGCTGAGCACAGTGGTGCCACCTGTACCCCAGCACTCAGCAATGTGAGGCAGGAGATGGAGACTCTGAAACTAACCTGAGCTACATGTCGAAACCCTTCCTCAAAAACCAAACAAAAATCCACTTCTATTTTGCATTGCAGCACCAAAGCCCCTGACCATCTCTCGCTGGTATGACTTTGTAAATAGGTTCTGTGGTTTTCTTGCTTGCCCTCTACATAACCCTTCACGCAGCAGAGAGAATGAGCCCTTTCAGATGGGAGCAGTGTGCTGTCATCCCCCTGCCTGCCTGAAGTCATTGGTGGCTGCCTAGGAAGAGGCTCCAAGTGCCTGACCACAGTCTCAGTGGGTGCTCAGACCTCCGCCTTCCTCTCTGAACACAGCATTTGCTGTTCCTTCCTATTGGTGTTCTTTCTGTCCTTCAGTTTCATGATGGGGGTCTTTGTACTTTGTACAGTCTTCACCCACACACCCCACTGTCTTGTCTTCTTCACAGAACAGGTATCATGTAACATGGTACTGAGGGAAGAACTCACCTCCTATGGCATCTTCACCAGTGGCTCAAAACAAGAAAGGTTTCCAACTTGCTGGTTCCACACATTGCAGGTTGGTGCAAGTCCCCAATCCTTGGCGTCCTCATTCTAGGCTGAGGGAACAAATAATTTTTAGAATAAGGTCTGTTGTCATGCTGGACTTAGAGACAGCTCTGAAGGTCATGGAATGGCAACCGCCATCTGGCCTAGAGATGACATACCTTATTTATGCTCCTGAGTCACAAAACCAGAATGTGATGCCACTCAGCCACAGAAAGCCAGAAAGGCCAATCTAGCAGGTGTCCTGAAGGCAAGTGACTCCACTGGTCATCATAGCCCTCATGCTATTTTGTTTGTACAATGTTTCTCTAGTTTGAGGGATAAGGGACAGAACTGAGTGCCCGTCACTCACTGAGAAATTTTAAAATACTTTTGAGATCTCAGAGGTCCCTCCTTATTATGTTCCTCCATTTCCAAGGCGCAACCACTGCCCTAACTTTTGAGCAGCTCTAGGTTGGATCTCCTGAAACTCAGTGTGGTGCTATTGGTAAGGATGGGACTTAGTGGGAGGTCTCTGGATCACAGGAAGGGTGTGCCCCTAAAGGGGAAGTGGTACCTCTTTCGGTTCCACTCGAGCCACATGGCCCCACTGTGATGTATTGATCTGCCATAGCCTCATAGCACCTTCAAGACCGTGCCCCAATATGCTGTGGAATATTTGTGTACACTGTAAAGATGTGTCTCTGTCTAAGGCACCTTCTGATTGGCTTAATAAAGAGCTGAATGGCCAATAGCTAAGCAGGAGAGAATAGGTGGGACTTCTGGGGAGATAGAAGAGCTCTGGGAAGAAGAGAGGCAGGGACCCCAGCAAGGCATGGAACAAGCTGGACATACAGAATGAAGGATAGGTTTAAAAAAAGCCACATGGCAGAATAAAGATTAATAAAAACAGGTTAATTTAAGTTATAAGAGCTAGTGGGGCAAGTAAGTTTCCATAATTAATAATAAGTCTCTGTGCCATTATTTGCAGCTGGCAGTCCAAGGAAAGTCCAGCTCCACCAATGCACCCCTCTCAGCGGATTATCAAAACACTTATCACAGTAATGGGAATCTGACCAATACAAATACCATGCTTTCATTATTTTTTTTGTTTGTCTTGACTGTGTGGTGTATGCACATGTACCTGTTCATGTGTGTGCAGGAGCATATGGCTGTGAACTTGCCTGTGGGGGCGAGAGGTCAATGCCAGTATGTCTTCTCCACCTACTGAAGGCGCAATATCTCCAGCGAACCCGGAGCTGGCTATTTTGTCTAGCGAGTTAGGGACCAGCAAGCTCTCTGGACCTTCTGTCTGTCTCTGTCCCCTCAGCACTACGGCTACAGATGCTCTACACCCAGCTTTTTATATGGTTGCTGCAGGTTCAAACCCTGGTCCTCATGCTAGTTCAGCAAGCATTTCACCCATGGAGCTGTCTTCTCGGCGCCCAATCCTTTACATTTTGTTTCACCTGTCCATGCACTTTTGCTTAGTTCTAGCCGTTTTGGACTCATGCAAATGGCTGTGTTTTGAATTGCCTTCTCTTTAGTAATAAGTGAAATGCTTATGCGTTATACAGACTAGACTGATAGAGGTCGTCATTTAAATGTATTCAGGTTAATGTTGGGGTACATTAGCTTCCCATAAACAGTGTCTCTGTGAGTATTTAAACATCTATCTTGTGGGAAGGAAGCTGCTAAGTTTTAGGACATGAGTACATTGATCTTTTGCAGCTAAAGTGAAGCGATTTCATAGTGGTTTTGGTAGATTGGTTATAGGTAAGTCCCACAGAGCTACATCCCCGGCGCCATCCACACTGGCAGCTCAATGTACGCCCTTTCAGGCGCTCAATGCACCTGAAATTACCAACACTTGGTCGTTTACAGTTTAACTTTTGCCCGTCTGGTGGTGTGAGACCGTCTCATCTGGGTTGGCGTTCATAGCTAAGGAGGCTGCCCTTTAGTTACAGCAGGAGGTTCACACTTACTGTCCTGGCACAATTACTAAAACAATCCTCCTCTTCTAAGACGTCTGGATTTAGACAGTAAGTCTTGGGCTACCATCTTCTCTGTGGCTTTCCTTCATAATGTGGAAATTTCCTTTTGGCCCTTTCAGATTAAGAAAGGCTGCTAATGTGCTTAAGTGGCTCTGAGGGAGGAAGAAAACTTGGGGTAGATCTAGAGGAGAGAGCAAAAACCAAATGAGAGGGAGACCAAACTTATTAAGTACAATTACTCAGTCTGACTCAGAGTGACCAGCTCCAAAGCTATGTGTGGTGGGTCCTCCTCATGGACACAAGAAGATGGAGTGGAGCAACAGAACCCAGAGTCAAACTGAAGGAATTTGTTTTCTTGTTCCTCAGAAATGACTCAAGTGACGGTCATTATTCATAAGCTGGTCACAGGGTTGACCGCAGCCACTCACTCGCCTTGGTCTGTAATGGTTCCCTTAGCATGTGTTCATCTTGTGAGCCCAACCTTCCTATTAAACCAATCTATATGGTACTCAAATATAGCATCTTCTTATATTTGAGTATAATATATCCCCCAAAGGGGAAATGAAATATATAACTTGTTATAATTTATAATGACGGGGGTTTACAATTGTTTAAAATAATGTTTTATAACATACCTTATCTCTTTCCTCAAAGAAAGCCTGGAAAGGCATTTTCTGCAGTGGTCTAGATGTGGAGGCTGAGTGGTGTGGAGGAGAGTTCTTGATCTGGGAGTTCTGAGCTGAAGACTTAGGCCAGCAAAGCCCATCCCTGTAGAGAGATATAAATGGGGTTGAACACACACATAAGCCTACTGGGGACCAAACACCGAATTATTTCTGGCCCAGTCTTCTGCTCTCATTTCCAATAAGCAACATTTGCACATTCCAAGTCCAGCTATTGCTTATCATCGAATAAAAATTATCCCAAGATAATAATGGCAAATGATTTTTTTTTCCTATTTACAAAGCTTCCATACAGGACTCTGGCTAGATCATTCAGTGCAGCAAAGGACTTTAATCTGAATCTCCCCAAAACTGAGAGATAAACACATTTTAAAAATCCCACCTTAGGAAGGATGCTGGGTGGGACGTTCTCATTGTCACTAGAGTCTTAAGTAACCATTGAACACAACAAGATTCTGGGAACACATTCAGCTGCCCCTGATGGGAGTGTCTGTAAGGGGCACCCAGATTCCCAGCTGACCAGACCAAGCCCCACATGGTTCCCTGTCCTTACTTGTTCTCTGTTGCTGCGAGAGAACAGTAACCAAATGCTACTTGAGGGGGGGAAATGCTTTATCTGAGTTACAGGACACAGTTAATCATCAAGGGAAGTCAAGCTGCTGGGAGGTAGTGGCGCACGCCTTTTATCTCAGCACATGAGGCAGAGGCAGGCAGATCTCTGTGAGTTCGAGGCCAGTCTGGTCTACAGAGTGAGTTCCAGGACAGATAGGATTGTTGCACGGAGAAACCCTGTCTCAAAAACCAAGGGGCTGGAGAAGCCAAGAGAGGAACCTGAAAGTAACAACTGAAGTGGAGACCATGGAGGGATACTGTCTACTGTCTTGCTCCTCATGGCTTGCACAATTTGATTTCTTACACAGCCCAGGACACCTGCTCAGCAGTGGCACTGCCTACAGTGGGCTGAGCTTTCTCACATCAATCATTAATCAGGGTGGTATGGCCATATAGATAAGTAGAAGAAGCCAGACTCAAATGGCTGCTTACTGTTATATTTCATTTGTGTGTTTTCTGAAAAGCGTGAAGCAATAAGGCAGAAAAACCAGGAGATACCAAGTGTTGGCACAAAAGATTTTTTTAGTAATGGGAACTTTATGTTGTTTATAGTTATAATGTGTACATGTTTGTTAAACTCAGAGAATTATACACCAAAAGAATGAATTTTAATGAGTGGATTTTTTTAAAAAAATAAAAGTAATTTTAATGAAAAAAATCATTAGTCAAGAAAGTGTCCATAGAGGTTCTCACAGGCCAATCAGTTGGAGGCAATTGCTCAATGAGGGCCTCTCTTTCCAAGTTATCCTAGTTTGTGTCAAATTTGCAAAAGTAATCAGCATATCCCCAGGTGTCCAAAGCACAATGACAGGGTGGGAACAGTGGCTTGTGCCTGTGATTCTAGCACAGGGGATGCAAGGTCAAACTCTGTACTTAGTGAGTTTCAGGACAGGTGAGGCTACACAGCAAAACTCTGCAAAAACCCACAAAGCCAAAAACCCAAGCAAACAAACAAAACAAAAACTTTCCAAAGAAATCCAAAACTAGGGGCTGGAGAGATAGCTCAGAGGTTAAGAGCATTGCCTGCTCTTCCAAAGGTCCTGAGTTCAATTCCCAGTCAACCACATGGTGGCTCACAACTATCTGTAACGGGGTCTGGTACCCTTTTCTGGCCTGCGGTCATACACACAGACAGAATATTGTATACATAATAAATAAATAAATAAATAAAATTTTTAAGAAAAAAAGAAAGAAATCCAAAACTATTGAAAGGACACTAGCCCAGTTGAGGTGTGGTTCTGGAAGGCCTTGCCCTTCTTCCTAGTTCCCTCTGCCTTCCAAAAACCATTTGGATTACATTCCTGAAGCTAGTGCCTAAGGACTAATTCTTTCTTTGGCCACTACCTCCTCCTGTGGAACTACCAAGGTCCAGCTATTGAAGTATTGAAGTCCAACAATCTGAAATATCTTTGGCTCACCTAATTAGCATGCCCAATTAAAATTAAACACCTCATCCTGACGTAGGTTTCCCCTTATACCTTTATAAACTGCCATTTTCCTGTGTGCCGTGTCTGTCTCCCATCCTAGAATATTACTTTAACTATGTAAAGGAGTGTTACATTTGTTTAACTATGTAGTGTTACATTTGTTTAAGTATGTAAAGAGTGTTGCATTTGTTTAACTATGTAAAGGAGTGTTACATTTATTTAACTATGTAAAGGAGTGTTACATTTGTTTAACTATGTAGTGTTACATTTGTTTAAGTATGTAAAGAGTGTTGCATTTGTTTAACTATGTAAAGGAGTGTTACATTTGTTTAACTATGTATAGAAGTGTTACATTTGTTTAACTATGTAAAGAGTGTTACATTTGTTTAACTATGTAAAGGAGTGTTACATTTGTTTAACTATGTATAGAAGTGTTACATTTGTTTAACTATGTATAGAAGTGTTACATTTGTTTAACTATGTAAAGAGTGTTACATTTGTTTAACTATGTAAAGGAGTGTTACATTTGTTTAACTATGTATAGAAGTGTTACATTTGTTTAACTATGTAGAGGAGAGTTACATTTGCTTAACTAGGCAAAGATGTGTTACATTTGTTTCTGCTATGTTTGTCTAATGATGTAACAAAGTGCTGCTGTTTTACCTTGCCTTCCTAAGGCACATGATTGGCCTAATAAAAAGCTGAACAGCCAATAGCTAGGCAGTAGAGGGATAGGAGGGACTAGCAGGCAGAGAGAATAAATAGGAGGAGGACTCTAGGCTCAGGAGAAGAATGAGAGAGGAAAGAACAAGGGAGAAAGAGAGGGAGCTGTCTGGGGCCAGCCAGGTGCTGCCAGCCAGTCAGACACAGAACAACCAGGGAGTAGAACATACAGACGGAAAGAAAGGTAAAGAGCCCCAAGGCAAAATGTAGATGAAGAGAAACAGGTTACTTTGTTATAAGAGCTGGTGGGACAAACATAAGATAAAGCCGAGCATTTGTAACTAAAAATAAGTCTCTGTGTCATGACTTGGCAACTGGTTGGTGACCCAAAAGAAAGTCTGCTACAGTCTCCTCTCTGCCCAGAGGCAGTCTTCTGTGTGTCCCACCCCCACTGACAAATATCCCTGCCCCCTTTCTCCAGTTCCCTTCTCCTCATCCTCTATCTCCTGTCTTTGTTTCTTATTCCCTGCCCTCTCTCTG
This sequence comes from Arvicola amphibius, assembly GCF_903992535.2. Taxonomy (NCBI): domain Eukaryota; kingdom Metazoa; phylum Chordata; class Mammalia; order Rodentia; family Cricetidae; genus Arvicola; species Arvicola amphibius. Next base: position 178,102,817 of record NC_052048.2, read on the forward strand.
TCCCTCTGGAGGCCTTGGGGGTCTTGAGCTGACTTGGAGGTTCCCTACAACTATGACAGTACTTTAGATATGGACACACAACGGCAAAGGAGTCACGAGCTGTCCCATTTAGAGTGCTCCTTCTCAAGCTATGCTGGCGGACACGCTCGTGAGGGTGTTAGGAAGCCTCTGTGGCTGTGCTATCCAATATGGAAGCCTTTGGTCACAGGAAGCCGTGTTCCCATCACTGAGATAAAATGCAGGAGAATCTTTCTGGCTCATGGTTTCATGGCAGTGGGAACATGTTGGCAAAGACTGTGTAGTTCAAGGTGGCCAGGAAGCATACTTCCCCCACAAGGCTCCACCCCTCGAAGTTTCCAGAACTTCACAAAAGAGACTAATGGCTTGGGAGCAAGCATTAAACACGGGAGCCTCTGTGGAACATTTCATATTTAAACTATAGCAACTATCTCATTTTTCATTGAAATAAAATTTAGAAGTCACTTGCTAAAAAAAGTGACTTGCTCAGTGGCACTAACAGCATTTAATGGGCTCGGTGGCACCTATGGCTACAGCAATAATACTTAGCACATCTGAACACTTGCCTGCACTGATGCTTCCTGTGCTATGGGGAGCAAGGTGTCCCACAGATTGGGTGTCTGCTATGTTAGTGTATTTCAAGATGGTGGGGCAGACTCGTAATTCCAAGTTACTCAGGAGTCTGAGGCAGGAGGGACTCAAGCTCAAGTCCTTGGCTGAACTACAGAGTAAGTTCAGCGCTGGCCTGGGGAATTCAGTGAGATCCTCTCTCAGAATAAAAGGCAAAAGAGGAATGGAGAGGTAGATCAAGCCAGAATGCCTGTCTAGCCTGCGTGAGGCCCTGGGTTCAATCCCTGGCACTGAGAACAAAAACAAATCAATCATTTGGCATTTGACTCTTCCTTAGGGACAAGGTGCTTGCTTATCTCCAATTCTTCCGTCCCCACTGGAAACTTTAAGTTTAGGAACACCCAGGGGTGTCAGGAAAACACTTGTGCAGTGACATTTAAAGTCAGGTGACAAGAACTGCACTTTCAAGGGGCAATCTCTGAGGCCAGCTCTTGATCCCTCAATCCAAATGGCCTCTTCCATCAGCAAGCCTCACAGAGGCATTCTTGTGTGTCCCCGGCTCAGGTGAAAGAGAAGCACATCCCTCCCCTCTAAGGATGCCTGTCCTGCCCTGCCCTGCCCTCAGGGCTGCACCCACCTTTGTTTCTTTCCTGGACAAAGCCCCAAGCCTGGAGCTAGCTCACTGCTCTCCGGCTGAGAACCCTTTTGTGGACTTACCAGAGCAGAAAGAAAACCTGCTACTGAGGAAAGAATCCAGGGGGCAAAAGCACAAGACAGAACAAGATGAGGCAGGAACAGGATGGGGCCGGAATTGTTCATTCCCTTGGAATTCACTGAGTCTTCGATCACTGATCACCGTGGGAGTCAACAGCAGGGCTTCTGGGTGAGCTTCCATGCTTCCCTGCACTCACCTGAGGTGTCCTTCATGCAAAACTCCACACCATCATTAAAAGCAAAGAACAGCACACAGCAGCATTAATTTGCTTGGATGGAAGTAAGTGACCAAGCTCTTCTGTCTGTAAACCCAGAACTAAAGAGATGGGGCTGAAATGGCTCAGCAGTTAACAGTACTGGCTGCTCTTCCAGAGGACCGGAGTTTAAGTGGATGCGGTGGTTCATGAGTCTGTAAGTCCAGTTCCTGGCCTCCAAAAGCACTAGGCACACATGTGGTACATATACTTGTGGGCAAAACACCCATACATAAAAAATCATTTATTTTTTTGTTTTGTTTTTCGAGACAGGGTTTCTCTGTGTAACAGTTCTAGCTGTCCTGGAACTCTTTCTGTAGATCAGGCTGGTGTCAAACTCACAGAGATCCACCTGCCTTTGCCTCTGTGTTGAGATTAAAGGCATGCACCACCACGGCCCAGCCATAGAGAATAATTTAAAGAAGGAGCAAAGATACATATTTTACACAGAGAGTCCAGGGTACATGAAATGTCAGTGCTTTGTCAATGGTGCCCAATAGTTAGTTTTCCATGTACTTTACATACAGTTAACATACAAACATGCACGCAGACATACCTGTGTATGTGGACAGTTGAGCAGGAGAACATATGCACCACTGAGGTTGCCATGTGACTGTGGGGTGAGCAAGCTGCAGCTGGATGCCAGGCCTGGCAAGAGTTAGAATTGTGGTCTTGTACCTGGAGGTGTCTGGTGCCAAGAGTCTTTCTTTGAAGAGCCCTGATCTTTTTTCCTAGGGCCTTCACCTGATTGGATAAGAATATTCATTCTATGAGAGGTAAAATGTATTACTCAATTCTGACTTTAAAACAGCCACGCTGCGGACCATGGGGATAATGCCTGCACTCTGAAGGGAGAGACAGGAGGATGGAGAGATGAAAGTCAGCCTGGGCTATAAAACTAAATTTTATTTAAATAAAACTAAAGTTTTGTTTTTCAAGAAAGCCAAACTAAAGCCTAACTGGTAAGCAAGAATCTGCATATAGTCAATGCATGCAATTTGAGAAATGCGGACAAGTGCCACCAGCTGTCAAAATGTTACAATCCAAATACAAGACACCATCTCCTTTAGGTGCTTGAGTACTCCAGGCCCACCCCCTCATGTGTGGGCAGGAACACGGTCCACGAGACTCACCCTCTCCAACATTAAGTGAGTGTACATACTGTTGGCCCTATGCTGGGTGGCTCTCTAGAAGAATATACTCATCTTGCACAATTGAAACTTGACAGCAATGCTCCAATTCTCCAGGCCCTCTGAAGCTTGGCTTTCAAAGTAAACCCAGCCACTTAAATAAAGACTGCATCATGCCAGCTTCCAGCAGTATGTGTGGTGATCTATTAGCTTTCTCCAGTTTCTACATTGTACCTCCTTCGGACATGGCTATCTCTGGCTACAGATGGCCTGTCTACCGGCTCATGGCAACCCTGTGTTTGTAACATGTAGCTCTCCTGAGCTGCCATAGAGTCCCCGTGTACCCATGAAGATGTGGGTTTTGCTTCTGTTTTTATGTTAGTCGTTTTAGACCACTCCCCATCCTGACACCCAGGCTGCCTCAGGGTCTTCATTGCAAGAGAGCAATGTCCCAGCGAATGACATCCCCAACTCGGGCACAAGCATGGGTGACCACAAGCATTCTACAATGAAAGTACAGCTGATAGTCTCTAGGCTAACACCCAACTTGCAAGGCTTTGGGACGCTGCCTTCTCAATAGTCGCTGTCAATTCTGTAGAACTCTTGTGAAGCCATGGCTTTTCCTCTTTCCATAATGGAATCCATCCGCAAATATCCCCGCAGTGTATAAACCATTCTTTAAACATGACGTTTCCTGTACTGGCAACTGTATACCTTTGCCCACACTGTGAAGCTCTCGTGTGGAAGCATTCACTCAGCTAAACCTTTGCTCTCATAATCACATCTACATGAAGCTAGTCCCCCACAATTATCCTTACTGGCAGGAGTCTTGCCAATAGACCACATAAGGACCTCAAAAGACAGGCATTGAGCGGAAGAGGCAGCATGTCTGCCCTTAGTGATAAACAGATCGGGGCAGCCTTAAAATCTCCAACAGCCAGCTCAGGAGAACGTAGTCTACTGACCTTTGCTCTACCCTAACAAGCTATTAATATTCTGGACTTATCTTAGCCTTTCATTTGACACAAGGTCTTAGTCTAGGAAACTATTTGTAACTTTACCCCCAAAATGTATAGGGAAAATGTTTGTTTCACTAAACCAGCCCCAGAGAAATAAATTCCTTCTCACCTGGGTGCCAATAGATACATCACCCCCATAGCACCCTTTTGGCCTGGGGGCCAAGCGCCATCCACTTTTCTTCTGGAGAGCATGCTGGTTGCCATGGTTACCACCAATGCAGCATTCCCAGCCCCTGCGGAAGTACTCAGTGCACAACACTGTACCATTTTTCCTCCCTACATCCTACAAACTCTAGCTTAACTACCCATACAATAGTTAACACACAACCCCCCCTTTCTCTTCTTATAATTCTGTACTGATTTAAAGTCCCATCCTTAACTAATCTTCCTGGTATCTACAGGGGAGCTTCATAGTCATGACCCCTCTGAGACATAATGTGGCCGCTTCGTCAGATTCGCCTGCTTCCATGATTCTGTGAAATGCATGGTTGGTACCACTGTTTGCCCATGGGAATTGCTAACTATGACTGTGTGTGGGCATATAAACTGGAAACTTTGTGGGATTGGAAGGAACATCAAGAGGAACATTGAAAGGGAATATCAAAAGGGAACAGCAAGACACAGCAAGGAACATCGAGAGAGCACTGGAGAGAGCATAGGAAGAATAAATAGCGTATGATGAAAAGACTTTTGTGAGCTATTTTATCTACCCTCAAAACTTTTCAGTCAGTTCTCGTCTGCTTTAGCGGTCCTTCTGAATCCTGAGATGTTTAGGAGAGCTGGCACCCCAACATAAACCCTGATACACAAGTGTGCAAGCATTCCTGCAGTACACATTTCTTTGCTTATGGCAGCTTCTCGTTTTCCCAAAGTGGCTGTCCCAGGTCACCCACTCACCAGAGCTGAGATCCCATCTGCCAACAGCCTTATCCAGCACATGTGATGGACAAACTCACTTTTACAAAGCTAACGGTGCACCGAAGCCCAGCAACTACTTGTGTTTCTTTTATTTTCTGTTACATTTAACTCCATCCTGTATTTATCTGTCTCCAGCTGGGTACAGAAGAACTAAGTACAGACCCTGGTAACATGAGTGTGTAGCTAGCTCTTCTACTTAAGGAAATGCATGTGTCTTCTGAGGATTTAGGAAATACTGGTTCCTATTTGTCTTTCAAGTATCAAAGGGCCACATTAACGGTGACTTAACCAAGTGTGCTGAATGCTAAGTTAAAGCAATGCTAAAAAAAAGTCTGAGCCGGGCAGTGGTGGCGCACGCCTTTAATCCCAGCACTCGGGAGGCAGAGGCAGGCGGATCTCTGTGAGTTCGAGGCCAGCCTGGTCTACAAGAGCTAGTTCCAGGACAGTCTCTAAAAAAGCTGCAGAGAAACCGTCTCGAAAAACCAAAAAAAAAAAAAAAAAAGAAAAGAAAAAAAAAGTCTGAAACTGTAGGAGAGGCTGTGGGTTCACCCCAGATGCAGACTCCTGCCATTTTTCTCTGCCATCCTTACATGGGAAGTTATTCTCAAGCTCATCTCCTGTCGCTCCAGGCTTCTGGCTACCAGGAAGGAACAATGTCAGCTCAGGAACACAAAAGTTACCATGTAAATACAAGGCAACCCATGCCTCAGACAAGAATTTCAGCGTGGTTTACTCATATACTCTTAATGAAACAAAGTATTCTGTCAACGCTAAGAACTGGAAAGGAGGCAGCTGTCGCTCACAAGAGGTATCTGGGATGTGTATTTTATAGACATTTCTTCACAGTAGCATCAAACATATGATTTGCGGACGTCACGGAACACAGAGTTCCCACAAGTCATTGCTTTGCAGGCTACCATTTTGCTCACTTGCTACTGCTCATTTAGTATCTAAGGTTCACTTTTTTTTGTCCCTTTTGAACAATTAAAGAACAATTTAAAATGCTGCAACTGGGCACATGCTTCCCTGTAGGCCGAGTTTTCCATGCAGGCCTCTTGCCACAGAGATGCAGGAAACTCAAGCATAGAGTATCAGAGAAAAATGCATAGGGCTACAGAAGAAATCTGATTTGTCATTTATTGTGTTTGTGAAACATGTATCCTTTAACGTCTCCTATTACTAAGCTAAGCTGTGAGCACACCTATTCTGTAGATGAAGACACAGCAGGATGTTCTGCAGGATAGAGAAGGTGCAGTGCAGCCTACAGCCTAAAGCTGGGTCACAGGGAGGAGGTTTGGAGAAGGAAGCCACAGGTAAAAGATTGCCCAGCAATTAGACTTCTCTATAAAAGCAACAGCTGGCTTTGAACTTGCAAGTAGAACAGGAGACATGGGAATTGAATGATGCCTTGGGTGAGGACCAGAGTGGTTAACTATTAGGTGACTAATTGTCCTGGGAGAAAAGCCACAGATGCGGAGATGGTGGGTGATTAACATCCCAGGTACATCCTGACATCAACACTGCCCCTGTTCTGTGCCAATGTCAAGTGTTCAGTGTGTCTGTGTCACTGTGTCTAGCAGGGAAGGTCGGAAGACCAATGGGCTATCTATGCAGAGACAACCATTTTTAATTCCTAGCTGGGGGATTTCCCCTCTTTGTTTGATGGCAAACTCGAACTAAGACCTTGAATAATGCACCCCCTGGCTCTCCCACAGGGTCTCTGAAAAAGGCAGCTACGGTGGGAGGTGGAAACCAAGGAACCTTTTGCCCACTGTGTCTCTGCCTTGCAGAGCGACATAACTTTTATGTGATGTTTGACTTTACTTTAACTACCGACTGCTGTTATTTTTATTGGGAAGTATTTTTGTCTGGGTGTGGTGCTACATTCCTGTAATCCCAGTATTTGGGAAGTGGAGACAGAACCGTGAGCAATCCATGAGTCTGTACTACAACATGATAAAAAAAAAAAAACCTTAAATGAAAACATTCAGGAAATGCTTTTCTTTCCAACAAGTAACAGATGAAATTTTTCACTGTGATTTTTGTTATGCCCGAGGACTAACAAACCTGCTGACGTCAGACAAGACTCAGTTCAAATCCTGACTCTGCTACTCAACAGTTGCACAACTGACTCGATCAAGCCTCACAATGTATGCGTCCAGCCGTGGTGAGAATTAGGTGGGATTACACAGGGGTTTAGACCATGCCTGGCATTCCTACTTGCTTGAAAGGCAGACAGTGATGGCAACTGCCAGTTTTTAATCTCCCAAGAGCTTTTTTTTTCTTTCAAGTCCAAATCCCAAATGCAAACTGGAAGGATCTGATCCTTGGTTTAACTTCATATACCTCTCCAGGAAGCCTCACATTATATAGCAGGACAGGACTTGTCTTTCTTACCTCTGCTATGGGTACACACATGTGGCTGGGAGGGGAGCTAGAGAAAACCTCTATCTTCTCTGGGTTGCTGTGAGGAGGAACTGATACTGCGCATGCTTCATGTCTGGCGTGGGGGGAGGACGTGCTTCACGTCAGGCACGTGGGACATGCTTCACATCAGGCACGTGGGGCATGCTTCACGTCTGGCGGGTGGGGGGGACATGCTTCACATCTGGCGGGTGGGGGGACATGCTTCATGTCTGGCACGTGGGACGTGCTTCACGCCTGGCATGAGGGATATTCAACAGGCACTAGCTTCTTCTCTCTGTCCTCTAAACTATGCAGTTACAAAGCTGAGCCACTGAAGGGTAGACCAGAGAAATGGTTCTGGGTACCTGCGCTCTCTCTCTAGGGCCTGAGCTCAGGCTCGCAGGCACTGATCTGGAAGTGATGGGGTTTCTTCTCACACCTTCTAAGTGACCAAGCATTGGTTTGGAGGGCAAAGATGAAGCCAACTGGGTCTTTGGCTCTGGCCGTGGTGCTGAATATTCTTATCTATGCAACACAACTCCTACAGCTGCACAAGTGGGGAGTGTTGGCAGAGATCCAGGAGAACAGAGCACATGTCTGTCCTCCCTGCTAGAATTCCACTGCCTATTTAGCTGTTGAGTCCTCTGTTAGAGGAATAAGACATAAGAATTTTTATTTATTTTAATTTTATTTTTATTTTTAAAAATTAATTATTTATTATGCATTCAGTATTCTTTCTGCATGTATGCCTGAAGTCCAGAAGAGGGAGCTAGATCTCATTACACCATGTGGTTGCTGGGAATTGAACTCAGAACCTTTGGAAGAGCAGGGCACACAGCTCTTAACCGCTGAGCCATCTCTCTCCAGTCCTTTATTATTTTTATTTTTATTTTGCTAAAATCCGCAGTGCCTAAAGCATCATCTAAACTAAGTAGTGTTTTGAACAGTCAGAACACACCCTGGCTGCAGAGCAAACTGCAAGCAGGCTAGGCACAGTATTATTTCTCCATGCGTGGAGAATGACAATGGGCACAGCATGGCTCCTCAGACAATGGCCACTAAACCCTCTGCTTTTCAATGCCAACTGCTTCACTGCTGAAACTCCACAGATGCGGACTCTTGGGAGACTTATCATAGGACAATCTCTAGTCCTCTACAGAGTATGTGGGAAATACCACTGTGTGCTCTGTGTGTTAAGGAGCAGACGACAGCAGGACAGGGTGGTACATGTTTTTAATCTCACTCCTCAGGAGGTTACAGGCAGTTGAATCTTAAAGAGTTCAAGGTTAGTTTGGCCCAGACAGTGACTTTCAGGCTAGCTAGACCTACCCTGAGAACCTGTTTCAAATAGAGAAAAAAATTTATTTACAGTCTGCTAAATGAGAAACCAGTAGGGATGAGGTGTGTGGCCAGAGATAACACGTGGGAAGGACAATGAGAGACGGTGGCCTATTCTGCCCTGAAAAGTAGCCCGAGAAATATTTGTGAGTTCTGAGCTCTGGTCTTGACCATCTGTCTACTCCAGCTACAGGAAGGCATATTTGACTGACTGTGTTGGTTTTGTGTGCCCACACATTTTATGGGTACAGGGACATGCGTGAACACACGTGTGTGTGTGTGTGTGTGTGTGTGTGTGTGTGTGTGTGTGGTGGCCAGAAAACAACCTCAGGGGCCACTCCTCAGAAGCCACCACTTTGCCGAAACAGGCTCTCCCGCTGGCTCTAGTTCACTAGCTAGGCTGGCTGACTTGCCAGAGAGCTCCAGGGACCTGCCTATATCTCCGTGCCCGGGCGGGACTGTATGCGCTCCTCACTGTGTTCAGTTCTAAAAACGCGGGCTCTAAGAAGCAAACACACATCCTTGTGCTTGTGTAGAAAGTGCTTTTCTCGCTGAGCCGTCCCCCCAGCACCAGAAACACACATATCTGAGTGGATGGGGTCTGGTTCTAGAAACGAACCCCATTTTGCTATGATGTCCCGGTCATGACTCTTGCTGAGTACCTCTTAGATTGCATCTGTCCCTCCAAGGACTGCCAACGAGGGAGTGGATGCCTAATCATGGGCAGGTTGGGGCAAAGCGTGGTTAATCTGCTCCATGGACACAAACTATACTACCATCTCCACCGCAGCGCTCAAACACTGTAGAGATTAGAATGCGGGGGAGGCATGAACAAAAGGACACACAGGAATGTGTCTAGGAGGTGCCTGCCATGCCGGGAGCCCTTCCTCTAGATGACCTAGGTGAATGTCAGGATTAACTCCCCACTCCCATGCCTCCTCGGATCTCTTCACCAGCAGGTATGACCACCACACTCGGTATAGGGAATGCTGGGGCTTGAACCCAGGGCACTGTGCGGAGTGCATGCTAGGATAAGTATTCACCTACTAATCTCCAGCAGGAAAACAAAGCACTTGTAATCAGCATGAGCTTCAGCCAGGGCCTGGGAATGGCCTGAGGAGCAGAGTCCTGGGCCTCTCTCAGTGCCCACATCTGCACACTGTTGATGCTCAGAAGGTCTCAATTCAACCACATGACGTCTGGGCTGCTGGTGTGAAGGGAGCCCCGGCCACAACTACAGGCTGATGTCATACAGCAGAAGGTAAAGAGATGATCACTGGTTTGGGGTCCTTTGGGACACATGGCAGACCCTACATGATATGGGATAAAGATGTGAGCTCAGGAAAAGTCCCACTCCCCCACCAGGGACCTAGAACCCGGGCTATCTTCACTAGACCCGCCTCGGTTAAAAGAGCTGCAGCTGCATCCACAAGCCTTCTTGCTACAGTTTCATTATGCAGTCTTGATGCAATACACATCTTGCTAACACACTTGCATTAGCACATTAAGAGGTGCTACTCTTGACTCTGCCTTCTATGGGGGAAATCAGGGTAGTGGTTGTTGATGTCCAGTCAATGTGGCATCAGGTTCCCTTCCAAAGACATTTCAAAACTGTCTGGAGACTCATCACTTGCCTGCTGTTCGGTTACTGAATCTCTGGATTGCTGACATTTTCTCTCAGCCTCTCTCCTCCTCAGCTCTACTGTTTTTGTCTCCTGACCTATGCAGAAAATAAATGAAGCAGAATTGGACCAATGGCCAGTGTATCGTCCATTTTAAGGCTTCCTGCTTCCCCTTCTACCCATCCTTAGCCTTGTCCTCTGGCCTAGTCAGTCACAGGAAGGAAGCCTGCAGAGGGGCAGCTGTTAGTACACGGGGGAAACGCCTGCTTTAAAAGTATATCCAAAGGCCGTCCTTTCTCCCAAGACCAGTTCTAACAGCGAAGACGGCTGGCACCCAACTGGCACACTCTAGTGCCTCTGTCATGTCACCTCCTGCCACATCAAGCCTTTGGCACAGTTCTGGTGACTCAACCTCTGCCAGGCCCACGCCATCTTCTGCCCAACCCACAGCGGGTGGTGTCCAACATGTTCGGGTTGGTACAGGTTGGTAGTAGGCCATAGTTTCCTGGACTTTATTTCCGACCTCGCGTCTGCAGGAGTGGTAGATGAGCCACCATTCATCAGTTTGACGTCCTCCCTGTGACTTCAGTCAACAAACTCCTGGTCTACCTTTATGCCCTTTTACCTCCGGGAGGAGGCATTCTGTGCCCACTGCCCCGTGTCGCCTCTGGCCTTAGAAGGGGTCGGCCCTGACACAACAAGCCAGCACAGTTTGGCCCAAAGCGCTTTGACCGCACCCACATACCAAGGCAGTGTGGATGCCAGTGTGTTGCCTGCAATGGCACCCATCCAACGTTTCCTTAGACCAAGGGGGCTGGGAGAGGTTCTTTCTAATTCTCTCAGTCCCCATGGAGGTCCCAGACATGCCAATGTACCTCCCAGCCTCTCGGCAAAGGGCTGATCACTGGTGGAGCTGCCGTCGGAACTAAGGATTTACTCTGCAGACTCCAGTCCGTCCATAGGGAGCATCCCGAATCTGAAATCCAAAATGCTCCCAGTCAGCCATGGGTGAGAACCTACAGAACGCCTCAAGTGGAAAATTCCATACCCCACCTTGTGTGATGGGTTGCATTAAAACATGGCTGCTTTAAAAACAATGTCAGAAATTCAGGCTGCGTATGCACATATGAAACACAAAATCAGCGTTGGGCATTGACTGGAATCTCATTTGTGTTCATTACATGCACACAAATATTCCTCCCTAAGCTCTTCTGGTCCTGTGTGTCAGATGGGCTCAACCTTTAGTGTGAATAAAAGAGAAGGGAGACATTAGGTTACTAAGGCAGGAATATTGACACCGCAGTTGAAGCTGGCACCAGGCACTCTGCAGCATGCCCACTGTAGTGTTATTTCCCGAGTTCCCAGCAGCCTCAGCCAAATGAAGACAGTTTAACACCCTAGGACTTGATCTGAGATCGTGCCAGGTCCAGTATTATTATACAGCTGCCTCAGGCCCTTAGAAGATGGCTAACAGAGAGATTTCAGTGTCCCCTTCCTTCCCTGGCTTTACCTGTAATGGAGAAAACAGTTCCATTATCAACTGCTTGTCTGCAGCACCAAGGATATCACCTTGCTCCTTAGCTTGGCATGCATACGATCCCAGAAGTCACACTGCCCTTCTGGTTCTGAAAGGTTGGAAATAAAGATCAGAAGCCCAGGAGGGCGTCCGGGGCACACGGTAATGCCATGGTGCAATCTGAAGGTTGGCTCTACAACAGTCAAAATCATCAGCAAGACGTGCAGGACAGGAGGCTGCCGCTCAGACCCGGCTGAGTGCCCGCTGCCTGGGCATATGCTGGGGTTCCGGCCCTCTGACCACAGTGAGACAACAGAAGGGTCTCTCCTACCCCCTTCACTAGCCAGGCCATCAGCACTCTAAAAGGGCCCACAAGCCACACAGAGCTCTAACGCCTTGACGTCGATGGACTGAATTCACACCAACACTTGGGCTCTCTGACTTTTTCTGCTTTCTTCATAATAGGACACTAAAAACCACTTTCTAATATTTTACAAATTCTGTCTTGTAAGGTCATCCTTCAGGTCTATTAAACTTTGCATGTACCGAGAATCATACTGTTATATCTAAAGATAGCCTCAGAGATGCCATGGGCCAGGGACTCTGAGCTATGGCATGAACCCCTGTGAAGGGCTGTGGACAGGAAGGCACTGCAATGCCTGATCCTTCTGAACTATTTAGTTTTAGATGTGTGATGAAGGAGGGTCATCTGTCTATGTGTTACTTTCATTGGTTAATAAAGAAACTGCCTTGGCCCTTTAATAGGAAAGAAAATTAGGTAGGCGGAGGAGACAGAACAGAATTGTGGGAGAAAGAAAGCAGAGTCAGGCAGATGCCTGAGACAGTCGCCATGCCTCTCCTCTCTGAGACAGACGCAGGTTAAGATCTCTCCTGGTAAGCCACCCCTCGTGGTGCTACACAGATTACTAAATATGGGTTAAAGCAAGATGTGAAAATTAGCCAATAAGAGGCTGAAACTAATGGGCCAGGCAATGTTTAAAAGAATACAGTTTCCATGTAATTATTTCAGATAAAGCTAGCCGGATGGCAGGAAGCAGCCCGCCGTTCTATCTACAGATATGCATTTCTAAGGGGCTGAGTTAGTTATTTTCCTTGGTGATATAGGACAAAATCCTTGATGTAAAGTAACCTAAGGGATGGAGGCTTATGTTGGCTCGTGGCTTCAGAAGCTTCCTCTGTCATAGCAGGGAAGGAAGTGTTGGCTGCAGTTCCAACTGTGGCAGTTAATTGCAAGGTAGCAGCTGTTCACATGGTCCAGACCAGGAGGTGAAGAGTCTGAAACCCGGGGTGGGTACAGCCTCCAAAGGTGCTCCTGCTACCAACTCAGTCAGTCGGATACCGTATCTCAGCAGCCCCATAACCTCCAATACATGCATCTGGAGCACGAATTCAATTGGTATTAATAATAAAATCCCAAAGTCAGATACAGGGGCAGCCACTAGAGAGTTCTTTTACCTCACCAATGTTCGGACTGAAGGAACAATCCTGTCCTCAGATTGTCTCCTCAGACTTCACTCTTAGACTGCAACTGTCTCCATCAAACCTCAGTGTGTTCCTGTCTCCTCCTGCCTACATTCCTCTCTCCAGCCAGCCATATCACTCCTGTCTCCACCTCCCTAGTGCTGGGATTAAAGGCGTGCACCGCCACTGTCCAGCTCCCAAGTGCTGGGATTAAAGGCGTGCACCGCCACTGTCCAGCTCCCAAGTGTCAGGGTTAAAGGTGTGAGCCATCACTCCTGGACCTCTAAGTGGCTTAGATCTGCACTCTGATCTCCAGGTAAGCTTTATTTGTTAAAACACAAACAAAATATCACTACATGCAACCTGTTGGGGATCAAGCATTCAAAACATGACTCTAAACACTAAAACCTCCAATGGGACCAGTTCATTTTAGAGATGAAAGAGATGGGCTCCATGAATGTAAAATGACAGATGGCTGCACCCAGACCCACAGCAGGGACTCTGGGTTTATGTATAGATACTATTACTCATCCCAGACATCCATAAGTACAAAGCAAGTTGTGTTCTCATGAAATGTCAAAACACCATCAAGGAGGAAGAAAAGCAGACCAAGTGGGTACAAAAGAGAGTTGGGGGCGGGGTGGGGGGGAAGGGAGAGGAGAAAGAAGAAGGAGAGAATAATTAAAACATCTGTTGCTTATTAATCATCCAGAATTTGGGAATACAACTGGACAGAGATGGAAAAATTTCAGGGAAGCTGATTTCAGTCAAGAAGTCATCTAAGACACCCGAAGCTCCCAAACAGAGCAGGAACGCCAGAGCAATGTCTCTAGAGCAATGGACACCATGAGCTACTTGGAATTATCTTTGATTTGGGGGAATAATGGTATTTCCAAAGCATGTTCCCTAAGAGCTGTCTGCAAAGACCCTCCAAGAGAAAGCCGTAGACGCCGACACAGGGCTCATGAGCAGAGCTTTTATGAATATCAGTCGTGTAAATGAGGAGTACGTGAGTGAAATATGTCGTGTAAATAAGGAGTACGCAAGTGAAAGCTGAAGGAAGGGACTGAATCTGCAGTGACACGGGAAGGCTGTATTTGTAACTGTGAAGCTCAAGAAATCTAAGTGTGTAACCAGGACAATCTTGCAGCTAAAGCCAGGACAGTGCTGCACACCTGTCATCCCAGTACTTTAGAGACTTGGGGGGCAGGGATCTTGATTTCTAGGCCAGCCTGGGCTGGACAGTGAGATTGTCTCGGGTAGACAAGACAACTCTTGTGGCCAAACACGGTAGAACTGGGCGGGCCTTCTGTTTTCTCCTGAGACTTTACTTTGAGGATGGGGAGATGCTCAGAAGTCAAGAGCACACACTATTCTTACAGAGCACCCATGCAGGGCAGCTCACAGCTGTCCCGACTCCAGCTCCAGGGTATCAGATACCTTCGGCCTCTAAGGGGAACTGCATGCACAGACACAAATACAAGATGATGATGATGATGGTGATGATGGTGGTGATGGTGATGATGATGGTGATGGTGATGATGGTGATGATGATGGTGATGGTGATGATGATGGTGATGGTGATGGTGATGGTGATGATGATGATGATGGTGATGATGGTGGTGATGATGATGATGGTGGTGATGATGGTGATGGTGATGATGGTGATGATGATGGTGATGATGATGATGATGGTGATGATGATGGTGATGATGATGATGATGGTGATGATGATGGTGATGATGATGATGGTGATGGTGATGATGATGGTGATGATGATGGTGATGATGATGATGGTGACGATGGTGGTGATGGTGATGGTGATGATGTCAACAACAACAGAATCAGCCAGGTGGGGTGTCACATACCTTTAATCCTAGCACTCAGGAGACAGAGGCAGGAACATCTCTGTGAGTCGGATGCCAGTCTGGGCTGTACAGTAAGACCTCAAAAACTCAGAAATCTCATAAAAAGAAAAAAAAAATCTTTAACATTTGACCGCCATGATTGTAAAGGATTATTACCATGAGTAAGGGGTAGGACAGAGAGTGAGAGTTATCTGTGGACTACGCTTTAACAAACGGGAAGAGGGGCTGTATTTCCAGAGTACACGCCTCACAGCACACTATGGAAAGCCCTGAGGAAGATCCCCATACCTGTGTAGAAGGACAGGAGGGCTCAGGAGCTGGGGCGAGTGGCAGTGCCTTGAATTCAGAAGTCTCTGGAACAGAGGCACAGAAGCTCAGTTACATTCTAGTTTCTCCCCAAGCACATCTAACTCTTGGGAGAGCTTAAGGCAGAGGGGAGTGCACCTGGAGACGGTGGGCACAGCCAAGGGAGTATTGAAGGACAGATTATAAAATAGATTAATTAAAAATCCACATTCTGAACAGAACTTGCTACCCACTCTTCAATTCAGCTTCCAGAATCTGATATGCAGGTTTACCTCTGTGAAGGATTGGGTCTCATTTGCTACCCACATCTTGTCATGTTAAGGCTGGAACTACATTTCCCAGAATCCTCTTCTCTGATTCCAGGTTACAATTTGGCAGAGGGAGAAACCTGAGTCATTGTTGCTTACATGGAAGTTATTATTCTAAGGGTCAGACATGGTGGTCCACAGTCCCATCTACCTGCCTCTACTGTGCAGCCAGCCACTGGTGGGCAGACTTGGCAGCTTCTTGGAACTTCTGGAGGCTCCGACCCTTGTGATGCAGGCTCAAGACTTGCGTGGGAATTTCTCCAAGGCTCTGGCTGAAGTTTTCAGGACTCTCTGGCATCAAGCACTAGCTTTATCCTTGTACTATCTTTAGAGTCGGGTAGGTGGGAGCCGAAGAACCCACCAGCAGGCAATGGCACTGGGTGTACCCCAGGGGATCCAGCAGACTGAACCACAGGTCTTCTGTCTTGCCCTCGCCCACTCAGAACACAACATTCCTGGCCAGGGCCCTCTTACTCCATCCCCAGAGCAGCCGTGTTGGGTCTCTCTACCTGCCTCCATCCTCACATCTCTGATCACAGCCAGGAAGGGGCTTTGTTTTTAAGGCTAGGTATGACTGGGGAGCTCCTGGACCAGCCAGATGTTGTGGTGCCTGACCCACACATCTAAGCCCATGTCCAGTGTACTTTCACAGGTTAGGATTAGGACTTTGTTCTTAAGTTTTTTTTTTAAAGACTTGTGATTACATATATGTGTTTGAACACTTGCATATGCACGTGGGTACCCATGGAGGCCATGGAGGGTATTGGCTCCCCTGGAATTGTGGTTGAATGTGGTTGTGAGCCACCACACATGGGTGTTGGTAATAGGAACCAAATTCGGGTCCTCTGCAAGAGCAGTATGTGTTCTCAATTGCTGAGTCATCTCTCCAGCCCCTAGGACAGGGTTCTCTTTCTGTGTGGATGAGAGGACCATTGTTCCAGCATACATGCTGCAATCAGAAGTCCGGTCAGTGACTGAAGACTTGACATTCTACTCCCGTCCCTAATATGAATGAAGATCCAAGTGACCCCGCCAACACCAAAGTCAAAAAGCCCAAAACTAGTAAATGACAACAAAGTCAACACCGCAGAAATAGCCGTGAAACCTCACACGGGCAGAAACGACATTAAAACATCTTTCAGGTACTGAAGAACATTAGCAGAAATAAACACCCACGGTGAAGTTTTAGAAGACATGGGGTGGGCCTTTTTTCTAGAACACAGGGACAGACAGGAGAAAGGTAAGTCACAAGAGCCAGTGCAGCCCACGGGAAAGGTGGCCTGGGAGGAAAGGAAGGGCTAAAACAAGGCAGGAGATTAAAAAGGCCTGGGACCAACCACTAAACAAATGCATGTGTGTGACCGTGTGTGTGTGTGTGTGTGTGTGTGTACGTGTATGTAACTGAGTCTCCTACTTCCGGAGAGAAAGGTCCAGACATCAGCTCTGCATTACACTGGAGAATGAAATACTGGGGGCGGGGGGGAGTTGGGTTTCTTTTCCCAACCAGGAATTCACACCAAGAGTGTAAAACTTAAAGAAAAACAAAGTCCCAGCAGTCAGTCTTTCCCAGACAACCGCTGAAGGATGTGTACGCATCTAAACACATACACACATGCACATGTACACACACACAGACTAGTAGACGGGAGCTAGGGTCGAGAGGGTTACAGAGCCAAGGATCTGGGGTGCGTTAGCCCAGGGGAGGAAGCGAGGGAACCAAACAGCAGAGAAAGGCATGCATCCAGATCAAGATGGGAGGAAGCCGGGCTCTGAGAAAACAAAGCACAACACAGTGAGTGCACACTCGTCCCAACATGCTGGAAGGGAAGCTACAGTCCCAGAGTCAGGATTAGGTGTGTGAATGGGGAAGCACATAGAAACTTTGAAATGATAGTTACTCATTTCAGAATCTAAATAAGGTTTCTTCAGAATGTGAATTTGTTGGGTGGGCTACAAACATCCCTGCGTATTACAGACACTAGCTCTTCTATGTGCACGCGTGCTGTGTGCGTGCATGTGCACCCTTCGGTCCCCCTGGTTTTTGAAGTGGGGTTGGTCACTAGTCCTTGATTTAACTTGGGCTGTAATTGCATTGTGAAGGTAAATGGGGTGCGATGTTACGGTGTGTGGCGGGGACAGTGTTGAAGCTAAAACCCTCACACCCACGGGGAAGGGAGAGGTAAGAAAGTCGGAATCGGCACACCACTGTAAAATGTATGACATCAGAAGACACAGATGAAAGAGCTGAAGATGCTAGGGGAAATGGGGCAGTGGGCAGCTGCTTGCTGCCATGGGGCTCAGTGCTATTCAAGATAGTCTACGGACATGGAACCACATGAACCACATGAGAAGATTAAACTTGAACAGGGTAACTCAAATGCCAAACTGATAAATAAACAAGGTGTGGTTATGCCCATAAATGCAGTATCATCACATACACTGAAATGTGGGTGAACCTTGAAGACATTACACAGTGAACAAAACTAGACAGACTTTCACAGAGTGTGTGATTCTGGGATTTTACTAGGAGTCAGAAAGAAGGGAATGAGGGACGCCGACTTTCTTTCGTGATGAGGGGAATTAGACCTCACTGACTCGACAGCTGTACAACACCATGAATGGCTTAAAAGCCATTGCATTATCTACTCTAAAATGGTTAAAATGGTGAACTTTGTTTCCTCTAGCGGTTACTTTGTTTTACCTTAATAATTAAAAATCTGTAAAAGCACGAATGGATTCTATGTCTGTGTTATACTCCATTTTAACTTCAGCTAAATAAAAAGCGGCTTGCAGTCTGTCTCAGCAGCAAACACATTCTCCTGCTTCACACAGAATGCCGACGGGCGATGTGCGGCACCAGGGTAACAGGCTGCGTTGTCATTCTCAAGAGTCACGATCTCATTCAGGCACGACAGAGATGAACCATGTGCTGACCTCAGAATGTGGCGCTGCTAGGAGCTGCACAGGCTGTTCTAGCAACGCGGCAGCTTGTTCACCGTGACACCCAGAAGCATGGAAAATTTGGATGTGGGGTTCTGGGCACTAAGGCCTAGGAAAGGAGCTTCCTGTTTTGTTCCTATATTTTGACTAAATTTCATTTCCCTCTCTCCCTCTCCTTGGGACACCCCTCCTCCACTTCCATAGTATCTTCTCTTGATGCTCAGTGAGTTCAGGGAAGAACCTGACCTCAGAGTCAGCAGAGCAAACTCCAGCTGCCCAGATTTGTCATTCATTTCAGACTTCAAATTTAATTTGTAGATTTTTTTTAATGGTTTATTTCAGGTTTCTGTCAGTTGACCAAGAAAAAAAAAATTAAAACCCCATCTCACTTAATGACTTTTCAGATCTACCCAAAGCTTAGTCACTTGTATGATTCATCTGACTTTTCTCATTTTTAAGTCTAGTTAAAGTTCAACTAGGAGGGAATGTAGATTAAGTCCCACTTAAAAATGCTACAAATACCTGTCTAGGAATGTCTAACCTGTGGTTCATGGGCCACACACCAGGATAGCTACAAATGCTGCCCACCACATTGTAAGTATACTTAAAATCTATGCAATTATTCTTTTTGCAACGCCACTGCATTCTTCACTGTGAGCTTTGAAGATGACAACATTGCATCGCAATGTCAAAAGGCCGGACACACCCATGGGGAAGTTTGTCAGAGAGACTGCCGTACTGCAATCAAGCAGCAGTAGTATGTGACAAATTGTCCCTAAAATTCCTGTTCACGGGAGGTCCTTCCTTCTAGAGTCACGGCGCTCACACCTAACGGAGAAGCTTTAACAGTAAGTCAGGGTCGCAGAACCTGAAGCCCATGGCTGCTCTCAGGAGTCCAGGGAAGAAAGCATGCTCTGTTGGGACAGCCATGCCAGCCAGTGTGAAGACCCCAAAGCAACACGGATCAGCACACATGTGATCTAGGGGTTAGGAGAGTCCTGGAGGACCTAGGCGGAGGAGGAGAAGGAGGAGGAGGAGGAGGAGGAGGAGGGGGAGAGCATCTCTACACGCGCATTCACGGAGGAACCTGGAGTGTTCTGGCAGCAAGCTGAGGAAGCTCAGAAGCTAGGTCCTGAGGGAAAGCAGGCAGACAGGGGTGGTAGTGCAGGCTGGGGAGGGAGTCTCAAACAGCCTGTCCCTGGCTGACATACTTCCCTGAAAGGCTAGGGAGAAGGAATGAGGCTGAATACATGTTTTACAAACATAACCAGTGGTTACACAAAAGGGTGTGGCCAGGAAGCCATGCAGGGCACTAAGGGGGAAGGAGGGATGTAAAGGACAGTTCTGAGGGAGCGGGCGGGGATAAAGCTTGCTGAGGGTGGACGTGGGGAAGGAGGGGGTGCTCAGATTTAGCTGGGCAGTATGGGAAAATTCAGCTTTGCGGAGACCAAGGACTTGGCTCTGGCATACTGTGAGGAGGTAGGTTTAGAAAAGCATGCTGATCTGCGTAGGAGACACTTAAACACAGGGACATCAGACGTTCTGGGGACTGGCCTCCAGTCTGCCCAAAGAAAGCACACTGCCAATGTGCCTGGATCCTGGGAGTGGAGATCTCTCAGGAAACAGAGCAGCGTGAAAGCAGCCAGAGTTCCAGGGAATCAGGTGGCTGGTGAACTGCGGCTCATCCGCCTTGCTCCAGGGGACAGAACGCCTCAGCTCCACATTCTGTCTTAACTTGGAGGCAACAACATTCCCAGAGAGATTTTCAGGAGGGCTGAAAGGCAGTAAGTGGGCAGGAGAAAGCAGCTAGGGGGTTCTGGATTGTTAGGGTGGTCTTTGGTCTTCCAGTGGATGGACCTGTTGGTGACCTCAGCACCTGGGGGCAGGAAAGCATTTATACCTGGGAGGTTGTAGCGGCTGCCTCACTCCGGTTCCTGGACCTAGAAAAGTCAGTGTGGTTTCTACCAAGCGTCCCTGTACTGAAGACATTTCAGGACAACAGCTCATGCAGAGCCTTCCCCTTTGTCCACATCTACTTCTATGCCTGCTAATTTAGTGGAGTCCCAGACACGGGCCCAGTTAGTTAGCCAAACCATCTGCTACACGTAGCTTTTAGCCTTCCTTAGTGTAGATAGCTAACCATACAATCAATAGCCAGTGTATGACTGCCCCCAGGTGAGCTAATAGAAGCTTCTAGAAGCAAATTGAACTTCCTCCCTGCCTGCTCCTCTCAAATTGACTTGGTCAGTTACTGGCTTTGCCCTTTATCCTCCAGTTTCCACAAGCCCAAAATGTAGTCAACAAATTCTCTGAAATGTAACCGCCAGCACTACGTGAATAATTAATCACCTGTTACTGTAACACATGCCACTAAACTCAAGTTAATAGGAAGAAAATGTACCTCAGTATTTCTTGGTATTTGTTTTCCTAGTTCTTACCTGTTGCCCTGAAGTCAGCAATCAATTACTCTGTCAGCCGGCCGCATGATGCTTTTCCCCAATCTTTATAACCGATTTCAGATGGTGCTAGAAAATTCTATTGACTCTGAACACCAAAAGAAATCAGTCATCCTCTAAGGGGTCACAAGAGGTCGTGTGGATTGGAAATGCCCAAGCCTTCAATCTGTCGTCCAGACACGATGGAGTCTACTTCCAGAGAAGACTTACTACATAAACAAGTATAAAGTTCTACCAACGATGACTAACTAGCTACACAACACTGATGTCAGCAGGAAAAGGGCAGGCCGGCTGCGACTTGAGCAGGTTCTGTTAGCCTGTTTTCCACTTTGGATACTTCAGGGCTGTAGCCCTCTCTCTGCAGTTGGCTGCGGAGTTGTTCTCCACCAAGAACACTGATTTCAAATGGTGCTAGACAATCACTATTTAAATCTAAACCACCATATGAAACCAGCTTCCTGAAGAAGCTTTATCGTCTGTCTTCATGTTCTTCCAACAATCTCCAGACATCCTACAAAGGGAAAAGCTGAAGTCTGTGCATTACTTGCCAATTTCAGGCATTCGTTCATGCGCTGACTTAATCCAGCTGGAGGTGGGGGTGGGGTATGCTAGCCACTGGCTACATTCTTCCCCCCCAAACGGTAAAACACAGCCTGCCTTCGCCTGAGCCCTGAACTCTCCTGAGGTCTTGGTCACTGTGCAGGAAGCTTCAGCATGCACAGTGCTGAATGAGCCAGCACAGATGAACTAAGGACACTTCAGGGTACTTTTTACTTCCAGATCATTCCATTAGATCCAACCAATGAGTGCAATTTGGGATTCTGAGGAGCTCAAACACTGGGCCAGCTCACAGAGAAGTGACTCGGAGATGCTAATGAGGCCCCGCCCCTTCCTTCCAGAACAGGATTTCTGTGCAGCAGGGAGCTCAGGCCTTTCCCTATCCTTCAATTCTCCTCCAAAAGTAAGGCTTTGAGTCGCAGATCTCTGACAAATTATCAGTAATTCATTCTCAAACTCATGGCCTGTTTTAAAATTGCTCTCTTTCCTCCCAGATACATAAATATAACCTGTTTAGTCCATATAACGTTACTTTTATGTTTTGATTCAGGGCTGATCACTTGGTATTAACTTTCAATGACAGTAAAACAAATCCCTAAATTTGTAGCTCCTGAATTCAACAACTGAGCATTTTTGCTTCAAATATGCTAACTACATACAATCTATATCATTACCTAAACGTGATATACATGGTTCTTGCTGCATTGTTTGAAAGCAAGGGATCGGCTAGGTTCTCTGCTCCTAGCTGCTGGGGCACAACACTGCTTCAGGAAAATCGAGATCACTCTAAGTTATTTAAAAGGAGGACTACAATACACTGTCCTACCTGAGAAAACGAGCACTTCCTCAGGACTGTGGGACAGCCGGTGCAAATTCACGTCTCATCAAGGCCACGGGACTCTCTAGTCTGTATCCTCAACACTGCTACCTTTAATGGCAAATCACCACCCGTGTGCAAACCAACTTCCCACCTGGCTGCTCAATGCCTGCTCCATCAGCTTCGCTAACGTGCAGAGCCTTGCTGTCTCCTTAGTGCTCCCCTCCACACTTACACCTCAGTCTTGCTGCAGTACAGAATCTTGATCTAACAATGTGCAAGAGGCTGGGCTACAGAGTCAGAAACTTTTTCAAAAAGAAAAGAAAACCTAAATATTAAAAAAGAGGAATAAATCTTTGATTAGCTTAAGAAAACCTTTTTGTTCTCTAAAAAAGCACCAAACTGAAAGAAAATGTTCATTGCAGATAAATCTGAAAGATACGAGGTCTAGATTCTATAAAACTTTTTGGGGCTGGAGAATGGGCTCGGAAGTTAAGAGGCATTGTCTGAGCTCAGCTCCCAGTACAACAGGTGGCTTGCAGCTCTTGCTCCATGGGATCCAATGCCCTCTTCTGGTTTCCATAGGCACCCATACACACGTGCACATACTCATAACCGGACAAGCACACAATAAGAACATGCATGCACACATGCAGGGATCTTGAGTCTAGACCGGTATCATACAACCTCAGCAAGTCCAGGTCCTTAAAAGAAGGTTCCCCATGAGCAGCAGGGCGACGGACAAGCCTGGGCACTCTGTCAGTCCCTCTGTCACAGAAGATGGAGTGACAGCGAGTGGTGTGGACTCTGATGCCTCCAGCTGCAAGCACAGCCCTCCAAGAAGAAAGGCTTCCTTCACTCAGTAAATACTGCCAGGCTTCCATTCTCCCTACAGACAACTGATCATGCTTTGGGGCTAGGACGCAGGAGAGCTATGTTTCTGTAAGTTGAGATTATTGCTATTTTGAACTAGCTATAATTTTAAAGTACTACAACACTTGAAAAATAATCACCTTTAAAACACACACTTGGGATACAAGAACAGACTCCTAGGCATCTCTCTCTCAGTCCACCAGTCACGGAAACGTGAGCCTGATTCACAACCCACTCTGCATACTTCACACCGCTTTTCAACACACTGCCCTTTGGTGGACTTCTTCCAAATCTGATGGAAAGGTTGGGGCCTGGAGTGAGTCAGTAACCCACAGCAGGATGCATGTGTGGTGAAGTCGGGCAGTAGATGCGCACTGCTCCCACTGACGTGAGAGGCCAGTCTGCTCTTGCGTGAGCAAACTGGATTAAAGTGAGTTCCCTCAGGGCCTGGGGATTGCACAAGAAGGATGCCATCCAGAACTAACATCTTCTGAAGACAGCCTGAAAATGCTAGGCCTTCATCATTGACTGCGATGCCTTCAGTCAATGTTAGTGCAGGAGATGAGCAGGGATCTGGCTCTGCTGCTTACCTGCGACGTGATCTTGGGGTAAATCATTCAATTTCCCCGATCTAGAAAGATGCCTACTCTTATGTGGTGGCAGTTAGGTTGATGGGTCGGAACCCTGGATTGTCTTTTTAGGGAGAAGGCCAGAGTGAACAGGCAGAGGGAGGAAGGGTACTCTTGAGAAATACTTGCAGCATACACTTTAGAACGCTGACTCTGGGAGTGTGCTGAGCGCCACTCTGGACATGTGCAGTCATCTGAACATAAAGATGCAGATTTCTTGGTGACGGACAGCACAGTGAGGGTGTAGGTTCCACAGCTTGTCAACCGCAAGCCTGGGACTCTGTTTAGCTAGCCTGATCCCAAGCCACCAGGGCTTTGCTGCTGAAGGCCTTACAGTTACTGTGACTGCTTATCTTTGCTTGACACGGGGAGCATCCACTGACTCCAAATCCATGGGTTTGCCAGCTAACTATTAACACCAGCTCTGGCCCCGATTCAGACCCCCCCCCCCCAAAAAAAAAAAAAAACAGCCACCAGTGGGAAGGAAGACTTGAAGTCAGGAATATTTGGCCACACCAAATGGTCAGAGACTCTCAATCATGTACCTGACTTGCAGTGTGTTCTTGAGCATACCCTATCTTCTCTGTAGCCTTGTCCCAACTGATGTTAAGCAGCTCAAGTGAAGGGTGTTATCATGTCTGGTTCCCAAATCATATTCCACATGTAACAGTAAATACTGTCTCTCTCCAAAGCTTCTCGTTTCTACCAGGCAGTCGGGTGGCGTGTGGAGCCATGCCCAGCTCTGCCCGTCCCTGCAGAGCCCTAGGTTAGCCAGTTCCTTGTGTCTCAGTCTCCTGGCTGTACAAGGGTAATTACCTGACCCACCGTGCTAGCCATATGAGGGTACATCAGGGAGTTGAGAGGCGACTGTAAAGCACATAAACCTTTCCTTGGGTACAAAACAGTGGGATGTGCTAAGAGGCCTGCCTCAGCTGGCAGATGAGACCGCTCTCTCGGTGTACTGGGAGAGCACCTGCAATACACTCCAATTACTTCTCCACTCGAAGGCCTACACGTGGGACCTGCGCTGCTGCTGCTGCTGCTGCTGAGCACAAATTTATGCAGATCTTTCCCGACTGTGAACTGGCGGCTGGGCGTGTAAGAACAGAACAGATATCAAATGCCAATGGTCACTTAGAAAGTTTACAGAGGATTCATCCATGAACAAAGTACAGCAAAACCTCTTTAAAGGTCATTTGCAAACATGAGTTTTTGCTTCCACAGGGCCACAGGCATACCCTGGGCATGCTGGTAAGGCCCTTCTTTAGAGGAGCAGTGTGTGGTATTTCAGTGATGCATCCCAGGGAAGCACAGGAGTTAAAGTGTCTTTTCTTTGTAGCCCGTCACTCCTCTGGTCCCTCAGAACATGAACTCGAAAGTCCTTTCTCTTTCTGGCCTGAGACACACAAGCTGAGAGAGTTCCTGTCCCGTGAGTCACATCTGCCTCCTCATGCACGCACTGCTCTGCACTGGAAATCTGTCTGTATTTGGAGACATGGCGAGGGGAGAGGGCAGTGGTGGTGGCTGTAACTAAGGAAGCTGCCACCCCTTGACCTTCCTTCCATTCTGCAGATCCACAAGGTGTGCTGTGCAGGATGGCTTAGGAGCTGCAACTTTATAAACTGGTGGATCCAATCACACAGGAATGGAGGAAAATCACCCTACACCGGATGGGTAGCTTCTATTTTCAAGACTGATTTGCAGCCCCCAAATTTTAGCACTGCTGGATGCAGAAGGCCCACAGAGGGAGCACCTCATTACACGTGTCTCCAAGTACAGGCAGAGGGCAATCTGGAACTCAAACTACATTATACTCTACTCTGTCCTATGTGGTCTTACTTTAAAACTCAAAATACCTTTCACTACACAGCAAGCCAAGGGCGGAGACACTGTAATTCCAATATTGATCACTCAAGTTAATAAACTGAGAATGCTGTCCCTGCAGGCCCACACAGGATACTTTACAAGGGACTTAACATCTCAACAAAAGAGAGGCCCAGTGACTCAGCAGTCAATTTTCCAACAACTGCAATTCCTAAGTTAATGATTGCAACGCCCCCAGTGGAACCTGGGACAGCAGAGGCTCAGAGCTTATCATCAAACCAGGATGGTGTGGTCCAGTCTGCAAGCGGGTCAGGCTGGCAGAGAGCTGCCTGTGCACTGCAGGCCAGGCCCTGCACCCGTCTTTCTACTGTTAACATCTACTGGGAGGGTTCTTGGAAGAAGCTCTGGGATTGAAGTCTGAAGATGTTGGCTGGTAAAAGAAATATGGAGAAGTAGCCATGTTAACCATGAGTTAACATGAGTATCCATGAGGGGAAAAACCCCTCAGGTTCATAATTAAGGAAGGAAGGAAGATGTGTCAAGACAACACAAAGGGAAAACCAAAGTGCAGGTAGTAAATCTAACGCTGCCCACAACTACTAGCAGCTTCCCAACTACTTCACAACTACTAGCAGCTGTGAGTAAGGAGAGGGACCAGTGTCCCAGAGGCTGTCCTGCTGCAGCTGGTCAGTGAAGAATCTCCCAGGTCAGGTCTGAGCATGCCTGATAACAGAGCCATATGTAATTCATCCTCTCCCCACAGGACCTGGGAGCCCAGTGGCCACTGCTGTGCCCTGCAGCTTCATAGGCTGTGGGTCACATGTACAGATAGATTCTGTAGGAAGAAAGCTGCAGGGGCCAGTGAGTTTTCTCATATCTAGGGTCTGACTTGACACATCACCTGCAGTCTCTCCCACCTCCCTGATGTCCCCATGAGAACTGTCTGTCAAAGCAGCTCCTGATGGAAGCTTTTAGCGAGGCTCACACTGTACCTACCACCAGCGAGAATAGGGCATCAAGCTAGCTCCGTGGAGACACACCCACTGAGGGCACCCTGGCTGCTTCTGGCAAGGTGGCAGCAGTCACAGTCTGGACTCTACAGACGGAGGGGCTTACCCTGGAACCAGACCACCGACAAGCGTCTTTCCTCATCACTCCTGTTCCTCGCGAGCATCAGGGCTACCCAGTGCCTGGGCATACATGTTCCCCTGTGTCAAGTGTCATAAAGGGATCTCGTGACTGATGGCACCTCTAACCTGGGATTAGAAGGACAAACAGCCTAAGCCCTGGATGAGAAAGATCTAGATGTCAATTTCCCTTCTGCTGTTTGTTACACACAGCCGTGGGCACGCTTCTTCGCTTTCTCTTTAGGGTTAACTCTCTGAAAACTATGGATGGCTGCAGACATTTGCAATCTCAGCACTCAAGGAACTGAGGCAGGAGGATCATCTGGGCTACACAGAATGAGTGTCTCAAAACAAATTCCCATTCCCTCTCTCGAACACCTCCCTTCCCACCCTCACCTCAGAGGGTTTTCAAAAAATGTGTCTCTTTCCTAACATTTCAGATAAAGTATCTAGATTGTTTCTATTCACAACCAGGATGTTCAGACTGCAGAAAGGCTACACCAGGACTGGGCGTTAGTAACTGAATGCTGTGGGTAGGCCTGGAGGTTTCTTTGGAGGTCAAGGCCAGGCCAAGAGATGTCAAAACAAAAGATCAAGAACTGAGTAAAAGCGATTAAGATCAGAAACAGACTAAGGTATTCTGGCCATTTCAGCCCGCCCACTCAGGTCCCACAGCTTCACTGCCTTCATGGTACTCCAGGGGCTGGAGAAGTGAAGCCAGAGTACAGGAAGAGGTGCCAGACCCCATAAACCATGCACGTGGAAGGGACATGCGGCGTCTTCTGTAGACAGACTAGCCAATAGCAACACAACATGGCCATATGGTGCTAGTCACCCTGGGGTTGTAAGACACAGAGATGACTCCAGGAGAGGGGAGAAACACTATGACAGACACAGGTCAGGACTAGACTGTGGGGCCCGGTCAGTGTTCCAGGGTGGCTGGGACAGCCCTTCATGCACAGGGTATGCACATGTCTGTCTCTAACCTGGTTTGGCTGGAGAGGGAGAAAGACTGTAGCATGTCCCCCAAAAGCCCTTCAGCCCAACATCGGTCCTCTTCTGTTTCCTGACTCCTTTACAAGTGATGTCACCACCCCAACCACACTTAGACTGGCATGACTTTTGAAGTACAACCAAGACACAAAGAAGTGTTCCCTGCAACTTTATGTGAGGACATTTGGCCTCACAAAGAACGGCAAAGGAAGGGGAAGCCAAGACCCAAGAGAAGGCAAAGCCTCCAGCCTGAATCTAGCCACTGTGCAGGACATGACCATGATAAGGCCCTGCTCTAGAGAAAGAAATGAAAACCCTAGGTAGGGGCTGGATATGGCAGAGCAGTTAAGAGCTCTGGCTACTTTCTCAGAGGCCTGCAGCCTGGTTTCCAGCGCCCACATCAGGTGGCTCATAACTGCCTAGGGCTCTAGCTTCAAGGGATCCAATACCCACTTCTGGCTTAGAAACACACACACACACACACACACACACACACACACACATTTGGGCTGAGCGATTACTACTGTGATTGTTTTATCTCTTTGTGTCGTGTGACAAAACCTGCTTCCAGAAAAGGGATTCCTGCAAAGGCCGCCATGGACAGACACACTGGTGGCTCACTTTGCCAAGTTCTTTCTTTTAGCAGGTCTTTCTGTAAAAATAAAATCATCTTAAAATAAATTTCCTATCTTAGATATTTAGACAACATAGGTCCTAAGAACTATGCAAGATGGTATCCCTCCACATCCCTTCCGTGGGCTCTGAGGAGGGAAAGCCAGCGCTGAGTGTCACTAGAGCTAAGAACAGCTGTGTAGGAGAACCTCCCCTTCACACTGACAAGCTAGGTTTACACACTCCAGGGAATGCAAGCTTTGCAATAAGGGGGCCATTATGAGAACTAAGGCGTGAATGACAGCTGTTTGAAAGCCTACCTGCATGAAGGACATGCAGATTTGTTCACAGGGCTTCCTGGCAGAGATTTGGGTACAAATCCCATGCCTTTGACTTTATTTTCTCCTTAGACAAATTATTTAATCTCTTGGCTGAGGTTCCTGCCCTTACACAAATAAAGGCAGCATTACACTGTCTTACGTGCTTATGAAGGAAAAGCTGGTGGCTGAGTGCCAGCTTGTGTCCTCTCTGGCTGGTGTGGCTCAGCATGTGGTCTGGTGTCTCCTGGGGCTTGTGCTGCATGTTCCCCAACACAGCAGGGGCAGCTGGCCCCTCCTAGGTTTATGAGGAAATGAGTCCTTCCTCCTGGAGGCTGCCTCCCTGCAGTCTCAGCTGGGCAGCATGGGGTGAGTTAACTGCTTTCCCTAAACAGCCCTCACCGGGCCTGCACCATTTCCTCCTCTGCTCGATCTTCCAAGTGCCTAGAGCATCTTCTAAATGGGACATCTACTCAGGCCCTGGAGCGCACCATGTTCTAAGGGCATTGCTCAATTCTTTCTCCTGTGGGAAGGCTTGTTTTATTAAGAACTACTGTGATATAAGTTCTCATTTAAAGGAAAAACCCCACAAAGGTCTGTGAGGTCCAATTCTGGCAGACAGACTTTCAACACTCATTCTCCATTTCTTTCTGCAAGAGCTAATAAATGTGTAACACATGGGCAGGCCTTTCCCAGGTTGTTGAAAAGCCTGCCCATAGCACACACACATCTGTTCTACTCTGTATTAAACAGTGGCTTTCCTTTCCCACCCAGAATTTTCCTCAAAGGGTGGGCTGTTTCTTCCAGCACAAGCCAATGACAGGCAGGAACCTCTTCTGTGGTTTGGACTGGGAGTCCCAGGCTCCAGACCCTGTGGCCAGCCTGTCTGGGATTGGCTCCTCTCCCAGACCCGTGACCCCTGCGGGCCCAGGCCTCCTGATGCTGTCCCTTTGTCTGAAGGAAGCAAGCCATTTTTCATTTGCTCCAAAATGAGCAAAATGAGACTTTTTTTTTTTTTTTAAAAAACCAAATATCATTAAGTGTGAGGCTGGTTTCTGCTTTCAACCTCACCTAAAGAGACTTTAGCCTATGCCTGAAAAACTGTTCTGCCGGAAAAAAAAAAAAATGAGTTTTCTAAAACATTCAAAGCCATTAAGGACGTTGGCTTCAACTTCAGAAAAGCAAGATAAACAAACCCATGCCTGCTGGAGCCTTTGCCAAGCACACTCGAGGCCCTGTGGAGGCCTCTGTATGGTCTGTCACAGAGCCACCACCCTCAAACATTTCGCAGGTATAGGAGATTCACTTTGGGGAACACTGCTCAGTGATGGCATGTGGTCACCGAGACTGGTTCTTCTGTAACCTCTATGCAAACAAGTCAGTTTCAAAATAGAGCAGGACGCTTCCTCCCTCCCCCAGACCACACTCCGCCAGTTCAGGGAGCCTGGAGAGTGAGGTCTACAGAACCAACTGGCCTCCAACGTCAACTGCGATGAACTCTGGATGGCCTGAAATCGAAGGTCCAGGAATTGGGTCTGATTCTGAATTCTAGAATTTCCCCCAATTCTGATTTACTAAAACTAGGAGGAATGGGTTTCATGCACAGTACTGCAAGGAGGAAGGAGGGAAGGGGGGGGGATTAGGAAACTGTTTGGCCATTCTTACATTTTGTGTACACAACATACAAGACAAACAGAAAAATAAGGTGCAAGTCCCAACTTCTGGACCACAGGCTACACTGTAAGCTCGCACCCAGGCATCTCAATTCATGGAGCAGCCAAGTTCCGGCAGCCCAGGCTGATCCCAGTGCTGAGAGCCGACTAGTCAGTCAAGGATGGCTTTTCCCTGTAGGACACTTTCGCTCAGCAACAGAGTTATCTGGTCACATGGTATATGTGGTCAAAAACTGAAAAGAACTTAACTTTCAAAAGTTTTAAGAGGGTTAATACTTGGAAATCAAAAGCCCCGCTGTTTTACCTTCTCTTTCCAGAAGGTCTAGAGGGGACATCACAGTTTGCCATGGTGTGACGTTTGCATCATGCACGCCTTGCTTGTTTGTAACAGTTTTACCACTCAGTGAGGAGAGCTTTTGTGTTGTTTTTGGGAAGCTCTGACTGGATGACATGACCAGCTGGTCAGTCAGACCAGCATGTTTTCTTTTGCTGTTTGCGTCTCAGGCAAAGAGGGAAATAACTTTACAGCTGCAGATTCGGTAAACTGAGGCCATCTCTCTCTGCTGCGTGCTGGGTGTCTAAGGCAGACGGCTGTACGAAGCTTTCAAAAGGAATACTTTTTTCTTCTCTTGCTTTGGACAATGATAAGCATCTGAACTTTTTAAAGCAACCAACAGAATGTCTATAAATAAATAAATGAAAATAATCCAGGGCGGGGAGATGGCTCAGCGGTTAAGAGCACTTATTCTAAAAGTGTGAGGTTCACATTCAGACCTTCAGGACCCACATAAAAAGCTAGGCGTGACTGTGCATTCCTGTAACCCCCTCATTATGGACAGGTGATCCAAAGAACCCGCTGGCCAGCTAGCTTAGGCAAGGGGGAGCTTCCATTTTACTGACAGATTCCGTCTCAAACCTGTAGGGTGGTGATAGGTGGCTTCCACATGTGTGTGCATGCTTGCCTACATAACACCTCCCCCCCCCAAAAGTAACCTGAACCTCACAGCCATGTTTTAACAGAACACCAATGGTCTGTATCCCTCTCCATGCCACACTGTTCTTCCACTCTCTTAAACCACAATTTCAAACAAAACATCATTTAAGAGTTCCTTCCCTTCTATTTCTAAAAGACACCGGTAAGTGGATGATTTGGGTGTGCTGAAATAAGATGGCCAACCACGGACCTTAACTGCAATTATGGGAAAACCTTCTGTGTGTTCTGCCAGAAAATTCCCATGTTCTCTGCCATCCCTGTCACACTGAAAGAGCCCTCACAGGCTTGCAGGCCAAATGGAGAGGACCCAGTCAGCCTGGGACAGCCTGCCCAGGGCACAGTTCCCAGAGCGGTGACTCAGCTCTGGAGGACCACCTGCCGCCGGCATGTTGTTCCTTTCCAGGTCATTACAGTCACGAGGGCAGAAGGACCCAAGAGACAGCACAGAGAGCCAGGCCAAAGGCCGCACCTGAAGGAAAGTCTTTGTTTCAGAAGAGCCAGTCCTGTGGTTGAGGGGGCTTTACACCTGCACCCTAAGAAGTGTGGGTCACAAGACCAAAGCCACAAGGTCACAAGAAGGAAACTGAGGTGAACGCCATGACAGGAAATGAAGGCAGGCTCGCAGGGCACCTCTCGCCTATAAAGAAGACTCTGAAGCAGCATACAGTAGCACAGCTAGAAACTCTTGCACTTCAGGGTGTGTGGGTAGGAGGATTAGGAAGTCCAGGCCAGATTCAGCCACATGGTAAGTTCGAGGCCAGTATAGCCTACTTGAGACCCTATTTCAAAAAGGAAAAAAAATGGCCCTGATAATCCTTACAAAATACCATTGGGAAGGCTTTGGTGAATTCTAAAGATGTGACTGGCACTAGCTACAAGATGTTGGAGTGTGCCCATGGCCTCTCCAGGTGAAATCCAGCTATCCCAGGGCCGTCTCCCCTTGTAAACGGATCCTCTGCTGGGGAGATAAGCTGCTGCTTACAAGTGGGTGCCTCCCTCCCGGTCTGTTCAAGAGAATGGAGGAGTTGCCAGAAATCTCAGAAACTGAGTTTATTCTCTGGGAAGTCTTTTTTTGTTGTTTGTTTTATTTTAACTTTTGTCCTTTAAATGTAAAGAACTTTAGCTGTCCAGTTCTAACAATTCCTACTTGTTCGGTAATAATTACCCAAATCCATTCTGACATGCTGCTTCTTCTGGACTCCCAGCAATCAATCACGCTCTGATGGTGTCAATCAACTGATGTTCCCTGGCTCTGTATGTGTCATTTTCAAGTCCACGGTGCACGCAGCCACCGTGTCAAGAGCTAGGGCTGTAAAGAAAGAGACCAGGTCCCTTGGGGAGGCAGCACAGCAAGGACGGCATGCTCGTCAAGGGGAATGGGGCTCTGTCAGGAAGTGGCTGGCTCTGCCCAAAGCATCAGAAGCTTCCCTGTGAACTCAGAGCTGTTTGTATAGAATTGTAAAGAAGAAGTCCACAAGGAATGGAGCGAGGAGGTGCTGACTAGTACCCGTGTGTGCTCAACTTCACATGGCATTTGCTGCTTTCTATCTGCAACCTGGAGAGAGGCCTGGGGTCCACAATATTTTCATGAAGGCTGAGCGTGCCAAGGTTTGAAGTGTGAGGGGAGGAGACTACAGGATGTGCTTGGAATGGGGCATTTCATAGGAGAAAGGCATCTTTAATGGGTGTTTTGTTAAATGGGTACCATATCCCCCAGCCATGGACTTGGCCACTAGTTGCGAGCTGCCTGCGACAGTCTCTTCTCTGTGGTCACTCTCCTGAATGGCTCTTGTATCATGCCCCAACTTCTTTTGATGGTTTCCACGGTGACCTGTACAAAGTCTTATCCTCAGAGAAGTTCAACCAAACGCTTCCAGAAGTGCCTTTACCACACAGTCTATCAAATGGGCAATTCATCATCCAGTTGCTAAGCCCTTAAGTTCAGGTACAGACCACAGGGAGTAGGGTGGGTCACTTGACAAGGGCCCAGGACTAAAGCACCACTGAAGAGGTCTGGAAAGAGAGTGGTGGGAACAAACTTTTAAGCAATGCGCCTGCCGGCACTGGGGGTGGCCGAGGACACTTTCTATGCAAAAAGGTGGGGTTTGTAAGCACTGCTCACCAGTTAGCTTCAGCACCCCCACTCCGTTCCTGGCCAGTCCTCTAAACCCTGTGAGCACCCCCAAGGTTTTTCTGAGCTCCACCACTTCAAAGAAGGCCTCTGCCTGCTTTGATTCTCTTCCCTTTATTCCTTCTCGTAGCCAGTGAGCAATGGTCAGATGCCAGGCACGATCCTATTACATAGAGACCCAGAGACAAAAGAGAGTCTCTACTTTCAAATAGCTTGTGGAAGAAAGAAAACATCTGATTATAACACAGTTGTTAAATCCGCTCAGATTTCCTCCCTCCCTCCCTCTTCTCCTTCTAGCCATTTGGCGTTCCATTTCTTTCTTTTCCTTCCAAAAAAGGAGCTGAGGCATGCTGAGGGAAGTGAGCCAGGCGCGGTAAGAAGGAAGTTGATATGGGGAGTGGGTATCTGAGGTGACTGTCAGATCAATGTTCATCAGCCAGGAAAGTTGGAGAGGAAGGCACTGTGGGGCAGAGAGGCTGGCAGAGCTCCTGACAGCTGGGTTAGAGCCTGGGACCAGAGAGAACTGATTCACCTTTCAGACAGTCTGACCTGGAGCAGAGCAGAAGAGCATATGCAAGGCAACTCTACAGCCACAGAAACTGAAACACAGACTATATAGATGCCAAAGCAGAAATGCTAAATCCTTAAGCTGGACTGATACACGCAGTGTATGTCGGGATCACTTAAATGTCCTTCCTGGAGCATGAAGCAAGTCACACATTGCCTGGCTCTGGCCACAAGGTGGCAGCCTTGCACAGCCATTGCAATGGAAAACAAGAGCCCTCTAAAGGGAAGGGAATGGGGCTCCCACCCACCGCAGGGCAGAGCCCCCACCACAGGGCAGGGCCACATGAAGTCCACAGGAATGCCCTGGAGGGTAGTACTCGAGCAAAGCTCTCCCACTGAAAAGGCTGCAGAAGCACTGGGAAGTGGGTCTGGGTATCAACAGCACCAATGTTCCTGACTTGCTGCCTAGGCACAGAGCCCAGGACTGGGTTTGTAAGCAACACTCAAAAGTGGGAAACAATACAGGGAGACTATGGAGAGCTCCAATGAGAGAAAGGCAAGCAGGTTAAGAGTAGGCTCAGTATGAAAGCAAAGCAGCAGAGATAGGATTTTTCCAGTATTATATGCTAGATCTTCTGAGCATACATGACACAGGGAAGGGGTTATCTGCTCCCAATTCCACATGTGGGGAGAGGTGGAGAGTCAGAGGAAGAGGCAGGACCAGGGGCTTCCAGTCCTGTTCCAGCACCTTCTCCACTGTACCACGGGCTGGGCCACTCAGCAAGGCCAACCACCATGCAAATAAAAAAGGCATGGTAAAACAAAAAAGGCATGTTAAAGCCCTCCAGTAGGAATGTATGCTTTTCTTGTTACATGTAAGAACCCGCTCACCATTGCAAGGGACTCCAGAGACTGCCCACGGGTCCCAGGGACGGTCCCCTGCACTGAGCACCTGCTGAAGCTGCACTTGCACTCGCGGCTGCTCATGTCACTGTCCCCAAAAGTACTGGAGCAGCCACCATTTCCACATCAGGGCCTCGGAGCAGACAGAGGAATGGAAACAAAAGTTCTCTAGTCCCCAGGTTTTTGGGGGCAACCACAGCTCTGAGAAAGAACTTCTGGTCACACCACACACTTGGCAGAAAGGAAGGACACATAATGCATGGAGGAAAAAGAGATGCCATGTCCACAGACGTCAGTTTGGAAGCTACTTCTTCACTTTGACCATGCACACCTTTTTCCTGCATGTCCGAAGTGATAACATATCCAATCAGAGTGAAAGGCACTCACTGCTGAATCTTCCACTGGGACTACAGGGTTGGGGAGGGACCTATTTCACAGCAGCCCTGATCAGCTAAAAATACCCTGAACTTCTCAAACTTCCTCTTGTCCGGTTACAGCCCCAGACGCAAGCTCAGCACAGCCTCCCCATCACCGCCCACCGCCGGCTGCTTATGGCCACGTCTGGCTGGAGGATGAAAACTTTTCCCACCTTTCTCCTCAAACAGCAGAACAGACGGTCTTAAAAGACAGCTGCCCAGGTGAGCGCTTGAGCACCTCAGGGAAACGTTCAAAGGAGGGCTTCTATCACCACCACCACCACCACCAAACATCCTTCCTTTCACTACAGATGGCACGGCCACTCTTTGAAAGCCCAGCTATATGCTTTACGCTGGCATGGAAATCACTTCAGATAGTCAGGCAAATGAGCTCCTGTAAAGGGAAGGGCTCAGCAGAGCGAGCTCTGTGAAGGAGCTGCCCTGACCTCCTCCTGCAGCTTCAAAGATGTTCGTTCGCTATTGCACAATCATAACCTTGAAAGAATTTGGCCTTCCCTGCCAGCAGCAACTCCACATCCACCTGTCCCTACAGGTAGTAAAAGATTAGACGCTCAGAACCACAGTGTTGACACAACACTTTTGGGCTCCACGGCGCTTCCTTTTAGCTCCCACCCCAACCAGCCTCGGAGGTCGAAGCTCACCATTTCTGAAGTGGAGCAGTGTACTTCCAAAAGGCAGAATGGGAGGGACTGGGTGGAGAAAAGAAAACGGATGCTCATGGGGTCTGTGCATGAGGGTGCGCAGCACTGCACAGGGGTGTCTCAACCGTGCTGAGGTTGCAACGCAGAGAAAGAAGGTCCATTTAATTCTGTGGACGCTGCTCCCTGGAAGGCTGGGGTTCAGCTAGGCTTGTCTTTCCAGAACGAACTGCCATCTGTGTTTGGCATCCTATCACCTTTCTCTGGTTCCATCACCCTGGCCATGTGAACTGCAGTAGAACAATCTGGGTCCTCGGTCCCTAGCTCTAACAGTCTGGTAGCCACTGTCGCACTTAGGGGCACCTCACATGGGGCTGGCTTCAGATTCCTTATGGCATGCTTTCACTGCCTTTGTTTATTCCCCTCAACAAGGGACAGTCATAGGAACAGGAAGTGGCAAGCAGTGGCTTAGGGTGGAGCTCTCCTAAGAGCCTGGAAACTTCCCAGGGGCGTATCCAGAGATTCCATGAGGCTTCTGAAATGGAGGCACCCAGTGTACTGCCTTCATTTTGATCCTCTAACATTGAATTTGCCCCGCCGTAGGGCAACGGTTCTCAGCCTATGGCTCTAACCACCCTTTCATAGGTCGCCTAAGACCATCAAGACCACACAGACATTTACATTATGATTCATACAGTAGCAAAACAATGAAGTAGCAACAAAAATAATCTTATGGTTGGAGGTCGCCGCATTAGAAGGTTGAGATCCACCTCTTCTACAGGCTCAATGGTTGGTCCTTCATTCTGCCTGCAGCCCTCACCCCTAACTCCCCCATGACCCCTCTGTGCCAAAATCTCCTCCTAGAGCCTCCCTCTCGAGGTTCACCTAGGTCCACACAATGGTAAAGGCCACACTGCTGTCCTGACCCATCATCTATCACTCTTAGCTCAGTGCTGACCGGGGACCGGCCCACAGCACTGGACAAACACGGGCAGTCAGCCTTGGCCTTCCTGAGTTGAAGGCCTCCAACCTTCGAACACCAGAGGAGGAAGGTCTTTCTAGAGAGCGAGACATAAAACATACAATTTCAGGCCAGTATCACGATCTCTGAAAAAAACCGATTAACTTTGGTCCTATGTTCTACTGTGGTGGCAATATTAATTTCTCTGTGAAATTAAAAATCCCCACTTTGACCATTATTACCGAAAAGAAAGCCAAGTTGAATATTGGGCTATCTTCTCTTTCTTTCCTTCCTTCCTTCCTTCCTTCCTTCCTTCCTTCCTTCCTTCCTTCCTTCCTTCTTTCTTTCTTTCTTTCTCTTTCTTATTTATGAACAGCTGCCTGGACTCTCCATCCTTCAGCTTACCTGCTTGTGAAAACTCATGTCTAGCTCCATGAGTCCAAAGACATTTCCAGCTTTCTCGCTTTCCTGGTTCCCCTGCAGGCCTGTGGAGAACACCGCCCTGCTGTTGGTAGGACCTGTTCAACTGTTTAATTACACAGCTTGTCCTAGCCAGCAACCTCTCAGGCCTCCTTTGTGCCAAGCACATGGGCCGCCCACGCACATTCTCTTGCTCACTTCCTCATTGCCCAGGTATACACACCTCCTGTCTTCTTCACTACTTCTCACTAACACAACCATGGTTTGCACATTCAATTTGCTCTTGCGCTTTACCTAAATGTCATGGCTTTCTACTTTGTCAAATCTCTACGATAACGAAATTAGCCAGCCTGGTCTAAACAAAGGCTTCAATGTCGCTATCTTGCAATTTGGAGAGATTCTACCACTTGGAAGTGCACAACTTTAAGTGAAAACGTGTGGGGGTAGGGCTGCTAATTGGGGGAGAAGAGAGCAAAAAGGGAAAAAACCAAGTCCAGTTGACTGGGACAAGAGCAACACATAACTTTTATAAAAGGCTGTGAGAACAGTCTTAAACATTTGCTAAGGAAGAGCCACATAGGGAACCAGAAAACAAGATCTAGGCCTGAAGAGTTGAGGCCCTGGCTGTCACTCGCCAACCGAGTGTCAGCATGGGGCAGGCTGCTACCTCCTCATCAGTGAGACGGGGACAGAGAAAACTATCCAAGCAGCTGTGAGGATCTACATATGTGTGAATGTGTTACACAAATCTTTAAGTTCTGACTCTCATTCAAAGGCTGGGTATTTACCCCAAAGTGCACACTATCCAATTCCCAGCTCCTAAGTCAGTAAGGCAAACACTGGTGAGTCAGAAGACACCCTGGGAGTACCCAGAAGGGGTGGGTTTCAATGAGGTGGCAGAGGGAGGGAAAACTGCAGTCTATCCACTGCAAAGGGGAAGCAGGCCGAGAGTGCACTGGAGGCCAAGCTCCCCCCATAGAAGGATTCCATAGGTAACAGGCAGCAACCATATCAAAAGACGACCGATGTGGGCTGCAGGGCTACATTTAAATTATGGGACCTGAACTTGCTGAGAGGCACAAGAGTAGTGAGCTATCATTTGCTTCTAATCATGAAAAGGGAGTTGGCCCGTCGCGAGACACACAACTTTTCTTACCCTTGGCAGTTGAGTCAGCCACTCTGTGACCCGCCTTTGTTGAAAAGTGTCTCTTGTGGTCACGACACATTCTGTAGAGCCCACAGGGAGAGAGCATTCATCATTAATGAGCGGTCACAAGGTGACCTAGAACAAGGAATGCCATGAGGGCATCAGTTGGATGAGAGTGTTCTTCTGTAATATACTGAAGATACGTGA
The DNA here is from genome assembly GCF_903992535.2 of Arvicola amphibius. Taxonomy (NCBI): domain Eukaryota; kingdom Metazoa; phylum Chordata; class Mammalia; order Rodentia; family Cricetidae; genus Arvicola; species Arvicola amphibius. Next base: position 178,141,450 of record NC_052048.2, read on the forward strand.
CTACATCAGACTGAATAGTGGTCCAACAGATAAAATCTAAAGTGAGTCAGGAAACCAAATAGGATACAAATTCAAAGCTTGGGTGTATCTGGCAGACCACTGCGATTTGAATCCTGGTTCCTGAAGGAGAACGACTGTGTGTGGAGGGTAGTGCAGTGGTTTCCTGCCTGGCCCGTGGTGCAGGCCTCTGACGTGTGTTGCTGTCGGGGGCCTCTTCTACTGTGTTGAATCAGACTCTGTGCTGAGGACAGTTTACAGGAATGAGGAACACCAACACAAAATGACTTTTCCCTATTTATTTTGACCCCGGAAAACTGACCGTAGGAAATGTACCCACAGTAACTTGTGGTTCTGGGCTTGACATCATTACCACGTGGTACATTATGGGTGAGTTGGCAGTTTGGCACATGGCAGTTACATTTCAACTTCAAGTGAGGAAATCTCTCAGTTAAATAAAAACATAAAGATGCCGCCCTGGAAAATATTCATGACTTGTCCAAAATGCTAAAAGCCCCTTTTAATTTTTTTTTCTGGTAAGTATTCCAAAGGTAATAGCACAAAATACCCCATTGCAGTTCCCAATACCAAGTTTCTAAAATAAAGTCACACCTCATAATTTATATTCTTTCTGCATAGTTTGTCTTGTTTCATTTTGAGACAGGGTCTGGCTGTGTGGTCCACCTGGACTTCAACTCATTCTGCAGCCCAGGTGGGCCTTGAGCTCTATGATCCTGCCTCAGCTACCAACAAGTTACAAGTACATGCATGCTTCCTGATCACACATGGTGGCAAATAAAGAGTCTTATTTGCCTTGTTAACCTGCTATGCAACCTCAAGGTCTATGAATACACATCCCAACTTTAAGTTTCATCTAAACTTAAAACCTGGTGGCAGGTTTTAGTATTTTAGCCAGGTAACACTAGGGAGATAAAGTTCCATCCACATGGGCATGACTCAGCTAAGAGGAGCATTCCTATGACACCCTCCTCAGGATTCCACAGGGCTTATGACCTCACCAATCTTATTTCCTGCAGATCTAACCTTGGAGCTAACTCAACCCTAGTCATGGATTTAGAAGGTGATTCATATAAACTGTGCATACCATGGTAATGAGAGGTGTGTGTGTGTGGGGGGGGGGAAGCCATCTGTCTTTATATTTTAACACTAAGGAAAATAATATGTAAGAGAAAAGTTCTATATCTCCCCCTCTGCTCCTGGATAATTTTGTAAAAGCCAAATAGTGTCCATTAGCATCTGGGCCTCTGTAAAGCTGCTGGCTGCCCTGTCCGGAGTCCTGACGCAGAGGGAGGTGAAGGAGCAAGGTGAGGAAGCAGCAAGTGGACTCCTGGAGCACAGAAGTGGGGCGAGGGGGACATCAGCAGGAAAAACAATGTATCAGCCCCTCCCCTGATTTGCTCCAACAGAATGCCAGTCTGAACACTGAACCTGCTAGAACCTTAATTTAGGTGATGTGATTTCTCTGGGTATTCTTGTGTTAGAAGACTTTGTGGGCTACAACACAACTGTCCCCTGTTGGGAAGCAGGGATTTAGAACCCAGGTGACACTGGATCACGGTGTGTCTCATGGAGGAGGTCATGGCATGATGATGGTTAGCAATCACCAAAACTCCTGTCAGAAAAAGAACCTTCCTGGCGCACGCCTTTAATCCCAGCACTCGGGAGGCAGAGGCAGGCGGATCTCTGTGAGTTCGAGGCCAGCCTGGTCTACAAGAGCTAGTTCTAGGACAGGCTCTAAAAAAGCTGCAGAGAAACCCTGACTCGAAAAACCAAAAACAAGAAAAAAAAGAAAAAGAACCTTCCCTGTATGAGTGCCAAGAATGTCACCCATTCTACTTACTGGACCTCACCCCATCCCCATCCCATGGGCAGAGAGAGCCTCACCTAACAGCCCCAAAATCCTAACTCCAGAGCAAAGTCTAGTGAACTTCACCATGACTAGGTAATGTTAGGAAAGTGGTGGTGGGGAAAACCGTCCTCCCAGGTTGAGAAAGGATGGATACTAATCTATACTCAGTGGTTTATCAATCACAGAAGTCACGCATTGTTGATAAGGAAACCATCGGTGTCACCAGAAATCCAAGGCATTTCTATGGATGTAAAACTGAGGGAAACTGGGGGGAAACAGTATGGTACACTGCTTTGGTGACCATCCGTGAGTCCTTCCAGGCAGGTTGTGTGTTTTCCGTTTGGCTGGCTGTGCGCTAAGGCAGAAGCAGAGGCCAACTAGCTGTTACAGCAAGGTTACAAACTTGTCTCCAGGCTGTGAGCCCATCAAGGGTCACGATCTCCTGAGAATCTATGGCGGTGGCTCTCAGCCTGGACAGAGGGCTGGAGCTCCTTGACCTGAGGTCTTTGAAGACCTGCTGCTCCCTGTAAACTACTCTCAGGAGGAACAGTCTGGAGGACCAGGCTCCAAGACAGTCCGCCTTCCTGGGAAGGGCTTCCCTGCACAGCAACATCGGGCCAGCAGGAAAGGAGCCTGTGACATGGTCTGCTTTTAAGGCAACTACTTCTGCCCAGCCCAACCTCCCATTCCCTGGCTGCTACAGCATCTCGGGAAGGACATCTACTGTTAGCAGAGGGCACTTGTAACAGGGAGCCAGGCTTAAGAAATACATGTATCACCTCATACGCCTTGGAAGTCAAGTCAGCAAGTTAGACCACAAAAATATGCTGGGAAATAGTTTTCCCTGATACATACTGAGCTGTACACTGTCTACAGTACTATAATATAAATTCCAAGAGTCCTCAAAAGCAAATCTGCAAATTAAAAGCAAACCAAATATGCATGAGGGAAAACTGCTTTAAGACTCTTTTTGGAGTTAAAAATCATGGTTTAGAAAGTGTTACAGCAATAAATACGTGTTTTGTTTGGTTTGTTTTCTTTCTCTTTTTTTGGTTTTTTTAGACAGGGTTTCTCTGTAGCTTTGGAGCCTGTCCTGGAATTAGCTCTGCAAACCAGCTTGGCCTCAAACTCACAGAGATCCGCCTGCCTCTGTCTTCCGAGAGCTGGATTAAAGGTGTGCGCCATCGCTGCCTGGCAAAATACATGGTTTTAATGAAAGAGTGCTAAAATGCAAACTGCGGAATCATCAACCAGATGGCGAATGGAAGGTTTACTAGCAAACTCCTTCGACTTTGCTGTACACTTGACATTTTACAATACAATGTTTGTAAAAACTATGCTCATGCCCTCCACTCAAGGGCTAACAGCCAAGTGCTTCACGGCATCCTGCTGCAAAACCAAGTGTGGAAACAGAAAATAACGGGAACACCACAAATGACCTGGGGGAAGACCGATGACTCAGTGCACCATGCTGGGGGATTTACTCTGAAAAAACCCATCTGAATCTGAATCTTTGCTTCATGCCTTCCTTTTAATTTGTCAACTTTAAGGAAAAACATGAAAATTACTTCTTCAAAAATAAAACAAATACTGTCTAATTTTTGAGCAGGAGGAAAGTCCTCAGTTTTGAGGAGCAAGCATTAGCCAGGGGAAAAACAAACAAAACACCACTAATTCACCCAAGGGGGAAAAAAGCTTGTGTATCTTGAGGAAAACAACAACCAAAAAAAAAAAGAGAGAGAGAGAGAGAAATTAGAAGTCAGAAGGGAGGGAGACTAGTTTGCCCAAGTATTTCTCATATACAGAATTAAAAACTGTATTTCAGGAGGTTGGAGAGATAGCTCAGAGGTTAAGAGCATTGCCTGCTCTTCCAAAGGTCCTGAGTTCAATTCCCAGCAACCACATGGTGGCTCACAACCATCTGCAATGGGATCTGGTGCCCTCTTCTGGCCTGCAGGCATACACACAGACAGAATATTGTATACATAATAAAATAAATAAATATTAAAAAACTGTATTTCAGGAAGTCGTAGTTCAACAAGAAATACAGGTAATGAACACTAGCAATCATTTGCAAAAGGAAAAACAGAGTGGGGAACCCGTGAACAAAGCTCGGCCTACCGGGAAAAACATACACAGGGTGGGCATGCATCACATACCTGACCTGTTGAATAAATGAGCCAAAAGTAATGTACTGTGTTTGGCTAAAGACCACCAGAAAAGGTGGCAACAGCACCTATAGAGATGGTGAGAAATTCCATAGTCTGTTAACAATGAGTCTCCTATTGAGAAAACAAGTCAGCAACCTTTATCAACATCCTGACATCCAGTCCTTCAAGGCTCACTATTAAGCAAAGTCACAAAACTAATAAAACGAGGCCAAGTCTCACCAGGCAGCTCTGGCTGGCCTGGAACTTGCTATGCGGGACAGCCTAGCCTCGGTCTCGAGTGCAGGGGTTAAAAGTATGCAACTACCCATATCCATACCCACAGGAAGCAAGTTTCCCGGACTTGTATAGTTTAAAAAAATAACTATTGAAATATGAAAAAAATTGAACCTCCAAAGGAGAAAACAAGACACCATTAAAATGCTTTAATGGAGAAAATGCTCATTTACAAAGTGGTATAGATCAAGGGTCAATAAAACTCATGCACACAGTGTGAGGAGGTAGCTATGGGAAGAGATACACAAGCATTAATACAGCAGATCTTCAGGCACCTAAGATAATTTCATTCCTTTCTATATGTGGACTATAAAGAAAATCAAGTATATAGAAACAAAACAGAATACTGGTAAGGGGGTTGAGGGATATAGGTTAAAAGGGATACAGTTTCTGTTGTTTGAGATTAACCAATAGGAAGTATGGCAGAACAGCAGTCAATATTGTACGATGGGGGAATTTAGGGGCTTTTATATACATAAACTTAACCATCTGAAATACACATAAATTTATTTGACTGTAAGTAATTATAATTCTATCAAAATGTCATACCGTATACCTTACACATATACAACAGGAATTTTTATACTATCAATAACTTTGTACCAAATTTAAAATACAAAGGCCAGGTGAGACGCATGTCTGTAATTCCAGCATTCATGAGGATGAGGTAGAAAGATCTGAGTTTCATGCATGCCTGGGCCACATGGTGAGTTCAAGGCCAGTGAAGGCTATTAAAGGTAGACCTTTGTCACAAACCAATAAAACAATAAAAAAAAAAATCAAGAGAATGACCATTGCTTGGGAAATGGTGTTTACACTGGTCAAGACCACCTGCTCATTTGAACTGCTTGCTCATCAAATTTGAAGTCCACGTCCACTAAGCAGACTTCCCGCTCACTCTTTCTCTCACATCTCCAGTTACCTAGCCGGTGTGTGCTTTGCCATGCCTCACTGCCACGTGTTTACTGCAGGCCTGGACTTCCCCTGGCATGTGTTCCCCTGTTCCACACAGCCACTAGGCCGCTGTGCCGACTGTGCCTCAGCCGTCGGCTCCCTCTTCTCGGGAATCCACTACCTTCAAGCGTAGGAACCACTTTATTTTGCCTGACCTGTCCCTCTACCTACCTGCACAATACTCCAACCAAGTCCCCTTCAATGTTGTCAGGTCATCTAGGTTGTGCATCTCTCGGGCCACCCTCTTGGAAATCACCAGGTCACCATGTGTGGCAGACCAGTCTTGTGTAAACAGCTCCCTCAGAGTCGGCTCTCATCATTCCTTTCTGGACCCATGCCTCCTGCCACACCTTCTACGTCAGTGCCCCTGTGTACCGGGTCCTCATGGGGACGGCTCACCACTAACCCCTTTATCTTGCTAACCTCAATGGCTGCCCTGTAAGGAGGTAGTGTGGACTTCAACTCTATCAGGAAGCCACATGAGGTGGTGGTTGAATGCCACAAGCCCCTACCGCATGCTGCTTTATGTCCCCACAGTAGTGTCAGCAAGCATTGTGATCTTCCTTTTGTACCTGCCTACCACAGTTGGCCCAGGGTAACTGCTGAAATAAATGTTCTACCACTCAAAATAGTTCCTTTCTTTCATCATTAGAAAATCATCAAAGATTTCACTACATCCCTCAGCTCAACTATTTTATCACCTTATCTATTATTCATCACAACCAGAAAATGTACAATTATTCCTGGGTCACACCAATAGTTCCTTGGATTTATCTGGATGTATTTACTTGTAGTGAGTTTATTATGGAAATGTTACAAGCATTCCTAACTCGGTAGCTAATGCACTGTGCTGCAAGTTGGGGAAAGTGGGCAGCATAGAGGCCCAAGAAGACAAGAGAAAGCAAGCAGTTAGCACAGACGACTACCAGAGACAAAGCCTCCCTTCCCTTCAGACTGAAGCCTCTGTTTCGTTATCTTTTCCTAGAAGGTGGCGTTAGCTCTGTTGGTTGTGTATCGGCACTTCAGTCGTCCAGCACCTTGCCAAGCATGACTCAAACTGAGTACGATGCGTCTACCGCCATCAAATCCATCCCTTCCCCACTGCCCTCAACACTCAAGATCCCTGTCTTCTCGCCCACGATCGCCCCAATGGTATTTGTTTCAATGTAGCTACTGAACAATAAAGATTATTTTTTTCAAACACTGTTCATTTTGCATCCAACAACGTCTTTATATACTTACCCTGCCACGTTTCTCTTAGGAGTATAACCACCTCTCCAATTTGTTATGAGTGTTAGGAGTTACATCCTGAAGCTCCGGTGACTTGTGCATACTATGCACCTGACTTGGTGGCATACTAACTATGGAAAGACTTTGTTAACAAAAGGGGGGAGGGGGAGAGAAGGGGAGAAGGCGGGAGAGGGAGGGAAAGAGAGAACGAGGGAGGGAGAGGGAAAGGGGGATTTCCTGATTTTATGGTGTAAAAAGAGATGATTTAAGGAAAACTAGTCAAAGTGGTTTAATACAAGTAAGTCTTCAGCTCTCTATCTGAATTCATAATTACTTTATGGATCTTTCGGGCTGAATAGATAGAAACTCTGGGCTCTACACTTGGCACTCCTGATAGTATCAACCGCTCTCTGATATTTATTGTTAGTCCTGTATCCTCCACACCCCTTTTGTCCTTTTTCTCTGGCTCTGATCTCCACCCAGCATCCACATGGAGTGACTTCTGGCCTGGTTATTTCCTGTTTTTAACAGCAGTAATTTGGGTAGCCTAACAGCACATCCCAGATAAGGCCCAAGAGTCTAGTTCAGCCTTCTATACCTGGGGCTACTCTGTGTGTCAATGGGTATCTCCAAGTACAAGCAAATGTTGTCTATCAATGAGGTCAAAGGAATTCATGGCTTCACCGAATTTCAGTGGGGTCTAGCACACAGAACAGACTGATCACTATAACTCTAAGGACATAATTCAGTGTGCAATAGGCACACATACTACGACAGGCTCTACCTCCTACTCAGACCCCCGGAGAGCACTCACAGCAATTACCCATCAAGCACCCTGAGGATATAATCTGAGGATGTGATTAGGGGGTGACAAACTGCACACCCAAGACAGAGGCAATTCTGTATCTGCGACATCACAGCTATCTTCCCCCAGTCTCGGCTTTTACACAGGCTTGGTGTACTTTCTGTGTTCTCTTCTGAAGCCCATGCTAACACGGGAGGACATCAGAGCATCAGGACTTACAAGCCTCTCTCACATAAGTATTACATCATTTGCCACGAATGCACATCTTTCAATTTTTTTTGCTACAATACACTGATATATTTCCTATTATGCTTTAAATAAAGAAGCACTTACTATACCAAAATTGCAACTGCATTTTTACCTGTATGCTGTAAAAATAGAAGTAAATCTTAATTCTCAACTTCCATGGCTGCTGACAGGTTATCTTCGGTTCTGTAGTTATGACCACACCCACAGTACTGTGCATGGTTAAGTGAAATATATTACAAATACACTAGGAAAGATGGTTCTTGGAAGCTCTTCCTCAGACAAAATACCATTTAGAAGTTTCTAAGCAAGATTCAGTGAGCACCAGAAACTGCCATCACATATACTCACGGTTGACCGGTCGGTCACCCAAGGATCTCCAAGCACAGGCTGGACTTGTCCTGGAAGCAGAGGATTGACTTCCACGAGGAGAGCAGAGGGCCGGCCTGCAGAAACTGCGAGTGCCAGCACTACCTTCCTCCAGCCCATCCTAACTGCAGACAGGCCCAGGGATTCTGTAGTCTTCGAGCATTAACAACAAACCACACTAGGTTGTTTTCCTAATTCCTATGAAATGAGTCAGTAGGTCAAGCAACTGATCCACTTGAGAGAACAATCCTTACAGCTACACTCCCCATTTCCAGTAACCCAGTTCCTTCTCTCTGCCCTGACCCAAGAGCCCAAGGGGCCTGGCAGACCCAGTATCCACTGACAGATAGCCAGTCTCCCCTAGGTTTAGCATCTTCCTTTGACAGAGGGCACTGCTGGTATAGGACCATATGGTTAGCATAACTTCTCTGCTGAGACCATGTAAGTTATTTATCTCTGTCACCCCAAAGAAGGGTCTGGTGCTTAAAATAAACATAGAAACCCAATTAATTATACCTCTAAAAGTCTCCCCCCCTAAACAAACCACTTCCTTCTGCAAAAATACCTTCTCCTCCTCAAAAGATCTTCATATTCAGAAGACTGGACTCAGTAGCCACTGCTAAAACACTCCTCTGGGTCCTCCTGCCGTCCGACAGAGTCAGCCACTGCACAAGTGTGTGAAAGCTACCAGCTTTTAAATCCTGCCTTATAAATCCATGACTCAAGCTGTTGAATACCTTCGGAAACTACCACCTACTCACCCAGAAGAGAGAGCTGTTTCGTGTAGCTAGTGACCTTCTGCATCGGAAAGCACCAACTACTACTGATGAGAGGTTGGTAATTCCAAGAACTCATCCATGCAGGCAAATCTAAGGACACACAGCTCGACACAGAGGTGGCTAGATTGGCTGTGACAGTTCCTCAGGGGGAGACTTTTGTTTTCTGAACCCACAGGTCTTACTTTCTGTTTTGTTCTTTTTTTCCTTTTTCCTTTTCTTTTAAAAGACAAGGTCTCGTTCTGATCTTGAGAAACTGCCTGTGTGATCAAGCCACCAACTGAAAACCTGCCATTATAAACGAGGGATTTCACAATGCTCATTCCAAAATCTGCGGCTATTCATTTCTGGAAGTGACTCACTGAGGAAGAGCGGCTGTAGGGGGTGGGAGGGAGTGATCACTTTTAGGGGACAGCCTGCACTCTGAGAACTGAGCAGAAACCCCAGAGTTAGCTATCATGTTGTGTGCACCAACCCCAGCTCAGCTCCCTGAGTCACCCTCCCTCCAGATGAGACACAATGACCAGTCTCCTCGTGAAAGCCACTTGGTGGATAAAAAACCCTTTGGGCTGTGCACCCACCCCAGCGCCTTGCGCCTGCCCTCTGGGGGTTATTTTCATATAAATCAGGAGAGAAGAGGAGAGGAGGCAGCAACACTTGCCACCTGTCAGGACTTCGCTCGCGACTGGTGAGTAACCAGCACACAGAGACCACTTCCTGTGAGTATTTCCAAAAGACCGCATGCTATTTCCTTTAGAAAAACAAGAAGTGAAAAGGAAAGCTACAGACGGAAGAGAAACCACTCCAACAGTGAAGCCCAGAGCTTGCAATGTGATCTCGGCGCTGTTTACCCAGCCACGCCTAGTTTTAATTTGGTTTCCCAACCCCTGTGTAATTAAGACAGCCAAAGAGAATAGCATGGGGTGGGGGTGAATCACAAACGCGTAGACCTTCTGAGCGCGTGACCAGAAAAGTAATTTTAAGATTCAAGAGAATCAAATCTGAAGCTGGCTAGGGCATTAACCCTTGCAGGAAAGAAAAAAAGTTGCTTTTGTCCCCAAATTTCAAACATGGAAATCCTCTTTCCTCTCAGATGACATTAACCAGACTCTACTGCCATCCCCCTACATCTGGGAAAGGAAGCATGTTTCCAGGCCTGTCTGAAGGGACAGTCACATTAACAGCAGTCCACATGTCAACCAACACTAACGTGTCCTCTGAAGCTGCCAACAAAATACGATGTTTTGTACTTTCCAAACCTATTACTTTATGTCACAGAATGGAGTGGGAAGTAGAACTCTTTCGATTCCTAGTAAGGGTGGAGTATCAGTGGCGACCGAGGGCCTTGCTGGAGCAAGGGCAGCTTTAAAGCTTGTCTTGCTTTTGTCTGCCTATTAATTCATGTGCCTTCACCATGGGTGAGGAGGTCAGAGACAGGTGTGGGGAGCGCTGAGAGTCAAGGCCAAAGGAGGGAGCAGAAGTGTCTGCTGTCGGCAGCTGTGGAGTGGAGACAGACCACGTCCCACCCACACGTGTGGCAGTGCCTTTGGATGTTTGTCCTGACTCTTTTCTTCCTCATTTTTGCATACTTAAGATGGAACATACTGTTTCTGTAATTTTTACAGTTTTGTTGTTGTTGCTTGCTTTTGACAGTACTGAGGACTGAGCTCAGGGCTTCATACACGCTAGGCAAGCCACTCTCCTGTGGGGCTATTTTCTCAGGCTATCAAACTGATATTGCTGAGGAGCATGGGATCTATTTCCACAATGCAAATATAATTCATAAGTTGGGGGCAAGCCAAATGGATCTACAACTGAAGGTGAGAATATACACTCACTATACAAAACCATACTAATCCCGTGAGACCCAAGGAGACCTCAGTGAGAGAGTGAGATTTCTCTATACAGAGAAACAGTCAGTGTTTTAGAAATCCTACTGCTACTATCTGGGGGAAGGAAAGCATTGATTGGCATTCTGAGGATGGCTCAAATGCTCAAATAGCTCATTTCCCCTCTTACCAACAGGAAACTTCCCTACAGGTCTCAATGGCTGTGTGGTTGACCTGGCATGTCTATGATTGCTCACCAGGAGAGTCTTGGGAGGTCAGCGAAAAGGTTTTAGGAGGAGAAGGAGAAAGCAAAGTCAAACTAGGAGATCATGAGGCAGAAGCTAGGGGGGAGAGAACACGCCTGAGCACGAGGCAGCATCGAAGGCCACTGCTGTCCTCGGGTATGCTAAGCTGGACACTCAGAATGTGACGGAATCCCAAGGCTGTTCCAGGTCTCGCTGTTACCTGCATTGTTGTGAACACCATTCAAGTGTACAGAGTCCACCCTCTTCAAACAAAATAAAACCCCAACACAAAAGCGCTTCATCTACTTAACATTTACTCAGAGTCCCCATTAGACAACGCAAACAGGCGGATTCTTTACACAGCACCTTATGGACAGGAGACATAGGGCCCTCATGCAGGTAGGATGCCAGCTCTGGGTCCCAGCACCTTTTGCTGATCTGCTCTCAAAAGGTCATCCAACCTATTCAGGTCAGTTTAATCGCCCATGACACACAGGCCTGTCTTGGGCACTACCCAAACAATTCTCAGAGCAGCCCTATAGGCTAAGGTCTGTTATTACCCCATCCTACTACAGATAAGGGAACAGGGAGCCTGAGGACCGGCCCAAGGTTAGCCAATCAGTGGACAGTGGAGACAGCACTCAAGTCAGAGCCTGAGGTGCACCTCTAGTCAAAGAGCCCTAGGGGAGCCACCTAAGGCCACAGAGGGCCCTAAGGAGGCAACATTTTCAACATGCCACTTGCAAACATAGTTTTCTACAAACTTCAATCAAAATTTCTAACAATTAAGTGCTAACCCAAGTCTAGAATGAACAGGAACAGCTTCATGTGTCTTACAAACTTTGCCTGCCGGATCAGTGACACTAAATCTGAGAAGCAGAAGGATTCAGAGGACCTGTTTTCAATCAGGGTGGATAAAAAGGGCTTAAAATCAGACCTTCACGTCTACACCCCTGCTCACTGAGATAAATCAGACGCCTGGCTGAGGCTGCCAATTCGTAAAGAACTGGGCACCTTAACCTCTCCTATGTACGCTCACCTTTGGAAGCATGAGCAGTGTTAATGTGAGCCATATGTTTCCCCTTGCCCCACCCAGGCCTAAAAGGAAGATCTTTCTTCCCTTGTGCGTGTTTTTATTTCAAGGAAAAGCAGGCAGAAGTCCTGCTGACTAGGGATACACTTGAGTTTTATCCAATTCTTTCCCCTTTGAACTTGCTCAGTTATGTCCTTCCTGGGAACCTATCAAACTGCTGTTCCCAAGTACCTGTAAGGCAGGTTGTCTAAGGTGGCACCTGGGAGTCTCCTTGGTCTCAGTGCCATTTCAGTCCTTGAGAGAAGGTCAGCCCCCATTCCAATGCCATGTACATCTGTACTTGGTCTACAATGTTCCCCACAGAATCATTCCTAGGACTTGGTATCACAGTGCTTAGTCAGTCTGTTTGACACCCTGATTTTATCTCCCTCTCCTTACCTCCTCTGCATCATGTTGAATCACAAAAAAAAAAAAAAAAAAAAAAATTAAAAATGCCTTCCACAACAGACCATTCTGATATTAGCTTCATTTAAGACCAAGTAACAACTGTCTGCAAGATTCTGGAAAACTGATGCATGTTACATTTACAGGTCAGAATGTTCCCCGACCCATGGATTTATTTGGTATTAAAAGTTCCTCCCTGCACTACAGTCACAAGATCAAGAATATTTACTGCTATCTTAGCCAGTCACATGTACTTCCTGTCATAAAAACTTGAACCTGGATGGGGTAGTAAACCAAACGTAAAAACTACAGGTAGGAAGTGACGACAGGTAGACGTTTCAAGTTCACTCTCTAGTTTGCCAAGGGTGATTCGCTCCCTCCGGGGGCGCCTGTATCACACTCTGTCACTGTAGTGACTGATCCCATCATGCGCACAGGAGCGCTCCTTTTCTCCCCACCACTGTCCCTGGGGGCTCCAGAGTGGCTGCAATTCACTTCCAGAGTCCATGGGCCAGATGGAAACTGACAACCCAAAGACTTCTACGGGGTGTATGTGCCTGTTTGAAAGGCACGGGCAGATTTCCTGTCTATTTCTAAAAGAAAACGAGCTTCGCAACTTCTAGGCTTCTCTGTGCTTGTGGGGAAAGCAGAACCAGTGCACACAGGACTGAAAATCCCTGGGATGACAGGTTTACAAAACATGCCTGGAGAAGTCTGTCCCTCAGTGCCACAGCAGGATGCAGCCAACAACACATGTGTATACGCACGTACGCACTCACAAAGCTGGGGACAAGCTTGGCTTTCAGAGGAAGGTATGAGCTTGTGATTCCAGTGGGCAGTATGTAATCCTGGGCCCAGAATTGAAACATACATATTCACACTTTCACCCACAGGCAAATACACACACAATTAGACACTCACCCACAAGCACACACACACAGACACATATATTCACACAATCACACAAAGACATACATAAGTATATCATTTCTACTCTCCTTCTTTGACAACAGTCTCCAAGTTATTTTGGTCCTAAATTTATCCTATTTCAATGTGGAAATAATACACATAACATTTTTACTTGTTTACCTTAACTAGAAGAACAGTCGTCCACCAGGCTTGGGAGATGGGCACTCACCTCCATCTTCACCGAGTCAGCCAGCAGCTGTCCACCTCTGCTGTCTCTGTCGTCCCTCACACACCCTGTCACCTGTTCCTGGATGAGCAGGCTGGTCCTTTTAACTGGTCACTAGCCAACCAGGGACTGTGACAGAAGGCAGAGCGGGCAATGAAAGATGAAGTCCTTGTGATTCCCATGGAAGTCGCCGAGTAGGCACACCTGTTGCATGAAGAAAATGGCAGTCAAGTGGCCACTCCATGACATAAGACTCACATCCATAACCTCCTGAAACTTAGTTTCTGTGTGTCACCAAACCGAAGACTCTTTATTTTGCTGAGTCTATAGAAAAAAGTTGTCTGTCATCTTCCAAATTTTCATTAAAATTTTAAGTATGAAAGTTTTATATAAAATGTAAGTCGCTACTAAGAAGCCAGAGCATTTGGTTAAACTTTATCTCAAAAAAAAAAAAAAATGGGCTGGAGAGATGGCTCAGCGGTTAAGAGCATTGCCTGCTCTTCTGAAGGTCCTGAGTTCAATTCTCAGCAACCACATGGTGGCTCACAACCATCTGTAATGGGGTCTGGTGTCCTCTTCTGGCCTTCAGGCATACACACAGACAGAATATTGTATACGTAATAAATAAATAAACAAATAAATAAATAAATACCCCCCCACACACACACTAACTGATCTCAGAAGGACAATGCTTAGAGCTCTGAGTATTGATCTATGAACACTGTGCATTTCTCGGGGGGGTTTACATACATGGGCTCTAGCACTTTCAACCAGAGTATACAGCTGTGTTACCCACTACTGCACACTGCAGATCAACAACCTGAAGTTTGAGGCAGGTGAGATGCACGGTGGGTAAAAGCACTTGCCATAAACCCTGATTACCTAAGCTCAATCCCGGGAACTAGCACAGGAGGAGGGAAACTGACTGTTGATTTCCATAGTGTGCTGGACCATGTGCATACCCCTCCATAAATGACAATAAAGCAGAACACAACGAAACCCTAAAGTTCCGCAACATGCCCAAGATTGTATTAGCTATAACATGTCAGGAGTGACATGCAAACTGACGTGAGGATGATCATACAGGTCACGGAAGCGTATCAGTCCTTCAAAGAGCACAGTTTTCAGAGTGCCTGCTGTGCAAGCCATGATGACCAAGCTCAGATCCCTAGCACTCATCCAAGAGTTCAGCATGGCGACACCAGCACTAGAGCGTGGAGGGAAAGTGGAGACAGGCATACTGGGGTTTGCTAGCCAACGAGCATAGAAACACAGAAAAAAATAACTAGGCTAAAACAAAACTGGAAAGCTCCAGATTCTGTATGAATCCGTGTCTCAGTGGGTATAAAGCAGAGAGTGATAGACAGAAAACACGTGAAGCTCTCCTCTGGCCTCGGTGGCCACAGCACACAAATCTGCACACACATATGTGCGCACACATACAAAAAGAAAAGGGTAAGACAATACTCCATACTTGGGGTGGGGGCTCTTGATTCCTGAGGAATCACCTCCATTCCTGTAGCTACCACTATGCATTAGGAAGTGAAGCTCATCCTACTTATGTTGACAAACACAGTCATGGAGTGTTCAGGCCTTGTGCTACCAGTGTCCCTTCTCCTTCACCTTCTTGATTGGCTAGCACCACAGAATAGAGTGCAGATACAATACAGTAAGCTTGTAATCCCTACAAAATGGGAGACTTTGATCAAATTGACAAAAATGACACCAAATTACACTGCAGGTATATAAGACCTCTGCAGTCACACAGTCAAGAGTTTGAAGAATCGGGCTTAAGGAAGACAAAGTCCAACAGAGATGACTACACAAAGGCTAGATTTTCTTCTTTTTTTTTTTTAAAAAAAAAAAATTAAGAAGCCAGGCGGTGGTGGCACACGCCTTTAATCCCAGCACTCGGGAGGCAGAGGCAGGCGGATCTCTTTTCGAGACCAGCCTGATCTACAAGAGCTAGTTCCAGGACAGGCTCCAAAGCCACAGAGAAACCCTGTCTCGAAAAACAAAAAAAAAAAAAAAAAAAATAAGAGTAGCCTGTTTATTTAAAAATTTCAGAGATGAACTTTTTTTTTTTTTTTTTTTTTGATTTTTCGAGACAGGGTTTCTCTGTGGCTTTGGAGCCTGTCCTGAAACTAGCTCTTATAGAACAGGCTGGCCTCGAACTCACAGAGATCCGCCTGCCTCTGCCTCCCGAATGCTGGGATTAAAGGTGTGCGTCACCACCGCCCGGCTCTCCTCAAATCTTTTTCACATAATAATAAAAAAAAAAAACAAATTAAATATTTTCTACTATGACATACAGTATTAATAAAGTAGTTGATTCAATTTAAAGTCAGTTTGTATTGGGAGACCTTCAGATAACACGGGCCTCCTCAAACAGTGGAAGAGAAACCCCAAGCATCTCTAAATCAGGCTCAACTCCAGCACAGCTGCAAGGTGGTACCCTGGTTTTCTCCTTTATTCCAACAGCCCCAGTCAGGCCTACTCCGCAAGTCTGAAGAAACCAAGCTCACAGGCTCCAGATACCACACTACTTCTATATCAAGAGGGCATCTGCAAGCTGTTAGGCTGGCCTTGAGCAGGCCCTGCCTGCAAGCACAAAGCAGACTTCACAAAGTTCAATCATCACCTGACGTGGATCACGGATTGCATCTGGTCTGTCTTTACCCAACCACCTAGAGATCTCCACTTCCTTCCAGAAGAGCTGGGGACCAAGGGAAATTTTGTATTATAATAATCTGAGAAAAAGTCTCACCAGTCAGGGGTGATGGCCAAGCTCTGTAATCTCAAGACCTATGAGGCTGAAGCAGGAGGATTGCTGTGAATGTGAGCCCAACCTAGGCTACACAGTAATCTCTAGGTCAGGCTGGGCTACTGAGCAAGACCACCTTAAAAAACAATCTGGGGCCGGGCGGTGGTGGTGCAACGCCTTTAATCCCAGCACTCGGGAGGCAGAGGCAGGCGGATCTCTGAGTTCGAGGCCAGCCTGGTCTACAAGAGCTAGTTCCAGGACAGGCTCTAGAAACTACAGGGAAACCCGGTCTCGAAAAACCAAATCTGGGGGTGGTGGCACAGAACTGTAATCTCAGCATCCTGGAGGCTGAGGCAGGATGATCATAAGTTCCAATCAAGCTATGCAAAGCATAGGGAGAGCCTGCTCAAAAAAATAAAACCACAAAAACTAAGCCATATGTAAAATGGCTCCGATGAGCCAGGTGTGTTGGCTCACACCTACAATCTCAGCATGAAGAAGGATTAAACTCAATTTGGGTATAGTCTGGGTTATACAGCAAGACCTTGTCTCCAAATCAAGGCCTCACTTTATCAAGATCCTGACATTAAATATACATATGTATTTGTGTATGTATTAGATTAAGTGGTTTTGTTTTCTTCCAACATCCTTCAGTCCAAGGTTTGCAGAAAGGGTATTCGGAGAAAGGCTGAGTGGGATTTCTAATGCAAAACCTCAAACACAGTGACTTGTCTCAAACAACCCTGAAACACACTGTGGTTTGCCATACCCATGCTTTTCCTAGTGACTGAAACACTCACTTCTGAGCTCGCCAGAAAGAAACTCAAGGAAGCATGGCTGAGGATGACTTAGTATTAAGTTGGTAGAGCTGAGGCATCCATTACTGTAAGGGATCAGAACATGATCAGGGAGTGTTCAGTCACTGTGTTTGCAGTAGAGGAGCAAGCTTTTCCCTAAACACACGGTTCTGATTTACAGTCTGCTCCCTCTCCCCTAAGCAAAGCATTGCTCTTCATAAAATACAAATGAACAAGAGCACATAAATGCTGAGAAGAGTGAGGGATCAAGATTAAAATATGCGCACACATCTTCCTGGAATTCAAAAATCTGAGGCTGGGGGTGGGAGAAGCTGGGCGAGGGAAAAGGTGGCCTGTCATTCACCAGGTGACATTTCTGGGTGTGATTCCGAAAGGACAGCTCTTGTTGTCAGAAGGGATCCTGCAGTACTGACCCAAGGCATGGCAGTGATGCTGTGGAGGAGGCTGCCAATCAAGGCTGATGCTGATGGTATTCCTGCCTCGGAGGCCGCACAGGAGCTGAAAGAACAGAAGCTTGGGCCCAGCCATTCAGTCCTTGGAAGCTGTGGGGCCTAAACTTGAGACGCCTGGGGAAGGAGGGAGAGGTTTGTCTTGGAGACCATTCAGGGAACAGAATTTGGTTTCCTTCATTTAACCAGGTCACCCAGGCATGGAATGCACAGCTTTGCCAGACAGAGCATTCTGGATGCCTAAGGAACAGCGGCTTGTACAGGCTACTGATGCAGAGAGAGGCCAACTGTTTCCTTTTGTTCTCTGCTGAATGGCAGCTTTGACGTCACAACTCGGAATCATTGGAGGGACAAATAAGGCACAAGCCAAATGGGCTTCACTCTGTCCCAGTGGCAGGGCTATTTAGTCGTATTCTGATACCTTCTGGGGCTGCCGAAACAAATGCGTGCAGTGTATACAGAAAGGTAGTCTCTGGACAAGGAAACAGACCTCTGGCCAGGGACAGCTCTGGTCAAAACCCTGGACCAATCACAGTTCCTGAGTTAAACCTGTTTCTGACAGTAGCGTTCCTGAGAAAGGCCTGCAGCTATTCATATCTCTGCAGGGCTAAACTTCCCCAGTGTGTACAGGCCAGCCTCGGTCAGAGGGATGGTATACACATTCTGGGGATACTTAAGCACTCATGAAAGGGTAGTCTCAGCAGAACACAGACATTGTTTCAGAGATTTTAAGTTTGAGCAAGTAAATATGCACGGTAGCACCCAGCTGCAGGGGTCTAAGCCAACAGGTGAAAACGCTAAATGCAGGCAGCACAAACTCGCCAGCAGTTGCAAGTTGTTTCTGTAAGTCAGAGTTGTTTGAAAAGCAGTCTTCTGTGTTTCACCTTTCCACAAAAACTATGAATTATGTTTAGCTACATGAATGCACTGTTAACTATAGACACCCCGTGGAATCTGCAGCTGGGATATGAAAGCCATCATCCACTCCTTCACAGAACAAGACGGAACTTTCTGTGTGCCCCACACTAAATTCCCTGTGTCTGTGGCAAGTTGCAGCTTTCCCCAGCCTTAGCTTGAACCAACAGTGCTCGGGGATCTAGAGGACACCTCCAGTTGTAAATCCAGGTCTGGAGGGGGTGATGGACGGCGCCTGTAGGAGGGGCTGAGCGCAGCATACTCAAAGGCAACGGAGAACTCTTGGGGGAGAAACACTTCTGAGAAGCTCTGTCATTTTTAGTAGCTTTTAAAAAAAAACCAGCGTTCCCAGAGCACTCTCCTCTGAGGTTTCCTGTCAAGCTTATTTCAAGAGAAGGCTCTGCTATGGAGAGCGAGGTTTACAAAGCCAGAAGGTGAGATTATAATCCATGTCCCCTCAGGTAGTCCTGTCAGCCACTGTCATCCCCTAGATGCTAATGTCCTAATCTAGGCAGGTAACAAATGCTGGGTTCTTGGTCCTGCTGCCTAAAGATACACCCAAGTGTGTTTCGTGTTCACTGGTAAAGTAAGCAAGTAAGGAAAATAATCATTTTAAAGTGAGAAGAAAAACATGATTTCGTAACTGCACATTTTCTTTAGATGGTAGTCACTCTTGAGAGGCCAAATTTTATTCAAGCTGCATGTGGCTCTTCTATTTCAAGAGGTGGAAGTTACAATGGCCCTACCCATTTCCAGAGGCTTACAGTTTAAGAACTATAATTACATTTCTTCTGAACTCATTTATTATACTCCAAGTTTTCAAAAAGAGAATGATGGGATTTCTCAAACCATTACATGCCCAGAGGGGGATGTCAATTTATTTTTATGGTTTTGACGTAAGGGTAAGAAAATGTGCAGGAATTTTCTTCCAAAACTGCATTCTGATTAGAACTGTTTAATGTTCAAATCCCTGGTATAAACTTCAGTAAACAATCAGTCACTCATTAAGAAGCAACTACTGTAAGGCAATATTTAAAGGGGGAGGGGCCACAAAAAAACCTGTGATTAAAACCTTCCACACGTCCTTATCCCAGAATACCCCAGCTGTCTGGGTATTCAGCAATCACAAACAACCACTGGGGTCTAGATGTAATTCCTGTCATAAAGTGTCCTCTTTTGTTTGTTCACAAAAGACCTAGAACTTCATGTAAAGAATGCTAGTAATATTAAAGCTTATTTTTAAATGGATTAAACAAATGATCAGACACAAACCTGAATGAGCACAATGCCCACCATTCTTCCTTAATAAAGAAAGTGGCACACAGATAATTCTGGGCTTTACTGAGTTTCTGCTCCAATTACTGGTTTTGGAAAGCTTTCTAAATGGGTTAGTTCTAAAGTCCTGGTTGTTTCCACTCAGAAGGACCAGGAAGATGAGCCACTTTGTTTTGAGAGATCCTGAGAGTCCAGATTGACTACGGAAACTAGAAGTCTCTTCCTTAGCCTGCTTCCTTGGGGAGCGGGGTCTGCACAGAACTCAAGCTCCTCAATCCGCCCAGGAACAGGAAACACAACAAGCTGCGCTGAAAAGCTTCTGGCTTCAGAACCTGCCAAGTGTTCACATTTACAAACTAAGGTTGAGCTAGCCCACCTGTCTGCTCTTCAGCAGGGCAGCACAGTGGCTGTTGTGTCCGTGTCCCGTGTCCCTGCCCCCTTCCACCACACACTCTCCTGACTGTTTCCAGTCTGATGGCACTGCAGTAATTTCCCCTTAGTCACTGTACACACCACAGAACTGGCTCTCCCTGGTTCCAGATCCTCTTCTGAAGGGGACACTGGATGAAGACCACATTCTTGCTCTAATTTATTTGTGAAGTAAGTAACTTTTGAAGAGTTTTTCAATTTCACACTCATACAAATCTTGTAAAGCTCACTTGAGTGTTCGAGAGAAACACTCCACTTGCCTTCCTATCCATAACCTATTTGAAAAAGAAAACCTCTAACAGCAACCTTCGCAGCTACCTGGTCCCACACATCCCCACAAGACCTAGTGTTCGTGTTGACGGAGCAGGCACAGAAGAGCTGTCCTGAGTGCAGGCGCCCAGGTTATGATCAGACGCCCTATGGTGCATGCTCCATCATAGCCTCCGACTGTATGCATGCTGTGCCTGTGCAGTGAGCTTCCCCCACAAGCCTGGAAGCTTCCTCAAGTTAAAGGAAGAAAGAGAAAGAAAGTGGAAAATGAGGTAAAGGACGAAGGGTGAAAGGAAAGGAGACAAGGGAGAACTAAAGGAAGGAGGGAGGGACAGAAGGGACAGAACAGCTGCTGCTCAGTTTGTAACCGGCACCTTGACGCTTTCCTCTCATTTCTCATACACACATCTTATACCATGAAGACCCCAGGGCCCTTAAACAACACCCTTTGTGGCAGTGGTACAGAGACACAGACCTGCGGGAATCTCCCGACTGCTTCCACCTTATCCACCTGTCACCAGTTACCGGTGTGTCTATGAGTACGAGACCCACACTGCATATGCATTTTTACGAAGGAGGACTTCTTAGGCAATTCCTTTGTATTTTTAACCACCAGCATGTACAAGACTTAACTAAAAGGATGCATTAGATTTAGATAGCCACTTATGAGCAATCAGCAGTGTCAGTGGGAGTGGAGAGTAACCTCACGCAGGACAGCCAGGAGGCCGGTCATGTCACCAGGACAGGATGCTCATGTACACTCAGTTTGGTTCCTCATCCTAAGATTTATCCCACAACATCATAAATAGGTCACTTTGTGCCAGCACAGATCTCAGAGATTATCAAGTCTCAGCTCCCCATTCAGATGACAGATCCAGAGGAGAGGTTCGGGGGCCTGTGCAGGTCTCCTGGCTTCTTGCTCTTTTCCATTCATTCACTACTCCTCAGCACACACAACTCACCGGTGTTCTACACTTAAGAACAGAGGCGGAAGGGAAGGGAAGGGCCGGGCGGGTGGATGTGAGCTCACGCAGCTCACTAAGGTCTCCACGAAGGCAGCTGCTAGGTCAGGCTGGAGCCTGGAGGGCAAATGACAAGGGCTGCAGAGAATGGCAATGAACTCACCAAGAAACAGTTAAAGGCATGACCCTGACCTGCTGGGCTGTATACTGCGGTAGGCTGACACGCACCTCATACCAATGGCAGTGTCAGAAAGGTGTCACCCCACCCATCTGTGCTGCCCTGGGAACTGTCCGAGTCAACAGGTAGGCTACATACACTCCCTTCCTGTAACTGCAATAAAACCCTGTCAGGCCAGCCTTAGAAAGTCAGCTCTCACATGGAGGAAACCCTCCTAGCAATGATGTTTCTCCATGAACACCTCAACACGTGTGATCAGCTCAGAGGACTCTGGTCTCTCTGCTAACCTTCCACTGACAAAGGTAAAATCTCACTGTGTATTGTCCTCAGACGGTTCACAATTCCTATCCCATGGAAACTACCATCTTTTCCTTGACTGGTGAAGCTTTCTCATGAACATATGAAAACTACCTGCCTGGTACCTGTACAGACAGCAGTAAGGCGGGAGGGAGGTACCAATTCAGTTGTCCCTCCCCTGACCCACCACACTGCACCTGCCCATCTCCATCTCACCGTACTTCTTTGGTAACAGAGGGTGGAACCATGCATTACAGAAGGAATGACCCCCTTCAGCATCTCCCAACAGAGGTAAAACACCAGGGCCAGCTCTCTGATCTCATCCTAGCACCTGTCAGTGTCAAAGGTCTTCAGAAAAAAAGCACGTTCGCTCTCTGTTTACTGCTTGGCTTCTCATATATATATATATATATATATATGTTTGTGTGTGTTTGTGTATGTATGTATATATATGAAATAAACTCAAGTGCTTTCAGATTTCTGCCAGATGCCCTGGAAATACAAAACAAATGTGCATGTGAGAGGGGTCGGGCCCTGCTTATCACTGGGTGGGGCAGGCAGTTTAAATCTAGCTTTTAAGTTAATATTTTAATTAAAACAAACTACTCACAATCAGCTCAGCAGGGTCAATCTTGTAGAACTTGAACGTCACTTGGGATCTGGGCTATGTTCGAAGGACTGAGGCTGCGTTTATAGGAGAAACTATAATATATAATAGGCACTAGCACCATGTAAACAAGTCTATAGGGACCTCAGCACTCAGGATTCAAGGCAGACACTCTGAAATATGAACTTGAAATTTCTGAACTCCTGAAGCTGCAGGAACTGGTAAATACCTGTCATTCAAAGAACAGCGCTAGACAGGGGACAGAACAGCGCTAGACAGGGGACAGAACACAGTTCTTAGGAACTGTTCCCAGGCATTCAAAGGCCAGTCCACCCTTTAATGCACTGTTTCTACTTCTAGCTTGAGTAAATAAATGATGAAAAGGTTACTACGGGGAAATCAGTACGCAGTGGACAAGAGGAACCAGACACTGAAATGAAGGAAGGTGATTTTCCATACAGCATGCTTCACCTGACAATGCAAATGTATCTGCTGGCTCCATCTCACAAGACTCTAGGAGACACAGTAACAGCAACACCCAAGCATCACGTCACTCTTTAGAGCTTACCTACACTTCCCTCCTCCTTCCATGAAGCTCCTTGCTCTTCTTCCCTACATCTCAACACTGCAGCAAGGTGACAGCACACCCAAGGTCAGCCGACCATCCAGAAAGACACCTCATAAGGAAAAAACAAACACCAGCACACAAGTCTCAACAGGAGCTGTCTACCACATTCCGGACACTCAAGGCTTCAGATGCCATCTTCACTCCTATCCTCATCCTACATGGGCCACCTGTGCTGTCAAACCTGTGACCAATTCCTACAATTGTTTTTATAAACACAAAACAGGAGAAAAACTCAAGCTGCAAAGAAGACCGCATACAATGCAGTGCCAAATTTTTGTGTCTTAAAGTGTTTTTACCAATGTGTATTTATATGATAGAAATATCTTTTGTTGAGCACCAGAAGAATGCTGTAAATAAAACCTTTAGCGTGTGTGTGTGTGGGGGGGGGGGGTAGTATAGTAGGAAGCAGAGAGGAAGGTCCCCAATTTTTTAGTGTGCTGATTTTCTTAAGCTAGACCATGATTCACTGACACCCATCTTTAAACTGTATTTCAGCCACCCACAAGATGTGCTGAAAGTAGCTCCTATTTCAAAACAATAAGGAAAGTAATCCTTTTAAAAGAAATTAATTTATGTTGATGAAATTGCTTGCAGGGTTTAGTAAGCAAACAGACAATGTACAAATCAACTACCAAGGAAGAAACCGCCAGGTAAGATCAGAACCTACATACTGACCGAGAATCATCTCTGGTCTTCAAGGCTGCTCTTAAAAGGCAAAATTAACTGATGCTATTTCTCTTCAGTTAATGCTTTAGCAGATAAATGATTCCAATTTTTCTTGTCCCCAGAGGCTGACACAATTCCAAAAAGTTGCTGAGAGCCCAGGCTCTGTTTAGTGGAAGTGATTTTTAGGCCATTCTTCCTTCCCCTTCAGTATGAGCAGTAGACGATTTGTTACCACAATTCTTACAGTGAACGGTGAAACAGGCATGAATGAGCTCAAAGCAATGCTAGGCATGATGTGCCTTGTTTATCTGTTTGAATAGGTGTTAAAAAGGGGGGGGGCATAGGATTCTTGCACTTCTTATATAAGAGCTGGATCTCTCTGAACGGCCAAGGGGGAGAAGGCAGTTTGATTTTGGCATGAGGTTTAGGGAAAGAAATGCCTTTGTAGCTGGTCCTAAATATTATGGTAACTTGGATGAGTTAGCCTTCAAGGGAGAAGTTGCCACATGTTATAACAGAAGCCACTGGGCTTGGCAAGACAGAGAACGGAAGAATTACAATGGAATGGCAGTTTCTCCATCACGGCAGAGGTGTGTCAGGACAACAACCCAGGACCAGCTTCCTTCTCCACAGCTGTCCAAAGTGAGTGCTGCCCTTTCAGCCAAGGCTTGCTTACACCAGGCTACAAAGAACTCAAAATGCTGACATTAATTTCTAGTGAATTCCTAAAGAGAAAGTTTTACTTTCTCCTAACTTGAGAGAAAGCAGATTAACCCTTGAAAATGGGGGCTGCCAGCCGAATTTTGACTCTGAGACCTTTGAGAAGGCAGACTTCACAACTTTTAACTCTGCAGCCCCTAAGGAAGGAAGCCTCTGCTTTTCCCTGCACATGCCAGAACTTTCGGTTTAAATGCTGAATGTGAGAGTCTTGCCTGTGATCTAGCTCATCACTTTGAAAGGCACTCTCAAACACAGATGCCATGCTCTGAAGCTTCTCCAAATCACACAGGTGCTACCGCCTGGCACAGAGCAGTCAGCGGCTAAGGGGTCTTCTCTCGGTCTTACCAAGGCTTTGGTTTGGATATAAGTCTTAAGGTGTCTCACATCAACAAGAGTGGAGTTTCTAGATAGTCAGACTATTTTTTTTAAAGGTGAAAAAATATGGAAGAAAGCAGAAACATTAGCTCCCATCTTAGGTGTGAACATGGACTCATGTATTCATGCATTTACTGGAACATCTCAACTCTGGGCCTGGGCTAGGGGGAATGGATGTCTTATTCCATGAAGTCTCTGCCACCTCTGTGAAGAAAGGCAAGTCAGGTATGGTGGCCCTTTGTGGGTTCACTGATGGGCCAGGCCTGACTACTCAGTGAGCTCCAGACCAAGGAAAAGTCCTGTTTTAAAATACGGTGGTTGATGGTTTTGAGCAACGACATCTGAGGCTGACCTCTGGTCTCATATGCACGCACATGCACATCTGCTCACAACAAAAAGGAAATATTTAAAAATGTAGAATTTGCTGAATTCTTAAGAGCACTGGTGTTTCTTACATGTCAGGGCGGACCAGTGTGGAGTACAAGTCAAAAGGGGGGTCCTGGCTGTGGGCAGCAGAGAGGCAGGCGGCATCATCTGAGTGTCTGGAAGGTTAGCCAGGCAAGTATGCTCATCTCAATGTGTGGATGGAGAGGATACCCTAGAGGCAGGGCTGGATGGATTGACATATGAGTCTGCCATACCCTCACATGCTTGTGCTCTTTCCCTGGTCCCAGCAGGAATTAGAAGCAACATGTATTCCACTGCATAGCCATTTGATATGATCACAGACATGCAGTCAGTCCATTCAGGCTCAGCGTGTGAGCAGGGAACATCAACTATGTGTCAGGAATAGCACTTTGTAATGTGGTGAACACAATGAGAAAGTTCCCACCTATAGGTAGCCACAGTCTAGCAGGGCAGAGGGACAGGCATAAGGACGGTGCCTAGCACACACAGAGAGTGGCCAAGAGCACTGGAGCAGCCGCCCTAATGAGGCTTAAAATCCTGTTCTGCCATGTAAGCTTGGTAATGTTAGCTAATTCCTCAGTCACTGACTTCCTTACATGTAAAATGGAACAAGGGCAGCCTCCTGCACTGCTGAAGACTCCATGAGATGAGTCCTAATGCGCTTTTACCTCTGTCACTTTGTTGGCCCACTCTGGGTAAACCAGATGGCTACCAGGGCCGTAGGCCTGATGCTATTGCTGTTGAGGAAAACTTTTCTGGTGAAAAGAACCAAGCATGCTCTCCCACCAACAGCACCATGATGGTAATGTCTGTCCCAGATGAGGCTTTCAAGGGAGACCTAGAGAGTGCATGCAGTATGTACAAGGCTGAGAAGCAGTAAGGCAGAGGGTTCAGGAGTTCAGCCCCTGGAGCCAGGCTTCCTGGGTCTCCTGCACTGGTCTATCACTCATTAACTATGTAGCAAGGTTCATAATGCCTAGTGGACCTTAGAGCTTAAAACCAACACAGTAGTGGTTAGAATAATCCCTATCCCACTGTGTGACTATAAGAACCAAACCACTAACACAGTAGCTGGAACACAGCAAAAATCCCATTAGTAATAACTACACAATGCAAACCCAACAACTGTATTACCTTGCTAATAAAATCCAGAGAAATAAATAGCAAACAGGCAGTCTGATGGCCCCAGAGGAAACCTGTGGCTCTCCCCATCAACTCTCTGAACTACTGTGAGTACATCATGTCCTTCCAACAATTCATCTTTCTTGTCTACATGACAAGTCATTCACATATGTGTCAAAGACGCTGAGAGGCCCAAAGCAGTTACTTTAGTAAGCCAGGCATCTCTCATTTAGTAACTCAAGACCAGAATGTTTTGGTATCACACTGGAGTTTCAGATGGAAGATGTTCATGTGTGAGAACATCAATTTGTATCTTAAGAATTAGGGGTTTTGGAGATCTGTGTCTGCATAGTGTAGTGCAGGCTAGTGACCCTGGGAGAAGAGCTTCTATTTCAGTCTCAAATACATTAAATACCAAGTTCTTTCTCCACAGACTTTTTTCCTTACTTTTTTTTTGGTGTGTTTTGCTTAAAGACAGGGATTCTTTGTCGAGTCTTGGCTGTCCTAGCACTCTGTTAACCAGGCTGGCCTCAAACTCGCAGATATGGGCCTGCTTCTGTCTCCTGAGTGCTGGGATTAAAGGCGTGCGCCACCATCGGCTGTCTCTTAAAGTTCTCAATAGATTGGGCCAAGTACACTGGGGACAGTGATGTGCTTTAGTCAGAATTCCCATTGACTTGAATGCTAAAGGGACATCTAGCTTGGTGTTTGATGGAACATCTGGTTTATATGCCCTAGTCAAATTAGCAATCACACCGTCCTTTCAACAGAGGGTAGCCATTCAGACGGTTCTCTGCTAAGGCAAAGCCTCTGGGCTGCACAGCGACTTCACTTTTTGTTACAGAACACAGGATAGGTCAATGAAACCATGTTCCCCTGGAAGTGCATGCTAAGTCTACAGACAAGCTTCAAAGGACATCTAGAAGACCTGATGCATGCAGGGATGAGTCAGAAGGATGCATTCACAATCCCCCAAGTGGGTGTCTGAAGCACCAATGTCCAAACACAGTGCTCTGAGTACCAAGTCGAGTCTAGGAAAAATGGGGGTCATTAAAACAGAGTGTTCTCCCAGGCTGGCAGAGCCATTGCAGGCTTCCTGCTGTGATGGGCTTCTAGTCCACACTTCCTCCTGCAACACCCAAGGATACAGAGAGGGCCTGTGGGAGAATCCCTGACTTCACGGGCCAAGGGAGATGGTCTCTCGGTGCACATTAGATGGACAGCCACTGGAGCTAGGTCAGTCAGCCACAGCAACACTTGTTTATAAGAAGAAGCTGACAAGACTGCACTGCAGACCTGCCTGCATACAAGGGGAAATGTACCTAAAATGTGCCGTGATAGTTAATTTTATGCACATACACACGTGCACGCCCAAACTGATTATGCAATGCTTACTATGTTAGAAACTACACTGTAACTCACTGGATTCTTAGGACAGCCCTAGGAGAAAGCTGTTCATTTCACAAACAAAGACACAAAGAGTAAACAATTAGTTCAAGGACACAGAGCAAAGAATTCTATTAAAGGGGACTGTCAGAGAAACAGAACACACCAAGACTGATAGACACCACCATGGACTCATATTCTGCAAGCCCCCAGTCTTCTTTGTTATTTCTTTCAGCACAGAATGTACTATGTGGGGGTTGTGCTTCACTCACTGATGTCTCCGCACCTCTTCACTCCGCAAGCCCATTCTACCTCTGCCACCCCCTCACCTGCTCTTGGTGTCGAAGTCTGCTAAAACCTCCTCTATCTGCACCAACTCTCTGTGGTCTCCCAGGATCCAAATTGCGCTGTTTTCATGCTCTCTGAAAGCTCTTCTTCCGACCCCTTACCCTGAAGCCTATTCAGAGGTTGGGTCCTACCTGCTACTGACCCTTTCCCTGGCTCTACCATTACAATTCCCTCTCCAGTTGCTCGTACCATCCTTAGAAAGCATACCTGAAATGTTGCCTCAGTCCCAAGTCACCATAACCCTCACTAGTGACTGATCCTTCTCTACAACCTTGACTTCAGCTTGCACATAAGAAACCCTTCCACATCAGCCTTTGGGCTTCCTGACTCCTATCCATAGCCAGCCTCTCCCCTGTGTCCCTCATCCTCCAGTGATGAAGCTCACCAGGTCACTGACCTGCTTTTACTTCTGCAATTAGAAATGAGGGTCTTCTCTGGCTTCTCCTGGTACCTTAGCCACCTTTACCACCTACTCAGGGTAACACTCCTCTGCCTAGCTAACATCACATGACCCAAGCAGTGCTCAGCTCTCGCCTGCGGACCCTGTCTGTTTCTCCCCATTGCGGCACTTCTTATTTTGCCCTTTCTCACCCCAGTCCTGGACAATCTCAACCGAGTTCTCATTGCTGGTCCTTCCACTGTCCAGGCCACACCCTTTCATACACACCAGCACAGGGCTTTGCCTAAATTCTTCTGATCTCTTGTGACTCAGTATTAAAACGCAAATGGGGCCCGCCTAGAGCTGGCATTCATGGGACCTCTGCTCTCTTGATGGTCTCCTAGTCACTTTGAGGTTCCCTGCTGCCAGCCACCGTGAGACCTAGGGAATGACCACTCAGGCACTGCTGTTTCCCATCACCGCCAGCTGCTCCCATAGATAAGGACTCTTTCTTTCCAAGTCTCATGCCCACACCACCTTTCTCTCTACACTGAGCTCAAAGTTCCTTTATCCGGAAGCATTTCTTGATCCCTCGGCACTGATAGCCTTTTATGCTTCCATGCGGCTAGTTTATTTGTCTCCACTTTTCTAGTTTTTTCTATCTTTCTCTCTAACTTGATCTGTGCACAGAATCTTAGCTTTAGGCTCTGCAATGACAATATCAGGCCCTGGTGCTCAGTCATGCACTGGGAAAGTCCTACACCTGCAGGGTCTCTGCAAGGGGCAGCAGCCTTCCATGTCCGGAGTCACTAACACTGCCTGGAACTGAGTGAACAGGGCTATGTGGAAAGATTCTGTTCCAATACATAAATAAGTAAGTGAGTAAGTAAATACATAAATAACTAAATATGGAACCGAGAAAACA
Source organism: Arvicola amphibius (assembly GCF_903992535.2). Lineage (NCBI taxonomy): Eukaryota > Metazoa > Chordata > Mammalia > Rodentia > Cricetidae > Arvicola > Arvicola amphibius. The sequence continues at coordinate 178,170,748 of NC_052048.2, forward strand.
TAGTTGGACTTGGTAGCCCTTAAATCTCATTATGTAGACCAGGCTGGCCCTCTAAAGTTTAACATATTTTTAAAAAGCAATTACTCTGTGTCTTCTCAGAGAATACAAAATTATTCCAAGAATATCAGAAACCTTGTGGACATCAACAATTTAACTGAGGTGAAAGAAAACTTCTTATTGATTAGCAACTGTAGATCAGAAAGCACAATATTAAGAAGGGGTAGTGCAAGGCTTTCACAGCTAAGATCTGATTAAATAGGGAACTCTAAACCAAACACACAATTTTCATTTCCCCCCAAGTTTCTATCATAAGATTTTATTTGAACCTGATCTGGGTTCTACCATGTCCCTCAGCCATAGTACCCATCCACCACTCAGCAGTGTAGCCACATGGTGTCATTTATCCCACTACAGAGTGTCCTCCTGGAGTGTTGGATCCACGAGCTTCTGAACGTGACACTAACTCTAGGAATGAAGCACAGGGCCCACTGGGTGCTGACAACAAGAAATACGGAAACAGCTCTGGAGTCCGATAGCCACATTATTCATCAGTGCTAGCAAAATGGCTCCTACTACTCCAGAGACAGAAAGACAGAGCAAACGCTCTCAATGCAGACGCAGGAGGACGTGGCATGCTCCGCGGACTTGGCGCCACACTGGTACAGCTGAACTCCTCCTGGCTCAGGTGAGCTTGTCTGTGTACTCAACTAGCAATCCCATGGGTCGGAGGGGATGGCTCAGCGGGTCAAGATCATGCCACCTAGAGAGGCCCAGCACACCTATACATGGGGGGGAGGAACAGGCATGGTGGCCTGCCTGTAATTCTAGCACTCCGATGAAGACAGGACCCCCAGAACAAGTGGCTACCTAGACAAGCAGAACTGGCAAATTCTAGATTCTGGAGAGAAACCCTACATTCGATGTTATGAGGGGGAGCGCGATCAAGGAAGACACCCAATACCACCCTCTGGCCTACACATGGACACCTATAACATACATGCAAGCATGTACTCATATGCCCACATATACACATAAAAACTAACCCTATCACCTCATAATCATCCTTTACAGACATATGTAATTTATTTTAGTACTCGTGAAATGCATACTAAAGGTAAAAGGAATTTCAATCACACTGCACATGGCTAATTCAAAAGTAACTAAACATCCCAAATTCTTACCTATGAAACACGGAAACAAAAACAGAGAGCTAAAGGCTGCAGAAAGGACAAGGACGAGCTGCTCGCACTCGCTCCATCCCTTCACTGATGGACCTATGCTTCCAGCTACATCCAGATGTGCACACTGGATGCTTGTCTGCAGATACCTACACCTCATCATGAGACGTCACAGAGCAAAGTGCACCCAAGCTCCTAAGAAAGCTCAGTACAGGTTGGTGGGGAATCTGAAAGGAACTGTGAGAGAGAGATTATAGGGCTAACCCCACGTCTGAGCTTCCCACCTACATTACCACAGGGCTAAGAAATACCACATCTCCATGCCACACAGACAGCATGAAACCTGGCACTGGTTGTGACGTTCAGGCCAGTCCTGGTACGTTTAATATGACTACGACAGCGTTTTGCCAAAAGTATATTAAAAACTGAAAATAAAACCAACTAAACAATTTACAATTTCCCAGTTCCAATAAAGTTTGTATGAAAAACAAGTATTATTTCATAGTCTCTCAAACACTTAAAGCAAAACATATTTCTTTCTCTGACCAAGAGGGAAATTAAGGCAACAAAGTGAAATCATTTTGATGCACATCAAAAACAATCAAGTCCTAACTCTAGCTGAATTCTCTTGAGTCTATTTTCATGAGACGGGGCTAACAAGCTCACTGCTTAACCAGAGGGTAAACAATATGAAGTACTCCAGTGATCACGGAGCCAGACCACTAAGCAATCAAACATCTGCTAACATCCTTACCCATGTTCTCTTCCCCAAGATAACATACATGCACTGTAATTAACGGATGGACACATCTCCTGACCCGTGTCCTATGTACACAGCCACACGTTGCCATCTTTTGATTAAACCTAGTGGAATGTAAACTATTTTCATGAAAAAGTAAAATCAATAAAAATAAAACTCCCCATTTTTCCTACCAGGAGTAACCTCAGGACCAGATGGCCAGAGACAGCCATGTGGAAATTGCAATATTCTGAGACATAATTCAAGTGGAGTTCTAAAGGGATAAACGCACTGCTATGAACTTCGTTTTGCAAGGGCCAGGCATGCCTATAGTCCTATTCATACTGAGACAGACAGATCGTCAATGATCTTCTGGGTCACTGACTAGGGAGAAAGCTAACTATAAAAAAAAAAGAGTAGGAGAAAAATAAAAGGGGAGTTTGCTTCCTTCCACTCCAGCCCCCACTGCCTTGAACGAAAAGAGGACAGATGGCAGCCACCTCCCCTTTAATTAGGAAGGGCGTCTCACAAGGAAACGGCAGGCTTGCTTGGCACCATCCTTCACAAGCAAAGTTTCGATGGAAATGTTCTGCTTGTCCACCCTTCAGCCTGGTCCCCATTTTTAATTTACAAATTGAAGCCCTGTAAACGGAACTGTATAACATCATAACGTCCATCATGTCCCCATCATAAGGAAGATATTTAAATGTTTGCTGACTCAGGAATCCTCAGGTGTTCACACGGGGTGGGGGTGGGGACTGGACTGTTGGAGATGATGTCGGCCAGTCTCATCTCTACAGCTTAGAGGTGAAGGGGACTCTGCACCACTGCTGCTAACGTAATGCCTGCCACATGCCGCAAGACACCTCTTCAGCTTCCCACTCTGTACCACAGCCACGCTGCCTCTTCTACCCTCAAGAGCATTCTACAGCAACGTCAGTTCCCTCTATAAAGAATTTAATTACAAATCACAAGCCATACTGTTGCTGTGTTCTGCTTGCAAAGTCAAAGTCACAGAACTTTGTATTAAAATTGAATCAAGCCACCTCCAGAGACAGACTCAATTCAGAAACCCAACTGGATCAGAGATACAGGCCCACTGTAGATTTAAGCTGCTGTCACAGGCTCCTACGTAGGTGACGAACGCCTCTTTGCATTCCAAAGGCTAAAAATCACATTCTCTCCAGATCTACAAGGTACGAAGCCTCCTAACAGAGAAAAGTTTGTTTCTCTCGACAGACTAGATCTCTATCCACTTTAATCCTAACTTTAATTTTTTTAAACATCATTAAATAAATACTGTGTGTCCCTTGGCACCTTTCAATTTCCTTACAGATTTTAAGATTGTGAACCCCCTCCTTACTGGTTTCGGCACAGGTCCTCTAGGGGGTCAGAGAGACTCTGCCTGTACACCTGCCCTGAGGACACACACGGTTCTGCTTCCAAAGGAATCAGGCAGTGAACTGGGCTGTTTAGCTGGAGGGGCTCCGGTACAGCATGTGAAAAGCTTGCCTGTCATTGTCACTTCTGAGACAGAAGAGCCACAGGGGTGGGGAGCGAGCAACTGAGCCTGTCTTCTTGATAATATTCAGTCAAGATATTAGAGCAAGTCAGCATCTTAGATATACCCACTTCCAAACAAAATGGGGAAACGTGGCCCTCGCCAGGCACCGAACATTGTTAAAAACAGAAAACATGAAGACGAGACTGAACAAACAACAAAATCCCAACTTACTTGGCTTTCCAGCTGCAAACGGGTTGTATGCAGACGGCCAGCAGTTGCTTCCTCCAGGCCCTGGTCTCGCTTTAGAGGCCGTGTGTGCTAACACACCCGGGGTTGCCGTGGATCACCAAATCGCCTGTGCTTCTCTCAGCGCCTCAAGCTCACGGTTCTGAGAACAAGGAACCCCAGGGCCGACTGAGATGACCTCTGGATGCCACGTGGCTCCACTGTTGTTGTTACTACACAGACACACACACACACATACCCCTAGACAACCACTTGTAACTTCCAGTACCCTGAGACCAACATATCTGCCCCATGACTCCACTCACTGGCATTCTCAGGTTCAAGGGATGGAAAGTGCCTTAAGACAAGAGCCATGCAATCAGCAGTATTCTGCACCATTAGCTTTCTTTAGCTTGGACACTGTCCCAGTAAAAACCATATAAGACTAGAGGAACCACATTGCTACTGAACGTGACTGCAAGCTACCGTGATCTGAAATCTACCATATATTTAAAATCCTAAGGTCAGAAAACATAAAGTAGGGGTGTGCAGAGGGGTGGGAGATAGAACTGGAAAGAGTTATTGGGAAAAGAGGGAGTAGATACGATAAAAACACATTATATGCCTGCATGAAATACTCAAAGATTTAACAGAAATATATTTTAAAAAGCAAACACGAAATAGAATTCTAGATTATTTCACTCATTAAAAACAGAAAAAGCAATCTTTATAATATAAGCAGTAACAAAGCTCATCTGGATAATTTGTTTCTTTTTAATCCAGAAAGAAAAAACCCATACATATAAATGTGACGTTTGTTTGGAAAATTACTTCATCCTTGTGCTGTCCAGCTCGTAAAAACAAGCCTCCTCTCCAGCAAAAGGGGACACTTTGACCTTGTTTACTGCAGTGTTTTGAAACCGCGGACTCGTAACTCCTGACATCACTGGCCATGCATTAGCACCTTTGCTGCTGCTGGCTGCACAAGCTGCTCCAGCTGCCTCGCAGAGCCCATGGGTGAAAGAACACCACATCACGGCCAGGATGGTGGCAGTAGCATTTGTACCCACAATGCCCACACGTGACCATTGTGAAATGCCCCAGTTTTCTGATCATTCTTACAGGAAAGCAAAGGCACGCATGGTACATTAGATTAAAAGTACCAACGTCCATACCCAGTCCTGCCTGTTCTCTTTCCACCCAAAAAACTGGCTTCCTCATTCACCTCCGCCATATTGGCAAGAATTCCTGTCCAGAGTTTCACCAAAGGTCTGGCCTCATTTCCATTCGCATGTAGCTCCCCACAAACTTTCCTGATAAAGATTAAACTTTTACAGTACTAAAATAATTCACGGAGTGCTGTGCTCTGAGGTCTTAACTGACAGAACACACGTCTGGTACTGTATTTAAAGCTACTTCTTTAAGTAAGGAACTGCCTCTTCTAAGGCTGATACACTGTTCTATTGCCTTCCTCAATTCTTAATGTGAATATGTTAAAGCAAAGAAACGCTTTAACTGGACTCACACTGTAAGTGCATCTGTGAGAACCCTGTATATCACCCTCCTGAAATAAAATTAAATCCTGAACCCCTAATGCTCATGCTGCTTTACACAGTAGTAAGAAGCCCACATTAACTTCCGTGACGCCAACCAACTGAGAACTATCTCGGTTCCTTTGCTAAAGGCACTTATAAGCTGCAAGCCCTTAAACTACAGCCACAGAGGCTGAGAGAACACAAGATACGTACCAGAGCCATGAGTGGCACTGTTTCTCAGAGAGGGGTAAACAGAAAATGCCAGTTAACAACATAAAGTCAGGCTGAAGAACAACTAAAAGCCCCAAACACCAAGCTGCTATGCCACGCACATTTCAAGTCTCCTGTGAGGAAAGGTGATAGATTTAAGATCCTGCCAGCCAGAAGTGAAAATCGCAGAGGGTCCATGGCCAAGCACACTTGGGAAACACGAAATCGTTACCTTCCGAGAGCAGCAGGCCCTTCGTTTGGATCATGAAGAAGTGGGTGGCTCTCTCGGTAATCAGAACCGTTTTGATTTCCTCCAGCGGAACCACCCCCACAGCCTATCTGGTTGGCATGTTACTTTTTATAATGAAAGCAAAGTCTGATTCAATCTCAAAGGGAAGGGATGAAAAAAAAAAAAAAAACCAACCTAACAGCCTCTTGGCTAGGAAACCACACACTCAGGATTTAGTATCAAAACAGAACAAGAAAACAACATTTTCCTCAGAAAGTTTCTGCTCCTAGGTATTTAGGCCGATTTACACTTTATGTAATCTTGATGGCTCAATCAGGAAGTGAGAATTTTAAGTGCGTGTGTTATGGGCGGGAGGAGTCACGTGACCCACAGCAAAGACAATTAGGCAGTAGATTAGCACAGCGAGAAAAAGAAACTTAACAGGCATGTATAAATAGTATCCTTGGGATCTACGGAGCCACGAATGGACTGTGGCCTCTGTGGAGTAAGGATCTGTTTGGAGCTCTGGAAACAAGTCCCCCAGACTGTCTAAAAGTGAGATTGAAGCAGCGCACAGAGAAATGAAAGCTTAGCTACCAAAGGGGCTGTGGCCTTGAAGACCACATCCACTGGAGGTGTGTACAAGGCTAGTTTTCAGTATTATTTGGAGACCATAGAATACAGAATGTCATCAAATGAAACTAAGTTGTAGTTCCTTATAAACATGTATTATTTTCTCTCTTGCATAGTGTGCTGTGTAGTCCTGGCAAACTGTTCAGATTTATCTGGGTTCTACAGATTCGAGGAGGCACTATACAGGACTATGGCAAATACATTTTCAAGGGGGAAAATGTTATAAAGTCCTAACATTTTCGCTAGAATATCTGAGTCTATAAAAGGCTTCATTAAACAGAGTGTGAACCACCCTTGTGAGTTATCTAAGTTATACCCGCTATCAGACCACATCAATCACTCTAAGACAAAAAGCACTAAGTATAAAGAAGAGCTGGCTTTGCATTATGAAAATTATCTGAGGTATAGTCTTTGTGCCACTTTTCTAAACGAGAATGTATCACTGAAAACACTGGAAATCAAAAAGATTTGGCTGGCTGCTGTTTCGTTTCTCAACGCAGTTCTCACTACTAATACATTCCTAAGCAGTCACCTATTAATAGCAGGCATTTGCTCCTGGCTACTCCTTCTATCACCTTAATGTGTCCTGTTATAGTTCTATCTTAGCCTTTGAGAAACATTTATGATACAGCTCTAGGCAAGAGGCAGAGTGGGTGAGGTAAGAGACGAGATGATCAGTCCTGGATTTCCTCTGCCATTAGTCCACTTTTCCTTAATGCTTACACACAAGGAAAGAAATAATTAGGGGAGAAATCTTTCAGAGAGGATGTTTACGACAGATTAAGAGCAGCCAGGGAAATTAAGCAGAAATTTGCCCAAGGTGAATGCTAGGCGACACCCAGCCTCATCTTACAAAGCTTGGTTTCATACCCGCTGATTGGACCACAGCAGATCATGTGGGCCTGGCTCTGAACCCTGCCTAGACTACAACTTTAGAATCAAGCTGAGCGTGCATAGCTCTCCCCCTCTTCTGTATGTCGAGAGAAATTAGAGAAGTTAAACTTTCCTGTTACACAGAGCTGGCAGACAGCTGAAATCAGAGCCAAGATGTCTGACTTCCCTAGGCTGGGGCTCTGTCACCATATTCTACTTCTTCCCATCTGCCACAGTTACCATAAATAACCAAGTCAGCTAAGGTGTAGGTTTGACTCTACACACCTGAGGTCCTGGTCCCCAACCCTTTCCTTGTTCCTACCCTCTGGCTCCACCAGCCTGTTCTGGCTGGGAGGGGCAGGGGCAGGGTGGAGCCAAGGGAAGCCCCTGAAAGGGTTACAGGGCCCTTTCCCCAGCTCCTCCTCCCCTTTGGGATGCAGTCTCATCTTCCCCAGTGAGACAAACAAGGCATTTCAACAAGAAAAAAGAAATTTTGCTTTGCTTTGTAACATACCTAGGCTGGGAGTAGGAAGGAAGTCAGAAACATAATATTTTGGTAACTTCCACTCTGTAACACTCAGCAAAAATATCTCTATAGAAATTGATGCTAATGGTTATAAATATTTCTCAGCTCTAATAAAATTATATTGTTTATGCCTCTTTAAGACCTTAAGATATAATAATATATGAAGATTCACAGTAAAAAGAGAACAGAAATCAAAATGCCATGGTAGTTGCCTTTGTGTAGTGCTACTGCATGTTATACTTTTCCTGTAACTTATAAGTTATTTATAACTGTCATACCTTTCACAACAATATTACAATTTCAGAACTGACAAATGAAGAACCTGTTACTGTACCAGTTAAATTTCAAAATGCAAGATGTAGCCAGCCACCGATAGTTACTCTACTGCTAAGGTGTTTCAGTATGCCTTCAAAGAGCAGCAGCCAGCACTGCGTGGGGATGGGAAGTAAGCCTCTCTCTCAGCTAGCCTATGGTCTCCACACAACTCTGTGAGAATCTTGAGAACAGAACATCATTCTTGGCCCCTAACTGCCAGTGTGGTTTTCTGACTCAGTGGTATAAATGAAATGTGCACACGGTGGAAGACACACTTGGAACTTTGACCTTCTGGTCTCTAGTCAAAACTCTCCTCTCAGGCAATGCTGGGCCCTGCAGCTCCCTGCCAGCCATGTGATTCTAAGAGCAAAAGACGACACTGCATTGCTCAATGATGATGTTCATTGGCATAGCAACGGACAGTAATTTTCCTTTATTTTTGTTTTTGGTGTGTAACGAATGCATGTATATGCAGCCACGTGTGTGCACATATGTTGATCACAGTAACTTCCAGCTATGTTCCTCTATTGCTCTCCACCCTGATTTCTGACAAGTTTCTCACTGAACCTGGAGTTTGCCGTTTCAGTGAATCTTCTGCCTGTTCCCACTGTCACCTGAGGTTACAGGACATACCACCATGAAAAGCTGTTGTGTAGGTAATAAAGACCCAAATTCGGGTCTTCACGCTGGCACAACCAAGTCTATATACTCCTGAGCAAACTCCACAGTTTTCTTCACTTCTTATGGTGAGGTGGGAGTTCACCAACTTGTCTAAGCTGACCGTGAATGCACTGTAGCTGGGGCAAACCGTGACCATGCATTCCATGGTCTCAGCCTACAGAGTAGGCGGGATTCCAGGCCTTTTCTGCCTTTTCACCTTTCGTTGAGTTTATGCGCATACAAGTTTTCTGTTGTAAGTTTTTTGAGCTCAGGTAGTGTTCTGAGCATTATGTGGAAGAGACAATAGACAAAAGAGGAAGACAAGAATCCATGTAAAAAACAGGTATGTTAGGAGCTGAGATCAAGAAATCTTAGGATCTAATTAACTTACGACAAGGAATCCAACACTCACCTTCATAACCACTACCAAAAACTGGAGGCTACCTGGCTGTCCATCAGTGAAATGTGTCATGCACAATGGAATATTAATGACTAAGCCTTAGGAAGGAAAGAATCCTTTCATGATTACAGGGATGGGCCCCGAGGATGTTTGAGTGACATGAAGACAAACGTGTTGTGATCTGATGCATATGAGGTCCCTATAATAAAGTCACTGAGTTGGTAGTAGACCGGAGATTCCTCATGGACTGAGTTTGGTGTTTAAGGAATACATACATCATGTTCTGATGAAGACAACTCTGAGAAAGAAGAAAGTGTGATATGTAATTCAAAACTTTTTAGAAGTGTTATTTTCAAATGAGTAATTTGGAGTTAAAGTGGGCAGTGGCTACAGTTCAAAGCTGCCAAGGTTTGGGAAGAGAAGCTGATGACTTATCTCAAGGGGCTGAGAAATGGTAAAACTGGTGAGATGCTAAGTACAGGGAAGGGTGCTCAACTGGGAATGTTGAGTCAGGAGCAGGACTGGTGTGATGCTCCAGGTGTGAGGAAGCATCCATGCCTGTCTATGAGCAGCACGGGCGCCCTGTGGGGAGAAGTCAAGTCCAGACAACAGAAACACAGAGGCGTGGGAAAACAGGGCTCTACTACATCAATGTTCAGGAACTGGTCCAAGCAGGTGTGAGTTAAGGGGCTGAGGTCAGATGTAAGGAATCTTGTAAGCAAACCTAGGAGGTGAAGTTCAGTCTCTTGACCACTGAAGGTTTAGAGGGAAATGGAGATAGACAGACTCCATTTAGGTGGCTGTGGGGACAGGAGAGGCAGAACCATGGGTATTATCCCAGGGGGAGGAGCTCTGCAGAGAGGGCTGGCAGTTTAAAGCACGCAAGTGGGAGCACCCATGGGGTAGGTGACAGCTGTGCACAGAGGTAAAGAGACATAATGTACAAGTTAGCAGCTTTGGAACTAGGGCTCAGGAGCACCAGCCAACTCTAACTACACTACTCCCCACCTCAATTCTCCATGAAATATGGAAAATTGTCCAATAAAAGAGTGCGTGTGTATGCACTTTGCACATGCGTGCACTGGGGCAGAGGTGGTGATCCATAGTTCCAGTTTTCTTTTAGATCTTCAAAATTATTGCCAGTCACAAAATCTCTGAGCAAGCACAGGTCATCTATTAAATCAGCTTCATGTGTACAAATAAATGGCACTTTTACTTCTACTATTTGTTAATCAGAGCAATGAAATTCAAACCTAAGCAGGTCAGCAGCAAAGCTCTATTTGCATCTCAAAAAATAGATACTCTATCTCAGCACAATACATAACAGAACTGGCCACCAAGTAAAACATTTGACCTAGAGTATAAATTTCAATTATCAAACTACTATGCATTTTCTGTGTGCTTACACTAAATTAAAAGACAAATGGATCCTAAATGTCTTTTTCATTTAAGGAAACACATTTGCATTCCATGTAAATGTAATTTAACATACTGGTCAGTAAACTTTATATATTATATATATATGTATACATATATTACAATTAGGAACAATACAAGCATGTGTGTGTGTGCTTGCCCATGTATGTGCACATGCAAGTCAGAGGTTAACATTAAGTAACTTCCTCTATTAATCCATCTAATTCTCTCTCTCTGTGTCTGTCAGTGTCTCTCTCTAAATTTTATAAGCATTGGTGTTTTTGCCATGGGTGTCAGGTCCCTTAGAACTAAAGTTACAGAGAGTGAGCTGCCATGTGGGTGCCAGGAACTGAACCTGGGTCCTCTAGTAGAGCAGTCAGTGTTCTTATAGATGAGCTGGTCTGTGAATCCCAGGGATCCTTATCTCTGCAGCCACCCACTCCACCCCACCCACAGTGAGTGTTGCAGATACAGACATGCACCTCCTGCCACTGCTTTTATGTGGGAGCTGGGATCTGAACTCAGGTCCCCATGCTTGCTTGACAAGCACTGTACTTGCCGAGTCACCTCTCCAGCCCCGGAGACACATGCACAGTCACACCAATGCAGACGTCCTTTTTAAAAACGGTGTCTGAATGTCTAAGGGTGGTTTCTAATTGGTACAAGAAAAAGTCAATGGTGCAAAAAATCAAAACGGTATTTTTGATACTAAATTCTTTAAATGTAATTGCACAAACAAGCTCAGAAACACTGATGAAAACATGAAATAAGGGGCACTGTGTTTAACTTGAGAACACTCAAGACTTCCCTCTGGCTTTTTGCGACCCTTTCATTAAAGTCAGCTTGAAAAATTCCCCACAACTAGGAAAGAACCTACAAATCCAAGCAACAACAGCAGCAAGCATGAAAAACATAAGCATGGGGCAAGTCTGTCTTACAAGCCGACTCCATTTCCCCTTTCATTCTCAGCTGTCCCCACCCCCGGCAGCTCCAGGGATGTGAACGCACTATGGACCAAGCAGGGTCACTGATGTCTGAATCAATGTATTATAACCTTCTTTGTACAAGGTGCCTAATACTGTCTATAAAGACTAACGAGCTCACAGGATATAACTGCATCCCGGGCATTAGCCCAGGTCCTAGGTGGCACTGTGATGTCACCAGTATTTCTCCAATGAACTTGCCAATACTGTCTACGGGAGACATGGGCTGGAGGCACAGATGCAAAGGAGCTCTGATCTGGTCACTGATATCACACTGACCCACTCCCTGCGTCACATAGGGCTACCCACCAGACATCTTTCAAGCCCACAAAGCTGCACTCTAAATTCGAGGGACTGAAGTGCAGAGCGGTCCCATGGCTTTCAAGCAGTGGAGTTGGGAAAAAAGCATCTATGTTTAGTATCTGCTTCTCCAGAAAGTAAACAGGCAGAGATGAAGCTTGCGACTCAAACTTTTCTGGGAAGACTATGAATGAGAAAAGGGGAGGGACAGGGAAGGGCTTCTCCAGGAGGGAGGGTCTGGGGCCCAGAAGCAGAACAGGTGAATAGGGAAGAATGGAAGAAATGGGGAGCCCAAGGCCAGGAGCTGGGGAGGGCAGGAGTCCGGATGTCCAGAGCGGGTCTCATGAGATATGCCGTGTGGCATGGAGAAAAGCACTCTCCTCCATCACCCTGGGAATGCTTCAAGCACTGGGCAGGGTCCACAGGTGACCCGTGTGAAGACGTCACAGAAACATGAACCTATAGGAGGGTTTAACAAGCATCATGCTGCACACACGGAAGAATGGTCCAAGAGAGAATATCCAGAGCATAGACAGGGCCACTCTCATGGAAATTTTGGTCAAAGACAATGGAAAGGAGGTGGATACACTGGAGACCATAGCAATGAGATGTGGGTACATAAAGTTTTGACTAGATTTGACTTCAAAGATAAGAGAGAAGGATCTAAAAGGGACCAATGGATATAGTAAGTCACAGACCATAGGCTTGGGTAATTCTGTCAGTCGGGAACAGTTAGGTGGGAGGCACCATGTAAAGCACTGTAGGGAGATGCCCACCTGGATCTAAGCAGGTGGATGAGCAGCGTGTAGAAAGACCCGGCAAGAGTAATGAGGTTTGGAGAAGGCCAGAGGGACTGGGAGGAGGAGGGCAGGGAGAGTGTCCATGAAACACTGCTTACCACAGAGAGGCCACAGTCAGGAGCACAACGCTTTTAGTCTGACGCCACAAGGAACATGGCTGTACAGCTATCAGGTTTGGCTACAGCAGGACCCACTGGGTCTCAGGTGTAAAAAACCCAAACAAGAACAAGGGAAGGGAGTGGGGACAGCACTTCTACAAGCAGAGTCCTGGCAGACGTGAATGAAGAGGTGGCTCAAGCTAAGGAACCACTAAAGCACCATGCTTGAAACAACAGCAGGGCTCGAGTAGCTTTCAGGGCTCACAGGAAATGCTAACAGGGAAATGCTAGAGGGTCATGGGACGGAAAGGCGCTTAGTAACGGACTGAAAGTGTAGGTGGGGATGACCCCAGGGTTCCAGAGTCCTGAAGACAGGAGGCCACTGGGAAGGCAGCAGGCATAGAGGCAGTGAGCCCACCCTCTCCCTCCTCTCTGCCACACAAAAGTGACAGTTCTGTTGGGAAACACACAGGGAGGGAGTTGGAAAGTAACTCTGTTTAGTGGGTTTCTCTGTGGCCTCAGAAAAGTCTCATACTTAACATGGAAGGATCTGGCCAGTCAGCTGTCAGCAGTCAAGTGGACTTTCCTCAGGCTTCCACTAATGGGCAGACACACAACACACAGGGGCTATCCGGGGCGCCGCGCTGTGTCAGCCTCCTGGATTCAGATGTGGAGCATGTGTACTCATGAAGCACCATGGCTGCAAACCAGTAAATTCACACACTAGCATGCCTAGCAGATCAGCTGGGGCTGGGGTCTATTTGGGGGGTTGTGGGGTCTTTTAAATGCAGGAGGTGTGAATGCAGCAGGGTCACACTTGTCAGTGTCCAGCCCCTGCCAGAGCACTGCAGCAACCCAGCTGGGGAAAGACCCACCTTAGCCACTTCTCCCAGACACCACACTCATTTTGCTTTTGCCAGACACTGCTCAAGAGAGAAGAAGCAGGCCAGGAGCTAAGCACGGACATGCAAGTCCAAACACAGGCTCGGAAGGTGGTATTCCAAATTGAGTGGATGTTATTTTTCTTAAGCACAAGAAAAGATGTGAACTTAGACTCCCTGTTTCTCGTAAAGTCCTTAAGTAGAGAGAGAAGAAATTCCAGTGACTAATACAAAGCTCTCCTGCTATTTTCAGGACATGCATCTCCTAGGAGCGCTGAAAGAAAGCCTCCTGATTCCACATCCTCTGGGTGAGAAAGGAGCAATACCAAGCCCTAGCTTGCTCAGCTGGGAGCAGATCGATGAATGTAGAGGCCAATGTACAGAATAGTCCATACATTCTTGCTTTTGATCCTCATAAAGCATACCTTCTGTTCTTTCAGTGTGAAAATAACATTAATTTTAAGAAAGACAGGCTGGTGAACCAGGCATGACTCTGTGCCCTCTGACTGCTTTAACCCATCCTGGAAGCAGGCACTCCAACTGTTCCTGCACTGGGTGAAATTCTGAGGGGACACCTCTATTCTAGCCAGCACAAGTGTGCTATCTCAGCCTGCACTGGCCACTTCCATGAACATGCCAAGTTGAAGTCTAAAACCCAGAGGACATCAAAAGAGAAAGTCCCCTGCCCACCCACTCTTCTATCACTCAGGGTGCTAACATCCTCCACAGGCCATGCGTACAGGCTGGCCATGAACTAGAGCCTCCAAAACACAAGTCAAAACGAATGTGTCCTATTCTTAAGTTACTCATATTTGGGGTATTTTGTTTTAGGCTTACTTACTCTAGCAGAATAGTTTTGGTGTCTTTCTTACACTATTATTAATACTCTATGTTTCAAGTCAAAGAATCTTTTAATATTAATATATTCAAATTTTAAAAATCCTGAATTATATTTTAAGAAAACTAAAACTTGTAAGAAAGTTTCCCAGTCAGTATACAGGGTTTGTGTAACTCTGGTCTGCTTTTGTACTTGCTATTAAAATACTCTGTTTCACAATCTGTTTTATAAGAAAAACACTTTAGGAATAAGTAGATTTTTTTGGACTTGCTCATCTACTAGATTAAGTATCAAATCAGTTACTTTGCAGTCTACATGCATCCAAGTTTTAAAAGATGAAACCAGAAGTTGATATATTTGTTCAGACACCTGTAGGCTTGGGATAGATCTAAACTTATGGTACATTTCTCTGCACAGATAAAAATATAAAATTTGGGGCTCGAGAGATGGCTCAGTGGTTAAGAGCACTGGCTGCTCACAACCACCTATATGCCCTCCTCTGACATGCAAGCATACAGATAGAACATTTATACACATAAAAATAAAGAAAAGAAAACATTGCACTTACCATGGGCATCATAGGTCTTATGGGATCCTCGGCAGGACCACCATCAGAACACAGGTACAACAATGCCTCAAACACAGATTCTGCCACTTTCCTCCAAAGCACTGCCCATCACATACAAGTCACAAAACCACAATCACACTCGAAGCCTAAGGATGATGGGACGACCAATGGCAGTTGTTCCCAGACCGAGGTCATACATACATATAAAACTTTTGTTTTGAGACAAGAGTCCCACTTTGTACTCTGGCTGTCCTGAAATTCCCTATGAAGACCAAGCTACTCTTGAAGTCAGAGATCTGCCTGCCTCTGTACCCCAAATGCTGTATTAAAGCTATGTGCCACCCCCTGTATATTTAACTTT
The DNA here is from genome assembly GCF_903992535.2 of Arvicola amphibius. Lineage (NCBI taxonomy): Eukaryota > Metazoa > Chordata > Mammalia > Rodentia > Cricetidae > Arvicola > Arvicola amphibius. Next base: position 178,186,020 of record NC_052048.2, read on the forward strand.
TATAAGCATATAATCCATTGTACATCTTCAGTTCCATCGTGATATTCCATACGTGTACATAATGTACTTTGACCATATTCCTTCCTTCCTCTTACTCTGCTTCTCCCCAATTGCTCCCTTCTTCTTCCACAGGCTTTGGTTTTCATTTTAAATCTTCATTCTGCATGAGGGCAAATGGTGTTTGCTTGAGTCTGGTTTACTTTGTTTAGGGTGAGGGTCTCCATTTGCATCCAGTTTCTTGCAAAGACATGATTTTGTTCTTTGTAACTAAACAATGCTCCACTGTGCATGTGCACCACATTTTCTTTACCCATTTATCTGTTGGACACCTAGGCTGAGTCCATAACTTATTAAGAGTGCTCCAACTAATATGGGTGCAAAGGTGTCTCTGCTGTGTGCTGACTTTGATTCCTTTGGGTGTATCCCAGGAGCAGTGTGACTGGGTCATATGCTAGTTCTATTTTTAGGTTTTCGAGAACCTCTATTTAAATTTCCACAGTGGCTGCAATAATTTACATCCCACCAATAGTGAGTAAGGGTTTTCCCTACAGCCTCCTCGCCAGCACTTGCTGATTTCCTGATGACATCTGGGGTGAGATGAAATCTCAATGTGGTTTTGATTTGCATTTTCCTGATAGCTGAAAATGCTGAGCTTTTCTTTTAATGTACTTACTGGCCATTTTATACAATAGTTTAGGTTCCTTTGATATAGAGCTACACATGTATGTATAACTATCAACAACAGTGCCTAGACAAGTCAATGAGGAAAGTACAGACCTTTTACAAGTCATGCAGGAGAGTTGATACAAAGGAAGTAAGGCTTCCTGCATGCACAGGACAACGAACTGGAGACTCATTATTGGCCAAAGCATAAATCTAAAGCAACACACTAGAGGAAACTTCAGAGTTGGGGACAAAGATTATTTAGAAAAAAATATGTACCAATAGTTCAAAGGTTTTTGTTTAAATTTTTAAATTTTAAACTTCTTAGAAGAAGACACTTTCTAATTTACAAACTAGCAAATAAAGTTCAGGCATAATGATATATACCAATTACTCTACTATTTGGGAGGTAGAAGGCTCAATAGCTCAAAGCCAGTCAGGGACATAAAGCAAAATAACAAAAAAAAAAAAGGGGAAAAAAAGGAAAAAGAAAAAAGTCAAACGACTTGAATAGACGCTCCAAAAAATATGATATGTAGATTGTCAGCAATTACATACTATTCATGAAGAAAATGCAAACTTTAAAACCCTAATGATATACCACTTGATATCCAAGAGAATGAGCTAACATAGAAAATCAATAACATCCATAGCTAGGAAGGAACCGAGTACCTGGAACTCACCCTGCTTACTGGTATAATACATTAAATGATATGATTACTTTATGAAATGGCTAAGAAGCTTCTATAAAGGTATGTGGGGCCCATAAATCCAATAGAAAAACCACTCCCAGTGACTTGGTATTCATAATAGCTAAGAAGGTAGAAATCATGCAAACAGAGATCAGGAAGAGCCACAAACTGAGTCTCTTCAGCAGTATGCAGAATACTGCAGAAGAATAAAGGAAAAACGAAGAATGGATACACACAGCAGTAAAAGATCCTGGGTGAAGGACACTACCTAGCTAGGAGTTCCCACTCTGACTCAATCTGTACGGGACTAGAGTAACAGAAATGTTTAAGCCAGCAAGGGGGAAGAATTAGGGAGAAGCACAAGGGACACAACATAAAGGAACTACTGGGGTATGAGTCCCATTAAAAATCTGTATACTTTCCCATGGTAATTCATCAACTGTGTCAGGGAAGTTCAAGACCTGATTAATCGGGATCTACTTTTCCTACTTCATCGCTAACATGGGCTTGGAAGCTCTTGGCAAACAAATGGGGATGTCTAGAAACATCTCACAGAACAGGAGGAAGTGGGAGGGTTTATGCTCCCCAGGGAATGACCGCCATCAATATAAGGAAACCAAGCAGCAATAGAGCCACAGGTCAGAACAACTACCACTACTTTTATAGATTTTAATGACTAGGTTGGAACCAGCCAGCTGAGAATCACTCTGAAATCACATCACTTCACACTTTCATCCAATCAGGTGATTCCTAAGTTAGCTTTCAGAAACCCCATTTCTGTCATGATGTCCCATTAACTAACTCTTTTCCATGACTCAATACCAAATGCTACTGAATCCTGAAGCTCTCAAGATTCAATGCATTGAAGGCTTGGTCCTAAGTTCTTGATGGTATCAAGTGGTAGGCAGAACCTTTAAGGGGTGGAGGCTAGTAGACAGAAATTAAGTCATTAGGGAAGAGCTCATGAAGCATTATGTTGGGACTCACACTGTTCTCTTTTCACTTCCCAACCACCATGACGTCAGCAACTCCACAATCATGTGCTGCTTGAACAGAGACCCAACACAGCAGGCAGACTACCTGTAACCAGAACCATGAGCCAAAGGCGTTCCTTCCTTATAAGTGGATTATCTTGGGTATTTGTCACTGTAAGAGAAAGCTAACACTTATTTACTTAATTATTTGGGTTTAATTCTAATAAATCACCTAATGAAGGTCTTGCCATTTTAAGACAGGGTGGTGTGCTACAGGAAAATTTCATTACAGTTACGGAAAGGTATTTCTTCTGTTTATCTTGGTTCCTTCTCTGTAACTAACACTGGATGCAGGGTACCCATACATATACTTCCACACCTTATACACACAGGCCAGAGTCTGAAAGCTTTGCTCAAATGTCTGGAGGGTAAAATGGAACCCAATATACTACTACACAGCTCACATTCTGAACTCAGTGCCTGACGGACACTGAGGAGAGCCAAGTGACTTCATTCAGAAGAACCCCTATAAGGTTCAAAAAGAAAAGAAAGCAAGTGATATGGGACAGACATGATAAGAAGACCGGAAAGGAGGCAACAGCAATGTTTGGTATTCATCCCATGCCTACTTCCTGTGCTCGTGAGGAAGAACAGATCTTATTTACCTAGCAGACAAAATGAGAAGAGTGAGGCCATTCTCTAAGATCAGGCAAGACCTTCACAGGGACTGAACTACTAATGCAGCCATGAGAACTCCAAGTCCTCACTCCGACTCTCAGCAGCTCTCCCTCCCACAGCACTGGGGGCTCCCCATGTCCACTCAGAAGGAACGTTGATACAAATGAAACCACAAAAAGAGAGAGGCCTGTATCAACAAGAAGCCAAGGCCAACAACACACAAACCCTGGGAGCAACAGAAACTGTAAGAGAGCAAGGAGTTTCTTTTCTAAAAAGAAAAAAATCTTTCATTAGTAAATTTGACAAACTATAATCATCCATACGGTATCAAGACATCATCCAAATAAAAGGCCCACAAAATTAAAAAAAAGTCACAAGTCCAAGAACAAGAACTACGGAACACTAGTCCAGTCTGCCCAGCCCCAAGCTGCGACCCTGAGGTTCAAACTGCTGTCTAGTCGGTCCCTTCCCCACGGCGCGCTGGGCTGACAGGACTGTTGCAAGTGCAGAACAGAATGCACACAACAGATTTACCATGAGAAGACAGGGCCACAATGTCCCACAGCAAAAAAACCTGTGTCTATTTTTAACTCCTGGCTCTTTACACCATGACAGGTAAACCTCCTTTCATACTGCATGTCCTTTCTACAGAGAGGGAGCACCCTACAGACCAAGTGAGCACTGGAAAGAAAAAAGTGCACAGGGCCAGAAACCCACGGGGAAGACAGTGCTGGGGGGAGCACCCTCGCCACACTGCCCTTCCTTCTAAGGCAGCAAGAGCAGTGGGATCAGTGTTTCAAAACTCTACTCACCACAGAGCCCTCTTTAAAAGAAACCAGCTTCTGTATTTGTACTTGTGCGCAGGTGTGTATGCATGCACAAATGCTCGTGAGTGAGCACAGGCAAAAGGGCCCTGTCAAAGAACAACCTCCGGGGAGGTCCTCAGCCTTGTCAGAGAGAGGGTCTGCTGTGATTTGTCTGTGTGTGTGCAAGGCTAGCTGGGACCCAAGTTTCCACAGGAGCACTGGCATTACTAGTGTGTACGACTCTCCACTTTACCCACTGAGTCATGACCCTAGCTCCCAAAGCCCTATTTTTCTAAGAAAAAAAAAATTCTGTCATGTGGTACTACTCCACAATAAAATCCTATGTAATATTAATTAGTGTATAGATTGCTTTTTAAAAGCTTAAGGCAATTCCCTAGATTCAACATAAAAGGAAAAAAGCAATATATAATCAAAATATTCCTATTTCAATATATAAAGAGTTTCAGGTTTGATTAAGCCTTGGATGCACGATGGCAGCAGCAAGAACACTTGTTGCCAAGCCTGCTGTCTTGAGCTCCATGTGAGAACTCAGCGTCAGGTGGAAACCAGACCTGACTCCTGACACTGCCCTTTGACCTCAACAAATGGTCACATGGGCAGAAAAATGTTAATTTTAAAGTTTTTAAAGCAGTTAGATAAAAGAGTGAGCTACTGTTAAGACGACAAAAGGAGAGTGGGCACACTCCATATAAAAATGCTAAAGGTTTTGTTTTATGAAAAAAGTGGCACTAAGTCTAGTGTAAGGAAATTATATACTAACATTTCACTACATGAACACCTAACGTAAAGTCACGTGGGGCACTGGGCAAGTTTTTCTGTATGGGGCTCACCCCTTAAAATACCCTTATCCTATAATCAAAATACCCTCACACATTTCCACTAGGGGGAAGTCCCACTTCCTGAGAACCCAGGCAAAGACCACACTGAGAATTAGTGCCCCAAAGTCAAAGCATCAGCAGATCTAAGAAACAGATTAACTTAATACAAAATGGCCAGGAAGAAGTTACTTTGGATTTATGTCATTTACTATATATATGTTCAACGCCATTTCCTCTTTCTGAACTCAGAATCATTAGTTGCTCCAAACAGGACTTGGAGTGGAAAGTTCTCTCTCCCTGTAACATTTACTTAAGGAGCACAAAGTGATTCCAATTTGGAAAAAAAAATTGAAGATTCAAACCTGGCTAATTAATGAGACTAGGGAGTTTTCAGAGAGCTCTAGTGCTCTCGCTTCCTCAAAACAAGAATTAATGCATTCTTTCACATGTGGCCAGCACAGGAAGGGGGAGCCATTTACTGTAAATGCCTCTCTGATGCAATCCAACCACCTCTTTCAAAGACAGAATTCATCCAAGAAGCCTTAGTCACTTCTAGAAAAATGCCATCGCTCTGAATGTACACACACCAAACCACATGCCTAGAGACAAGAGATGAGCAGGCTCGGCCCACAGAAAACGCATCAACAAATGGGGAAGAGAGATCTTGGCTTCCTGACATCCAGCAGTGTTAGTTCTGAGGTTGGCCTTTGAGACAGGAATGCCTGACAGACATGTTACCATCACTGTTTCTTAAGTCAAGAGCAGGGAGATTTCTCCTCTGCCCACTTGTGAAAGCACTTCCTGAAAATGGGGGCCTCTGGTTTAGAACCAGGAACTCTAGGCATAATTAGTAACTTAGCAACTGTGACTATTAAAGAAATTTCAGCTACAGAACAAAAAGAAGAATACTGTAATTTAAAATCTGAAACTGAAAGGACAGCTCGAAGAGGCTGGGTTACACACGAAGAGGGCGAGACAGTGAGAAATGCTGAACAGCAGTTGCGTAGAAAAACCAAGCAGCTTGGAGCTATTCCTAAAAGACTCAGTTCCCTAAAACCCCAAATCCACCCAGAGGAGACTAGGAGAGGAGTCCTCCGTTTCTGCTTACCCGGGACACCTTGAATTCTTCTGGGAGCAAGAAGTGTGCACTTCCTTTTCTGGAGAAGCCAGAGCCGACTCGAGGCTGTGTTCTGCTGAAGATGGGGATCCCCTTGATGAATGAAACCACACAGGGTAATATATGTGGTCTGAGCAAGCCATTGGCTACAGGAGGCCGTGGCGTGTGTAAGTCTGATTTGCCAACTTTCGGGTAAGCCTCTCACAGCCCATCTCAGAAGACGCAGGATGCACTACACCCCAGGAGAGTCAAAACTAGACAGGGTTCGTTGTTCCCGCGGCACTCTCCCTAGCCCAGAGGAAACCACAGCCAACCACAGGAGATCTGGCTCCTCCACCAGGCGAAAAAGAATTATGATGTCGACACCAGCAATTTACCAACGAATCCCACACCAATGCCAGGCTTGCTTTCTTTATATGACTGCCTGGGAGTCAGATGCAGGTACAGGCAAGGTATGCACACTCTTAGGCCACTATTTGGAGGCTCTGTAGATGTGGCAAAGTCTGCCACAAAGTGGTAAAATTATTAAAAAAGAAATGTTAACTTTTGGTTTCCTTGGTGACCAATAAGACATGAAAAACTAACACTAACAGAAGAGTTGTGTAACTGATCCTTTTAAACAAACGTTTCAACAACGTGGGGCCCAGGAGTGTGCTCTTCAGTCAAGAACTGTGGGTGATTCTCCTACACGCTGAAGTGTGACAACCATCTTTCCTATCTACAGAACTAACCAGCTGACTGCACACACTTCCGTCCCCTTTGATTCCTCAGTAACTTCATGTCAGGACACCTCCAGCAAGAGCGACTAGGTTACTTGTGCCCATCCCACCCCCATGCTGGAGGGGTAAAAATGTTTTATGCATTGTGTGCGTGCCTGTGCGAGTTCATGTGTACCTCATGGGGACAGGTGTCTTCAGAGGTCAAGAGGACACCACAACCCCTAGAGCAGTCAACCCTCTTAGCCACTGAGCACGGCTCCAGCCCCACCTCTGCATTTCTTATCTTTGCTTAATCTCAATTTCAACAAGTCTGTGACCATCTAGAAACCTTAGACTTTCCCAACATCTCTCCTCCATCTTCACCAGTTATTTTAGACCAATATGCTGGGGAAATCTCATCTTCACAACAGGGACTCAGAATGTCATGCAATGTTAAGTATGAAAACTTCTCCTCCATTACAAAAGGGTTTTATCTTATTCTATATGTTCCCACAGGGACTTCTGAATGGGGAGCCCAACTAAGAGAACATGGACAGGTCTTCAAATGCCCCTTTGTGTTTCAGGATCACTATCTACCAGGGCATCCTAACACCAACAGGGAGGAAGCTAACACTTTACTTTGTACTCCCAGCTGATCTAGCTTTTCCTTTTTCTTTTCTTTTTTTTTTTGGGGGGGGGGGTGGTGCTTCCAGTATTTTGCCTAATAGTTAAGAAAAAAGGTTCTCATATTTTATGTTAGCACCCAAATCCTTTTCATTCCCCAAATAACATCTCAGGAGAAGATGCACCGCACATTGCAAATGGAAGCTGAGCACCCTAGGTTGACGCAGCAACCAGAAGACACAAGCCCTTCTGTTTATTCCCGTTCCAACATATCATACCCCAGGGAGTACAGCCAAACTCTTCAACACTTCTTTAAACTCTATCAACGCATTCTATGTATGCCTTTATGTCTCAGAGTGAGGTATGTCTACCTTTTTTTTAAAGCCATGTCAGGTTAAACCTCAGACAAACATCCTACATTCTATTCTACAATGAGCTTCAGAGTCTGTCACACCTCCAACAGGTGTGAACACAAACACCATCTCTACCTGCATCCCTAGTCAGCCTTACCCTTAACATGAGTTTACAGTCATTTTAGAAACATGTTAAGGTATGTTTCTTGATGCAAACATCATCTTGATGCATGAGACCTCATTATATCTCAACTACTTTTTACTTCCTGGTATGTTAATCTATGAAGCCCTGCACTATGTAACGGCCTTTCTGCTAAGGACAGACCGACATGGTATTACTGCCCAGGGATCCCAGACGGTCTTTGTTTGCAAAGCATGCCCTGTCACCTCCAAAAAAGGAAATCACCTGACATCTTTTTCAGGACGTGCCCCTGTTCTTAACTGGTACATGGTTGTAGTGTGAAGCATACATATTACAAGCTGCAGGCTCATGCACACATTATCAGACTGAAAGGGAAATGGGAACTTCATGTTAGGCAATCATTAACCAAAAGATCTTAATACCACGTCAGGCTAGAGAGCAAAGATCGAAACACCATCTCCAAGAGTCGGTTATTTCTAAGCTTGCGCCAACAAAGAAACATTAAAGTCTAAGTCTACCCAGGGCCACCAGCTTGGACTTGGGAAGACACAGGGCTCCATAATCAACTGTCCTTTCAAATAAACACACTTTTTAAATAAATAAAATCAGTAGGGAACTTTATATTCCTGTATCCGAAATACACACGGGTATTGAATGATCCGGCATTTTCAAATCCATGCTTAAATCGTTATTTTCAGTAACTGTCTATTTCCCTATGATTCTGATGTTTAGTTTTGTCCTTAAAGCGAGGAGGAAACACTCTAGCACAGTTAAGAGCATTTAAAACGCCTGCCCTTAATAATGGGGTATGTTCTGAGACCTCAGCGAGCACAGAAACCCACTACACACCGTACTTGTCCTGAGAGTGTGTGCCTAGGTAAACTTGAAACATAAATAGGCACAGTAAGGGACTAATAACTAATGATTTAAAAAAAAAACATTATTATTACCTGTTTGCTTAGGACTGGAGTTATCTTCCCTTAGAAGCAGGGCTTCTAATGACTATCAGGGACCCAGGCTAGTCCACAGAGCTGGCTTCACTCAGGATGTGTGCATAATGCTGTGGGAACAGTTGTGAAGAGCAGGTGTGCATCTGTGGAGCAATGCTGGCCACCGGTGGGGAAACAAGCTAAGGATGAACTTCATTTGCCTACATGCAAACGTAAGGAGGTTTAAGCTGGGAAACTTCCTGAGTTAACCACACAGTACGTTTTTGTGACTGATGACTGTTCTTAGGAGAAGAGAGAATTGATATGCAGATGTGTGCCTACTTCCTACACAGGGACTTGACAAGACTATGGCTGGAAAAGTTATCAGGAAGAGAGGGGAACAATGACCAAATTCCTCCCAGTTCAGCAGAAAGGTGTTGTGTTGGATACATACCCTGTACCAGGAGAACCAGACTGCTGCAAGACTGACCAAATGCAGGTTAGGTCTGCTGAGTGGCCAGGATGTGTGCAAAGCAATCTGGGAACGCTTCTGTGTGGTAAGCTTGGTAAGAAGCTGGTGTCAATATTGCAGAGAAGTAGCTATCTGGTCTGGCTGGTGACTCAGATGGCGAGAAAAAGGACAGGGTTCAGAATGGTGTCATGCAGTGTGGTCAGCCTTGTGGTGTCCGAGAACGAACGGCAGTGAAATTCCCACAGGCATGGGGCTGGCTCAACAGGCACAGGCCAAAGCCTCGAGCAGGCCAGGAAAGCAGCTTGTCTTCAGGTCTTGTCCTCCAAAAAAGACTCTTTAGAAGAGGGAGTTAGGGATTTTAATCTGAAAATACTGTAGCTATTAGCATTGCTAATCTTAAATTACTTATGAAAATGATCAATGGACCTAATCTTACCACTTATCCATTTCAACACTACACATCTGCCAAAAGCAAACTGAACTAGAGTAATATTATTAATATAATATAAATATTATATATATTATATAATATATAATGTAATATAATACAATATAATAGGTCTTTTAAAAATTGAGCACATGAACTTTGGCATAACAAAATTAACTAATGACATTTAAAGTATGCAATTAGTTGACCAACATTTAATGAACTCAACTTTTCTGTGTATTTTCATTTGTTTATAATTTGTTGGGTTGTTTTCCTTTCCTCTCTTCTTTTTAGGTGGTGGTCTATTTTGTTTTCTGGGTGTTTGGGGAGTGGGGTTTGTATCAGATTTTTGTTTTTTAAGGAAGACTTTAAAGTTGGGTAAGTAGGGAGAAAGAGGAGATCTTGGGGGGAAGGAAGAATATGAACAAAAATTTAAAAATTGTTTTATATAATAAAAGTAAAATAAAAATAAAAGTGTGTGAGTATTGAGCGGCAGGTTTCCAGTTCTGCCAGCAGGGGAGCTTGGGAGAATAAGACAACTTTAGTTTACCTCAAGCCTGCTCCTTTGGGTCTCTGTGACACTATTCTGTGATCTAACCTAGGGTTTTTCAAACCATGCAGCAACCCATTTGTGCTGTAAGCAGTACTTTTAGAAAAATGCAAGAGTTAATCAAAATTATGTAACTAGATGTGTGTGGCATGTACTTTTCCAAGCGGTATTGGCATATACCTTTAATTCTAGCACTTGGGAGGCAGACGCAGGTGGATCTCTGTGAGTTCAACAAGACCAGCCTGGTTTACAGAGTGGGTTCCAGGACAGCCAGGGCTACACAGAAAAACACTGTCTTGAAAAACCAAAAAAAAGATCCTTTCTGGGAAAGAAACTGATCCAAAAAATACCAAAAAACAATCCTTTCTGGGAAAGAAACTGGTCCAATAGGAAATCATGCTTAGTAGGAATCATTAGGAATAAAGTGGGTGGATCACATGTAGATTTAATTTGAATTGGAACTATGCCATCCTTCTTATCATGGGAACTAATCCATAAACCAAGACGTGTTTGTACTATGCTAAACACTGGTCCTAAAGGTATCTTATAAGTCATTATTCAATCACCCTGTATCTATTCTCCCGGGGGGGGGGGGGGTAAGAAAGAATGAAGCTTAAAAAAACAAAAATAAAACAAAAACCCCAACAATAAAAACCTACTTCTAATCCATTACAAAGGATTAATTGTTAATTGTTAAGCAGGATTAATTATAGTAATCGCAGCTATCAAACACTGTTTATCATGTGCCACAGCATGTTTTATACATTGTATACACCATTAACTCCCTTGATCCTCTCAGCAGACCCATGAATTAGACACTGAAAATATTTGTTTTACAGATAAACACCACAAACATTAAGTCAGTTGCCTGCAATGTAGTATGAGACATGGAGTTTGGCATCTCAAGCCATCTTTGTTGCAGGGCATCAGGAACACAACCGTGAAGACACTGAGAGACAGGAAACATGAACTGCCCCCCAAGTCTAGCCTCACTTCCTCATGTTTAGTGCCCCAGGGCACACCACCAAGCTCCCTAAAAGAGCAACACAACATACGTCTTACTCTGTGCTGCAGAAAAACAAAACAAGAACAACAAAACCCCCACTGAAATGCAACAAGCTGATTTACATTTCTCCAATAAATTCTTATTTAAATCACAACAGAAGCCTGGCAGTGGTGGCAGTGCACGCCTTTAATCCCAGCACTGGGGAGGCAGAGCAGATGGATCTCTGTGAGTTCAAGGTTTGCCTGGTCTACAAAAGCTTAGTTCCAGGGCAGGCTCCAAACTACAGAGAGACCCTGTCTCGAAAAAAAAAAAAGCAAACAAAAAACAAAACAAACAACAACAACAAAAACCTACAAGCGAAGGGGTCGGTTGTAGTGTGGAGCCCCAGCAGTGCCTCACTAGGGGCCTCAGCAGCTTCTAACAGGCTCTGAGAGAACTGGAGGTCTACCACAGTGTGATGCGTATACAGCCAGCATTCAGGAAAACATTAAACATGAGGCACAGCATTTACCCATCGAACCTCCTGGCTTCCTTTCAGGTTACTTTTATAACAGAGTCTATACAAACAGTAAGAATCAACACTGTTGTTGGCGGCGTGAGTCCTAGGACTCAGACTCTAGTAGGAACCTTACTTTTTAAGGTTATAATTTGGATGTGAAATGTCACCCTACAGGCTCCTATGTTAAATTCTTAATGAATACTTGATAGCACTGTTCTGACAAACTATGGGACCTTTAAAAGGTGGGGCCTAGCTGGAGGAAGGGGGTTGCTGTGAAGGGTGGACCCACCCTGCATGTGCACTAGCTCTTGCAGATTTGAGGACTGTGTCCCCTTCAACTGTGAGACAACGTAATTCCTTTTTTCTTTAAGCTGCTTCTCCCAGTGAAAGAACCTAGCACAAATGCTGAGTAAACAGCTATGATACAGCCCTTCTTCCAACGTGTGCGCTGAAGTAGTCAGTGCAACTAACAAATGAAGGCAATACTCATCTGACTTGTAACTGTAACTGCAGGTTTCTACCATGCAAGTACCTTCTGGGGAAAAATAAGCAAAGTTATCAAAATTAATATATGTGGAGATGGTTTACACATTGTGACATGGAGGTTTAAATTTCAGAATAGTTAGGGTTTTTTGTTTGTTTGTTTGTTTTGGTTTTTTGAGACAGGATTTCTCTGTGGCTTTGGAGCCTGTCCTGGAACTAACTAGCCTGGCCTCGAACTCACAGAGATCCACCTGCCTCTGCCTTTGCCTCTGCCTCTCGAGTGCTGGGATAAAAAGCGTGCGCCACCACCGCCCAGCATCTTAGGGTATTTTTAAATGTATTGAAACACTTGAATAAAACCTGGGGCTTCACTGCAGTGACTATGTTGTGTGATGCTTCCTTTTCATTTTTCCATATAGTCTCTAGGTGACTTAAAAATTAAAAGTCAATTCTCACTTTAGAACATACAGTTCAGATGCACCATTAAAGTAAAATCTTCCTTGAATAGTACTGTTTACACAAGACTTAATTCACAGAAGAGGCAGGAAAGAGGACTTTACAGTCCATCATTAAAATGATGTTTAGGTATCTTAAGGCTGTTTCTCTTAATGAACAGACCGAGCTGTTCATTTCTATAAAGTACTCAGTGTGTCTGACACCAGCACATTTGACATTGTCTGGAACGCACACTGTGGTTTCAAAAAATAAGATGATTCAGTTGTGTACTAATATAGTCAATCTGCTTCTGAGAAAGATACTCTTGGGAGAGCAGTGATGTCTGCACGGAGCAGTCGGCACTTGCTACAAGGGCAATAGCACACAATGACTTTTCTGGCGCTGCTGCTCATCCTTCCCGTCCCCTTACCCTGCCTGCTTCCTGAGCCAAGTGGGAGCATTCTTCTTAAGACAGCCTGCAGGAGAGGGGAGAACCCTGAACATGGCAAGGACGCTTCTTCTTTTTTTAAACTGGACACGAGATTGTTTATAAGCACAGGAGAATTAAATACAAAAAATGGTTTCTTCTGCAAACATAATTTATTAACACATTTAAAACTGCACCAGGAGCTGGGGACATAGCTCAGCTGTTAGAACACTTGCCAAGGTTCAATCCCCAGTAAATAAAACTATGAGTGGTGCCACAAGCCTGTAATCCACTTATTGGGATGTGGGGGCAGGAGGATCAAAGGTTTATAGTCACCCTTGGCTACATAGTGAATTCCAGGCTAGCCTGAGGTCCCCATAAGACTCTGTCTCAGTACAAAACAAAAACAAAAAACTCCATCGCAAAATCCCTGCATTTATGCCAGGAAAAACAGCATGGCTATCAACTCTGTAGCCGCAGGTTTTGCTTGTTTTAAGGAGCTCGTTGAGGCCTCCCTAGAATACAGAAATGAGGGCAGTTGTTTTGAAGTTAAGGAAGAGTACAGAGCTAGGAGGACAGGGAACATTTAAGGGAGGAGCTTTTGTTAAAGGAGGAAGTTGTTCCAGGTTTGAAAGTAGCTCACAAAGCCTTCATTGTTGGAGGATAAGGGTGGGCCTCTGTCCTTCCTGCCCTCAAGCTGGCACAGTGGAAAAACCAGTGAACTGGGATATGAGTGGACACTCACAAAATAAATAATGTTGTAACACTGCAAAATAAATTCGGGTAACAATGTTTAGCAAAATGTATCCTCAAATTCTTAAGAACAATAAAGAATCGCCAACAGTCCAAAAAAGACTCAAAGAAGAATAAGGAAGGAACAATAGGTCTTGACTTCTAAATACACCATGAAGCTACAGTGATTAAAGCAGTATGGTAATGTCAGTAGAACAGACGAATCCAGTGGGAAAATAAACCTATGCATAGAGCCAATTGATCTCAACAAGGACACCCACACATAAGAAAGAACAGGCTCCTTCAATATACAGTATCAAGAAGATGAAAAATAGTAAAACTGGATTTATCTTAACACCCTACAAAATAATGTGTTCCAAGAGTTGGTGAGGTGGCTCAAGGGGAAAGGCACCTGCTGTCAAGACTGATAATCTGAGCTCTATTTCCAGGACCAGAGAGCACCTACCCCTGTGAGCCATCCTCTGACCTCCACACATGTACTGTACTGCCCATGTGTATTTAAAAGTGCACACTCATACACATAAATACATACAAGTAATTTTTAAAATTAAAAAATGTACAAAAAAAGAACTAAAGACTTAAATTTAAACCCGGAATGCATGAAGTCATTTGGAGAAAATACAGGGGAAGCTAGGTCTTTGTCATTGCGTCTAGGCAGGAAATTTCTTGAATGGGACAGAAGCACAAGGAATAAAAGCGAAATGAGACAAATGGGATCAGAGCAAGTGAAGAAGCTCAGCAGGGCACAGGAGGCGGGGCTGGAGGAGACCGCTGGGCCTGGGTAAGCCACCTATCTGACAGTCACACAGAGCACACATGGGGGCCAGAGGCAGAACAGTCTCATCTCTAACGTTGGCATTTCTCCAACAATGACATACAAATATGACCATGATGCATACAAAGATTCTCAACATTGCTGGTTTGCAAGAAAATGCAAATCGAAAGCACGTGCGAGCTGTGTGAAGTAGAGCACCCCTTCAGTCCCAGCACTAGGAGGCAGAGCAAACCACAGTAGGCTACTGCTTCCCACCTTTCAGGATGGTTACTATAACAAAACAAAACAAAACAAATACACACAAAAAAAAACCCCAAAATCACAATAGCAAAAAGATGAGAAACTGCAGCCCTTCCACAGTTATCTGTTGGTGTAAAAAGCAGCTACAACGGAACATTGTGCATGTTCGTACACACGCACGCGCACACACAATGACCCAGTGCTTGCATGTCCATCTCATCTTCCTAATCCCTGACACAGCAACACCTCAAGTGCTGATACAGTGACACCTTGCTGCATACAAGCACTTCATCTGGGGAAGGTACTCCTAATTATATTACTTTATCTGATGATTAAACGTGGTGTACAATTTTCAAGTATCCACTTTAGAACTTGTAACACCAAAATTATTAAAGTGCACCCAACTGCAGAGAGCTTGGATCATTGTATTATTCTATTATACCCCCTAATGTTAAAGGGAAAGCTCCTTAAAACTGCAAACACTGCTTCAATATTTGAAATTGAAAAATGGAATTTATGCCCTGGCAATGCTGAAGCAAGCAGGGGCAGCCCATATCGTATATGGCAGTTCTTTTGAACTTGTCCATATACTGGGTTCCATGGTCTAACTTGATGAGGATGACTGACCAGGTCTCTTCCTCTGCTTCAATATTACTTGGACCCAATTAGTCTGAGATTCCAATGAGGCTCTGGCTGTCACATCATTCTCAGCAAGGGTAGGAAAGTATATTTCACCTGGGCTTCCCGATCTTGAGAGCATTAAACTGAATGGCAGTAGAGCCTAGCCTTGTGTTTTCAACGGATGCTTAGTACGTGGGACTCCCAAATGTAACACCATTACTACCTTTAAAAATTAGTTACTGTTTTGTGCGTATGTGTGTGCACACTCATGGGGAAGCTAGAGGTTGACATCAGATGCCTTTCTCAGTCACTTGGACACCTATCTTGGGTGCAGGGCTCTCATTTAACCAGGAGTTCATGAACTGGACATAGTGGCTGGCCCAAGAGCCTCAGGAATCCTCCTGTCTCTGTTCTTCAACACTCAGTGCTAGGGTTACAGACATGTACTTAAAGCTAGCTTCACATGGTTGCCAAGATATGAACTGGGGTATTCATGCATGCATAGTGGCACCAGTGACTGAGCTATCTCCCTAGCCTAACATTATTTTCTCTGTCATATAAATCCAGAAAAGGCAAAGCAGATCAAAACTCCAAACTACAGGAGACACAAATGCAACAACTTCCGGCTGCAGCTTTGGCAGCATCTCACCTGGGCCTGGCAGGAACACTGGCTATTTGCTGAACACAGTTAATATGCACACTACCTGAACAGAGACGCTTAGGACTTCAGCCCCTGGTTCAAAACCAGCCTTCTCAACACACTGCTTCAAACACACTATTTCACCTCCTCTTGTTTAGCCCCCTTCTAGTCTCACTTAAGCCTGACTGCCTGACACAGGCTTTCCTCTATCTTCAGATCAATCCAGGTGCCTTGACAAAAGGAACAGTTCCACAGGACAATAGCCAGAAAGATGGAAAACATATTTTAAAATAAACATTCTTCATATTTGAGGTTACAAAACCCAAGCACATTACTTTATGTTCCCAGATGCTGCTAGATTTATTCCCTTAAGTCGACAGCTCTGTTTGCCCAGTTCTGTCACTCTCTGAAGCCTGTGACGCTGAGCTTGCCTACTGAAAAAAAAAAAAAAAAAAAAAAAAAAAGAGGGACAGAGACAGCATGAGGATGCTTGGCAGGTAGACCCACACTGAGCTCCACGTCTTGCTTGCTCGAAGTTGCTGGCTACAGGGACTAACACACACATTCTAATGGTTTCCTAACCAACTGCCCTTCACCTAGGAGTAGAAACCTAAACAAGGACAAGTTAGCAAACAGGTGAAAAATCTTATGTCTGAGCAACAAGAGAAGTATTCCAGTCAAAGGCTCTTAACAGTTAGTTACCTATCAGCTTTCAAGTATCTACCAAAGGGAGATGGGCTACTACTGCTTTATTTAAATTAAAAGACCATTTTGTACATGAGAGTCCTTAAAATCTGTTCTGGACATAGTATAGCCTTCGAAGCACGCAATTGTGCATTTTGTTATGTCTTTTGAAGCCAGCCTGCCTCTGCATTCAGTGACACCTTCCCCAGATAAGCACTGCACAGAACCACCATGATGCCCTGATTGGATCTCTGAAGTGAAGTGTCAGTAGCCTGGATTTCTTTTTCTAAAAACTTGTTTTGATTTTTGGTTTTTTTCCTATGTATGAGTACTTTGCCCGCATGTATATATGTGCATCACGTGCACATCTCACGCCTAAGGAGGTGAGAGGAGGGCATCAGATCTCCTGAACTGAAGTCAGGGGTGGTTGTGAGCATATGGGTGTTAGGAAGCAAACGTGTGTCCTCTTAATCACTGAGCCAGCTCCCTGGTCTCTGGCTCTACTCTTCCACTCAAGGCTTGTAAACAGGACCAAATGCACCTCTCATGTAAGAAAAATAAGCCATCCAAAAAGGGAAGCTCTAATTTGTCTGGAGGAAACAAGTTACCCCTTTCACAATCCTTTAAAAGACCCAAGTCTGAGAAATAATGAGTGCATGGTATTTTGCAGCCACACTGATGGAGGACTCTCATTGGTTAATAAAGAAACTGCCGTGGCTTTTTGATAGGGCAGGATTTAGATAGGTGGAGTAGACAGAACAGAAGGCTGGGAAGAAGGGAAGTTAGTCAGATGCCATGCCTCTCCTCTCTGAGACAGACGCCATGGATCCAGCCACCAGGTCAGACATGCTGAATCTTTCCCGGTAAGCCACCACCTCGTGGTGCTACACACATTAATAGAAATGGCTTAATCAAGATGTGAGAGTTAGCCAGTAAGAGGCTAGAGCTAATAGGCCAGGCAGTGTTTAAAAGAATACAATTTGTGTGTTGTTATTTCCGGGACTAATATAGCTATGCGGGAGGCGGGCAGGATGAAAAGCAGGCCTGCCCGCACGCAGCTCCTTCTACAGAATGGCCTGCTCGTCTCATCACTACACCACACTATCCGTGCAGGAAGCTCAGGACTAGGATTTTTATCATGAAATCCTGTCCTTATTACATCTCTACTCCTTGAACCAAATTCTAAGATGTGAATACTTCTTAGTTCATCAGATATGAGCTACAAATGGCAAGTATGTATGAGGGGCTTATGCAAGAAAACTTCAGTACATTCCAGTATAAAACATATCCACATAAGAAAGCTTAAGGTCCCTATGACAAATTCCAGAGGAGAACACCACGCAATACTACATTTTGGCCAGCAGGTGTCTCTCTGGAGTGTTTGACAACAACCCAGAAGAGGGCCAGTTAAGGAAGACCCCACTATTACTCTACAACCACGTGAACCCCAGACCTGACCACTCATGGGAGGCTGGGGAGTGAAGATAGGGGGATTTTGAGATCAGAGAACCCCAACAGTTGTGTTTCTGAGAAACTGTACATCTCAATATAAAATGAGAATTAGTGCAGAAGTAGTTGTTTTCTTAAAATTTAATAGCAAGATCTTTGTGTGGAGACAAATGAGTTCGTACGTATGTGCACGTGCAGGCAGAGGCTAAAGGTCAACTCTCAGGTGTCCTTGTATCACTTGTGGTCATTTTAGTTGTTTGTGGAACAGAATCCCTTTAGTGCTCAACTGATTTGGTTAGATTAGCTGGCAGTGGGTGCCAGGGATTCTCCTGTCTCCACCCCGCAGTGCTAGCGATTAAGTGATTGCAGATACATGCTGCCACACCTGGCTTTTTCCATGGAGGCCGGATCCAAATTCAGGTCCTCAGCTTTATAGGATAAGCACTTTCCTGACTGGCTTACCTCTTCTGTTTAACAGTGAGATCTAGCAGCATGGAAGGATGGCAAATATGATTGTTACTGGTCAGGAAAGCAGTGTCAAAGCTCAAACAGAAAGACAGCAGAGTAGAGGATGGCAAGTAGAAAAAAGAGAGGTCAGTTACAAAAAGGTTAAAGTTCGTGGCAAAGAAATAAGCAGTGAAGACCTGGGTTGGGTTCCCAGCATCCTTAGCCTCGTTTGTAACTCTAGTTTCAGAGCATCTGATGCTCTTTGGCCTCTGAGGACATGGTACACACACAGTGTATACATACATACATACACACACACACGTGTTCAGGCAAACACCCATACATATTAAATAATTTTTAAAATTAAATTATGCCAAGTTTGCAGGGGATTTAAGGACAAAGAAGCAGCAGTGCACGGAACACAAACTCAAGGGCAAGGACCCATGGGCCGCTGACACAGCACAAAGTCTCACAAGTCTGCCAGACAACACCCTGGGAGTCAGAATCCGTATTAAAAAGAAATAGTAAGTGTTAGCAGAAAACAGACTAGAGAGCCAGGTGTGATAGTCAACACCTTTAATCCCAACACTGGGGAAGGCAGAGGCAGGCAGATCTCTGTGAGTTTGAAGTCAGATTGGTCTACATAATGAGTTTCAAAATAGGCAGGGCTATGTAAAGAGACAAACAGAGATTAGAAAATTGTGACAGGTATAAATGAATGCAGTGCTAAGTAGTATTTCATCCTATGGGTCTGAGTGTTGCTGACTGGCATATTCAGTGCACCTGTGGTACAGTAACGCCCATGCACCTCCCAGGGGAAGAAAAACCCCAAAACCCAAGCAGGGAGCCACAGCAAACACCAAGTGACACTGCATTTGAGATAAGGCAGGCAGGTAACTTACCAAGCCACATGGTGGAGGGGGAGAAGCTGCATCATGAAGGCCATCCAGAGAAGTCTACCAGATCGGTCCCTCACCCTGAGTAAAGGGATGCCGCTGATGCATTGAAGGAGAGAAACCGAGACGACAGAAAGGCTGAAAATGAGAAGAATAAAGAGCATTGCCACGTGAGGAGACACGAGTTCGAATACACGTGCAGAACCAAAGAGACAAAGGGCAAATGAGGAGGAAGGGGAGGTGCTTGCTAAATCCACAAACACGTCTCTTTATCATCACTAGCTCAGTGCCAAAGCCTTCCTGGTACCACAAAGTTGGACTTCAACAATTGGGGATTTCTCATCCAAGTTATCTGCTGCCCTCAGAACATGGGGTGCTGTTCTTACTGCCATCTTTATATATCATTAATGCTAGTCCCGAGGCCACCACCTGTAAACAAAGCTGTTCTCCATTTTCCCAAATGATAAACTCTCAGGCAACTCAAAGTGCTTCCCACCAAGTCTGATGATTTGAGGTCAATCCCTGGGACTCACATGGCAGAGAAAAAGAGAACTTATCCTTTGACATCCACGTCCCTGCCCCCAACACACACACACACTTTTTTATTTATTAAAGGAATTTTAAGGCTGTGCATGGTGGTGTATACCTGTCATCCCAGCACTTAGGCGGCAGAGGCAAAAGGATCAGGACTTCTTTTCCTTGGTTTTTCAAGAGAGGGGTTTTCTGTGTAGCTTTGGAGCCTATCCTGGAACTCTTTTTGTAGACCAGGCTGGCCTTGAACTCACCAAGATCCACCTGCCTCTTCCTCTTAAGTGCTGGGATTCAAGTTGTGTGCCACCACCCAGCTTGAAGATCAGGACTTTAAGGCCAGCCTAAGCTACATAAAGAGTTTGGGAGTGGCTGGCACTATACGAGGTTCTGTCTTCAAAAGTTTAATAACCATAATAATCACTATTACTTAAAATTATTAAAGAATCAACAAATTTCAAAACAGTGCTTTAGTTTCAAAAGTGAAACCAATTTGACACTCAAAGTTATTATGAATTATAATATTATAAAGTGCTTAAAGGCAAAAATGAATTGATATGCCAAGATAAAAGGTTCTTAGATCCACTCAGGCCATATCTAAACTTATCAAGGCTGTTCATTCACCCTTGGAACAGAAGGTGTGACTTTGTGTGGCATTTTCTATGTTAACAACTAGTTCATTTGGGGCCTAGGTACACTTACAATAACTGAAAGGGCGAACACATACTAGTTCCTTTGTCAGATACTATTCTAAGCATTTATAAATATACACACAACTAATTTCACTTGCCTGTTTGGTGGTTTATTGTATTGTTGCAAGGGTCCAGGCTGCTGACATTTTCCCCCTGCAAATGAGGACAGAATTGTTAGCAAGTGTTAACAAAGGTGCATCCACACATTTCCGATTGTTATTTGGTATTTTCTAAACTTACTTAATCCATCATTTCAGGATAACTTTATTGTGTTTAATATTTTTTTTTTTAAAAAAAGGCCCATTTAAGATAAGAAACCATCTCTATGTTCACTAGGAATAAGGACTTGAGAAACAAGTATCTCGTGGCTTCAAAGAAAAATAATTCGGTTTAGCTGAGGTTCACCTCACACTGGATTTTTCTGTTCGATACAATCACATTTAACAGCACCGAGGTGGGGGCCGTGTGCGCCACAGTGCGCCACGGAGGTCAGAGGACACCTGCAGCAGTTGGTCCTCTCCTTCCACCAACCAAGCGTGTCTTGGGGATTAAACTCAGGTCATCATGCTTGGAGGTGAGCACCTTCCCTGGCAGAACCATTCTGCCAGTCCTTGATATGCTTTCCACGTCACCCTCCGTGACGATCATTTGTAGGTGACCAACTTCTCACCTCACCCTCTACGTTAAGAAGCAAATACAGCTCTAAAGAGAGATAAGACCAATCCACAGATATAGTTTTAAGATTTACCTAGAGATTCAACACAATATTACGGGGAAAGTGTTTGTCAAAAATGGGTGTTACTGTTTAGGCAAGGCTCAAGTGACATTTACCCTGGGGAGTCTGTGACTAGCCAGGAAGCAGAGAGGCCGTCTCCAGGATTTCTCACAAGTCTCAGACCCTCATTTTGGTGGGATACTAAAGCAAACCTCATGTTAGGGAAGCTCCGAACAGACTATTTAGGGTCATAATACCTAGTGCTCATTCGTAATGAAAAACAGAACTGCCAAAAAAGCAGCTCCACTTAGTTTGACCCATAGTTCCTGTTCTGCCAGCACTCGTCATCTCCCGCGGGCCCACGAACCCTAGACACCAGCATCCAGGCAGTTCGGAGATGAGGACCCATCCACGGAATGAACTGTCTGGTGAGCCTGCTGGAGCCACCATCAATGGGAGTCCTTCTAATCCAGGCCAGCCCAGGCCGTCCTGCTACTGTCCTTCCCCTGAACAAACAAGAATGCGCCTCTAACTCTATGCCCTCCCAGACTCTTACCCAAGATGTGTCTTGAGGAAATGCCATAAACCATGAATCAGACAGGGTTCAACCCCACTCACTCTTTACCCTGATGTTCTGATGAGGACCACAGCTGACACGGCCTGCTCTGGCCCTGCTCCCCTCTACATTCTGACTCTTTAACCTTCTCTCTCACTAACCCACGAGGTCCCTGAGGTGGAGCCGCTCATTTGATTGGCACAGCTTACTATAGGGGCTCAGTGGATCTGTTCTTGAAATGATGGCATATGATGTGGGGCTCCCCTCTGTAAGCTGTGAATGTTTTATTGCCATTAGTCAATAAAGAAGCTGCATTTGGCCAATGGCTTAACAGAATAGAGGTAGGCAGGAAACTAAACTGAATGCCGGGAGAAAGTAGGCGGGGTCAGGGAGAAGCCATGTATCCGCTGCCAGAGGCAGACATGCCAGAACTTGCCACAACCAGGTGGCGATACACAGATTAATAGAAATGGACCAATTTAAGATGTAAAAGTTAGCCAGAAATACGCTTAAACTAGTGGCCAAACAGTATTGCAATTAATACAGATTTCTGAGTCTGGATGGCCAGATACAAGCAAGCAGACTCCCCCAACAGACATAAAACTATTAGAACCCAATGAACCATCAACAAAGAGGGAAGGCTCTGCCGGGCAGACCACATGGCTTCACTGACCAAGTGCCGACCTCCCTGTGGTGTCCCTTCCTCCAAGAGAACCAGGAACCAGACAGGCTCTGTCTATATTCATGGCTCAATTTTTGTTGTTATTGTTGCTGTTTCCTATGCTTCTGTGGCCAAAATAAACCTGAACTTATTAAAAGAGAAAGAGCACAAAGTTCAAGACAACTGAGAAGCAATTCTGCAGCAAGGCCTCTGGCAGAGGTTACTAAGAAACACCATCAACAAAAAGGAAAACATACATTTGGCCAAGGAAGTCCTCAGCTGGCACAATGCTGGGAAACACGCGCAAAAGGCTGCGTCTGCTGCAGTCAGCACAGCTGAGGCCGAGAGCAGTGTGGAGAAGGCCTTGCTGCTGCCTTCCTCCCATCCCTGAGGTACACAAGACCAGGGCACTGGACCACTGTGTTCTCCTCCCACTGACCTCACAAGTCAACAACTGTCATCTCCTAACTGGATGCCTGGGGTTTTAAATGGTTCACAGCTGTGTGGATTTGAAAAGATGTTCCCCTCACATTCACATTTCAGGTCCCTTTTGTGAGGGGATTAGGAAAAAATCTCCCCACCCTCCCCAATACCTGGTTCTAAATCTTCATCTAGACATGGTTAAAGAGTCATCTGCATTCATTCTTTGAACAGTGTGCATTCCAATAGCCCGGCACAGGTCTAGAGACTTGTATTCCAGAGCACAGAAAGGGGTCTTCTGGGAAGGCTCTGATAGGTCAGGCTGCTGTGTGGCCTACAACGTGAGCGCGCGCAGGGGCAGAGCGGAGAAAGCAGCTCCTGGGCTCCCGGGACACTGGAAGAGGAGCAAGGCTGGTCCTTAGTGCAGCCAGGGCTACGGACAGCACAGCCGTGCCTGGGCATCTAAAAGATGGGTTCTTCCTGAACACAGATGAGATGCCCTGGATCGGTCATAGTGATCTGGGTATCTCCACTTCTATGCTTTACACCTGAGCCCAAAGATCCGGGCATTCAAGGCTCGGTCTCCAGCCTAGCATTCCTGGAGGTGGTGGGATCTTACACCACGGGTCTCTCTGTGCCCATTTTGGTCCACCCACAGTCCCCCTCCACAGGCCTAATGCAACGGGACAACTGTCGTAACTTAAACATCCAAAACTGTAGGACAACATAAACCTATTCTGTTTATAAATTTATAATCTTGGGCATTTTATTTTAGTGATAGACATATAGATATGTAGTTAACTAACACCATTTACTAGGTACATTTCTGTTTAAATTACTGTCTTCATGACAGGAAACTGGGTTTTAAACTAGAACAGAAATAATCCATGATCATCAGACAGTGGAAAAGATCAAACAATAAAGTTACTGAAAAACAAAAATACACGGAGTATGCATGTATTCCTACACTGGCCACCACCATGTACAAGTATTTTTTATTTATTCTGAAAATAAAGGGCTTTGTCCCTAGCTAAGGAGAAAGGCCCTTATATTTATGTGGTCATGCCAGGCGATTAGTGTTTAAAACATGGTTCTCCACATGAAAATCTACTGATCCACAGCCAAAGAAACACCAAGCAGAAGAACCCTTACAAGCCAGCTTCAAGTGTGTGGCTGTGCCAGTGGGAGGTCAGCCCCCTAGCACAACACCAAGGAGGAGCCATGCTTCTATATACAGACTTTGGCTCTGGTAACTATGATAAGGTGGTGCACAGTACAATGGACATAATGAAATTCTTTGAAAATTAAATATCCTTTTTACTCTCTGATCTGTGGATAAATGGGGGTGGGAAGAGGTCACAGTGTAGTGTCCTAAAACCTACCAGGCTGCTTTGAGTACCGCAGCCGTGGAGGCTGCCGTCTGTCAGGAGCAGAATCCCTGCCCTCCATTTCCACAGCACTCCACTCCAATGCCGTCAGCTGACCTAGTTTTAGCTACAGACGAAAGGGACACGCTCAGTATTTAGCTCTCAGAATGGACATGGTGTGTTCACTCAGCTTCTATCAAACTGTGCCAAGACGGGCAAATCCCTACGGGTGATCTTGAGGCTGCCATACTGCCCTATGGCAGAATTCTTTTAGTGTCAATGTGTATACAGCTGGGGCCAGTGAGAGCACACCCTGATCCAGGAGGCTTATATGCAAACGACATACGGGCACGTTCAACTTTTCATCTCGGAACGACTGCAGCTTATTATCCTGGCCATCTTCGACAGTTCACAGCATCTACTTCCTTTTCAGTTTGCTTCAAAGGATAACACTGCACTGATAAGATCATCAGGTAAAGGTGCTTGCTGCCAAGACTGACCACTTGACTTCAAGTCCTGGGAGCTGCATGGTGGAAGAAGAGAACCAGCTCCTGAAAGTGTCCTCTGGCTTATACACACACGCTCCAAAAATTTTCCTTAAAAAGCATTTAAAGTGATTAAAAAATCACTTCTATAGTTTGAGACTATAGCAGCATGCATAGGAAAAAAATTTCTTCAATAGAGTCTCACTGGGTTTATTAATCACACTTCAAGGTAGACCGTATGCCCAGCAGAAGATAGTTCACACAAAATGAACTCAATGGTATTTTTATTTCTTTATTTTTTGTCTTCTTGCTCTTTTGCTTGTATATTTTATTTGGTTTTGAGATAGGGTCTCTCTGTGTAGTCCTGGCCATTCTGGAACTCACTATGTAGACCAGGTTGGTTTCAAACTCAAGATATCCTTCTTCCGCTATCTCCTGAGTGCTGGGGTTAAAAGTCATTCGCCACCACTCCTAGCCTTTTGCTTCTGCTTTTTTCTTCGCCACCCACCCCAGTGTGTTTCTTAATTTTGTTTCTTGTTTAGAGAGAGAGAAAGTGAGGATGAGGAGTGGAGTAGTGGGAGGTTCTGTGAGGGGTTGGGGGAAGGGAAAGTGAGCAGAAAATATTAACTGAAAATAATGTTTTCCAAAATATTAAAAAAAGGATCCTCAGCAAATTTGTGAGATAAGGCCACTATAAACACCTTGGGTGACTTAATGTTAACAGGTAACTTAAAAAAAAAAAAAACCAGGTAAAGTGTCGAGGGCACACAGCAGAGAACAGACTCAATCTGTGAGGCTCCTGTAGCTTAAAGCCAAGTCGAGCAAGGACACGAGGGACCTGGGCACAACATAAGTCATTATTTTCAAAGTAAGTTGTTTCCCTTACTGAAGACAGCCTTGTTCACTCCATCTCCTGCATCAGGCATGGCAAAAAGACCAGACTACAGACCCCTCCCCAAAGACAACGTCACAACTGTGTGTGCCACAGGCACTATGCCGAGAATGCTTCTTCAGTCCAGAGCAGCCTTCAGACTGGAGCACTGGGCTCCATGCCAACCTCTCAAGTGGGTGCACCTGCCTCCCTCCACGCTGCTCAGCACACGCAGAACACGCAGCACATCCAGCCTGCATCCACTCCTGCCTGACACTGTCTCTGAGACACAAGCAGGCAGACCAGCATCATGAGCTAGCTCTCTGTGGAGCCTCAGCGAGGACCACAGTGATGTGTGCATGCACTCACTGGATGAGGGGAGAGAGAGGCGGAGAGAGAGGATGCTGCAGTTGTCACCTAACTAACAGGTGCACTGCATAGCACATGTGGGTCCTGGGAGGAAATTACTCTGGATGCACTTCATTCTGCATAGAAAAGACATGCGCTTCGGAGGGGCCGCTTCTCATTGTCAGTGTGTTTATAACCTACTGGTAAAGCTGACTCCTTAGAAACAATCCTACTAATTTCTTTTTAATCAAGAATACATTATTTCATACTACAAATAAGGAAACAATCACTTGTGGTTACTGCGAAGCCTGAAGAAAATGTGCTGCACATTAGAACAAGTCTTTCGTTAAAGCACACAGGCTGTCCACCCCAGAACAGGCCTGCAACCCTTTCCCACCTTCAAGAATTCCAATTTAGAGAAGCTTCCACCCCAACATTACTAATTAGTACAAAAACAGAAACTTTTTTTCCTTCTCTCTCTCCTCTCTCTCTCTCTCTCTCTCTCTCTCTCTCTCTGAGAATCTAACACTATAGACTTTTATAACACTTAGGACTTTTCTCAGTTTGATATAGGACTTTTGAACATCCATTAAATAAGAAATTTGGGAACTGCAGTACCACTGCCCCAAACAGTAACTACTATTCACAAGAATTTCTGCAACGCACATCAGCTCCCTCCCTACAAGCTCTCCAAGCCACACACCTGACACCACAGAGTAGCTCTCCCAGGTCTACACCAGCAGCCCCACCTGCTGTCAGTGCTCACCTTCTAGGTGACCTGGATCCTCTAAGTACCCCTTTCTCCTTCAGACTGCTGCCCTGGGCAGCAGAGTGGCCAACCCAGGATGGTGTCTGGGTAGTGCCTAACAATAAGTCAAAGTCTCCTCACAGTGGGTGGAGCTATTTTCATATGACCCTCCAGTCTGGGTAGTTTCTCCCTGAGAAGAACGGCACAGGTTAGGAGACAACAATGAGGGGTCTTATCTTAGCCTCAAGACTTCTTCAAACAGCTTCTTCAGATTGTAAACTTTAGAAGCATCAGCAGACGCTTCCTCACCTATCAATCTGCAGTCAGATTTGAAACTTGGCACATTTTTTTTAAGAGAGAAAAAGATGCTAACTCTTGTATAATGGAGAAGGGTAAGAAGCGCAACAAATGTGAAAGGATGTCTGGAGCTGCTCTCCATCAAGACTGTTTGTCCAGAGGATCTAGTTTGACGTGTGCATGCTGAGTGCACGTGCCATTCTACCCATTTTTCCTTATGGTTGAGCAAACCAGTCCAGAAACAATGCCTGCTTCAACAATTCCTCACTCCACCACAGGGGAAAATCTGCCTCTTCAGGGAAGACTCGACCGACCATGATTCAAAGGACAGGGCAAACTCCCCACTCCGTCTGTGGTGTCTCTCTCTCTCTCTCTCTCTCTCTCTCTCTCTCTCTCTCTCTCTCTCTCTCTCTCACACACACACACACACACACACACACACACACACACACACACAAAACCTGTATCACTTACCATTCCGATAACCTCTGGGGAAGACAAAAACTGACAGGGATGTTAGTGAACCAAGCCTGGGGGTGGTTAATACTCCTGGAAGCTCAGTTCTGTACCAGGGCTTCAAAGCAGACAGAGCCCTCTTCTCACCCAGGTCCCCAAAACTGCCACACGGGTAGGCCTGGTCACACCTGCGCATCGCAGAGAACTGAATGCAAGGATTCAACAGGACACAGGCAGCCAGGAATGCAACACCCAAGCAGGACCCAAAAGAGAGTAGGCGAAAGGCTCTGGCCATGGCCAGGGCCTGGGATGCGTCTGGGCAAGGGCAAGAAGCATCTGTTGCTGGCTGAAGGACCAGCATTCCCCAGCCATTTCAAGGCAGCCTTGCCGTGGAAGCCTGAGGAGCACAATACCAGACCTTGACGGTACACTGTAGTTCACCTGGGCGTGACGCAAGTTTGCAGCAGAGCAACACCCAGCCAGAGACAGAGGCCAAACTTGGTAAAGCAAACAGGGAAAGTGCTGGAAAATATTACAAAGTGCTTTGTAAAGTAAAAGTATTTGTCTGGAATTGAGAGAGGAAAGAAATAACCAACAGCATAGGAAGTACCGTAGAGATTAATGCACTTATGCACCAGCGCTGGGTTCGAGTCCTAGTACAATCCCAAAGGGGGGAAAAACAAAACAAATAAAGGAGAAAGCAGCGAGCCAGGAGCCTAGGAAGGGTGACAGCAGGGCAGTCTCCAGCTGGAACAGAGAGTTCACATGGGCCCCGGCCTGTGCTTGCTTCTATTCGGCCCACCCACAGTTTCTGGGGCAAACAAATTCTTGGCTGAGCAGGTATGTGTGGGAGGCCTGACTATTTTCCAGCATTAGAGCTTTGCCCAGAACTACTTAATCAGGATTTTTTCAAGGTCACATATTAAAAGCCGATGTTACAGCCTTACAAAACAAACAACTCTGGAGTCCAGGGGGCAGGAGAGCCGAAGTGACCATTCACACGTGATCTAGCTTTCTATCCATCCGGATTACGGAGAAGCAGGCAAACACAGACATAGGAAAATCTCTCCTCTCTCTCTCTCTCTCTCTTTCTCTCTCTCTCTCTCTCTCTCTCTCTCTCTCTCTCTCTCTCTCTCTCTCTCTCTCTCTCTCTCTCTCTCTGATAGAATTCAAACCCTCCTCAATAGGCTGACAGAACTTGACCCTCACTCATCCTTCACAACGGGTCACTGCCACCATCAACACAGCTCTCGTGCAGAGGCAAACAGAAGGGCCCTGTGGGCCCTGCTATCCTGCCCCTCAATAGGACAAATTGTAACAAAAGCCCAGTTATATACATCTAATTAATTTCCCCAGTGCCATGGTTTTTCTCAGTGTAGTATCATCACGGATGGTCTCTCCCTTGAAGTACAGATAGGACAATACCATCCTCAATGCTTTAAAAAGCCATGTTTTGGAGGGCTGGAAAGATCCCAGGGCTTCGCCCACCATTCACCCTCACACTGCCCGGTTAGAAGGCACTCTAGCCAAAGCTTTGATCCTATTAACAGTACAGCACACAAGCTTCTGAAAGGGCCTTGCGGTTACTGATTGCAGCCAGAGTTTTGCTGTTACCTTTTAATACACCTTGACGATAAGAACGTCAGGTGGTTTCCAGGATTCACCTGTCCAGTTCTAGCTTGTTCCTTGGCTGGTGCCTGGAACTCTCCAGGATCTAACACAGAGGTAGGCACTCTGGATTGCTCACGTGGGCAAACAGATGAATGAACAAATAGAAGGCTATTAATTCTTAGAGGCTGAGTTTAGGGGACACTGTTGACGCACGTAAGAATCAACAGGCAGCCAACGTGGGCACAGTTATCACTCTAAAGGCCTAAATCTGAACAAAAAAAAAAAATCATTAGGGGATTAACTCTAAAGACACTTTAGGCATGTGTAATAGGTAAGGGGATGCTATTAACAATAGATTTTTTGGTTTTTTTTTTTCCAAGACAGGGTTTCTCTGTAGCTTTGGAGCCTGTTCTGGAGCTAGCTCTTGTAGGCCAGGCTAGCTTCGAATTTACAGATCAGCCTGCCTCTGCCTCCCCAGTGCTGGGATTAAAGGCGTGCACCACAACCACCTGACTAACAACAGATTTTTAAAACACACAGCTGATGTTTTTAACATAGACAGCAACTGGAGCCGGGTGGTGGTGGTGCACACCTTTAATCCCAGCACTCAGGAGGCAGAGGCAGGCAGATCTCTGTGGGTTCAAGGCCAGCCTGGTCTAAAAGAGCTAGTTCCAGGACAGGCTCCAAAGCTACAAAGAAACCCTGCCTCGAAAAACCGAAAAAAAAAAAAAAAAGACAGCAACTGGGTTAGTATGTGTGAAACATACACTCTTTTCCTATGAAATCATACTCTCTCCAAAGGTATCAAGCCTTAGGGCGCCATCTTTTCTAATATTCATCCCCAATCTGAATCTTTGAGTCCACAAAGACCTCTTTACCTCCTCTTTCAAGAGACTGTCCCTGATTTTCCAGATACAAAGAATCACTCTTCTTGCTTGTAGTAGTAGTCAAAAGAACTTGGCTCAGAGCTGAAGAGATGGCTCAGCAGTTAAAAGCACTGGCTGCTCTTCTAGAGGACCTGTGTTAAATTCTCACCCAGCACATGGTGGTGGCTCACAACCATCTC
This sequence comes from Arvicola amphibius, assembly GCF_903992535.2. Lineage (NCBI taxonomy): Eukaryota > Metazoa > Chordata > Mammalia > Rodentia > Cricetidae > Arvicola > Arvicola amphibius. The sequence continues at coordinate 178,216,160 of NC_052048.2, forward strand.
TAGTGGCATCTGCTGCCCTCTTCTGGCACAAAGGCATCCAGGCAGACAAAACATTCACACATAAAATAAATCAAAAATAAAGGAGGGGAGTGAGGGGGTACCCATGAAGTATTTCCAAGATATTAACACCTCGGTTTCTAAATGTCCAAATGTATTCGATATTTGAAAGCTGTAGTTTAAACTCTGCAATCATTGATGAACAGGCTTTCCAAGCCTGCAGGCTGTTATCCACCCCACAGCACCCAGGAGGCCGCTCTCAAGGCCTGGCACATACAGGGGAACTCTTACTGGACGCAACAGGCCACTGAGACTTCTTTGTGGACTTGCTGTTTTAGGACAGGCTCTCACTCTGTTCCTCAGTCTGGCCTGGAACTCAGTATGGAGCCCAAGCTGGTCTTGCCCAGTGGTGAGCCTTCTCGCTCAGCCTTTCAGCTGCTATGATTACAGGCTTAAATGGCCAGATCTAGCCCAGTGTCTGAGAACACCTGTGTCACACAGTCCACTCACCTGTGTTTGCCTGTATGCGACCCACTCTCCTGAACTTAAGGGAAGCCTGCGTGTGCCAAGTCATTCGTGAATGTGGACTTGCAGGTGATACCAGGCGGGGTCCAGGGGCATCTATGAGGAATCATTGCACGTAAAAGACCTTTGGGATAGTAGCCTATCTGAGAAGGGCCAAATATTTACTCTAAGAATGGGAATTTCCTGTGTGCCTAGGTGTGATAAGGGATGTCAGCAACTCCTCCCTCAGTTTAGTTACAAGGTTACAGCTTGTAAAAAGAACTCCTTATCCCTTAGACTGAATGGGTTGGGAACCAAAATGCAAAAACCTTGCACATATTATTTAAAATAAAAAACCTTTTACTATTTTCAGATAATTACCTGTGAGAAAAGCTTTTAAAATATTACACATTTAAAACAGAGTATGCAGCTTTGCTCAACACAGGGGCTGGTGTGAATACCAGCTGGTGTGAATACAGCTATCACACAGTTAACAGCATCTAACTCACAGTTCTGTATTGGGGGGGCAGGCTAGGTTCAGCCCCTGCTTCACAAACCACTCTTTACTTCTTTAACTGTTATAGCCTTGCAGCAGGTAAACACTGCAAAGGAAAAAAAAACCAAACCTATACTATAAAACATCGCTTTGTTTCAGAAGTAGACTCTCCTGGAAGATTCAGGCTACCAGGGTTCACCACCAACTGTAATATCTGAAAAATTCCCTCAGTGTTTCCCAAACACTTAGCCTTTATGTTAGCTGCTGGGGACCAGGGCAGGTAGATCTAACTGTTCCGATGGAAGAAAAGCTGGTTTGGGGTATAGCTCCACGGGGGTCCCCTGTGGAAAGAGGCAGGTACTGCAAAGTGAGAATGTAGCATCCGGCTTCTGTGGTTTGAGAACATACTCAGCTCAAACACAGAAGACCCTCTGACCAAGACACAGCTGTCCTCTGTGTCAGGGGGAAGGTGATGTCCACAGCTCACCTCGGTCCAACTGAAAATGCTTAGTGGTCCCTAGGATATCCGAATGCCTAGGAAACACAACAACTGCTTTGAAAATACCATTACAAAAGCAGGATGTATTCCTTTTCGCCTTTAGTAACCCTTCTTCTTCTCACCAAGTATGGAACCTTAAACATCTTAGTAAAGATAAAGATGAGCAAAATCAATAAAACAGAAACATGCTTTTGTTATGAAACTCAAGTTCTTCTACTCCATCACCTCAAACTTCATTTAACTCGTCTGTTCAGTTTTCACATCTAAACCTAAACTTCCTGAGGACATAGGATAAACCATCTAGCCTCTTATGTTCCAGTGACTAAAGAGGTTGCAGTAAGGGGAAGTTTACACAGCATTTGCCAGTAAAGCAAGACACACATGCTCTGCAAACAACAACCAGGGCCCCTTCTGCAGCCACAAAAGACAATACCTGCACTGCAGGATAATTCTGTACTCTGAAAGTTAAAACATTTTTTTTAAATATTTATTTATTCATTCATTCATTTATTTATTTATTTATTATGTATACAATATTCTGTCTGTGTGTATGCCTGCACGCCAGAAGTGGGCACCAGACCCCATTAGAGATGGTTGTGAGCCACCATGTGGTTGCTGGGAATCGAACTCAGGACCTTTGGAAGAGCAGGCAATGCTCTTAACCTCTGAGCCATCTCTCCAGCCCCAAGTTAAAACATTTTAAGTCACACTTAGGTGTGCATGGATTGTTGAGAGGGATCAGAAAACAGCAACGGGGTTTATCAATCAAGCCCAGCAGGCCCATTAAAAATACCTGAGGGCGGGACAGTGGTGGTGCATGCCTTTAGTCCCAGCACTGGGGAGGCAGAGGCAAGTGGGTCTGTGAGTTCTAGACAAGTCTAGTCTACAAGAGCTAGTTCTAGACTGTGACACAGAAATACCGTCTCTACAAACCAAAAAAGCTGAGGGAATACGAACCTGTACAAGTAGTTACCCTGAGGCTGGAGAAACCTCACTGTTGGTCCCAAGCACAGACACAGCTCTAGGGTCTGGTACCTTTAGCCTCAGGGACACACGTACTCCTGGTCACAGGCCCACCTCCCACACTGTGAAATAATAAACCTTTCACACTGAAATTTTTAATTTATAAGAATATTCAGCAACTGGCTAGTCGGTGGTGGCGCACAACTTTCATCCCAAAACTCAGGAAGCAGAGGCAGGAGGAGCTCTGTGAGTTCGAGGCCAGCCTGGACTATGAGAGCCAGTTCCAGGACAGGCCTCAAAGCTGCAGGGAAACCGTCTTGAACTGACACTGGTGGAAAGTCTCTCGAGGGCACAGCAGACCAGCAGATGTCAACATGATGGGGCTTGTGGCTTCTGAAAATGTACTTTTCAAAATGGCTCTTATTTCTTCTTGAAGTAGCACAAACTCAGGACTCAGAGTTTCAATTTTCTTCTAGTGACTATAACCTCACAATATGCTGTGTCCATGTGAACATGTGTGAGGATGTGTGTGCATGTCTGTGAATGCGTGCACATGCATTTCATGGTTTACTGAAAATACACTATGCGCTGGGGAAAATTTTATTTAAAATCTTTAAAAAGTTTCTCTCAAATAGTCATTATTGTTTCCATTTTCCAGATTATACAAACAGAAGTTCAGAAAGGTCTATGTGTGGCCAAAACCACACACTTAGCCAATAGCAGGGTTGCGATTCAAACCCAGGTCTGACTGACTTCCAAGCCAATGCCATGTTGGAAAGCATTTTAATACAGGACTCTGTGCTGGCTCTCATGGGGACCGAGAGGCACCTACCTTGTCAGCTTTAACATATGCATGGACAGGGCAGAGCAGTAGAGCATGCACGGAAAGTCCAGAAATGCTGGCGATGTTCAGAGAATGAAACCAATGTGTTCCTTTTGTTGTTATGTTTTGAGAGAGGGTCTGGGGTAGCCCACGCTGGATCGCCAACCCACTATGAGGCTGAGAATGGCTTTTAGCCCTGATCCTCCAGCCTCCACTCTCAGGATGCAGGCATTACAGGTGCATGTAAGGCACCATGCTTTTGGAGAGGGATGGAGTGGAAGTAGGAGCGAGATAATTGCCATGGAGAGGGCACTGAGCTGCAACCCAACTGTGGACAGGACAAGAGGCTACACTTCAGAGAGGAAGGCAGGCTGACCCTGTATGGGGAGCAGGCTAGTGAGTGACGTTCAGTAAGACCTAGATTCCTAATAAAGGTCTCAAACATTTCTTTCTAGCCAACACTCAACCTGGAAGCAGTCAATAAATATTTACTGATGAGAAAGAATGGGAAGGGGAAAAGAATGAAATTCAGCATCATCTGTAAAATATTCAAATACAAACAAATGGAATCTAGTCACCTGGACATTACAGAGTTTGGTTTGGTTTTTCGAGACAGGGCTTTGGAGCTGGCCTCGAACTCAGAATCCACATGCCTCTGCTTCCGAGTGCTGGGGTTGAAGGCGTGTGTCACCACCACCCGGCCATTACAGAGATCTTAAATATGCCTTCGTAATAATAATAATAATAATAATAATAATAATAATAATAATAATAATAATAATGCAACACGAACAAAAGGTAGCAAAAAGGAGCACTCCACATGCTGCACAGCAGAAGTGGAAATGGGAATGGAGGCCTGGCATCCTCAGCGTTGTAAGGAAATGTTGAATATGCTTCCAACAGAAAATGTTTCCCTAGCAGATGTGTTAGTAGAGAAATACAAGACAGCTGCGATCAAGCCTGAAGCAACAAAAACCTGTTTCCTCCCTTCCTTCTTGTCCCTTTGACAAGACAGCCTGTCACGATGAGACTTTTAACAGCATCATCCTGGTGACAAACATTTGGAAAGTGTGTATGGAGGGGGCAGAGAAGAAATGGAATTAAAGCAAAACTGGTAGGCAGAAGTGGAGACAGTGAGGTGCCATCTGCTGGCCAAAAGGAGAAAGGACCAGGAGATTTGAGAGGCACACTTTGAGAAAAAGGCATCAAATGCAATATAAGAAACCAGCTTTTCAGTCACCAAGAAACAAATTGCGCACTTCGAAACCTTCTTCTTCTGCACACCATAGCTCACAATGTCTACACATCCCATGGTGATGACCGACCACCTCACTACCAACTACAGAGAACTAAGAATTTCAGCTGTAGTACACCTACTAAAACTACTAAAACTAAAACACCCAACTATGTCTCCACTAATTCAGGCAGAACCAGGAGATTTCCTTGTCTAAAAGCAGCATCTAAGTTCCAAGTAAACGTGAGACAGGAAAAGACTGCAGTATACAAAGAATGGCCTTTACAATCCAAATTTTGCAACTTCATTGAGCTACAAAAAACAAACAAAAAGAAAAAACAGTCCATTATTTTATTATCTACAAATAAGAGAGTATACATGACCAATTTCTGGTTCCAGGGTCTACAGGCCAAGTATTGAGGCTGACAGGAGTCAAAGCTCTATAGCTGGGATGAATCTCAACCGTGTGCTGAGAAGATGCTGGCAAAGGAGAGGTGCTACCCACACCCTCTGAGGAGCCGCTGATACAGGGGTCTATTTTCTCCTCTTTATTCATTCTCTCTCTCTCGCTCTCGCTCTCTCTCTCTCTCTCTCTCTCTCTCTCTCTCTCTCTCTCACACACACACACACACACACACACACACCACACACACCACACACACCAAGCACACCCCTGCTCTGTTCCCACTTAAGGTATTTTCAACCTCACAGGTGGTGTCTTCCAGTATCTCTATTTTTGGCCCGGGCCATTTCAAGCACCAGGAGGCCAAGTCCCCAGTGGGCATCACTTTGTTTTCAAGCTACAGCCCACTGAAGGAAGCTCACAACTCATACTTAGAGACCAGCTAGCTCACAACACTTACCTTTGCAAGCATTCACCACCTGCTGCAACTCAGTGCTCTTTTCTTCGCTGCTCTATCTGGCTGTTTCTGAAACAAACTGAACTTAGAAAACACTGGCGCTAAACAGTGCTTTAGTTTGATTATTATGATTTTTAAAAATATTTATTTATTTATTATGTATACAATATTCTGTCTGTGTGTATGCCTGCAGGCCAGAAGAGGGCACCAGACCTCATTACAGATGGTTGTGAGCCACCATGTGGTTGCGGGGGGGCGATTGAACTCAGGACCTTTGGAAGAGCAGGAAATGCTCTTAACTGCTGAGCCATCTCTCCAGCCCCGATTATTATGATTTTTAACACATGATGTGCCCTAGTTACAAAATGAAACCACTTTTTCATAGAGAAAAGAGTGCCTTTTAGAGGTTATGTGATGGTAACTATGCTAATTCTTTTGCTGTTCTGATTTTTTTTTTTTGAGACACGTTCTCTCTATATAGTCCTAGCTGTCTTGAAACTCACTATATAGACCAAGCTAGCCACAAATCAGAGATTTTCCTGCCTCTGCCTCCCTAATGCTAGAATTAAAGGCGTGCGCAACTACACCTGGCCCATGTTGATATCTTAAAAAAATGTATCAAAATTTACAGGAATTTAGTACTGTAGTAGTGTGAGTGGGGCAGTCAGGACCACACAGAATTTTGCCTTTCTAACAATCTGTTAGCTGGGTGGAGGCAGAGGCAGGCAGATCTCTGAGAGTCTGAGGTAAGCCTGGTCTACATAGTGAGTTCCAGGTCAGCCAGAGCTACCTCAATGTAACCTTGTTTCAAGAAACTGAATTTGTTAGCTTATGGTGGTTTGTGCCTATAATCACAGCTCTTGAGAGGCTGGGACAGGAAGGTTGCCCTAAATCTGAGACCAGCCTGGGCTAAAGTTCCACTGGGCCTGGACTACAGATTGAGTCTATGTCTTAAACACAAGTAAGGAATCTGAGTCAGGCGTGTTGGTGCCCATCTGTAGTTCCAGCACTCGGGCAGCTGGAGCAGGAGGACTGCAAAGCTGAGGCTAGCCTGGGCTGTAGAACCAGAACCTGTCTAAGAAAACTGTTTCTTCAAGAGCTAATAGTCCACAGCATAGTGCATCTATTCACAGAAGACCTAGCAAGGAGGAAGGGAAGACCGACTACAGCTCACTTTACAGAGAAAATACACATCTCATAGGGTGATGTGAACAGACCTCAGGATTCTCTCAAATGACTTAATGGACATTTCCATCGACACAAATTTAGGACAGAGATCATGATGGAGTACCGAGTGGTAGCTGGCCAGAAAGACCTAATGTTTGTGTACAGTCTCCCAATGTAGCTCAGGCTGGTCTTGAGTTCAAAATCCTCCTGCCTCTTTATCTACTGGGAGTACAGATGTAGGCCATGACTAGGAAGACCTGAACTGACACACTCACCACTGGCAATTTGGAAGGTTCTTTCTCTGTAGGTTTCCTCAGTCTGGTGTTCTTATCAGCCTTCCCTGGTTGATAACACAGATTCACATGAAACCCCACTATAGCGAATGAGAAGAGATTCTAGACAGTACCTCTTAGACAGCTTTCAAATCACCAGTCCTAGTCAATCATGCAACCACAAGTGAAGACTGGGTCCCGCCCCGGGCTTCACCAAACCCATCTGTGTTTTTAGGTTTTTGCATTTATCATCAGAGTTAAATGGCGGCACCTTCCTGCACTTGACTCCTCTAAGTCTGTTGAGGGCAATCCTTGGAAAAACAGCATCCAGTACACCATATAGCCTCAGTGCTAAGTCACTTGCCCCAAATTGCTTCTTGAATTAGGAACCTGGTCCTAATTCCAAACCCTGTTGGTTTCTGGCCACACTTGCACATATCACACTTGTTAGTTAGGTCTGCATAATACACACTTAACAGTGTCCACCATGTGCCTCCATCTGCCCACTTTCAATGAGGGTTCCTTGAGGGATGCTCCCCCAATTCAAGTTTGAAAGCCCTTTAATTGAGATGCAGGTTCTGCAAAGTAGCATGGATGGCTCTCAGATAAATAACAACCACCTCCCAACTGCAATGGCCACCCCTGGATACTCTGAAGTCAGTAAATACTTCGTGAGTTACCTAAGATATGTTTTTATGGAGCATGAACATCTGAGTTCCCTCTACAAATGCATCAGGCACTGCAGACCAATGGGTCACACACAACCACAATCAACACGGAAGAACTTTGATTGAATTTGGCACCACTTCCAGATGCAAAGGGAAAGGGGGGTGAGAATCACAGTCCAGCAGCCGGTCCCTCCATCTCCTTTCTGCACCTATGCTCTCTTCCAATTAAGTGCTATGAATTTAAGATGGGCAGGTTTTCAAGCAGCAGGAAAGGTTCTGGAGTTTGTCCTTTGGACGGTCACCTGCTCTCTTTTTCAGGAAAACAAAACAAAACAAAACAAAAACCACTGCAGACACGAGGTCAGCCATGGATAGTTACACCATGATTTTGGCAAATTAAAAAACCATTAAGAAACTTCAGTCTTGTTCTCTGCTTCCTGACTGTGGATGTGGTATGGATATGAAGAGGCAGGGCCCCTCAAATTCCTGCTGTCCTAACTTCCCCATCATGATGGGCTATGCCCTTGAACTGGAAAACAAAATAAAACCTCTATTAAAAAAATATCTCAGTCACCTGTACAGATACTGCTTGCCTCAGTACTGCTTGCTGGAGTGATACACAAAAAGACAGAGACGAGCATACAGCATGGCCTGTCTAAAGGGGAAGTCACTTCACCACGTGGACATCACATGGGTTTTCCAGAACAAGGCAGAGAGCTGCTCATGCTCCTAGCACCAGAAGCTCAGGCAGGGGAGAAACTCCATGTAACCAAGTAGTTGTCTGTGGCCCTCTCTCTCGACTCCACTTGTAGACAAAGAATACAACACTTTTTGTAATATCCTCACACAACATCAAAAGTTCCTTGACAAAATACAAACAAGTTGTCTGTCCCTGAAGGAGCCTTAAAAATGTAGGCCCTTTATGTATCATCCTGGGGCCACTGAAGAAAAAAAGAAGATGACAGTAAATTCTTTATTACGACATGACCCTCAGGTAAACAGGGCAAAAAGGAAAAAGGAAGACTTCATTTTTTTTTTTTTTTTAGAAATAAGACAGTGTCATCTTCTGTATGCTTGACTTCATTTAAACTCATTAGCAGAGTCTCACCAGACATGGATTACTACTGTCTGGCTGTCAAATCTTCTATGGTTTCCTTCCTGGTTTTTGAGAGTCTCAGCAGCTAGCCCCCTCTGCCTTGGACTCTCGAGTACTGAACCTGCAAGGCATGTACCATGTCTGCCTTCAAGTCTCCTCTTCTTAACTCTGAAGGGAAATGAGGCTGCAACAGACACGAGACTTGGAACTGTGCCCCAGAGTTTCTCAAAACAGGAATTTTTCTCACGTAAGACATACATACAAACACAGCATTTTCGATCTTCAGGGACGGTAGGGAGATCGGGTGCAGGGTCAGTTTCTGAGTCGCCTGAAGGATAAGGCAACATGAAAGGCAGACAAGTGCCAGAGAGTAGTGTTTATGACACAGCGCAATTTACTGTTTCACAGGAGACTGAGTTTCGTAAAAATGAGGAAAAAATGCCTGAGATGAACACACAAAAATCAAGTCAGGCAATACGTTAACCATAAATATAACAGAAAAGGTCCTATCACAACAACAGAATGATTCAATTTCACATACTAATTTATAAGCAAGGGTTTACTATCATCCCCATGAAAGAAGAAAAAAAATAAAGCATACTATGGAGCCTTCAGATGTCAACACTCCAGTTCAGACTTGTAACTATGATACCAGACACTTCCTGCAACAATGAGAAGGCACGGGCTCCAGGCAGCCATTGCTGTCCAGCTGGCCGTCAGTCTTCCACTGCTTCAGGGCCACCTGTGCTTTCTGCGGCATCTCTCTCCATGGAAGCTTCTCATTTTACATGTGCGATTCTGGCTTTTCTCAGGGTTTCAAGGACACCTCTTACTCCTTTTATCAGAGTCAAAACATGGTAGAAATTCAACATGAACTTTCATTCTTACCCGTCAATCTGGAGACAACACGGACAGTCTTACAGCGCAGGGACTCCCTCTAGCAACCGTAATTACTAGGACTGGCCCGACTTAACACTGAGTGTTTGAACTTTGGAGAGTAATTTATTCAACCTTTGTACAGGGAATGAGGTGGGATGAAATGGTCTCAAAAAGCTATTCAAGGATCAAAGTTCTGCTTTATGAAATAAACAAGAAGTACATGAACCATCTGAGAATATGGATTAGCAAATAAAAACAAACAGCACCTGCCCAAAGCCCCAAGTTACTCGGTTCAAAGTCTTACATTCCCAGAAACTCGATCTACTTAGTAGCAGGGCCCAAGATCACTATTGACTGCTCGTCTCAAGACTCCATGAAAGAGCTCCTGCTGTGTACTTTGGATGTGAATCTCTCCTGCAGGCTCAGGTGTCTCATCAGTCTGGGGAAGTCTGGGACCCTCTGAGACGTCCAGATACTAGCAGGAGGCCTCAGGCTCCCGCTGTCAAGTAGCTGCCCAGAGCTGGTGGGTCCATTCTCCTCAAGCTCCAAGCCAGAGCAAGGCCTATCAGCCACATTATCTGCTCGCAGCAATGAAAAAGGAATACAGCCTAAGGACATTAAGGGACTTTGCTGTTGCTTTGTTCCCAGAGAACATTTTACCTTAGCCTAGACTGCCTCAAACGTGATTCTTCTGCCTCAGCTTTCCAAGTGATGGCATGACAGGTCTGCCTCATCCCCACAAAGTTTTTGATATTGTTTCATTAAAAAAAAAGAAGGTTCAATGTCTAGGGTTTTTTTTTTAGTAAGTTTCAAAAATCGGATCAAAGTTAAATCAACTTCCAACTTTGCAGTCTTTCAAAATCCTAAGTGTGCACTGCTAACTTATAGGAGAGGTATCACAGCATAGAGCATAGTACTTTAAGTCGATATACAGTAAGTAAACCAGTCAGCAAGATGGCTCACTGAGTGAGGGCCCCTGACTGCCATGCAGCCCTGGTGACCAGAGTTCCATCCACTCCACGAAGTCGTTCCCCGACCCCCACACACGCGGCACACATGTACACACATGCACCCACACCCTACCAAACTTCCCAACTCACTTGCCATGCCTTCCTCTCCTCCACACACTCTGCAGGGCCTGCACCAAGAACAACACTAGGTGAGTGCAGTTAAGTTCCACCCTGAGAGGACAGAAATGGACAAACCTGGAAAGGTCACTTGGGCACCACCAGAAGGAGCCTTGGCAGCCGATCAAGAGAGCCCCCCTCCACTACAGGCTTCACTGCCAACTACCTGTCTTCACTCCCCATAACCACGGAGCCCCACCTGCCCTCCCCGCGTCAGCTGCCAGCTGCCCCACCCCCTGGCAGCCATGTCAGGCCCACTTTCCTACCTCTACACTTTACAGAAATAATGCTGACAATGTAACTACAACTTGTAGCTTTGTGTCAGTGGCCCTGAGTTCTGTATTGCCATGCAGACATGGGGAGTGTTCTGGAGCCGCTGCCATGTAGCAAACTAACAGGGAAAAAGAGCTTTCAAGTTTTCTTGAAAATCACTTCTACAGAGACAGAACAAAACAATTCAGAAGTCTCTCTCTTTAAAATACTCTTTCCACAGAAATTTCATAATTATCAAATGACAACTAAGAAGGTACTGGAAATGAAAGGGATGGTATGAGTTTCTTTGAAATTAAGAACATGGTTTTCTGATAACGATTATTGACTAAAATGCAGTTAACTTGTTTGTCGCTTTCAAAAAGCCACAGATGAATTTCTCTGAAAAGCCAACGTCTTTCTTTAAAAGAAAAAAAAATCCACAAAACTGGGACTCTGCCAAATGAGAAAGTTACAAAACCCTGGGCCACAGGCCATCAGATGGCACCGCCCAAAGGTGAACACAAAACTTCTAGGCTGTGCAACTAGAGAGGCTGCCACACTGACTAGAGATGGCTCCACCTGGGAAGTGTCTGACACCATTCCTCGGTTTTCTTTAAGCTCTGTCTCCTGACCCAACTCGAGGAGGAGAATGCCGCTGTAAATATGATCGAGTTGACCTTGCCTAGCAAATGAACTGATGTGAGTCAGGACTGGGTTTGGCTGGGCAAGAGAGGAAACCCAAAGTCTGGTTAGCTCTGAGAGCTTTTCTCCCTCAGATTGTAAGAACCCAGGATGGCCTCTCATACTGCGGCCAAACCTAGAACAGTGACACCCACACATTCAAAGCAGAACAGAAAGGGACAAAAGATAAAGCAGAACAGTCCCTAAAGGCAGGTCCCCAGAAGGGAGTCACGTGATAATCCATTTACCTCTTCCCATGCAAGGATGGGATTCCACCTCAAAACATAACATAGACTCACAACCTACAAGAGGGAGAGAAGGCATGGGTGCACTCATAAAGTGCAGCACCAGCTCCCTGTCGACCCACAGTGGCCTCACCCTCAGGCTGTTGAAGGGTCCACACCCTCAGTCACTGGATCCCCTGCTATCTTGGTCGTCCCGCGTTATGAAACTGACTCTGGCACTGAGGAAGCCTCCCTTGAAAGTTCTAGGACGAACAAGATTTTCCTTCCAAATTAGACTAAGAAATTCACAATTTCCCCTAACTCCTTCACTATTTTCTCTCCAGAAGAGAGTCAAGTACAGATGCAGCAACTTGATTTACTAGAAAAGTTAATACTGCACAATTATAGGAAGCCATTTCTACTTTTTTTTAAAAAAGCAATCTTTTTTTCATTTTATATACCTACCACAGTTCCCTCTCTTTCCTCTCTCCCACTCCCCCGACCCGTCCTCTATCCACTCCTCAGACAGGGTGAGGGGAAGCCATTTTTTAAAATGATTACTTTATCACTCTTCTCTGGGTGTGGTCCCTGGGAGCTGAACTACAGAGATGGGGGGCAGTGTCTCCACTGTCCCCACTTTCCACGTCTCCACCACTCAGGAACCATGGGTGTGCAAGGAGAAAGGGGCAGTGTGGGCGGAAGGTGCTGAGTGGGCTCCATTGTCACTGTTCAACCCAAATGCAATCAACACTACCATTCATTTTTCTCCAAAGACAAGCTGAAGCAGGGTGTCCCAGACCTGGAATAATTTCTTTTCAACTTCATCTTTCTGCTCTAATTATTTCCAATAGTTTTAAACAGCATCTCCTGCACTCTCTTCCAAAAGTGTGAAGAATGGTTACATGGGGGAAATTTTCAATGTTAACAAGATTTTTCCTTATAAATACACTTAAATTATATAAGAAAACCAGTTCTACATCGCCTTCACTGCTGGAATCTCTGAGGAGCAAAGGTGTGTCAGCCCCAGGCCACTGTGTGCTGGGAGGGCTTTGGAAGGCTCACATTACAGGCACAGGATGCCTGGGTTTACAGGATGTGTGAAGAAAACTTGTCTGGTCCCTATTTCCTTCCCTAGAAGAACTATTCTTACTTCTGTGAATCCTTCCTAAATACACAGAGCTATAAATATATCTTGTTATCTAAGATTTTGTCAACAACTTTCCAGATTAAAGCACAAAGCCCTGGATTTGATCATAAGTGTCTCATAAAAAATGGGGCATGGTGATGCACACTTTCAATTCCCATGTTCAGGAAGTGAAGGTAAGAGGATGAGAGGTTCAAGGCCAGCCTGGGCTATATGAGGTGTTGTCTCAACAAGAGAAAGGGAAACACAACAATCAAGTCAACAAACAAAATTAAATACTAGTTCTCTCTTAGCTTTCCAGGGATTGCCAATTCTCCAGAGAGTAGAGGAAGGGCCAGCATCTCCAGTGCGAAGGGCATCTGCGAGCATTCCCAGCCACTCTCCTCTGTCCTCCCCTCCCCCCCTCCTTCATCCAGAAATGTCACTGCACTTCATGGGAAGTGTGACTTAATACTGTCCAACTGAGCCCTGTGCAACCATGGAGACAGCCCGACACTAAAGCCACTGTGCCACAGGTGGCTGCAGACACTTGACATCCAGCTGAGGAGTTCATTTTAATTTCTTTTTATTTAGTGTACATATCAATAGCAATGTGTGTACAGCAGCTACTGCCCAGTGAGAAGACAGAAGAAGAGCACTTTAGATGCTACAGAGGAGCTGTCTGTATACATTTAGGTGTGTGGGTAGGTCAGCAGTGTCGACCTGAATACATATTCTGAGCCTTCTTTTCTTAACATGCCCAGAGGTGAGCAAACACATTCTACAAATCAATTATTTAAAATCAGGATAACCACTCAGAGATGGTGCAATGATCTCTAAAACCTGAAATTACAAAGTTTCAATGTACTGAACTTTTACATTCGCTAATGCATTCCTTTTGATTTTTCCTGGCGTGATCCTGCATGTGGATCACGCTGAGTTAACAGTTTCTCTGTTGGGTGGAAAAACAAACTGCAAACAGCATGTACAATGTTATGCCAACTGTGTGCACATGCTTACGTATGACTGGAGTTCAGCTCGACCCCTGATGCTAAAAGAATGTTTACAATGACGTTAACACTCTAAACCTGCCCTGGGTACACAGTAGCCACCAGCTGCTGACACCTCAAAGATGGCTAACATGAGTGAGGAAGCTTAAGGGTTAAATGCACTTAGCTTGTATCTGTGTGTATGGGGACACATGTGTATGCAGTGTACGTGGAGGTCAAAGGACAATTTCAGAGTCATTTCTTGACTTCTGCTTCGCTGAGGCGGGGTCTCTGGCTGTTTGATCCAGTGTGCAACAAGTCCACACTAGCTGGCCCAAGAGCTTCCAGGTGCTCGTCCTGTTCCTGCCTCCCACGCCAAAGTGAGGAACTCTGGGATTGCAGATACTAGCCTCTGTCTCCAGCTCTTTATGTGGGTTCCAGGGACTGAACTCAGGCCATCAAGCTTGTTGTGCATTATTTTTAATTAGTTGAAGTCAAAGGGTCCCAGCAGGCTAATGGTTATCCATTGGACAGTGTGGGTCTCAATGGCTCCTGGAAAGCGATAATGGTTGGAAGGGATCAATGGGATGTTACTTAAACTTGATACAGCACAGAATTATTTTTTTATCCATTAGGTTTGTGCCATTTGCGTGTGTTTTGTATTAAGCAGGATGGGAAGGCTTTTGCTTTGGCTATTGTAACAAACAAAGCAAAACAACTCACTACCCCCACAGATTTGATGGATTTAATGGTGGCAGTCATTCCTTCTAGTTCAACAGACTGGAATCAGGAGGGTTAAAGGGCACATACACTTGGTGACTGCCTGGTGAGGGCTTTCCTCCTGACTTGGTACTGTGTGGTGTGCTTCCCCCACAAGACGTCATAGAAATGATTACTTCCCAGGATCTTTAGCTCAAATCATTATTACATCTAAATCAAGACTTTAGCTATGGATGGGGGGTGGGGGCACAACCGAAAGCATGGAAGCTTCCTTTCCTCTGCGTGGTTTTTCATGGTTGTTGTTTTTATCACATCTACTAAGATCTTGAGAATCCTTCAAATGTAACTTGGGACTTCTGTTATCTGGCTCTTGAAAAACTGGACTCGTCTTTCTACCTGGGCAGAAGCTCAGTGAAGTGTCTGCAACAGCAAATCCAGTTTCAAAGAACACATTTAATGGGTCAACACTCTCGTATCTTCTTGGGACTCTCCAGATGCCCCAATACATGAATGGAGGAGTCAGATGTACAACTCCCAAAGTCGGAGACAACAGTGCTTATCTCCTTTAACACACTCGACACGGCTGTGCTGCCAATGAGCACAGCTGCCTTCCACAAGTCCTCAGTGCTCCTCACACTAGTGCTCTCAGTGTGCTTCAACAAGTCACAAGGTCTCTGGACATGGGACAGCTGATGGCCCCAAATGACACTTATGAAGGCTGACACCTAAATCCAGACTTCCTAGTCTTAAACAGCTCATCAACTCACTATCAAAATTGCTTTCTTTCACCCTGTAAAAGAAAACAAGTATTTCTGGCCAGGGCTGATCTGTCTGGGAGCCCCTTTCTAATCTGAAAACTGCCAATGAAACCACCTTATTTACATATACAATCTCCCTTCAATCAATCAAGCAAGGAAGGAAGGAAGGAAGGAAAGAAGGAAGGAAGGACGGACGGACGGAAGGAAGGACGGACGGAAGGAAGGAAGGAAGAGTCCTCTAAAAAGATCAAGAGTAGGTGGAGGTAGGAGAGAAGAAGTAGGAACAGCATGTGGAAAGTAGATGCACAAAAGAGTGTGGTCAAACACAGCATTTCTGACTTGCTGATAGGGGCCATGCATTGACAAGATTTAGAGAGTGGGAAATCAGGGATGGTTTGTTGAGATCACTGATGTAAAGGAATCACAAATCCCAAGAAGTCAGGGAATCGAATGGGGCAATAAACCTAATTAGAGGATAAAGTCCATCTATCAAAGAGGTAAAATGGGCAATCAAAGTCCAATAAATTCTAGGCGGGGCAGAAAACAAGGCAATTGGTGATGGATGGGAGAAAGTGAATAGATTACGATCACAAGGTGTCAGAGGCATATGGACCCAGGTGATGTGCCCATCATCAGGCTGGGACACGAAGGTGGAAAGCAAGGGTCTGGTAGCTATGCTGCTGTAAGGGTTCCAATCCCACCTTCTGGAAGGCAAACCAGTAAAGCAGGTATAGCATGAGCTGTCTCCTGCCTGTCAGTCTTTCCTCTAGCTCCATGCAACGCGAACACTGGTGGAGTATCCGGATAATCCTGCAAGCTTTCAAAGAAATGTCTGGGGAATTAAAATTCATCTTTAAAATCTTTGGGGGATGTTACACACCCACATACTTATTACAGAGTCTGAATAAATTAGTATTTCCATTAATTTTTAAGTAGCTTATTTGTGTGTGCATGTCTTGCTTTTGCTACAGGGAAAAAAGGAGGGGGTGTCCTAGAACACTTGAGAAAGTCTTCATGATGGCTGCAGCTGCCTACCTGTGTGGAACTGAAAAAGGAGAATTTGTCTGCCTTTTTCTTGAAGATGTAAGTGATCTGAGCATTGTTTTGTAACTATATGTCCCATCTTCCGGTGTCTGAACTGCTTCAACCTGTGGTCTCACGGAATACAGCATTTGCATGGGCAGACTTGACCCTTTCCCGCCTGGGAGTAGATTGTTAATTTCTGGAAGCTGCCATTAAAATTTATTCCTCTGTTTTCCACCTTTGCAACAGCTCCTCTGTTTTGCTGGAACTCTCTCCTAACAGCCCTATTACTGTACTGTCGGGCAAACACGATTTATAAGCCAAGGCAAACACTTTACCTCTCAGGTTGTCTCTGGTTAATTTCCTGGAGGGAAGAAGGGAGGATGTGACAAGCATCTCATCAGACTATGTATTAACCTACGACCCGCCTGAGAGCCTGGAACAGGCTGAATGCTATCGCCGCCTTTGCTGTTTCTCATCTGCATACCGTTTTTATTTGTTAGGATGTTCTAAACAGGAACCCAACCCACATCCTGGTACCACCACTGGCTAATGGGAACGTGTAGTGAGTCAATTAAACAAGTCAATTTTCACCTCACACACACAGAAAAAAACCCCAAAAAGTAGACACTAAAAATAACAAGACGGTGGCAATGAATGGCTCAGCAGGCTAATGGTGCCTGCTGCCAAGCCTAGCGACCTGAGCTCAACAACACACAGTGGGAGAGAACACTCCTACAAGGCATCCTCTCACCTCCACACGTAAGCCACGACGCCATGACCCCCCCCCCATGAATAAAGATGTAACAACAACAGAAGAGAGAGCTAAATAGTCACTTATTTGTAAACTTTTTTTCTGAAAGCATAATTTAAGGAAGCTCATCCAGTATAACCAGGCATCTCAAATACATAATCTGAATTCCATAATTAATTTTTTTTTCACTTTGCCATGGGTAAAACTACAGTAAACTCTAGATTCTGGCTCCCTAAGGGTTCTCTGTGACAGGACTCCAGGGAGAGGGAAGCTGTAACAGGGTGCACCTACTTTATCAGCCACCATCCTATATAGCAGGAGCGTCTCCAGGCATGATGGTGACAGATGGGTAACAACTGTGACATCTGAAAATTTTAGTTATTGTGGCTATCACTCAAACTGCGAACAAAGCCCACAGATGCTCAGGGTGGGGAAAGACCCCCTCCTTCTCCCACAGAGGAGTATCCTAGCCTACAGCCCTTCTCCACACAGAACCATATTCTCTAACTCGAGATCAGAAGAGCCGACACTTGTATATCCTGTTTCTCTATGAGCATCTGCTATTTCTAAACACATGGATGAGCTGTCATGGAACCAACATGGCTTTCTTCTTCTTTTTTTTTTTTTTTGGTGTATTAGCAAAAATGTCACCTATTTATTTCACCTGGAACTGAATGAATGTTAGAGCCTGGACATGCTTCAGGGGAAGTAAAGTATTGGTCAACCGAGTAGAAATTGACATGCAAAGAACTCAAATGAAGAGCCAGGGAAGTCTCGGCACTGTAAACAGAAAGCAGTATTGTGTCATTAATAAGCAGCCCTACCTCACACGTAGAAGAATGCACTCAAGGACTTCACTTCAACCTTCAAAAACAAGCCAGCATAAAAGTGTATGTGTGTGTATGACATCCTGTTCAAGGAAAAGTGCGAAGAAGCTAAAAATAAAAGCACAGCATGCACATCCTAATTATAGTGTGTCCTCTAATTAAATGGTGAGTTTTTTATTTACTTAATATTAAATAAAAAACCAACCAAACAAAAAATGCACACTGTGATCCCAACTTGTGACTACAGCATGTGAGGATTAAGATTTGATTCGTAAGTACCTACCTTTTAGTTCTTCCTCTTTAATTACTGCTTAAGTGGTTGCCTAGGAAACCTCCTGGCTAAATGGAGAACTGCAAGTGAGCTCTCACATCCCAGCTTGCAGGCTGACTTCCCATCTTTGCTTGAGAGTCAGTCTTCCTGAGCTACTGAGTCAGCCATTTGTGCAACCTGAAGGCATGGGAGAAAGAGTCTGTGAGTAATGGCCGACTTCGAATATTCCTAATAAAAATATAAGTTAAAGAAGCTAAGTCCTGCTCACATCAAATTTAGAAGAGAAATGGCTACTTTCAAAAACCCTACCACCAAGGCTTGAGATAACTCAGTGGTTAAGAGCATGGTGCTCTTGCAGAGTACCAGGGTTCAGTTCCCAGCAGCCACATGGCAGTTCACAAGTAACTGCAGCTCCAAGATCTGCTGCCCTCTTCCGTACCCCATGGGCACTAGGCAAATACATGGTACACATACATGTATACAGACAGAACATTCACACATTAAAAAACTACAAAGTTGTAATCCAATAACAAGTAATTATGGAATGTTATTTTATGTCAGTATTGGCAAGATGGTGACTGTTAGGATAAAAGATAACAGAGAAGACACTGGGAAAGCAAAGTCAGGGACATACCCACGGAAAACACAGCCAGCAGTCACATGATGCTCCCCAAACCCCATAGATGCCCACCACTCTAACTCCCACCCCAGCTCAGGCTCCCTGCATTCCTTACACACCATCTACAAGGTGACCTGATGTCACTGCTGAATAGGTCACACTTTGCTGTATGTCAAACTGATGGTGTTGATCATGAACCACCATACGGTCTGGAGTTGAAGCCTAGGCTCAGGCAGATGTACAAAGGTTTGATCTAATCAGAGTACATATGGAAACAGGTTGTAAGAGATGTGGCCCACTGGCCTTCGAAGAAAGGGAGAATCATTATTCCAACAAACCTGACAGATACTAATGGAAGACTCAACAATATGACCAGCTGATACCAAAATTCTAGTACCAAGGTTCTGGAATGTGCCGGGGTAAGGAAGGTGCCTGACTGGGGTGGAGGTAGAGAGAACATATCAAAACTGTCTCTATGTTCCCTGAGCTCCTGGCGTCGATTCCGGTGGCTTTCTTAGATCTCCGTTCCTCACTTACCCGCAGTAATTAGACCAAACCCGGAGCTCAGCTGCACAGCTGCCCCAGGGCTGCTCCAGAGGGAGGGTATGAGGAAGGAGGGAATAAACCTGCAGGCTGGCACCACATCTCCCCAATTAGTTAAGCTGCTCCACTCTCCACACAAAACTGAGATAGAGCTAGGACCTTTCTCCTCAGTTCCCACTATGGCTCCCTAGCGACCGCAAGATAAAAATGTGTGTACCCCTCAGTCTAGTTTAGAAAGTGCTTCACTGGCATGAACCCCATCCCCTAGAAAAATGATAATGGTGCCCCATCTTGCCCTCCAGCCTATGAAAAGAAGTGTCCCAAGCTTAACCGACAGAGAAAAGCTGCAGTTGTGTAACTCGCAACCTCCATGGGATGAAATAAGCAGTTTCTCGGTGTGTGTGTGTGTGTCTTTATTCTAACACAACTTTCTCATGTACTTGAGATATGCGTTCTGGGACACCTTGCCATTCTCAGTTGACTCCCAACTATCAAAGTGAAGGATTAAATTTTTCAAGGCAGGGTCTCACGGTGTAGCTCTGACTATCCGAAACTCACAATATAGGACAGGCTGGCCTCAAATTCCTAAAGATCTACTTGCCTCTGTCTCTGGAATGCTGGGGCTAAATAAAGGTGTGCACCACTGTGCCAGGCTCAAGTCAAAGATTTCTGGCCTCATATCTTTTCCGTTATAACTAGTCAGACCATTCTTTAAGTCCTTACTAAGAATGGATCTTCTTTTAAGTATGATTTATTTCGATTACGTGTGTGGGTGTGTACACGTTACCCAAGGAAGCTAGAAGGTTTAAATCCTTGAGTTGTTTTTTTTTTTTAAGATTTACTTATTAGGCATACAGTGTTCTGCCTGTATGAATGTCTGCATGCCATAAGATGTCACAAGATCTCATTGTAGATGGTTATGAAATACCATAAGGTTGCTGGGAATTGATCTCGGGACCTCTGGAAGAACAGCCAATGCTCTTAACCTCTGAGCCACATCTACATCCTTGTGAGCACTGTGAGCAGCTTGATGTGGGTGCTGGAAATCTAAGTCAACTCTTCTGGAACAGCAGTGCATGCTCTAACTGCCGGGTAATCTCTCCACTTCAGAGTGTGTCTTTATATACCTACTACAGGTCTTGCAATAACAGTACATGCTCTTAGCTGAATGCTCTGACTCTTCTTTCCCAACTAGTACCCAACCTAAAGCAAGAATTAGGCTCTTTAAGTCCTTAGCAGGGACTCTCATCTCCATGGGCCTCTAAAGTAAAAGGAGCCCTCCCAGGGATTCCACCAGGGCCTGGCATTTCCTGGCACCCTCTGGAGCCCTTACCTTTCATCATTTGGCTTTAATTCATTTTCTTGAAGCCCAGATCTCTCCTGGCCTTTGTTTTCCCTGCAGCCCTGCCCCTATCACAAAGCCTGGTCGCAGTAACTGCTCACTGAATGAATGAATGCAACTGGCCTAGTATACAAGAGTCATCTTTTCAGGTAAAGCTTTTATACAGTTCCCTGTAGTTTAAAACAAGTCAAATTCAGTTGCTGTTAAGACTGCTGTTTCTGCCTTCCTGTAGGAAAAGGCCAAAGCAAAAACACTTTGTTTTAAGTTGTCACCATGTGGCTTCACAAATGACCTCAAGATATGACGGGAAAAATAGAATTTTGGAGAAGGAAGCAGAAGGTATCCTCACAAAGCCGAATCTTTGTGGCACAAAAAATAGCCATCTATTTAACTCTGGAAATGTCAGGGAAGTTCTGCAGATACTCGTGCCTGACGGTGAACCGTGAAACTGCCTTTTCTGCAGACGGTCGCTGGTGCTGCCATGGGATGAAAGGACTCCAGTAGGCTTTAAGAGTCTACACCTCTCCCAGTTGATCTGATGATGAGGTGGCTGGAATTCTCCCAATGAGAAAAGCCTGTCTGAGGGACTGGAGATAGTGCTGGAGGGGAAGACCAGAAAGGGCATCTCCTTCTCAGGTAAGACTTTCCGTCCCCTGCTTCATGCAAACATGCTTGCAAAGCGGTGCAGAGGGCCAGCTTCTGTATGCTGAGGAGTAGAAGTAGGGTACCTGGTTCCTAGGGGCACAAACTAGGGTGATTAAACAAAGTGTCAAGTCTCTGAAGTCATAGCTCTTGTCTACAAAATCAAAAACAGCGAGGGTGGTCCACATGGAGCTCTGTTGTTGTTTTTTTAACTTTCTTGCAAGTATGCTAATTTCAGTCATTTTATTTTATAATGAGACTGTCAACTAGATTGCAGCTGCCATATCACTGTATTTCTCCCAACTGGGTCTAAAGTTATTGTTTTGAAGGTTGTCTCCAAACCTTAGAAACTAAGCCATAAAAATGCATCCTAGGGCTAAAGAGATGGTTCACCATTTAAAAGTACTTGTTGGTTTTGCAGGGGACCTGGGTTCAATTCCCAGAACCACATGGTGGTTCACAACCATTTGTAACTCAAGGTTCAAGGGATACAAAACCTTCTTCCGACCTCCTTGGGCACCAGGCACGCATGTGGCACACATACATACATGCAGGAAAAAACACTCCTGCACATAAATTAAAAGATAAAACTCCATACATACTATGCCCTGAGCAAGGATGGTGGCCTAGGGCTAATGGAAGAGGGCACATTTAAGTGGATGAGACAGGTTTAAGTTGGAATCCTGTATTCAACATTGCTTTTTCAGTTTTTTTCTTACTACATAAATTTTTATAAAGTTTTATATATGTATAGCATAATATGTATGTCATATGCAAAACATATCCAAACACCTTACATTAAATGGACTCTAACCTAATTGGTGACAATTTTCTGTATTTAACTTTTTGATGTTCACACTTTGCCAGTTCATACACTAAAAATGAATAGTATTAAAACAGCACTGGTACACAGAATAAACTTCAACGAATTAAGAAAGAACACGAACAGCACCATCCTGTATTCTACACATATGAAAGAGCCTCTGACAGTGTGCATGGGAAGCTCCACATGACTGAGAATGGAACCGAAAGCCAAGCAAAGCCTCCTGTGCTGGATTAAAAACACTACTCTCGTTTTTGCTGTCATTCCAAGTGACCCTGAAGTGAGCAAAATACCCCTTTCAGATGGAGTTTTTCAACCTTTCCCTCGGTGCAGAATCCTGAAACTGGCTCAAAGTCAAACAACTCTAAACACAGTTCCCAAGGTCAAAGTAACACAAACACAAGAGGAGACATTAAGTTCCACAGTCTTGAAAAACGACTTATTGAGTCCTCCCAGATGCAGCACTTACAACTGCAGGTGACAGAATGCTCCAAGTGTGAGCCATAAAGTCAGTCATTCTGGCAATGGCAACAGCAAATTTGTCACAAATTCTGAGACAAAATTCTAAAACATAAAAGCTTTATCACTCAGATACCATTTCCAAACTATTCTGATTATATGCTAAAGTAATACTAGTTTAATCTTTGGGGGGTGTGGTTCTTGAGACAGGGTATCTCTGTGTAGCATTCCTGGCTGTCCTGGAACTCGCTCTGTAGACCAGGCTGGCCTCGAACTCACACAGATCCATCTGCCTCTGCCTCCCAAGGGCTGGGATTAAAGGCTTATGCCATGACTGCCTGGCAATCTTTTTTTTTTTTTTTTTTTAATAAAGTGAGGTCTTGAGTTTATTAAGAAACTAATCAGACAAAACCAATGAATTCACCCCTTCATGCAACAGAGAGACAAAATGGCCGACAAAGGAAATCTACGGCCTCCTGTAGTTCACTGTTTTCAGGTGGAGGAGCAGCTGGCGCTGAGGGCCAAGGACGAGCCGCTCCAGCACCGAGCCCACAGAAAGGTCGGAATCTTAAGAACATTTCTATACTCAAAAATACTTCCTTCCAATTAATTATAATCAGTGTATCTTGGTGCTTTACTAGACATATTTCAGTATGGATAAAATGTTATGATGCTGAACACTCCCCAACTGCAAGCGAAAGCTAGGAGGGTTCCTTGTGCTCAAGTCTGGAGCGACCTGTGCAGCATCTGAGCAGAGCGGAACAGCTGATCAGACTATGGAGATCTTAAAGGAAAACCGAATGCCGGCTGCTGCTAAAAAACACGGCTTCAAAACATTCCTGCCTTTACATATTTTTTTTAAATTCTTACATTTAAGGCTTTCAATACCATGTCTATACCACAGACATCTGAAATTAGATACACCCTGCCAAAGTAGGCATGATTTCAAATACAGTATTTCAAGTGTCTATAGGGAAGATAATTAATAAAACCTTACAGTTGAGACTACTGTCTTTGGTGACTTGCTCCCAAAGGTAGAGGGAAAAAGAGAGGAATTTACAGAAAACAGGCAACACTGAGCCAAGTAACAAGTGATTATCAACAGTGAAGTCACACAGACAGCATGCACTCTTCATGTGGGTGTAATTAAAAAAACAAAAAACAAAAAACAAAACCCAAAAACTTCAGCCTGTGATCTTCCTTTCCAAATCAGCCTGTGGTTGTCTGAATAGGAATGCTCCCTCCCTCCCCCCCAGACTCATAAGTTTGAACGCTTGGCCATAGGGAGTAGCCTGGTTGGAGGTGTGGCTCTGTTGGAAATGTGCCACTAGGAGGTAGGTGGGCTTTGAGGTCTCAGAAGCTCAAGCCATGTCCAGTATGGTGGCATTTCCTTCCTACATCCTACAGATTCAGATGTAGAACTATCAGCTCTTTCTTCAGCACCATGTCTGCCCGCATGCTACAATGCTTCTTGTCACGACAATAATGGATTAAACCTATAAACTGTAAGCCAGCCCCAATTAAGCGTTTTCCTTTGTAAGACTTGTCATGGTCAAGGTGTCCCTTCATAGCAATAAAACTCCAAGACACCACCCTATCTAATAATCAGTATAATGATGCTGAGAGACATTCTGCAAACTGTTTACTCAGTATGTCTGTGGTGGCCTTTGGTGGCTTGAACGAGAATGGCCGCCACAGGCTCATGTATTTGAATACTCAGTCCCCAGATGGTGGAACCATTTGGAAAGGATTGGAAGGTGTGACCTTATTGGAGTAGGTGTGTCACTGGAGTGGCCTTCGAAGGCTCAAGCCCATGCCAGGGCCAGTCCTCTCTGCATTCTGCCTTTAGATCAGGATGTAAGTTCTCAATCTGCCTACTTGCCCACGGCCATGATTCTTACCATGATGGTGAAACTTGAAGCGAGCCCCCAATGAAATGCTTTCCTCTACCAGCTGCACTGGTCACAATGTTTTGTCACAGCAACAAAAAAGTAACTTAAGACAAGGCCTCAAAACTGACTATGCAGTGCTCTGGATAGGGACGTGGCTCGGCTGGTGAAGGACCTGACTACCAGGCATGAAGCCCTGAGCTGGTTCCCTAGCACTGCAGAAAACCAGATATATAGTGTGTGTGCATGCTATAATCCCAGCATGTGGGACATGGGGACAGGAAGATCCGAAGTTCAAGGTCATCCTTAGCTACCTGAAGTTCCAAGGCAGCCTGGATTACATGAGACCCCATCTCAACAAACAAAACTGAAAGTGAAGAAATTAAACACCTATAGCCAGCTGCTTTAAGATAAGGGCAATTCTAAAAAGCATGAGGCTAAGAGTACATGGCACCCGAGTGGAGACCCGGAACAGGAAATGGACACTAGAGAACCCCGAGTGCCCAGGGATGCATGTGTTTCTGTTCAGAGACGTTCCCACGTTTGCTCCTTGTGAGCAATGCAGGACACGTGCAGGCTCTCCAAACACAGAGCCCACAGCATCAGTACTCAGTGATGACTGTGGTGGCACTGCCACACAAACAGGAACAAGCCCAGGCTAGGATCCTGATCGCCCAGAGTGCTGACCAACCGACACTTTGGACAATCTGGGAACTTGTCTGAGATGCCAAGAGACCACAGATGGTGTGTGCGCAACAAGAAAAAATAACACCTCAGAACTGCCTCACACCCCCATCTGAAGTGAAAAATAGGCAACTTTATGCAAGAAGAAAAAAGACTAAACAAGTTGGCCAGGAGCCGTCAGTATTCTGTGAAAACACATGACAAGCCCTTGGATTTCACTTAGCAAACACCATTGCCAGAGCCCGAGCAGGTGTCAAAGAGTTACACAGCCTCAACAGAGCAGCATGTCAGACTTCCTCCCTGGAAACACAGGAAAGCATGGATATGGGATCCTTTAAAACTCCGAAGGACAAAGCAGGCCACCCGAAAAGACCTCCCAACCCCACAAATGATTTTAAAAAACTGTCCAGTCAGGAAACATGTGGGACCAAGCCAGCCATTAAGTCTTTCAGGTGCTGCTCAATACAGAAAAACATTCTGTTTTTGCAGAACAAACACGTGGGCACGATTGTGTATGCTGAAATGGGTTTATTTAATTGCCCTGAATTTCAATCGAAAAAGAAATCTGGAGACTAATCTGCTCTAACCGAAGAGTTCCAGAATGCATGAACCAGATGAATACACAGCAATCATCAAGAAAGTTACAACATGACTGTCTCAGAAAATTACCATACTGTCTATCAAAATCAGGTTTTTTGGGGGGTGGGGGGTGGAGGTTGACCAAATCCTCTTAAAGTTTATTTGGGAAAGTTTACTGCAGAAACAGCCTAGAAGATTCTGGAAAAGGCTATAATGGTGATGGTGGTGTTCTACAATGCACAGACTTAGACCACTTGGGTCATGAGAAAAGAGTGTGGCTAGAGATCTGGAACACAGAAAGGTCGGTAGAGAGCTGTAAGGTATCTATAAACAAGGCAAGTGACAAGGGGCTCATAGTGTCTAGAGCGCCTGTCATTCGTAGGTTCTGCTGATGGACACATGACAAGGAAACAAACCAACTTCAAAGTTGGAACATTGCCAAACTGAGCAACTTTGAGGTGTTTGCTTCTGCTTCCCACCCAAGTAGCATCTTGCATCAATAAAATATAAGACTCCTACCATTTATTTGGCCGGGCAGTGGTAGCGCAAGCCTTTAATCCCAACACTCAGACAGAGGTAGGCAGATCTGACTTTGAGGCCAGCCTGGTCTAGTTAGGAGTACACAGAGAAACCCTGTCTAGAAAAATAAAAAATAACACTCCTAGCATTATCAGAGTACATTGTAAGTTGATATTTACATAAACATCATGGGAAATTTGTGATTTCAAGAATAATCATTGTGAAATTAAGTTGACCAAAACACCAGCAGGGACATGGCTAAGTAAGAGATCTGCTTATTTGTTTTTTAAATGTCAGTGTATTTACTAAAAAGATGCTATGAACAACACACATGCACATAGAAAATTTAAAGTTTTTTTTAAAAAAACGAACAAATGACTGAATACCAACTTCAAACATACATACATAAAGCTAG
Source organism: Arvicola amphibius (assembly GCF_903992535.2). Taxonomy (NCBI): domain Eukaryota; kingdom Metazoa; phylum Chordata; class Mammalia; order Rodentia; family Cricetidae; genus Arvicola; species Arvicola amphibius. Next base: position 178,242,881 of record NC_052048.2, read on the forward strand.
TAACACAAATTCTCAATCTTCCATATACTCAACAAAATTCTAATTAAAACTTTCATACCCTTAATTTTGAAAGAATTAAACTCTGACAATGACAGGTGTTGAAGCAGCTGTGACATTCATGACAGCTATTAAAGGTTAAGCTGGAGCTGTCTAGCCATCTACCCCAGAGGAGCCCTGGTACATTCCCTATAAAGTGTGTGTGAGGAGGTACAGTTATTCTAACAGTAAAAAATGCAAATCTTTCAATAGAAAAATTATTTTAAAATAGTGACATAAATCTAGGGAGAGGGCTTGGTTGGGGACCTGAGTTCGGGTTCCCAGGACAGAGGCACATGCCGTTAACCCTAGCACTGGAGCCTGAGCAGATAGATGCAGGTCCTGGAAGCTCGGCGAGGAGGCCTGGCAAGGCTTCAGCTTCACTGGAATCCCATCGCACAAAATAAAGGTAGAGAGCTATTAAGGAAAGGCAGTAGACATCATCGTCTGGCCTCCACATTGGAGAGCACACACATACACACAGGTAACATACTTCAAGACAATGAAAATACTAGGTAAGGGCTATAGGTAATTAATATAAATAACTGCCGTCACATCACTGGACGAGAAATCCCAGACAAACTACACAGTACCAACATTAGAGAACACTAAGACATGCTGTCTCGGTCCCCTGCAAACAGATAAGGCTTACTCCTTATCTGTGAGCTAAGATGGTAGCCTCATTGGTCCTATCCCATCGCCAGGCCAATCTTCATCCAGTGACTGGTTGATATGAAGTCACATTGGTGTGGCTCTCACCCAGGAATTAGCTGAAGCCTTCCTTGAGGGTTTATGACTTATTTGCCCCTCTGCCCGATCCTGATTTCTTCTCTTCCATAAGCATTAACCGTGGCATCTCCTTGACAACTTCCCTTCATCTTAATTGCCACAGCCTCGGCTTCCCTGGAGCCTCACTCACAACAGATACAACTGACATTCTGATTTAGAACACACATGGTGCAGCATGCTGTGAAACGGCACTGTCTACGTTTGAGAATGTATGTGTGCATATTTATTTGGTCATGTTTTTTAAAATGTGTTAGAATGACAACCAATTCAGTATAGAGGTTAATGACCACCTAGAAAGTAATGAAGAGAAAAGGTTTGTGGGAGAAATATGCACATCTCAATGCCCACATACCATTTGAGTTCTATGTTGTATTCTTCGTATTACTGAAATGAACTATGAATTTAAGACCCAGCATTTTCTACCTTCTCTCTGCCCCTACCCTGTATGGATGTATTAAGACAGAAACACAGGGGTGAGGGGTGAGCATGTGTAACACAGTGCTACACAGTAAGATAAATGTCGCCTGCTCTCTACAGAAACCCCACTCTCTTCGGCTGAGCGCAGGACAAGAGTCCACGTGAGTGAGAGGTAAACCACAGGAAAGGCTGTCATGTCAACGTCACAGGAACAGCGCCACAATGTGAACCAGAACAGGCCGACTGAAGTGGGGTACTGTTTCAACCTGTCACCACGTCACAGAGAAAAATATGTTTAGAAGAAACCAGGGTGAAGGGAGATGCTGAAGATTAAGCCTTAAAATCCTGAACCTTTACTGAAAATACTACAATAAAACTACATAAACACACACAATGTGCACACAATTTCTCTCTATGCAGCTACACGTGGTGATGTGTGCCTCTGAATCACAGCACTTGAGAACGAGAAGCAGGTGGGTATCTTGTGACCCCGAGGCTAGCCTGGTCGACAAAGTTCCACTGTGACAAGGGCTACACAATGAGATCCCAGCTAAAAACAAAACAAAATACCAGCAAAATAAAGAGGAATCCAAACTTTAGCTCAGGAGCTCCCTCTTGTGGCACACAAAAGTCTGCTTCCTAGAGTGGCAGGCCAGCTTAGGAGGGCCTTCTAGAATTTTCTAACAGTGGAGAAGGAACTTTCAATCCCTGCCATTCAATGACAGGGAACCAGTCCACATGAGGCACCTTCCCCAGGGACTGCGTTCAGCTCCGGCGTACCACACTCTGATCTGCATCTGGACACACAGCATCTGCCCATGCCAATCTTTTTGTTATCAAGACTTCACTTCACTTAAAGCAGATGCTGACCACATGTCTGATGTGGGATTCCCCTCTGTATGCTGTGATTATGTTTTGTTACCGCTGGTTAATAAAGAAGCTGCGTTGGCCTATGGCGGGAAATACAAACAGATACAGGGAGAAAAGGTGGAGGAGTCAGAGATCCCATGTTAGCTGCCAAAGAAGAAAAGACACCAGAACTTTACAAGTAAGCCACAGACTCGTGGTCACACACAGATTAATAGAAATAGGTTAATTTAAGATTCAAGAGCCAGCTAAGAATATTCTTGAGCCATTGGCCAAACAGTGTTGCAATTAATATAGTTTCTGTGTGACTATTTGAGTCTGGGTGGCCAGGAAACAAAAATGCAGTCTGTTTACACAAATCACTTAAAATATGCACCAAGGCTCAGCTTACCCTAATTTTACCTTGTGTTTTAATGTAGATCCGAAGTAACTATTTTGATGACATTGTCAAAATAATCATGATTACTTAACAAAACAGCAAAGTGAACAGTGGACAAAAGTTTTCTCAAGAAGAGTAACTTTCCATATCTTTCCCCAACATTTTTATCCACTAAGAACATAAATAGGATTTTCTTTTGTGCATCACTGATTTACTTATTACAGCAAGCACTTCCTTGAATGACAGGCAGAAATAATCACACTTCCCAAAATAGTGAAATGTCGCCCTCATTTACATACTGATGTCAAAGGATGAAAATAGGGTACTTACACTTGGTGCTAATTGCAAATCCTAAATTTCAAAACTTTCATTTCCAATTTACTTATTATGTATCTTCAATATAATTCAGTATCTAGAGTTAAAAAGAAAAATGGCCTATACAGGTTTTTTCCTAAATTAAGACAAGACTAAGGTAATCTTTTCCAGCATTTACCCCAAATAAAAACAAATAATCTTGTTTACATATGTGTAAATTTTCATGTGTACATGTGGAGGTCACAAGTCAAGACCCATTATTAGGTGTCTTTCTTTCTTGTTTTGTTTGAGACAGGGATTCTTTAACAGCCTTGGCAGTCCTGGGACTTGCTTTCTAGACCAGACTGGCTTTGAACTCAGAGATCCACCTGTCTCTGCTGGGGTGCTGGGATTAAAGGCATGCATTGGCACCACCATCTGGTTTAGGTGTCTTTCTACTTTATTATTTGAGGGAAGGCTTCACACTAATCCTAAGCAAGACTGGCTAACTAGTATGCCTCCCTAGTCTCTGAGTCTTAAGGACAGGTTACTCCTGCTTACTGAATCTCTTGATTCTATTTCTCACCTTTAACCTCAAGGTTCCAGCATTAGCCTTTGGGAACTTCCCCTCAACTTGGTCAAAAGTCCAGTCATCCCACGCTTCAAAAGTGCAGTTCCTAAGGTGGACAGAGTGGTGCATGCCTATCTACAATGCCAGCATTTGGGAGGCTGAGGTGGGGGGGGGGGTCCTTAGTGTGATGCTAGCCTCTTCCACTTTGTGAGTGTCTTCCTTAAAACAAGAGAATCCACAAAGGACAATTAATCCCTTCCTACAGGCTTCCCAAGTCACCATGCATGTCCCTCCTCTCTACAGAGGTGGGTGAGACACCCCCCACTGCCATACTAAAACTGTTTATTTTATGTGGATGAGTGTTTTGCCAGCATGTATGCCTGTGCCTGGTGCCATGGAGGCCCAAAGAGGTCATCATATCCCCCTGAACTGGGGTTACATGGATGGCTGTAAGCGGCCCTGTTAGTGCTGGGAATCAAACCTAGAAAGGCAACTTATGCTTTTAACCACTAAGCCATCTAACCATGCTACTCTTTAATATTAATTTTGTCTTAGGAACCTTTTGACTGCCTGAAAAATGAGCATATTATAAATCTCCATTCTTTGGGGAATTCTCCTGGAGGGAGAGGAAGGGTTAAGGTATGTGACTAAGAAAACACTGGCTTGGTGCATTTCAGTCAAACAGCTGTTTCTAAACCATTTTCTTCCATTTGTGCTACACTGGGGACTTTTTCTTAAATTATGGATTTTTCATTAAAATGACAGGAAGGTAGGACAAGGATGTGTTGGGAGGTATCAGGAAAAGTGATGGGAGAGTTGGGGTGCATACAACCAATATATATATTGCATGAATGCATGAAACCATTGAAGAATACAAAATATTCTTCAAAAAAATGAAAATGTAGGGTTCTACCCAAAAGACACTGAAGTGCAATCTCCTATTTTAGATATGAGGGTATTCAGAGGCAAAATGGCCGAACTCCAGAATCTGATCCCTGATCCAGTGCAGACAATGGGCAGTTAAAGTGTTATCTCTAGTTCTACCCCAGGGATGAAATATAGCTTGCTCTCCAAGTCTGAAATATAAAACTTATCATCCTAACTTGAGCATCTTCCACAGGGATAATGACTCCATGCACCATGCCAGCTAATATTACCTTCTGGGACCCAAATAGCAGATGTTCTGAAATGCTGAGGTTTCTGAGGATGAACTGATTGATTGCTTGGACTTCAGTCAAAACTCTGACCACAGAACTCCAGGATGACCCAAACAGGACTGACTGTGTTGTCGTTAGTAAAGCTCAATGTCTTAGTCACACTGTTCTACTGCTGTGAAGACACCATACAAAAAGCCTTTAACTGGGGACTTGCTTACAGTTTCAGAGGTTTAGTCTTTTCAACCATGGTAGGGAGCACAGCAACATATAGGCAGTCACTAGAGCAGGAGCTGAGAGCTACATCCTGACCCACAGGCAGAGAGGAGGAGAAAGAGAGGGACACTGGGCTTGGCTCGGGCTTCTGAAACCTCAAAGCCCTCCCCCAGTGGCACTAGTCCTCCACCAAGGCCACACCTCCTAATCCTTCTAATCCTTCCAGAGTCCCACTCCCTGGTGACTAAGCATTCAAATATATGAGCCTATGGGGTCATTCTAAATCCAAGCACCACATCTGAGAAAGGCAAATGGCAGCATCTCTGGAGGTCCCATTAACATGCTCGTGAATTAGTTATCATCAGCCCAGACTCTGTCAGTTTCCACTTTCTCCAGTTATTCCAGATGCAGTGACAAACCTCCAACTAAACTTATCCTTGAGCACTCGACTGTCTCCATTTCGCCTTCTCAAAGGTGTCACAGGTACAGCAGATAACCCCTTAGAACACTTAAATGGAGACATTACACACTCTTAAATTAAGTCTGCATTATCTAATGTTTAGACGATGCTTTATTTTCTGTGACTTTGGACATGTCTCAGCCTGCCTTTCTTCAGACGTCTTGATAACTTCCTTTAAAATAAAGGGAAGGGAATTATCCCGCATGCACCAGCCTTTTGGCACTTCTTGTTGACAAAAACTAGTTTTAACATTTGTTCCTTGAGAATTTTGATTGTCAGAATGTAAATGGCATTCAGCCAGGAGAAATGAAGCTAAATTTCATATTAATTGCAAAGCAACCTTTAATGGCATCAGTGCCAGCCTCTCACTCTGTGCCCCCTGCACCCCAGGGGTGCACCTATGACACCTTAGAGACTACTCTGTTCCCATTGCCTGCCTACTCGCACAGGTGCTGGCCTTCAATGTCACAATCTGGAGAGCCATTTCAGGAAAACAAACCTAATAACTGCCTTGGAAAAGGTGTTGACTTCCCTCATCTGTGAAAAAACAACTTCCCTGGCTCTTCTTAGCTCAAAGGGGTCTACACTCGATGTTTAGCATCTTCCCAATTGTCCTTGCCATTTTGTTGATCTTGCCACTGTAGCTCAATCCAGTGACCATTCGCCCTCAGGCTCCATCTGCTCTAGCCCAAGCTGCCCTGCCCAGGCAGCCTGCTCACCTCTGCTGCAGCTTTTCTGACTTCCACAGTACCACACTGTCCAGTCACTATCCCATCCCTGCCAGCACCACCTCACTTCTGCTGGTGACCTCTACCCTGGAATACTCTGCTTTCCCCTGTAAATGCCCTGACCCCAGAGCATTCAAAGGACAGCAGCCCCAGAGAGCAGGCGCCCGCGTGCCTCTCTTCCTGAAATCCACCAGTTCCTTTTCATCTCAGCAGGAGCAAAACTAAGTGTAGCACTGACTGCGTGCATGGACGTCTGTCCGTCTGCACTCTCCGCTCACTCCACTCCTGTCTCCAGCCTCTCCCTCCTGTCCAGGCAAACCTGTCGTGCTTGCGTCCTAAGATCTCTGCTACCACTCCCATGCCACTTTCTAACCACAGCATTCCTCCTCTGTCGCCAATGTCTGCCCAGAAGCCCTTTCTCAGTGAAGAAAGCCTTCCTGAAATCACCCCACATGGCAAGGAGTCCCCAACCCTTGCCTGCCTTGCAGTCTTCCAAACTTCACGCTGCAGCATAAAACAAATTTGACTCATTCATCTGTTCTATATCCGTATCACGAATGTTCCACAAATGGGGTTCTGTTGGTAATGTGCCATGAGCACCCAGAACACTGTCTGGCACATGGTAGGTATTCAGTAAACACTTGGCGAATCAAAGAATTATAGGAGTCAAACAATATAGATTTGTATGAATTATCTGTACAGACAAGAAAGCTGGGAGTAGAGAACACTAAAGAACGGAAGGTTAAGAATGACCATACGTGATGACAGAGATAAGCTCGTCAAAAAAGATACAGTTCAAAACTGACTCTGGTGGTACAGGACTACAATCTACAACTTGGAAGGCCAAGATAAGAGGACTGCCATGCGTTCCAGGACAGTCAGGAATACCCTGACAAATAAATACATACACACATACATGCATAAACAACAAAACCCCGCCTTACACAAATAAGAACAAAAGGAGGGGCAGATAATTCACAGTACAAATAATTAAAATTTTCTAATCCAAGCATGCTAACACACGCCTGTAATCTAGCACGCAGGAGCTTGAGGCAAAAGATCTGAAAAATAGCTGGGGCTATACAGCAAAATTCTACCTTAAAAATAAAAAAAGCAAGGGAGAAGAGACAAACATCTACCTTTCACGTGTTAAGAAGGGGGTGAAATTTTAAATGTTTTTATTTAATTCAATATATCAGAAAGGTTATTTCAACATTTATTATTCATAAAAATTTAAATATTGTGGGTTTTTTTATTGTTGTCTTGTTTTATTTCTATTTTTAGTTTTTTCCAGATAGGGTCTCTTTATGTAGTCCTGACTGTACTGGAACTCACTATGTAGACTAGGATGTCCTAGAACCCAAAGAGATATGCTTGCCCCTTTCGAGTGCTGGGATTAAAGGCATGCACCACCATTCCCTACGATATGTTCGTTTTATATTAAACACTTGGAACTTAGGCAGAACGCATCTCAAGCAGCACTACCATCTCAATGCTCAGGCAGCACATGTGGGCAAGTGGCCATCATACTAGACGGCATTATGATTGACCCAAATTAACGACCCCAGTAAAATGAGAACCACCTTAAACATCTACTCTTCATTATTAACTGAAGAGTCCAAAAGAAGATTCTCAGGCAGCCTCGTGGTTTACTAGTCTTGTCAAAAAAGCTTCCAAGAACAGGACAGAAGAAACAGGGTCGTTTCTGAGAAGTCACTGCTATCGAGATAACTGGCTGTCCTTCCCCCTGCTCCCTGTGATTAAGAAACAAGTCCAGAAAGACTCTGTAATCTCATCTACATTAACATAACAGAACCATTATTTTCTTTTTCTTTTTTCTTTTTTTTTTTTTTGGTTTTTCGAGACAGGGTTTCCCTGTAGTTTCTAGAGCCTATCCTGGAACTAGCTCTTGTAGACCAGGCTGGCCTCGAACTCAGAGATCCGCCTGCCTCTGCCTCCTGAGTGCTGGGATTAAAGGCGTGCGCCACCACTGCCCGGCTCAGAACCATTATTTTCAAATACAACTATGAGCACCATGTCCTCCGGACTGCCACAGATCTCAGGTTAACCAAAGCCCACCCCGCATGGAAAGACTCTCGGAGCCACAGCTGACCTTCCGTGTGTTAGAGCAACTGCCTCACCTACACATTTGCATTTTAACCAAGGAGAAACAAACCACCAAGGAGGATGCTTCAAACATGTTAACACCTGCACTTAAGCATCACTATGCTGTCTGAGGTTATGAGGGAAATGTGTTCATGACTTTTACCATCAGTGAGTTACCTTCTCTCGAAATCACTTCATTTACACCTATTTACTATTAAATTATTTATTATAAAATCACCACTATTTTCCAGTGACAAAATTTAAAGAACTCAACTGAAATGTACTATGTTTTAAAAACTTCAAATTCTAAGATTCTACACTATGTGTGTGTGTGTGTGTGTGTGTGTGTGCTTGTACACATGCATGTGGAGGCAGAGGAGGCTACATTTGTTAAAAAGCTGGACAATGAACAGGCAGGAGGGTGGGACAGCATCTACTTACCAGTGGCTCTGAGCTATGCTCAATGCTCTCGTGAACCAGTGATCAGAGAGGACCAGCAAGGCAGAGACGCTGCAGACTCCTGCTAGCTCGAGTCTTCCTATGGGAGAACAGAAAGTGCATTACACCCAAGACAGAACTATCAGGGGACCAGAAAGAAATCAGCTCTGTTCATTCTTCTCCTTCTGTGTTTTTTAAAGTGAGGGCTTAGAATAAAGTTAATTCATGGCTCTGGAATGGTGGGTGACAGACACAGCAATCTTTTGTACTTAATTATGTCCTTTCTGTTTTAAGACATCCCTTCCAGCACAAGCCTAGACTGGCACAGTAAAATATGCACATCCTGTAGCACAGCCTGGTTACTTTCTACCAGCGTGACCCTCACTGGATAAAACATCTGCTGTCGCTAACCATACAACTAACCAAACACTTTTCATTCAAAAGGAGGGGGAACATTTATTAATTTATTTTTATGAGCATTGGTGTTTTGCCTACTTTCACATCTCTGTGAAGACAACAGGTCCCCTGGAACTGGAGTCACAGATAGTTGTGAGCCTCCAGGAAGGTGCTGTTAATTGAACCCAGGTCCTCTGTGAGAGCAGTCGGCGCTCTCACCACTGATCAACCTCCCCAGTCCAAAGGGAAAACATTCAAAGGACCGAAGCTGGCAAGGGGGTGTGTATCTGTAACGGAGAGAAAGTGGAGGCCAAGGTAGGAATACTGCTATGATCTGGAGGCCAGCCTGAGCTACCCAGTACATCTAGGCCAACCTGGGACCAGTGTAAAGTCCCATCTCAAGATGGAGGGAGAAAGAGAGGTCAAGGGGGAATAGAATAGAGAGGAGAGAAGAGAAAAACAGAATGATGTACTCATTGACCAATAAGCTGGAATAAAACCTTTGCTTATTTTTAAAATATAAAAGTGATTGAATATTTATGTTACATCATGACTGTAGTGTTGTCTTTAAGCACACGAACACCGAGAAGATCGTGGATTGGGTGTACACTGTAATGGACCGCCACTGTTTCCCTAGCAGACATCTCTAAGTCCTCCATATTTTGCTTACGACACTCTCTAAAGCCCTTCTCTGAAAGCCTTCATGAGCTACACTGACTGCTACATGCTGTATAGGAAACAACACAGCTGTGTGCACCATGAGCCTGGATGGTGGAAGAGGAGAGGTCTCACTGTGGCCGTTCTCTTCTCACAGGCTCTTCAAGTCTTTCAGGTGTAGGAACTGCCTAGCCCGTTCAATCCATAGCTCAATGTTCTCAACAACTTCGTGTGCAAGCCCATCTCCTAATACTGCACTTCTACAACCCACAGACTGTAAGCCTCTGCTTGCTCTTAACGGACTCATGGAAGAATCTAGGTAGATAGATAAATAATAGACATGTGTATGCATCACCAGACTTGAGAGCTACCCATGATGCCCTGCTAAACCACATTAGCACATCCTCTCACATTGCTGTGTAGGCATGATACAGACCCCAAGTAGCAGAAATTAGTGCTCATGTTTACCATTGTGGGCAATTGGTAATTAACATCTATATGAGAAATACAAGACAGGCTAGGGTATTTTTTTTTTTTTAGTTAATGTAACTGTGCTAATTTTTATTGCTGCAACAAAACACCCTGACCAAAAAAAGCAAGATGGGGGGAAGGGTTTCTTACATTTCAACACTGCTGTTCGCCACTGAAGGAAGTCAGGACAGGGACTCAAACAGGGCAGGATCCCAAAGACAGGAGCTGATGCAGAGGCCATGGAGGGGAGTTGCTTGCTGGCTTGCTTCTCCTGGCTTGCTCAGCCCACCTTCTTACAGAACCCAGGACTGCCAGCCCAGGGATGGCACCACCCACCATGGTCTGAACCCTCCCCCAATGGTCACTAAATGAGAAGATCTTACAGCTGAATCTCAAGAAGGCATTTCCTCAGCTGAGGCTCCTTTCTCTGATAACTCCAGCTCCTGTCAAGCTGACACACAAAACCAGCCAGTACAGTACCCTGGTGTCTTAGTCACTGTTCTACTGCTATGAAGACACACCATGACCCAGGCACTTGCTTACAATTTCATTAGTGTAGCTCATTATCCCCCTGGTGGGAAGCAAGGCAGCAGGCATGATGCTGGAGAAGTACATCAGAGCTACATCCCGATCCTAGGCAGAGAGGGAGACATGGTCTTAGCATGGGCTTTTGAACCTCAAATCCTACGACCCTCAGTTGACACACATCCTCCAACAAGGCCACATCTCCCAATTCTTCCCAATATTGCCATCCCTGGTGACTAGCATTCAATGAGCTATAGGGGCCATTCTTATTAAAACTGTCACGTTCCACTCCCTGGTCCCCATAAGTTGTAGCATATCATAATGCAAAAATGCATTCAGTCCAATTTCAAAAGTCCCCATAGTCTCAACACTGTTCAAAAGTCTAAAGTTCAAAGTCTCTGAGACTCATGGCACTCTCTTAAGCGTGTCTTGAAATCTCCTCTGCCAACACCCTTAATCCAAAACTCCTCAATTTAGCCTCAGGCACATTTTCAGGGCTAACACATTTTTTGGGATGACTAATATTCAAATATATGAGCTGATGGGGGCCATTCTTATTCAAACCATCACACCTAATCAACTCAAGGGAGGACATGGTTCTTAAAAGAAACTACCCTTCTAGGATCATATCCTCTCAGACGGGCAGTTGGCTGCAGCCATCCCTCACAAAGGGTGAAAGCTGTTTCTGCCCCATTACATTAGTTATGAAAGGTTAAGATACTGTGTTCAAAAACCTAAATGGTAATCCCAGCACTCGGGAGGCAGAGGCAGGCTGATCTCTGAGCTCGAGGCCAGCCTGGTCTACAAGAGCTAGTTCCAGGACAGGCTCTAGAAACTACAGGGAAACCCTGTCTCGAAAAAAAAAAAAAAAAAAAAAAAAAAAAACCTAAATGGGAAAAATGGAAAGCTTTGAAAGACTCAGGATTGTTACCCTGTCTCAGAAGTGAACTAGACTTCTGTGAGGGCAAACGCCAGCCCTTACGGTTCCTTGAGAAACATTCTCTGCTTTCTTCAGGGCTTCATTTACATTAATCATCAAAACAAGGCCTCTTGTTGGAGTCACTGCTGGGCTCAGGAGAATGCTATGCAAAGCAGCACTGACCACATCTGGCATCCCGCAGAAAGTCAATCAGATGGTCCCATTAAAGTTCTCTCCTGTAATTTACAACAGCACAGGCCCTGGCCTCAGGTACCTGAGCTCCTTTCCGCTCACCTGCCTTGTGCCTGGGACACACACTGGGCCTCCTGGTCACCTCCTAGAGAAACGAGTTCACACGCACTGTGCTCTTGGACCTATTATGTAACTGTGGTTGAAGATATTTTTCACCAGACTCTTTAAACAAAGGTCCACGTGACACATTTCTGCTTGGGTTTAGTTCCAGGAAATGTTTGGTTTCTGCAGATGTTTACGTGCTTCTGGTTGTCAACACACACAAACTATGCAATTCTGTGTTTTCTTTTTCTCACTTTAGCGACTAGAAAGCCCCAAGTCAAGTATGCTCACCAACTCTGCCCAGCAGAACGCCTAATTCTCCAACTTTTCTTTAATGGAAGGCTTAAAACTGATTTTTTATAAACTTATTTTACTTTTTGGCCTGAAATGTGCAAATATCATACTGGCCTGTAAGTTCCAGAATAAAATGGAAAAGAGGAAAGCATGGTAGTGTGTCTTTTCACTGAGAAAGAGCAACTAAGAATTTAATTGTGCTATCCAAAAGAACCCTTCCTCCAAAAAGACACATAGCCTTCATATGCAAGCTCTGTCCACACAGCTTGACTAATACACAAACATATTCCCAGCTGAATTTCCTTAGCAACACTGAAAAGGCCTGAAAGGTTTTGTCAACTCCATCATTGAGCGTTCTTTAATTACTATTTTGAACATTAAAGTGTTTTGGAGAAGTCAGCTAAAGGGTTTTCTGGCAGGTGTTCCCAGAGACTAGAGAACAGAACAAAGCACACACACGTACAAACCAGGGGACTACATCAGTTGTACCGTAACTTTGGCTCTACATTCCCTGACATAACGAGAACACACACACACACACACCCCACAACCACATTAAAAAGAAAAACTGATTACAAAGTTATCCCTGGGGATGCTGGGAAATAAGTCTTGGAATAAGTATGACTTGTCCTGGTACTTATCTGAGAAATATCTTTTCTAGCAGATGATCGTGTAAACAGTACACTGGGGTCTTTGGAACTGTCCCTGGGGGATATGCTGACTAGCTTCTCCAAACTTCTTTGTAAAATGTAATATATACAGTACAAATCAAAGATCCCCGATAACCTAATGAGATAAATAAAACCCTCACAGTGTGTAATACAACTTCCTAAATTGATGTTTATCAAATATGGGAGCCATGTATGGCTTGAATTAACTCAGAAAGGACTGGCTGACTGGCTTGGATTGTGGATTGAATCTTGGGCCTCATACTTTATAATGAGCTATACTGTGCCCAGGGAACATTTTTTAAAACCAGATTTAATTTTAGTAGCCCTACTCTTAATAGTAAAAACCTACCTACTAGACAGGACAAATTTTTGGTAGAATAATCATTTTGAGATTATTAATTAACATATATTATGCTAGGTCTGTGAGTGCATACCTTTAATCCCAGCATTCAGGAGGCAAAGGCTAGAAGATCTCTCATGAGTTCAAGACCAGCCTGGTATACATAGTAAATTCCAAACCAGCCAATCTATGTAATAAAACCTTGTCTCAAGAAAAGTATAAAAAAAAAGAAAAGTATAGAAAGATATACATGGGGAGGGGAGAGAACATTTTTTTAAAAGATAGTATATTTGCTATCTTATGTTCAAATTTCTATTATCTACTGTTAGTGGAAATGTAACTCTTCTACTAATGGTTAAAACTCAGACCTTGGGGGTGTGGGAACTGTAAAGGTCAGTCAACTCCAGGGAACACTGCCTCTCTGTGTTTTGTTTGGACACCCTACACACAGCTCATGTGGGATTTCAAACCACATTGTGAGCTGCCCAATTACCAACGGCCACACACACAGCCACCTGCTCATGCATCCTGGGGGAAAGTACAGCGTGCCAGCAGAGGACTTAGGGGAACAGAATACAGTTTCGGGTACTTCTTTCTGTCTGGGGGAGAAGTCCACCTGTCTGTCCACGAGCTCTTCTCTCTGGGGTCAAGACAGTAACCAAGCAAAGGAAGATCTGGGGGGAGGGGGGACACGACACATGACATGCTGGTTTGGAAGTCTCATGTTCCAAACAGAAAGCAAGGTGTCCTCTAGTGATACCAGCCAGTTTTCAGAGTTCCCATGGAAGTCAGACACCCATTCTGCAGAGTGTGGTCTCCTAGGGAACTCATGGGTGCCATCACAACCAAGAATTCAGAATTCACCGGCAGCTCCTAATACCACAGGCACGTTCACCAAACAGAGGGGACAGTTACCATGCATTGCTAGGCAACAACAGGGCTGACTTTCTCCTTAAGGTTTGGGGAAGTGAACAGAGTATTTATCAGGGGTTAATTATGTCCTTAAAAAACAATTATTCTTAAACTACCTTCATATTTAAAAAAATAAAACTTGACATGGTAGAACAAAAGGACATGTTTTAGTACTGTTAAAAAGCCAACAAACTCACAGTTGTTAATGAAGCATTTCCTTTAAGGGCTAGAAAACGCATCAAAGATAATGATTTAATAATGCAATAGAAGTCTTTTTGTTTGTTTGTTTTCCAAGTCAGGGTTTCTCTGTCTAACAGTCCTAGATTTCCTGGAACTCGCTCTGTAGACCAGGCTGGCCTCGAACTCACAGAGATCTGCCTGCCTCTGCTTCCCATGGTTGGGATTAAAGGTATGTGTCAACTGAAATTATACACTTCCTAAGCTTCCTAGGGATAAGTTTAACAAAAGAACCGACAAGAGTTTTGTAAAGAAAACTCACAAGTTGAGCAAATGAAGGAATCTATTCTTTGTGGGTGACAGAGTCAATGTCCCTTATCCTTGAACTTGGGCTCACCAACTTTAACTAAAATCTCTACAGAATCTTTCAAGGAGCTCAGCCTAAAATTCCTAAGAAAAAGGGCCAAAAATAGCCTTCAAAACCGTGAAGGGAATTTAGGTAATATGTCTTCTAGAAATCATAATTTTATATAAAACAATGATAAATAAAATATTAAGGACAAATAAAATGCCAAAGCACCCAGAAAACTCATTATTTCAAAATTTTCTGTGTATCTGTTATATGTACATACATGTGCATATTGGTGTGTAAGCAGGTCCATACATGTGGACATCGGAGGACAACTTCCAGTGTCCTTTCGCACATGTACCTTTCAAGAGACAAGGTCTCTTAACTGCCAGCAAGGCCTAGGACTCTGCCTGACTCACTTCCCAGCCTAAACCACCATCCTGGCTTTGGTTCTGGGGACTGAATTCAAGCCTTGTCAAACACCTTATCAGCTGAGCTACCTTCGGGGCCCCTTTCAGACAGAAACATGACACACTGCAAAGTGGGGAGATGGGGGAGAAAGGAGGAGGAAAGGTATAAGGGAAGGGAAGGAAGGGAGAGTGAGAATGGGAGAAGACAGGGCTGAGGCTGCAAGGAAAGCCACCCAAAGGACACGCTACTGTCAAGAAAATAGTCTCCTGCTTCCTATCACATGCGGTTCTACCAAGAAACACAGGAAATAAAGCACCTGCCCTTAAGCAATACCACACACATTTAGAATCTTAAGAGAGAATTAACAAGTACATGAGATAAATGTAGTATGGATTACATCATACAGAGACCAGGGGGTCAGGGAGACAAAGATGAGGCAGGCAGTGAATACGAACCAACTCTAAAATAAAGAGAATTATGACATTGCATGCCGATTTACCTTTAAAGACAGGAAGTTAAAACTTTAGGGGGTAAGCTATGCTTACTATCAATAGAGGAGATGGGGAACTGAGAAAAGGCATGTCTACATAGAAAGCATGTGGCTTGGCATCCAACATCTAGCTAGCAGGGTCCGGAGGTCAAAGACATTCAACAAGCATCTGTTGAGGTAGGTAATGATTTAATGGAGGATGGTCAAGCTTGAGTTTGAAATAATGCTTAATAGTTAACCAGATGATTCTCCTTAGAATGCCTGTGGCTCAAACTGCTTTTTATAAAAATAATTGTCTTTCCATTAACACAATGGACTTCAGGAATAAAGATAGTTTGGTAATCCAACATCTGCGCATAAAAACCAGACCTGTATCCAGAGATTCAACAAAGAAGCACTAGGGTACAATTCTAAGCAGGGTTTCTCCTAACCAGACTACTCAGTTCAACTTATTTACAAACAACATCCTGAAAGAACAGAGAATAGTGTTCAGAAGAATGTTCAGACCATTCTTCATGGCATTATGAAACACTGACCTCTTTAAACTAGCCGATCTGCTCTGTTAGCACAGAGCTGTTTTCCCTAGGATTTGCTGTTCTTCTCAAGGAGAACCCTGCTTCCAGAGTCGTCCTCTGTGGCCTCCTAGTGCTCGCTATGGAGAATGACAGCCTCTATGTCCTTAGTAATAGCCCTACAGTCAATGCTTCTACTAAAATAGCGTAAGCAGACTCCTTTCTCTCCTGTTCTTCTATACAGGTAATGCTGATCCTCAGAGGAACAGTTCAGTATTTTTGGATCAAACCAAGCTGAGAGACAGACAAGGAAGACTTACCATCGTGGGTGTCATTTCCTGGCCAGACCCAGGACGCTGCTTCCCCAGGAAGCCACCTAACTCATGTCAAGCAATCTTTCTGGTTTTTGTTTGCATCCAACAAGATTTTAATTAGTTTGTTCCTGCATTGCATAGGATTTCTTTTTTATTGCAATCCTAGAATATTCACCACTCTATTTCTCTATGACAGGTCACTATCAACCGTGACTGCCTCTGCCTCCCAGAGCACTCATGCTTGACTGAGCTCTTGATCAGAGCCTTAGCCACTTCCAGCCTGACCCTAAGGCCCACAACCTTTCTGGGAGGCAACAAAGATACCACAGCTACTAGGGGAAAGACTATTGGGCCAGAGAGGAGGCCACGTGCTAGCTAGCAACTGCTATCCCCAAGGGACTTGGTGAACACAAAACAGCAAGGGTCTGTTTCACAGGACCACAAGTACCATTTTAGACATGAGTAGTTAAGTCTGGGGAAGAGTCCAGGAACGAGAGAAGTGTTGAGTATATCTAGATACACGATGCCCAAACACAATCGTTAACTGAAAACAGAACAGAAGGCTATGACAGAGAGAAAAGCTAACTGCGGACTCTGCTGTGGATAGCGTGCTCCAGGTCATCACAGTGTAAGTGCTGAGCACTATGAAAATGTAATTATCACCATCAAGAGGGTGGAGGGATATGCACCAGGGTGGGTGGGGTGTGCAGCAAAGGTAAATTCTAGCATGAGAAATCAAAGTTTGTGAATAGTTAAGAAACTAGTACATACAAAATGGACAGAATACCACTTTGCAGACAGCAGTTATGAAACAAAGTTTTGCGTGGCCTGCTTTCATAGCTGAGGCATATCCCTCACATCATACTTCTGAAACAAGCATATGACTTTCATAAACAAAATATTTCATGCCTATGTTCAAATTGTTGTCAGGCAAACAGACAATGGGGAACCAGCTATGTGTGCATGGACTGTTGTACAAGAAAAGCTAGAGACAAGAATCTTTTCCAGTTATTTTTTCCTTCTCTAGTTCTTTTTCGATCTGTAATATCTGACCTTTTCGACTGTCCCTTTAAATGCAGCTAATAAATAAGCATGATTAGAAGTGAAATTAATGATTTATCAAAAGTAAAATATGAACTATTGTCCAAACACAAGCAAACTATCTACCACTAGATGGCAGTATACAGGGTAATTTCAGATATGCATGAGATTCAAACTGTCAAATTACAAGGATGCTTTCAGGAGACAAGGATATGATCAAATCAGTCACATTTTTTAAGCTATTATGTCATTTCAGAAAAAGATATGGTTATTGAGAAAAAATTATATAATCAAGTTAAATATTTGCCAATTTATTTGATACACCAACAAACTTTTCAGATAGTTTTAAACAGAAATAATGCTGCATGTATTTCCCAGTTTCTAAAACAACAATAAATTTTTTTAAAAAAATGTATTTCACTGCAAAACTGGGGGGGGGTATGCTGGGGCTGGCTTAGTTTTTTTTTTTTTTAAAAAAAAAAAAAAAAAAAAAAACCTGTAATTCCCAGAATCCCCTTTCCATCTATGGCTCTAGGCTAGGATCAGTACACAGGAACGTACTTGAGATATGGAAGAGGAAACCCATAATGCTTCCTCTGTGGAAAGTACACTTGGCCACTGAGCCATTTCTGCCACTACTTTCTAATTTGTCAAATTATTATTTATTGGTTTTATACATTTTTCCTGAAATCTTCCAAATTTGGTAAACCAGGCAAATGTGACAGTCAACCACCAGCATGGCTCCTGAAGTGAACCAGACCTAGCCAGGTATGACTGCTCAACAAGTGTCTACTACAAGGACGGATGAGTTGAGTTACTGTCTTTCTGGATAGGTCTATTTTAATCTTCTAATATCAAAGAAAATGGGAAATATTAACTACTTGTCTGTTTTTGTTCTCGTTCTGGCCTGTTTCTCAGGGTAGAGCCATCCAGTCTGGCTGACCTTTCCATACAGAGAACACTTCAACCCTTACCTCCAGCAATGAACTTCCAACCAAGTCCCACTCCTCAGACTCCAGGAAAGCACTGAGTTCACAGACATGTTGCTGGTTCTGTGGCTTTTGAGTCATATACAACCAGGGCTTCTGAACCCTTTACAACCACTGTCTACTTTCGGCCTCGAGCACCCTAAGGCATCTTCCTGTTGGCATGGGACAGATGTGGATCCTTTCAAGATATCGGCGAACCTTTTCCAAGGTTGAACATCCGGCCCATGTCAAGCCCAGGATCTGAACACATCAGGGCTCTGCACCAATCTGAAGCTCATCAGAGCTCTCGACCACCATCGACAGTAGATCAGATGGTGCAAAAGCAAAGCCTGACCTGATTTATTTCTTAATGGGTGTGCATGTCAGAGGTCAGCCTCAAATGTCCTTCCCCCGTGTTTTCAAACAGCCTTTCATCAGTCTGGGGCTTACCAAGTAAGCAGGCTGATCAGCTAAGTCCATGGGTCTACGGGTCTCCACCTCTCTAGGGCTGGGATTATGTATGGACCACTACCACCACACCCAACTTTTCATACAGGCTTTGGGCACTGAACTCAGATCCTCATGCGTGTTCAGGCAGCTCCCTACTGACCTTCCCAGCCCAGCAATCCCTTTGTGTGTGTCACCAATCCAAAGCATTTAATATCAAGTATCACACTTATGCAAATACCCTTGTGTTTAGCATGTGACTAAACACATTGATTTTGACTATTAGCTGAGGTATGGCCTTCTCTCAAAAACAAGGCCTTCTCCCACTGAAACTACAAAGCTGCCTGGGTTTCTTAAAAGCCAATGCAATGCAGACACTGGAGACGAAGACATAAACCAGTGCTAAAGCAAACCAGATGGAGTTCCTGAGGCCCATGCACCAGAGCTGCACCACTGCAAGACCACAGCTATCCTTCAGGCCACACACCTATTAACGCTTAGCTCCAGACACCCCATTCTGCCTCTCGCACTGACTTCCCATCCCCAACGGACGTGTGAACTTCAGTTCTAGCCCCTGCCCCACTGTTATGAAGTGAGCCAAACCAGCAATGTTGTGAGGATGCCAATTAGTCAATTTATCTATAGGCAGAATGCTGTGTCAAACACAGCACCTTCCTGCCGGTCCCTAGGGAAGGCTTCACACTTGGATTGTCACCCCATCTTAATTAAATACACAGGAAACGAAGTCTACGAAGACATCTTCTGTTCTCTTGTCTGCTAGTAAGAAACACCTAGTTGGTGCTCCACAGTAAGTCAGACTGAGAATTTGTCTGAATACACCAAAAACCTCACCAACATGCATCTTGGAATAAAAAACCTAACTGTCTGGATGTTTTAAGCACAATAACCTCACAGTACTCAATTATTAGGCTAGGCCTAACAGAAGGGACCCTTCCAAACTCCTCTGGCTAGCAATCCCCTGGGGTCAGTCCATCTCCACCAGACCCAGACCGAGCAAGTCTCAAGTCTGGAGTAGAAAGAAATTCTTTTCCTATTGGGTGCCAAGTCTAGTCCTTTCAAATTAAATGCCTTCTCTCCATAGCTGTTGGACCCACCACCATCTAACCACCCAATCTCCTCGTTCTAGAATCTTAAATCTTCCCCTAGCCCGGTGTATTCTTGGGCTTGTTCCTGTTCTACTCAATATGGATTCTCACTTCTTGCTGAATGCCCAGAATCACCCACTCACCTGACTCACAGAGTCACACAAGTAGTGTCCTATAAAATATCCTTTTCCATGGCGTGTGCGCCCTGCATTCCTTTACACTTGGATAGAACAGCAGCATGCAACCACACCACCACAGTCCATATCCCTTGGCTTTGGTCAGACGCCCTTCTTCATCGATGGTTTGCAAGATGAGACCATTTCCTCCAGAGACTTGAACTTAACCAGTTGTTGTTACAGCCTTTACGGAAGGTCGTTAACTAGCTGTTATAAAAGCTATTCCGTCTCCACGAGACAACCACCTTAAATCCGAGGCTAAGACTGAGACTCACTTAGAAACTGAACTGTATGAACCACTGACAGACTAGAGATTTTACAACCTCCATCTTAGAGAAGAAATGGAGTGGACAGAAAACACTCATCTCTCCGCCAGGACTGTTTGGAGGAGACCTGAAGACATCTGGCATGCCTTTCACAGACTGTTAGCTGTTCTCCCTTGTGCGGGAGGCTGTAATCTCATCCCCTGGATGGTCCCACAGAACCACTTATCATTTTCCAAAGCATCCATATCAAGACTGAATCCAGCTGCTGGTACTCTTCCTGCCTTTTATCTCCTTCCAGAAAGGGCTTCCGAGAATACGTCTAAAATCAACATGAGCTTCAGACCATGGTTCTCTTTGACAACTGGTCACAGGATAACGATAAAACTCTCAACCAGTAGGTCTCTCACAGGTTCCAAAGCAACACGCTGAATACAGACGTGCAGAAAAAGCCGGCTGAAAACTACACCAAAGGCCCGGCTTCCTCCCAGAGGCCCTGGGGGGAGCGACTATGGCTCAATGAATGGCTGTGAGTACGCTCTCAGGACTGCCCACTCCAAAAGCCTTGGATTTCATGGTCATCAGTCTTAGATCTTCAAAGAGAAATGATTTTCACTGGCACAATATGTAGAGACCCAGAAAGAGAGATTTAAAAAAAAGCAAAAAGCAAAAAGCTTCAACATAGCAATTCTCAGATTATAGCTTTTGGCTTGAAATGCAGATTACTTGAATAATATTTGATTTGCAGAGAGCCTTAAAAATCAGTAGGTTCAACGCCGGGCGGTGGTGGCGCACGCCTTTAATCCCAGCACTCGGGAGGCAGAGGCAGGCGGATCTCTGAGTTCGAGGCCAGCCTGGTCTACAAGAGCTAGTTCCAGGACAGGCTCTAGAAACTACAGGGAAACCCTGTCTCGAAAAAAGCAAAAAAAAAAAAAATAAATAAATAAATAAAAATAAAAAAAATCAGTAGGTTTTTTTTGGAGGGTGTCTCTTTTCTGTGATTGATAGAACCTCTTAGTGATTTTATCTTTTTTTAAAAAGGTAGTTTCCTTCTTCAATCTATCCTCTAAACCTATCAACTGTGTTCTGACAGCCGAATCAGAACAAATTGGACAATAACCTCATACAACAGACTAAAGACTGTGAGATGAATTAGTTATATACAACCAATTCTCATCTGGAACAAAGGTCTGATACTGTTTTGACTTTTAACTTTTTTATGACTCATGTTTTATATGTGTCTAAGTGTCTTGCTTGTATGTATGTATGTGCTCCATGTGTGTGCCTGATGTCTATAGTCATCACAGCTGGTCCCAGATACCCTGGAACTGACTATGAGCCACTCTGCAGGTACTGGAAACCAAACCTGGGTCCTATGCTAGAGCGGCAAGTGCTCTTCGCTGTGAAACCATCTCTCTAGTCCCCTATTTGTTCTGAAAGACTTAAGTACTGAATCAGAACTGTTTAGTTCGAAAGTAGATGAATATCTTTGCTAGACAACAGGGCAACCTTAAAAATCACACCTGTCACCCCAGCGGTTGCAGAGCTGAGGCAGGAGGATGCTTAAGTTCTGGGTCTGTTCAGGCCACATAATAAAAATCTGTCTCAAAGAAATACTGAGGTGAACTTTGATGCATGCTAAGTCACAGATGAACTCTGAAGACACTAAGCAAAGTGAAGTAGGTCTGTCAGAGAAGGATAGATGTTGCCTGGCTCATCTTAAGGGAGAGATGTTTACTGTGCAGAACATCTCAGTTGCAGGAGATGTATGGAGTGAGGTATGTGATGCCATCTGCGCACTTAAGGATAGAAAACACTATTTTAACACATAATGGTTCATTTTTAAAAGTTAGATATTCAAAAGAATCTTAAACTGTCTTGAAAAACAGCAATGATTTAAGAGATCAATCATGAGGCAGTTCTAACTCCCAGGCAAGAGGCTACTCTTTCGGAGAAAGCTCAGGACTTTCTAACTCCTCCCATACCTATTATACCATGCCCTGGTTACTAGGAAATAATCCATTTCCTCTCCTGCCCCTCATTGCTCTTTCTAAATCCCCACAATGGCTGTTCCAAGGAGTCACCATCTTTTCAAGTCCTCTAGCCTACCTATATCATTCCTTTGAATTTGAAACATCCCACAATTCCCCCGCAGCCATCATGGGGAAGGAAGACCATCATCAGCACTCTACATAGCGCTCTCTCCTGCTATGCCACGAGCTCAAGCCCTGAAGTCCCCACCTCTACAGTGTGCCACACAGAGCCCCGGAAACTTTTCCTGCTTCTCTCCAGTATGATCAACAGTCATTTTTCTAGAGGACTCCAGATAAATCTCAGAATGCCCAGACCACCCCAGGGAAGTTAACTGCAAACTGTCTGGCCAGGCTGGGCATGAGGATGCAGTGTACGCCACAGCACTGCATCTGGTTTCTGGTTCCCTGACACACCCGCCTCAGAACACTTCAGATGAGCAGCTCTGTCACTCCACTCCAGTCAGCCCAGATCCTTTCCCTCTCTAGTCCCAGATCTCCAGCCCCCGAGCCGCTGCTATTCTGGAGACATGAACAGGGAGAGAAAAGCATGCATGCTCTTGTTCACTAACATAGTAAACGTAGGGCTGCTCAACTAAGTCTGTCTTAACCCTTTCTTCTGAAGAAAGGACATCAAATTTGTAAATGAATATTAATTACAGATGTCCTGGAAGCTCAATGATGTAGTTTCCAAAACATTCTGGAAGCAGAGGAACTTGGAGGGTGACAGTACTTCCTGAGAGTGTAGACACTGGGATGGGATAAATGATCTAAGAACGTTCTAGATCTGCTGATGTCTAAGAGAGAATGTATAGAAAAAGCAGTAAGGATAGGATGGGTAAGAACAGGAAAAGAGAAAGGAAACAGGAAAAGGAGGGGAGTCAATTACCCACATTTTTTTGTCAACTGTCCAAATAAATTGGTCAAAGATGTTTGTCAGTCTACTTAGATCTTTAACACGGGAATGACAATGCAGCTATCTCCTGAGAAGAACACGCTCCTCTCTCCCTGCCTTTCTTCTTACACCTGCGCACACATGGAAGCAGCCTGATGCCTATTTGGGGAGCAGTTTGAAGCAGGGCAGGTTTGCAGCCCACACCCCTTTGCATGCCCCGTCCTCACTTATCCCCTGGGCCACACGGAGCAGGGTCTTCCCAATCCTTCATTTCTGCTGTTTCTTCTCATACTCCTGGCCCCCCATGCTCATCCCCCATGTATTCTGCAAAACCAGACTCCATTCATGTAAGGCTGCCCTACTGATTTAAAGATCATACTGACCACAATCAATCAGGTATTTTTGTGTAAAAGAAACTTAACAATAGTTCCTTTATCCCAGCATGAGGTACATGCTGCTCTTTAGGAAGGATGGTATATACCTGTAAAGTCAGCACTGGGGAAATGGGAGATGGGGAGGATGGGGCTCCACAAGGCCAATCTCAGCTACAGGGAGTTCAGGGTAGCTTGACCTACATAAATTCCTATCTCAGAACAACAGTGATAACAACAACATCATCAAACTAAGCAAAACTCTTTAATTTAGAAACACAGTAATTATTGCCAATTTGGTTTAGGTTCTCTTAAGTATTTAGTGGACTTAAAATCTTATTCAAGAAAAACAACAGGAAAATAATCACTATACCACATGGTAGAGGAAATGCAAACATGATTCAGAGGGACCTTGAT
This sequence comes from Arvicola amphibius, assembly GCF_903992535.2. Classification (NCBI taxonomy): domain Eukaryota; kingdom Metazoa; phylum Chordata; class Mammalia; order Rodentia; family Cricetidae; genus Arvicola; species Arvicola amphibius. The sequence goes on from NC_052048.2 coordinate 178,266,782, forward strand.
ATTTAATCTGAAGAAATCCTTATTGCAGTTAACCTCAAGTCTTTATTGAAATCTTAGAATATACTGTGTTACATACAAAGACTTACAAGCTATTTTCCTAATGTGAAAACTGATTATGTATTATATAGGCATACATGCATAGGTTGAGTATTAAGTATGATCTCAATTTACCATTTACATGACAGTCATTTTAATCATATTTGTTATGTATAAATTTCAGGTCTAATTAACAAAAACTTAAGAGAATCATGCTTAATGTGGGAGGTAAGAAATTACAGTCTCTTATAAAAGCATTTATAAAGCAATAAGCAGAAGGGAGGGGAGAGGAGGAGTAGGTCTGGCGAGATGGCTCATAAGGTAACGGAGTCTGCCACAAAGCCTGACAATGGCCTGCCTCACTTGGGAGGAGAGAACCAGTGTCCACAGCTGTTCTGACCTCCACATGTGTGCTGTGGTGCACATACTTGAGCATGCACACACATAAAAACACATTTCAAGAGCAGAGGACAGTTAGAAGGTGGCTGTGGAGAAAAAAAAAAATAAGAAGGGAAACAGATTTCACTTACACTTAAAAGATTCCCAGAAGTGTGTGAGACAAAACTCCTCCTGCACAGGACACCGTCCCTGGGAGCCATCGTAGTTCTAAAAGGAATCAGAAAGACAGAAGATGTCAACATCAAAGAAAGGGAACTTCTAGAATGCCAGTCACTTGTTCTCCCACTCTCAAGCAATTTAAAAAGTTGAGCATCTGTGCAGATGTGATAATCCAACTTCCAAAGTTCTACCATCTCCTTCACATTCCACAAATGCGTTCGTTCTAAACACAGCTCTCTTCAAACCCCAACACCTGAGGGCTCTGGATCGCTCCAATCCCCTCCTGCCAGGAAGGCAGCTGCTTCTTCCTTCATCCTCATGCTACACATCTGCCTCATTTCTCCAGCCCTGCACCGAACTGCAACGCCCCCTGCCCCGTCCCGGCCCTCATGGTGGCACCTCTTTGGGGAGAGGTTTCAACCTGGATCTTGGCTGTTCAATTTCAACTCCTTAGGAATCTCCCCCTGAATGTTCACTACCCAATCAGCTCCCCCTTTCCCTCAAAACCTGCTCTCCTTCCCAATTCTGACATGCCTGGTCTCTCTCTCCCTTGTGGATGGCTCATCATTCTGAGGCCACCATTCTTCCACTCGCCCTACTTCTCCCCCACTCCCCCACCTCAGCTAAGCCTCTCATCGACGGGTGCTCCATTACTGCATCGGGGAGGTCTCAACCAGTTTACCTTCACCACTACAACCAGCTTCATCTTCTTAGATACCCTGGGGGTGGCGGAGGGGAGGAGTGTTTTCCCTTTTCAAATGTTAGCACCACTCCTCCTTTTTAGAACAGGCAGGACAGTGTGTAGGTTTCACAATCTGTTCCCAGATTCTTCGACATTCCCTCTTGAAAACGTGAAACTTAGATCCCCTGCTCTCGGTGTGGGCTGAACTTGCAGCTTGTTTCTAAGGAACAGAACATGGAGAGAGCGGCGGCGCACGGCTTCCAGCAGGAAGAGCAAGAGGCACTGCAGCACCTGCCCCGTTTCACTGAGCTCTCTGTCCAGGGGGGGGGGGGGGCTGCCAGGTCTATGGATGCTCCACTCTGGAGCAACTCGCACCTCCACAAGCCATCAGCACCACCCTGCAAGAGGACCCTCCAGCCTACCCAGCAGGAGGACTGGAACCTAACATTTTGACTGAATACCAGAAGAGATCCCAGTCCTCAACCCAACCAACCCCATCCCAGCCCCCAATGCACTGCTAGAGAAAATTAGTGTTTACTGTTAACTCCAACCTCTGAATTTGAGGGTGATTTGTCACCCTGCCAGAAGACTTTCTGATGTCAAGGAAACCAAACCTCAAGTGCTTCTTTGGGCCTCACCTCAAAGTCATCTGTCAGCTGCTGCCCTCTCCTTACCTTCGCATACAGACACCATTTTAGTGTAGGATGTTCCTATCCCTGGCAAGGTGAGGCCAGTTTAACCTATGCCACGAGCACAAGCACACCAAACTAACTTTCTGCATGTTCCTGTGGTAGGGGAGAATAAAACAAGGTCTCACTACATAGCCTTGGATCTGGAACTTGCTGTGCAGTCCAAGCTGGCTCCGATGAGTGCAGGTTTGAGGGTGTGACACTAGACCCAGAAATGCCTTCTTTTAGGCTCCACTCAAGGTCTCCTTCCATGAGAACTTTCACATGTATATAAATATCGTTTTCAAGACTATGTTCCAGTTCGTCAAGGTAGAAGCTGTGACTTATGCTACTTTATTATTCATAGTGCTCTGGCAACTGAACCCTAGGTCTCCCACACACTGAATCACTGAACTGTACCCTCACAGCCCCTGCTACTGTGTATTTTCCATGTTCAGGAACACACACAACTTTTAGAGGAGTAATTGTGCAGTGTTTTTCCTTAAAAAAGAAGTTTGAAGATCTGAAAACAATGTACATATGCACTGAAGTTTGCATAGCTTCATCAGATAACTTGGCAGCACTTATTACCCCCCAAATCCAGATGGTTTATGAATAAGCAATTCCAATTCTAACTGCTTGGAAGTGGGAAAATTAAAAGTAACATGCATACATCAGCAGAGGCAAAGTTAAATTAGGGCATGGCAGACTACCCTGGATCCATTTTACAAAATAAAATAGGTCAACATGTACTGACCTGCTTGACAGAATAGTAAGTAGAAAAAAATGCAAGTTTCATAATAAGAAATGTGTAAAATCCATTAGAGGAAAACCTTAAAACATTCCAGAGAAGACACATAAGAAGACTTAACCAAATAAGAGCTCTTATTCTCTGACAGAACAATCTAATATAAAATGTCAGTTCACTTACATAAATATATAAAATAACTGTAACTTTTACAAATATACCAGGTTTTTAAGTGGGTGACTGGTAGAGAGTTTCATATTGCACACAAAACACTCAGGTACTAGAGGAGGACAGTATAGTCTTCCAGGTGGTATACTCTACTATAAAACCTCCATAATGGAAAGTGTGATGCACACAGACTAGACAGACCAAGGACTTCACACACGTCAAAAACAGCCTCAAGGAGACATGCAGCTTCATGCAAACTCAAGGAGGCGTGAACATTACCTGATTAAAACACACTTTTAAAGAAATGGTGTTAAAAAAAAAAAAAAAGACTGCACAGCCATTTGGAGATAAATAAAACCAGATCCCACCTCGGACCACACACAAGAATAAGCTCCAAATGAATCAGGATCTAAATGAGCAACAGTGAAGCCATGAGCTACTATTAGAGAGAACAGACATGTTCTTTACCCTGATGGGAGCAGGCTGCTTCACCAGGACGCAGAGGAAGCGAGGATGAAGACTCAGCAGACTGACTATAGCTATTTTTTTTTAATTTAAGAAGCTAATGTTGTGACTCACACCTGTAATCCCAGTACTTGGGAGACTGATGCACTTCTTAGGAGAAGATCAATTAATATTTTTTAAAAGATTTTACTTTAAAATTACAAGATGCCATCATAAGAATAATTGAGTCAGATGGTGCGCATCAATCAATGAGCCATAAAGTTTAGTAGCAAAAGACACAGAAGCAGGTCAGCAAGACAGCTCAGTGAGTTATGGCACTTGCTGCTGCCAAGCCTGACAGCCTGGGGACCACTCCTGTAAGCTGTCCCCTGGCCTCCATACAAGCCCTGTGCATGCATAAATTCCCCTCCCAAATAAACAATGTTTTTAAATAAATAAAACTAGAAAAAAATTAGACTTATAAATAATAGAATAGTAAAAGTCTAAGATTATTTCATGAACTTTCTATTTGGGAATGGTGGAATGAATGACTTTAAAAAGAGCTAGTGGTGGCGCACACCTTTAATCCCAGTACTTGGGAGGCAGAGGCAGGCGGATCTCTGCAGGTTTGAGCCCAGCCTGGTCTACAGTTTGAGTCTCAAGACAGCCAGAACTACACAGAGACCCTGCCTTGAAAAACCTTTAAATAAAAGGGGGGGCTGGCCATAACCGGTTATCAAAGCCGGCCTTATCAGCAGTGATGCTATGTGCCTCCAGCGTGATACAGTGAGGACATCATGTCCCCTAAGTGGCATGTCTACCAAAGCACAAAACTTACAAACAAACCAACTACAAAGACCTTCATCAATGACTGGTTAGTATTATTTAAACATGGCAATCCATCCAAATACACAAGCATAAGAGGATAGGACAGAGGGTTAGCCCAAAGGGTGCTCCACAAAGCATATGCAAACAATTTTATAAACCTCCCATATTAAAGTTTATTTAATTGTGGAATTACCCTACTCTGGGGATCATATGCTTACCTCGGAGATACAGGATGTGAAATAAAAAGCCCAATGCTAAGGTGTGGGGCACCTCCCCTCAAATTTGTGGTTGGAGATGTTCCAGAAACACCCAAAACAATATAGACTACTATCATTGCTCTTGGTTGCCTGACAGAACTTGATGGTAAGGCCAGCTGTTGAAGACCTGTGAAAACCACATTCACTGGTCACAGGACATGGAGAAAGCAAATCAGTACTGACCAGGAAGCTCTCTACCACTAATGCTAATTACTAGGTACAGGATGCTGTGCAGACTGCCAGGGGGACAGTCACCAACAGTCTTACCCATGTAAGACTGTACTTGTACTCTGAACTGCAAATAACAACGGGCACCACAAGACACGCCTATGGATTCAACACTGGCACAAACATTAGGGAGGTAAGTGACTACTTTCTGGTTGGATTTACAGCCTCCATGCCTCTCTCTCATTTCTTTAGGCCAAAAGAATAGTGTCCTGCCAACCTAGAAAGGGCAACAATGTGCTAATCAACAGAGAAATGCCTCGGCACTCAAGTTTATGGGCTTTTCAGAACCAGCTTCAATCCCATCTTTTCTCCAACTTTTACCAAAGTTCTCCTTCCAGACTGTTCTGACTGGCTTCCTTCTGCCCAACTGCCGGGTTCTCTCCCACTGAGAACTGCAAAAAACTATTCTCCTACCCCAAACAAAGCAACTCTAAGTTGGCAACAGCAAAATTCTCATAAATTTATGTAACACTGGTCTCTTGCCCCATTAAATAGACATAAGGAGAACCCCTCAAAATCCCAGTATGAATTTTACTGGAGGGACCTTTCTACCAGATTTAAAATTTGGAAGATGTGTACCCACTTCAGTTAGCTGAGATGCCAAACACTAGGTTTGGTGTCACGGATGAGGCCCTGGTTCAATGGAAACTGTACCAAAGTAAAACAAATCATATCCCAGGCCTAGAAAGTATCTTACTCAGTAATTCAGTTCCAAAGAGGCCAACCATCAACCCACACCGGGTAACTATGTGGTGTCTCAGTCAACTACTAAAACGCCAACGCTAGTCTCACGCTGTTTGTACTCCATTTCCAAGTCTCCTGAGTCTTTGGCAGAAGGAGAAATATTACTTACCTGTGGCCAACTGTGCTACTAACCAGCTATGCCGCTGCAAGTCAGCGATATGCCAGGACTAACTGAACTCAAGTCCCTTAGCTCTGAAGGCCACTGCAGCCAGACTGGACTCTCATCCTTGACAGCTGCGTTTAACACAAATTTGATTGTCATGTTCTTCACACCAAATTCAGTTTAAGCAATTTAAAAAAAAAACTGCTTGAACCCAAACGTTTACTTTTATTCAGCAAATTCTTCATTAAAAACAACCCTGGTATTTGTTACTTTAAAAGACTTAAATCCTAGCAGAATGTCTTCAAATATACTTCTGAATTCTACTTGAATGTCTCCTAAAGAACAAAGTATACATTTTACACACACTTTCCATCCAACAAGGATTAGCCTATATAAACAAATTGAAACTTCAGAAATACTTCCTATTCATCACTATGCATCAGCATGAATGTTTACAGACTATAACAATCTCAACATTAGAGTCAAAGCTGTCTTTAGCTTTAGAGGGAACTCAGTTTGGGGGTGGGGGTCATGTGGAGCCTTCCATTTATCTGCAGTCCTAGAAAGAGCAAATGGGAAAGGCAAATAAATAGAACCCACATAGAAAAAAAAGTCTATAAATAATGTAAAGTTTTATATATAAATAAATTTGAGAAACTAAGAAAAGGAAAGAGGGAGAGACAGAATGAGGAGGAATAAAGGCCAAAATTGGGTATGCAGAGCCACAGTATACCAGCATCCCACAAAACGTTCAAGACACATTCCACACATATTCTAAGATTTTTTTGTTTGTTTTCTTTTGAGACAGAAAGTGTAACCAAAGAGATCATGTTTACTTGCACATTTTAGCTAGGCTCCATACTGAAGACTTGGAGGACTATCAATGAAAGGTAACTCAAATATCCACAACCCCAAATACACACCGGGGGTCGGGGGTAATGTCCATGAGCCCAGAGGTTCCTGGAGAATAACCTCCCCCAAGCTCAGAGCTGACTCCAGAAGGGCGCCACGGTATGTTAGCAAGTGTTACATAAGCTCACACAATTACAGGTCTGCCCTCGCAACCAGGAGACACCCTCCAACAACAACAAAATGCAGGGAGTGCACAGGCATTTCCAGTCGACTCTTGGGGTGCTGCTGCGGCTTTCCTCAAGAATGCAGAGCGGCTTTCTGGGTTAACAGTCTGGGATCACTTGGACAGAGCATGTGCCTAGGTTACCATGCCACCACCATGTCCTCAACATAGAAATGTCATCGGGACACTGGAGACCAAGGGTGCTGTCTGGAATCCCCAATAATCTTTTTGGGGTTTGTGGTGCTGGGGGCTGAACCCAAGGCTCACACTGTGCACAAGCTCTCCCACTGAGCAGCACCCCCAGCCCTGACCTTATATTTTTAAAAATCTGATTCTGAAAAAAAATCCTGGAAATAATATGAAATGACTAACTAGGACACTAGTTCATTAAAGCAAAGAAGTCCTTGCTGCACATGGCTCATTAGATAGTTACAAAGAAGGGTGGCTATGAGCAGAGCCCTTGGTTTCTCTTCCAGAATTAAATCAGCAGCAGGAAAAATCTCAACTTGGAACTCCCTAAAAGTGGGAGCAAGGAGGGCTCTGGGCATACTTTCCCATGAAAATAAAAGGAGGATATAAGCACATGCATAGCTACGTTCTACAAAGCAAAAGCGTAAGGTAAAAAGTTCAAAGACGAAATGCAAAAAAGGGCTATGAACGATCTCTAAACATGCTTTACTTCTTCCCATCAAACATTAGCATTTTCAGACAAGAAATGCTTCAGACAGAGTTTACATACAGCATAAGTTTTTGAAAAGGTTAAAGAAAAGCAAAGGCAAAGTAACATAACTAACTCTAGGACAGGGGTGACTAAGCCTCCTCACCTCAGCTGTAACCAGCTCTGATGGGTGGCAGGCAGAGCTTTTAAAACACGGACAGCATGTGCAGCACAGTAGAAGGCTGCCACAGTACACCAGCAAGCACAGACAACTGCCAGAGGCCTTGACCACAAACAGATAAGCAGCTGGTGTAGTTGTGATTTCTTACTGGCGAGAATTCCCCTGAAAATAGGACACAAGCTCTCAAGGTCACAGGCCATGCACAAGTTGTGCAAAAGGAAAGACTTGGGATAGCCTTTAAAAAAAAGGTGAGTGTACAAGAAGTAACAGAAACGCTAAGCTAGTTCCCAGAAACCCCCTCAGTAGTTCAAACACCATCACTCAAAAGACTATCTGACTTTAGAAGCCACCTCCTCCTGGGAGCAAAAAAGGTAGCAGAAATCTTCCGAATCCTGGTAGGTGATCTTTTCCAGATGCAGGATTCTACTTCAACGGCCAGAATTCTGCAAATGGCACAGAAAGTAGAGGGTGCCCTTGGAACTCACCTAAACTCCAGGAGAGAGAGGGCCAGAGATGCAGGTTCAAGAAGTAGAGAAAAATTATAGAGCCATCACATTTCTCTTATAACATAGCCTGTATTAAATAGTGTAAAATTGTGAAAAACAACAAAATTCAAAGAGCTAAATTAGGAATGTGATATGTAATTAAGTGTTCTCACCACAGCAATAATGAGTTTAGTAAACTCATTTAAGGAATTCTGGATTCTCTCACCTTGGTCCCTACATCAAGACCCCGCTTCTCTCCATTACCAGCCATGCAATAACCACACACACCCCAATAGTCTGCGGGTACCAGTGTTCTATTTAGCAACCGAGGGCTAGCAAGCCCTTTGTCCATCCCAACTCTCCCCAAGGCCCTGGAGCTAACGGGAACAGCAGCAAGTAGAGTAATCAAGAAGCCACAAATCACTGTCAGAAGGATGGTCAGTACTTCTCCTCAATGTTGATCAGCAGCCGCACAGGAAGAGAACTGACAGGAACAGGAAGAGTGTGTGAACTGAGGAAGAGCCACACAGCAGCCTTGGCCAACCAACACTCATCCTCAGGCACTGCAGGCCTAACCAGTTCTCATAGGTTAGAGTAAACAGACTACAAGAAAATGGACAGATGCTCCCAAATACAGTTTTTTACAACTGTCCGTAACATTTTAACTCTAAAGCATAGAAGGATTTGTTGTTGCTGCTGGTGTGTATGTGTGTGTGTACACAGGTACATGTGTATGTGTAAGTAAATGGAACATATAGGCATGTTCCTAGGCCAGAGGTCTGTCTTGGGTGTCCTTGCTGAGATACCATCACCTTGTTCTTTCTGAGAGACAAATCCTCAAGATCTGAGTCTCACTGGGATCGCCCCCAGTGCTAAGATTAGGAACGTGGGGTGAAGACCTCATGCTGAGCACTCTAACAGTTGAGTCATTCCTTCCAGCCCCCAGGTTTCTCAGAACTCTTGAGTAGTGGTTCCCAACCTTCCTAAATATTGTGACCCTTTAATACAGTTCCTCATGTTGTGGTGACCCAACCATAAAATTACTTTCATTACTACTTCATAACTGTACTTTGCTACTGTTAATGAATAAGGTAAATATGTTGTATTTTCGGAGGACACCTCTGTGTTGTGTTGTCTTTTACTCTTCACTTTCTGAGAGGCCCCCCATCCAATTCCCAGATAATCCCACACAGAGGCTTATTCTTAGTTATGAATGCCCAGCCAGCTTTCCTTAACCTACGTTAACCCAGCTACCTTTTGCCTCTAGGCTTTTTCCTTTTCTGACTTCTGTATATCTTTCCTTACTTTGTGGCTGGCCAGGTAGCTGACCTCTGATGTCCTCCTCCCTCTTGTTCTCTTGCTGCTCGCTTCCTCCCTTCTATTTATTCTCTCTGCCTACCAGTCCCGCCTATCCTTGCTCCTTGCCTCGCTACTGGCCATTCTGCTCCTAATTAGGACCATCAGGTGTTTCAGACAAAGAATCACAGCTTCACGGTTAAACAAATGCAGCATAAACAAAAGTCACACACCTGAAAATAATATTCTCCAACACTCCTGTGAAGGTTCATCTGACCTCCCCAAAGGGGTTGAGACCTGCTGCTCTAGAGTAAAAGGATAACGGACACTTGAGGAAGGATTCGGAGGGAATCCTAGGGCAGACCACTGACCCTCTCGGGGTCCCAGAACTCTCAGCCTGACAACTCCAGTATTTAAAACTGTGTCACAGATTTCCCTGTGGAGAGCTAACTGTGTGGTGGTTTGCACACTTGGGAGGCTGGCCCAGGAAGACCTGCTGCTGCGTTTGAAGGCGGCTTGGACTGCAGAAGTGAGTACATAAGGAACTCCTGACCCCAGTGTGAGACTCTGTCTCCAAAGAAAACAGAATCTAGAGAGTCAACTGCAAAGAACATGTCCAGGTGTCTGAGTCAATAAACAACTCCATCCCCGTCATCAAACACAAGAAAAAGACCGTAGATCTCAGTAACACGTCTTTTCAAAAGCAAATTCAAACCTAGAGCACCATCTGTAAAATCCTAAGTCATGTGTGTACTAAATCGGATCCCAGAATGTATGTTTCAGTGTTTCCTAAGAGCAGTTACAAAATACAGGACTTCGGGGGCTGGAGAGATGGATGGCTCAGCGGTTAAGAGCACTGACTGTTCTTCCAGAGGTCCTGAGTTAAGTTCCCAGCAGCCACCTGGTGGCTCACAGCCATCTATGATGAGATCTGGTGCCCTCTTCTGGCCTGTAGGCAGGATACTGTATAAATAAATAAATCTTTGAAAAAAAATACAGGACTTCAAGAGAACGCTAAACTGTGTGCAGAGGAGCCAGTTTGGAGGCGGGCGACAGTCCGCTGTGGCCCACACGAATCTATGACACACACTCTGGAGGAAGCGACATGCCTGCCTTTGAAACCTATTCAAACATGTGAACAATCATTAAAGCCATCTAAAAACGGAAGCACTGGTTTCGAGCAGAGCTCTGCAGAGTCTGACGTGAGTTAAGTAGCAGTACGTGGTGACAGTCACAGAAAATAAAGCTCGCAATCATTTTCTAGCAGAAAACTGTGTGCTGCTATAATTGGTTTTGTTAATTAGTCTTCAAAATGTTCTAAGATCTTAGAAGATCTCGTCGTCACCAGTCCCTCCTCCTCACAGGTCCCGTTTGATTTCCCTCTCAGGTAAGACTTTTACATATTTCCCTTGGGAGTGGCTTTTCTTTCCAACAAATTCCCTCACGTTAGAATAGGCTGTGAAATCTCAACTCGGCTCATTTCCGACCCTGAACCACCTGATCATAATTTAGAGTGCCTCCAGAAGCCTAGCCCTTAGAAGCCATATTGGAGTGCCCACAGCACCCCAAGAACATACTGCTGTCAGTATGGATCTGCTATCCCTGACCCCTTGCAACCAGATCCCAGCCTCACAGGCCTCTCCTTTAGAAGCCTCAGAGCTGTTACTGGGCCCAGTCTGTGAACTACAGGCATATAGTGCTTTGACTTCCTATGTATCCTGCACATACAACAAGGGGCTTCTCCTAAGTCAGCTGTTCTCAGAGGACTTCTGGGTTCTTGTTCTCACAGTCTAGTACAGACCCAAAGCAATGTAATTAGCTGGAGAAAACATCTGTGCGTCATAGACCCATCCTTCAGTGAGCTCCAACACTGCTGCAGCCAGCACTCTGCAGCTCTATCTTAAAAGTCAGCTTGCAGGGCGGGGGTGGGGGGTGGCTCTGTGGTTAAGAGGACTTCCTGCTCTTCCAGAGGACGGAGATCCAATTCCCAGCACCCACAAGGCAGCTCACAGCCATCTGTAACTCCAGTTGCACCGGGACCCTCTGGCTTCCGACACCCTCTTCTGGCTTCCCCAGGAACTGCACGTGCATGACACACTGACACATGTGCAGGAAAAATATCCATACGCATAAACAAAAGAGGAAATTGGTTAGTATTTAATACATTGAAGTCAAATCAGCAGCTTACAATTTTGTTCTTTACCATAAGAAATATTTTAATAAACAGGATCTAATCAGCCTTAGCTGTCCTGTAACTCACTTTTGGAGTCAGTAGGTTTTGAACTCAGTGATTTGCCTGTTTTTGTCTCCCAAGAGATAGGATTAAAGGCATGGGCCACTACACCTGACTTCAATATATCCTTATTAAGAATTCCGACTACTCAGGAATATATATCCAAGTTAGAATAGGTTCAAGGTTTTCTGAAAACATGGACTGCTCAAGAAACTTGTCAAAAAATTATAATCATTACCATACAGTAATTTTTTAAATGTCATGAAGGAGAAACCAAGCAAAGGTAAGGTTTGCAATGTTAAGAGGGTACGTAGAGGGTAGGTGCATGCATGCGTGTGCGCGTGGAGTCACAAAGAGTAGAAAAAGTTACCTAATTTAATGTGTGGTCCTCTGAGAATTTTGACCAGCAATCTTGGGAAATCTAAGTATACATTACTGAGCCTACCCTAGGCCTGCCTAGTCAGGAGGCATGTGAAGCCAAAGATACGTGTTCTAACAAGCCCTCTGCGGTTTGATAACCATGGGTCCAATGTAACCAACTCCATAAAGAAAAGAACTAAAGCCAATCATTTTGTCATTAACATTTTCTGTTTGCTTTTGAGAGTCTCACCATGTAGGTTAGCCTTGAACTAGTGATCCTCTGCCAGGATGGTCACTAGAAACACACCCAGCTTCCTTAAATTCTTATAGGAACGCAGTGCCCACGGTCACTCACGATAAACAGCTTTCAGTAAGCTCAGTGATTCTTTAACATGATACCTGAATCCAACCAGTACTACGGGCTCTCATAGGCAAATGCATCTTAGTTTTTGTACTGTCAATCTAATGGTATCTCCAGATACTTAGACCCAGCAAATATAAACTGTACTAAGCAACTATAATGAATACCTAAAAAGCAGCCTACACACGGTTGACCTCTAATGTGTCAAGCATCGCAGGCTCCCTTTATTTGCTTAGTTCGGCGCACTTCTGTTGCTATCAGTCGTGTTTGGTTCTGTCTTATTAAGGTTGTATTTTGGTTTTGTTTCTAAGGCAACAGCAGGAATAACTGGAACACTTGGTTGACAGTTTGAGACGCTTGCATTTGTTTATGTATTATTATTTGTACTCTATCAAAAATATTCAGCCAGTTGTGGTGGCACACACCTTTGATCCCAAAGGGATCCCTTCTTGGGAAGCAGAGGCAGGCCAGTCTGATCTACAAAGCAAGCTCCAGGACAGCCAGAGCTACCCAGTCAGACCCTGTGTAAGTAAGAATAGAAAAAAAAAAGGATAAAGAAAAGGAAAGAGGTTAATAGGGTTATTTAAAACCTAACCACAAAGAATAGACAGAGAAGGCTGCCTGCTCCCTCCCCAATTCACATTTCACCTTGGAGTGATCTCTATGACTTTTGATTTTGTTTTGAGCGAAAGGTTAGTATTCCCAACTGTGTTGTACTTATTCTATAGGAAAACTCGTTTTCACTGTGGGACATACAATGCCAACAGCAGGAGTCCTAGAAAAAGCCATAGAATAAAGCAGACCTAGAACACAGGCACACATCACAGCAAGTAGGCTCGTGTGATGCAAAAGATGGCGGCGTCTACGCAGCACCTTTCTGCAAAGACTACCATGCACATCATCTCATCATCAGCCCGCGCCAGCACAGAACCTGACGCATTGAAGAAAACTGGGTTTTCCACCTCCATGCTCTTGTTCTAAACATGCCAGCAATGTCCTACAGTTTTCATCTATCTCATAGTAGCTACCTACACCAATCAACACTTGCTTCCGCTTCTATGTCCACCTTAAATATCCTCTTGGAGAAGTTTAACTCGGGTGTTACGATGAGACTGAAGAGTTACAGACAGTTCACTCCCATTTTATGCTGAAGCTGTTTTCTCAATATCACACCGCGCTTGGGGTTGTATTTCTGGTCTTCTTTTTAGAATTATTAACAAATATAATTTCTTATTCCATGAGTCAATTTACCTAATTCATGCTCTTCAACGCACAGATTTTATTTTCTTTACCATAAGTACAGGGATGGTCAGAACACAACTGAAATACATCCTTCCTTTCCTCTGAGTGGATATTCTTCCCAGCCCCCTTCTGACCCATACACAGCATCTTGGAACTATTTTTAATCTGTCATCAAATAAGGGTGACAGCTCCTACTCCGATTCTTACAGGCGAGAAATCAAGGTGACACTTAACCAGAATGCCTTGGAAGAACCGTGACGTTGGAGTCCCTGTCCTCCGCGCTCCCTTCCACCCTTCAACATGGGCGCTAGGGCTGGGTGATGTGACCACTGACTTACTCAACAAATATTTGAGTGCTCCTAATGTCAAGCACCGTGGTAAGCACTGGAGATGAAACCGTCAGCAAGACAAATCCTGCCCGGCCCTTACAATTCATTAAAAGAAAACAAAAAACGGATTCAATTTGTGAGGCAGGCGTTCATTTGGTTCATACACCAATTACTCCCATCCGTTTGTAAATTACTTGTCACTATAGCTATCCCCAACTTCTCTCTGCTTCTGGAAGGGAGAGACCACATGAAGTAGGACAGCTTATGTAACAATACAGATGTTCTACAGATGAGGGCCTCACCCGGGTCAGATAAAACATCACCAGCAAGTACCTATAATCTAGGAATGAGAAGCATTTGTGACAATGCCCTAGAATTTTCCTTTAAAGGTACACTACCTTAGCTCATCGCATGTCAGACTCCAAGGGAAGCAAAGCCTCCACGCTTTCCCGTACTGTAGCCACTAGTGGCTATCTACATTTGGATCAACTCGAAGTTCAGTTCCTGCGTCACATAAGCCACACTGAGGGTGTAAGTCACTTGAGGGCCTCAGTCAGGTAACAGGCTAGAGATTGCAGCTTTGGAAACTGCTTCGTCATCTCCGAAAGCCGTGCAGGGCAGAGGGGCTCACACACGTCTCTATATACTAAATCCAAAAATGTCAGAAATCTGAATAAGTATCTATGTCCTACCACAGCACATAAAAGCATATCCCTTGGTAATGGTGCCGTTTTTCACCCCAAAGAAGGGAAAGTGGCAATGGCAGCAAGCTGCTCTCCCAGTAAGTATAAGAAACACCACTGTTCAAAGGGGAAAAAAACCCAGCAAAACTGGAAAACAAGTGAAGACCACTGTAGGTCACTATCGTCTTCTCTAGTCCATTCACAAGAACGTGTTAGTGACACCGTATTGTTTTACACAAGAGTGTGTGCTGTTCTTCTGACAACTCACAGCAGAGGTGGTGAGGACGCTGCAGAATGAAAGGGAGGGAGGGAGGCAATGCAAATATGAGAATTTAATGGCGGCCAATGCAAAAGAAGTTATCGACACTCTGATTTTTTAAAAAAATCATTCCTTAATTTTGAAGAGAAACATTTTTTGCATCCAACATATGACAAAGGAAAAGCCCTGTCTGACAAAATGAGGCAAGGATGTGCACAAGCTATATCACATTTATTTAAAAAAAAAAAAAGTTGGGGTCCAGAGATGGCTCAGCAGTTAGGAGCATTGGCTGCTTTCCAGAGGCCCCGAGTTCCATTTTCAGCACCGATACTGTGGCTCACAACTGTCTTACTATCGTCCCATGGGATCCGATGCCCTCTTCTGGTGTGCAGATGTACATGCAGACGTACACCCAAATACGTAAATAAATCAATTCACTTTTAAGAAAAGGTTCTTGAAAAGACAACGGGAACTTCCTGAAGGAGGCACCCAGGAAGCAAACAATCCCTCTTAAAAAGCTACGCAAGGACACCCTAAACCAGCTCTTCTCAGCCAACACTTTCACGGGGGTTGCCTAAGGGGACCATCAAAAACACAAATATTTACATTTGATTCATAACGGTAGCAAAATTACGGTTATGAAGTAGCAACAAAAGTAATTTTATGATGGGGGTAACCACACACGAGGAACTGCATTATAGGGTCACAGCATTAGAAAGGTTGGGAACCACTATGCCAACATGGTCTGACAATGCTGGGGGGAAAGTGTCATTCGTGGTGGTGGCAATGCATAGACAGGGAAGGAACACAACCAGAAACTACTTATCCCAAACCAGCCGTTTAGGTCGCATTGGCCTGGGTGGGTCCTCAAGCTCGGCTCACCAAACTGCGAAGAATGTCAACATTCACCTTGATACCCTGATCTCTGATATACTTACCCACGTACACCATTTCGGTGACAATCTTTAGGACACGGGAGACAACGATGACAATGCAAATGAGTCACCAGATTATTAGAATCAGAACTCCGTGTTTAGGGAGACATTTCGGTTTACTGAGATGTTATCTGCTTAGATATCAGCAAGCATATTTTCAGAACACGTACCGGAACCCCCACCACATCTCAATGTTCCCATCAAATTTATATCAACAAGGAACAAACAAAACAAGGAGACTTCGGGGGAAAAAAAAAAAAAGCAAGGCTCTATATCCCAGAACGTGTGCGTTTCCTCCAAAAATTTTCAGGGCAGAACATCACAGACACTGGAACCCACAGGGGCACTTTTGATCATATCCAAACCATGACCACCACGGCATCCTTATTCGTGACCATACGTGGAACACAGATGCATCTTGTACTCTTCTTCAGCTTACACATATGTTCAACAACAACAAACATGAAAATACTCGCAGGGATCCACCTGTTAACATCTATTACTAAGAGCCCCCCCCCCCCTTCCTCCACAGTGAACTGACTAGGTAGCACGAAGGCCTTAACGAATTTACCACAAGGTTCTCCTCCCTTTCAAACAAGGGAACCTGTCATATAAAGGCTTCCACAGAAGAAATCCGCGTACACAAACTGAGGCCCTAGGTTCAGCCCGCACTGCTCTCAGGCTGTTCACAAAGGTCAAGCAGCCCCAAGTCATGGTTCCAAGTATGTGTTCTGGGATCTGCCCCCCTGGATACCAGTCAGGAGTCCTCACACCGTCACCTCTGCCAGAACCTCCTGGGCTTCCACTTCCCCAAATGTAAAACAGTTACTCCTCCAGGTTACAGCCATGTTTGCGCAGTCATCCTGTCTGGCACATAGAGGCCCCATTTAGTGATAGATCGACATGTTAACTATTGGAGCTATTTTTCACTCTTGGGTGCGTAAATACGGATGATTCAACAGCGATCTAGTCTATCAGGCTGGCTACCTATCAATTTCATTCCTACTGCGTCACAACTCCTGGAGAAGGAGGAGGTGAAGAAAATGGCCCTCACTCCTAACTCCATTCGGATTTCAGGTCCCTCGCTATGGAGAGTGGGTACTGGGAATAATTTTAAAGGTTTCCGGTTGATTATACCGTGCAGCTTGAAGAGCCAGATGGAGAGACTTCCGTGTCCAGTGATAACACAGCTGTGAGGTCCGTTCGACTCCCTCAGCTGATCCTCCAGCCCCGGGGACAGCTGACTGGCAGGGATGCTGTGACGACGAACCCAAATCCCGCTGCTCCGGGGGGAATAACTGCGACCAGCACCGCAAGACCGTACCTCGGCGGAGTTCTCGGGCAGGGCAGGGGGCTGCGACCCTTCCTGCGCCCTCCCCCGCGTCCGGGCCGCCAGCGCCCAGCCCCCTCGCGGCCGCGGCACGTGACTCGACACGCGCCAGCTGCACGCGGGCTCCATCAAAACAAAAACAGAGGAGGCGGGACGGGCGGGGGCGAGCAGCGGGCGCGCGCGCTCGCCACCGCCGCCGCTCGTCCGCCACGACCGCGCGCCTCCGCCAGGCCGGGGGCGGGAGGGCAGAGGGCGCCACCCTGTTTACCGCCAGGCTCGGGTCCTGCGCCGGAAACGGTCTCCCGGGAACGGGCGCGTGAGTGCGCACCCACCCGCGGCGGGGGCCTGCGTGGGCGGTGAGCGGCCTCGGCGGCTGCGTGTCACCCCCGTCACGACTTCTGCTACGCACTTCGCCCCCAGCCTCCAGCTCGCGCGCTGCTGCGGACCCCCTCACGTGGCCGCCTCCTCCCTGACACGCCGTTCCGAGCGGACCCAGGCGCTCCGGAGTCTGTCCCCACCCCGCCTCGGACGTCACCCTCCTCGGACCACCCAACCCACACCTTCCGCCCCGGGCGCGCGCGGGAGGGGGTAGATGGCTCCAAGCTGTCAGAAGCCTACAGTGTGCCACATGACGAAGCTCGCCCTCGTCCTCGCCACTCACGCAGCAGCCTTGCTGCGAGCTCAAACAGACATGTTGGGGGGGGGGAGAGCCTTGATTTTTCTCTATTGATTTTAAACTCGCCCCCCCATACATAAATATTAGACTCAGCTCTACCTACGCAGTTGCTTTGCTTCTCCACGGTCTCCTACCAAATCCAAGCGACTTATCAAATCCAAATGCCCACCCCACACACCTGCTAGATAACCTGTCTTCTGGAAACCCTTAGTCCCACCCATCCAGCCTGCGGGGGGGGGGGAAACCTATGCTAGGGGGGACAGAGGTGGAGGCGACACGATCATGGGTAGTCACAGGAAGAGGGGGGATATGCACCCCTTGCCTCCCCACTCCTCATCTCCACAGCAAAAGAACGTATCCTGCTTCCCTCCGCCAAAATAATAACCGAAGTCAAAGCGCCGCTTTCCTAGGGGCTGCCTCTTCCCCCTGAGAACCAAGGCGTCGCATCCCTCCCAATCGCACGCCCCCGGCCCTTACTTCTTGTTGACAGCAGAGGTGGGGGGCGTGGGAGCCATGCGTGAGTTGCCTCCAGGTTCGGGATGTTGGTCTCCGCTGAGTGAAGAGGTGGAATCTCGAAATGGAAACAGTCCTTCCCCCCCCCCCCCTTCGCCGGTCCCTCCCCTCCTCCTCCTCCTCGTCGTCTGTTTACCTCAAGTTTGAATTTTATCTGCGCAACATTAGCTGGAATGCGGACATTGGAAAAAAAAAAAAAAACACTCGCTCTCAACCCGGCAGCAGCTCCGGAGGAGCCATGTGGCATCAAGCCACCGCAAAGGGGAAAAAAGTGCTCTTAGCAACACAAACATGGCGAAATAGCTCCGACATGCCCGTCTCACGCAGCAACCCTACCTTCCTTCTCTCGACCGCCGAACATCCTGATCTGCAGCCGCAAGCCCTTTGCGGGGGGCGGCAAGGGGCCCCGGGGGAGTGCGAGGGTGGACGTCAGCAGAGTCCACCGGGAAAATAGCTCGGATGACGCGCCAACCCATCTGCCTCACGGGGAGTGCGGGGACACCTTTTTCACCCCCAGGGTGGGAGTCGAGCACCAAATACCCGTCCCCAAGTCCTACTGGGCCCGTTTTCCCCACCCTACATAACTTACCGGTGGTCTGAACATTACGCAGCTCTGCTTTCCTTTCTGGCTCCTTCCTCCGGAGCGAGGAGGAAAATGATGCGCACGTAGATTCCGAGAGCGTATTCTTCTAGAATTTTCCCAGGATGGTAGCGGGGAGCGATGGGGACTCAGAGACAGGTGCGGGGCTGCCGGTTAAAAGTTGCTCTGCGCACGGTGGACAACAGGGTCCCCGGGGCGGGCCGAGGACCCCCCACTCCCTGCCCCCCGGCGTCGCCCACTTGTCACGCCAGGCTGCTGCGTGCGCTCGGCTGCAGGGGAGGTGGCGTAGTTTCTTTTCTCCCACCTCTTCTCACTCACTTGTTTTTGTAGCCGTGGGCTCCCCTAATGCTTTCCTCTCCACAATGTTGTTTCATTATATCATGTCCATCATGTGACACCGGAGAGGCCTCTCTATGGAAACTTAAAGGGGCTCCCACGTGACTGCAGCAGCAACAACAGCAGCAGGACCGGCGGCGGCGGCGGTAGCGGCCGCAGCGTTTGTACCACCACCCACCAGGAGCCCCTCGCAGCATCCCGAAGGGGCTTGTGGCGCTGCAGAAGCCCAGATAAGGGAGCCACTGCATCCGGGAGCTGTGGCGTCGGTGCGTGCGTGGAGCCCGTGCTCATTACACAGCAAACGGAACAGGAGCGTCCTTAAATCCTTTCCTGCAGTCACCAAACCCACGCTCTGTTAAATGACATTTCGTGGTTCCTACTTTATTTTCTCCCGAAAGCTGTGAGTTTCCTCTCAGACCTGATTAAATTTTACAGAGTCAAAAAGAAAAACCAGATTTGCCCCCTCAGTGAGCTCACTCGCAGATCGCTGGTAGAACAGAAATGCCCAAAGAATAACAACAAATAGAATCAGGCATTTGTTCCATAATTCCCATCACCACCAGTTTCAGAGCTTTCTGGAATTACATTCCTCCGGTAACTGTTGATGATGCTCTCAAGAGGCAAAATGCAACGCAGTTTTTCTCTTCCGCAGCTATATTAGGGCTTTGTTGCTGACAACAGTAAAAACTTGTTTGTGTCAGGAAGTGAGGTATGAAGCTATGACCTGTAAGGTACAGACAAAACCAAAGTGGCAGTTTGGGTACTACTTTTCTGACCACATTCTTTCAAATGGTGACAAGATGACTGCTATAAAATGCGTGTTTGGTTGGAAATAAGATGATCAGGAAAAACATGCTTATCCCTTAATCATACTGTTCATGTTACGCACTAGAAATTATGTATACATATATGCATGTGTGTGCATAGAAAGCAAGCATGTGCATTTTCATGATATTAGAAACCACTAATTCTGTCCCCACTGCTAGCATTTAACTTCAACATTAGCCTTCAAAGGCTTATTCGAGTCCAATGATTTATGGAAAGTAACAGTTTGAGGTACTTAGTCTTACTGACTTGCAGTCTGGGGAGGGGGATTCTACTTTGAATTGCAATTCTCTGGCTCAAACTTTTTATGGATCATGGAAATATTATCCTATAAATCTAAAATAAACGGCTATTTCTCTGTTGGCCCATGTTCTTTCCCATTTTTTATAAGGAAAACTAGATGGGCGGAATTGTGAAAAAGAAAACAAAAACCAACTCAGTAACCTGAAGAGTGGGATGGGTGACGGCCTTCTGGCCTGGCCTTGAGAGTCTGCCTTCCTACCTCATCAGTTATGATAAACGATCGCATATTACATCCTTTTGAATTCTATTAACCACCATCCTTTTGGCCTTCCAACCTCACGTTTCATCCTTTACCCATCTTTCCCCTGAATCTCCCAATTCGGATCCCTTGCTTATGTGCCCAGGTCAGGCCTTCCCAAATACTTAACCCCCCCCCCCGCCCCCGCCCCCACCAGCAGCAGCTGGTTCTCTTCTCAGCAACTCTACCTCCTTACCTCTCTTTGACCTCCTTTAATCTCCAAAGCCTGGCCCTTGACTTGACGGACTCGGCTTACCTTTCTTCACCTGAAATGTCCTGCCCTTTCTTGGGGTCTGCTTTACCCACGCCTCTCTGGCCCCATCCCTTCAGTGGGCAAGCCCCAGCATTCCTCCACGGCTCGGCCTGGTCAGCTTGAATCTCATTTTGTTGGCTTGCCCTGGGCAAGGAGGGAGTGTGTGCTGCAAAGTGGGGCCAAGACTACCCCTGGACTAGACCCCTGCCTTGCCCCCTCCGCCCCTCCCGAGCCCTGGTTGCGGCGCTTCCTGGGCGGATGGTTTGGACTTGCTGCGGCAGCTGCGGTTGTGCTGTGTCATGCAAGAAGGAGGCGGCGGCGGCGGCGGCCGGAGCTGGAGGGGGAGGAGGGGAGGAACCTGATCCTCGGTAGCAAAGGGCTGGAGGCAAACACCGAGCTCCCCCTGAGCCGCCCGGGAGCGGGGAGGGTTCTGCTACCCCGAGGGGCCCTCCCTGCGGGGCAGAGGGTAAGTTGGGCGGCGCAGGTGGTCGCCTTGGGAAGGGAGCGCGCAGGGGGGTTAGGTGGGATGGCGGTAGCACTAGGAGCCATCGGGCCCCAAGGAGTCAAATGCCCAACTAACAGAGACCCAGGCCATAGAAAAGATGGCCAGCCAGTAGCAGTAAGAGTAATTATTTGACTAATGCCCGACAGTCGCCCCAGGTCACACGGTGGGTGGAGTTGTAGATCCCGAACTCAGGACCCAGCTAGAGGCAATGATTCAGGGTTGCAGGAACTTCATCCCAGCAGCCCTGGCGCTGCAGGACACCCTTGAATAGCAAAAGGCCAACACACCCCCGGTTCCTCTAGCCTTTCTGGACTTTCTGGGTTGTCTTCTTCAAATCTAGGGGAAAGGGTGGGAAAATGGTCCAACCTCACTGAACACACGGTGGGGAAAAAAAAAAAAACAAAAAAAAAAACTGCTCTCGGCCAGAGCCTTGGATAAGCAGCCTCTGGTGCAATTAAATAATCAATAGGAAAAAGCTTCATTCCGCCCCCCCCCCCCCAACCCCAAGCACCTTCGACCAAGGTAATTCATGGGGCTTAAAGGAGAAAGAAAATGTGGTATATTTTGCCCTGCCCAAGCCATCAGTCAGCCTGCCACTAAACAAACGGCCACCTGTACACCCCAGGGTTCACCCTCCCTTCAGAGGGATGCTTCTGAGAGACAAAACAATACTGCCCCATGTTCCAAGATGAGACCACCTTAAACTCCGGACAATTTCAGCTCCATTACCCTTTTCCCCCCAGGGGAATGGAGACCTAGACTTGAGAGCAGTGAACTGTAGACACAGGCTGGGCACCTAGAAACGTTTCTCTTTTCACCTGCCTGCAATTTTCAGGACAGTTATTATTATTATTATTATTATTATTATTATTATTATTATTTTATCATTATTAATTATCATTATTATTCCTTTCCATGTCCCCCCTGGAAGTCTCCAGAAGCACTTTCTGCAACATTTTCATGTCAGTCATCCATTTCGAAGGAAGGGGTTGAGGGGATTAACGGAAAGGCTAAGGACTGTCTCAAAAGCTCATCCGGTTGCTAGGGAACTCAAGCTCGCCCCGCTCGCTAATCACCAGTGTGGTACAGGAAAATCAAACTGCTCAGGGTGTTATTAAAATGAATGGCATTTGGTTTAAGGCTTCTTTGCTTATGTTGTAGCATCCTGGTCTATTATCGATTGCCTCACACCCACATATCTTGTTTTCCTAATTTGATTTCTGTATTTGCGTCACTGCCAGGGACACTCAGACTAGACCAGTCAGGTTCACTTCCTGTTTCTCAGAACTGGTTTATATTTGGTCTCGTTGCACTAGCTGGTAAGACATTATCACGCTGATCCTCTTGGAAAAGAATTTTTGCTTTCCGTTGAAAACAAATTATCCCAATTAAATGCTAATTTTCATGGAAAACGTCATCGTAGGAGGCTTAAGGCCCTGCCAGGCTACTTGAGAAAGCCATTCTTGACATGTAAAGCAAAGAAAAATCCATTCCCCACTCCTCACCCCCCCCCAAAAAAAATCTTCATTCTTCAGCTTTGGAACTAATCTCAAGAAGAGAAAATATTTAAGTGTGATATTTCCGAGATGAAGCATAAAAAAGTACACATTGAAGCTGAAGGAATCATTTCAACTAAATAAGGCATAGAATTGAATGCAGTCCAGGCCCAGGAAGGACAAATAAGGCTTGGCACTGTTGCCCTGAGAGTACTAAGTGTGATTGCAGGGCTGCTTTACATACGGGAAACCCTGTCACCTTGTGAACTAAATGTCTCTCTCACTGATTCCCCTATGTCCCTGATAAGGCAAGCCTTGCTTTTTATATTTCTGCTTCCAGTCCCTTCCTCTTTATAACAAGACTATCACCAAGGCAATAGCAGAGAGATAAGACTGTGTATTGGTGGGTTCTGATGGAGATAATTTGATGAAAAATAGAGCACATACGGCTTTGAAGGGAGATCGCTCTCCACTTCTGTGTACTGCCTGGGCTTGGGCAGCCATTGTGGGTCTTTGCATGTTGGTGGTGGTTTTATGGAAGCTTACTAAAAGATCTTGATGCTTCCTTGCACTTAATTCCAATTTTTAGCTGTTAGATTTTTCTGCATTCACCCGTTAGCACCTGGCTGTAGAGATTGGGGTGAGTTCATAGGAAAGGTGACTTGGTGGTGGTGCATGGAGTTTTGATGTCACCTCCCACATGCAGAAGATCTGCCTGGTTTCCTTTTGCATCTCGTCTCTCTTTTGTCTTGTCGTGGTAGAGAAGCAACAGGCCAAAAAGTGCAAATGTTTGTGAGACTAGGCATAAACCTTCCAGGTATTCCAGATGCAGTTAACCCAAATGCCTCAATGAGCCAGGGGTGGAATGATGGAGGAAGGGCTATCCAAAACCAGTTATCAGTTGGATTCTGATGGAGCCAAACATCTGTTTGCCTGTATTTTAATTAGCAGCAGATATAAACATACCCTGTTGTAATGTCGAATCCCTCAGACTCAAGATATTAAAACAAAAAATAGTGTGAAGAAATGTGAGATTTGTGCTGGAAAGAGAAGTCCTGACTTTGAAACCCAACTCTTCTGCTCAATTCATCATTGAGTGCTTGCTGTGACCCTAGAAACACAACAGTAAGGGTCCTATGGTACAATGAGGAGACAAATGAAGGCACAGTTGGTCACATAATGGTGAGGTGCTGTCTACAGGAAAGCTCAGAGGGGGTGCTGAGCTACAGGAGTGGTGAGCAAAATAAAGGCAGGCCAATTCCAGAACTGAGCCAAGAGGATGGTGCCCCCCAAGTAGAAGATGCTCCACAGATGTCTACACTGCGCGAGTGTGTGGCAAAAGTCCTGAAAGATGAACAGGCTTCTGTAGCGTGAGAGGCTTGATCTTCCTAAGAAGTTTGGACTTACTCTAAGGCCAGTGGAAAGCTGTTGATTATTTTTTTAATATTTATTTATTTAATGTGCCTTTGCATGTGCCTGAGTGTATACATGTACATCACATGCATATAGGAGCCAGGGGAGGTCAGGAGAGGATGTCAGATATCCATGGAGCTGGAGTTACAGGCAGTTGTGAGCCACCATGTGGATTCTGGGAACCGAACCTGGGTCTTCTGCAAGAGCAGTAAGTGCTCTTAACTGCTGAACCAGCTCTTCGGCCTATTGAATTGCTTAATGGCCACTTTAGAAAGATCACTGCTGTTGGGAGAAATTGTTAGTGATACTGTAAGCCAGGAGATTAATCAGAAGGATGTTTAGCATCCTAAGGGAAAAAAAGGGGGGCAGGGACAGGAACCTCTTAAACTAAGACAGCAAGAAGGGGAATCAAGAAAAGAAAGGGTTCAATACTAAGACAAGTGAGTCTGGTTATTGATTTTATCCGCATGGTTGAGACATAGTGGGAGAACTATGGCTTAGGTAAACAGGTATCAGTCACCAGGACAGGGGCCTTGGGGAAAAAAAAAGCAGGTCACAGCAAGAAGGAATTAGTTTAATTTTAAGCCTACTGAGTTTGAAGTATCCATAGGATATCAAAGTGAAGCAGTGTACTACTTGCCAGAGGAAGCCGAAACTCTGGAGGCCTCTGTGTCAGAGTCCTTAGAATACCTGGGAGTTCGTGGTTACAGATGAAATCCCCAAACGAGAAGGGATAGAGGACGAGAAGGGGGCCTGGTTTCAGCACCTTGGAAATGCCACTTAACAAGGTGAGGAAGGGAGGGTACTAGGGAGCTAACTGGAGAGGTGGAAGGAGAAGGAACGAGAAGCTTTAGAAGCTTTGTGAGGACATAAAACAGCATTAAACACCAGAGAGTTTAAGATAAATGGGGGCTGAAAAGCCATTGGATTTAGCGACCAAGGTCGTCTGTCTATTTGGCCAAAAGTATGTTGGTAAAGGGGAAGGAGTAATTAGACTGCGATGGACCGAGGGGCATGTGAGAACAAAACGAAGGCACTAGGAAGAGAGTGGACTCATGGTCTGTAAAGCTATGGGTATACTGCGGAAAAGAAGAAACGGACATGAGAGAACTCTGGGTTCTCCTGGGCATCTTCCAGTTGACTAGCATCACCGTCCACCAGTTTCCTGAGCTGAAAACATGTGTGGACCTTCTCAGTTCTTCTGTTTCTCCAACTTGCACGTCCAATTCATGAGGACTTCAACTCTGCCTCTAAAACATTTCCCAAACTTAATCTTTCTATCTCCTTTGCTGCCAGCTTTGTCCAAACCAGCATCTTCTCTCCATTCTCATAATATGGCTTTTTTTAGAAGAAGAAGAAGAAGAAGAAGAAGAAGAAGAAGAAGAAGAAGAAGAAGAAGAAGAAGAAGAAGGGAAGGAAAAAAGTTAAAGACAAGAGTCTCACTAACTATGTAGCCTGAGATGGCCCCAAAGTTGTTATCCTCCTGTCTTAGTCTCTTGAGTGTTGTCATTACAAGTGTGTGCCACCCTCCCAGGCTCTAATGAGTGATTGTTCTTGTTCTCTCTAGCACAGTTAGACCACTGATTCAAGCCAGGCATCATAAGATATAAACCACAGCTTACCGTGTGGCTTCTCCTCTTAGAATCCTTCCATGTTGTCTCCTTGCACTTGGAATGCAGGCTAGACTTCTTTCCTGGCCTTCCATGCCTTGTGTGGCATCCTAGACCAGCTCTCCAGCTCGCTCTCCAGTCATGCTCTCAGGTTCCAGCCCCGCCATGCCTCAAGTATTTTCTTTTCAGGGATATTTTTTTCATCCTTCTGGTTTTTCTTAGAATATCACCTCCTCCAAGAGCCCTTCCTCCACCTGAAGTGTCCTTTCCTATCCCTGGGTACCTTTTCACAGTAACATAATTTAATTACCAAGGCCACATTACCGTTCCCTTTATTGCATATAGTTGAGGGCGTCTAAAATGTAAATCCAGTGAAGATTCTTGCACATAGTTGGAACTTAACACTGTCCCTTGGGTGTTTATAGAAGGGAAAGAAAGGAGTGACAGATTAGTAGAAAATACCGACATGAAGAACCACCTTCTAGAAGCAGGTATAACGGCACAAACCTGTTACTCTACTGTTACTATACTACATACTGTTACTATAGCTATATAATATAAAACTATATATATATATATGTTAGAATATTATACCTGTTACCATACTATATATAGTTACTATATATATTATAAACTATGTGTGTGTGTGTGTGTTACTATACTATACCTGTTACTGTTTCTGATACTACAGTTCAGAAAGTTGAGGCAGGAGGATTGTGAGTTCAAGGCCAATCTGGGCTGTATAGTGAGACTCTAGTCTCAAAAAGCGGGGGGGTGAGAGGCAAATTGGCATCTAGTGTGTTGAAAAAAAGATGGAATGGCGGTTGATGATGAAGCACTCGGCTTTTAGGGTTTCAGAAGAAGAAGAGTTCCTAGCTGTTACCCAGGTCATTGGCATCCTCTGAACCTCACTTTATAGTTAATAAATATTCTGTGTTTCATTGGGCTGTTAGAGAAATGAAAGAAGATTGTTTAGGTGGAGGATAAAGTGATCCTGTCATGTTGTTTCAGGCAGTCAGGAATTCTAAGGGTCAATTCATAACCTCCAAATGTGAGGTCCCCTGTCATATAACTCTTAGTACTTATTATCAGAGTAAAAATTTGAGAGGCCCTTGAGACAGCTCAATAATTAAAGTCCCTTGCTTCCAAACCTTATGACCTGAGTTTGATCCCTGGCACCCACACAGCAGGAGAGAACCAACTCTTCTAAGTCGTCCCTTGACCTCCATACACATGCCATAGGACAAGCATGGCTCCCTCCCCATGAACATACAGATTAAATCTAGCAAAAGCATGACAAGATTGTGACTTAACAAATAGTCTCCAGCAATATAGCCCTGAGCACTCCCAGCTTTTGAATGGTAATAAAAACAGTAGGATTTCTGACTGAACCTAGAAGTTAGAATTACTTCAGATAAAATCGATAACCAACCCAAAATTCTGGAAAGTTGGGCAAAGTATATAACACACAGATTGAAACCAAAAAAAAATACAAAAGAGAATTAAAATGTGTTAAAAAATACTTACTTGCTTTCTCAACACAGAAGCATGCCCATTGCAAAGGCAACGAGATAAAATTTCAAGTATCTGGTTGTCTAGGCAGTAGGGGAAGCAGACCTGTTCTTATAAGTGGATGAGGAAGTTGCTGTGACCTCTGTAGAGGGCATCCTGGCAGTGTTGATCACTTTTCAAACATGCAAAGCCTTTTGACCTCACAAGCTTACTTTTAGGTCTCTACCCAATAGACAGATTCACACATGTACTGAAGGATGACACTTCCAGGACCTTCACCAAAGCATTATTTATAGTCATTAAAGACTGAAAGAGCCACCAAATAGAGAAGTGGGTAAATAAAGAACAGTGTGTAGACGGAAGGGAAAGGTAGACAGCTGTGTGACACTTCCAGACACATCAATAGGAACTGAGCTTTACAACGCATTACTACATATTTTACAAAATCAGATGAAGAACAGCACGTGTATTTTTCCCCGTGAAGTGAGGTCTACTTTTTTTCGGTCTGGAACACATTATCAAGGGGAAGATGAAGGTAAACAGGCCGAGAACATATGTGGAGAGACTGTTCTAAAGGGTATCTCAGAGATGTGTGAGGAAGGATGGCTGCCAAGTAAAGAGGGTAGCATGAATGGGGCAAGAAATACCCAAAGCCCCCAGAGCTACTTTACATAATTTAATGATAGACAGGACATGGGGAGTAACACAGAAGGAGACACTGTCATTGTCACAGTGGACTTGAGAACTCTTCCAAGATCAGATGTGTGGGCAGAGGCATCATTGGCTGAAATGAGGACTCCTACAACAGCCACAAGGTTCAGATGACTGGGAGTTAGAAGATGCCCCAGTGAAGATGTCTCTTATAGACCTGGAGATGGGAGTCTGAAGCTCAGAAGCGCTACAGGAGCTGGATTTATGAATTTAGGAGACTTCCTAGGGTGGGCAAAAGCAAGATAAAACAAAAATGCATTTAATAGAGAGATTGAATAAAACAGGAAATTGGCAAGGAAGACAGTCAGAACCCAGAGAAGTAGAACTAAGAAGCCGTAGGGCCAAAGCTACCAAAGGGAGACTGTGTCATGGATTAACTATCCGCACCACCAAAGGTCAAGAAAGGTTAGCACAGATCAGTAGTCTTCCTCCTGAGCCCTAAGGTCTTCAAGAAGTTAGGATTTTTATACATTTTTGTATGCCGAGTACCTTACATATGATAAACAGCTAGTAAACTTCTGTTAAGTGGGAGAAAGACAGGGATACCCAGATAGACAGACAAAGGCTGTCAAATTTATGTTTGGCTCTCAGAAGATAAATCAATCAGATGGAGGATGGAGCTCAGGAGTAGATTTTACCTACTATATAGAAAGCCCTGACTTGGCCTCTCAACACCACAAAATAAATTAGTAAGTAAATAACTAAATAAAATTCAGTTGAGGTTCACCACAAGGAATCATAGGGAACAGATAATCCTGTGCACTTTGTTTTACTTGCGACCTAACGGGCAGATTAATTACTCATGGGACCATACGCCTTTATATTAAGTGCCCTCTCAGAACACTGATAAGTAACTCCTATGTCCGGGACACCTAAGTCGCTTTTGTATTTCTTTAGGCCCTAGACAATAAAAAGAACAGTTTGTTTTATTCCATCCATAATCAGTGGCTCTCATTTGGCAAATCCATTATGGGGTCGCTACAGTTCCAGACAACACCGTAGGCGCTCTTAGATGCGAACCATCGGTTTCCTATCAAAGAGAAAGAGGACCCTAGGCAGGAAGCCTGTCATCCTCCTAGACATACCACAGGCGTCTCAGTCTGCCACCGTTTCATGTCCCTGCTTCCAGAAAAGACTGTAGAGAACTCAACAGAGAAGAGGGGCGGCTTCACTCTGAAAACATGGGACTTGTTGACGGAAGAGTGTTCTTGGCACGGGGGTGTACTCACTTGGAAGAGTATTTGTTTAGCTTGCACGAACCACTGGGTTCAAACCTTAACATAACACAAAACCAAAACAAAAAAACTGGAGAAGAGCACCTACTATAATGCCAGCTCTTTGGAGACAGAGACAGCACAGTCAGATGTTCAGGGAGCTCTCGGTCAGCTGACGCTATGTGAAAAACTGTCTGGGGGGAGGACAGAGAGAGAGGGGGAAGAGGGAGGGGGAGGGAGGGATGGAGGGAGAGGGAGGTAGGGAGAGAGAGAGAGAGAGAGAGAGAGAGAGAGAGAGAGAGAGAGAGATTATTTGAGGGGGTGCCTCTTTCTCTTCAATGCCAAGCCTAAAAACCCGATTTTTGAATCACTGCCTACACTCGGCACTTTACAGCCACCTATAACTTCATCACCAGGGTACCTGACACCCTCTTCTAGCCTATAAGAGCACCTGTACACATTAATAAAAATGAAATAAATCTTTAAAAAAGACAAAACTTTAGAAACTAAAATAATAGAAGTAACTTCGATGTTAAAAATGCTTGTGACATCCTAACGTTACTATGATTGGTGATTAGCAAACTTTCTCTACAAGGGATGAGATAGAAAATATTCTAGGCTTCTCTTTCTCCGTTCCAAATACTCAATGCTGTCATTGCAGTGAGAAAGCAGCCGTCACAGACGCATGACTGAAGCTGAGTACGGCGTGAGTACCTGCAGTCCCAGCACTTGACATTCCGGAGGTGAGTAAGGCAGAACGTCTCAAGATCAGGACCAACCTAGGTCATATGGCAGGATGGCTGAAGAAGGAAAGACTGGAGAGAGGGAGTGAGGGAGCGAGACAGGGCAGACAGGGAGGGAGGGGCTGTTGAATAAGCATGGCCATGTTTCAGCGAAGCTATTTATGGGTGACAAAATTTGGATTTCATACAGTTCTCCCATGTCATGAGGTTCCAGTCCTCTTTTAATATTTTTCCAACCATTTTTTTTTAAATATGAAAACAATTCTCCGTTTATGGGCCACACAGAAACAGGGTGTGGGCTGCATATGGGCGGCATGGGGAGTAGTTTTGCAACCTCTGGTTTAGATAAGTGTGAACATCTTATTATGAGAAAGCTGTCCAGATTTGGGCTTCCAAAAACAACAGTTTGCTTCATTTTCTATATCTCTTAACCTTGATTTTTACACTTCTCAAGTTTGCATGGACATACGCGCTGAGCTGTTGATCTGCATCTGAGTTTCTAGGGAACAGAAATATCCCCCAGGAGCGGTAGTCTTTGCATACTCCCGTCTTCCGCGTAGTGAGCACGTCAGTGACTGTTGGGGCATTTGAGCCGGCAGTGGACCCATGTGTGATCATGGTCCCATGATACTATGATGGGGTTGAAAACTTCTTGTTGCTTAGTGATAGCACCGCTTTCAGAACGCCGGAGCAGGAGGCCTGATCGACATGGTAGGGTGATGCTGGTGTCAGTGAGTCCTACACATCTGGTCACATAAGAGTGGGGCACTGCAGCTGCACGGTGCATAACACTTCATGGTCACCGTAAAGGACCGTGGCATGGGCGTATGTGCTTACTAAGCTATACTTTAGGTTACTATTTTATTTAAGAGCACACTCCTACCAATAAATACAATTACCTTAAGATATTATGTCATTTATTCCAGCGTCAATCTCATATATTTTTTATGCTTGATTTAATATAACTTTTCATTTAGCGTGGCCCTGTGAGCAATAAAAATTTTTGTAATTGTAGTGGTTTTTTTTTAACTCGGAGGGGGGACACCACACAGCTCCCAAATAAATACACATAGAGGCTTATTCTTTCTTATAAATGCCCAGCCTTAGCTTGGCTAATTTCTAGCCAGGCTTTCTTAACTTATCCTGTCTACCTTGTGCCTCTGGAATTTTACCTTTCTCTGTTTCTGTAT
Organism: Arvicola amphibius; assembly: GCF_903992535.2. Lineage (NCBI taxonomy): Eukaryota > Metazoa > Chordata > Mammalia > Rodentia > Cricetidae > Arvicola > Arvicola amphibius. The sequence goes on from NC_052048.2 coordinate 178,297,812, forward strand.
ATTGTTTCTTTCCTTCTTATTCTATGTCCAGTTATGTAGCTGCATCACTGGACCCTGGAGTCCTCTTTGTCTCTCTCCTAGATCTGGTTGCTTGATCTCCTTTTTCAGATTTCTCAGCCCCGCCTATCCTTTCTCTTGCCTTGCTATTGGCCGTTCATCTCTTTATTAGGCCAATCAGGGTGTTTTAGATAGGCAAGGTAACACAGCTTTACAGAGTTAAACAAATGCAGCATGAAAGAATGCAACACATCTTTGCACCGTTAAACAAATGTTCCACAGCATAAATGAATGTAACAAATATCAAAATAATATTCCACAATATATGTGTGTTATATGTGTGTATATATAAGGCATAATATAATATACATGTGTATATGTGTGTGTTTTGCCTATTATATATACATACCTAACACTAACACACACACACACACACACACACACACACACACACACACACACACACACATATATAGTAGCCCAAGTAAACAGTAGTCTATGCAGTATAGGTGTTTGTGATTGCTTTCTGTTTAACAAATAACCAAACCACTCAAGGACATTTCTTGGATTGTGTCTCCATCATCAAATGACTCTTGATTGTATTTTATGTGATAAAGAATTATTCCTAATTAACTTTATAAATACATAAAGCCAAGATAAAAAACAACAGCTCTAATCAGTCGTGTGTGTGTGTGTGGTGTGTGTGTGTGTGTGTGTGTGTGTGTGTGTGTGTGGTGTGTGTGTGTGTGTGTGTGTGGCTTAGTTACTTTTCTACTGCTATGATGAGACACCATGACCAAGACAACTTATAGAAGAAATAGTTTCAAGAAATTGAGGCTTACAATTTCAGACAATCCCAAACCATCATGTCTGAGAGCATGGCACCAGGCAGGCAGGCATGGCACTAGAGCAGTAGCTGAGAGGTTAACATCTTGCAGGAGGCAGAGAAACACCACTGGGAATGGCTCAAGTCTTTTGAAACCTCACGGTCTGCCCCCAGTGACACACATCCTCCAACAAGGCCACAAGTCTTGATCCTTCCAAAACAGTTCCACCAACTGGGAACCAAGTATTCAAATATATGAGCCATTCTCATGCAAACCAGCACAGTGTGCTTGGGAGTGTATGCAGATGTGTGAGACCGTTCCCGAATGCATGTGTAGGTATGTTCTTATGATTGCACATGCTTGTAGAGGATAGAGGTCAACCTCGGGAGCCATCTAACATGAGTATTTTTGTTTTTGTTGTCCCATTTCCAGCTTGGTTTTTTATTTGTTTATTTGTTTTTTGATTCAGGTTTTCCCTGTAGCTTTGGAGCCTGTCCTGGAACTCCCTCTTGTAGACTAGGCTGGCCTTGAACTCACAGAGATCTGCCTGCCTCTGTCTCCTGAGTGCTGGGATTAGAGGTGTGAGCCACCACCTCCCAGCAGGTTGGTTTTTTTTTTTTTTTTTTTTTTGAAACTAGGTCTCTCACTGGTATCTTGGGCTCACCAGCCAGCTCTACAGATCCATCTTTCTCCCCTTCCCAGTGATGGGGTAACAAACTTCTATCACTACACACAGATCTGTATATGGGTGTTAGGAATCACACTCAGATCCTCATACTTGTATGCCAAACATTCTACCAACTAAACTATGTCCCCAGCTCCCACTGATTATATTGTATGGTCATTGGGTTTTTTGTTTGTTTGTTTTTTGAGATAGAGTCTCACTGTGTCACTCTGGTTGCCTGAAATTTCACTGTGTGGACCAGGCTGGCCTAGCTAGCACTCATAGAGATCTGTTTGTCTCTGTCTCTCACGCATTGAGATTAAGGGCATGCAGCACCACACCTGGCTCACTGACCATATTTTTTTGATCATCATAATTCATCAGATGTTGGTAGTCCGCTTGTGCATGGTGCTATGCTGGGTATGATGGAGACACAAGAGGTTAGAACATTGATAGGTAGAGAAGTAGCTACTTAGAAAAATCTAGTGGCCGAAAAAGAAATCAGTGAGAATTGCCTGGGTTTGTGGCTGTACAAATGCATAAACTTTGTCTTTAGGAGCAACTGAAGGCAGCCAGGGGAGGGGCAAGGTTGAGGTGTGAGCTCTTTTGCATCCCAGCTGTGCGACCTTGGGCTGATTATATAAACCACACGCATTTCAGTTCCCTCGTTTCAGACTGGGGCTAAAACAATAACTACCTACGAAGGAGGTTGGGGATCAAGTAAGTTAGTCTGCATAAATCTGCGACGCCCTGGGACACAGTGAGCACCTGAAAAATGGCAGCCCTTGTTGCAGGGGAGCAGCGTGTACAGCTTATTCACAAGAAGCACCAACAGGCAGGGCAGACTAACCTGGAAGCCACAGAGTCACAGACACATCGAGAAACCCACAAACCTGATAAGGAGCGTTTGGGTGAACATAAAAGCAGAAGTGATAGTGTCACAGCAGCATACAGTAAGGCAGCTGGCCAGCTGTTGTCCCTAGCAACCAGCTGCTGGGTTGCCTATGAAGCTCCACCTACCTACAGGCCCAGCTCCCCAGCATCCACACTCCCGGCACTTAAATGTCAATTGTAACTAGGTAAAAAGCCCGTGCTGCTTCCTTCCAGCCAGGGCATCTGAAGCTCAGACACCTAAACGTTTCTCCTGTTACGCCCCCCCACTAATTCTGGACTAAGCTCTGCCCCTTTGTCTTCTGGTCACTGGGTGTTGAATGCCAGTGTTCCCCTGATGGTATGCTTCCCTGAGCTCTAGCCTGTTCCACCAAGGCTCAGATGCCTTGTTGGCCTTCCATAGGCGTCTGTAGCCTACTGCTCGCACCCTACTGTGTTCTCCCCTGGGACCCATCAGGTGTCACACCCTCCCGGGCAACCCACTGGAATAAGGCTGCGCTTCATAGTAACGGCTTTCTGAGTTTTACCTTGATGTGGTACAACAGGGCTTTCCTGGCCTGGCTTTCCTATCCCAGGCCTCTGTATTTGCAACCCATGCCATATGGAGGGAGAACCCCCACCCCCGCGGTTGGTTCCTGTCCTTTTTCCACTGGCTGTACATTATCAACAATTTCTAGCATGACTTGTGAGCGTTTGGTAGCAACATCAATAACGTTTTCCCAATACAGATGACCAAATTAGTGGCACAGGGGCACAACATCGGGGTAATAGCAAACTTCAATTTATTTAGAATCAACTGACAATATCATTCTGCTGAAAAGCGAGCATTAAATAAAGTTGGCACAACTTGGGTTTAAACTAATTCCTTATTGAAGAGGTGCTGTTCTATGCTTAATTCTAACCAGACGAGACAAATGTGTTGGTGAAGCAGAAGTGACAAACGCCTGGTGCTGGACTCACCCAACTGGCCGGGACAAGATTAAGAGAGCATGTGCAGGAGAACCTCTGGCTGGCCAAGAACTAGGAAAGAAAGTTCTAGCGGAGCCAAATGTCTGGAGAAGTACATTTCCATACAATTAATAATTTCAGGTTAATGAAAATGGAATAGTTGAAAAAGATCAGGGAAGTTGCTTGCTCAAGTAGCAGTCCTGATCAGCTCCTGGTTTTAAAGGGTGTGCGCGAAAGACAGGAAAGGGGATAAGTGACAAGTTTGCTTTGTGTGAAACAGCTTACATCCTATGACCTCAGATGGGTGTGAGGGACACAGCTCAGTCGCCAGGGTGTTTGCCTAGCCAGCACGAAACCCGGGTTCACACTGAATCTGGTGATGCATGTCTGTCACCCCAGCTCTCTGGGGTGCAGATAGGGAGGATCAGAAGTTTAAGACCAGACTGAGATACACGTGACCCTGTAAATGAAGAACCTCCAAATAATCCCAATCTGCTTAGTGGATGCCTGAAACCGTGGAGGTTCAGAAACCTTGTGTGTACTGTGGCTATTTCCTGTGCATATCTATGATAGGTTTAACTTATAAATTAGGGACATTAGCTGAAATAGCAATATATCAGACAAGATTTGATTTAAAACATATAAATTGCCTATTTTCGGACTGTTCTATTTGACATTTTTGGGATAACAGTTGGAAACATAACTGAGATCACAGGGGGGAAAAAATCAGATGAATGGAGCCACTGTATAAATGGGCCATCTTCCAATGCAGGGCTCAGACCTGTGAGAACAATGATGTGCAAGTGAAGGTCCACAGGCAGCTGGAGTCTGGGGAAAGGATTGAGGACAATGAATGGCTTTCTTGTTCGCATGGTGGAGTCAGACCCAGTGTCTTCTGCATGCTAGCGAGAGTTCTGACCCTGAGAGGCGTGCATCCTCTGGCCGTTCGTGTGTGAAGAATAATGGCAGAGGAGCCATGCAGCTGAATGGGCAGACTAGCGCCATTGAGTGAAAACTGGCTCATTCGGCTCCAGCTCGTTCTAGATCCTAACGTGTAGCTCCTTTCCCTGATACATTCTCTTTCACAAGCTCATCCCCCGCCTCTTTCTTCTTCTACCTGGGGTCTTGTGCTATGAAGCGGAGGCTGACCGTGAATGTATGTTTCTATCACACACCCCCAGTTGTTAGGATTGCAGGGGGAACCCTGTAGGTAGCCGTTTGGCTCCATTTTGGTTGGAGCCTCAAACTCAAAGCAGTCCTTCTGCCAGGCCTTTCTTTTGGCGCTGGGGATTAGACTCGGACTCTTATTCATGGTAATCGTGTTCTCTGCCACTGACCTATTTATACCTAAGGCTGCTTTAAAATATGTCTCTGTGTGTGTGCATGTGTACATGGCCACATGTGTTTGTATGGAGGATAGATGTCAGCCTTGAGTGACATCCACCTTACTTTTGAGACCTTGTCTCTTTGTCACCTAGGATTCTGCTATTAGGTGAGGTTGGCTGGCTAGCAAGTAGTACCAGCGACCCACCTGTCTCTACGTCCCGCATATAGCACTGTGTCTGGCTTTTTAAAGATGTAACGATTCTGGGGATCAAATCTAGCTCTTCATGCTAGTTGGCAAGCACCTTACCAAGTGAACCATCTCCCCGGGCCCCTATGTTCTTAAATGCTGATTATAGTTTGACTAGGGGTGCTTCATGTGGAAGTCTTTTCTAGAGAGGCTAATATTGTTAATTGTCTTGCACCCTCCTGCAGACTGGCTGTAGAAGAGAGGAGGTTTGAAGTCTTACTTACCATCTAAGTCTGTCAGGATCAAAAGCTCCAGGCAGATAACGGGCCCACTTTATATCCTGAAAGTGGTAGCTCTACCAGCGGCCCTCAGAATGTCAGAAAGAATCAGACAGGAGTTTGGAGTCCACATTGGGAAGTAAGTCGTCCTGTGAAGGATGAAGAGACAATCAGATGAGCACTCCTGAGCCATTTTAAAAAGGAGCAAATAGTAGAGACATGACTGAAGCCAGAAAGCAGACTCCAGTCGAAAGTTCCCTGTGGTGATGAGATTTTGTTTGTGCTATAACAAAATAAAGCTTGCCTGAAGATCAGAGTGCGGGGCTAGCCACACTAGTTAGCCATGGAGGCCAGGCAGTAGTGGCTCACACCTTTAATCCCAGCACTCTGGAGATAGAGGCAGATGGATCTCTGTGAGTTCAATGCCACCCTGGGCAGGCTACATTGAGATTGAATCAATCTAAAAGAGAAACAGAGCTCACACCTTTGATCCCAGCACTTGGGATCACAGGCCTTTAATCCCCACAGTAAGGAGGTGGAGTCAGGAGTGATATGGCTGGGCAGAGAGAGGAACAGAAGGCAGGAGGAGACAGGAGCTCAGGATTCAGTCTGAGGACTCTGTCTTGTAGAGACAGGATACCCATTCAGTCTGAGGATTTTGTAGAGGTAAGAACTAGTGGCTGACTGCTCTGCTTCTTTGATCTTTCACCTTTCACCCCCTAATATCTGACTCCGGGTTTTTATTATTAAGACCAATTAGAAATTGTGCTACAATTCCTAAGACCTCCATGTCTTTAAAAAGAAAAAAAATCCCAAGACAGGGACCATTGCAAGCCATGTCATTGTATGTGTGCACCACAGAGCAGGAGTGAATTGAGAGGGAATGTCTGCTGGAAAGGTCAGGCATGGTGCATGAAGGGGCATTACCACAGATGGGGTCAGACGGTAGTGGCTTGCCCTCAGCGGGACACTTTAAACTAGCACGTTGGAGTATGCTGTGCCGGCTATAAACAGAATCAATTGGGTAGCTGACTTAGAGCCCTGCTCTTCCAGGGTCCAAATTACTGAAAGAATGGTCTAAATAGAGAAGAAGGAAGGCAGGGGACAGTGACATCAGATTAAAGAATAAAGAGTTTGGAACCATTGGTTGTCTAGTCCATCTTTGGAACCTAGGCTAGGAGAGGAATACAAACGTTTTGAGCTTGATCGTGGAAGGAATTGTTCCTGCTGCGAATAATCAGACCTTTAGAAACCATGATGTACCCAAGTGATTCATAGGCAACATGGCCTTCCAGGGGGAGGACCACGTCTTTAGCGCTAGGGTCTGCAGTATTAATGACCGTGAAACATGAATCTCTGAATGGGAGAACACTTCAGTTTCTATTGCAAGAATGATCCAGAAATAAGGATACAAACAACCTTAGTCCTCCTTTAAGTACTCCAGACCCCCACCTGAGCTGCCCCTTCCTTGTAGCCCCTGTAGAGTTCTGACTCCTTCTCGCCCCAAGGACAAATCACGTGGCCTAAACTAAGCCAGTCAGTAAAGGGCATCCCTTAGTAACTGATTTGGGTATGGGCATGTGACCTAGGCTCCTCCCACCCAAGAGGTCAGGCCTTTTGCTGAGAATGCTGAGCTGTAATGCCGTCCTGGATCTGAAAACAGAAGTGTGCAACTCTGAAGAGATTGAGGGCGCTTGTGGTGGGACCAGGAGGGAGAGACTGTCCAGAACGGAACTGTCTCCTGGGCCCAAAGGACAAAGGAGCTATAGGGTCCTGTAGACGCCTTCCCTGGCAGAGTGAGGGGTTTGCAGGTATAAATAAGACAGTGGGTTCGCCCCACAGCGCTTGTCATGGTCATGACCCTTGCGCCTTCTAACACGTGGGCAAGCTCTTCAAAGGCTGTGTAAGCGTGTGGCTAGAGTCCCAGGGCAGTAACTATACTTCTCCCCTCTTGTGAGTATAAATGAGTGCCCTAGGGAGCGATTGGACACTGTTTAAAACCTTAGCACAACAGTAAGGCCTTGCGGCCCAAACCTGTAATCTGAGCACCTGAGAGGTTGAGACCAGAAGATCCCAAGGTCAAGGCCAGCCCAAATTTTACAAGAAAAAGGAGGAAGACCTAATACCAACAACAATGAAAACCCTCTCAATATATATGAACCATTTAATATTTAACATAGGGTTTTCAGTCTTCAAGACTTTCTCCAATCAGAGATGCTCACAAAATTTAATGTGTAATGAGACATTTTTTGTAATAATGTTTGGAGACGACCTAAGAGTCTAATAGATATCTCTGTGTGCACATGGTAAAAAGCGGGTTTTGGAAGGTGTCATGGCATCTCAAAATGTTATTTCGTTACATACTATGTATGATTGTACATATATTTTTTTTTTGAGGCACAACCTCTCTATTTAAGCTCTGGCTGTCCTGGAACTTGCTATGTAGACCAGGCTGGTCACGAACTCACAGAGATCCACCTGCCTCTGTCCCCTGAGTGCTGGGTACCATCAGCCTAGCCCAGCTTGGTTATTTATTTAATGTCATTTCTCGGGAGTGGGGAGGACCAGACTGGAGAGTTACGCAGTACAATACGTACAGTGACAATAGCTTGGTAGCAAAATCAGTTCATTTTCTTCATGATTTCTGTATATTCTAAACTGCCTTGGTATTTTAAATCTTCCCGCAAGCTCTTACAATCAGAGAAAGATTCACCAAGGAGAACCTTACTATGAAACGAGAGCCTATGATGAATGAAGGAAGGGTAAATTTAAATGAGATTTAAATTTCAATTTAAATGAAACATTCAAATTTAAATGAAATCCAAAGCCTCTGTTCCATATATGCTACAAAGAGAATTTCCAGCGATGAGTGCGGTGTAAGGAATTGCTAAGGGAAGTACCACATCCTGGGATTATGCAACTTTGCTTTAAAAAAAAATTCTGGGTTTGTTGTTGTTGTTGTTGTTGTTGTTGTTTTCATTTTGTTTTTAGTCAGGGTCATGCTGTGCCGCCCAGGCTGGCCTCAAACTTGAGACACTTCTTCTGTCTCCCACTTCTCAAGTGCTGAATTTACATACCTATTCCATTAGGTCCTGCTAACTTTGCCAATAATTTAAAAAAAGAAAAGTGAATTCCAGCCCCTACCGGCTGACAAGCTAACCGCTTAGGAAAAGAAAGTTAGTGTCTACATGAGGCAGCAGGGGGTTCATTGAAATTAAGTACTTGTAAAGTACTGCGATTTCCTCATCCCGAAGGGCCTCAAACCTCAAACCTCAAAATCCTCATTCCAGACCTCCAAGGAAGGTAGGTCATTATCCCTTAGAGGCCGAAGCTGGAGGCCCTGGATGTCAAGTGCTTGGCACATGATCTCCTCCCTCCCTCCTAGTAACTGATGAGATGGGGAGATTGCAGGCATATTTATCATAGCTGGCATTGCCGAGAGATTTCCATGGGATCCGGATGGGACAGTCTGAAACATCATGGGACACGATTACACCATAGCATTAGATGAAGTGATTACACACAAAAATTGTGTATTAATAAAACCTGGTTGACCGAGAGGTTTCCTGGCTATAATAACAATTGTGCTTACTGTGTGTGAAGTTCTATGCTGAGATGCTTTCTATCCATTATCCCCGTTATCCCAGGTGACACACCACAACTCAAGAGTGTCAGGTGTACATGCTCCTGATTGTGTATTCGTAAGCCTGGGAGCTAAGACCGAGTCACAGAAAGTCTGAGCTCAGCACCCACAATTGATACATCGATGCGTCTTCATTTGGTCCTTGGCTCCAGTAATGGCTCCATTCATTTCTTTTACTAAAAGAAAGGTTTATTTAGCTGAGTAACAACTCAAAATGACACAAGTGGCTGGAAGAGAAGGAAAGCAAGAAACCCAGGCCACTGAGCACTTTACACACAGAACCACCCTGCTCTGGTTAGTGCCTCAAAACCACTCTACAGCAAAAACAGGTTAGGACTATCTCCCCCGCCCCCAGCCCTCCTGCCCCACCCCAGCCCACCTCCAGCTCTCAGGTGATTCAGTCCAAAAACACTGGGCTGCTTAACAAAGCCAGGATTCAAATACAGATCTGCTGTACTCCCAAACCCAGGCTACTTTTGCTACTAACTAACTGAATAAATGTGACAATACAGTATATAGGGGGTGGGGAGTAAATGTTGCAATTGGCTTTAAAAATGTTAAATGTATAAAATGTAAGTTTTGTGTTCTTTTTCAACAGTTAAAGTGCAGATAGATCTATTGCTGGGTCTGACGGTGCCTGTTGAGGCAGGAAGACTGCAATGGAGACTAATGGGGGGAGAGGCCGCTATAGTGAGTTGCAGGCCAGCGACAGGGTGAGATTTTTGGCTCAAACATAAACCGAACCTCAGATCTGAATTGCGTAGGAGGCGTCCTCAAGCCAGCAGCGCCGTCAGAACATCCCTGTGATTTTCAGTGAGTGTGACGGGGGGAACTATTGTTCTGGACAGGGGAGACGCCCGCTCGGGTTTGGATACTGCTTCCACCAGCTGGGGACAGTTGCACTTGAGTGCCAAGCTTTCAAACCCACTTTGACATGTAAGGCTACGGATATCTAGAGGAAGCAAGCCAGCTGGCGAGCATATACCTTAAACTGGGTTATTTCATAAATGTGGAGTAAGTGAGAAAACCTGCGTGCCCGTTGAAAACTTTCAGCTAGTAAGAACGGTGCTATACGAAAGAATTTTTTTATATATATTGTGCAAGGGTCGCGAGGAGAGACAGCTGTGGCTGGAAGGAGGCAGATGTGGGACAGAAAGTGAAAAGCCAAAATATTCTCGCACCTTGTGTATGGCTTGGGAGATGTAAGTGCTGAGCCAAATACTTTAAACACAGCAGGCACTCAAGAAACATACACTGAGCTGAACTGGACTTGCAAAAACTCAAGGGTGTCTTGTGGCCAGAGGCTAGACAACCACCTGGTATGCTCAAAACGCCCCTCTTTCCACCTGGCCCAGCTCCTGGTTCTCGGGGGTTCTGAAACCGGAGAACAGGCAAGTACCACTGTGACACCTCGTTTTATGCATGCTAGGCAAGCACTCTCCCAACTGAACTAGATAAATCCAGCCCTGCATCCTGTGTTCTAATTACAACGCCTATTATAGCCTTCATCCTGCCCCACCCTCCCACCCCCAGAGCTGTTGATCTTTTTTTTCCATGAAAGGTCACCTGTGTCTCTTTTGGAGACCCCTCTTGCTCCCAACATCCATCTCACCAAGAGCTCCTGTCCACATTCCTCACTTGGCTCTTTCTTTATCCACTATCTGCATTTTTTCCCTACAAGACAGGGTTTCCCTGTAGCTTTGGAGCCTGTCCTGGAACTAGCTCTTGTAGACCAGGCTGGCCTCGAACTCACAGAGATCTGCCTGCCTCCTGGGTGCTGGGATTAAAGGTCTGCGTGACCACCACCCGGCCACTATATGTATTCTTTTCTTCAGGGTTCTAGCTCACTGTGTGCCATCCCAGCTGTCTGGTGGATTATGGTGACTTATCTTAACCCTTGCATGCAGTACTCTGTCTTTGTCTGCAGCCTTGTTCATTTGTACAGGGAATCCTGCAGTCACTCCAAGCTTGTTACGTTACTAATAGTCCCCTCCACACTTGCTCCCCTTCCCAAGTTTAACTTTGGTTGATGGTGACTGCCGCCCATGGCCTCCTCCACTCTCAAACCTGATCAGTGCTGCTTCTAAATCTCCTCTGGATCTGGCATCCCTCTGCTGCGATGGTGATTCAGACCACAGATCCGGTCTGAGACTCTTACAGTAGACTACTTTCCTGGTCCTGTCTTCGCCTTACTCTGGCTCAGCCTCCACCAGCTCACAAGTTTCACCCTTTAGTTTTTGTCAACATGAATGACCACTGTTCTTCTCCCTTCAGGAACTCATGACATTCACTGACTGTCCTCCGTGTAAACCGCAGCTTCCAAGCTGGCTGTGACTCTAGCTTCTTCCCAGTGTAGGGACCATCTACCTCACTATCTGCGCTGCCCACACCAGACTCCATTCTCTTCAGTAAAAGCCACTCTCTTTTTCATACACCTTTAAGTGCTTTTTCTCATCTTGTTCCCCTGACCGAAAGGAAAAAAAAAAAAAAAAAACTAACCAACCAAACAAACAAAAAACTGTTTTGGACAACTCAGCTATTCCTTAGTGTTCTCCCCCTCCCAAACTTTGGCTCGCCAGGAGAAAAAGCCCTTCCTTGGCTTCTAGGCAGTGAGTTCAGGAGATGTCATTTTGTAAGTTATAATGGCAGCTATTAGTTTCTTTAATTACACATTTTTCATAGATAGGGTACTAGGTAAGAGTTCTACCACCTAGGCATTGTCTCCAACCCCTGATATATGGTATCTAAAGCAGTGGCACAGGAATGGTGGCTCATGAAAGTAATTTCAGGAGGCTAATACAGGAGAATTGCCGTAAGTCGGAGACTAGCCAGGGCTACCTAGTAAGTTACAGGCTAGCTTTGACGGCAGAGTGAAGCCTTTCTCAGGAAAGGAAATGAAGATGTGCAGTGTGTGGGGGTGGGGGAGGAAGAGGAAAGGAGGACAGAGGCAGATCAGAGTGAGACTTTAGAGAGAGAAGGAGGGAGGGAGGCAGGGAAACAAGAAAGGAAGGAACTAAGAGAGAGGAGAGGAAGGAAAGAAAGAAAGAGAAGAAGCAAACAAGCAGTGGGCCTTGTGGCAGTAGTACAGGGACAAGTCCAAAGTGACTTCTAGCACAGAGATTGAGGCACCACCATTGAGAAGGGAAGGAGGGCAGGGCTGTGTGGAAGGCAGGCAAGTGTAGAGTGTGTTTCTGTAAGAGGACGTGACCACGGGTCCCTTGATCTTCCCTCTTCCAAGAGTCTGCTGGGAAGGTGGGGTGACCGAGAGTTGGCCTTGGACTTGACTTCCCAGCTGAGGTGCTCTGTGGTCCCTGTGGGGTGTTTTCAGTGGTGCAATCAGGACGGACAGTGCATTCTGTTAGCTGGAAGAGAGAAGAGAGATGCTTGCCAAAGATGAGTGGCAGCTGGACAAAGGAAAATGCTGTTTTATAAACTGGTCAGTAGCTGATAGGTCTGTGGGGTTCTTTGGGACAAGGAAATGACTCAACATGCAAACCTTTCCTTGAATGATAGTGGCAGCCAGAGCTGGAGTTCAGAGCTTCAGTCCCGGAAACTCCTGTATGACTTCTTCGCTGAATAGACCGTTTTCTCCCCTGGCAGGTTCACTCCGGCCTGCGTGGGGAAGAGCCATGGCAACAGGTATATAGGGTAGGGTTTTCAGAAACTGCTGCTAACACTCCTTGCTAGTATGTGGGGTTGCTGCTAAGGCCTACTAGACTGGCCCCTGTTTTTTTTTTTTTTCAGGACAGGGCAGCGCTAACTTGAGCACTGCTGAAGCAATGGGCAGGAAGGCCTGTTCTGCCCAACAACTGAATGTATTTGAATGTGCTATACTTGGAAATATTGCAATATAAAAGTATTAATTCAATAATGGTTAAGCAACCATCTAGATTTGATGAATATCTGGTCTTAGTTGTTATTCCCTAGACTTTAGCCGTTGTGAAATCGGGAGAAGACCGGGTTGGTGCTGATTTTCTGCCCCTCTTTGTGTGATAGCCCATATGGAGTCTAAGCTCCCTGGGGGACTATGGGTACCGATATAGAATACACAGAATGCGTTCTACGTAGATGACTGTGAATTAGACATTTCCCTTTATAGAGTCATTGATGTGCTCATCTAGGGCCTGTGCAGTGACTGGCTGCAGAATCTCCTGATCCACAATCTCCGTATTCTCTGGCTGTGTGTGTTGTCTCTGCCTTACTTGTTCTGTGCCTTTGCACATCATGTTCCCTGTACCAGGAACAACCGTAGCCTCTTCCTGGAATGGATCAGCTCCGGGAGGAGGCCGTCTTCACCCACTCTGCCAGCCAGATCCCTGCTCTGTGCTCCCGAAACTACAGCTCGCGTTCCACCCCCACTGTGGTACACAGCAGTTGTGGAATCTTCCCACACTCGCCTTGGCTCCGGCGTTTCTTGGAGTCTATGATCTTATACCTGTTTTTGTCCTTTGCGTTTAGAATAGTGTTTCTGTGCTCTGAGGAACCAAGTTCGTTCGGTGGGACTGAGTAAGTGAGTGAATGAATTAATACACGCAAGGCTGGGAAATTAGTACCTCCCAAATGGGAACTAATAAGGTGAGGTAGCAGCAGTTGGGGTGATGCATGCCTGTAACCCCAGGATCGGGAGTTCAAGAGGGTGCTTTTGTTCCATAGTAAGTTTAAGACTCGCCTCCTCTACTTGAGAGTTCGTCTGGAAAAAAAAAAGAAGAAGAAAATCGATAATTTTACATCTCTGCAAAATTTGAATAATACAGTGGTACTTCCACAGTTCAGTTAAGATGACATGATCATTGTCACAAGAAACACACCTCTGTGCGGGTGTGGGGCGTGACACAGGTCACACAGCGTGGAGTCGGGGGAAGCCTGGGCTCCTGAAGAGCAGAGCTGGGTGGTGAAGAAACAGAAGCGTTTAGATCTGGGTTTGTGCAAGAGAGTTGATCTGAGGAACCCGGAAGTGTTTTGGTCCATATTATTTAAGCAAGGTATTTTCAACTTTAATATTTAAGAATGCAGTGAACATCTCTAAACATGTCAATTTAAGGCAATAAAAACATGGAGAGTAAACCATCCAGGATCCCTTCAAAGTGAAGTTCCATTGAACCATCCCCGTCCCTCCAATCCCCCTGGGTTTCTTTTATGCCCGGTCTGTGAAATACTAATAGCCCTTTTTAATGTTTACATTATAAAAGCATTGTCAGGGTACTTTAGAGCATCCAGATGGTTATGGTGTCTTCTTGTAAGATAAGCATTATACACGAATGAGGTATTATTATTTAGTTTTTCCTTATTGGGCCTATTAAATGAGAATTAGATGAAAAGTCTGCTTTAAGCAATAGCCAGCAGGTAAATGATTATTGACTGGGTAAAATGAGATTAAGGAGAAATCTCTGGCTGTAACTGTAACTCAGCCTGTCTGTGACCATGGGTTGGTGTGTGCTGTTTACACTGTTTCTCTCCTCTGTGCTCCAGTCAGCAGCTGAAGACAGATAAGCCTTTTGGTTCAGGTCTTGCATGTGTTTCAGAGAACCCAGGATCACCTGGAAGGGTGACGCTTTGGAAGTAGCCTTCCCACAGGGGAAGTCACTCAGCTGGTTTTCTTGTGGACTTTGGGGAAGCTTCTGTTTCCCCTTCAGGCTAGCTGATCCATGAGGTGGTCTCTGACTAGTTATCCTTGATTGGTGCCTGGGTGCATGGCTGAGCAGCTCCAGGCCACAGCTTTCCAGTGTTCTTGGGATTCAGGATCGCGGCAGCGGGAGAGGAGGTTACAGAAATCCTGCTTCCTATTGTTGAAGGGGGGCTGGTGAGTAAAGGCACCCTGCCGTACAAGCCTACTGGTCCAAGTTTGGTTCCTGGGACCCACACTAAGAAGGAATTAGAAAACTGACCTCATATCTTGGAAGTCTGAGAACACAAACAGAGCCAGAGAGGATGCAGAGTAACTGCGCTGATGGTGAAGTGCACAGGTGTACCTGCGTTGGTGTGTGTGTGTGTGTGTGTGTGTGTGTGTGTGTGTGTGTAGAGAGAGAGAGAGAGAGACAGAGAGAGAGAGACAGAGAGAGAGACAGAGAGAGACAGAGAGACAGAGAGAGACAGAGACAGAGAGACAGAGAGACAGAGAGACAGAGACAGAGAGAGAGACAGAGACAGAGAGAGACAGAGAGACAGAGACAGAATTGCTGTGCTTCTTTGGTCCCTCCTCTTGCAATGCTTCCTACCCCTTCCCCTTGCCAAACCCTTTATTGTGTCTGTCCCCTAGGATCTGGCTCACCTTCACTCCCCAGGACCAACCTTCAGTCGTGCTTGCTGTCATGGTCATCTGTTTTCCACCTGACCCGTTCGTTTTGGCTGCTGGATTTTGCTTTCAGTGAGGCTCCCCGCTTGCCTAGCTGCTTGGCCAGCTGTGGGGCCAGCTGCCTGTTCCAGATTCCAAGGTGACCAAGCTCCTCCTCCCCTCCTTCTTGACTGCTTCCACCAGATCAGTGACAATATGGGAGAGAAAGTGAGTGTGAGAAGCAGATCTGTCTCCGTCGAGGTCATTTCTGTCACGGGCTGCCTGAGAACTCAGATGAGCCTTCATCCACCACAGTGGGCCTTGGTCCAGGAAGCCTGTGTGGACCTTTGAGACCTAGAAGAATACATGTGGAAGATTTGGCTTGCTTTACAGTCTTAACCAAGTCCAGCATTAGTCAGTAGATTACTCTTTGATGTGTTAGCTTTGTCTCCCCGATGCCCTGCTGTGAATCAGCTGTTGATTGTCAAGGAGGTAGGGATCCCTTTTAACTGTTCTTCATGAGGGCCTTGTTCCCCACTTTGGGGCAGGAAGTCTAAGGATATGGTGTGGCTTCTTCCACCATCAAAGCAAACTTCTGAAATGGTTGGCTATGAACATCTCAGTTCACAGGGAGCTGGTTTTAGCCAAACTGGTCCTGAATTCCTGGTGCATCTGTGGGATGTTTGGTCTTTCATCTTTGATCTCTAAGCAGTGCTTCCCCAGCCTACTTGCTGAAATGTCTTACCCTTGACGTTCCTCCCCCTGATTCGGTGGATGTGCCTTCTTCCTGTTTTGGGGAAAGCCTTTCTCGAGCCAGGCTTTCAGCTTTGCTATTCTTTACTTGGCCTTTTCCTTTTCCCAACACGTCCTCCTCCCAGGCTGGCTCGTTCACCCCTGTGGACCCGCTTGTCCTGTGTTGTATTAGTCTGCTCCATTGCTGTGATAAACCCTGATGAAGAACAGCCTGAGGAAGAAAGGGTTTATTTCAGTTTACCAGTCCCATCTTCCTGTCTTGCTCAGCTGCCTTTTGTATGCAGCCCAGGCCCAGCTGACTAGCGAAGGCACTGCCCATAGTGGACTGGACCCTGCAACATCAATTAGCAATCAAGAAACTGACCTAAAGACATATCCAGGCCCAATCTAATGGAGGCAGTTCTTCAGTTGAGTGAGATTCCCTGTTCTACGTATATCTAGGTTTGGGTCAAGTTGACAAAATTAACCAGCAAAGTTGGGTTGATGATTTCTAACCCTATTTCATTCAGTTTCTAGATCCAGCTGCCTATTTCTGCTCTGCGAATATCCCCAGGCATCACAAACATGGCCAAGCCATGTGTCCCCTGCAGTTTCTCTATCTTGTCTTCATATTTTTGTTGTTTTAATGAATGACACCATAATTCACCCTGTGTACATCCCAGTCTTGACAGCTGCCTCTATGAAATGCCAACATATAATTTGCCACACTCTTCAGTAGATTCTGTGTACCCTTAGAATACGCCTTGTGTCATTTCTCTTTGCTTTGCCAGCCTCACCCCTGACCGATCTGGTTGATGCTCTCTTAATGGTATCGACTTTTTCATACATATATCATTCCTCATAAAGAAAGGGACTTTTGAGGAATCAGAAAGACTTGCTGCCCATGGTGGAGCACCTTTGGGTCAAAAGTGTGCTAAAAATTTGGGACAGAAGAATAGTGTCCCAGACAACTGTGACCTAGACATATGGCTTCCATACCCAGCCCTCTCCTCTGTCCTCAATTCCAAGCTTTCCTGGTCTCTTACTTGCATTTGTTTAACACTTAGTGTTATTTACCTGTCTTCCTTTTTAAAAAATTGCCAATCTGTTTATAGTAATTTTCTCTTTGATGTGACCAGAAGGGACACAGCCCATCACGGCAGGGACAGCAAGGCGGTGGGACTATGAGGCAATTAACTGGACACGTTATGTTCCCAGTCACAGGACAGGGATGAAAGCTGGTGCTCAGGCACTTCTCCTTTTATTCAGTTCAGGATCCCATCCCACAAAATGGTGCCATCTCAGTTCAGAGTACCTCTTCCCGGCTCAGCTAACCTCTCTGGAAACACCATCAAAAGATGCACCCAGAGGTGTGTTTCCATGGTGATTCTAAATCCAGTCAAGGTGACCGAAGATTAATCGTCACACGAACCTCTAGAATGTATGCTTCAGGGGGGTAGAGGGTTTGTCTTGTTTAGCACAACACGTTCAGTGCTTGAAGCGGTATATGGAAGACACTTGCCACGAACTGCTGATTCAATACCTTTAAAGATTCTTGTTGTTTTCTTGTTTTTTGCTTTGTTTTGTTTTTAAGGTACCGAAATGCACACAGGTTTCTGGGGGATCTAACACAGGTGTGGTATAAATCCCTGTCCCCTTGACATTTTTTTATCGATGACTAAGACGATAACGTTGATGGCATGCTAAGCAACTTGACAGATGGCATACAAGGAGAGGGTTAGTAACAATGGACACAGTCAGGATCCCCCCCACTCCAGTGCTGACGGACTGCAGTAGTGAATCATCTGGCAATATGAAGTTAATGGGTACAAATAACAAGTCCTCAAAGATCCCGGAATCCAATTAAACAGGTACAGAGTGGGCGCGGGATGACTTGCCAGCACACATGTCAGGAAGATTTAGAGCCTCCTGTTGATTGTAGGTGGTGAGTCAACACCGTGTGATGTCCCTTTCAGAAAAAAAAAAAAACCAATCTCCTGTATTAAATAGCAATCGAGCCTTTGAGAGTGGAGCTGGCTCTCTAGTACTCGCTGGGGATCAGACCACATTTGCTCTGTTTGATGAATTCTGGGATCAGATAGAGATATTGACAGACAGAGAAGATCATCTGAGAAGAAAACAAAAGGATAATAAAAGGTTCTGGTAAACAGCGTTATTCAGAAAAACAGAAAGAATCCAAGGTCACGCGGGAGCGCGTGGGTGGGTGTGACAAGCAGCACAGATGACCATCTTCTAAATTCTGAGCTTTGAAAGGGTGTCCTAGGCTGGAGAGATTAAATTTCTTCTGGGCAATCTTAATGTCAGATTGAACGCCAGTGAAGAAGTTATAAGCTTGTGCGTCTCAGCACCTTAGGGGTTGATCAGGACTTAGATCTGCTGAGTCATTAAGTGAACAGCTACAGATTCCCTGGCTTTGGTAGGTGCTCCGTGAAATTATTATTCTTTACTATTCTTTCTTTATTTATTGTTCTTTATTATCAGAAGAGAAGAAAGGAATACAAGCATCTGAAACGGCTTATCAGTATGTTTCACAGGAAGGAAAACGAGCTATCCGGGTAGTGTTCTAATGGCAAGAGGCAGATGTGATGGTCCCTTGCTCAATTATTTTAGGTGTTTAAATAAGTATTTGTTGAGTATCTGTCCTGGGCCAGGCGCATCCAGTGTGTTTGGGGAGACAGAGGTGGTTTGGAGGGGAAGCTGTTACTAGTGTGGAGGTGGGGTGGTGTAGAGGTGGATACAATGTTCAAGTGCTGTGACTTTTCACGAAGAGAAGACTGAAGCATGAGCCTGAAATAACTTTCCTAGAGTAACAAAGCTTCCAGGTGGATAAACTGTTCATGTCTGTGCAGTGGACATTAGCAGACACACTTGCCTGCCGCACTAAGTTGTCTTCACCAGCGCGTGCGCACGCACACACGCACACGCACACGCACACACACACACACACACACACATACACCTTCAAGAACTGGAGCCCACAAAACTGGACTCTGAGTCCGAGTTCAGTTTTTTTTTTTTTTTCACATGGCCTTGTTCCTTGGCAGATGTTACATCCAAATGAGGAGAAAGGGTCAAGTAGGTACAAACAGGGTAATAGAGATCTTGTATCTGCCGTGTTTGGGATCATCATGGTGACATCTAGGCTGTGCTTTTACACATCCACCAAACTGGTGTAGACCTTCTTCTCTATTTTAAGTGTCCCGAACATTTAACGGCAATGAGGGGTCAACCTCTTGCCTGGTCTGTGGCTGCGGTCTGGGCAGCGGGAGATACGGCCTGCAAATGCTAGAAACCGGACACCAAGCCTTCTTCCCTTGAAGCCTTTTGAGTACAACTTAAATTCTTTCTAGAAAGAAGAGGTTAAAATGTAAAGGTTTGAATAAAACTAGTTACATTGAATACCTTGTAAATTAGCAGAGGAGGAATAGAGCACATAATTGCTTAAATTATCCCAACCTTCTTACATTGAAAAATAGTTCAATCCAATATTCTTGGGCCTCCTAATTGAGTTGGGCTGGATCTGCGGCAGAGCTGACTGAGAGAGAATGGGCTATTAAATGAATGAAGTAGATGACCCCTTCCCCGATAATTACCACTTATGCTAATGCAGGCTTGACCTATGTGATCAAAGCAATTGTGATTGTAAGCTACCCATCTCCTGTAATTTTTGGAGATTTGGTAATTTTGAAATGGGCTGCAGGCTGCGGTTGGCGGTCCACGGTGGGCGGTGGAGCTGCAGAAGGTCTGCATTCTTTCCTCCCAGGGGGGCGGGGTTTGGGGGTCTGCTTGTCTCCTGTTGTCAAATGTGGATACCTGTAGATTCAAAGGGTGTCTTAATCTTTGGTGGATATCTGTCTTCTTGGCTTCCAGTCCCTAGAAACTTTGGTTCGGCTGGTGGCAAGAGACTTTCCTCATGCTTTATTTTGGTTGTTGCTATTACTTTGTAATAACCTTCCATTTAAGTCTGCTTTCGAAGTGTTACTTAGTCTGTTTTTGTGTCTGCACAGATCCTCCTTTAGAACTCTCCTGTAACCTTACAACAGGGCTTGGCTATGTGACCCACAGTAGGGGCTCCATAGGATACCACTGTAATGTTAGTAGCCAGGAACGGGTTCCATTTGGGAAATTAGGCTTAAATGTTCCATTGCGTTTAGTATTTAAATAAATTGTTTTTAATTGCAAAAGAGCTGTGTTCTTATAAACATATTTTTTCCATTTTATCACTCCATCAATAAAACTTGGAAAATTATTTTCTAGCATATTCCATTCTTTAAACATGAAAGTAAATTGCTTTAAAGAGACTGCATTCCAAGCAAATAGTTTTTCATGAAGCCAAGAGTAAATGAATAGACTGGCCTCTCCTGGCAGTTCGGGATGCATGTCTAATTAGAGTTCCCAGTATTCCAAACCTATACTTTGCTGAAGTTGAGGTTTCTAATTCCAAATGTTGAGCCCACTGGATTGGAACAAGTGACCCTTGCTGGGAAGATGTCAAAATTCAACTTTCTTGGGTTGACTTATAGTCTGTCACCAACTCAAAAATGTTGTCTTTTCCCAGACTTAAAGATGTCTGGGCTTCCTTTAATTCTATTAAGGTCCAGGCTGAAGGGGCGAGGTTGTCTCCTCAGTGGTGCTGATGCTGGGGTCTGTCTGCAGACTCTCATCTCCACACCAGTCAACATCATGTCCATCTTCGGAGGGGTGGGGGAGCCCCAGGTAGATATCAGTCATACAACAGACTTGATATATCATCCAGCTCAAGGCTGGGTCCTAGACACTAAGAACAATGGCGGACATTGTCACTTGTCATTGCTCACAGCTTGGAACTAATCGTGTCACACTTGGAATAACTAGGTTATTATGAGACACTCAACAAGAATTTAGTCTTTTTGTTCCTTTGGATTGTCTGTGATGCTGGGCATCAAACCCAGGACCCTGTGCATGGTAGGCAAGTATCTCATCTCTGAGCTGGATTTCCAGCCCCTTAGCCTATTTTCTAATTGTTAAAAAAAATTATTTTTAGTTCCATGCATATGCATGGGTTTGCGCAGATTAATGCATTTGCCCAAGAAGGCCAGAGGAGGGAGCTGGATCTCCTGGAGCTGAATTACAAGTGGTTGTGAGCCACCTGATGTGGGTGCTGGGAACTGAACTCTGGTCATCTGAAAAATGTACTTGCTCTTAATGACCGAGTCTAACTTTTTTCTAAAACAATGATTTCATGGGGTTATTGTGTTTGTTATTAGGTGGTTGGGTTTATATTGACCTACGTGTAGGTGGGATTTATGTGAGGAATAGAATAAGCCATGGAGACTCAGACAAGGCAGGGGAAGCCTCACCCACATTACCTGTCCCTAGATACCTGTTTGTTAGGCGGAAAGTCTCACTCTCAGGTGCATGGCTACATCTGCCTCTGACTCTTTTTTTTTTCAAGTCCACATGCAAACAATATTCTTGTAGCCATCTGTCAATATAGCTCATACCATATTTCATAATGATTTTTAGGAGAAAAAGACAAGCAAAAAGCAGAGGGAAAATTAGATGAATAAGGTATCTTTATTTCAAAATAATTTCAAAATAGCCATATAGTTATCTAAGTATAAAAACATTTAGTACGTATAATTATTAAATATGCTTATTTTATAAGACTACTTGGTTTTCTGTTGGTCTTAGAAGACTTGATTTTAATGGTCTCATCAAGTGACTAGCACTGTGGTCTACTATGGACGGGCACTACACTAAAAATATCCATTAACTCCCTTCTTTCATTGCTTCTCCTGTCCTTGCCTTTTTGTCTGAATGTGATTCAACTTGATAACTCCTTGCCCTCCCTGGGTATCAGATGGTTAAGAGGAAAGAGAGGCATTCCCGTTGAGATCCGAAGGAAGGATTCTCCCAAGCTGTCCACAGCCAACAAGGTGGTAAAATGCAGGAAGACTTTGCTAAGAAGCCTTCCGCCATCTGCAGGATATCTGATTGAAATCTGAGGCGTGGGATTTCTGTGCAGAGGTGACTTTGGAGGAGAAACGTGGTGCCAAATGGATCTGTTGTTTTTTGTGTTATGTAAGAAGAAGAAAAGTTAACTGTTTACTCTCAGATGGCTAATCTGAGATGATCCCGTTGTACTTAGTTCTCTAAGCCCTGAACTTAACTTGAGAACTGTATTTTCATAAATTGTCATCTGTACCATCTGAAAATTAAATATGACTAAATACTTCGGGATTCACTGTGCCCTGTTATATTTTAAAAGTACAGGGTTGCCAGGCAATGGTGGTGACGCATGCCTTTAATCCCAGCATTTGGGAAACAGAGGCAGGCGGATCTCAGTGAGTTTGAGACCAGCCTGGTTTACAAAGAATTCCAGGACAGCCAGAGCTACACACAGAGAAACCCTATTTCAAAAAACAAAACATAGAAAAAAATGTTCTCGAGGCTGGAGAGTTGTGGCTCATGCTTTTAACCATAGTACCGGGAGGCAGAGGCAGTCAAATCTCTGTGAGTTCAAGGCCAGCTTGGTGTACAGAGTGAGTTCCAGGACAGCCAGGGCTGTACGGATAAACCCTGTCTTGAAAAGTTTTTTAAAAAGTTATCATTCTGTAATCTAGGATGGCCTGGACCTCACTGGAATCCTCCTGCCTCAGCCTCCTGAGTAATATAATTACAGGTGTGAGCCACCATGCTCAAGGTTTTTTTTCTTTTAATGTGTATTTGTACATACACACCAATAGACACATGCACACACATCAAGTACTTATTCCAAATTTTCACTACACATAAATGTGTGTTCTCATTTTTATCATAGAACATTTAAAACATAAATCATTGTCGGTATGGAGCATAACGAACCACTGTCCCTATTAGCCCGTGGTTAGCTATCAGAAACCCTGCATTCCCTGATCATTTTTCTTTTTTATTTTATTTTTATTGGTCTTTTGAGACAGGGTTTCTCTGTGTAGTCCTGGCTGTCCTAGAACTCAACTCTGTAGACCAGGCTGGCCTAGAACTCACAGAGATGAGTGCCTCCCGAGTGCTGGGATGAAAGGTGTGCGCCACCACTGGCCAGCCCCTGTTTATTTTTTATCTTTGCAGAGCTGGGGGTCAAAACCAAGACTTCAGTCATGTTTGCTAAGCTTTCTGTCTCTAACTGGAAGTCCCAGACCTACTCATGATATTTTGAAACAAATTCCAGATGTATCGTTTTGTCTTTAAATATTTCAACATGGATCTTTAAAAAAGATTTATAAAACATAATTATTTTGAATTTACAAGAGCAATTCTTTAAAAGTATTAAGTATTCAGCATCCTAATTTTCAGTTGTCTCAGTAATGTTTGAACTTGAAGCAGGACCCAAGTAAGGCTCACAGGTTGAGGACGGTTCATGTTTCTTTGGCTTTATTCGTATGTGAGACTGGTGGCAGGCTGTCTATCCACATACATGGAATTCACTGAGGCTGTAATACAGCGAGAGACAGATGCCAGGCATGGAGGCACAGGTTTGTAGTTACTCAAGAAGCGAAGATAGGAAAATTACTTTGAGATCTGCAGCTGGAGACCAGCTTCAACAACTCAATGAGATTGTGTCTCAGAACAACAATAATTTGATGGTCTATCCTAACTGACTGGAAAAAGAGTTTTTGATAGTGCTTGGTAATTGTATTGTTGGTGGCAGTTGCTAATGTTACTAGTGTGGTCATGTGAGATAGACCAGCTGAGTGGGCTCTGCTGCTAAGTGGTTAGAGGTAAATATTCTAATTCTGTCCTGCTTGGTTTTCCTTGAGACAGGACTCTCTCTATGAGGAATGTGATGATCATTCGTGTTTGTCAACTTGACTACATCTGGAATTAACTAAGATCTGGGTGCATCTCTGAGGGATTTTTTTTCTTAATTAAATCATTTGAAGTGAGAAGACCCATCTTTAAACCAGATCTTTTGAGGTGGGAAGATCCACCTTTACTCTGGATCACATCACCTGCCTCTACAAAGGACATGGTAGAAGAAGCTTGCGCTCTCTTTGCCTGGTTGCTCTCCTTCTCACTGGCCTATCTATTCCTTCACTGGCTTTAGAGCTTACTTCTGTGGGACTCGGGTGTATACTGAAGACCAGCTGAGACGTTCAGCCCCAGAGACTGGACAACTACTGAATTCTGGGGCCTTTGGTTGGTAGATAGCCACTGTTGAACTAGCTGGACCATAGTCTTCAAGCCATTCTCATAAACCTCCTTTGTGTGTGTGTGTGTGTGTGTGTGTGTGTGTGCATGTGTGTGTGTGCCGCGCATGTGTATTGATTCTACAAATTCTGCTCCTCTAGAGGACCTTGACTAATACATGAGAAGATAATATTGATGTACCAAAGAAGAGGTTAGGTGAAGTTCCACAATCCTGATTGAACTGATGCTGCTGAGACAAACTGATGGTACTTCTGTCTACAGAGACATATAGCACAGTTCCTGTTTCCTGGCAAGCCCCAGATGCTAAGCCACTTAACAACAAGCACCTCTGCTGTCTATACTGTGATCTAGCTGAGGCAGGGAAGTTGTCTGCATAGACATTAAATATAAATGTTTTGAATATATCTATATATACATGTATTTAGTATATGTTTAACATCAATGACTTTAACTCTTCTTCTATTTCTGGTGATTTAGGTGGCTTCTGCTTCTTTTTCATGTGTGTAGTGTATATGTTAATGTGTCTGTGCACATGAATGTGTGTATGTGGAGGTGGAGATTCTTGTCAGGTGTCTTCCTTATTTTTAATTTTATGTATATATGTATACACACATGCAGATTCCCTTGGAGACCCAAAGAGAATATCAGATCCCTTGGAGCTGGATTTATAGCTGGGTGCTGGGAACTGAACTCCCATCCTCTTGCAAGAGCAGCAAATGCTCTTAACTGCTGGGCCATCTCTTCAGTCTGCTATTTAAGACAAGGTTTCTTCCTGAGTCTGAAATGCTCTGATTTATCTAAACTGGCTGTTTAGCAAGTCCCAGTAATGCACCTGTCTCCAGTCCCCCAGGGCTGAGATCATAGGCACAGACTACTGTGCCAGGGTTTTTATGTGGGTGCTAGGAATTCAAACTCGGCCCCTCATGCTTACATGACAAGCACTTTACCAACTGAGCCAGTTTCCGTTTCTAATTCTTTTTGAGACAGGGTCTCAATAGGTCCTCCTGGCTCACCTGAAACTTACTATGTAGGTCAGACTGACTCTTAACTCACAGAGATCCCTCTGCCTCCTGAGTCCTGGGATTAAAGGCGTGTGCCACCATGTCCAGCTCCAGCTCTTAACAGTCATATATAATACTGTCTCAAAGTAGCACCACCATCATCATTGTTATAGACAACATCTTACGTATCCCAGGCTGGCCTTGAACTCTCTCTGTAGAGCCAATGATGATTGAACTTCTGTTTCTCCTGCCCCCACTTCTACAGTGCTAGAATATAGGTGTGTGCCACCACTTCTGTTTTCGGCAGTGCTGGGGATTGAAGCCAGGGCTTTGTGCATGTTTGGCAAGTATCCCACCAACTGAGCTACATCTCTAGCCCTGTCTGTGAGCTTAGTACATATTTCTTTACATGTAATGGACTAGCTCAATGGAAGAAACATTTTAAAACTCCTGATTAGTATAGTTAAATAGCCCTTCAGAAAGGTCATACCATGTTACACGGCATGAGGGTGGGAGGGAGGCGGAACTCACTGTGTTCATAGTGGTAGATTCTTTTTAGACTTGTACACTAACCTGTGTCTGCTCATCTGATATATTAGTCAGAACTACCCCTCACTTTCTCTGGTTGTCCTTTTCCATTTTCTTACAGAGAAACATTAACAGAATTACAAATACTGTCTGGAAAATTTCCACTGATGGAACATTCTCATGTTTACCGTGTGAATTGTGTTTCAACAGAGATTAGAAGGGCCGTATCAAATTTAATATATTACTTATAGTTAAGGTTTCAAATGATTAATACATCACGTGTATAAATAGCCATCATGCAGACATTAAGGTATTAATTTGTGTGGCATTTGGTAGCTACCTTTGAGGCTTCCTGAGTTTTTAATTATCACCTTTCCCTTACAGACTCATTGTCTGTGAAGTGTTTTCCCCAGATGTAGTTTGAGAAGTTAACAAACTCTGTCAACATCACTTTATACATTCATCTCCCTGTGAGGACTGTAAAAGCCCAGAAAAAGAGCTGAGAGGCAGAATCACCTCCTGTTGGAGTTGAGAGATTTTAAAGTTCATCTGGCCTCACTCCTCCATTTTATACTTGGGAAAACTAAGGCAAAGGGCAGTTATGTAACTTTATTAAAGTCGGACAGCTTCTTGGAGACAAAAGCCCAAGCCTGATTCAGCGCGGTGTCCTTTCCATGCAGCTTCTCAGAATGAGCAAAAGTCCAAAGGAAATCAGTGTTAGGGAACTCGAATTCAGGGTGTCTCCTTTCAAAATTCCAGGGGGTCATTTTTTTCATTAAAAATTTAAAGAAAATGGGCCAGTAACCACAGTAGAAACCCAGGTAAAAGAACACTTCTGTTATTTGGGAAGCTAGACCTTAAGAACAGGGCGTCTGATACTGGAGTCTGCGATCTAAACAGGGCCTTGTGCTTGCCAATGTGGCTGCTGTCATTGCTTTGTCTGGTTGAGCTCGAACCCAAATTCCCAGCACAAGGAGAGTCTGTGCCTTGCCCAGGGAACCTTCACAGGAGGATTTGAACTCGGCTATCACAGAAACACGGGGCTGCTATGATTGTCTGCTCTCCGCCCCCCTTTCCCTACAGAACCAGAACCCCTTCACAATCTCTTCATTTGGACCAGGGCGATGAGCCCTTACCACCTGAGGATGAGGACCTGAATTTGAATCCCCAGAGCTCCTGTCAAAGCTGGATGCGGTCACGTGCCTCTGTTCTCCCAGCAGTCCTCTGGTGATATGGCGGGTACAGACAGGAGAATCCCCAGGAGCTTGTTGGCCAGTCAGATTGACAAATGCAGAAGCAAACAGTAAGAGACCTTTCCAGAAACATGGTGGAAGGCAAGGTCTAACACCCCAGGTTGTCATCTATGCTCCACACAGATGTCATGGCACAGCCCCTCATCATCCACATAGTTACACACACATGCATGTGCACATACGCACACGCGCGCGCACACACACACACCTATGTGCGAAGATTTTTAAAACGTATTCCTTAGAGGGCCATGATGGAACATAGATAGTTTTCAGCCCTTTGTCTGCACTTGGGGCGTGTGATCTTTTGCATTTCTTCATTGAAACAGGGATGAGATACTATCTGTCTCGAAGGGTGGTTGGAGTTACAGGCACGCAAGACAATGGTGTTGGTTGTTAGCAGAGTATCCGACACATAGTAAATATTCAGTAACTGTCACCTACGGGGCCACTGTCATCGGCAGGGTTATTAATGTCCTCGTCGCCTTGTCGCCGTTCATCCCTTCTTTTCCTCCATTTTGACCTCTTTTTTCTTAATGCAAAACTCCTGGAAGGGGTGACACATTTCCCAAGGGGCTGGTGAGTCATCGGTTGTTTTTCTCCGGACAATATTAAACAAAAGCCTATTACGAGGAAGAAGTGGGAGATACAGATGAGGGGTTAGCAGGCCCCGAAGACAATTAGGACCCCCCCACACACACACAACACCCAGCTTCTAGACCACGCAGGGTACGTTTATAGAATGGGTCTTTGGAGTAAGTGTGCTGGTGTATGGGACTTTATTAGGATTCTTGGGGGCTGGACAGAAAATGAGAGAATAAGAAAAGCCATTATCTGCGGGCTTTGTGTCCCGCCCAAGGACTCCCAGGCCCTGTGGCCACCTGCTTATCCGGACTGCAGTCGTACAAGCAAGCGACAACCTTCTGTTTACTGTGCCTGGAAACAGGCCTTATGCCATGGAAAAGTACCTCGCTGTACCCGTCGGCTCCGGATACATATTGCGCAACACGAAAGATCTTATTAAAATTTCTTGTCCCGGCCGGGATGTAGCTCAGTAGTAGAGCATTAACCTAGCAGGTCTCCGAGCATGGGTTCATCCTCTGGCACCGGAAGAAAACATGAAAACAAGTTCTGGTTGACCCGCACACACTCTGCCTTCAGCCTGTGTCCGGGCGCCGTTTCTGACTCGTCCTTTTCCCTCTGCCCAGTGGCCGGCAGTGGCAGCCTCCGCTCTCCTCAGGAGTCCTTGCCAGTCACTGAAGGCCGGCTCTCCCCTCACTCTAGATGCTTTTCATCCCCTGTCAATCTCTCCGCTCCCCACAGCCTCTCCCGTCCACTCAGAAAACAGCAAGGGCTGTCTCTTCCCTCTTGGCCACCAACCTAGGTTCTTTCGATGCAAAGGCAAACAGGACAGTCAGACCGGTGTCTTCTGGGAGAGTTGATGGCCACGGATAAGGGAGCTGAGCAGACAGCTGCAGGGAATTCGGAAAAGTGATAAGTTCTACAAGCGGGAAGGAAAGCCAGGGTCACTAGATGACACCCGGAGTGTGGAGGGAAGAACAGGAAGATCGGGGAAGAGCTGTTGTGTGGAAAGCGATTCCAGAGAACATAACTCCACGGTGTGGGGGCCTGGTTTACATGTTCATTTATCATTCTTTATAAAACACTGAGAAAGTGCTTGTCATGGCCAGGCACTCTTCTGAGAGGATTACACATTCTAACCCTCTTTCTCCCACCTCCCAACACAATCGTCACAAGCCCAGACCCTTCCCACCCCCAGACAGGGTTTCTCTGTGTAGTCTTGGCTGCCCTGGAACTCACTCTGTAGACTAGGCTGGCTTCGAACTCAGAGATCTGCTAGCCTCTGCCTCCTGAGTACTGGGATCAAATTCTTTTTGTAAAGGAAACTGAGGCATAGAAGAGAGAGAGAAATTGCCGGGAGTCACGAAGCTAAAGCATAGTAAAATCTGGACTCTAAGCTGTCTGCCTGGCCCCGTTAGTCTATCCCACTGCTCCATAGGAGGACAGTGAGGGCTTGCAGACAAGGGGGACTGCTCCCCAGGGTGATGGAGCTACAGCAGAATCGTGAGTGAGGACCGGCAGGCACCTTTGTTCAGAGATACCTGTCCAATGCCATACATAGATATCTGTGCATCTCTGTGTCTGTGTCCTTAGGTTTGTGCCTGCTTAGTAGTAGCTACGCTTGATTCTCAACTTTGAAACAGTTCTCATGTATGGGAAAGAAGGGCATGTTCAGAGTAAAGTATGCTGTAGTTCAAGATGATATCTTATCAAATAATGTTTTGGTCATGAGTAACCTCTTCTATTTTTAAAGTCTCACAAATCCATGTCTATTCTGGGGCTCTGACAGTGCTTGAATGTGTGATTCTGCTTCCTGTGAGCGACAAGTCAACCTTTGGGTTGAGCGAGTTATTGGCTTTTAGTTTATTCACAACGTGGAGCCAGCACTGCCAGGGTCTAATTCTAGAACATTTCTGCCACCAGAGAGCCAGAGAGAACCCCCCCTCCACAGAACTTTATCTCCGTGTGTGTGTGTGTGTGTGTGTGTGTGTGTGTGTGTTCATCTCGTGCAGTGCAGTTCCATGGTTCGGTCTCTGTGACGGTCCTTGTTCATTTCGCATGCTTCCTAAGACCTATTCAGCTTGCACACATCCATCCTTCATTCCCATTTATAGCTGAATAGTCTTCCATGGTATGAGCCTATCTCATTTGACTATACACGTTCCTCAGCTGATCTGTTGGTTCAATTTCTTGTCTATTATGGCTTCTTTGTGTGTGTGTGTGTGTGTGTGTGTGTGTGTGTGTGTGTGTGGCTTTTCAAGACAGGGATTCTTTGTAGCTTTGAAGCCTGTCTTGGAACTAGCTGTTGTAGACCAGGCTGGCCTCAAATTCACAGAGATCGGCCTGCCTCTGCCTCCCGAGTCCTGGGATTAAAGGCGTGCGCTACCACCACCCGGCTAATTTCTTGTCTATTATGAAAAATGGTGCTATGTGTGTGTGTGTGTGTGTGTGTGTGTGTGTGTGTGTGTTAACATATTTCACAATTCTCCTGAGGATATCCCTAGTGAAATTACCTGGTATTGTAACTCTATGTTTAATTTGTGCTTTTCCCCCAGTGTATCAGTAGCTGAGGTTGACCTTGAACTTGTTATA
This sequence comes from Arvicola amphibius, assembly GCF_903992535.2. Classification (NCBI taxonomy): domain Eukaryota; kingdom Metazoa; phylum Chordata; class Mammalia; order Rodentia; family Cricetidae; genus Arvicola; species Arvicola amphibius. The sequence goes on from NC_052048.2 coordinate 178,327,719, forward strand.
TATAGCCAAAGCTGGCTTTGACCATCAAGTGCTCCTTCCTCTGCCCCTGAGTACTGGGATGGCAAACATTAGCTTAACGAGTCAACTTTGATCACAGTGTATGACTTTAGTTTCTCGTTATTTGGAAAATGGAAAATGGAAAATGCAAGACCAAATGACCAGAAGCATCCTGTTGGATGCTGAGCTCCACAGTAGTGGTGCCTCATTCTTTGGGCTTCATGAGTCAGTAGCGTGAAAGCCATTGGTGTTTGTGGGATACACTCTCCACACAGATCTTTCCAAGGCCACATTTTACACTTCTTTTCCATATAACAGATGCCTGTAGCCATGAGGAAGTTGCCTCTCAGGTGAGTGAGGGCTCAAAGGTGAGCAGCCAGTTTTTCCAGGGATTTCTCAGAGCACCATGGACAGTCTGCAGAAGCTCTGAGATTATGGGAACCTCCCGAGACTAATAATTATGCTTGTTTGTAGCGTTATGTGCCTAGAACAAATGCCTCACAGCGTTTCCCTAGACCCACTCTCCATTAGTCGTATCTGATCATCAAGGGCTTGAAATGGGGTACAAAACTGGAGAGATGCTGCCCAGGACCAGGATAAGGCTCCATTGGTAGAATGCGTGTCTAGCATGCACAAAGCCTTGGGATCAATCCTCAGCACCACATGTAACAGACATAGTGGCACATGCCTGTGATCCTAGTATTTGCAAAGTGGAGGAGGGAGGATCAGGAGTGTGAGGTCATCTTCAAAGACCCAGAGAATAAAATACCACAATAGTCTGTACGTGTTAAGTAAACTATAGTATGAAAATTAAATCTACCTATTTATTTTCTACTTTTCTTAACCAGCTACTCAAAAAAAAACATACGTGTGGCTCTCATTGTGGCTTATGTTCTATTTGTGTTGGACGGCCCTTGTTCTAGATTGTTCCACACAGTAATTTGATCAGCTGGATGGTATTATCATTTCTCCATTATCGGTGAGGAAATTGAGGCTTAGAAGGCTTAAGTAAATTGCCCGTGATCACACAGCTGCGGCTTAAGTGTGAATCTGTCTCCGAGCCTCAATTCTTACCCATTATTCTATACCCTTTACCCCCAAGTCCAGAAACACAAGCCTGCCCTACAGAAGCAGTTAGCTACGGCAAAAAGCTGTTTCTATGTCTCTGGAGAACGGGGGGGTGGTGGGGGAAGGGGTACAGGGAAGGTCCGGTTCTGCAGGGGAGAATTGAGGAATTCTTATAGGGAAGTTTCTCAGATACAAACTGTAAAGTTTGTGGTCCTCAATCCAGGAGAGGAGGGTTATGAAATGACTTCTGAGTTTCCTTTTATGTCCCGTTCCTGTCGTGTGCCTCTGCCTGACAGGAATCCTATTGGCTCTCAGGGAGATGTATGGAAGTGAGGAGAATCCCTGCTCCCACTTCATCCTTCCCCCCCCCCCCCTGCCTCTTGTAGGACCGGCTAAGGCTTTTATTTAAATTCTTGAACACCTCGGTGGGATGCTCTTCACAGTAATTCTGCTCTCTTCTCAGTTGCTGTACTCGCACATGGAGACTGTGAGGGGAAGAACAACCTTTCCTGGTGTGACCCCCACCCCCTGACCCTACGACCTTCAGCCAGTTCTTAGAGTACAGGTTCACTGTCAGCCAAACCTTCCTCTTCCCAGGGACATCTCAAATGTCCCTCCTGAAGTCTCATGTCTGCTTCATTAATGCTCGCTGTTACTAGTTTTCACATCTGCAACTTAATTTTATTCTCATTGAACACGTACCTGCATATGACATGTTTGATGAGTGTGATTTACTTCTTTAATTTCAGATTTCAAAGAGGAAGCCCAGCCTAGCACACACTGGCCCGTTGGCTGTGTTTTCCTAGTTTGGAAGGCAGGGGATGACTAGGGTCATTGGGAATGAGACTTGGCCTCAGAGCCTCATCCCCAACTCATATTCTTAGGGACTAGCAGCCTTACTGGGAGCTATTCAAGAAGGAAGGAAAACTCAAAACATACTTCTTTTTTTTTCTCTTTCCTTTATTTCCTTGGACCACAAGTTTATACCACGAAACATGGAGACTTAATGGCGATCAAGTGCAACTCAGACATCAGACTCTCCAAGCTAAAATGTTTCTTGAGTGCTACTGGCCTTTGTCGTCGTTGTTTTTCCCTGTTTACTTTTTAATTTGAATTCTAAGTCAGATGTTCGCACTGGCTTTAATAGCTACATGGAAAATAAATTCCAGCCTTCGGTTCATTTCAGTTTTCCTTTTTGCCTAGTCATTCTGACTTATAATCCCGCAGCTGTTTCAGATGCAGCTCAGCTGAGATGACAGTGGACCATAGACGTCAGAGAGAAGAAAGGCTGTCAGGAAAGGTGTGGAGAGCCTGCAATCAGATGCAGTGAGTTCAACCGCTAAGGACTTAGGAACAAAGCCCTGGGGAACCTGGGTTCCATGAACACTGACTGGACACCCGCTGCGTTCAACGGATGGTTGAACGGATTGAACGGATGGTTCAATGGGTGCTGTGGAAAGCTACAGAGATAAAACAGCAACAACAACAACAAAATCCCTAGCTCTTCTAAGGACTCATACTGGATCCCCGCCACCGCCATATCAGCTGAGGCTGAACGCCCACTTGTGTTACGAAAAAAAAAATACAGATAAATGGAAAACTGAACTTATGTCCAGGGTTGGTCATAGCTGGAAAGAGAAGCCTTCTCAGATTGCCTCAGGTCTTGCTCACAGCCATGTCACAGTTTGGATGTCTGCCTCCGGGGAGCATCTTTCTCCCTGCGTCTTTGCTTGAAGCATAGAATTTTTCTAGAAGAATTTTCCTGCTCATGAGAAGGAGGGAGCATATTTACTGAGCCGTGGCTTAGTACAGCACCAGATATGTTGGTAATAAAGGAACTAGAGAGGACAGTAGTAAATGAGCATAATTCTAGCCAGGGGCTGGAGCTGGCTTTGAGAAGGAGCTACTTGGGATGGTCCTAGAAGCGTGGATATTCTTTGTGGGTGGGACCGCAATGACTTGAAGCGGAAGGTTTGAGAAGGGGGAGATGACGTAAGCAAAGGTGCTGGGCAGGAGAGTGCAGAGCTGGTTTGGAAAACTTGTTAGACCGGAAGGCAGCATGCTTCTGGATAATAACAAGTGGCGAGTTTTGACCAGCAGATTAGAATTGTGGTTAGGCTCAGATTTCATTCTGAAGAATCTGGACCTTCCTGGTGTTGGAGAACAGGGAAATGTCAGAGATTCAGCCCTGGTTTTTGTCAGCTTGGCACAAGCTAGAGTCGTCTGGGAAGAGGGAACCTGAACTGAGAAAATGCCTTGCTCTGATTGTCCTGTAGGCAAGTTAGTGGAGGCATTTTCTCGATCAGTGATTGATTTGGGAGGGCCCAGGCCACTGTGGGTGGTGCCAGCCCTGGGCAGGTCCTTCTGGAGTGAATGAGAAACCAGCTAAACATGCCATAGAGCGCAAACCACAGCAGAACGTTTCTCCATGACCTCTGCTTCAGTTCCTGCTTTCAGGTTCCTGCCCTGAGCTCTCACTCTCCCCTTGATGATGAGCTGTGAGCTTAAGCTAAAACAAACCCTTTCTGCTCCTAGTTAGTTTTGGTCAACAGTTTATTACAATAGAAGATAAACTAAGACATGCTCCAAGAGGGACCAGCCTGTAACAGGCTTTCTTTTGGGCCACCAACCAGCCCCCAACTCATGGCACAGAGACTTATTATTAGTTTTGAATGCTAGACCTTAGCTTAGCTCTTGTTTTATTTATTTGTTTGTTTGTTTTGGTTTTGGTTTTTCTAGACAGGGTTTCTCTGTGTAACAGTCCTAGCTGTCCTGAAACAGCTCTAGTAGACCAGACTGGCCTTGAATTTACAGAGATTCTCTGCCTCCTGAGTGCTGGTATTAAAGGCATGCACCACTACCACCTGGTTTAGCTCTTATTTTAATCTGTTTCTCTTTGTGTTTTTTGACTCAGGGCTTTTTCCCTTCCTTCCTTCCTTCCTTCCTTCCTTCCTTCCTTCCTTCCTTCCTTCCTTCCTTCCTTCCTTCCTGTATGTCATGTTTTCACCGCTTCTTGTGTCTGGCTAGTGGCTGCCTGGATTCTGGTCCTGGGCTTCTCCCCTTTTTTCTCCCTTGTTCTCTTCATTCTTCTCTCTCATTTTCTTCTCTTCTCCTCTTTATTTTCTCAGCTCGCCAAGCTTGCCTATTCTTCTTCTGCCTAGCTATTGGCCATTCAGCTGTTAGACCAATCAGGCGCCTTAGGCGGGCAAGGTGAAACAAACACAACACATCATTACATTGTTGAACACACATCTTTACATCCTTAAACAAATGCGGCATAAACACATGTCACACATCTTTACATGGTCCAAGTGATATTCATTCTGCAGCATAAACACATGTAACACACCTTTACACAGTTAATTGCTACAGCAGCCCCAGGTGCTCTGGTTAGGAGGGGAAAGACAAGTGAAGAGGGCTCATGAATGTGTTGAGAAAGAGTTGGAGTGGTAGGAATGGCGGAGAAAGAGTCCAAAAGAAATGGATGGAGGATGCCCTGGGAGGGTGTTGACAGCCACTGGTTTGAGGCTGTAGAAGCTTCTGAGCACCACTGAGTCAGAGGATAGGGATGCTGAGAATGTAGGAAGCTTGCCAGGGAAGATACTGAGTTTGGTTTGAACGAACATGATGAGTCTGTTCTGAGAATACTGGATAATAGAGCCGTATAAAACACGAGCCAGTTCGGACTTGGCTCTACTCGTGGATCTTACAGGAGCTCGACTGTGGCTTCTCATTTTGCTCAGCTCAGAGCAGAAAAATTACAATATTTCATCAAGCCTTCCCTGTCCTACCTGCCCCTTTCCCTCTGTCCTCACACTGGCCTTACCTGAAACCATCTTTCTTCAGTCCTCAGGACCTTACCCTTTCCTTCCCTCAGCTCTCATTTAAATGCCTTTTGTTATTATTGTGCTAGTTTGAACGTAACTGGCCCCCATAAGCTCACTGGGAGTGGTAATGTTAGGAGGTGTGGCTTGTTGGAGTAGGATGACTTTGTTGAAGGAAATGTGTCCCTGTGAGTGTGGGCTTTGAGTTCTTATATATGCTCAAGCCACGCCCAGTGTCTCAGACCATTTCCTATTGCCAGTGAAATCAAGATGTAGCTCCTTCTCTACTCTCAGCTCCTTCTCCAGCACCATGTCTGCCTGCATGCCACCATGTCCCCCCATGATGATATTGGACTAAACTTCTGAAACTGTAAACTACCCAATTAAATGTTTTCCTTTGTAAGAGTTGCTGTGGTCATGGTGTCTCTTCATAGCAATAAAACCTTAACTAAGACAGATTATTATTATTATTACTATTATTATGCAATTTGGTGGATTGAACCCAGGGTCTTGACTATGGTAGTCAAGAATTTTTCCGCTAAGCTATATACCTAGTATTTTACTTTTTCTTTATCTCCCTTTATTTTTTTTAATTGTGAGACAAATTCTCACTGAATTTCCCAGGCTATCCTTGAACTTAGGATCCTACTGCCTCGCCTTCTCTCATAGCTGGAATTATAGGTGTGTGCCACAGTGCAAAGCTAACTGCCCCCCTTTTAGAAAGCCCCTCCCGATCGTCTTCTGTAATAGTGACACTGGCTCTCTCTTGCTGCTTTTGCCTCCCTCACTTGCCTACCCTCTGACACACTCAATGTTTACCATCATAGTTTGGGAACTGGAGCTGTGATATATATTTATATAACCAAGTGTTTTCAGAATGCAGCAGGGGTTGCCCCTCTCACACATCAGTCCACCAGTCTTGGGACTGGGCATGATAAACAATTTGAAAAGTAATTTGGCGGCAAGGATGAAGAGCTGTAATGTATTTGTGTCCTACAACTTTATGCTTATGAAAAAATAAGTTATAAGAAGATAGTCTCAGATCTGGGAAGGAAAGAGTGATGTTTATAATGTCATGAAGTTGGAAAGGTTCAAGACATCAAACAATAGGAGACAGTTAAACAAAATAAATTACTCCTCCTTTACTTGCTAATATATTATTTGCCTGTTGAAAGGATGGTTATGAAAGCTGATTAGCAGCTAGGAAAATGCTTTCCTAACAATCCTATATTAAAAAAAAAAACAGGATCCATAGTTGCATAGCTATGGTTCAGTTGTCTTTAAATATGCACACAAAAGAGACGAAGAAAGATTGCTTAGTCTGTAAATTGTTTGCCTTTCAAGCATGGGGAATCAGGGTCTGATCCCCAGAATTCACATAAAGTACCTTGTGGTAGTCTGTGTTTGCAACGTCAGTGTTGGGGACACAGAGAAGACCGAGAAGACCACTAAAGCTTGTTGGTCAGCCCGTCAGGCATACTTGGTGAACTCTAAGCCAGGGAGAGGTTGTCTCAAAAGCAAAAGGTTGTTTGTGCCTGGAGAACTGACACCCATATGTGCATGCATGTGCGTGTGCACCCACCCACACACACATACACACACACACACACACACACACACACGCACACACGCACGCGTGCGCACACACACACACACATACACACACTCACTTACACTGTGTTTGAATGAAAATGGTCCCCATAGACTCATATATAGAATGCTTGACACCCAGTGGTATCCTTCCTGTTTAGAAAGTATTTCTACTTCCTAATACCTGTATTTCAGATATATCCTGTTTAGGAAGGATTAGGAGATAGGGCCTTTTTGCAGGAGTTGCATCACTGGGGGTGGGCTTTGAGGTTGACCAGTTAGCTCTCTCTAATTGTTGTCTCAGGATATGAGCTCTCCCCTCCTGTTCCAGTGCCATGTCTGTCTACCCGCTGCTAAGCTCACCACCATGATGGCCACAGAGTAAACTAACCCTCTGAAACTGTTAAGTCCCAAAACATTTTCTTTAATCAGTCACCTTGATCATGGTGTCTTATCATCACAGTAGCAATGTAACTAAGACATATGATGAAGAAACCTAAATGCTGATAGTCAATGCATGGCTAATTGGATTTTAATCTTTCCTAAATCTTTTGGATTTTCTGTATTTCAGTTATATCCTAACTGCAGAAAATTATTAAATTTTTTAAGTAAGCCATTTAAAAAGTATTATGATCGGAGGTGCTACACAACTCACTGACATTGCATGGCTGAGTCTCCATGGCAGGTGAGTTCCCAGGCCTTTTCTGGAACCTGTCTGTAGCATCAAGGATCAGTGGTATAGCTGGCCCTACAGCCTATCAGTACCCCCGAGACTCAGTATCCCTCCATTCCTGACTGTTTCCTTTGTCTCTTCCTTGTGCTGTTGGCTGTGTCCTTCTTACCCTGAAAGTCAACACCACTGGGGAATAAAGGCAAAAGACAAACAACTTACACTGCAGCTTGACACTTACAAACATAGCCTTTTTAATGACGTTAATGACTCATTGAATTTGTTCTCATCTTAGCTACTCCTACCCCCATTTCAAGGTTCCCACTTGCCTGTTTCCACAGTACGGATTGCTAGATAATATATTATGTGTTTTAGCATGACTAAAGAACCGTGGTGCCGGGCGGCGGTGGCGCACGCCTTTAATCCCAGCACTCGGGAGGCAGAGGCAGGCGGATCTCTGTGAGTTCGAGACCAGCCTGGTCTACAAGAGCTAGTTCCAGGACAGGCTCCAAAGCCACAGAGAAACCCTGTCTCGAAAAACCAAAAAAAAAGAACCGTGGTGATTTGATCTGATTTGGGGAGACACGGATCTCTCATGTAGCCCAGGATATCCTTGCACTTGCTTCTTAGCTGAGGATGACCTTGAACTTCTAATCTTCCTGCTTCTTCCTCCCGAATGTTGGGACTGAAGCATGCACCCATTGTACCAGATTTACACAGTGCTGGGGTTGGAACCAGAGCTTTGTGCATGCCAAGCAAGCACTCTACCAACTGAGCATATTCCCAGGCCTGTTTTTACTTTATTAAGAACAAAACAGTTTACTGAATACACTGCAAGGGGCTTCGAGCTGGGCAGTCACAAGATTGCTGTTTCCCGCCTAAAGTGATTTTTAAAAGAAAAAGATCCAGTGGTTACCCACTGAGCACTTGGTAAACTCTTAACCTGTATTATATCTTTTTATCCTTACCAGAGAAATAAGTGTCACACAATGGGGGGATTAGAGAGGTTAAATAATTTGCCTAAATTCACTTACAGAATTTTATCAAGAAATTTATCAAGGTGAAATTTAAATCTTTCTGTTACTGACCTCAGGCCTGTACTCTTAGCTGCTACCCTTGATGGACATTCATCAACTATTAAAATAGGCTTTATGAACTTATTTTAAAGACCTAGCAACTATGATCAAAGATATAAGTTAACCTACAACTCACTATCAATTGATGCCAAGTGCAAGTGTCCATATATCACTTCTCATTGCTTCGGATTTTCTTGGTGGCTAACCATGTCTCAACAACTAGACAGACTATAGAATGAGCACTTGAAACCTTTTTTGTTTGTGTGTGTGAGAGAGTGTGGGCATGTGCATCCCGTGGTCCATGAATGGGGCTAAGTGGACAAGTTGATTCTTGCCTTTCACCTTGTTGGTTTGTCAACTCTCTGCTGACTGTGTTCCCCAAGCTGCCTCGCCCTTAGGAGAGTTGATGATTTCCCTATCTCCACCTTCCCCCCAGCATAGGACTGTTGGGGTCTCAGAGGGACACCATCACACATAGCTTTTCTTCTTATGGCTTTCAGGGACAGGACTTGGGTCTCAGGCATATACACCAAGCACTTTTGCGGACTGAACCATCTGACTGGCTCGATGAACGACTCTTAAGTAGTTTAATAATTCTGGTTATCTATACTATCCCAAGCACTAGCTTCCCAACTAGAATTAATTTCAGCTACTTTAATCACCTTTTCTTTACTGAAGAATTTATAAGTTCTCCTCTGGGACAAAAATCAACTTTTTTTTATGAAGTAAAAGTCTTGGTTGTTAAGTATTAAGTCAGGTCTTTAAAAAATGGTTATTTGGACTTTAAGAATTGAGTCTATTAATAGGAGACACGTACGTTATCAAAAGGAATGTTCCCACAAGTTATGACTAATATTCTTTCAGAGGAAATCTTGAACAAAAAGAGATTTTTCCATATAACAAGCCATTTATTTCAAGCAACAAAGTTTAATAAAAATCTGAAATAAATCTGTTGTAACGGGAATTGAATAAAATTTCTCAGAAAACATCATTCATAATGCCCACCATTCCAACAGCTCACCAGGGTTCTTGTGTGCCTCTTGTGGCTAAAAGGCCAGACAGAAAACCATTTTCGTTCCTGGCCCAGGTATGAGCAGTCAAAACTGGACCTTCCTCACTTTCAAACATTTTTGCAGCTTTCTGTGATCCATATCATGCTGTATGCTGTGCATGCTCAGACACAAGTAAATGGTGCTAAAAACTGTAGCTAGGCTAAGAGACCCCAAGTACCCACAGGACAAAGCCAGTTGTGGTGGTGTGCAGTTGTAATCCCAGCACTGGGGAGGTGGAGAGAAGAGGAGCTCTGGGCTCATGGGCAAGCAAGTCAGCTTAGTCTACTTGGTAAGGTCTGGCCCAGTGGGAGACCCTGTCACAAGTAAGAAAGCCTATGGTGACCAGGAAATGACAGCTGAGGTTGACCTCTGGCCTCCATACTCCGGCACACACATGAGCGTGAACACACATATGCAGAGGAAAGGGAAAGAAACAAGCACACAGAGTAAGAAACTGGTCAGGAAACACAAGTAAAGAAAACACGAGACGGGCGGCGGTGGCGCACGCCTTTAATCCCAGCACTCGGGAGGCAGAGGCAGGCAGATCTCTGTGAGTTCAAGACCAGCCTGGTCTACAAGAGCTAGTTCTAGGACAGGCTCCAAAGCTACAGAGAAACCCTGTCTCAAAAAACCAAAAAAAAAAAAAAAAAGAAAAGAAAAGAAAACAAGTCTTTTTCATTAGCCGTTTCTATTTTCCTGTCATGCTGGGAGAGTGACATTTTGTGCAGAAGCTGCAAGTTCAACTCTTGGTGCCAGTGATTAAGTCCACAGGAGAACTGGTTCTGTGAGCAGCGAACTTTTAGAAACCTGACCGGTCTGAGACAGTGTTTTCCTGAATAGTCTGACTTCCTACACAGTCTTCTTTCTCACCCAGCCTGTGAACCCTCCAGGGTGCCCGCCCCCGCCCCCCAGAGCTCCACCGGTGGAGCTGTCCTTGGTCTGAGGGTTAGGGGAAGCATTGCACCCAGGGTCTGACTTCCCTGGGGCTGCTGCGCTTGTCCAGTCTCCCAGACTGTTCCCCTGCCCACCGTGGGGAACAGACTGGAGTTCAAGGGCAAGCCCAGGAAGCCTCATGCATTTTACCTCTGTTCATTTGAACTTCTACCCACATTTGAGCAGGGTTTTCCTGCCTTAGATCAGGAAACCAGAACCCGAACTTCAGTTGTTCAGTAAAATCATATCAAATACCTATTTTATGCATAATACAATTCTAAATACCACAAAAGATCAAGATAACATCTCGGCCCTCAAAGATTTTGCATTCTGGTAATAAGACACCCCCACTTTAAATAAAAATATGAATCAGCCCAAGCGTCAAACAGAGACAAATCAGAAAGCAGCAGAGAACCATAAATGCCAAGTGTTTGAGATGGAAGGCAAGATGACGAGGAATGAAGGCTGCTTCAGGGCAGAGAGGAAATTTGAGACAGGAAGCTGTCTAGAGTACTGCATATATACAGTCCTGTTGCCTAAAAACAAAGTAAAATTACCAGGTATATGACTTTAATACATGTATATAACTTTATATAACAAATGCTTATGACTTTATACAATGCATGTATATAACCTTATATAATACATGTGCATGCCTTTATATGATACATGTGCATGCCTTTATATGATATATGTTTATGGCTTTATATAATACATGGATATGGCTTTATGGAATACATTATATATTAAAGACAAAGAGCTTGAGGGTCATGCAGCAATTAGTGAGGAGGAACGTCTTCCTGGCTTTTCTATTGCTATAACTGAACACCACAGCCTAGGTGGTTTTTTTTTTTTTTTTTTTTTTTTGGTTTTTCGAGACAGGGTTTCTCTGTGGCTTTGGAGCCTGTCCTGGAACTAGCTCTTGTAGACCAGGCTGGTCTCGAACTCACAGAGATCCGCCTGCCTCTGCCTCCCGAGTGCTGGGATTAAAGGCGTGCGCCACCACCGCCTGGCTCCCTAGGTGGTTTAAAAAGAAAAGATTCAAACAACACAGAAGTCTATGTATAGCAACAACTGAAAGTTGGGCTCATAGTTCTTGGGGTTGGGGAGCCCAAGAGCACAAGGCCTTGTGGTGCCTCCTATAGTGGCTGGAAGGGCACTAGGATGGGAACAAGAGAGCCAAGAAAGCCAGATTTGATTTTCTGACAGCCCACTGTGGTGGAAATGAACCTGGTGAGCCCTGAGAACTCACTGGTTCCTGAGAGAAGGACACTGACCCAGTCAAGTTAGGACCTAAATCCCTTCCTCTAAGCTTCCCTCCCAACACTGCCGCCCTGGGCGTATGATTCAAATCTGTGAACTTTTGGTGAAAACACTGAAACCATGGCAGGTATGCGCGCGTGCGTGCGCACGTGTGTGTATGTGTGTGTGTGTGTGCGCGCGCGCGCGTTTTCGTGTGCGTGTGCGTGTGTGCGTGTGTGTGTGGGGGTGCGTGCGCGTGTGCGTGTGCGTGTGTATGTGCGTGTACGTGCGTGTGCGTGCGTGTGCGCGTGTGCGTGTGTGTGTGTGCGTGTGTGCGTGTGTGCGTGTGTGTGTGTGTGTGTGTGTGTGTGTGTATGGTATGTGTGTGCAGTTGGTAGTTGATGGTGGAGAGGAAGGAAAGACTAGAATTCATAGTGACTTTTAGGGGTTTTTCTTTTGTTTTAGCTTTCCATTGTTACTATACATATGTTTCTGTGTTGTTTGAATTCTTTTTCCAGAGAGGATGCATTAATTCCTAATTTAGCATATTTGTTTTTTTAAAAAAAAAGCTAATTTAAAAAAATAAATAAGACTTGGGTTTAAAGTTGTGAAGGAAGGGGGATATATCAGAGTAGAACAGCTGGAGAAAATGCCTCCAGGTGACAGTGCCCAGAGTATGTTTGTGGGGTAGTGAGCAACAGAAAAAAAAGGGTTCAACAAAAAGAGACATAACAGTATAGCCGTTGATAGCTTGGCATCGGAGAGAAACTGAGTAGAAGACACAGGAGCCTGAGTCGTATTTATATTTATATATTTTTTATTGTTTTAGTGGTTTTTTTTGTCTGTTTGTTTTTGAGACAGGGTTTCTCTGTGTAGTCCTGGCTATCCTGAAACTCTGTAGACCAGGCTGGCCTCGAACATCCCAAAGATCCGCCTGCCTCTGCCTCCCAAGTGCTGGCATTAAAGGCATGTGCCACCCCTGCCCGGCTGAGCATGCGTCTTTTGTTTCTGACCAGGAGTGATGCTGGTGGGCCCTGGAAAGTTTGTTGAGGGTGATTATCCGGCTGCAACAAGTATTAATTTATTAGCAGGAAAGCCGAAGTCCCAGAACATGAGCCAATAAGAAGCAAATGTTCTCACCTTGTGCCATATGGAAGGCCCATGTCCCCTACAGAGAATTGCAGAGTGAAACCCATTACTGGGCTTGTCGGCAAACTGAAAAACAGAGATGCTGTCAGATACAGTGCGGAACACTCACTTGTACTTCATCTTAAATATTAATCTCACTGTAAATCTTTATGTGTTATTTGACATCCCTGATGAACGATTGAAATGTAAGATAGAGCATTTGATCCCCAGTATATCAGAAAAGAGTGAGCCAAGTTTGTAAAGTTGAATGATGATGATTTGATTTCAAAATTGATAATCCATAATGTGTCACTTGTCCTTGTCTTGGGTGGACTGACAAATCAGCACTTTATTAAACTTGTGATTATAACATGCCACAAACGCTATATGCATATACATTGCATTGTTTTGGTGGTTTTTTTCAAGACAGGGTTTCTCTGTGTAACAGCCCTGGCTGGCTTTGTAGACCAGGCTGGCCTCGAACTCAGAGATCCACCTGCCTCTGCCTCCCAAGTGCTAGGATTAAAGGTATGTGCCACAACTGGACTTCTACATTGCATTTTTAAAAAATATATATACACAGAGATATTTGTACAACACATACAGTGGAACAAAAATCTGTAGCTCCCTGGAGGTGGGAAGTACCTGGCAGAGAAAAGTACAGGACTGTATCTGGTTGACTCTTGACTCATTCATTGTGACTCATTCTCGGTGGCTGAATTCTGGGTGAGGTAGCTTCCTTCTTAACTAATGAACAAAGAAGGGCACCTCAGAGAGTTCTGAGGGTGAGCGAGGTCTAGAAAACACAGACTGTGATCCTGTAACCAGAAATGCTACTTGAAGTTGAAACCGACAGTGGGAATTACTTGTTGGTTTTCACTTCCTTCCTTCTTTGGTCGCCTTAAGAATTTTGAACCCTCTGTTTCCACACTTCCTGCCACACCATCCCTAGCTGTCTGTATTTTTGCAGAGAGGCAGATCAAAAAAAAAAAAAAGTCTGAATAAGGGTCTCACTATGTATTCCTGATTGGCCAGGAACTTTCTATGTAGATCAAGTTGGCACTGAATTCACAGAAATCTGCCTGCCTCTGCCCCTTGAGTGCTGGGATTAAAGACCCATGTTCAGCTGGTGGGTGAAATTCTTAATGGACAGAGCTGAGTTTCCTTGCCTGGTGACAGGAAAACAAATAGGGACAAGAAAAAAGTAGAGTTCCCAAGTAACCACATGGGAAGAGAGTCCTTATCCCATAGACTGCGTGTTCCTTTCTTCTCTTTTCTTTTCCGCTAGTTAAAAGTTCTTCAGGGCATCTCTTCTCATCACAGAACAAGGACAACAGGAACTATGTGGCCCCTCTGTGATGGGAGGAGGTGAGGATGGGAGGTGACTCAGTGCCCTACCTGCCTTGTGAAGACATTCTTCACCATAGGTAATGACCCTTGGTTGGTTTTCTAAGAATTTTCATGAAATTTGGGGGCTGAGGACTAATTTAGAGGTAGAAATTTTGTCTGCCAAGAGGGCTTGGCGTAGATTCCAATACCTCTAAACAAACAGACAACGAGGTATGGGGCTGGAGAGGTGGCTCAGCAGGTGAAACACATGGCAAGCAAGCATGAAGACTGGAGGTCACATTCCCAGCACCCATGTTAAGTGCAGGGCAGGCATAGTAGCCCACCTCTAATCCCAGATCCCAGGAAGGCACAGAAAGGGGATTCGCAGAACAAGCTGGCTAGCTAGACAAGACATATTGGTGAGCTCTGAGTTGGACAGAGAGACCCTGCCTCAGGGAATATGTAGAAGACAGCCATGGTTCCCAGCATCAGTGCCAGCCTTGGGCTTCCACATGTAGATGTACATATGTGCCCTCCAAAACATGTATAATCACACAGACACACACACACACACACACAACGAGACAAAGAGGGAGGGCGGGACATGCCTGGAATGCTGGCACCCGAGAGGTAGCTCCAGGAAGGTTTGGAGTTCAAAGCCAGTCTGGGTCACATCAGATGACCCTGTCTCAAAAACAAAAGCAAGACTCTATTTTCACGTACTTCTCAGCATGGTCTTAATAAGGATTGAGAATTCAATGCAGCAAACACTTACTACGTCAAGCCAAGCTGAGTAAAACAGCGCTCATCAGTGGGGCTGTAGAACAGTCTAGGCTTCCAGAATAATTCATCCCAGGCGGGCCTCGTCTCCATTGCTCTTCTCCTTACTTCTCTGACTCTCTTCTCCATCCTGTTCCCTCCCTGGTAAGTAGACACTATGTAATTCTAAAGGGAGTATACTAACATCTCTGCTGTGCTTGCCTGTGGGGGGGGGGATGTGCGCATGTGTGCATGTGCCCGTGTGAGTGTGTGTCCCACTTGTGTGTAAGAGAGACACTGGAAGAAAGCTTTATCCTCAGTCTGATACTCTCCTGTTAGGTGAACTTTTCCTTAAATGACAATAACTTTATCAAACATTAGGAGGGAAAAATCTGTTTTTTCTTTCTTTACCCTTCCTCCTTTCCTCTTCCTCTGTCCCCACCTCTCTCTCTCATTCTTCCTTCCTTCTATTTATTATTATTATTATTATTATTATTATTATTATTATTATTGAGACAGAATCTTGCTGTGTAGCCCTGATTGTCTCTGAACTTACAACAATCCTCCTGCCTCAACCACCCAGCTTCTGGGATTACAGGTGTTACTTGGGAAAGGATCTTTGTATGTGCAGAAATTAGTGTTTGCTGATAGGGAGCTGAATTTGCAATCCTATTTTTTAAAAAAATTTAGACAAGATACCTTAAGATAATGCAAAAACTTAAGAATGGCTAGGTAGGTTATTTTGGACATCCCTCCCCACCGCAAAACAATCAAACAAACAAACCCCCCTGTACCTTTAGCTCAACTATCTGTGTATCCACATGTTTAAGATAGAACATACAACTATATTCAAAGCACAGGCCTCCTGTGAGGAGGCTGCTCAAGCTCCAGGTCCCCAGAAGCAATGGAACAAACACCCCATTCATCCCCAGATGACATCAGCCAGTTTCTGCCTGGTCAGTGACCTAAAATGAGTTGGAGAACTTACTGTCTTCAGTTCATTGAGTTCAGCAGCAAACCTGATTTTTTTAATATAGTTGATATTGTTATTATGCTTAATTTGACCAAGGAACTAAATACATATTATAACATATATATATATATATATATATATGTTTGTAATTTAATTATATGAAACAAATGATTAAGAGAAAGGGTGAATATATAGGACTCTTAGACTTCCATGATTATAAAATCGAGGATTTATTTATGTCACTGGTACCTCTTCTTTCCCTATAATTATTGGTGGTTCTGGTGGTGGGTTTTGAGGCAGGATCTCTCCCAGTCTGACCTTGAACTCCTGGACTCAACCCATCCTCTTGCCTTAGCCTCCCAACCAGCTGAGACTGTAGGGACACACCAGCATACTCAGCTCGATTGATCGATTTTTACGTGTCTTAAATACTTCAATATTTAAATTTCATAGTAGAAATGTTGTATGTTCTTCTCTTGGAAGAATTTGGTTAGTTTTTCACCTTTGAACCAACAGCTCGACTGTGAAGCCCTGTCCCATGCCCTAGACGATCCCCGATGGTATAAGAAGTTTCTCTTTGCGAAGGGCTATAAAGCCTTCTTGTCCTTCAGGCCTTCTTCACAACGTGTTTTGTCGATTGTTTCCCTCAAGTTCGCTTGCCAGCAATAAGCGAAAATATAGCTGGGGCTGTGTCAAAAAGCTTCACTGGCGACATTCATTCGGCCTCTCCGGGTTTCTTCAGTGGTGGCCCCATCCAGCGGCCGTGCCAGCCAGCAGAGACAGCTAGTTGTTGTCTGCAGTGAAGAATGACTGGAAGCATGGTGCCTGTTTCTTTTCCTGTGAGCAACAATCCATCCATTTAACATTCTCTCGGTGCTCTTGAACTCTGTGGTAGGGCCTGTGTTCCCTGCTCAGTTGGGGCCAGTCCGAGAAATGCCGACCTTCCTGCCTGCTGCTGCTTCTATCGGTGTGGAGCAGTGACAGCCATCAGATGGCCTGGCTCTTCTGCCCAGAGATAGTGACCTGCCACACCAGTATCAGGCTGGACAATGCTAGGCTGGGGCAATCAAAATGATAAGAGATAAGGTTAATGGCTATCATTTTAATAATTGCCCTCAGTAACTTAAGAAATGAGGCACGGGAAGATTGATCAACTTTCCCCCTTCTGCTGCTGGATCGCAGTATCCATTCTTTTTTTTCTGGCCAGGTATATTGATTGATTTTGTAAACATCCCATAAAAGGTTGCATATTCCCTTTTTGTATATAAAAATATGGTTTTTATATTGTTTTGCTAATCAGAAGCATATATTCACGTCTCTGTGCAGACAGTGTTTTGGAGTCTGTAGTCCTGGCTATCCTTATGTGTTTTTCATGCCGTGTTCTAGAGAGTTCTGAAAGGGTACATCACAGCCTACCGTTGTGATCGTCTGAGTCATCGTGTAGTCCTCGTCTTTTATTTCCCTTTTTAATTTTGTGCCTCGTTTTTAGTGCAAAAAGCTTACCATTTTTAGTACCTTTTCGTCTTTGTATCTATTCCACCGGAATTAGACTCCCATACCTATACAAAATAATCAAAGAGTGGGGCCTTCATAAATAGAAATGCATTTTTCTCAAACATGAAAGATGTTTGGAGTTGGGAAGTCCAGGACTGGCTTAGTGGCCCCTTGATCGTCCGCGGTACTGCTTCCTGTCTTCCTCTTCCGCCACCTTTAAAATCTGGCAGTTATTTTCCAAGTCAAAGTTGTAAGACGGCACGTACGGCTCCCGCTCTCTCGTGTGTATCCCAGACCGGAAGAGAAAAAAAAACAGAGGACTATTCTTTGGAGAAGTTCCTAGATCAGGTCTGTCTCAGCAGGCCCCGCCCACTACATCCTAACCTATAGCAGAAGACTCTAGGGCTGGGTTGTGACTCAGTGTGCAGTGTTTGCCCGGCACCCACAAGGCCCTCAGTTCAGTCCTCAGCACAACAAAGAAGAACAGGGAAGGGGAGTGGAGGAACTGTTATTCCAAACACACCGACACCTCAGATTAAACCAACACAACTGTATTCGACGGAGCATCCATGGGGCTCTGCCTTGAACCTCCGTCGATTGTTCCTATTAAGTGCGCGTGGCCCTGAATTTCATCAATACCACCGCTTCCGCTTTGGGATTGGTTTGGCATACATCCCTCAGACGTTTACTTTATAACTGTTCTTGTCACTTTTTTGAGATAATTTCCTTGTACATATCTTAATTTTTTAGCTCAGTCCCACAGATCTTCTGAAAGGGAAACTCATTCCAATGTATTTTTACTCCTGTTCTTTCTTACGTTCGCTGGCTTTTAGATCTCATTGTTTCTCTTCTTCCTTCTTTATGTTTACTGACATGATCGTCTTCCCAGGTATTTTTTTTCTGTGTTACCCATCAGAGGATTTTCTTTTTCTTTCTTTTTTCTTTTCTTGAAAATAAGGAAATTGAAGCCAGGCGGTGGTGGCACACGCCTTTAATCCCAGCACTCGGGAGGCAGAGGCAGGCGGATCTCTGTGAGTTCGAGACCAGCCTGGTCTACAAGAGCTAGTTCCAGGACAGGCTCCAAAGCTACAGAGAAACCCTGTCTCGAAAAACCAAAAAAAAAAAAAAAAAAAAAAAAAGGAAATTGAACCATGCACTCTTGACTCAGAGATTCTCCATCAATATGCTGAGGAACAATTGTAATTTAATTTTTCAGCCATGACACATAAGGTCACTGGAGGTATTTGATAATTAAGGAAGTTCATTTCCTCATTTCTTTTGATGTCATTCACAGACAGCTATGGATCCCCCTCCTCACCTACACTCTTAGAGGGAGCTAGATATGACCCCTGTCTGACCCAGCCAAGGAGAACTGCCTACTTAATTCTTAGACTCCTGTCCAAGTCTTCCTAACAGAGGAAGAAGTTAAGTTTTTATTCCAGATTTCCAAAGGCCACAGGGAACCATGTTTATAATCCCAGAACTCTGGATGCTTACGTAAGAACTGAAGAGTGCAAGGCCAGTTTGGGCTACCTTGTCTCAAAAGAAACCGAAACAAAGCACCTACGTGAGCAGGGATGAGTAGTGTTTATCCTTGTGCTTGGCTTTCTCTACTGAATGCAAACCGATGGTCAGGAACAGTGAGACTGTGGGTGGGACATCTCTTGGCTTGCTGTCTGTATTGGCTTTTCTGATTGAGGGGAGCTTTAGGGTGGCTTCACGTTCCAATCCGTCACCACAAGGAAAGCACAGAAGGGGTTCTGGTGGCAGGAGTGGGTGCAGGCTGGTCACAGTGGCAGCAGAAGGGAGGAGGCAGAGAGGTGGGCCAACAAGGAGCTGGAGATGGGCTGGATCCCTCAGAGGCCCATTCCTAGTTGTCTATATCCTCTCTCTAGACTCCACCGCCTAAAAAGTCCACAGCATCCCTAAACACCATGACCAGCTAGAGCACAGGTGTTAAACATATGACGTTGTCGGACATTTTTGATATTCAAACCATTACAGTACCCTTATTACTTTTGCTTTTGTTTGTTGTTCTGGTGTGTGTGAGAGAGGAGGAGGGAATGAGGGAGGGAGAGAGAGAGAAAGAGAGAGAGGTCTCACTATATAGCCCTGACTGATCTGGAACGCACTATGTAGACCAGGCTAGCCTCAAACTCACAGAGATAGATCCACCTACCTCTCCCTCGTAAGTGCTGGGATTAAAGGAGTGCACCACCATCACCTGACTGTTTTTGTTCTTGTTGTATTTTTAATGTTGTATTTAATAATAGACTTGCCCGAATGTGTATGGCCGAGTGGCAATCAGAAGACAATTTATGAGAATCAGGTCAGTTCTTTCCTTTTGCCATCTGAGTCCCAGGGATGGGCATCAGGCTTGGCAGCAAACACCTTTACCTGATGAGTCATCTTGCTGCTCCTGCATTTGATCTCTAAGGGGTTGAAAACCTTCTGTGGAAGGTCTGTGTAAATGTCGGTTTCGGCTCTTTCAGGAACTTGCATGGGAAATGTAGCTTTATGTTACTCAGTGAAATCGCCAGTCTCTTTGCTTTCTACATTTTTTTTTTTGAGTGTGATGCTTGTGAAGGAAGCCTTTTGTCTCTTGTCTGGTTCCCAATTACACCTTCCACTTCATGCCTCAGCAGTACGCTTGTTCCCAATAGCAATCAAGGATCCTAAAATTAACCAAATGCTTCAAGTGTTACCAGTTAGATAGGAAAGCTGCTGGCTTTTTTTTTAAAACCACGGGAACAGTATAAAAGGAGAAATTCAACTTTTATTAAAGCCATACAGCTTCTACCCAACTTCTCTCCTCTCATTTGTTTTAGATCATGTATAAATATGATTGGACTGTAAATAGATGTAGACTTTGGTAAGTCTTTGAATGATGATTCCATATAGCAAACTTTACTCTGAGAAAACATTTAGTAATATATATGAAATAAGTAAATAACCTGCATGTACAAGAAGCTGTCTGCTCAGAAACTCACGGGTTATGATATCTGCCCCTGGAGGTGTCTCCACACTGGGGTTGCAGTGTGACAGTCCTCCCCCAGCCCCATAGCCACTCCCCAGAGCTCCTGTGTCACCAGGAAAGAGGGTCAGAGAACCAGTTCCACTGCTGGAAGTGACTGCCTTCCCAACACCACCGTCTTCCTCAACAATTCAGGCAGAGAGGCTGTGTCTCAGAAGAGAATAGTTAATAAATGAGTAAAAATTTCAAGCTACCATGTCTCCCTTTAGGTATTTTCTTTCTGGCCTGACTGTGAAGGGAACTTGGCTTCCCACCGGCCTCAGGAGAAGTGGGAAAGCTTTGGGAGTAAGAAAGAAAAGTGTCTGCTGAAAATAGAATTGATTAGAGGAAAATAAAGATGGATAAGCTTGCTACCAGGTTTGAACATTAAGGTGTATTTTGATATCTATATGCATACTACTAATATCTGCTAAAAACTAAAGCTTCAGGAGCTGAGAATGTGTGTTTAGCATGTGCAAGGTCCTAGCCTCCCTCTCGGGTACTAAACACAGAGGCTGGATGTGGTGGTGTTTGCCTGTAATCCCAGTACTCTAGAGGTCAGGAGAGGTGGGTCAATGCAGGTTTAAGACCAGCCTGGTCTACAGTGGGAGTTCCAGGCCAGCCAGAGCTACCTAGTAAGACCATCTCAAAGACAAACTAAGGCTC
Organism: Arvicola amphibius; assembly: GCF_903992535.2. NCBI lineage: Eukaryota > Metazoa > Chordata > Mammalia > Rodentia > Cricetidae > Arvicola > Arvicola amphibius. The sequence goes on from NC_052048.2 coordinate 178,348,533, forward strand.
TCAAGATTGGCTTTATGTCTACAGTTGTCAAATGTTTGATGATGAATTTGGGGTTTTTGTCTGTTAGTTTGTTTACTATTCTTTCTATCTTTGGTGTATCTAACACAGACAACTGAAGTGTAAATCTAATTAATCTTTATCAAAAAAAGAAAAGAACCCCGCAGGAGTCAGATACTGAGGCAAAAACTTGAAAGATCAGAGAAGCAGAAAGAACCACAATCCCTTCCTATCTCTTATATTCCTCTGTCCAAAAAAGCCAAGATCCTGTCTCGGCCCTGCCTTATCACTTCCTGTCTCCTCTCTGTACAGACCTCTAGACCTCTATGGTTAACTAGTGGCTAGCTCCACCCTTTAACTTCAAACAAGCTTTATTTGTCAGAACACAAAATACCACACAACAGATAAGCGCTTTAAAGTGATTAACTCCTCTGGAAGGCAGCCATCTAAAAGGGGCTTCAAGCCGGGCGGTGGTGGCGCACGCCTTTAATCCCAGCACTCGGGAGGCAGAGGCAGGCGGATCTCTGTGAGTTCGAGGCCAGCCTGGTCTACAAGAGCTAGTTCCAGGACAGGCTCTAAAGCTGCAGAGAAACCCTGTCTCGAAAAACCAAAAAAAAAAAAAATAAATAAATAAAAAAAAAAATAAAAGGGGCTTCATAAATCAATAGTATTGTTCAAAACTGTCCCAAGTCCAATAATGTTAATTTCACATTTCAAACCTGCACACAAATCCAATGGCTCACACTTTGGTTGAACTTGGAAGGGACATAGGCTCATGCAGTTTCATAAGTAGCGTTTGAAAATGGACATTGAACTATTCAGTGAGAGATGCTAGTACTTAAGCTGAGCCAGTGGTTCTTTAGCTGTTTGGGTTTTTGTCCATTTTATAAAATCTAGTTATTTTTACTTTCCTGGCATTTGGTCCCAGAGAACTAGATGGGAAATCAGATGTAAACTCATCCCTGGAATATTCAACTTACTTATTTCCTTGTGTCTCTTGTTTTGTTTCTTGGTCCTTTTTTAGCTAAGAGAGAAGAAATCCAGAAACTACACTTAATGTTTCCTAAAAGCCCTTTGAGAAAGGTCCGTGTTTGAAAGACTTCTAATGTATGATCTAGGATTCTCTGATAAGCAGGAGTGCTGTCTTTGCTAAGAGCAAATACAGAACGAGACTACAAATAAATGGTTGGTTCTGAGAGACCGTGTTCTAGTATCACTGCTGTGAAATTTCTCACTCGAGGCGTGCAGTTTCTGGTCTTCCCCGCTGGCCCCGACTTAGTGATGGTACCAGCTGAGAACTCCTGTGTCCACTGAGTGTGCTACAACACAAAGATGCAGAATCCTTCCTTCGGGAACAATTGTCATGGTCTGAAAGCAGCACAAGAAGTGGGGTCTGAATGTGTCTGTTCCCATGAATCCCGGGTGATTGACGTGACAGTAGCGTGCTTTGTGACTTCTTTGGGGTTGGTTTGCTTAGATTACAATCAGATTTTAAGGTGAGTATGGGAGCAAGTACGCACAATCAGAAAAATGGGAAGTGGCTTTGCTACTCAAATAAAATTAAATTCTAGGAAATCAAATCCTTAAAGGGACTGATTGTAGAGAAGAGGAGAGACAATTTCTTATCATTAAAAATCAATCAGATATTTACTAAGTGCCTCTCTAAGGGTTCCTTATATTTCAGTCATTGGCAGTTCTTGGATTACACAATACTTTCACATGCATTATCTTATTTGATCTTCCCAACAGGCAGAAGGCCAGAGAGGGATCTAAAGATGAGAAAATTGCGTCTCAGATTTAAGTGCTCCTCAAGACCTCCAGAGAGCCGGAGTTGGGTGTGCGAGCATGGGCGGGTGGTGGGTGTCTCCAAACACTCTGTCCTCTGTCCCTCTGACCTCCGCCAAGGACTGTGACATATTGTCTGCATGAAGGAGTCCAAAGGAGTAAGATTACGATCTTGACTCTCAAGGAGTGTATGGCCAGTTTGGAAAGTAAAAGTTTGCCAATGAGCCAAACAAAAGACTTTTAGTTGTTAATCTGGAGGTGGTAAGCACAACAGTTGGGTTATGATTTTAATTGGAAAGCAAGGTGCTATCAATTCTACCCTGTGCCCTGAAAATGAATTCAAATCAAATGGATGTTTCTAGCATTTTCCAGCCAGGCCATCAGTGCCTTTGGGAGAAGTTCCTCACCAGGAGGAAAGCCAGTGGGCACAATCTTGTCCAGGTTCATCGGGCAGGTGGATATTTGGGGTCCTGGAGTTCTTATGCCCTCTGTTGTGTTTGTGCTAAGTACTCGGAGTCTGTGGTAGGTCGTTCTGGGCACTGTTTGGCCCTTTAAACTGTAAGAGAGGGCCCAGTTTTAGGGCAAGGGCTACCTACAGGGGCGTCCAACCCCTTGACCTTACAACGTGATGGTGTCATCCACAAATATTGTAGGCCACATCCGTGGCTGTCTTGGTTTCGCACGGCCTGTAGAACACAGGTTGGACACGACCAGGAATCAGAGAATGGACTTGTCTGAATTTAAAGGGACTGTGAACATGGAGGGGCTGCAGAAACTGGTCATTTCTGTTTTCTAATGTCCCAGTGCTCAGACCTAACATTTTCCAAGGTCGTATTTGTCTCAGAAGCAAAACTCCAAGTATCTGTTCTTTGTCTTTTCAGCAGGGCTGGTCTGTGCTGAGACAGCCGTGGTCCAGTCACTGTGTGTCCCTGTCTTTATCTGTGTCACTGAGAGGCACTCTGCATGGGAGGCCCCCTGGGGACTACCAAAGCTTCCCTGAGCAGCTGGCCATTGTGTTTTTACAGAAAGTGCCAGTGCCTAGCCAGGTTCAGCAGCCTCACAGACAATCCCAAGTAATTATCTTCCAGATGCTCATTTGTAAAGTGTCCTTGGGCCAGCATAGGGGTTATGCCGCAAGACTCGGCCTGCTGTCAGGGAGGCCTTAAACACCATATGTGGGCTGTTAGGCACCATGTGGAGCACACATGATAACAGGAGAACCTTTGGAGGTACCATCAGTTACCATCAGCACCGAGTGCCCGCATGAGTGCAAGCCTATCGATGATCAAGCCCGAGTGTCTGGCCGTGCCCACTACATCATTCATATCCTCAAAGTTTCACCCTTTGCCTCCTTGGGGACAGAAATGGATTCATGCTGAGTCAGCCCAGCTTTCCTCCCCTCCTGTGGTTGTGAGCACAGCCCCTGGGAGCGGTTCTCTCACAGACTAGCTGTGCAGCCTTTGAAAGTTATCAGAGAATTCTTGATACCTTCCATCCCTGATATGTGGCACCGTGGTAATCATAACAGCGCCCTCATAAAAGTTCCTGGACGTGATTGTCCCGGTGGAGCTGAGAAGACGGCCTAGATGTGCTCTGGGCTGTTTAAGTGTTTGTTCTTAAATGGCTCATCCGCTGCCCCTTGAGAGTCTGCTCTGGAGACTGCACACGGGAGAAGATGCCATAGGTGCCCTCAGTGGGTGTACAGTTTATGTGATACGTCACTGCATAACTTGTTTGCCCAACAGGTGGGAAGAGCCCAGCACGAAGCACGGAACAGACGCCCGCCTTGGGGAAAGACGTGAGGATATGGAAAATTTCTATCAAATGATCCCGTGGAACAGTGTCGGCGCACAGTGAGTGCCCAGTGCCATAGAAGCATTTTCTGCTTTAATTGTGAGGCTGGCAGAGTGAATGCTGAGACCGCGCGTGTGGCCGGAGGTTGAGGGCGAGGAGGTGGAGGTGCTCCCGGGGAAGTCTTCCAAGAGGCAGTATCCTTGAGCTCGGCTCTGCTCAGTGAGTAGGCGTCCGCCAGCAAGAGGAGAGGGCTAAGAGTGTTCCAGGCAGAAGGAACATTGTGTGCAGAGTTAGGGAGGCGTGAAACAGCACAATACACTCGGGGAACTCCAAGCAGGCAAGGAACGAGTGGCGCCCCATCCTTACTGAGACATACAGCATGCGTTTGTTAAATGAGTATTAGAGGTTAGAGGCTGGGAAATGAAACATTGCTTGATCATTCTGGCCTGTAGCATCAACGAAACACCACTGGGGTTGAAGCAGCTTTTAATTTTTTTATTGTTCTGTGTGGTTCTTTCCCAGTGCAATCTCGGTACTGTGTCAATTCCCCTTTTTTCTTTCTTTCCTTTTTTTTTTTAAATTAAAGTAGGGTTTCATGTAGCCCAAGCTGGTCTCAAATTTCCTATGTAACCAAAGGTAACCTTGACTTCTCGTCTTCCTGCCTCTACCTCCTAAGTGCTGAGATTCCAGGCATGTGCTAGCCATGCCCAGTTTTATTTGGTGATGAGGTTCCAAATTTGGGCTTGCTAGGCAAACATTCTCTCCACTGAGCCATATCCCCAGCCCCTTCTTATCTTCTGTTATGAGTAAGCTAGTTTTCTCCCTTCCCGGCTCCCCAGAGTGATTGAGATGAGCTGCCATGAAGCTACTGGTATCCCAGAATGGATACCAACGCTTTTGTGGGTAACGCATTTCTTTAGATAAAAGGTCAGCAAAACCTGGTCTCAGGGCCAGACGCAGTGTACTACCTGGGGCTGGGTGACCTAGGATACCATCGGTTGGGACATTTTATCCCTGCTGTACGCAATCACTCATCCTCCCACGGGTTGGCCGACGCTCAGCCAGCAGTGGCAGGTTTCAAGAGAGAAAGTGGAAGTACACACTTGAGGCTCAGCTTGCATTCAGCACAGTTACTTCTGTTCCTTTCTGGTAGCCAGAGGAGAGAGAGAGAGGCAAGAGGCCAGCGTGGACTGGAAGGGTCTGCAAATGGGCTCCGGTTCTTGATTAGAGCCACCCGACGTGACACTGCGAACAGCAGGGGGACCGGAGGGACGGAACCAGGACCGTGTTTGAAATCACAAGCAATCATAATCCAAAGCAGCAGCATGCATTCCAACCACGGATTTTTTTTTTTTTAAAAATGTCATCTCTGTGGTCTCAAGTGGAAGGATGTATTCATCATACATGTCTGCTCGGCCCCACCCACAGCTCTGAATCATCGGTGTCGTCTACTGAGGCGGCTGTTATCCTCTAGTGCATGACGGATACAGAGGTGGAGTAAAATGAGGCTTGTCGGATGAGACCCAGACCCCCACTCAAGTGCCACCCGACGAATTTCACCGGGGAGCCGGGCTTGATTTTAACCCATTAAAGGCATAAAGCAAATTGTTATCACAGAAGTACCCGGTGATGGACGCTGAACAGCTTTGGGGCTAATGTCTAAGCAGACCTACACTGGATGTTCTTGCCGTTATTCTATGCCTCACTGCTGTTACGGGTGCTGTTGCTGCTACATATAGATGGGACTGAACTGACAGCCATCATTAACCATTTGATGACTTTCCCCAACTCCCTTTAGAACTCTCTCTCTCTCTTTCTCTCTCTCTCTCTCTCTCTCTCTCTCTCTCTCTCTCTCTCTCTCTCTCTCTCTCTCTCTCTCTCTCTCTCTCTCTCTCTCTCTCTCCCCTCCTCTACCCCCCCCCGTGGTATATGTGCATGTTTGTAGGGTACATGGACATGTGTGGGGAGCTCAGAGGTAGACATCGAATGTCTTCCGCAATTACTCTCCCCTCCCCTTATTTTTTGAGACAAGGTGTCTCTGAATCTGGAACTCACCAGTTTGGCTAGACGGACAGGCCAGTGAGCTCCAGGAAGCTTCCTGTGTCTGCCTCCCCACCATTGGGGTTAGGGATGCATGCCATCATGCCTGACTTTAACAGGGTACTGGGCATCCAATCCCTGGTCCTGGTGCTGGCACAGCAGGCATCATACCAGCTGAGCTACCTTCCTAACCCCTTTTCCTCCTCAGCTTTTCAAGACAGCGGATCACCATGCAGCCCTGGTTAGCCCCAAGCTCACGGAGTCCACCGTTGCAGCCTCCCAAGTGTTAGGATTATAGGCAGGAGCTGCCCTGTGATTTCGTTTAAAGCTAATTGCCAGAAAAATTTTTCACTGTTAGCAAATTTGTCTCAATAAGTAATGTGTTGCATAATAAGTAGTAACAATAAGGATGTCGAAAACCTTCCATAGCCATCCTTTCCCTGGGACCAGGGCATGTCAGAAGACAGGACTCACAGGTAGCATCTGTTTCTTAAGAATGTTCTCAAATGTGAAAAACAAAAACAAAACTTCCAAACAATTCAGACAAAAACCATACGGCCTCGGTTTGAAAATATTCTTTCCGTTCCAAAGCCGCTCGGGGTCCTTGGGCGTCTACAGGATCCTGATGCCTTGACACCAACTTCCATGGAGTTGTTGCCGTTAGCCTTCTGTAGGAGCAGCATCCGTGGGTGGAAGGAACATGCCAGATCTCAGAGAACTATTCGATGCCTGTTGACTCAGGCAGCAGGACCAGCTGTGAGTTGGAACGTATTTTTACGTAGCTACAGTGGAAAGGAACAGGGCTGTTGATGTTAGTGCCGAGGTGGGGACAGAACCTGCTGGGATATTTGTGGATAATTTGGTTTTGGGGGAGGATAGGAAGATCGGTTGTCTTGGGAGGTACAGCTGAAGACTCTAAACTCAGAATTTAACTCTGGACGCAATGGCACACGTGCCTGTAACGCCAGAACTTGGGAGGTGGAGGAAGGAGGGTCAGGAGTTCAAGGCCAGCCTGCACTAGGTGAGACACAGTCACAAACAAACAAACAAAACCATTTATTTGGGCAAGTCACGTAAAGATGGAATGATAAACCTACCAGGTAGTGTTTTCAAGATTAGACCCCAACAAATGTTTATTTCTTTCATGTTTGTGTATCTCGGCCTTAGGAATGTTAAAAAAAAAATCCTGCCAGCCAGCTGCCCCTGGAAAGAAGTCAAGTAGTATAAACTTCCTGTTCAGGGGAGGGAGCAGGGGCTGTCACCTCTGCCGCCCCTCCCCTCCTCCCAGTTCTCCTTCCTGCCTTTGGAGGAAGCCTGTGTGTTCTCTCAGACCTACCTTGGCATTCCTTGATGTCTTAGAGAAGCAGATGACCCCGGCTGAGCGAGACAGTCAGCAGAACAGCTCTTGATGCTGCCTTTGGAAATTTCCATTCTTTGCTTGCGGCTCTGAAAAAAAAAAATCTAAAGAGCCCGGTAGCTGGGAAATTTCCACAATGGAAAATTTTAACATATTCTTTAGCTCTAAACTATGCAGGTTTATAGACATTATTTTTTCCTCCTTCTGGTGATTTCCTTCTTTAACGACAATTTATGAACATGGTACCACTAGAGCTGCGGGAACAGGAGGGCACGATGACCCGGGGGTGGGCGTAGCTCGCTTAACAGGAGGCTGTGCTGTATAAATGTGTGACCACTCAGCACACAGGAGCACAGAGAGCACCAAGAGGCTTACTGAGTGGGAACTCATCCAGAGCAGAGCTAGCCTGCCCAGGAGCACTGCAGAGAGATCTATGTTAGAACCTTGAAGTGCAAAGTGCACCATACAACTTGGGAACCTGACATGGTGAGTCACCTGGCCAGCCAAAGCAACCTCAAGCAGATAAATCCTTTAGACTGCCGCTTCCTGAACCTCGATCTGAGCTGTAGGCTCTGATGCCGTAGGTTGAGGGTGGGACCTGGCCTGCACTGCCAACTGGGGATGTTCTCCAGGCGATGCTGATGCTACCCTTCTGAGGCTCACAGTGTGCTGTATAGCGAGACCTTTGTCAGCATGCAGCCGGTGCCCTGGGGGCTGAACAGTGCCAGAGGGTGGCTGGAGGTGAGCTCAGGTTACACAGCGGAGGTCTCAGAACAGAACTGCAAAGTCCTCTGGAGAGATGTTTCACCTCAGTCCGGATCGAGGGGCTCTATTAGAATGTAGGGGTGTGCAGAGTTGCCAGAAGCCTTGGCTTGGAGAATTCTAGAAATCAGGACCTTTCCAGAGAAACCCATGTTAAGCTGGTGATGGTTCCTAAGCTGGGCCCGTTTCCTGCATGGTGCTGCAGCATTGAGGAGTGTGGGTGAATGGCCGATGAGCCAGTCCCTAACTCCTAGGGAAGACACTTACCCAGCGTCCTGTTAGGAGAGGCTTCCAGAGAGGCCTTGCTGCCACTCTTGTTCACTACTACTGAAATAAAAGTTCAAAGGGAACTGGAGATTTTCTTAGCAGCTCTCTCACTTTTGAGCGGGGGAAGGGACAGGGGGCACCATTAATCTAGGATGCTCCTGCCTCATGATCTCTGAGGTCTGCTCTGTACATTTTTTTTAAAGCAGCGCTTGTCCTAGCTTTCACCTCCCATGGAGTTGGGTTTGGGGCAGTTTATTGGTTCTGACTTCAGACTTTTGCAGTGAAAGTTCCACAGAGAACCACGTGGAAGGGAAGGTGGAGGTCCCAGACGACAGGCATGCAAATGTGACTGAAGTCAGACTGTGGCAACCGCAAGACAGATCTGATGACATGGAGCATCGCGTGTCTGCCCTACTATGCTAGCTCCCACAGAGTGTTTTGAAATCCTCCGTGTCTTTCAGGATGGCATAAGGATTTGAACATCCGCAGATTGGTTGATGACTCTTCCTTGGGATGCTTTCACCCTGAAGCAAGGTGTGACTCAGCATCGAAAGGACATCCTGATGGCTTCGGTAGAGGAGACCAGATTGGTTTCCTCAGCAGGAGGCTGGATGAGTCACTACTCACCTTAGAGCCCTCTTAGGACTGCAGTCAATCACACCCTGTGCTTGATCCATTTGTCGTCCCTTTCTGTATTGAAGGGAGTGCTTTTGTTTTCTGCTTAGGTGAGACTCACATCACAACGTTCACCAGTTTAAAGGCAGCGGCACAGAGGCCTTTTGCATCTTTGCGACATTGCACAACTTCCCCTTGTATCCAGATCCCAGACATTTTTATCACCCCCCAAAGGGAAGCCTCATATCCATTAAGCAGCCTCTGCCTGGTGCTCGCTCCCTCCTTCCGGAACCTAGCCACCACCCATTTCCTTTCTGTCTCCATGGTTCCCAGGGATGGATCTTTCACATAAGTGAATCCCAGCCATAGGTGGCCCTTCATTAAATCGCATTTCCTTCAGAATGAACACAGTGGGTATAAGGAAATGCAACATTATTGAGTGTTTATCACATGAGGCATGAAACCATCACGAACAAGTAGACACCATATTATACAGATGAGAAAATTGAGATTCAGAGACTTGCCCGAGGCCCATTCCTTTTGGCCAAGCCGCAAAGAGGCTTCTCTGGCCAGGCCCACTTTCGCTAGCGCCTTTCCCAGTTGCTGTAGCTACAGCTTAGCTCCATCTCCTTGCAGACAGATGGGTAGATACTGCGTCTCAAGTTTAACAACTTCACAGAGCCTTCCCTCGAATTCTGAATGCAGTGTTAGCTGCTTACAGCTGCTTTCTCTCTAGCCGTGCGCGAGTCCAGGCAAACTCTTTTGAAGAGCTCATTAGAACTGCTAAAATAAAGTCTTAGAAGCAGGTGCATTCATTAGCAGAAAACGCAGACGATTATGTTAATATCACATTCAGGTGACAAATTTAAAGGCATCAAAATCACGAAGGATAAAAGACTTTTTCAAGGCTAGAGCTACCTTCTTCCTCTGTGGGGCTCTTTGCTCGGTGAAGCACGTGACTGACAACAGCTGTCCGAAGTGAGGAACCCTCGGTGTTAGTTCACAGAAAGAAAGCTGTCCCGTGATACCATGTTTCTCTTTATGATTTCTTGGGTCTCTGGTTATGAAGAGAAAGATGAACAGTTGCCCACAACCTTCCTGCTGGATCGAGCACTGCATCGATAACTTACTGTGCACTGACCTCCAAGAAGAGAGGATGCTAAAGGAGCTGGTTCAGATATGACAACAGACCCAGACCCTGGCTCCCCGGACTCAAAGAGTAGGTCGTTGTAGGCAATGATTTTTAGTTTGGACCAAACATTATTTTTACTTTGCTCTTTTTTTTCATTCAGAAAACAGTGATCATGAAATAAGACTTCAAAGTTTTTATTTTGAGGTATACATATTTTTGTGTTTCCCACATTTTCTTTAATGGATTTTCAGTTTTGAAATAAAAATATTATTTATTAGCTTATAGTTTAAGTATTTTAAAATGACAAAGGAATACATTGCTTTTCTATCATCAATTGAATGTCCCTAGAAAATTGGAATGATATTTAATTGCCTGGGATATGAAATCTGGACAAGAAATGCTCCCAATTCCGTCCCTTTTCCCAGCTCTAGGATATTTGTGGTCATATTGGTTTTCCTTTGGAAAAGAAGAGACAAATATGTCTAGAAATCGAGTCACTTGATAAAAATAATTGAGCCATGGATTATTGTATTTTATCAGGCAAGTGAGCATACACCGAAGGGATGCACCTGCCACTTAGAAAGGGTACAAAACTGACAGGCTTTTATAGGTATTTAAATTTTAAGTTATACACTCACTGTTGGAAGAAAAACTTTGACTAGCTACTTCCCCCCCCAAAAAAAATGCTTAAAATGACTATTTTTTGATTGTAGAGCATAAATAACCGAAGCTGCAACACACTCACAGGGCATGTTTATTGGTCATGTATGTGTGTGTAGTACCCACACATGCAGATATGAAGTGGATCAACATAACAAGCTGAGAGACTGCTTGTATGTATGGTAACCCTGCCTTTTCCGTTCCTCTTCAGGTCTCCTTTTCCTTCCCCTGCACACTTCTGCTCCTCTCTCTCTTCACCTCCCCTCAGGGTGGGTGGGTGGATGGGTGAACACATACAGTAGACTGGGTTCCGTAGTCCCGCTCATACACAGGATATGCTCGGATAGTCAGTAGATGCCTGAAACCATAGAACCGAGGCCCGTATTTAATTCCTTCTCCATCATAACCAAGCACCTACTGTATGTGATAAACATAACTTTCGCAGTTTGGAATTGATAGTAAAGCTAGCACACAGAGGCTTCCTTTTTGTTTTCTACCCTTTTACAGACAGATTTGTTTTTCCTGTATGTCTCCAAAACCTCAGCATCTAGTTCTTCCTTTCCTTAGCAAGCTAACAGAGTTCACCTTTTCACTTAAAGGAAATTCTTTATGATTTCTGCACCATTGTGCCTTCAAGCCATTAGTAAGTCAGCTAAGGGTTACTTCGAGGCATCCCTTTGACCTCATGGCAGTTAGCATGCTAGCCAAGGTGGCTGCTAAGAGGCTTATGTGCCACTTACAATGTAGACCCATGGACAAGGGGATAATACCTATCTCAGGAGGGCATGGCCTGAGCTTGCATCATGCTTCTCAGAATGGTACGCGATTTCAAACTTACCACTTTTTCATTTCTGGAACTGTCCATTTCATATTTTAAGACCAAGGATTATGTGAGTAGCTGCAACCTAAGGTAAAAGAAAAACGGTTGTCTACCTGCAGGCCCACACATCCTTCCGGTTAGGAATGCTCTCCCGGAATCCCCGCGGCCAGCTGCCACCCTCAGTGTGATTCTCTGGACTCCACTGTTGCCGCTCCTTCACTGCTGGACAGCTCCACAGCCCCACAAGTGCTTGTCCGCCCTCCTCTCCCCCTCCGTTTAGCTCGGAGCTGGCGCTCTCACAGAAAGAAGCCTCTGATTCGACACCAAGTGAGGATGGCGGCCAATAGAGACTCTCATCCTTCCAGGATGATAGATCGTAAGAAGGACGAGCAGAGTTCAGAGCACAGAATCTGAAGATGAAAACAAGAGGTCTATCCACTCAAGTCCTTTTTCATGGGTGTGCGCCCTTCAGGGCCATACCTGGAGGCCATGCAGCCTAACTCTGAAACATTTCCCATGGCAAAAACTCCTCTTGTTTTTTTTACCCTCACTTTATTTAGGTGGGCCACTAAAGCGCACATGGCATTATAAATACAGTGAGAAGAGGAGGAAGAGGAAGAGGATCCTGCTACTACATAGTCTCAAGGAAGTATACCCCTTAGGGTCCCTGGGGAGAGCAGGGAAGCTGAGTCATATGGCTAAAGGGCACTTAGATTTGACTGGTTCAGGTTGCCCACTTACCACACCATGTGGGCAAAACAGTGAGGTGTTCCCACATGCCTGAGTGTCTGAGCATCATCCTGATGTCTTCTTGGTTCATTCTTTTACCCGCTAACACACGTATGCAACACAAGAAATTATGAGATTATTTCACGCAGGGACCCTGCCTTAAATGATAGTCCAAGGTTTGCAAGTACTACTTAAACTGAGCCCTGAGCCCCCAAGTTTCTAAATACTCTGTATTGTGCGCCTTCTTTTAGAAGACTGGAAACTGCAGCCATGTTTTGAAACGTCTAGTGATGACAACACAGGAATGCGGCTAGCAGAGAGGAAGCTCCACAGAGGTCAAGTGCCACGAGAAAGCAGCCAGCTAGCCCGTCCTTTCCCTGTGGATACATGCGAGATTCCTGTCAAATGACTCACGGCAGTGGAAGTGGCGATAAGTTTTGGAGAAGCAAATTTGGGTGATGAGTTAGGAGAGGCAAGAAGCTTGAACTGAGATGTTGGCTAAATAAGTAGAACTGAGAGGATTTTTAGATGATTGTTATTTAATGACTTGTAAAGACATTCATATGCTGAATTTCACAGAGAGAATGTGAAACTATGCTATAGTCCATAACCTAAAGATAACTTTTCGTGAATACTAGGAGAACATTGTAGAAATGCAGATGTAGAAATAAAAGCTTATTGATTTGTTTTTTATTGTGTATGTGTGTGTGTGTGCATATGAATATGTGGTGTGTATGTCTCTCTGTGTGTGTGCACATGTGCACATGCAGGACACAATGTCACAGTGCTAGAGTGGAGATCAGTGTAGACGGAAGTTACTGCCCCATCCAGTTCTGCAGCCATCCAGTCCCAAAGAAACACATAAAAGGTTATACTAGTCATAAACTATTTGGCCTATTAGTTCAGGCTTATTATTAACTAGCTCTTACAACTTAAAGTAACCCATAATTCCTGTTAAAGTAATCCATAATTTTTGTCTATGTTTAGCCACATGTCTTGGTACTTTTTTTTCAGTAAGCCATTCCAATCTTGCTTCCTCTGCATCTGGCTGGTGACTGACTCTCTGCCTTTCCTCTTCCCAGAATTCTCCTAGTCTGGTCACCCCACCTATACTTCCTGCCCGGCTACTGGTCAATCAGTGTTTTATTAAACCAATACGAGTGACAAATCTTCACGGTGTACAAGAGCATTATCCCACAGCAGGTCAGAGTTCAGCCTTTGGAAACTGTTTCCTCCTTCTACCTTGTTGGTTCAAGGGACTGAACTGAGATCTTCAGGCTTGTGCAGCAAGCACTTTTACTTGCTAAACCACTCTGTCAGCCCATTTATTTACTAATTTGTTTGTTTGTTGACACAGGGTCTTGCTAAATAGCCAGAGCTAGCCAGGTTGGTCTTGAATATGAGATTCACATTTAAGCCTTCTGAGTGCTAGGGTAGTTTAGGATTTTTTTAAAAGTGATATACATTTGAGCTGTAATGTTTGGCTTTATGAATAGTCCAATAAGGAAACCCAAACTCTTAATTTTAATTTTTAAAAACCCACCTGAAAGCTATGATAGGAAGGCAGTTAATTAGAATTCTCAGTTGATAAGCCATTATAACACTTACTTGGATAAGCCTTGAGAATATTTGAATTTTCTTCTGTATACACATATTCTAATCCTCAGTTCAGCCCCTCTGTTCTGAACCATATTGCAGTAAAGGATGTATGTTTTTTTAATGTTTTCAGTTTAGAAATAAACTCTGGATGATATTAAATAATGCAAGCTGCTGTCTAGATTGTGCATATTAGTTGAGTCGCTCTGGTTACTTGGACATTCCTTTTGACTGGTCAGTGCCTTCACTGTATGAGTTATTAAACACCCCAGACATTATCCCTAGAATAGGAAATAGAAGAAAATCCAAAATTTTGCCTTTTTTATTGTAGATAAAAGGAGGTGACAATGATAGCCCATTTTAACAAATTACAACACTTTTGTTTGTGTGAAGGTTTGTATTGTGTATGTGCGCGTGTGTGGGTGAACGTGTGCGGTAAGTCAGAGGCTTTCTTTGGGTGGCTTCCTCAGTTCCTCTCTGCTTTAACTTTTGGAACATGCTGTCTCACTGGACCTGGAGCTCCCTGATCCAGTTATACAGGCTGTCCTGAACCCTCAGGGGGCCTCCTGTCTCCATCTCTCCAAAGCTGGGATTACAGGCACTGACTGCCACACCCAACTGTGTGTGGGTGCTGGGAAATTGAACTCCAACCTCCCGGGGCCCCAAGTTCCAGCACTTTTTCCTGAAAATATTAGATGTTTTCTCAAGACAGTTCTTTGCGAAGGTTGCTCTGAACCCAGGACCTCATCGATGATAGGCAAGCTGCCTCAGTCCAAATCTTATTCCTTTAAATTTTGAATATTTGGTATTAAAAATGTGCATCATTTTAAAATCCCATTTATTTACCCAGGGCCCCCATCCTCCATGAGATCGCCTTTGTTATGTAGAGCTGAAATGATTTTCTTTATTTATTCCTCTATGAGGAGCAAAGAGAACACTCCGTCTTTGCTCCTAAGCACGCTTTACTAAATTCACATTAGGCAAAAAAATTGACTGGAAAATTCCCAAGCTCTGCTCCTTTGTGTTGCGAACAGCAAGCACCCTGTGGTCTCTATGCTGTGTGCTACATTCAGAGAACGGCAAGGCTAATCCAAATGACAGATTATTCTAGGTATTTGTCTTTGAGATCTGCGCGGTAGTTCTCCCTTCCCATTTGTATTTGATGAGTACTAATACACAATTACAGGCCATTTCCTGACTTACTCACCAACTTAAATACAGGTCAGATAGGCCAAAGAAGAAAGCCACTGTCTCCTGGGTAACCCACAGAGCACAGCGAAGGTAATTGCTTCATCAAAATTACAGATTTCTCAGTAACAATGGCTGTTTATTTCACTGGTATTAGAATATTAGACTACCTCACCATTTTTTCCTGAAAAAGATGTGTTAATAGTTTTAGTAAAGTAGACCATGTCTTTTTTTTTTTTTAATTTTTAATTATATTTAAAAATTTCCATCTCATTCCCTCCTCCTCCCCCTCCCTCCCCTCCTCCTCCCCCTTCCCTCCCCTCCTTCTCCCCCTTCCCTCCCCTCCCCTCCACCCATACCTCCCCTCCCTCCCTCTCAAGGCCAAGGAGCCATCAGGGTTCCCCACTCTATGCTAAGACCAAGGTCCTCCCAACTCCCCCCAGGTCCAGGAAGGTGATCGACCAAGCTGAGAAGGCTCCCACAGAGCCCGTCCATGAAGAACAATCAGAGCCCAGCGCCATTGTCCTTTGCTTCTCAGTCAGCCTCCGCTGTTGGCCACAGTCAGAGAGCCGGGTTTGGTCGCATGATCCATCAGTCCCATTCCAACTGGAGTAGACCATGTCTTTTCACTGATGTGTTTAGCATTAATAATATAGTTTCATTTTTAATTAATCCCAAACTAAAAGAGATACATAACTCTTCTCTTATTATTAGGACTTGTGCTGTAGTTTACATCCAAAGGCCCCCCCCCCAACAGGCTCATGTTTTGAATGCTTGTCTCTGAGCTGGTGGCACCATTAAGGGAAGTGGTAGAACCCTGGGAAGTGGGTCCTAGCTCCTGGAAGTAGGTCTCTAGGGGTGGGCCTTTGAAAGTTGTAGCCTGGCCCCCTGGTTTTAGCATATTCTTTGCTGCCTGGCCTACAAATCTGAACTATCTCTCTCCTGCTCCCACAGCCCCAACTCCTCCACTACATCCTCCCTCCACAATAGGCTGAAACTGTCCAAATCCATGAGCCAAAACAAATCCCTCTAGGCCAGACATGGTATGCCACGCACAAGCCTGCAATCCAGCACTTGGGAGGTTGAGGCAGGAAGGTTGCCACGTGTTTTCATGCCAGCCTGGGCTACATAGTTCTGGACAAAACTGGGCTACAGTGTGGGACTCTCTCTCTCTCTAAAACTTCAACATGGTTTAATTTTATTTAACAAGGCGAGACCAAGGAGTTGACTAAGCAGTTAAGAACACTGGCTGCCTTTCCACAGGACCTAGGCTTGATTCTCAGGAGGAATAGGGTGGCGCAAAGCAACCTGTATCTCTCTTTATTCCCAAGGCATCTGACCCCTTCTTCTGGCCTCTGAGGGAGACAAGGCATGAAAAACACCCATACATGTAAAACAAACAAACAAACAAATGTACAAAACTAGAAAAAAATAATTTGAAAAGGAAAGGAGGGAGAGAGGGGAGGACGGGAGGAAAAAACGAAGGGATGTGTCTGTGTTCCTTTAGGATGTCTCTGTCAGACTCTGTGAAGCTGTGCAGATATAACGAAAGCATGTGGTACATGCTCACAACTGAAGCTCTGTTTTGCCTGTTACTGCATAGAAGGAGCAGGAGCCGCATCATATATAACATGTTCAGGGTCCGCTTTAAAATCCCACTCCGTCTTTCTCCTAAATTCGTCAAGTGATAATCTCAGTGTTTTAATAGTTGAAATTTCAAACTTTGTTCAAAATCACTACTCCACTGCTTTAAAGAACAGACTAATTTGAAGTCTGGAACATTCTGAATGCCGATCTCAGACCCCCTTCATGGTATTGTATGTAATCCCAGCCTACAATGAGGAATTTCCAAGACGCGGAGTTTCCAAGACGCGGGCACCAGGATTGTTTTTGTAAGAATCGACTTCATTCAGACAAACAAGTGTTGCTAAGCATAGCTGCTGTGCTCCGTTCATTTTCACTGAACATTTAGTGCTGTGACATCATCTAGAAAAACTTTGTTCCTCGGAACCCAACCCCTCCCGTGCTGGGGACTGAACCTAAGGCGTGCTGGGTGAGTGTGCTACCCCTAAGCCTGTCTATCCCAAATGTCATCTTTTTGACATTTCACCCTAAATTGCCACTCAGGTTGCCCGGTGTCCCCTGAACTCACACTTTCTTTGGCACCCATCTAAGTGTGCATGTGTTCAAAAGAACTTTGGCAGATATTGTGGTTGACAGTAAATGCAGAGTGACTGGAGTCTTAGGGTGAAAGTCATTTACCATGTGGGTCACCACCAATCAATCAATGCACTGAGCAGGCCGTCAATAAGTCCTCTGTTCTAGCTAACACAGCTAGTATAAGGCTCCTTGGTCTTGGCACTATTGACTTTGGGGCTGGATAATTCTCTGTCATTGGAAGTCTGTGTTTGCATTATCGGATGGCTAGCTGTATGCTTTAGGTCCCCCTCCAGTTCTGATAATCAAAAATGTCTCCCGCTGTTGCCAGAGTTCTCCAAGGGAAGGGAGAATTGGCAGCTCCCTCAACCAGAAAACTGGGGTGTACATCTTGCCTTTTTGACTAGGTTGTGAAGATTGGGGGGGGCACAGACCCAGTCTGATTCATAGCTCTATCACCCCTTCTCTACCAACTAAATTTAGTTTCTGGCACAGAAATGCTTCTTGAATGTTCTGAAAAGAACAAAATATCTCCAGGGTTCCTCTGCTGTCGTCAGCCTTGCTCCACAAGCTCGGAACAGGAATAAGGCAACCTGGATGACTCATCTAACATTCTGTGTGTTTGTTTGCGCACAAGTAACACGTGCACACTGCACATGCATGCAGAGAGCAGAGAACCGCCTCAGGTATTAGTCTTCAGGCTCTGCCCACCCGAGTTATTTATTTCCTTAATTATTTATCCCTTTTAAAAATTGGGGGGGGGGTGTTTTTGATAGGGTGTCTTACTAGACTGAAACTCACCAAGTACAGTAAACTGGCTGGCCAGTGAACTCATGGACTCACGCGCCACCACGCCCAGCTTCCTGGAGTCACATGCCACCACGCCCAGCTTCCTGGAGTCACACGCCACCACGCCCAGCTTCCTGGAGTCACACGCCATCACACCAAGCTCTCGGGACTCTCACGCCATCACACCCACCAGCCTTTTAAAACTTGAGTTCTGTGGATCATAGTGCTTTCAAAGGTGACACTTTATTACACGAGATATATCCAGC
The DNA here is from genome assembly GCF_903992535.2 of Arvicola amphibius. Classification (NCBI taxonomy): domain Eukaryota; kingdom Metazoa; phylum Chordata; class Mammalia; order Rodentia; family Cricetidae; genus Arvicola; species Arvicola amphibius. The sequence continues at coordinate 178,366,487 of NC_052048.2, forward strand.
CTCCTTTCTAAGATTTTTACTCTTTGACTGATCTGTCTATATCGTAGATCTGCTTTAGTGCCTGTGTTAATAAAAGGCTTGCCTATGTTTTAATCACATTTTGTGTGATGCTACTTTATCTAGAGGGGACACCATACACCCTTGCCACCAGTATTTATCATGGTCCTAGAAACATATTCTTGGGTAGGAGTGAGAGGCATTTTGATTTTAGTCAGATTGCCTTCCTTGACTAAGAGAAACTTACAGACGTGGTTTATTGATGTAAAATCTGAAGTTCCTATCGCTTCTTGTGTGAGATGCAGGATGTCTCAGCGGCTCTCCAGTAATCTATGCAAGTAGTGATGCCTTACTTTGTATTCCTGGAAATTGCCAGAGGCTTTAAAGGAAGAGGGGAAGAAAGAGTGAGGGAATTTTCCCTGTGGGCAGTTGGGGAAAACAAAAATATTTTTGTGCTGTGGAGGTTTCTCAGGAAAGGAGGGTTGGCCAGCAAGTGGTTGTATCTGAGCAAGGGGAATTTCCACATTTGGGAAAACATGGTCGTAATTAATGACTTAGGAGAGCCAAGAAAGTGGACCTTGTTGGAAAAATATCTTCTTCAATGGCCAAGTCATTGTCAACTGATGGGGCCAGAAAATAGGATTGTTTTAGAATGAAATCTTTATTTGTGGATGGTTGCCTGTAACACCTCCCCCCCCCCCCCAGGAGTAAGTACTCCTGTCCTTGCTGTGGGCTTCCAGGCCGGATAAGGGCTTCTTGTCTTTAGTTTTGAATGCATTGCTTGGATCTAGCCAGTAGGATTGTAGATGTTCAAATAGAGGTGATTACAGGAACTCTGGGGCTAGCATAGGGAACGAGCTTGCCTGCTCACAGCGCAGCCATCATTAATCGAGTGTTCCACGGTCCAGGCCTTGTGCTGAGGACATTGAAAAATTACCGCTTTGGCCCGGTAAACCACAACCTGGGGCCTTGGTATCACTTGTAGTCCCTTGCCTAGGACCACGCTGTTCTCATCCCCAAGCTTGCAGCCAGTACTTCCTCTGTGGAAAGCTGACTCCTGAGTAGGCGTGCTTTCACTCTGGATACAACCTCCTGCTTTTAACGCCCCTTCCCTCCCCCCCCCCCAGCTTTGTTTAAACTACATCTGCTCTTGAATTGCACTCATCAGAGTGTCCAAGGTTACCTCTCACTTTCTGGAGGAGAAGTCGGAGCTAGCAGGTTCAGTGGCACTCCCTTCCCTGTCTAGAGAGGAGCACGTGCTCAGAATGTCTGCGATGTGTTTTGAGCCTTTCTTTCATCTCAGTGATCAGTTCTATTAAAATGTGTACGGTCCCCCTTGTCTCTTCTCTCGTGATTTTTTTTTTTCAAGATCAGAAATAGCCTGCCAAATTTCAACAGAATTTTCCAAGGAGAAGGTCATTTTTCAGGAAGGGAAATTGTTATGCCAGCATCTGCTAAATCCCCAAAACCAACAAGGATTGAGTCCCGTATGTAAAAGCAAAGAGCCTTTATTTTATGCAAGTTTTTAAACTCGGTCTCTCAGCATGTCCAACATATTGGAATAATCGGAGAGTCCCAAGCACTAGAATTGGATTGGGTTTTTATAGTAGTAAAGGTGGGGGTGAGGGGTTTCTAAGGTTCAGGACCCCTGATTGACTGACATTTGTCAAGGGGTGTTTTGGTGAGTGTGTGCTGAAAGGTGATCCTATCTACAATGATTGGAACGTTAGGCATTTCCTTTGGATGGGCTGTTCTTGGGTGGTGCTCCGGTAATCTCAGTTTGTGGTCCTTCCTGCAATCAGGTACTGCTTCAGGGTAAACTACTGAGACTCAGGCCTCCATTAAACTTATCCAAGGCTGAGTCCTACACTGGCAGGTGATGATGGTGGGAAGTAAAAAACTTCCTTTGGGTGGTCTGTTTCTACTTAGCTTAGCATGCCTGGCTCCTACAGAGCTAAAGCTTAAAAAGAAACAAAAACTCTGAATTTGAAATGTAGATGCCAGATCTGGCACAACACCGATAAACTCTGCAGACCATTTTGTGAGCTGGAAAATGGCAGGTTAAGTAAGTCACGTCCTCCCTGAAGGGACAGCTCCATGCTCTCGATCCCTATGATGTGGCTTCTAAAGTTAGCTCTGTCCTGCGTCTGCAAGAAGTATGCCAGAGCAAGCGTACCTGGGGTCAATCCTTGTTCCCGATTGAACTTCAGTGGGCACTGTAATTAAGAGGATCATCTCAGTAGGCAGCTGTAATTTTCTACGTTTCTTTTCAGTCAGACTTGCAACCTGCCCATTGAAGCTTCACATTGGTTTTGCAATGCTTCTTAGGAATAGCCAGGTGCTGTTGACTTTATTTCAAGTTAGGGGAAGCTGAGGAGATGTATTTGTTTTCTACTACAATGGGACAAATAACCACAGATTGGAGAGATTGGAGCACCACCCCAGGTCTTTAGTGGATCTCACTATTCCAGGCACCCTAGGAGTCTGGGTGGCCTTGGCTGGGTTTTCTGTTTAAGGTTCTGAAGGTAGAAAGCGAGACGTCAATTAGGCTCGGCTTTCCTCTGGATGCCCTGGGGAAGAAAAACAGCTCGGAATGTCAGCTGCTCCTAGCGACTGGGCTGTGCCTTCTTCCCTGAGTTTTCCATCTCCATGGCCAGCGAGCACCCTGACATCTTTCCCCCATCTGGAATCTCAGCTTCCTTTTCTACCAGCTGAGGAAAATGGTTCCTTTAAAGTACTTACTTGACTAGCCCAGTCCTACCTGGGTAGTCTCCAAATCAACTCACTGGGGACTAAAATCCCTCAACAGCAGTCCCTAGATCAGGGTCTCTTTCCCTGGGTAACCAGTCCGGGGCAGCCATTGTCACAGTTTCTCCTACTGTAGTAAGACAGTCATTCAGTAAACTTGAGATGCATTCTGGAAATGGGCTCTGGGTAGGGCTGAATCAGAGAGTTTAGTTCTTTCATCCCCTTCATTGTTAAGTTTTTAAACACACATGTAGATCTTATTTTTAAATGCATATGTATTTGGGGGTCTGCATCCTGATACTTTTCAACAATACATGTTTTGTTTTTTGTTTTGTTTTTTTTTTTTTAAAAAAAAAAAAACCTGTTGATGGGCCTGTTTTGAAACACACTGTGCTTCAAGGGCTTGTGGATTTTTAAGAGGTAGAGACTAGGGTTAGTGTTGAAGCAGAGCTTCTTGTGTATAGAGGACACCATTGTGTTGGAGAAGTACAGCTGTGCGTAAAGAAGGGACAGAGGCTAAGATTTTGAACATAGTTTGTTCCTGTTTTTAGTATAGTCGCCGAAGATCTTTGAGGATAGTAAATCTTTTGTTATTTTCATGTTTTTTTCTTTTTTTCTTTTTTTTTTCTACAATATTAGGAATTGAAGCCAGAGCCTTGCACCTGCTCGGCAAGGGTCCTGTCACCGGACCCAGCTCCAGCCCTTTTATTATATCCGATGAACAAGCCTAGACGTCCAAACATAAAGTGATTGTGTGTGTGTGTGTGAGCGTGTGAGCACATGCATGTGATTTTTGAGTGATACTTGACTTTTGTCAATGTAGGTGCATTTTGGATATGCTGAATAAGCTTTACTAAGATGTTGTGTTCCTACTGTTGCTATGAACGCCCACCCCCCATTTTAAGTTCCATGTGCTATATGACCTGTAGGTATACTGGGGGTCTGCAGTGCAGGCTAGGTGTGTGGACCTCACTAACTGCTGATCTCAAAATCTGAGCCTACATCAGGCCATCTTAGAACTGAGAAGGCCAGGAAAAGGCGAGGAAGATCATAGAAAGAGATAAGAAAAAGATGCCATATTCATTTTGTTGATCTTGTCATTATTTTTACTGGGTGAACTATTCAATGAAAACTTATATTTTGGTTAAGGAGGAGGAGATAGCGTTGGCCTTTGGAAGGAACATGTGTAAAAATATGAAAATGCAAGGGAAAAGGGAAAGCATTTCAGAGGCTAAATAGTCCCATCTTTTCTCAAGAACATTTAGGCTTTCCCCATTTTTGAGATCATGGCCAAAAATGCAGGGAGGGAGGACATTTCCCAGATGTTTCTTTCGAGTTCTCCCAGACGTTTAGAAAATGGTGAGAAGAGGCTGTCATGCTGTCGCAGAGAGAAGGCTCAGCTGCTGTAGAAGACATTTAATGATGGCGTGGAGTAACAGAACTCGAGTCCAAGTGACACGTGCGGCTTTGGAAGAGAGGGTGTGGGCAAAGAGGCACAGTTGGGGGTATCGGTGTTGCAGCCAATGATATTTATTGTGGTATCTCGAAGCAATATGCATTCTGTGTCTTTTAATTTAGTGATCTTTCTCCACAGTGGATCATTCCAGGGATGCTGATATGGTACAGATGTTGTTTTTTACCCCTAAGGTTCGTGTTTTAAAATCTCACCCTTCACGCATGCGTGCATTCTTTCAGAAACACCCGCGAGACCTGAACATGTGTCATCACTTAGGTAGCAGGAACACAGCAGTGACAACAACAGGTGAAGAAGTCCCCGCTCACCGGAAGTTAATGTACTAAGATGAGGGGTTAGAAAACACACTTCTCCTTGCAGGCTATGTGATTAGGCATGTTCATTCCTAACAACGTGAGAAGGCATGTTCGACGTTCATTTCTGTTGCTGTGATCGTTAACTTGATAAAAAGCAGCCTAAAGGAGGAAAGGGTTTATCTGACAATCCCAAGTCCGTCATTTTGGAGCAGTCAAGACAGGAACTCAAGCAGTCAGTCATCTTGACAGTCAACGAGTGAGAGTAAACACATCCTTGGGCAGGGAGAGAATGACTCAGCACCTGCTGAGTCCAGAGGACCAGAGTTTCGTTCCCAATACCCAGATCTGGCAGTTCACCTGTAACTCCAGCTCCAGGGAAGCTGAAGCCCTCCTCTGGAAGTAAGGGGCAGAGTAAGGAATAGCCCTGTTATTCCTCCCCAGTAGCTGCTCCTCTGGCCCTCCTTGCTGACGGAGCCCTCTCCAATGCATCCAGCACCAAGTGTTGAATCACAATGGCATGAGTTGGTCATAAAAATCCCATTCTCTTTCGATAGGTACTCAATTTCCCCATCTTCTTTGCAGCTAAGAGAGTTTTGTTTGGCTAATGAGATCTGAGCGAAAGCCTCTGTGGCTATGTAGCTGTCTGGAGTTCCATCACAATTGTCCGAACCTTGGTAGACAATCCTGGTTTTAAGAAAAAGGCATGAAAATTAAAGCTCAACATGTTAAAGATGACAAGGTAGAAAGCGTGCCTGAGTCCTAAATAGTATCATTGAGTAGCTGAAGCAATACCATTAATCATCTATTGATCTGTATAGTCTTACATAACCTCAGGCTGGCCTTGAACTCCTTATGTACTTGAAGAGGGAGGATCAGTGATAGCTTTGGACTCTCCCACCTTTACCTCGGTAGTGCTAAGGTTATGGGATGTCATTTTCCTGGTCATATGCAATGCTGGGGATTGAACCCAGGCCTTTGTACATGCTAGACAAGCACTCTCTCCACTGAGCTACATTCTAGCCACACGTCTTGTTCCTTAAAAATAATTAAAAAGTTAACCTCCCTTTCGGCAAATTATTTTATCTGATTCAAGAAGTTTAAGGAAACAAACAAGAATCATCCATTGACCATGTCAGTTTTGAAATGCCCTTTTGATATCTATGTGGAAGTAACCGTCTGGTGACTTACCTTCCACAGTGGAATAAAAGTTCTAGACCCTTTAAATCTACCTATAGAGGCGTGTAGCCTGTGACTATAATACTAGCGTGAGCATCCAAATGTCAAGGTGAGCAAATTGTAGTGGCTACAGAGACTCCAAATTAGAAGCTGGGCATTCGTGTATATGACTGGCTCAGGATGGAGAGATGGCTCCATGGTTAAGAGCACAAATTGTTCCCGCAGAGGACCCAAGTTCAGTTCCAAACTGAGTGAGTCAGCTCACAACCACCTGTAACTCCAACTCGAAAGAATCCAATATCTCTGTTTTCTCCAGATGCCTGTACTCACCTGTACATACCTACATAGATGCACACACACACACACACACACACACACACACACACACACACACACAAAATTTAAAAAATAAAGATACTTATAAACTGAATCCCCTAAAAAGCAACTCCTCTGGTTAGGTTAGCAAGGCTGAAGTTATAGCAGAAGGCACAGGCTCCAGTGGGAGAGAGAGAGCTGACTCTGAGGATCAGGGAGGCTCCTGCATTTCCAGCGGCCTTCTGTCGCCTGGGCGGGGCAGCAGCTCCTGCTTCAGAGAACTTATTTCTATTAGGATGCTTTCTTACCGACGGAGCACAGAATCCATGTGCTGCTGCGTCTCCCCCATTACATAACAAACGGCCTTGTGAAAATTCCCCCACTAACTTACCAAGGAACCTAAAGTACGCCAAACTGAGCTTTGAGCACAGTTTCTTCTTGTTGATAAAAATCACTGTCCACAACCCAATATCGTGCCGTCTCCATTAGAGCTCTTACCCTGTGTTGCATTCCCGGTTTGGGTCATTATGTCTGCTGACTCTAGTGCTTTTCCCCCATGAACAGCTTCTCTGTTACCAGATGGTTTTGACTCCATCTACAGAAAATAACCAAGTGGAAGGGCTGTTGAGGGGTTTTGTTTGGTGGGGAGTCTTTTTTTTTTTTTTGCCAGTGAGTTCTCAGAAATAGCTATTGATATGTGTATGTGCGTCTCTCTCTCTCTCTCTCTCTCTCTCTCTCTCTCTCTCTCTCTCTCTCTCTCTCTCTCTCTCTCTCTCTCTCTGTGTGTGTGTGTGTGTGTATAAGTAACCAATTCTAAAATGTTGGCTTTGCAGGGTAAATATCCTTGTGTTCTGCCAATCCTGTTGAGCTTATGTTCTCCTCGGGTTCACTGGATTGACATATTCTGCTTTCTCATTCTCCCTGCTCATCGCTGGGGTGAGGGGTGGGGCCCGATGCCTTTCCCTTTGTCTTTCCCTTTTTATTCCGACCAGCTCTTGTATTTGTTAAGCGCTGTTTTGGATCTGCATTAATTTGAAGTCCCCGAGGAGCACTGTGTTCCCAAACACTGTATTCCGCAGTCTCATGCTCAGATCACTTTGTGACGCCAGACACCTCCTGGGATCCCAGGAAATGCTGTTTCTTTCTTTCTTCTTCTTCTTCTTCTTCTTCTTCTTTTTTTAAAGATGGGCAATTATTCTAGGATGCCCATAAGAGATCTTCCCTGGTTGAGTTCCCCTCACCTTTCTTTTAGCCCCCTTGACTTAGGATAAAACATTGGCTAATAGACCCGAGCCTGAGAGAGGACTTGCTGGTCTCTGTGTATTTCTGCAGAAGCACAGGTGAATATTGACTAGTCTTCCAGAGAAGAGATGATGCAAAGCTTTGGGACAGGAAAGCTCATGGCTGTAAACGTGAGGTGCTGGATAGGCCTCCGCGCCTGGCTGTGGGAAGCTGCTCTTTAACCACAGAGGATGGTCTTCCAGACAGAGAGCTCTCTGCTAGTGGCATATGCTGCAGGTGGGAGGAGCTTCTGTCCAAATACTCAACTCAGCTGTGTCCACAGTTCTCTCCTCTCTGCTCCCCGGCTCTGTCTACTACACTTGCACATCTTCCTACCGAGCATAGTTGAGCTTGCCTCTGAGTTCTGCTAGGGCAGAATAGGACCATGGACAGTGGTCCGGCTATCCGGGCCCCAAACCGCAGGGAAATCAGGAAAGTCAGTTTTCCTGAAGCCAAGAAAGCCTGGAAGAGGGTCTTTGCACAAGCTTGCTCAGCTTTCTGGAAGGGCCACTTTTATTTCTCTTTTCCTTTGAGATGGGATTCTTTCAGAAGCCAGGACTCCCTGCACTAGCTTTCAGCTAATCACACACACACACACACACACACACACACACACACACACAGGCACTCATTTTTGCAAATGTTGCTCTTAAGATGTTTAAATATATCTTCATTATGAAACATCTCAAACAAACAGAAAATGCTTTATCAGACATCTGCACTTGAAACATCCACCTGTACAGATCTTAGTATTTGAATTATTTGTGCATCTGTTGTAAGAAGTCTCTAAGTAATGTTGCAGTTTCTTCTACCCCAATCTCTTTCCCCGTCCCTTACCAAAAGTAACTGTTGCTGGGCGGCGGTGGTGCATGGCTTTAATCCTAGTCCTTTTAAAGCAGAGGCAGGCGGATCTCTGTGAGTTCGAGGCCAGCCTGGTCTATAAGATAGGCAACAAAGCTATACAGAGAGACCCTGTCTTGAAAAATCAAAATAATGATAAGAATAGTAATTGTTATGTTTGTTGTTATAAGTCATAAATCATTCCCTTGTATCTATATACCCTCATTATATGGCTGCATTAATAAGCAATATATAGTCTTGCTTAGTTTTTAGAGTTTAAAATATAAAATATGGCATCACCATATAGTTTTTATCCATCACTGGTTTTTAAATTTCATATTGCAACCCAAAGAATAAACTCTTTTCTTACAACGGCTGTAGATTCGTGCCTCGTTTGACTCTCTGCAAGTTCCTCTCTTCCCTTACTTTAAGAACTCCTGGGTTATTTTTAGTTTGCTATTTGCTCTAGCAAACAATGCTGCAATTAACATTTGCATACCAGTTTCCCGGGCATGTGATGCCAGAGGTTTCCAGGCCAGAGCTCCCTGCTGTTGCTGACTTGGGGGGTAAGGGACTCTTCATTGGGGTGTAATCTGTCAATCAGCACCGCCCCCAGATTCCTGGAGCATCATTGCTTCCTATGTGTGATAACAAAAGTTCAGCCACTGGCAGGTGTTTCCTCGGGGCCAGAATCACCTTGGCTGATTCTGCTGGTTGGATTCACTAATTACAGGTGGGGGACCCAAGAGTTAGGGCTACTGGCTCTCAGCACTGATTGTAAGTTTTGATTTTGGGTTCCCTAGAGTTCTGTTTATCTTTATCTTTTAAATATCAGATATTTTCAGAGTTAAAATTTTTGTTGGCAATTTATAGTTATAAAATGGTGACATTTAGAGGTTTGTTTTACCATAGTTTCTACAGATAGTGAACATTTCCTTGTGTGTTTAATCTTTAGGTTTCTCCTTCTGGGACATGTCTATTCAAATCTTTTGACAATTTTCTTTCTAGTTTTTTTTTTCATTGCTCTCTAAGAGATCATTATAATTTTCAATACTAGCACTCTGATGATTCTACATTTGGGAAACATCTAAGATTATCCTATTTACATTGTTAATGGCATCCTTATATTCTGAATTGCTGAAATACAGTAGCACTTACTTGTCTTTCATGTCTTATACTGTTGTATTTTATTTGATTTCTTTCCCATCCCAACTGTGTAAAGCTAATCTATATTTTTTTCTGAGGAATATATAACTTTAAAGCTCACATTTAAGTCTTTCAATCAAGTTGAGCCATTGTGGGGTAAAACAGTATATGCATATACAATTATCCCAACACACACCTATTCAGTAGTTTGGTTTTTTCATATCTGTTTTCTTGTGCTATCTCTGATTTAAAATTTTGATATTTGGTAGAACCGTGTCCAGACTTATATTTTCCTTCAGTTTCTTCACTCTCATGGTAGACCGTCTGCCCAACAGATGGAGGTCTCTCTCCTTTCTCATTGGGAATCCCCATTGTTCTCAGGCATCTGTGGACCCTGGCCCCGTGCTGTGTAGTCTAGATCCAGCACTTAAAGTGGGGCCAGTATCTTTCCAATGAGAAGTAGATGGAATTATGTTAAAGTCAAAGTGGAGGGGATAGGTAAGATCCCTTTTATTCTAAAAAGTCCATAAGAAGGAGACTTGCCCTTCTTTTCTTTCTGTAAAATACAAAGCCTACTACTGTGGCAGCATCATCCCCCTGCAGGAGACACACTGGAAGCTGGCTCATTGAGACTGCCTGTACAGAAAGATGGAAAGGTCCCAGTTCCTTATGATGTCATCATGCAGCTGCAATAACCAATATTGGGTCTCCTGCGAGCTGAAATAATAAATTTCTTACCATCAAAGACATTTTATGTTGTATATCCCTGTTATTTGCAGCAACAGTTTGAACTTATATTTTTAAATTATATTTATTTATTGTGTATGTGTGTGTAGGTCAGAGGACCACTTCCGGGAGATGTTTCTCTTCTTCTACCATGCGGGTCCCAGAGTTTGCACTCAATTTGTTAGGCTTTGTGACTTAGCACGCTGAGCCATTTTACCCACCCTGAACTTCTATTTTTGATGTGAATTTTGTGATCATTGTTCCATGTTTCCAATCAGATTGGTTTTTTTTCCCAATGTGGACTGAATGTAAATGTTAGCTTGAGGAGACCTAACTCCTCACGATAATGAATGTTCTAATTCATGAACATCTTTAATATTTAATGTTTAATGTTTCTGTAGAATCAAGAGGGTGGCACTGAGATTGGATCTCGTGCCATAGCCTCTTCTCTCTCAGTCTCCCGACTGTTAGGATTGCAGGTGTTCCAGCCTCTGCTTGATTTTTTTGATAGGCAGTTACAGTACCCAAATAAGGAGAATTAATATCTCCCTTACCGTGCGGGGATAGCAGATAGAGGCAGTCACAGAGATGTGTTGACTGTCATTTTCTGTTGTGTATTCCCTAGTGGAGGCTCACCAGCAGACCTCAGGCAACCTTCTGGGCTCCTAAGCAAGCCTGTATGGGTGGGGCTCTCAGTCTAGCCCTTGTTGTTAAGTGTTGGATCTGGCTTACGCACCCGCACGCACACACCCCCTTCATCTATCCTCCACCAGCTTTCAGACCCACAGGCCACTCAGGGCCCTGTCTTCACCCCCATTCTTCGCTTTACATTTCCAGTCTGTAGAAAAATTCTACTTATTGGACCAATATTTTCCTTTTGTATTTTAATAACTGTTAGGTTGTGGATATATATCTAGGGGTTTGCGTGTTGAAATTCAACCCTCATTTTGATATATTAACAGAGTAGGAATTTAATCTAACTGCAATGCTTAGAAGTGGAGCTTTTGACTGGGATTAGACAAGGTCATCAGTGTGGAGAGCCCTATGACTAATGCTGGTGTCTTTATAAGGGGGACAAAAACCAGGACAGACAGACAGACACACCTACCCCTGTCTCTTGCTATGTGACATCCTGTGTTACTCTGAGAGTCTGATAGGTTAAGATCAGATGCAGGCTCTTCAACCTTTTTCCAGAGAGGGTTTCTCTTTGTAACAGCCCTGGCTGTTCTAGAACTCTCTCTGTAGACCAGGCTGGCCTCGAACTCACAGAGATCTGCCTGCCTCTGCCTCCCGAGTGTTGGGATTAAAGATGGGCACCACCATCACCCGGCTGAACTTTTATTCTTTCTAAAGCGATTGAGCCTTACACATTTTTTTCTATAGTAAGGCAAACACAAGAACCACTGCTTTGTGTTTGGAACTGAGCATAAGCTTCCGAGGCTTAGGTACTGCAGTGCTGAATCGAACAAAATTCTACCATGCATTTTAAAAAGAAATACAGAAGTGACTTCAGCCACTGCTGATACTTACTGCTGTCATTATCACCAAAGACAGCATGGCTACGGTGATTTGAACGAGTGTCTTCTAAGGGCCCATGTGCCTGAACATTTGGTCCCCAGTTGGTGGCGCTGTTTTGGGAAGGTGGCTTGTGTGTGTGTGTGTGTGTGTGTGTGTGTGTGTGTGTGTGTGTGTGTGTGTGTGTGTGTGTGCGCGCGCGCACAAGCGCGCGCGCGCACAGGGGCACACACATGAGTGCTTACTTTCCCTCCCTCTTCTGCTGCCATGCCTGATGGCCGTGATAGATGGATTCCTACCCCTCTGGAGCCGATAGCCAAAACAAATTCTTCCTTATAGCCATGGTCCTTTATCACAGCAGCAGAGCAGTACCTAATGGAGCTTCTCAGAGTTTTCCCAGTGTCCTTCAGGTCCTGGTGCTTCCTGAACACTGGAGTTGCATTGCACTTGTTATCTGGCTGACGGGGAACGGTTGTAAATGCTATTTTCTACACCTGAGCAAACTGAGACTCTTGCTTAATTGTAGTGGAGAATGACCCGGCAGAGCGAGAGTTCTGTGAGTTCTTCCAGACCTGAGGCTTGGCCTTGCTCATCTGTGCCTTGAGGAAAACAGTGCTCTGTGGAAGTGTTTAAGCTGAGCCAACCCCATCTCAAGCCCATGCCTGGTTTCCTTCAGACAAGGAGACCCCTGGTGAGTGTTCTCCAGGTCTGTGCAGTATCACCACCTAAGGGACAGAAAGGAATATGAGCGACAGGTGCCGACTTTCAGCAGCGTGGGTGAGAAGGAACTCTCAGCGGTATTTCATCTGGAAAGCGAATTTTGATTGAGGTCTAGATATTTTTTGTGCTGCTCCCCTTATATAAACTTAGTATGTAAATATAATCAAAATAGCAGTCATTAACATTGCAAAACTTATTTATTAAAATATGTAAAGCAGACAGCTGCAACAGTGGTGACTAAGAAGCATAAGAATATTTTGTTTAACAGATAATTTTCGAATTCCTACTATGTGCTCACACGGTACAAGAAGTAGGCCCACAAAGATAAATGACACAGGTCTCTGTATAATTAAGAATTGAATTGGTGGGCTGGGAAAATGGCTCAGCAGTTAGAGTACTGCACGCTCTTCCAAAGGACCTGGGTTCAATTCCCAGCACCCACATGGCTGCTCACAACCTCCTGTAACTCCAGTTACAGAGAATTTGATGTCCACATTAGACACATATGTGGTATACAAACATACATGTAGGCTAAACACCCCCACACATGAAATAATAGTAATTAAATTGACCTATCGGACCTATGGGTAATATAAAACAAATACATTAGGATATACTTAAAAGAGTGTTGGTTTAGGGGCTGGGGGATGGTACAATTGCTAAGAGCAGGCACTGAATTCACTTCCGGGCACCCAGATCAAGATTTTCACAACTGCTTAAAATTCCAACTCTTGGCTGGGCAGTAGTGGCACAAGCTTTTAATTCCAGCTCTCAGAGGCAGAGGTAGGCAGATCTCTGTGAGTTCGAGGTCAGCCTGGGCTACAAAAGTGAGTTCCAGTACTGTTACCTTCCCTCAATAAAATAACAAAACAAAACCAAACCTAAAATTCCAGCTCTCTCCTGACTGTCATGGGTTCCGTACTCACGTGCACATATCCTCCACGTGTGCGCTCACACAATAAAAACTCAAATAAAATCTTTTTCAAAATTGCCGTTAGTGTAGCTGGGCGTGGAGGTGACATGACCCCGGCCATAGATAGTGCTTTGAGATGAGGCCTTTTTGTGGGTGATCAAATTACCATTGTGGGGCCCTGGTGCTTAAACGGGGGGTGGAGGGCCTGGGCTGGGAAGGTGGCTCTGTAAGAAGAGAAAGACCAGAAAACACACGAATCTCTTGTCTCCTGTCACGTGATGCTCTGTGCCACTCTGGAATTGTGGCAGCAGAAAGGTTATCATCGGATGCAGCATCGTTGACTCCCAGAACTATAAGTGAAATGAATCTTCTTTCTTCATAAAGGTACCCAGTTAGTTTTGTGTATTTTGTTAAAGCAATGCAAAACAGACTACTACAACAGCCTTCGCTTTTAGTTTAGAACAAGTGTTTCTAAGTCTTTGGACAATACCTTGACCAGAAATGCAAATTTGTGCCAGCTGGTGGTGGCGCACGACTTTAATCCCAGTACTTGGGAGGTAGAAGCAGGAGGATCTCTGTGAGTTCAAGGCCAGCCTGGTCTACAGCACGAGTTCCAGCCAGGACTGTTATATAGAGAAACCTTGTCTTGGAAAACCAACTATAAATAGATAGGTAGGGAGATAGATAAATAGAAATACAAATTCATGTTGAAGCAGGAGGATTGAGTCCAAGGCCAGCCTAGGCTACATAGTAAGAGCTGATCAAGAGGAAGAGGAAACAGAAATAAGAAGAGAAGGGGGGTGAATTTCAAGAGATGTTGTATGCCTGTGTTCTTAGCAGCATTAAGTACAGTGGCCAAGAGGTGGGAGCTCCCTGTGTCCAGCAATAGAAGAATGGAGAAGTAAACGAGGTGTGCATAGGATGTGATGTCATTCAGCTTTCATAAATGAGGGGAATTTTGACAACTTGGGGACGGATAAACCTTGAGAACGCTGTGCTGAGTGAAAGAAGCTAATCACAGGAAAGAGAAGTTACTGTACACTCTCCCTTATAGGAGTGCCTAAAATAGATTCATAGAGCTGGAAAGTGAATCTTAGTTGCCAAAACCTTGGGGAAGAGAGAGGTGGTGTAATTTAATGGGTGTATAGAGTTTCAGTTTTGCAAGAGGGAAATTCATCGAGATCGGCTGTGTAACGGTGATGAATACTGTTTGACCACAAGATTTTAGCTTAAAAATCTACAGAGTGTAGGCTTCCTGCAGGCAGGGGTCTGTGGTGCTCACAGTCAGTTTTCTAGTATCTAACAGAGAGAGGGCTTGATACATAGTAGGTACTTGACTAATATTTTGCCTGCCTTTGGCTTCTCCTCCCCCACTCAACATCCCATGCAGCAGGACAAGGGCCAAGTGGTTCTGGGAGCCAGTTCAGCAAACAAAGGCTCTTCTCTCAGGGCACAGAGGGGAAGAATTTCAAATATTTGTGATTTGGTATTTGTCCTGGTCAGAGCAACTCTTCTTTCCTTCCCAGTTATGCTCCTCCGAGCTCAGTTGGCATTTCAGCGTCCTAAAGATAGATCCTGTTTCTACTTCCTAAAGCAAAATAGAATTGCAATGGACTTTGTAAGAAAGGCTGTGAGATGAAATCATGATTAGGCTCCTGGGCGCTGCCTGCAGCCCCACGCAGGAGGAGGGTGAGGTAATTAGCGTGGATCTGCAGCTCTGTGCTTGTCTTTGTCCCTTCACTGGCTCTGACTCTTTCTCTTGTGCTTATTTTTCCCCTACTTGGCCAAAAATAGAGAGACGCAAAAAAGTTTCCTTGTACTTTCTTTGGCTTTTCTATTTTTTTTTTCCTGGTGTTTTTGGTTTCCTCTGGCATTGGCCCTTGCTTTTTCTTACCACCTCCTGGCTCTCGCACCCCCACCCCTTTCTCAGTATCTGTTTTGGAACCCTGGCTTGGTGCAGGGTGTCCAGGAGGGGCAGCATTTAGTGATGTACGGCCCCTGAGCTGAGAGGTATTCCAATGGAAGGATTACTGTTTCCAGTGCAGCCGTAGGGCGGGTCTTCTTGTCGGCTCTGCTTGTTCTGGGTCTTGCATGACTCTGGTTAGAATTCACAAGGGAACCTCTCTGGCGGCAAAAAGTATCAGAGAGCTCTGTCTCTTCATGCTGTTGTGGGGACCAACTGAAGACCCTGACCACCATAGAACCAACCCAGTGTCCAATGCCTGGCAATGTAGTCACATGGTCACGTGACTTTTCAGAGGTCACACTCCCCATCCCTTTCTAGTTTCATGTTGGTTGCTGGGAGGGATAAATAATCTGACAAAAGGCAATTTAGGGGAGAAAGGGTTTGTTTTTGCTCATGGCGCCGGGGTTATAATACATCATAGCAGGGAAGCCGGACTAGCCGGAGCTTAAAACAGCTAGTCATATCACATCCACAGTCAAAAGTAGAGAAAAATGAATGCATGCTTCCTGGTGATCGGCTCAGCTTCTCCACTCTTATGCAATGCAAGACCTCCTGCCTAGGGAATTGTGCTGCCCATAGTGGACTGGTACTTCCCACATCGATTAGTTTAATTAAGACCATGACCATAGGTATGCCCATAGGCCAAGCCAATATAGCCAGACCATCACTGAGATTCTTTTCCAGGTGATTTTAGGTTGCATCAAGTTGACAAAGTCATCACACCATCCGCAGCTATGTAGCAGGCACTGCTCTATGCGTTTTAAAAACATTACTAACACATTTAATAGTGTTAAATAGTGTTTCAGGCCTCCCATACAACAACCCCGGGAATTTGGGAATGACTCTTGTCTGAATTTTGTGGGTGAGAAGCTGAGACCTGGGGAAGGGGGTTCCATTCCACAGTTACTGAGATACACATTTTTAACCACCATTCTTTGGTGCTTCTGCTTGAAAGTTCCCTAGATTTCCTTTGGCGTTTTATGTCTGGCTTCATGAAATGTCTCCACCAATGTCTAATATTTCATGCTGGGCAACAAGTATCTCTCTCTGAACCTTTCGGGCAGCTCCTGGCACATCCATTAGCAATCAGATCCACAAGGCTCCACCCTGCAGAAGACGTAGAATCTGACCTTTCTTTTCAGGAACCAGAGGATGAGGAAACAGGTTTTAACATACAAACTTGAAGAACTGAAATTTCAGCAGTGGTGTGTTATCACCCTTGCGTGAAGTGCCCTACCCCCACGTAAGCAGAGACAGTCCCCTGAGGTCTGTCACCAGCCAGGATAAGTTCGCAAGGAGCCATCCAGGCTCTTGGGAACAGGGTCATGAATTTTTTAGGTGATTGGCTGGAGTCAAGAGAGTGCTTTGGAGCTGCAGGACAGACCTTCCGGTGATGGGAGCAAACTGGTCTGGAAAGAAGCCCATGACCTTGGCCTGTTTACCCTAGGAGACCATAACCAGGGCCTGAGACATCACGAGGTGCTGGCTAATCCTCGGACTCTACCTGTGTTCCTCTGGCTGGGCCCCAAATGGCTTTCCCTGGCAAGAAGAGGGAGAGAGGAGGACTCACAGAAAGTCAGGGAGACCTTGGGCTGCCGCTCTCGGAGCTCAGGCTGGCATCTCATGGGCACACAAACATTTAGCTCCTTTCCTCCTCGTCTGCTTCCCACTAGTAGTTCCCGGGGCCTCCGCCTACCCAGACCTTCTTCTCACAGGGCTCTGGTGTCAGACTGGCTAGAACCGAAAGTGAATCCTGCTAAGAAATCAGCCGATAACATCCGAGTTAAGGCTTGTCTTCTGCATGATGCATGAGCAGCTTTATAGAGACAGCACAACCAAGAAGCTTAAAAAAAAGAGGCATGGCATCTAGCAGTAGCATCAGGCTCCTCGATATGGAGAGATCTAGCTGGGGCCTTGGTGCTTTGGGGCTGCTGTAACAGAACACCATAGCCTGGAGGACTTATAATCTACAAAATTTATACCTCATGGCTCTGGAGGCTGGAGTTTAATATCAAGGCAGTGGCAGGTTTCATATCTGGTGAGGGCCAGCTTTCTGGTTTAGACCTAAGTCCTCACACAGTGGGGAGAGAAGGCAGCACTCTGGGGCCTTACTAGGCACTAGCCCCCCCTTTTTTTATTAAAGGCACTAACCCCTTTCATGAGAGCTCTGGCCTCATAATATGATAATATTACCACCTAGAGGCCCAACTGCTAGCGCCTCTGCTTTGGTAGTAAGATTTTCCAGCACATGAGCTGGGGGAGGAAGGGTTGCATCTTCATAGCAGCTGGTATCCCATAACCCTCCTCATAGGCTTTTTGGTTTGGTTTGGTTTTCTGGTTTTTTGGGGAAAAGATCTTGCTATGTTCCCTTGGTTGGCCTGGAACTCAATGTGTGAACCAGACTGGCCTGGAACTCCTAGAGACCTACCTGCCTCTGCCTCCCAAGTGCTGGGTTTAAAGGTGTGGGCCACCGTGCCTTCCTCCTCAAGTTCTTGTATCTCCAATCGAGCCTGACTGACCAGGCCCACCAGAGACCTGGAATTCAGAATAAAACTTCAACTGGAACACCGTGACTTCACATCTCAGCGCTAGCTGGTAGGATTCGCCCAGGTCAAGCCTGCAGAGGAGTTGTCTTTAGACATTTGTCAAGTAGAGTACACCCTAGCCCCCCTAGGCTGCTTGTCAGGGCTCCTAGAAAACCCTACTTGCCCTTTGGGGAGGAGGGGGGTCTCTCCTATAGCCATGGACTCTTCAGGTTAATGCACTTTTGACCCAGGAAGGAAACAAAGGTGTTTATTAGGTCTTGAGGCCAGCGCCCTCATGAGTGAGGTTAGTGCCCTTACAAAGAAAAAAGCCTTAAGAGTTGCCATAGCCACTTTCCTTTCACCGAACCAGAGCTCAGTAAGAAAATGCCTGCCTGTGTACCAGAGAAAAAAACAGAGTACCTTGGGATTTGGGAAGATGGAATGGCCCCCAGAATCAGGAGAAAGGGACTGTTCTTAGCCTAGGCTAAGGTGGCAGGCTCAGAGCTGTGGCTGTGGGTAGGCTCTTGGAATCCTGGCAGGTTTCAGAAGGCACCGTCACCAGTCAGCCCTCTTGCCCTTACCCGCTCTTCTCTGTGAGACTTCTGGGGACTAGCCACCAACGGACACCTTTTACTCCCAGACCTCTGTGGTTCTTCCTAGACCCCTTTCTCAAAATACTCCTCTCTTCTTTCCTTCCTCGGTGCCAGACTGCTGGCATCAGACTGTGCAGGCTGCCATGTCTGGCTTTCCTGGGTTTATAATTGCCTCTGGTTAAAGTTTAAATAGATGGGTTTCAGCCCAAGAGAAAAAATGTAAACAAGCCATTTGTGCCGGCTCGGGCAGCTGGCTTTCAGTGCTCCTGAATTCTGCACGATGGGAAATTCACTTTGCTTTTCCCCAGCCCTGGGACTGAGCTTCCACCACCACTACCACACGGTTTTCAGAGCCCTGAGTGCCTCTCTGAAGCCATTGAAGCCATGAGAGGCTTTTAGAGGACCCGCACTTTTCCCTTTTAACTCAATTAAGCCATCAGGATCCTGTTCCCACTCTGGCTAGTGGGTCTGGTAGGCTGAGGTGAGAACAGGGTAGCAATCTCCCTCAGGCTGACCGCCCAACAGGAAGGAAAGGAAGGGACTGTCACTTCCCAGCTGGAATTTATTTTCTCTGAGGGGAGGAGGGGTTAAATTTGTTGCCTTGGGGGTTTTGGTGGATGGGGATGACCTCCAGTCAGGAAAATGGGGCCATTCTTGGCTGAGGAAGATGGTTCGACTTGGCTGTTTTTTCTTAGAAGTAAGCAGGCCTCTATGTTTCTGTCAAGGTTTTGTTCATCCTGGTGGTTTTGTCTTAAGAATACTGACTTCTTATATTTCTCTGCTT
Organism: Arvicola amphibius; assembly: GCF_903992535.2. Taxonomy (NCBI): domain Eukaryota; kingdom Metazoa; phylum Chordata; class Mammalia; order Rodentia; family Cricetidae; genus Arvicola; species Arvicola amphibius. Next base: position 178,385,502 of record NC_052048.2, read on the forward strand.
TGTGAATTTGTATACTGGAGTCGGAATGGATTCAGCAATACCTCGGGTCCTTTAATCAAGGACTTAATTGGATCATTGCCTTCTCTACTCGGAAACCTTCAGTCAGTCCCCGTTTCTAGTTCAGCCGCCTATGCGGAAGCTTCTGTGGTCTGGCTCCGCCCCTCCACTCCCTTCACCTTCAACTATCCCAGCCCCAAGCTGAACTCAGCTGAACTGGTTTGAACTCTTCCACCCTGCATATAACCCGTCCCCTTGGCTGCAGTGGTCTAGCGCCCAGGCTTGCTCCCAGCACAGCTCAGAGCTGCCTCCCGGTGTTCTATGGAACTTCCCGGATTCCCCGCAATCTGAGTGGACGCTTCCTCCAGCTCTCTTGCAAGCCTTGGCAATCCTTTACCCCAAACCCTGTTTCATTTTATCAGTCAGCCAGCAGCTGCGTGTCAACTTCTCAGCCTTGATACTTACTCCCCTGAGTGGAAGATCATTTTTCCATCCCTCCCACAATGTCCAGAGTCAGATGTGGCCCGCAGTGTCCAGTAAAGTATTCAATCTTTGTGGGGCTGGAGATCCTCCGACTCAGGCCCTTAGACCTGCTAAACAACCGCAGGACCTCGGAGCTGCACCGTTAGCCCAACATTGAGGCTTTCTTTTCCAGCCCCTCTGAAAAGCTGTCTGACTCTTAAAAATAGCTCTTGGAGTTGGGCTTGGTGACACTTGCCGGTAACAAACAAACAAAAATCCAAACCCAGAGACAAACAAACAAGCTTGCAGAAAATAGCTCTTGGGAGTAACAAAGAGACAGGGTTCAAGTCCTCATTCCCCCCTAGTGTGGGACTGCTTCCTAATTGTGACTGTGGTAAAGGAAGAACAACCACTTCTGGTTTGGGGCAAATTAGACTGAGATTTTTCAAGTAAAGCCTTGAGCCGTTCTCAGGGGCATTGCCTCCTCGTGGTGAGCAGCTGACACCCAGGCTTGACGTTCTGTTGCACCCAAGGGTCCACTGCAGAAGACAGCTACAGTTAGTTACAGTGTGCAGCAAACGGGGAAGTGGCCTGGCCATAGTGAGCAGGCGCCCAGTCCTGTGGAAAGCAGTCCGCTTGGCCTGGATATCCCAGTCTCTGTGTGAAGGGTGGTGGTCAGCTGACCCAGATTTGTGCTGTCTCACACAGGCTGTCTCCAAAACCCTGGTGGCCTATTCCCAGAAATAGATGGGCAAGGTTTTGGAAGAAGGAGATCAAAGACATCTTCATCCAGCATGACAGGACCCTGACGTAGTTGACCTTGGTCAGTGGGAACCCAGTTCTCAGGCCCTGGTGTCTGCGCTTGCTACCAGAAATCTTATCCATACACCTACCACGAGGACCAGGGTTCACCTCTGTAAGAAGCGTGCTGGGGTTTTAATGATAAAGAAGAGGAGGAGGAGGAGGAGGAGGAGGAGAAGGAGGGCACATTTCCCTCCACCTTTACCTCCTCTTTATACTCAGACCTCTTAAATATTGAAACATTTTACTCTAAGATACGGACCTTATCCGTCAAGGATATAGGATGCATTTTCCCATTTGCCAGCATGATCTTCATCTGTGTAACTGCTCTTGCAAGGTGTTGAGAGACTCTTTTTTATTATTTATTTGTTCCACTTATTTATTTTTGAGACAGGAATTTACCGTGTAGCTTCAGCTGGTCTGGAACGTGCTCTGTAGTCCAAGCTGACCTTGAACTCACAGTGAACTCACAGCCTGCCCCCCCCCCCCTGTTTCCAGCATGCTGGGAGGAAAGGTGTGTGCCTTCCTGCCTGACTCCTCTTGTGGGGATCGCTGGACCTACTTATTAGTCGCTAGAAGACATGTGGGAGAGAACGCCGAGACACCAGGCAGCGCTATTTGTTGCTGAGCTACTCTTACCTTTAGCTCCCGGTATGAGGTCCACTCTTCTCTGCTGGTCTTAGGAAGGATGCCAATGTGGAGCCTCGTCTCTCCTTCCATCAGAGTCTCCCATGAGAGGGGAGCATGGCTTCCCCTTACTCTTTGAGTACATGTTACTACCATGTATAGCAGTTAACTAAGAGTAAAGCTAAAACAGCTAATGCCTGTGCTTCTGAAAGTCTCAATCTAAGGGCTTGCTGCCACAAGGAAGAGAAGATATCTGAACTAGGATTGCTGGAGGCATAGGCAGAGGCAGTGGTGTCTCGGGCAAAGCTCCAGAGAGTGGTGACCCCAGCTAAGCCTTGAGGAACCAGTGCATGGCTGTAAGTAGTCAGCGCTCTCCAGCCAAAGGAACCCAACTGCTCTTTCTTCTGCCCTTACCAGGACAGACAGCTTGAAGCCTTCACCTCTGTTGTCTTTAACCTGTGTGGCCAAGGTCTGTACGTGTTCCCAGCTTCCTTGACATCCATTCTCTGAGGAGGCAAACTGTGCAGACAAGGGGAGCCTGAAACAATCCCCGGGCCGAAACAAAAACAGAGCAGGAAGTTGCATCATCAGAGGAAGACTGCCAGTGTCATGTTGAAGAGACGCAAATGTCACAAAAATAAAATGTGTGAGTCTTGCTTTGCCCGGGCACACACTGTCACCATGCTTTCTTCTTTACTGTGACGTGGGATTATTGAAATCATATTTGGCAAAGCAAAGGTGAAGAACACAGAAATACAGAGATGGGAGAATGTCGTTACTTTTACAGTTACATGTACCGTGTTTTGTTTATTTGTATCAGTAACTGAGTACAACTTAGCTCTCTGTCTCTTCCTGTAAATGTTTTATTCTCAAGAACTTTTACAGGCTATGAAATTGTGTCAGTGAAGAACATTTAACAGGATGAATGATTTGCACACACTGAGAAATTCTAACAAATATATTTTAACGACAGTGATGTGATTGAAGACATCAGAGCAAGAAAGAGAGATCCCACAGGTATTATTTCACTTTTCATCTTGGTTCATGCAGAGAAATATTAGTCTCTTTACTAAAAAAGAAGTAAGTAATCTTCCTTTTGATTAGATCAGTGGTTCTCAACCTTCCTAAAGCTGCAACCCTTTAATACAGTTTCTCATGTTGTGGTGACTCCCAACCATAAAAATATTTTTGTTGCTGGACGGTGGTGACTCAGGCCTTTTTAATTCCAGCACTCGGGAGGCAGAGGCAGACAGATCTCTGTGAGGTCGAGACCAGCCTGGACAGGCTCCAAAGCTACAAAGAAACCCTGTCTTGAAAAACCACAGCCAAAAAAAAGTTTTTGTTGCTACTTCATAACTGTAATTTTGATACTGTTATGAATCATAAATATCTGATATGCAGGCTGTCTGATATGTGACCCCTGTGGAAGTGTTGTTCAACCCCCCACAGGGGTTGAGACAGATCAGATTCTCGTAACTGCACACATGAAAAGGCGGTAAAAGGTTGAGATAGCATTTGGATATACTTGACATTTTTGAATATGTTACTTTACAAATGCCGTCATGGCTTTGGGCATTCTGCCACCTTTCCAGAGTTGGAATGGCTTCAGATGACTCGTCATTTTCCAGTGTCACAAAGAGTTAAAAGTATGCTGAGATTCTGGCAGCGAGAGAGGCAAGTTCTGTGTACTTTGGCTCCGGCGCAAACAGTGCTTCCCCGCTGGATACGCTTTCAGCATACGCTCCAGTGACCAGCAAGAGTAACTGGAGAAGAGCTTGGGTGGACAGAGTGGTCAGGCAGAGAAGAACAGTGAGAAGAAGGCGGACACTAAGGGACCTTTGCTTTCTCCGCGGGTGGCCCAAATTATTCTGCTGATAATTACTGAAGGAAGAAAATGAATTGGGTAGAGGAGAAATCATGTATGAATATCAAACTCAGAGCCTAGGTCTGGCTTCATAACGGGATTACGTCATTGTCACCATGACATTGCTTCGGCAATCTATAAATACGTCTAGTTTTAAGAAGTGTTAAGTGTAAAATGGATTTACTTTTATTTTGTGTATATAAGCACTTTGCCCCCCCCCCCCGTGTGTGTGTGTGTGTGTGTGTGTGTGTGTGTGTGTACACCATGTGTGCCTAGTGCCCTTTTGAAACTAGAAAAGAGTGTTGGATCTGTGGAATTGGAGCTACAAACTGTTATAAGCCAAAAGATAGGTTCTGTTTCCAGAACTTTGTGTCCCCTAAAGAGCAGGAAACAACAGGAACAGCAGCAGAACTGGGCTGGAGAAATGGCGGTGGTGTAACGGTTCTGAGTGAGCCCTGCTTTCGCAGAGGACGGTCCAGGCACCCGCGTGAAACCTCACAACCGCCTGCCGCTCCAGTGCCGGGAGACCTACCACCTCTGGCCTCCACGGGCGCGTGTACTCGAGAATTCAGTGCTCTTGCCCCACAGGTATGCATAATTTAAAGTAAAATAATAAATTTAGAAAAACTAAGTTGCTCAAGATTTGGTTTAGATTTTGTTTGTTTCTTAGATTTTTTTTTATGAGTGTAAATTCGGTGTTACTTTAAGAGCACAAAATTATGCATTAGGAAGAAATTGGTTTGCCCAAAATTATTATTCAGAATCATAATTTATTCAAGTGAATAAATCTAATCTCTTTTTCATTTTAAAATTGCACCTGGGGAATAGCTGCTGGACTTTAAGACACATGATCACATTTGACTTTTGTGTACCGAGAAGAAACCAGCAAAGACATAGGGAAAATACCGTAAACATGACACACATGACTAGAATGTTATCTTTTATCCTAGATCTATGACTTTCCACACATCACTTCCTTTCAGAAAACATGTAAAAAGGAACAACATCTCCAGAAAATAATTACAGGGAGAAAGGTGCAGAGGAAAAGGAGGAAGAAAACCCCAAACTTATTTATTGACTTTTTTCTCAAGTCCTTACATTTTTGCGAATGCATAAATGTCACCACAACATTTGCCTGTTTTCCTACTTTCTGAGCTTCTGTATCTCCAGGGGCCCTCCATCTGGATGTCTAGCTGGCCCTCTGTATCCATGGATCCTGCATCCTCAGAGTCAGCCAACAGTGTTGAAGATATTGGGAGGCGGGGTGCATATATCCTGAACATTCTTAGATTTTTTTCTTATTATTCCTGGACTGGACGGTCTTGCATAACAACAGTTTCACAGCGTGTATATGGTGTGAGGTATTACAAAGTATCTAACTAGGACTTAAACTATGCAGGAAAATGAGCATAGGATGTGTGCATGCAGCATGCCGTTCTGTAGAAGGGACTTGAGCACGCTCATGCTTTGGTCTCCCAGGGAGATCCCAGAACTACCCCCTGTGGATACTAGGGTCATTGCTATAAATCTGAGCCTTGCTTTGAGAAGCTGCAGGAACTCCCTGACCCAGCTTATGTTCCAAGAAGCTCATCTTTTTCTGCTGCTTTTCTTAAGAAAAAAAGGTGAACTCAGAGATGCTAAGCTCCATTTTACATTGCAATTCTAGAACTCTTTCCTTCAATGACTTGCTGGCCATTCTTAAATTGTGCTTGTCTGGGCTGAAGAACATAGCATCCCTGTCCCTGGAGAGACGAAGGAACTTTGCTCTTTGCCCAAAATACCTCTCTTTCCCAGAGCAATTTCCCCTCCTCTGAGAAATGCTGTCATGTCAGGCTGCACTGCCCTTGAACCAGACAACTTTCTCTACTTCTTTATCTGTCTAAATAAAGCTAACCTACATTTGCTGTCTAATTCATTCGGAGGCTTGCTGGTGCTATTTAAAGTCCCCTCAAGGCCCCTGAGAAAAACAAGATGCTTTATCTCCTGGAAGGAACTGTAGCTTTGCTGGTCATTTAAGGAATTCAGGCATCTTAAGAATCCGTTCAGCCTTCTCTGATTAGGACATGAACAAAGGAACTCTTCGGGGTTTTGGTTCCATGCAGCTTTCATTGACTTGTACAGGCCTGGGATGAGTTGACAGAAAAAGAGGGAGTTGAAAAGTGTGTGTGTGTATGTGTGTGTGTGGTGTGTGGTCTCCAAGTTTCATGAAGTCTAACTTTTCTGAAGATTAATCTGTCATTTGTCATTGTGGTCTCTGATGTCTGATCAGGTCACTGTGAGTTTATTTACCCCCTTTGGGAGCAACTGTGATAGTTTAAAGACAGCTGCCATCTCAGTAAACCGAATTCGAGCATTTGGTCTGCTGCCACCTCTCCTTTCAGGCTTCATGGGCCGTTTCATTAGAGAACGCTGTTTTCTTCATGTTCCGGAAAAGCAAATTGTGCCAAGATGGTTGCCGAACAGGGCTCCACTGTGCGTTTATAAAGGTCTGGGTTCAGAGGCTTGGGATTTGCTGTTTGTTTCTTCAGATCCAGAATTTATGGGGTCTGTTGGCTTGCCTCGCGGGAGGGCGAGCTGGTACAACTCGACTGTCTTAGCCATTAGGGGCCTGCTGCTACCTTCCGCGCAAGCTTATTATCAGCATCCACTTACCCAGCCAGGATGCTGTGACGTCCATTGCAGAGAGTGAGTCAGAAGCCACAAGCTAACAGGTCTATTCCTTCCTTCTGTCACCTAGGAAACCAACTCATCATCCACAGGAAATGCAGGCCCCGATGGGGAGTGTGCCCAGATCAGGTTAGAAAACTGGCAATGAGCTTTTCAAAAGAGGTCAAATAATAATGCGCAGAATTTTGGTCTGAGGTGGGAAGCGGATCCAGCCTCAGAAGTGTGGATCAGGGGGGCTATCCAGCAGAAACAGCAAGGGAAATTAATCAGCTAAAAGCAAGCAAGATGTCTGTTTTAGAAGAACCTGACCAAGGGCAAGAGATATGCAGACATGATCTCATGCCGTCAGCAAACAGCACTTTTGGCCCAGTAGCTGAGGGTCTTTGGAGGTGGGTACGCTTATACTGTACGTGAAATGAGAAGGGGAAATTGGCAGTGCACCCAACGAAGCTTTCTGCAGTTTGACATCCCACAGTAGGGTCATTATAATTTATTCCCAGCACTATCTTCCCAGGAGTCACACGTTAATTTCCCCTGTGCTTTGTCACTGCTAGCTGGTGCTGTGTTTTTCTTGGCTTTTTATACCAGTGAGCTGTTGTCTCTAGTATTTACTCCCGGTTGGTCACAGTGTCCAGACACCAGTGGATATCAGTTTAACGTGGCTGAGAAAACCGACCGTACAGCCTCATGTTGTTTGGTAAACTTTTTGTTTCTGGACAGATTTACACTCCCGTTGCTTTGTGGGTGAGAGATCCTACGTCAGAGTTCATGCATCCTGCCAGAATTTACTGTTCTACACACAAAGGATTTCTGAGTGGGAAAGCAAAGCTCCATAATCATGTGGCCCAGCTACCTCATTTTTCATACAAGACCTGTCTAAGATTGCATGGTGAGGTGGTGTGGAGGTGCAGGTTGGTGGCAGGGGACTTCTTCCTGCCGCGGGGAGAAGAGATAGCAAGTTCAATGGAAGGCTCAGATGGATCGCCAGGTGACATAGCTGCCTCTGAGACTGAGACTGTTAAAATGAACCAGCTACTTTGATTGATGTATGGAGTCCTAGTTAGAAGGGACAACTGGTCTACCACAGGCTGGACAGGGCATGCTACTCCCAGAGTACTAGCTGAACAGGGAACAGTGACAGCCCTGAGTGTGTCTAGTGGAGAGCAAATCACTAAGAGTTCTGGTCACTGCAGTCTTAGACAAGATGAAGGATGTGAACCTTTTTAGCCTATAGCCTGGAAGTTTGTTATAGGAGAGGAAGGAGGGGGTACTGTCAAGCAGGGGAATGGCTGTCTTAAAGACAGCTTGGATTTATTCTCTGCACCTGAGAAAGACAATAAGAAAGTGGTATGAGTTAGAGGGTGGTGACTGGGTGGCAGTGGCGCATGCCTTTAATTCCAGCACTCCGGAGGCAGAAGGCAAGCAGATCTCTGTGCGTTTAAGGCCAGCCTAGTCTACAGAGTGAGTTCTAGGGCAGCTAGGCTTGTGACATAGAGAAATCCTGTCTCGAAAACAAACAAACAAAATTTTCAAGGGTGGTGGAGTTTAGGAGTTTATTTTCATATTATTAATTTTTCTGATATCTCAAACTGACAAAATATGCTTTTTCAAAGGAAAAAGCCATGGGATAATATCAGACTAAGTGATATGGTAATGAATTAATCCACTGTCCCTGCAGGAGTTCCAATAAGCATTCACTCTTCCAAAGGATTTGGAGGATTTGCTGAACACCTGCTGTATGTCAGTTGTTCTAAGCACTAAGGATATGAACATGAGTGGTACGTACTTCTTGTGCTGAGTTCCTAGTCATTTGCTGGGGACCCCAGGGATCTAGGATGCTGGGAAGAGACTCACAGACAGAAGGTGCTTTGTTTTGCTGTGGTGTTATTGTGGCGTTAGCAGTACTAGCTGTGGCAGTATGCCTAAAAACCGATCTCATGGCCCAACCACACAGGAAGGTTCTCCTACCACATAACATCCAAGGTGTGTAGTACTGTTTCTGGCAACAGTCCCAAGACCGGGGCTTTCTGTCTTGTGATTCTGCCATCTTCACTGTGCAGCCTATGGAATCACTCTAGGTGTTACCATCTTGCTGACAAGTGGGGAGAATGTGGAGTATTGGGGCTATGGCTGCTCATGTACTCTGCTCACGTTAATCTGCTGGAATTTGTCCTGTGTCCACACCCAGCCAAGAGGAACGTTAAAATACAGCCTTGGCTTTGGGTATAGCTCAGTGGTTGAGTGTGTGTCCTGCAAGCTCCAGGCTCTGAGATCAGTCCCCAGCAGCAGCAGTAGCAGGGACAACAACAACAGCACACACACAGACGACAGCCAGAGCCAGGGGTACACGCAGTATTCTCCCCAGCCGAAGAGGGAAGCAGGCTTTGATGCTGAGTGACAAAATCTTTAAGGTAGCCAATTCCGAGATTCTCTGACTGTGGCGACAAAGCCGAGATAAGACTGTGGGGAGAGGACTGGCTTCTCTATTTTATTTGTTTGTTTTCTTCATATTATGCTTAGTTAATTCCTTGGTTGACTAACGCAAGTCTTATGAATTTATGGTAGACACACATTTTGATAAATATATACATTATAGAAAGGCTAAATCAGGCTAGTTAATATGCATTCCCTCACATAATTATATATTTTCAGTGGTGAGATATTTATTTATTTATTTATTATTTATTTACTGTTTTTTTTTGGAGACAGGGTTTCTCTGTAGCGATGGAGCCTTGTAAGAACTCGTTCTGTTGATCAGGCTGTCCTTGAACTCACAGAGATCCACCTGCCTCTGCCTCCCAAGAGCTGGCATTAAAGGTGTGTGCCACTACCGCCCGGCTGAAACATTTTTAAATTCTTCGTATTTAAAGGCAACGTTATCATGTCTCATGTTTATATTGTGTCTTCTCAAGGGAGGTCTTCTACTCAAGATGTATTCAAGAATTTGTGTTTCACTTTGATTTGTGGTGGTGTGGATTGAATATGAGGTCTGGCACACACTAAAAAGTGCTTTATCATGAAGTGTCAGCCTCAGTCCTTAAGATGTATCATTACATTGAAATAGTGAGGTAGAAAATGAAGCGGACTTCATGTATGAACAGGGAAGTGCTGTCTGTTTGGATTTGTTTGCATATATGAAACACAGGAAAGATGTGCAGGAAACCATGGAGACCGGGATGGGGGCAGAGGGAGGATGGTAGCATCGCTGGGAATGAAGGCTCGTGTATTCATTTAAATATTTTCTTCTTATCTATTTATAAAACTGCATAATTAAAAATACCTTATTCTGTTGCAGAAGAGTGTTGCACTGACTGACCTCTTTTTGTTTTCAAATGAAGAGGAGCCAAGAATAGGACTGCTTGGGAAGGTGCGCTGCATAGCACTCCTAAGGCTGGGGTAAAAACCATGTGGAATGTGGAGCCGTTCTTGTTACAACAAGTCTGTCCTTGGCTAATTAGAGCTTTCAACAAAAAGCGAAAGAGCGTTAGAGCGGCGACCTGGCTTTATGTGGGATCATCTAAAAGTTCCTGAGTGCTTTTCTGGTGAAAACCTTTGTTGATCTTCATAACATTCCTGTCTTAGCTTTCTTCCACTGTAACAAAATACCTAAGATAATTAACTTATAAAGAGAGAGGTTGATTTTGGCTCATCATTGCAGAGGTTCCAGCTGGCCCCCTGTCTTTGGGCCTGAGGTGAGACAGACTCCATGGTAGGAGTGAGTGATGGGGTAAAATGTCCACGTATGTCCTGGAAGCAAACAGAAAGAGGAGTGAAGGCCCCACAGTCCCTTCTGAAGGCATGCCCTCAGGGATGCAAGGACCTTCCACTAGACCCTGTCTAGCAAGGATTTTACCACCTTGCTCTAGCACTGCCTTGGGACCAGTCTTAACATTTAGACACTTGGAAGTCAGTCAGTGTGTGCACTATAGCAATCCCTAGTAGGTGTTAAAACTAAAATTAATTTTTTTGTTTGGTAAGATCTTTTTAAGACCAGGGTATGAACTTGTCTACAAATTCATGCTAGGCTAGTCCTTTTGATTTCAGGGTCATCTCATCATTGGAAGAATGGGATAAAAATGCTTGGTGCTTCGTAGCATTTCCCCCCCCCACCAAATTTTCTCAGCAAATCTTTCCATCAGCCATACACATTAATCGGGACTGGTATTATCTCAGCTTTAGAGACGAAACACAATCACAGCCACTATAAACAAAGTAACAAGATCCATGAAAACTGGAGAAAGTAGGGCTTTTGATCAAGACAACACTGTTATCCATCACCAGTTGAAAGACAGATATTTCAGCAGAAAATTGGCCAAGGGTATAAGTGTGTGTGTGTGTGTGTGTGATCATACAAAAATACCATAGTGATAATCCAATAAACGTTTAGAAATAATTTTTTTCTCTCAAAATGGAGATAAAGAATAAACCATTCTTAGTTAATTGGCAAAGGTCCATGGGCCGTTTGAATGGAGCATCCGTGTGTTTCTGGGAGAGATGTTAGTCAGCCCAATCTCAAGGTAAATAAGAAACATATTAAGGTATTAAGCATAACCTGTAACTTCTGCTAATTATTCTGACATTAATGTATAGTGATTTATGACAAGTGACATTCTTCTGAGTCCAGCAAAAGATGGGTCAGATGGCATAGCAAGGAAATAGGATGCCAAACTATTGCTTAAAAAAAAAAAAGGAAGCCGAGTAGTGAAGGTATACGTCTTTAATCCCAGCACTCAGGAGGCAGGGGCAGGTAGATTTCTGAGTTCAAGGCTAGCCTGGTCTACAGAGTGAGTTCCAGAACAGTCAAGGCTACACAGGGCAACCCTGTCTTGAAAAACAAGACAAGACAAAACAAAACAAAACAAAAAAAGGCGAGTTGTTGGGGAGATAGCTTGCTCTGTATGGCACTTCTGTATAAACTTGAGAATCCTCTCCTGTTTAACGTTTGTTTGGAAAAGCCAGCTATGTAAACCCTGTGATGGGAAGGCAGAGTCTGGAGGACCCTGGGGCTTGCTGTCTAGACTTTTTTGTTTGTTTGTTTTGTTTTTATTTTTTGAGATAGGGTTTCTCTGTAGCTTTAAAGCCTGTCCTGGAAGTAGCTCTTGTAGACCAGGTTGGCCTCGAACTCACAGAGATCCACCTGCCTCTGCTCCTGAGTGCATGCGCCATTACCTCCTGGCATAGCCATCTTAACCTAATTGGCCAGCCCCGGGTCCCAGTGAGGGACCGTATCTCAAAAAATCACGGTGGCCAACTCCTGAGGAACTGCACCCTGGCTGACCTCTGACCTCCACATGCGCGTGCACACATACATACAGAATCATGTCAAAGAACTATGCAAATAAAAGAAAAGTTAGTTAGTAAACTGTGCAGGGATATGTATGTGTTTTATAAATCGGTGAATTCTGAATGACTGTTAATATGTCAGCTGTCAAGAGCGATTTAAGTTCCGGAAGCCATGTTGGTTCCTTCTAAGTTTTATGTCTAGGCCATAGGATAACGGTGGCTCTAAGTGGCCTTGACCCGACGGAGCCACCCTGGTGTTCAGCAAATGTTTCTGAAGGGTCTTTAAACACATCTGCCTTCCAAAAACTTGCGTGGAACTTCAGCCCTCACCTGAACTCATGCTTAGATTTTAGGTATTCAGTGTTGTGACTCATTTCCCATTCCAGTGTGTTTCCACTCCTTAGATGACATTTCCTCATTTTTGCAGACTGCTGGGCATGGCATAGGCCCACCAGCCTTTCCCACATCTCTTCAGTCTCTCTGTCTTTCTGGATGAGCCCACAACTCCCAGCGCTCCATGGTAGAGCCCTAAGTTCAATCACCAGTGTAGATGGATGGCCCGTTTCTCCTTCCCCACATGCAGCTTTGAGGACTCTTCTCACTACACCGGGTGCTTCGATCTCTTTATTTTCACCAGAATAAGCCTCTTCTTATCAGCACATCCGATACTCTCCAGCACTTTCGTAACTATCAGACAGATGGGGTTAGAATGTTACAAAACACCCAGCACTAAATACAGGCAACATGATGGCGACAAAATGTCGTTAGCCAGGGCTGAAATTAACAGCAGCCAACGTTGGGGCTGTCTGCTGGAGGCCGGGGAAGCTGAAAGTCTATGACGTTTTCTTTTTCATTTTTGTGAAAGGTGACAGGTTGCCAAGCTGCCAAGAACTCCTTCTGCCTTTGCTCATAATGCTCTGCCGAAGTACATTTGAGACATCAACCATCAAATTACATATAAATATGTAATCAACTGAAGTTATTTTTAGCTAGCTCAGTGGGTTTACATTGACTGAACGGGCTGAGGCTGCGGGTTTGAACCCACGTGGCTTATTTAACGCATGAAGAAAATTCGTCACCTAGGTAGTCTGTCCCTGCAATCGACCATGTCATAAATGTGTGATCTTTGGGAGATCTAGCTGTACTGTGTAGGGAGCAATCATATCATTTCCGGTACAACTCTCCGAGGGCAGTGCAAGTACCAACCTTTATAACAATGACCTTGGGCTCTTTCATCTCAGAACCTCAATTAGCCATTCACAAAAGAGAAGATGCCTTAGTCATATGTTTAGAACAATTTGTAATATATTTATAAGCACAGGTTGGATCACAGTGTTCTCAAATGTAAAATACTTTTTTAAAAAAATCAAAAGAGGCCATTTTGCCCCCCTCATGGAGAGTATTAGAAAACTAGAGGGTGGTACCTGATTCAGCTCACTGCCTGGGGACCTGAGGACAATTATTCCTAAGGAGTTTCTGCCCTGAGATTTGCCGGAGCTCAGGTCAGCTTAGCTGGAGGATGCTCCACCGCTCTCCAAGCCCAGAAGGATTCACAACCCAGCTTCTGGGCAAGAAAAAAGGGAAAACAGCCCTCATGTCCCTCTGTTTGAGAATCTGTTCTGTCATCTAAAGCGCCAAGTAATCCTGTAAAACAAACAAACAAACAAACAAACAAAAAAAAAAAAAAAAAAAAAAAAAACGACAACCCACCCTGTCCCTGGCCTCCTAGCTCTGGTTTGCAGGGCTCCTTTGAGGTCTGCCCCCCACTGCTTCCCTCTGGAAAGCTTCTGAGTCAGCCTGTGAGTCACCTCACTCATTAGCCGAACTCAGAACGCCTCTCCATCCCCGGATCTCTTTTGTTTCCTTGTATCTAGCAGCTTTCTTGGCAGCCCCCAAAGCCAGAGACAACCTTGAAGCTGGAGGGTGGGTTGCTCCCAAGATGGTCTCCTCCGTGAGGAGACTGGCAGACACCGAGTAGAATTAAAGTGGAGATTGTGGTGTGTGCCCTGTGGCCTTGGAGGGACTTCAGTGACCAGGCTTAGCATCCGCGCCTCTGTCCGTTTATAGGGCAGCACAAAAGCACCCCCGTTCTTTCTGTTTTAGACAGGGTGTCATTATGTAGCCCTTGCTGCTTCAGAACTTGCTTTATAGACCAGACTGGTCTCAAACTCACAGAGATTTGCTTGTCTCTGCCTACCAAGCGCTGAGTCAAAGGGACAGCACAGCCACGGTCGGCTATCTTTCTGTTCTCTTTCTAGTCTTTTCTTCCTCTCCTCCCACCCTCCCTTCCATACACACTCTCTTGGATGATTTCAGGAGAAAGCTTATGGACTGTTTTGGGGACAGACAGGAAAAGAACAATCAGTGTCCTTATATCATGAGACTCTCTTATTCCATCCGAAAGGGTCTGTCTTTCCATCTCAGTTCTCTCAACTTTACATCCCCAATGCTTTCCCTCTTGTGGGAGGTGGACAGGCAAGGCAGGGTGAGAGATGGAGTTATCTCCGTTGATGCCTCCTGGGTCTATCAAGACGCCCAGTGAAAGGATGCTAAGAACTCTAAATTCCCTTGTAGGAACAGCAGCACCGCAGCCCCATTATTAATTCATTAATCATAAAGCCTTTCGTGAAGTGGGGACCATTCGACTTGGCTGAGTGTGACAGTTTTCATTAAATTCAACGGTTTAGTTCTGAAGGGCTCCTGAGAGACCACCCACACTTTCTATTCTACCGGCGGTAAGGAAGCACCTGCAACCAGGACCGAGCCTCTGTGTCTGCCCTGTGCCTGCGTCACCTCGGAGGCTGGCTGAGATGCAGAATCCAGTTCAGCAGCCCAGATGGAAGGCTGTCTTCTGCACACCTGTAAGTTCCCTGGAGGTCCCACGAGCTCAGGGACCACATGTGGAGCGGCAAGGCTCCAGGGGCTCTGGAAAAAAGGGGTAAGACTTCCTCTGTCTCCAGGAAACAACCTGCAGCTTAGAGACACTGCTCTCTGCCTTCCTCCGCCTCAGCTGATGATGTTTGTCTGCAAAGCCCAGGCAGTACTGGACTGTTCCTCCAGACGCCACGGTCTCTTTCCTCACCTCACTCCAGAGGAGCGTGTTCCTTAACATTGCAAGATTTAGGTTTGGTATTAGTACAGGAAAAGGGCCTCATAGGTTTTCAGCCTTGACTGTGAGGTCTCATCCAGCTCAAATTACCAGGAGGCTTAGAACTCACATTTAGGCAGAACCTGAAACCAATAAACTGTTTCTTTGATTGTTACAGGGATCCCCACTTATTTGATAGGTCAACCTTTTTTGCTGATTTTTCTACTGGGGCTTTTGCCTTTCAATTACTGACTTAGGATAGCTCTTTGTTATAATAATAAAGGGAATGAAGTCAGTCTCTCTCTCTCTCTCTCTCTCTCTCTATATATATATATATATATATATATATACACACACACACGTGTACATATAATTAAATTTGGAGTTTGTGTTTGTTTTCTTGTTAATTTAGTCAGGCATGGTGACACACATCCATAGCTTTCATGAAAGCTGATGCAGGAGAATGATGTGTAATGTGAGTCTAGCCTGGGCTATACAATGAATCCTAGGCCTGCCTGGACTACAGAGTGAGCCCCTGTCCCAAAACCAGTTTCTTCTTCTTCTTGCCAATCTGAGACTCTACTGCAGTAGCGTTCCATCTCTGTAAATGGAAGTATTAAAGAGGACTACGCATCTCAGGGAACTGCTGAGCACGAAGAGAAGGTACAAGCGGGACACGAGCAAATACAAACACATGCCCTGCTAGTTCACTGTCAGAGCTGAAATTAATCCAATAGCTTTCTGGAGCCTCGTGTGAGTCTTCGGTGACCGATGTTGACAAATTCCAATTTCGCTTTGTTCCGCGTTTAGTTTGGTTTTGGTAAAACAAACATTTGTTAGGCCCTTTCAAGGACTGTCTGTAGTGTCCTCGGTTCTGGTTGTTCTGAGAACCAGAAGGGAAAGTTAGAGGCTATCCATTAAGAGCGTTCTCTGTGTATCCGAGCCCATGATTTGTGCCAGCCTTTGGCCTCCTCCCTTACCCCTAACTATCTAAGTATGAAATCTCCATAGCATCAAGGCGAGATGGCTGTGTGTCTCCTTGTCCTCTTGGCTTGCCGCCATCTCTATTGGGAAGCGAGGCTTGTTAGAGTTCACACATACTATTGGAGATTGAAGCTGGGGCCTCGTGCCTGTTAGGTAAACTCTCTACCATGACCACATCTCCATCCCTCTTTTTCACTTTTTCTCTTTTGTGTGTGTGTATATGTATGTATGTATGTGCACATGAACATGTAGGTGTGGGTACGTGTGCATGCATGACATGCATGAGAAGGGCAGAGGTAACGGCGCGTATCTTCTTCTCTCGCTCCCCACCTAATTGTTTCACTGAGTCTGGAGCTCACCAATTTGACTAGACTGTCCGGCCAGCAAAAGCCAGGGATCCGCCTGTCTCAGCACCGCCAGTGTTGGAGTTGTAGGCACACATCTCTGAATCTGCTTTCTCTGTTGGTGTTAGGGAACTTAGCTCAGATTCTCCTGTTAAGGAGGCATCACGAGCCGTGGAGCCATATTCGCCCTTTTTGCTCTTTATTTTAAACAGCTTCATTAAGATTCCAAAGTGGCTTTCAGCCCACTTTATAGCCAAGGCTGATTTTGAACTTGCTTCAGCCTCCCAAGTTGCTGGGATTACAGGCTTGTTGTCAGGCTTGGCTCTGTTTTATGGTATAAGTTATGTGCACAGTTGTATTATCATTTAGACTGACCAGTTTTTGCTTCAGCTTCCCTAGAAATTTTGTACCACTCCCCCATCTATGATGTTTAATGCATTTATGTTATCCCCACTACTGTCAGGGGTGGGACTGGGGGCTGGAGAATATATAATCGGCTTTAATAGTAAAATGAAAATACCCGAAGATAATTTTTTTTTGCCTCTGATGGATTCGGAGGTTTTGATAGAGTCAAAGACAAAAACATCTAATGGCAAAATTGATCAACTATCCAGGTGGAGAATGCACCCCCACCTACTGTACCCCTGTTATCCTTTCTGCGCACAAATCTGCCTTATAGTCCTGCCACTGAGTGAACGTAAAACGAACAAGTCAATATTATCGAATCCCGTGCATTTGCCAAACACTGTGCTAAGTGCCTTCACATACATTTTCTCATTTAATGGCTCCTTTGCTTACTTACTGCAATGGAGAAAATGGAACTGGGCCTTTGGTTGCTCCTCCCCCTCTCTGTCTGAGCTAGCCTTCCGCTCACACTGAAACAAAATCCATTCTTTCTGCATCTCATCCAGGTCTACGGCCAAAAGTTGGTTTCTCATTTCTAGAAGATGAAAGATGTGTTGATTTAGGAGAAAGATGGGGGCTGAAGGCAACCTGCTGCCTCACGCCACATTGTGTGGTGGGCACCTCCCACTGGCTTCTTTCCTAGACCATGTCATAATCTGGGGTACGAGGGTCCCCATCCACTTACCCTGCCCTTTGATTGATACAACGTGTTACTTACTACTGTCACTAACCCCAAGCCTCCCCTGATGAAACAAAATAAGAGAAGACAAAACAACCCTGTCTCCTGGAGACAATGGACAGGTCTTGAGACGTCTGGCTGTTTTCTCCTCTCACTGTGATTCCGATCTTGGATTCCCCTAGGAAAGCGTTGCCTGGGTGAAGTTGTACCACCAGCAAGAAAGGAATCTTCCAGGACTCCAGGAGAAAGCCTGCCTCCTTATCTCAGCTCTTAGGAATGGCTCTCCAGCTGCTGACATAGCCATATGGGCCCAGCCCTAAGGTTGGTGCAGGCCTCCCAGGTGTCTTACAAAAAAGGAGGCAACCAGTGGTAGCCAGAGCCGAGCAGAGGCAGTGACCCATTTACAGACACATCCCAAAATCCAACGGCCAGCAGCCTGTGCTGCAATGCCTTGCTGTGTGACTGAGTTACCGCTGGCCTAGGCTGGTGGAGTAGAGGTACTGAGCCATCAACAGGATCTGTTTACCATCAGCGTGGGGTGGCATTGTTATTCCAGAGGCTTCTGTTTTCTTCCCCTTGTGCAGCAGGCGTCTGAGTAACCTTGGTGGGCCCTGAACTGGAGGTGGGCACACATCTTGCCCTCCACTGCAGAAGATGAATTTGGGAGAGACACTTAAAACTTAAAGAAACTCACAACTGTAGGATTGAGAGCGTAGCCATCCAATGCGCGAGAAGCCAGAAGCCGTACAAAACGGTGGTATGCTGGTCACCTTGAATGACTGACACAATGTAGAACCAGCTAGTGGTTTGAATGGGGATCTCCCTCCAGAGGCTCAGATGTTTAGATGCTTGGTCCCCACCTGGTGGTGCCGTTTGGGAGGTTGAGGAGAGGTGGGTTCTATGTCCTGAAGGTAGGCTTTGAGAGCATAATTTACTCTTGCCATTTCCAGGTCCTTCTCTCTGCTTGCTGCTTGCTGATTGAGATGGGAGCTGTCCTGCCACCATGTCTGCCACCTGTTGCCAAGATTCCCTGCCACGATGGTCTCTTATCCCTCTGGAGCCATAAGCTAGAAAAAAATCTTCTATAAGCTGCCTTGATAATGGTGGGTTTTTTAACTTTTAAAAAATAATTTATCTCTATTTTATTTGCATTGTTGTTTTGCCTGCATGTATGTCTGTGAGGGTGTCAGATCCCCTGGAACTGGAGTTACAGGCAGTTGTGAGATGCCATGTGGGTTCTGGAATTGAATCCAGGTCATCCGGAAGAGCAGCCAGTGCCTCTTAACCACTGAACCATCCCTCCAGCCCCAATCATGGTCTTTTAATCATGACAACGGAAAAGTAACTAACACAATCAGGTTGGCCAATTGGGGAGAACGAGAAAGGATGTGTCTGGGAGATGAGTCAGGTTAATCAATAACAGTGTGATCTTGCTTTTCTGGTATAGGGTCTGAAGTCTATCTGAGGGAACTGGGAGCCACTAACTGTCCTAGGATGAGGGAAGGACATTAAAATATGTTTGTTCTCTTAGCCCAGGATAGGGGTGGGGGAGTGTGTTTGTGTAGGTGTGTGTGCATACTCTGTGGACTGAGCCTATCACATGCGCCATACAACTTCATTCCCAGCCTTATATCTTGCTTTCAATCAAATAAACTTTATACAGGTGTTTATTGAGAAAAGTATAAATTATTCTTTTTATTTCCATTAATAATATTTTGGGTTTTTTATTTAATAATTTTTTTAAAAAACGAATACTTTGAAAAATAGTCCTACCAGACTTAATCAGAATCAGACTTAATCAGAATCCTAAAGGAAATCATAAGCTAATTTAAAGTTAGGACCCTGTCCAATTTTATTTCTGTAATACCTAACATACAGTGTCCAGCTCATAGTTCACAGAGTACTCAAGCTGAGTTTTTTTTTGCATAGAATTATATGGGAATTAACATACTCAGGAGAAAAAAAAACTATGGTAATAATCAAATTCTGACATTTCGATTCCAGTATCTTATTTTTAACTGATTTTAATTGGCATGTAATAATTGCTTATATCTACTGGGTAGAGAGCGATGATTCAGTCCATATATGCAATGTGCATTGATCAGATCAGCAGGCTTGGCCTGGTCTTATTGGACATCTGTCACGTCCTGTGTTCAGACCCTGCAAACGCCTGTCTCCTAGCTCTTGATAGTGGAGTAATATTCTGTAGACGATAGTCACCCCATTGTGCTATCATTTCTTTCGTTTGTGCATTATTGACTCTTCCTCTGTCCCATATCTCCTACCCTGTGAAGCCTCTTTTTATGACGTTATTAGGTTATGTTTTTTAGAATGCAATTGTAAGATGAAGACCGAATGTACGGGCCAGTGTGGAGAATTTTGTAGCCCAGAGACAAGGAAATGATGCAGACCCAAGCTACACCAGAGGCAATAGGAATGCAGACGGGAGGGTCCCAGAGGTATAGATAACAGTTGTTCCAGGTGGGGCAGCAGGCATTCTAATGGCTCTAGGCTTTGGTGGGTGGAGGCAACAGTAACAAAACCTTTTGGGAGGCTCCTGGGGCAGAAACCATTTCATTGCCTTAAGGACCGCGTGGATGTCAGCGGAGCTGGGGACTTTCCCTGTGCAATGCAAAGGAGGCTACATGAGAGGCCAGACCCTGGCGGCTAAAAAGGATGGGGCTCCTAACACCTGCCTGGTTGCTAAGCTTGAGTCTTTGTGGAACCCAGGCTGCAAATGAGAGGTCTTCGGTACCTGCAGCCAAGCAGGGCCTGACAAGCTGTTTCCATGGCGACACAGTGCTCTGTGCAAGCGTAGGCGGGTTGATCCATTCCAGAGCCTTGGGTCACAAGGCTGTAGCGGGCTAACAGGAAAAAGGCTTGATCGATCAGGAAAGGATGTTCAAAACTATTGGCAGCTAATTGAGGCTGTGTTGTCATAATTCTAGATTAAGGCTAACAAATCAGGATCTTGCTAGCTAGCACTTAGCGAGAGCACAAGGAAGCAGACACCAATTCAGTTCAGGCTAACTCCAAATGCGCAGACACCCATCCCAGGCCATTCTGTATCCTTGGGCTCTTAAGTAGCTACATCTCTCTTCCAACTGTCTGAGACACAGGCAGCGACTGGGGGGACTTAATCTCCTTTCATTTGTCATATGAATGGCAAAAAATATACAGGAAACCTAAGCCTGGCTCTTGAAAAAAAAAAAAAAAAAAAAAAAACTCAGATTCTGGCAAAGCTCCAAGCTGGATGTTGGGAAGCATTTTGAGAACTACTGTGCACAGAGAGCCAGCAGCTCACAGCGCTCAGAAGATGGAGGCCAGGTGATTAGTGATTCAAAGCCTGCTGCAGCAACGTGAAATCCTATCTCAAAACAAAAACTAGCAAAGAGAAAGCCGGCAGCAATGAAGCCCCAAGTATGTAGCGTGTATGCATGTATGTCGTAAAATGGCCATAACATGCGGTTTACCATTGGACTTTTTGAAGTGTCCAATTCAATGGCATAAAGTACATGCATGATCTTGGACTGGAGATGTAGGTCATTGGTACAGCATGTGCTTAGAATACACTTGCCGTGGGTTCCAAGTAGCACTTTCTTTTATTTTTTTGAAGTATGCTTATAATCTTCTGCATCCATTATCACTATCCACTTCCAAATTTATACTTTGCTCTAGTTAATTTTATATTGCTGTATGTAACAAAATACCAGAGGCAGGATATTCTGTAAAGAAGAAAGGTTTATGTATCAGGAGTCTCGGGATTCAAGAGCATGATACTGGCATCTGCGTGGTCTGTTGAGGACCCTCACGGTAGATGGTTTCACAAGGGTGGGAATGCGTGTGGAGGAGGTCACATGGCAAGATGGGATTCATTAGACCAGCATCAACCTGCTTGTCTGAACAGAATCTACACATCCTGATTGGTTTACACCAGGCCCTATTACCTCGTCACCACCACATTGGGGACCTAGGCTCCAGTCTATGAGTGACCTTCTGGGGGACAAACTTTACAGCATGCCTTAAAGATCTTAAACACTGCGGTCGTGCTGTGGAGTTTCGGCTGGCAGAGTGGTAGTTAGGGCGATGGTTAATCTCAGTTGTCAGCTTGGTGGAATTTAAAATCACCAAGGCATATCTGTGAGAGATTATCTGTGAGAGATTATGGTGGGGCAGACCCAACATAAAGGTGGGTGATGCCATTTCATGGGCTGGGATCATTGGAGACCGGACAAAAAAAGAGTAAGCAAACTGAACCCAAGCACCCATGTCCCTCAGTGTTTGATACGGTGTGCCCAGCCACCTCAGCCACCCACTGTCATGCCTTGCCACCATCCTGGACTGTATCCTTAAGAACTGTAAACAAAATAAGCCCTCCGTCCGTCCCTCCCTCCCTCCCTCTCTCCCTCCCTCCCTCCCTCCCTCCCTCCCTCCCTCCCTCCCTCCCTCCCCCCCCCTCCCTCCCTTCCTCCCTCCCTCCCTCCCTTCCTCCCTCCCCCCCTCCCTCCCTCCCTCCCTCCCTCCCTCCCTCCCTTCCTTCCTTCCTTCCCCTTCCTCCCTCCATTCCTCCCTCCCCTTCCTCCCTCCCTCCCTCCCTCCCTTCCTTCCTTCCCCTTCCTCCCTCCATTCCTCCCTCCCTTCCCTCCCTCCCTCCCTTCCCTCCCTCCCTTCCTTCCTTCCTTCCTTCCTTCCTTCCTTCCTTCCTTCCTTCCTTCCTTCCCCTTCCTCCCTCCATTCCTCCCTCCCTCCCTTCCTTCCTTCCTTCCTTCCTTCCTTCCTTCCTTCCTTCCCCTTCCTCCCTCCCTTCCTCCCTCCCTTCCCTCCCTCCCTCCCTCCCTCCCTTCCTCCCTTCTTCCTCCCTCCCTCCCTCCCTCCCATTGCTTTTGTCAGGTACTTGGCCAGGGTAACAAGGTGACTAATGCATCAGTCAGAGGAAAAACTGAGTAAAGCCTGTTTTGGTCAGTTGCCATCATTGTAGACATGGGGGATGGTGGCATAAAGGTCCTCAAGGCGTGGGTGAACTTGTTAAACCTGCTCTCTGGAAGGGGATTGATTTTAAGTTCTTGAACAGATAGAATTGACTCTTCTTGATCTGCAATTATTCGAATGGTCGAGCAGTGCTAAGAATTTATGTCAGGGACGGGGTCCTTTACAGTGATCTTGTTAGAGGAAAACCTTGTTCCCAAATTAGTGGGGCATAGTGTGTGAGGAACTATTTAGGAACCAGCTTCAATTTAAGTGGGAAAAAAATGTTAGTGCTTGAGAGAGATGAGACATTATTTTTAAAATATTTTTAATTTATTCTTTGAGAATTTCATACAGGTATATGATGCATTTTGAGCATATCCATCCCATACCCCCCTCCAGATTCCCTTGGGACTCCCCAACAAGCCCCTCTTTTCTTTCTTTTTCTTTTTTCTTTTTTTTTTCAAGACAGGTTTCTCTGTGTAGCTCTGGCTGTGTCCTGGAACCTCACTCTGTAGACCAGGCAGGCCTCAAACTCACAGAGATCCACCTGCCTCTGCCTCCCAAGTGCTTGGTTTAAATGTGTGCACCACTACTGTGCAGCTTTTCTTTTCTTTTCTTTTCTTTTTTTTTTTGGTTTTTCGAGACAGGGTTTCTCTGTGGCTTTGGAGCCTGTCCCGGAACTAGCTCTTGTAGACCAGGCTGGTCTCGAACTCACAGAGATCCGCCTGCCTCTGCCTCCCGAGTGCTGGGATTAAAGGCGTGCGCCACCACCGCCCGGCAGCTTTTATTTTCTTAATAACCCACTGAATTTAATTACCGTTGGCCTATACATATGTTTTTGAGAATCAA
The DNA here is from genome assembly GCF_903992535.2 of Arvicola amphibius. Taxonomy (NCBI): domain Eukaryota; kingdom Metazoa; phylum Chordata; class Mammalia; order Rodentia; family Cricetidae; genus Arvicola; species Arvicola amphibius. Next base: position 178,408,520 of record NC_052048.2, read on the forward strand.
AAATAGCAGACTGTACATCTCATCTTGGGGAAAAAATTGACAGTAGCATTAAGTAATTCATATTTACCAGTTCAATTTGGCTACTTTTCAATGTTTATATATTACAAAAATTATACTCTACATAATAAATATTTGTAATTATTCATTTAAACACTAAATGTATTTTATCTTAATTTTTTGATAATATCATAGATGAGTGTTGAGTCTGTGTCATTTCCACTTCTCCCTCTCTCACCTCCAATGCCTTCCATGCCCCCCACTCCCTTCCAAATTCATGACCTAGTCTTCTTTATCACTGTTACATAGATATATGCACATACCATATATATGTAGCTATGTGAATATATATATATTACATATGCACAATACACAGACACACATATATGAAGCTTACCGAACCCATTTGGTGTTGCTCATACATACATATATTTAACACCAACCACTTGAGATTGGATAATCTATCAGGTGATGGGATGAGACATTATTTTGATGTAGAACAGTAGATGCCACTAGATAATCAGAACTTAGGATTTGAAATTTCCTAATCTTCTTTCATAATTAGAACTTCACAACTTTATGACTTGGCTTATGTCTCCAACATAATGTCTAAACACAGGTCAATGTGTTTAGAATATTGTCTTATTTACTCTCCCTGTTGCCGTAATACAGGACCCTGACAAGAGCCACTTAAGGGAAAGGGGGCTTATTTTGGCTCACTGTTCAAGGGTACAGTCCTTCATGGCAGGGAGTCAGAGCAGCAGGAGCCCAGCGCAGCTGGTTATAGCGTATTAACAATTAGAAGCAGACGTTGGGGGATGCACATGCTCAGCTCTATTTCCTTCCATTCATCCCAGGACCCAGCCCAGGGCAGAGTACCATTGACAGTGGTCAGGTCTCCCCAGCTCACTTAGTCTAGTCAACAGTGTCCCCCAGCGGCATGCCCAGAGGTCATGTTTTAGGCAATTCTGAATCCCAACAAGCTGACAGTTGTACTAACCGTTGCCATATCTGGGCTCAGTCTCTAGTTCTAAGCTCAGTGGGCCCCAAAGCTCAAAGCAGCCACCACAAGGATACATGCTCAGAACAAAGGAGAAGGAGGGAAAGGAACAGGGTTGATTTGATGAATTTTTTTTTTTTTACTGTAAATCCAATCTAACCCTCAAACCATGTTCTGGGAAACTTAGCGAGAAATGCTTTAGTAAACCATTCCTGGGAACTCGACACAGAGGAGACAGGCTGCTTTCTGTATTACTACTCCAAACACCAGGGAGAAATCTAGGGATTTGTAGGCCTTCTGCTTTGTTTGGCCGCTATATTCTGTGCGGTTCTCAGAGCATGGCCATAATGTTTTCATTTGGTCCGGGATGATCAAGCAGTCCTTTATCTCCACATTCACCTCCATTTATCAGAGCCTGAACCCCTGAGGGAAGCTCAGAAAAACATTATTAGCAGTCAAGACAGTGTTTATAGTCATTAAGATCCTATTAGAAGGCGGTTTCCAGAATGGCGCTGTGAAGAGCCCTACGGTCCCCTGTCAACAAAACATTCATATTGTAAAAACAATCATTCAAAGTCTCCAGAAAGCTTCCTAAGGGTATACAGCAAGTACTCGTTTATTTAAGAAAATCTACTAATCTCAATAAGAGAGAGAACTTATGGCATCTAAACCATGCTCCCTCCTACTCCGTCTAATCTAGGTTGTTGTAATAGAAGCTCCAACCTGCTCAGGAAGGCAGGGCGCTTGTCAGTCAAGGCCAACAGTGTCTCCTTGCCACATCTATGTTGTAGGTGCTTAATTCCACCTCGTCCCCGCAAAAGTGCAGCCCAAAGGTGGAGGACTTCATTCCTGTCCAAGCCTCCACTTAGATATGGCAGACGCATAAAACTGGGGACCAATTGCATCCATGCTATTTGGTGTGTGACACGGTCTCCACAAAGGAAAATGAAAACCTAAACAAGAGGTCACTGCTCTCGCTCAGTGCTCTTTCTGTAAAGCAGGGCTGTCAGGCCAAGCCAAGTACCCATATTCAAGAGGAGAGTCCTAGAGACTCTGTGTAAGGAAGGGGGCCAGCTGTAAGAACAAAGAGTACTAATAAAGAAAGGCTGGGTTTGGAAGAGGGTGTGGCAAAGTCCACACTGAATTCAGTTAAGAACAATTGAGACTTGGGTACTAAGCAATGAAGAAGAAGCTGTTGGCTCCACAAGAGAACTAGATAACTTTAGGTTGGTTGGTTTGCTAGAGAATATTAGGGAATGAAAGAGCCAAGAAGAGCCTTCTGGGCTTAGGACAAATCTTGAAGACTGACCTCAAAAGCTACCGCAAAGAGGCTGCTGTGTAATTGGATCAGTGTGGAGAAATCTATGACTCAGAGCATTGGGGGATAAATAGTGCAATTAGATGGCAAGGAGTAGAGCTTAAAACCTAAAGATCATATCACTAGAGGCTGAAAACTTGAAGGAGAGAGAGGGATGGACGGACAGACACAGTCAGGTTCCCTGAAAGCACCGCCATCCGGGAGTAACTGTGCATGTTCTAAAAGTGACACTAGCTGCTCCACTTCACATGTCCATGTGAGCAACATCAAATGAGAAAAGGACTTCTCACCAAAAGAATTCAGGCAGTCCACCAAATAGATGGGTGGTAATAAGCTTTACATCCAGAGAATCAGCAATCAGCATTGTTATAAAATACTATTAAAAACATCCTGTTTGCAGCAAGAAAATGTGTAATATATGTCTCCTATACAGGGAGGTAAACAGGCTTCAGTGGGAACTGCTTAGGAGATGGCCTGGATGTTGGACTTCAAGGCTTCAAGGCAGATATTGTATGTTCAGAGAATAAAGGAAATCATGCTCACAGAGGAAAGGGGGTGCGTGGGGACATGTCTCACTAGATAGGGGTTGACAGTCTAAATGCAGAGATGGAAATGACCTTAAAAAACAGTGGGAATTCTAGAGTTGAAAAGTACAGGAACTGAAATAAAAACGTTTACTCCAAGTGCTCAGTGGTAGATTCGCCCTAGAAGAAGAATTAGCAATTTTTGTTGTTGTTGTTTGAAACTGGGTCTCACCATGTAGTTTTGGCTGAAACTCCCTCTTGTAGACCAGGCTGGTCTTGAACTCAGAGACTTCTCTGCCTCCCGAGTGCTGGGATTAATGGCATGTGCCTCAGTATCCAGCAATTCAGCGGATACTGAATCTAGAGATTTTTTTGATCTCAAGATCAGAGGGAAAGAATGAAGAAATATGGAGAAGAGTCTCAGACGAATGTGGAATGACTTAGGAAACAGAATGCCCGGATGGAGTATGAGATCCTGCTCTAGTGTCACGGAGTCACAAGAATGTTTGAATAGGAGGGGAAAACAGGAATTAGAATTACTCTTTGTGGGTAGAGTTATTGTCTGGAAATAGTGGAGATGGTCGCACAATTTTGTCAGTGTGCTTAATGCCACTGAACTGTGTGATTAAAATGGGAAACTACATTATGTACAATTTACCAAATTTAATTTAAATTTTTTGGTTTTTTTTTTTGTTTGTTTTTCAAGACAGGGTTTCTCTGTAGCTTTGGATCTGTCCTGGAACTTGCTCTGTAGACCAGGCTGGTCTTGAGCTCACAGAGATCCACCTACTTCTACCTCCTGAGTGCTGGGATTTTAAATTGTTTTACCACATTTTTTTAAAAAAAATATTGTGGTAAATTGTAGTGGATATATCAACATATGCATACTGGGGAAAAGGATTTAGTGAGATAATGGGCAAAACCCCTGAAATTTTTATGAAATATATCCATCTGGTCATCTAAGAACAACTTCTACGCCTAGATACACTAACGTGAAAATAGAGAGCGAGGAGGAAAAGAATTGTGGCAGCAACTTGATGAAGCAATAGCAAAGGCAGAACAAACAGGTCAAGGCTGTGTCGCGGCGAAAGAGCATTCACTTAGCATGGGTGAGGTCCACACCACAAACAAACAACCACAAGAAAAACGCAGGCAAAACATACACAAAAGAACCCAAATAAGATAAACAGCTGACTTCTCCACGTAAACAGTAGTTGCCACGAGACAGTGGGAGATATTTTCACAATGCTGAAAGAGACAAAAAAGGGCACCAACTAAGAATCTTCCTTCTCTCTAGTAGAATGGCCGCTCAGAACTGAAGTAGAGGAGGAGGGCTTCAGGCAGAGCTGGTTGGAAGTGGAGGACAAGGTCAAGCAGCCTTAGCAGATGCCTTGGTGAGTAAGGCAGCTGCCCCTTCTTTGCCAATCAGTGATCCACTGCAGTGTCCAGCCTTTTGACACTGTGACACGACACTGCCATCTATAAATGTGTCGGGCTGCTTTCATAGCTATCCAGGGACGCGTGAGGACATTCTGACAGTCTGCACATTTCAAGATTTCAAGTAGGATTTTCAACCCACAAAGAAATTGTGCAATTATTAAAGCGAGTTGTGCTTTATATCAAAGTTACAGCTGTTTGTGTAAATGAAATGCTTTGCAGATTTTATCAGCGTGGGACAGAGAAAGCCATCAGCTACAATTCCCAGAGACATACTCTAACGGCTATATGTGCAGTGAGTTTTTCCTCTCCTCCCCTTCTGTTCTGAGATCACAGCTAGCCAGGGTACAGCACAGCTCTATCCATGAAGGAGCCTAAGGATGGTTGTGAACTGCATGACCACCTGGAAGAGACGTGACCCAGTGACTTGCTTGTGGCATGTTGACTCTTAAAAGGAAAATGAATTGATCTGCAGGGTGCCTTGGATGAAACAGTCATGATTCCTGTCTGTTAGTTCCCAGAAGTGCAACTGTCTGATCTTTCAATAGGATAGGCTTGCTCAACCCTTGAAGGAAGCTGGGGTAGATAAGGAGCTTATAGTTCCAGCCAAGGGCAGCGACTCTACTTACAGACTCAGGACACAGGCTAATGTTCCATCTACTCTTTAACACCCCTCTTTCAGTTTTAAACAGATGTAAATCTTGTATAGACTTACATCAGGATGCTAACAAGAGAGGACTCTGTCCTTTGCTCCTTTCCCCATGCATGGTTCTAGTGTAGTTAGAGACAGAATCACAACACGAATACATAGTATCTATCATGGAGATCAAATGATTGCAAAGCGTTTGTAATATAGTCTTTATTTTTCTCTTCTCTGAAGGAAGATAAGCTTATTCATTGTTTAAATAAGATTTATAGGTCGTCTGAACATTTCAACATTCACCTCCAAAGAATAAGCACATTTTTGTGAGGGACACACAGTTCCGCTATCATGCCTCAGAAAAGCCACATAAATTTTAACATTATTAATCATTTATCTACATTTTTAATTTCCTTGCTTGTTTCCTGAAATATTGCTTCAAAACTGTGGTAAACTGTACATAATGCAAAGCTTTCTATCTTAACCATATAATTCAGTGGCACTAAACATATTGACACCATTGTGCAACCATCACTGCTATCCCCAAACAATGACTCTATCCATGAAGAGTAATTCCTGTAATTCCTGTTTTTCCCTCCCCCTCCAAACATCTTGTGATTCTGTTTAATTCAAACAAGAACTCATACTTCATTCAGGCATCCTATTTATGAAGATTCTTTCAGTCTAGTGTTGCCTCCCTGTTCCATAACCACATGCATTGCTTTCTCATGATGTCAGCCTCTGTTGAGTCCCATTGATTGTTGCATGGAATATCCTGTGTTCTATATTATCCGATTGCTTCTTTATGCTGTTATTTAACATGTTCTTCTCTGCGTTTCTTGTAAACTGGAGGTTAGATAGATCCAAAGAGTTGGTATGAATCAGGTGTACACTTGGGTAAAGTTCTCATGGATAAATCTGTGTGCTCCTTACCACATCATTTTAGGTCAGACATAATGTCTGGTTGTCCCACAATTGATGAGGCTAATATGGGGTCAGGGGCTAAAGGGACAGTCTCCTATTAAATAAGTTTTGAAAGATGAGAACTGATTATTAAACCTTTAAAAAGAATTACCCCTGTGTTAAAGACTCATGCCATGTTGCCTGGCATATAGGGCATAGTCTTCGTCTTAGAGAGCATAGGTGGAGAAGCTGGATGTGGGGATATGCACTTGAAGTCTCAGCATTTGAGATGTGGAAGTAGGAGGATTGGGAGTCCCCAGCTAAGAAAGAACCTGTCCAAACACAAACAAACAATTACAGAAGGCAGAGAAGGGGGAGATAAAAACTTGGAGACTGAGACAGAAATATATATATGGAAATATCTATATGGAAGGCTAGAGGGAGAGACACAGAGACATAGAGATACAGAGAGACTAGCCTCTTTATGGTGTGGATGCCATTCTGAAGCTCTAGTTTATCCCAATGGGTAGCTAGCTAATCAGCACAGAATAGGAAATATGAGGTCTGAAAGAGACTATGTGTTCTTTGGGCCCCAGAAGGTTCTTCAAACCTGGTCATTAACCAGAATTTAGCCATAGGCAATTTTTTTCTGACTTTTAGCTAATGACAGAACACTTTGGAAACTCAGATATTAAAGAATTGTTTTTACAATGTTCTAAAATAAGTGGTGTGGGTGTGGGTGTATGTGTGCGCGTGCGCATGTGTGTCCATCTTGACAAATCACTTCATGTTCCAAAGTTTAAAAATTAAGCCGGGCGGTAGTGGTGCACGCCTTTAATCCCAGCACTCGGGAGGCAGAGGCAGGCGGATCTCTGTGAGTTAGAGGCCAGCCTGGTCTACAAGAGCTAGGTCCAGGACAGGCTCTAAAAAAGCTGCAGAGAAACCCTGTCTTGAAAAAAAAAAAGAAAGAAAAGAAAAAAAATTAAGAAATAACATTTATTTGGAAAGCAAGATCTTTAGTTGTTTGCTGTGTACCACCCATTTTAGAATGGGGAGAGTCTATCCCTCTTGTTCTTATCTTTTGACTTTCGGCTGCTGCAAACTGAAGAGCCAACTCAGTGAAGACTCACAAAATTAAGTTAAAGAACTTCATTGTTATTTTTAAACTAAGAATTTGAACCTCTAAAAAACACAAGTTAAAGCCGGGCGGTGGTGGCGCACGCCTTTAATCCCAGCACTCGGGAGGCAGAGGCAGGCGGATCTCTGTGAGTTCGAGGCCAGCCTGGTCTACAAAAGCTAGTTCCAGGACAGGCTCTAAAAAAGCTGCAGAGAAACCCTGTCTCGAAAAACCAAAAAAAGAAAAAAGAAAAAAAAAACAAGTTAATTTTAATCTCCAAATAAATACTTTGTTTTAGAGCAGTTAAATCCTTGTGTCAGCTAGTCTCTGCCCAAGGTTGCCCTGGATTTCTGGGTCCCCAGAGGGCTTTTTTGTTTCTGTTGTCTATCTGATTTTATATTCATTTTTGTTTCAATTATGTTGTTTCTCATCCAGGCAGTTGTTGTGAATCCTCTGCACAGAGAAACAGAGTTCAACCGTAGGATGATGTTAGGCTTGTGTTTTTTTATTTTGCAGCTAGAATTAAGTCATATACCGTCTTTCTGTTTCTAAGCTCTGCCCACTTCTTTGCTTGCTCCTTTTCTTTTACTTCCTCCTGTCCTTCTCCCTTTCCAGTGGTAGGTAGCGTGGGCTGGCACGCTTCTCTGAGCCTCCCCATTCCCACTAGCAACTCTGTTTTGTAGAAGGATCCTTCTGCTTCACATCAGCCTGTGGTTATGACACTCAGTGGAATCAAAGGAATGGAAGAATCCCAGGGGAGGACAGGCTGTGCCTGGGTCTAGGTGCTGAACTCCCTGCTGGCCAACTTCCATCCGTTTGGAACTGCCAGCTGCAGTTTCTAGGCCAGGTTCTCCAGACTCTCAGAGTTCCATGAGGATTATATCAGAAGCAGTTTAGCTATATCCAGTACTTTAAAATGCCTGGGAAATTTTATGTATTATCCACACCAAAGCCTGAAGAGATTGACTAGAATAAAGAAAAGTGTTATCCTTTGGTGGGGAGGGGTAGATACAAGTCTGGAAGTTGTGGGGAGAATACATTAGGTAGGTCACCCTAAAGACCAAAGCCCATGTGAAGAAACCCTGTTGTGTCATCTGATGTAGAGACAGTATACAGGGCTAGGATTGGTACCACAGGCCTACAATCCCAGCACCAGGAAGGCTGAATTGGGAGGACCTTGAGTTCAAGGCCAGATTGAAGCTATTTAGTGAGACCCTGCTCTGAAAAAAGCAAATAGGGTAGAGGTTGTAGCTCAGTTAGTAGAGCATTTGCCCCGAGAAGCCCTGGGTTCTGTTGCCAACATTGCATATTTGGCCTAGTGGCACATGCTGGTAATCCCAGCACTTGAAAGCTGGCAGCAGGATGATTAGAAGCTCAAGTTCATCCTTAGCTACACAGAAAGTTCAAGGCTACCCCGAGTGGCATGACACTGCCTCACAACACTGCCTCAAAAAAAGAAAGAAAGAAAGAAAAAGAAAATCACCACTGTTGTCAGAGGCCACTCGTTTTTTTCCCAGTCACCCAGATCCAAAATAATCAGACAGAAACAATATTATTTTATAATACTGTTTTGCCAATAGCTTAAGCATATTGCTAGCTAGCTCTTATATCTTAAATTAACCCATTTCTATTAATCTGTGTATCGTCGTGAGGATATAGCCTACTGGTAAGGTTCCATCCATCAGGTGTCTGTCTCTAGTGGCAGCTCCATGGCTTCTCTTTGACTCTGCCTACTCTCTCTCTACATCTCTGATCAGATTTCTTACCTGGATTTACTCTGTTAAGCCATTGGCCGAAAGCAGCTTCTTTATTAACCAATGGCAATAAAACATTTTCACAGCATAGATCACCTCCCACATCACCTCCTCTTTTCTGTCTAAATAAAAAGGAACGTTTTAACTCTAACATAATAAAATTAGATATAATAAAACAGTTATCAAGCAAGAATTATAGTTACAATATTTATCTCTACTTTATCTTTTATCATAACTAAGGAAAAATATAACTATCTATTCTTCAATTCCATCAAAGACTCCAGAAGTAAACAGGAAGTGCATTGTAAGCAACTTCCTAGACTGTAGAATTCACAGAGATATATCGCTGCCTGAACAGTCACCCAAATTTCTTTTGTATTGTTGGGGCACCCATTTTCAGCCTACAGGTCCATAGAATCCAGCACAGCTTTCCATGAAGCAGGAAATTTGAAGATCTCTTATGCCATGTACTGGCAAAGTTCATCAGTTGCTTTCTTCTGTGTCCTGGAAAATGTCTGGCAGGCTCTTTCATGAAGTAGGAACCCTGAAGGACAGTCTTACCTTTAGGCAAGTTCAGCAATCATTTTTCTATGGGTCCTACATGTCCAGTTCATACAGCATAACATCAAGCAGTCCAGGCAAGAGTAGTTTCTTGCCCAAATGGCTAGCAAACTCCATAAGGAGCCTCTTTGATGCCTATCATCCTCTTGAAGTAATTAGTGCTGCTATGACAGATGTGTCTCATTGTCATGAAAAGTCCTAAGTTCTTAAAACATTTTAAATGCTATATTCTGTAATCTTTGAAAGGTTTTAAGACTATCCATCTGAAATATATCTTAGTATATCTAGAAAACCTAGCTAACATGACTACAAGCTTGACTATTATAGATGACTATCTATTAACCTGTATTTCTTAATTATACATTACATTTTTGAATGAGCTACACAAACATAATACCTTAATCAAGAGCAGAAATATACATATAACAAAATTGTCCTTAAGTTTATATCAATAAACTAAGATCCATACTAACGCAAATCTCTATAGCATGGCCCCCTTTAAATGTAAACAAAATTTATAAATAATATTTGGGGAATTTGGGCATAGTTCTCTCCAAACTTATTCCTGCTTTTTGTTGAGTGAAGTAATTTTTGGGGGTGTTCACAGTGAACTCTCGGGGGTCTTGGTCCATCAAACCACATTAGTATGGAAAGAATTCACAGGTTCTCATCTTCTGTGGAAACAAAAGAAGAACCTTTTTTCCAAAGCAACATATTATTAGACCCAAATTTTGAAGTCAAGATACCTTTAAAATATATATGTTGGTTTAGCTTAGCAGCCCATATAATAAAATGTCTCTCTGTACTTAGCTCATTCATAGTCAAAAAATTAAAAGAAAACACAATAATATACATAACCCAGACTCTCTGTTTATATTCTATCTTTATGTGGCTTATTTTCCTTTCCTCCTTTTATCTATGACTGTCTGTACTCTGTCTCCTAAAGTCTTTGTTCTATTTTTTAAAACCATTTACTTTTTAAAAATAAATATTTCTTCGCTCTCCCAAGCCTATGTACATTTATCCAACACTGTGGCCCATTTAGAGGTATTTTCCATCTGAATTTGTCTTTATTGTATATCTGTCATAATTTTCTGACCAGAAGCACTTTTAAAATGGCAAGTAGCTTGCTCTCGGTGGCCCTTGATACTGGCTCCACCTCTCTCAGGCTTTCAACATTGTGGAGGTTCTCACTACTGGCTCTGAGACTGCTGGATGGGAGCCATGCTCACCACCTCGACTCTGGGTAGCACTGTGCAGCATATAAACCCTTTTTATCTGAGTAAAGGTAAATCTGCCATGCAGTGCACTGCGTGGCTTGGAAATATCTCTGTATACGATAGTGGGAATCCGCCATGCTCTCTTGCTTGTGCACTGCTAGCAGACCCCGTCTCGCTGCCTGCCTAGGCAGGGAACACTGAGCCGCAGGCATGGTCTCAGCTACTTTCTTCAGACCCTGAGTGGGCACAAAAGCATATAGATCCGAAATGAGTAGAGGGCATCAGCCCCAAAAGTTTTAGACCATGTTAGTGTGCCAACCCGTTGTTGGAGGCCACTCTTTTGTTCCTGGTTGCCCAGACCCAAAATAATCACACAGAAACTCTATTATTTGTAATACTGTTTGGCCAATAGTGTAAGCGTATTACTAGCTAGCTCTTATATCTTAAATTAACCCATTTCTATTAATCTGTGTATTGTCATGTGGTTGTGGCCAACTGGTAAGGTTTCGTCCGTCTGGAGTCTGTCTCATGCATCTGTCTCCTATGGCTTTTATATGGCTTCTCTTTGACTCCACCTATTCTCTTTCTACATCTCTGTTATATTTCCCACCTGGTTTTACTTTGTTAAGCCATTGGCTGAAAGCAGCTTCTTTATTAACCAATCCAATAAATCATATTCATAGCATAGATCACTTCCACATCACACTACCAGTAATAGTAGTGGTAGTAATAGTACTAGTAGTAGTAGGGACTGGAGAGATGGCTCAGCAGTTAAGAGCACTGACTGCTCTTCCAGAGGACCAAGGTTCAATTCTCAATACCCACACAGCAGCTCACAACTGTCTGTAACTCCAGTTCCAGGGGAGTCGACACCCTCATACAGGCATGCACAGACAAAACACCAATGCTCATAAAATAAAAATAAATAATTAAAAAAATAATAATAAATGAAGGAATATAAAAGAAATATTATAGACATAGAAGGAAAATCAACTAGAATTTAGTTTTCAGTAAGCAGATATGGGCAATTTACCTAACATCTCTGAACCTCAGTTTATTCATCTATAAAATAAAGCAAATACTTTATATTTTGTGATAATTTCAACCAATGTACATTATTCATTAATTCAATGTCTACAGTAATAAATTTTTATAAATGTAGTTTATTTATAGATAAAAATCAATACTTAAACCTCTTGAGTATGAGTGTGTGTGTGTGTGTGTGTGTATGTGTGTGTGTGTATGTGTGTGTTGAATCTGATCACTGAAAACAGAAGTTGAAAAAGACATAGGCTATACATGGCCATATTGATTTCCTTTAAGAGTCTGTCAAGCCACATGTAGTGATGCTTATCAGTGATCTTAACACTGGGGAGGTTGAGGCAAGATACCCCCATTTCAAGGCCAGCGAGAAGTACATAACAAAACTCTGTATCCAAAAAAAGATTCTTTTTAAATTTCATGTCTAGACCCAGGGCTCCAATTATATATACAAGGAAGCCCTATACCCTTTTTTTTTTGACAGAAGGACCCTATGCTGGGGAAGACAGTTCTACTGATCACATTGCATTTGCTGACGCTCACCTGTTCCATGAATTGATCCCTTTGTGAGTTTTTTGGTATTGTAACATTTATTTATTATTGAGTGTGAGTGTGTGGGATATATGGGTACATGCTATGGTGTAGATGAGGAGATCAGGACAACTTTGTGGAGTTGATGTTTCCCTTCTAACTTTACATGGGTTCTGGGGACCCAAATCAGGTTGGGGAGGCTTGTGTAGAAAATGCTTTAATCCACTGAAGCATCTTGTTACCGCCTCCCTGCACCCCCCACTACCCCTGATTTAAGACAAGCTTTTACTTATTGCCCAGGCCGGCCTTGAACTCACGGCTTTCATTCCTCCTGTATCAGCCTGTCAAGTGCTGGAATTATAAGCGTGAGCCTCAGGCTCTCTCTGTGATGTTGACACAGCCCTAGTGATGAGCTGCCTGGGTATGGATAGAGACTTGGGATTTGGAGTGGGAAGAAAACAAAATGGAGGCTGGGCAGTGGTGGTGGTCACCTTTAATCCCAGCACTTGGGAGGCAGAAGCAGGTAGGTCTCTGTGAGTTTGAGGCCAGCCTGGTCTACAGAGTGAGTTCCAGGACAGCTAGGGCTACACAGAGAAACCTTGTCTCAAAAAACAAAACAAAACGAAAAGAAAAGAGAGTGGAGATGAAGTCCATGTCACAAGAGAGGACCACTGGAGCTGAAGTTTTCAGCCTCAGGACACGAAGCCACAGACCTGTTTCCCATTGTCCCCTTCTCTCTCAGTTCAAAGGGACTCTTCTAAGTGTTTGCTGCTGCATCTCTTACCTCATCTCCCCACTCTTCACGCCCTGCCCCCCAGTCATAACTGTCTCCACATTCATCCTCTCTGTAAAGTCACTGGAGAGATAAAGGCCGGTTACCACCTTCCTGTCAGGGCCCAGGTTAGCAATGAGGGACCAGGAGTGGCGCGGGACAATTCTGTGTTCTGTCAATTGTGTTTTAAATAAACGCTGATCAGCCAATAGACAGGCAGGAAATAGAGATGGGACAGCCAGACAGGAAGTAAAGGCAGGTCAAGGAGAACAGGAGAATTCTGGGAAGGAGGACGCCCATTCCTCCCCAGTCATGCCCAGACATGGAAAAAGGAAGATGTGATCTGCCCCTCTGAAAAAGGTACTGAGCCATGTGGCTAACATAGACAAGAATAATGGGCTAATATAAGAGCTAATACGAAGCCTGAGCTAATGGGCCAATCAGTTTATCATTAATATCCACCTTTGTGTGATTTCTTTGGGACTTAATGACTGTGGGAACCAGGCAGGACAGAAACCCCAACAAGCAGGCCCTCATGTTACACAGGAGCTCTCTAGAAGTCTCTGGAAGCCTAGTCACTGCCTCCTACTCAACGTTTGCTAGAACATCATTACAGAGATGTCTCCTAGACTCTAGTTTTAAGCTTAGTGTTTGATGGTGCAGGCCAAATGGATTTGGAGCCTGTATTCTGGTTTAAGCCGAATTTATCCTTTATTATTTGAAAGACTCTAACAAGTTTGTTTTTTTAATGTTTTTCCGTCAGCACATTATTATTTATTGTTCTTAATACCTTGGGGCTCCTCGAAGACAGTCTTAAATTTCAAAGTTGGCAAATAAACAAATGTTTCCTAATAACATCTTCAGGCAAGCACCCAAAGGTCTCGTTTTCAACATGATGTTTGGGTCCCCCTAATTGTCCTTTAGGAATGTGCCTAACCACATTTTATAATCACCTAAAAAAGAGACTCTTAGACATAAAGTTGCTTCACAATTTATTTGTTCTTCTTAATCACCCTGTGCAGGCAAAATAAAAGACAAAGTCAGAGACAAGTAGGTTTAAATGCAGCGTCATCTGAACTCTAAAGAGATGACCTCGCATAGGCTGTGTTGGGGACTCACATGACAGCTCTTCAGAGGCAGCTTCTCCCTGTTCCCAAGAGCGGAAGTGTGTCCAGAGGGGCAGTCAGTGGGCTGGGTGGAGAAACACAGGTAGTTTGTGTGGTCCCATAAGAACATCCATGGCTTTCAATTTTTCTATTACAATTTACAGAATCTGCTAGAAAGTATGTTTAATGTTGAGGTTGGTACTGGATACCTTCTTTTAGAAAAAAAGAAGATTTATTTTATGTGTATGAGTGTTTTGCCTGCATGCTTGTAAGTGCACTGTGTGCATACCTGGTGCCCATGGAGGCCAGAGGGCACCAGATTCCCTTGAAAGGAAGTCATATACGATAGTAAACTGCCACGTGGGTGCTGGGAACACCCAGGTCCTCTGCAAGAGCAGCAAGTGCTCTTAGCCAGAGGCAACTCCAGACCCCTGAGACCTTCCTCTGTCTTCCTCACCTGGGACTCCAGAGATCACTTACCCCTCTTCCTGCTGTGACCAAGAGGAAAGCTGCACGGGTAACCTTTATAATGACAAGGCAAGGAGATTGGCACCCATTACTATTTAGTCACAAAAAGGTGGCCAATGGTGCCCAGCCTCCAGAGAGGCTAGGAAGGATGGGCTAAAGCCGTGTGCCCAGCTCATCGCAGAGCCGCAAAGGCTCCTGCAAGCAAGCACATAGTCTTGCCTTACATCACCGAACGTGTACAGAGTAGCGTGCTTCCCTATTCGATTCCCTCACGCCCAGACCTTCCACTTGTCTCTGGGTTATTTTAGGGAAAAACTCTATCTTTTCACATCAGCATCTATCTCACGATCCCCGTGAGTCAGTTCACCCGCAGGAGCTTGTTTGTTTTTACATACGTCTCTCTAGAGTTTCCAGATACCCGAATGATGATGATACAGAGGTGTGGACTGTAGACTGCCCTGGCACTTGCTCCTTGCCTGCCTTGCCTGGTGGTTCCCATGGTAACGCTGGCTTGGGCTCTGCATGAAGCCACGTGGATTATCTAACTAAATGATCACACGAGACCTATGAGATTAAAAATGTGTTATGAGCATTTAAAGAATGACTCTGCTACCTGTGTTAGCCCATTGGTGCCGCTGTAACAGAACACTGTGAATGAGTAGTTGAAACACAACACACATTTGTGTCTCACCATTTTGGAAGCAGAAAAACTAGCAGCTTTGGTGTCTGCTGAGGGCTGCTTTCTGGTTCATGGACGGGACCCTCTTACCGGGTCCATATGTGGTCCAAGAGGTAAGAGGATCCCTTTGGGGACATTCCTAGGGGCTCTGGATCTGTTTGCTAATCACTTCCCCAAGTCCCAGTTCTAAATCATTGTAAGGATCAGGTTTTGATGTATGAATTTGAGGGAGACATAATCTTCAGGCTATTGTAACACTTCTCCAAAAACATATTTTAACAGTGTTTTGAAAGCTCTGATAGCAAGATTGTGAGTTTGAAGCTAGTCTGGGCTCCAGAAGCCATACCCTGTCTCAAAAAAGAAAAGGTTTTGTTTTTTTTAAATTAATCAACATACTTTCTATAGTTGTCATGGTTCCATTATCATCTGCAACCTTTCCTCCTGTTTCTCTCATTAGCCAGGTTACAAAGGCTGGTTTTATCACGTGGCCATTGTGGAGACATCTGTTTATCCTTGCTTACTCATGCTGAGGTTTTCGTGTCCTCAAGCAATGTTTGTTGGTTTCTTACACAAAGGAGGTAATGCCATAGACTGTGAGAGCCAACACTCACAGGTCTTGCTGTGCAACTATGAGCTGTTTTCTAGTGTTGGTGACTTTTTGCTGGTTAGTCTATACTTTGCCTTTCTGATCAACTTAGGCCTTTATGTGGCTCATGGGCTTAAGAGTACAATCTTCGTGAATGTATGCATTCATTTTTTATGCATTTAGCCATACCAAAATATTTATTAATTACCTATTGCAGACAGTGTGTTAGGTACTGGAGACAGGACAAAGAATAATAGGTGTAAGGTCTTTTCCCCATGGAGCTTATTAGAAAAACATATTCTAAATAAATAATAATGCTAAATATTAACTATAATTGTTATGCTGGTATGGCAAACATTTTCTTCCTAAACTTGTATAATATTGAATAATTATTTTTTTCAAGTGAGTCTGTTCCGTAAAAACTAGCTTTGATTATTAAAACTAGTGTGATTATTCATTGCTGCTTCTAGTTGTTGAAACCATTCATTAATTCAATCAATCAATATTAAACTACTTATCAGGATCTTTGCTAAGCTTTCAGAGTACAAACATGAAATGACAAGATTCCTATCTTCGAGAGTCACAGTGTGTTTGATTGCATGCTGTATTTGTTACAAAACTTCTATTGGGACATATACAATGGAAGCAATTTAAAGAAGGAAGGTTTTGTTGACTCAAAATGAGGGTGAGCATGAAGTGGCTGGTCATATCACATCACAGTCAGGAAGCAGAGAAAGGGGAATTCCAATGCTCTGCCCACTTTCCCCTTTTTATGCAGTCCAAGATTCCAGCTCATGATATGGTTCCATTCACATTTAGGGTAAGTTTTCTCACCCCGATGAAACTTTTATGGAAGACACACCCAGATATTTGTTTTCTAGGTAATCATAAACTCAGTCAGCTTGATAATGAACATTAAACATAATCAATCTCTCCCATGTTTTCTTGATACCCTCAAATATCAATTTGTCTCAATATTCTATCTCTGGTTCTGAAATCTCATTTTCATCTCATAATGTAAAAGTCATTTAGTCCATCTCTGGAACTCCCCAGTCTTCAATAGTCCAAACGCTGCTTAAAAGTCCAAGATCCAAAGACTTTTCTAAGACTGGAAGCAATGTCTTAACTGTTAGTTCTACAAAGCAAAATCAAATGACATACTTCCATTACAAAATTGCAGAGTAAATATTCCCATTCTGAAAGCGAAGGATAGGGTCACAGCAAGGAAAGATTGGACCAAAGCAATATTTGCACTCAGCAGGGCAAACATCAAACCTGAAACTCCATGTCTGACATGGTGGGTTTCTGACAAAGTCTTCTGTGCTCCATGGGCCTTGAACAGTCTCTCTGCTGCAGATAGCACACGTGACCTCTCTTTTGGCTAGCTCCACTGTGCCTGAAGCTTTCTATGGTGACTGTCCCATGGTTTTAGCATCTCTAACATTCTGAGGTCTCCACTGCAACTTGGGCTTCTTCACCTTCATGAGACGATCTTGCACAACCTCCTTGCAGGGACTCTAACGCTACTACACGTTGGCCTCAGTGGCTTTCTGGAACCTTGGTGCAAGCTTCCATGGCCCTGTATCTTTTATATATTTTGCATGTTTGTAGAACCTAAACCATGTGGATGGCCCTGAAACTTGAGATAAAGTCTGGCTACCCTTGATCACGTGTGCAGTGCCTCTTCATGCCTTAAAAGTCCAAATCCAAAGACTTCCCTTGGAGTTGTTTCCTGCAGGGACTCCTTTACTGGTATTCTTAGTTCAGGCTCTCCATTAAAATTAATTTGCATTTTCACAAATTGGAACCTCCTGTAAGTGCGGCTTGGTCCTCAGAACACGATTTATATTGTCATAGTGCAGAGCACAAGGTTTATTTTCAGTGGTACCAATTTAACAAAGCTTTCCCTGCACCTACATTGGCTGCAACTTTAAACTTATGCACACAGCACTTAGACACCTGATGGAGGAGGGTCATCTGTCTATGTGTTACTTTCATTGGTTAATAAAGAAACTGCCTTGGGTCTTTAATAGGACAGAAAATTAGGTAAGCGGAGTAGACAGAACAGAATTGTGGGAGAAAGAAAGCAGAGTCAGGCAGATGCCTTAGGCAGTCGCCATAGCTCTCCTCTCCTAGATGGATGCAGGCTAAGATCCTTCCCAGTAAGCCACCACCTCGTGGTGCTACACAGATTACTAAATATGGGTTAAAGCAAGATATGATAATTAGCCAATAAGTGGCTGAAACTAATGGGCCAGGCAGTGTTTAAATGAATACAGTTTCCGTGTAAGTATTTCGGGTGTAAAGCTAGCTGGGTGGTAGGATGCAGCCCCTCTGCTCCTTCTACAGACACCAGCCCTGCACACTGCTCCTCCCACTATACACATCAGTTTTGCACACAGCTCCTCTGTGCACAGCACTTACACACCAGTCCTGCACACTGCTCCTCTGTGCACAGCACTTACACACCAGCCCTGCACACAGCTCCTCCCGCTGTACACACCAGTCCTGCACACTACTCCTCCCACTGTGCACAGCACTTACACACCAGCCCTGCGCACTACTCCTCCCGCTGTGCACCGCACTTACACACCAGCCCTGCACACTGCTCCTCCGTCTGTGCACAGCGCTTCAATGCAGTGGAGAGCAGCTGCTGTGCCTGTGTTTTCAGTTTTCTAATGAAGACGTTGGGGATTTGGAGGCAGGGTATTTTCCATGGAAAGCCATCTTTCCTGTCATTCCTCATCTGGCTTGAACCACTACTTT
Source organism: Arvicola amphibius (assembly GCF_903992535.2). Classification (NCBI taxonomy): domain Eukaryota; kingdom Metazoa; phylum Chordata; class Mammalia; order Rodentia; family Cricetidae; genus Arvicola; species Arvicola amphibius. The sequence continues at coordinate 178,426,940 of NC_052048.2, forward strand.
GGAAAAGTGCCATTTTTTTCAACATCAGATTTCCCTGAGGGTCATTCGGGGATGTGCTTAGTGGCCTGCGAGGTGCCCTTGTGCTTTGTGAGTTTTCGCTGGGAAGATGAGAAGAAAGTAGCAGTGGTTTGAGATCCTGTAAACACTGCCTGGTCCCTTGGCAGCTGGGTATGTGCTGGCTCACTGGAAAGGGCTGTGGTTCAGCTGGCCAGCTGACTGTCTTTAGGGGTCAGAGTCAAGCGTCCTCTTCACTCTTCCGTTTCAAAGGTCAGCCAGCTAAATTTCACTATCATTTTCTGTTCATCAGCTCACTACCCCTGACTTTTATGTGTGGTTAGATTAATCCATTATTTGTTTAAATCATTTCAATCCATACGCAGTAGGACATGCATTTGTTTTCTAACGGCAAGCAAGAGTTAGGGGACTGCTGTCCTGATGCCAGCCCCAGAGAAATATGCCATGTGGTTTGACGTAGTAAGACTGGCTAGTACTGATATGCCATGTGGTTTGACGTAGTAAGACTGGCTAGTACTGCACTGTTTCACAGCTGGGGATCCAGACACAGGAGAACAGAGGAGGTAAGGTAACTGGTCAAAGTCTCAGACAGACAAGAGTGGCATCACACACCCAATCCCAGTACGCAGGAGGTGGAAGATCACCGTGAGTTAGAATCTAGCCTGAGCTACACACAGCGAGATCCAGGCCAGCCTAGGCTACAGAGTAAAATTCTGTCTCAGAGGGAGAAAAATGTCTCTGAGATGATGGAGAAAAAAATATATATTTCTTAATATTTAGTGTTTCCCAGTCTATAGTTGTATAACCATTGCCTTCTTGTCCTTCCGTCACATGTATTTACCTCCCTAGCATGCTGCTCCGTTGAGAGCTTAGATGGTTAGCAATGAAGCTGTGGGATGATGAGGTCTAAAGGAACATAGGGTGGTGTGGGAGGTCCTTCTTTCTATGTGTTGCTTGTATTGGTTAATGAATAAAGAAACTGCCTTGGCCTGGTAGAGGCAGAACTTGGGTAGGCAGAGAAGACAGGACTGAATTCTGGGAGAAAGAAAGTGGAAGGAGAGAACCGCCATGGAGCCGCAAGAGTTAGACATGCTGAATCTTTCCCAGTAGGCCACTGCCACGTGGCGATACACAGATTAATAGAAATGGGTTAAATTAAGATGTAAGAATTAGCCAATAAGAAACTAGAGCTAATGGGCCAAACAGTAATTTAATTAATACAGTTTCTGTGTGGTGGCCGGAAAGAACAAGCAGGCCCTCCTCCTACAATAAGGTTGTTGCCTCAGTCCCTGAGAACGCATCAGTGGCCAAGGACAAGATCTTAAGCACTAGAAAGTGTTGGGGTGTTCAGATTAGACAGATGTTTGCCCCTCGCTGACTATGAGACCTTAGGCTCATTTCTTAATTTCTCTGAGCCTTCATTTCCTTATTTGTGAGAGGGGAAAATAGCACATGTGGCTGTGGGGTAAGAGGGTTCATCTTGACTGCCAGCTCGACTGCACTGAGAGATGCCCAGACAATGAGTAAAGTCAGCCCCTGGGGGTGTCGGTGAGGGAGCTTCCCAAGGCAGTTTAGATGAGGAGGGTGCCGACCGAACCTAATGGTTTCACCTGCTGAGGGCTTCCATTCTGAACAGATTATTAAGCGGCAGAGACCCTGGAGGTGGCACCTTGTTGGGAGAAATCAGTTGCTGTGGATGTGCCTTTGAAGGGTGTGTCTTGGACCTCGCCTCCTCCTGTTATTTCTCTCTGCTTCCTGGCTATTACAAGGTTTTCTTCTCCACCTTCTTCCTCTGTGATGTTCTGCCCCTCTCTCCCGGGCCCAGAAACAAAGCAGTTAGTCAAGCATGGGCTGAGATCTCTGAAACTGGAATGTGACATTCTTTCCCCAAGTGGTTTCGTGGGTGCTGTGTCACAGTGAGGAAAATGCTAACACAAAGATAATGAATGCCCCAGCAGTACCACATACAGCCCTTTCTCAGTGGGACAGAGGACGCTCCGAAGTCAGTTCCTTTTGAGATACTGAGAATATCTCATCTGTAGCATCTCTTCCCTGAGCCCCAAACAAAGAGTGAATGGATGGAGACCAAAACACCACTTCTTTCTTCGTCAGTTCCTGTTGCGCTGAGAACATGTCAAAGACCAGGCGTGTGATAAATATATTCTTGTCTCTCAAGATTGCAAGTGCTGGAAGTCGAGATCAGGGTGCTAGCACGGTCAGGTTCTGGTGAGGATCCTTCCAGGATCTCCCTGGACACTGAGTGCTGGCTTCCCACGATGTCTTTTCATGGGCTGGAAAGAGCGAGAAAGCTTCCTGCAGAGCCTAAATCCCACTCATGAGGGACTCCGCTCTCAATCACTTAGCAGGTTCCCACAGATCCAGTCTCTTAATACCATCTCTGGTGGTTTGAAGGAGAATGTCTCCTACAGGCTCCCATAGTGGAACACTTGGTCCCAAGTTGGTGGTGCTGATCGGAGAGGTGACAGAGTCTTTAGGAGGTGGAATATATACGTCATTGGGGGCAGACTTCGGTGTTTATAGCCTCACCCCCTCTACTATTCCCTCCCCTTTTTTCCTGTATATGGATAAAACGTGGTCAGCCAGCTCCTGCTCCTATGTCCATGCCATGCCTTCCCAACCGTAATGCACTCTTCATCCCCCTCGAAGCAAAGGCCAAAAGAAACTCTTTTTAAGTTGCTTTTAGTCATGATATTTTGTCATAGCGACAGAAAGTAACTGGCACACTATCACTTGACTGGGGGAAGCAGGGGTGGGGTGAGGGTAGCATACCAACACATAGATTAGGGAGGGAGGTGTTATTCAGCCCATACCAACTTTGATTATTGATAGAGAGCAACTATGATTCTAATAGGAATGCCATATTTCGTGGCTAGGTAGACAGGCTCCATCACAAGCAACATTTGATCAAGGCAGGCTCGTGCAAGCTGAGGTGGGAAGCAGGGTTAGGGAGAGGGCTGTGCAGAAGAGCAAGGCGATTTAGTCTTACTGTGAACAGACAGATACAGTGAGGGGGGAAGGTGGAGGTCAGCTAAGCACGGCTGTCTGTTCTACGCCAGTGCGTCACTCTGATGTAGCTACTCATCTACAAGAGGAGGAACAAGAAGGAAGGTAGGAGGAGCCAGGAGAGTCACATCACAGGGAAGAAGATTCCAGAGTCATTTCTCCCCTGATCCTTTTATTTCCTGCTTATTACTTTGCAGGAACTCTGCTCATGGAAGCCACAGGTGCCAGGGTAGCTTCAGAGCATAAACGGTTTGGGAGCAAAGTATATAGAAAGGGTGAAAATGTTGTGTGAGTCGTTGGCTAAGAGAAGTGTAGACAGCTTGAATCGGGATAGAAGAGTCTAAGTTCAGAAGCAGAGCTTAGAGGTCTCAAAGGAGGAGGAACTTGCAGAGACCTAGTCTAAAGAGGAGTTGGAATTCCCAGTCAGTCATGGAAGCAGGGAGAGTAGGCCACAGTTTTGGATGGATTTGGATTTGACTCAGGTGCTCTGGAGCCTGTAGCTCCTGGAGATGGTTCTCCTTTCTGACACTGGGTTATATACACTCTGCTCCAACCTCCAATCTTTAAAACATAAGCCTATTTCGTGATTATAAAGCTCACACATGCTCAACATGAAAAATTCAGAAATGCAGAGGAATATAAAGAAGAAAACAAAAATAACCTATAATCTCATCACACGGGAAAGCTAATGCTAATGTTGACTGTATTTCTAGTCAGTCTTTCTCTTATGCATATGATTACATAGATAAGGTGGCTCTGTCTATATGGTTTAATTTTGCATGCTGATTTTTTTATACTTAAATGATAATATAATCATTCCCCCATGTTATTAAGAGTTCTCTGTAATTAAGCATCATTTAAAATGACATTTTCCCCTGGTTTTAAGCACATCTGGATCAATTTCTACCAATTAATGAAAATCCCTAGAGAGACCTTTGTGGGGGTTGGTGAATAGGATATTCTCAGAGGTGAGGACTTTTCGGGGGCCTGTGCATGCTAACCACTGTGAAGGACTTCTCTCAAAGATATCTCACATTCCCAACCACTGATATCAGGGCGGAGCAGTGGCTGACGTGTAGCACCTTTGCGGTGAAAAGCAAAATCAGCCTGAGCCCGTGCATGTGTGATGCCCCTGTGTTCCCCTCCAGCACTGGGGGGAGATGATATGCCTTCCTGTCCACCTTGTTCGATACTCAAAAGAACCCCTATCTTAGCCAGAGGGCTGCCATAACAAGACTCCTTAGACTGGGTAGTTTAAATAGCAGAAATCCTTCATGGTTCTAGAAACTGCCAGTACAAGACCAAAGTGTCAGCAAGCTTGGTTTCTGATTGTATTTTTCTTCCTTAGGCTGCACATAGCTACCTTCTTGCTAAATCCCCACATGGTCTCTCCTAATTTGTTTATTTGGGGGTGCTGGGAGTCTAACCCAGGTCCCTACACAGGCAAGGCAAGTGCTCTACCGTCAAACTCAACCCTGACTCTGAACATCCTCATGTTGGATAAGACCCCACCTAAAGGCCTCGTTTTATTTAGCTTAACCATCTCTTGAAAACGCTTATCTGCAAATAATGTTGTTTTCTGAGGTACTGGGGATTAGGGCTTCAACATGCATTGGCTTGGGAGTTCACAAATCAACCCTTAACCACCGAGGTTCTCCAGCCACAGGAGAGTACTTGGGGGCTCTAGGTTAAGAGACCGCAGCCAGGATATGTGATGGTAAACAAACCCTCACCTCCCAGAAAACAGTGCCGTTAACACCGTACATCCCCGCTGTCTTTCCCAGCGTCCAAATGGCCACCAGCAGCACAGGCACCAATTTCCTGACAGACAGGAGGCCTCAGTCCTCAGGAAAATTCATGGAATCACTCTGTGACTGGGGACCAGGAGGGCAAGGTCAGATCTGTGGATGTCTGAGGGAATAGTCATCTAAGCCATGTACTCTGGAATCCACACTTCTCAAAGGGTGCCTTTATTTGCATTTTTGTGTGTATTTTTCTATATCTAGACTCTAGTGTCGGACATTTTTCCATGTGGTAATTTATTATGGAGTATTTGTAGTTATGTCTCAAAGGTCCTTTTCCCCCTCCCCACCAAAAAGGGCATTGTGGAATGTAAAAGTGAGACCCCGTGAGACATTCTCCACCCACCCCCACCATCAATTTCTAAAAACGTTGAAGTTTCCTCCTCACTCAGGCTGCAGGCTCAGCCACTGAAATGCAGGCAACGGAGGCGAGCTGCATCCGCGTGGGGCAGTTCCATTCACCATCTCCCCCTTCCCACTTCGTGTTTTAGATTGCTGCTGCTTCCTCAGTGCCCGCCTCAGAGTGGAGACCGTGGGAGCAGCGCCGCCGCCACCGAAGACTTCTGATGGACAAGAGGCACGAATGGCTCGTCGGCTGTTGTAAGTCACTGCGGTTTTCAGGGTCACTTCTTCCCGGAGCATACCCATAATTCCCCTGATGGCTTTGCCACTCCAGCATATCATTTCTTTCACAGACCTCAGTAACCGGTCACCTTCCGAGGCTCTGCCTGACTTTTAATGAGAGCCGCTGTGGATGTACAAGCTTCAGGGTGGGTGCGGACATCTGCATGACCTGCTTCCGCGCCCTGCCGCTCCCCTCACCTGCTTCACAGTCCTGCTGCCCTGGCTTCATACCCTGGCTCTTTTAAGCCAACAAGGAAGGTCAGACACCAAGCAGCTATTGTATTTGTACTCAATGGGCATTCATTCGCTAAGTTCTTGTGCGCTACTGAACATTGGGGAGAGAGTTATTACATTATTATCAACAGATAATGGATCTGCCCGTTCTTTCTCTTACTTGAGGAGGACTGTTATTTAGTATTTTTCTTTCTCTTTTTCCTTCATTGTTTTCTTTATAACTGAGGTAATCCCAATAATAATTACAGCTACTGGTCTGGAATATAACTCAATGAGAGAGACAATTTTTAGGTACGTTCTACTATACATTCAATTTCCAGACCCCCAAGCTCTCTAAAAGAAAGAAAAAAAAATGTAATAACTATAGCTACTACTTATTGACTTTATTTAAAGAGGAACCAAATCCTGGGGACTTAGAATGCCAAGCTTGTCCACCTTCCTAGAAGGGACTCAATCATTCATTTCCCAGGGAAAATAGCTCATTTCAAGAGATTGTTATCCTCAGGTGGACCACCTTAATTATAGGTTAATGGTGGTGGTGGAGATCGTAACAATAATCACTACTCGCGTCCATTTAATGTCTGTCATGAGCTGTGTTTTTGCATGCATGATTATTTATAGGCTGAGTACAATTATTATTATGCCGTTTTGTCATTAGAAAATGAAGATTTAGAGAGATGAAGGGAAGCTTGGTGACTACACCTTCCATTCATGAAACATGCAACAAACATTATTGCATGCTTACTGCATGTCAGGCACTGTCCCCGACGAAAGTGGCAGCCATAGCTAGCTCAGGCAAGGTTTCTGTTCTCATGGAGCTTCTCCACTAGAGAGAGACAAACAATGGAGCAGCAAACTCAAAGACGAGATCATTTCAGATAGTGACTCATGCTCCAGGAAAAACAAGACAGGGTTACTGCTAGTTGTATTAGTTACTGTTCTATTGCTGCAACAAAATACCATGACCGAGGCAACCTACAAAAGGAAGCATTTAATTGGGCTGTATGGTTTCAGAGGATCAATGGTAAAATAAAGGCTCAGCTGTAGAACTCACATCTTGGTCTGCAAGCAGGAGGCAGAGAACTCACTGGGAATGGCACTAGTCTTTTGAAACCTCAAAGCTTGCACCCGTGATATAATTCCTTCAACAAGGCCACACCTCTTAATCCTCCCCAAACAGCCACCATTTAAGAACCAAATATTTGAGTACCAAAGATTTATGGGGGCCATCTCATTTAAGCCATCACCATAGTGATGATCAGGAATGGGGACAACCACCCAACGGACGGAGAATGAAGGAGACCTAAATGATGAGAAGTTGACTGTCATGGTTTGAACGAGAATGTCTGTAGAGGCTCAGATATTTGAATACGTGTCTGCTAAGTTGGTGGCATTGTTTAGGTAGGTTTAGGAGGTGTGGCCTTGATGGAAGAAGTATGTCACTGGGTGGGTAGGGGTGAGATTTCAAAGCCACAGGCCATTCCCAGTTGCGCCCTCTGCTTCCTGCTTATGGTTGAAGATATGAGTTCTCGGCTGTTCCTCCATCCATGTTTGCCGTCCCCCCATGGATTCTTATCACGTTGGAACTGTAAGCCCAAACAAACTGTCTTCTGGAAGTTACCTTGGTCATGGTGTTTTATCGCAGCAATAGAAAAGTAGCTAAGACCGTGACAATACAAACACTTAGTGAAGCCGCAAATGTCAAAGTCCTAAGGGGCAGGAACAATACTTGACCTTGAACACAAAACTGGATTATCTGGTTTTTACTTCTTTTATAGCTGTTGAGGTAATATTTTACATATTCTAAAAGCTGCCTATTTAAATATACAGCTCATTGTTTTAAAAGTATTTTCAGACTGGTACGTCTATCTCAACTACCCAATCCAAGACAATTTCCAGTACCTGTGAAGAAGCCTTGTATTCGCAGATGTCATAACTCATCCCAGTCCCTACCCTCAGGGAGCCACTAATCTACTGTCTGCCTCTCTAGATTTGCACATTGTGAATCTATGTCATGGCTAGTTCCTACCGTGTCATCTTCCGTGACCAGTTTCCTTCATTTAGCAGTGTTTCCCCCATGTTGTAGTACTTAACCAGTATGCCTCTTTTAATATAGTTATAACTGATTTTGCTTATCCACTCTTCAATTTATAAACATGGATTGCTTTCTCTTTATGTCCATTATACATAATGCTGTTATGAACATTTACATACAAATATTTGTACATAATACAAATGTACACATTTTTATTTCTCTTGGTGTATATATATCTACATACACACACACACACACACACACACACACACACACACACACACACACACACACATAGTCTAGGAAAGAATTTCCAAGTGGCTATGTAGTTCAGCATTTTCAGGACTCAGTACTCAGCATTATATGAAGATTTCAGTTTCTTTATAGTCTCACTAACAAGGGACAGTCTTGTGGGTGTGAAGATTGTGTCTGGGGTTTTGACTTGTGCTTTCCTAATGAAAGCTAAGCATCTGTCTGCATGGGCCAATTGTATTAATTTTTCTGATAAATGATAAATGTTTATTCAGATTTCTTGCTGATGTTTTTCATTGGGTTATTATTCTTTTTCCGAGACAAAGTTTCTCTATATAACAGTCCTGGCTGTCCTGGAACTCATTCTGTAGACCAGGCTGGCCTCAAACTCACAGAGAGTACACCTGTCTCTGCCTCCTGAGTGCTGGGATTAAAGGTGTGCATCACTATTGCCTGGCTCATTGGGTTATTCTTTTATGGTGGAGTTTTGATAGGTTTTCTGTACTCTGGATATAAGGTCCTTGTCATATATCTGCAAAGGCTTATCTGTAATTCTGTAATTTGCCCTTTTATTTTCTTGATTGTGTTCTTTGAAACACAAGAGTGTTTTTTAAATTATTCTTTGTTGTCAGAGGCTGTTTGTTCGTTCCCAGCTGCCCTGACCCGAAATATTCACACAGAAACTGTATTAATTGCAATACTACTTGGTCAAAGCCTCTAGCATATTCCTAGCAAGCTCTTACATCTTAAGATGTAACCATTAACCCTTTTCTATTAATCTGTGTATCGCCACATGGCTGTGGTTTACAGGCAAGGTTCCAGCACATCTGTCTACAGTGGTGGCTACATGGCTTCTCTTTGACTCTGCCTACTTTCTCTATATATCTTTTCCAGCCTGGCTATTTTCTGTTAAGCCATTGGCTGACAGCAGCTTCTTTATTCATTAACCAATAAAAGCAAAACACATATACAAAAGGACCTCCCACACCAGTTCTTTGTGTATATCATGTGGGAGCCCACCATGGTACACGCATGGGGGTCAGAAGACAACTTTTGGGAATTTTTTCTCTTTGTCCACTGTGGGCTCTGAGGATTGAAGGGAGGTCATTAAGCTTACACTAAGTCTATTTATTTTACCCCCTGAACTATCTCACTGGCCCATGAAGCAGAAAATTTTTTACTTTTAAAATCCAATTAGTCCATTTTTAAAATTCTTGACACTTTTGTTTTAAATTCCCTTTTTGCAAGGTTTTGCAAGGACTTTTGCAAGATTTCCTTGCACCTTTGCTTCCTCTCGGAGAAATTTATTTATTTGGCTGTGGATTGAGCCCAGGGCCTCCCACATGCTAGACACATGTTTTACCACTGAGCTGTATCTCTATCCTAGGAAGAAATTTTAGTTTTATGCCAAGAACAGTAGGACACACCTGTAATCTCAGCACTCAGAAGACAGGGACAGGAGGATCATCACGGTTGAGATCCAATCTCTTCCACATAGCGAGTTCCAAGCCAGCCAGGCTAAACAGTAAGACACCATAGGAAAAAAAAAATAGAAAGAAAAGTATCATTTTAATTCTTACATTTAGGTCAATGATTCACTGTGAATTAGTACTTTATTAATTTTTTTAATTAGAGTACAAAATAATGGGTTTCATTGTGACATTTTCAGGCATACATTCTGTACTTTAAATAGTATTGGGGGGAAGAGTGTAGGGCAGAGAGCCCCACTTTACTCTTTTGCCTGTAATCAGCTGTCCCAGCACCGTTTTTTGAAAAAATAGTTTTAACTGGGCCCACACCACAAGGCCTGTAATCCTAGCTGCTTCTGAGGCAGAAGTATTGCAAGCTTAAGACAGAAAGAGTTCACAGCCAGTAGATAATTTAGTGGCATTCCGTGTCCAAATAGACGGTGAAACCAAAGAACAAGGGTATAGCTCAGAGGTAGAGCGCTTACCTTGCACAGAGGAGGCTCAGACCCCAGGGCCAAAGCCCAATAAACAAGCAAAACCTAACATATTTCCCCTATTAAGTCGCTTTGGCACCCTGTCTAAAACTGACCGTAATGTGATTTATCTCGATACCATCGATTTTTGCTGGTTTCTATAGGTACCCTCATACCTCATATCACATTATAGAGGTTTTGAAATGCTCATCTTCCATCTTTGTTCTTTTTCAAGGCTATTGTGCCTATTCTCAGCTATTTTTCCATATGACTTTTATCCAGCCTGTCAGTTTCTGCAAAAGAGATGTTGAAATTTTGATAGCAATTGCAATGGATATCATTGCTAGCTTATAAAAGTACAATTGATTTTGCACATTTATTTCATATCCTAATGCATTTCTGAACCTGATGTATTTTTAATTATGATTTGTTACTGCTTACTCACTGAGGCGCTGTGTTAGACACTATAGGACATACAGAGATGGTCTAAGATGCTTGTGATATAGGTTAAGCTTACTGGATTCAACAGTGGCCATGCTTGGAACAAACGGGGAAGTCTGGAATTGCCAAATGGTTATTACAGAAAGTTAGACTTCTGAAAAGACAATTCAGAGCTGGAGCAGCCTGGAAGAGACTGAGTAGGAAGGAAGGGAAGGAGGGTCAAAGACTGGCCATGCCTTTCTTCCACCTCCCCTTTCTCCTTCCTTTTTTTTTTTTTTTTTTTTTTTTGCTTTATTTTCTCCAGCCCACTCTCTCTGGAAACACTGGTAGAACATAACCAGAGGTGGCTGCCGTTTCTCAAGCCTGGACGATCTTCAGAATTTCTTGGAAAGCCTTTTAAAGTACAGATCCCCGGCCCAGGGCTGCTGCGTCATGCTCTCAGATGAGGAGGCACGGACAACCGCATTAACATTTTTATCTAATTTTCTGCCAGTGTTGGGAATTTCTGGGTATGGTTGTGATTATATTCGCATATGGTCCAGTATCTCTCTTCATCCTAATGTATCTCCAGTTCTTTCCAGGACACTCTGGGGTGCAGGTCGCAAGGGTGTCTGGGTAAGTGAACCTGTCTGGCTTCTCCGCTAACGAGAGCCACATCTATTGTACACATTTCTAAGAGAGTGCATCAGTGCCTTTATTAGTATGTTTATGGAGATAACTCATTATATAAACAGATGCTTACTTCTCATAAGTAAGAATTCCAAAAACCTCATGAGACCCTTTTGCTATGCTTTCCAGGCCCCTCAGTGTCACTTGTGGGACATATAATCCGTTATCCAGAAATTTTTTTAAAAATTTATTCATGTATTTTTTAAGACATGGATTATCATGTAACTCTCTGGCTGGTCTGGAAGCCCTCTGTAGAGCAGGTTTGGTCTTGAATGCAGAGATCCACCTGCCTTTGGCCTAGTGCCCCTTTAATATTTTTAAATAAAATATCTAGTTTTCAAAGTCCTTTGCATCTCAACTTTCCCAGAAGTAACCGACTTCTTACAGATACGTTTAACTATACAAAGTATTAGTTTAGAGTGTCAAGTATGTATATAAACAGTATACATATTTTCCCACAGTCCTTTTCTCACGGTATTATATTATGAAGTACTGAAATACTATCATCCTGTTGTCTAACTATTTTAGACTCTTGTCTTCCAGAAGTAGAAATTCATTATGTCAATAGTTTTGTTGTTGTTTTGTTTGGTTTTGTTTGTTTGGGGATCTCAGGTTTTCCTATCTCCCACATTCTTGTGTCCGTCTCCTGAGACCCATGTAGGGATTTGGGGTATAAGTTAGGGTGGACATTGCCAGGAAATGGATCTGCACTTTTGACTTTACCAGATTTCTTTAGAGGTTACCCTGAACATTAACTTATCCAATTTTTTTCTCTCATCAATGACTTATGAGAATGTGTCTTGATCCACATTGAAAACCAATACCATCAAGTTTTTAAAGTCAACACCAAGCCAGAGTGAGTGCCACCAAGCCTAATGATGTGAGTTTGATGCCCCAGACCCACGAGGTGAGAAGAGAGGACCGACTTCCCCGAGTTGTCCTCTGGCCTCCACACTTTATAAATAAAAACATGTAAAAATATTTTTAAAGTATTAGGAAGTAGGCATCTTCCTGGGTCATCCTCTCAGATTCCTGTAGGGTATCTTAAAAATACGACTGCAAACAGGCTTCAGATGATTTTGAGGAGCTGAGAGCCTCTTTGCTCCGGATAGGCATGCGTACACATTGACACATGAGTGTCACTGGGACCAGCTTAAGGGGGGAAGAGTTGTATGTCGGCTGATGGTCTCAGGCAATAGGGTGACCTATGGAGGGGAGGCCATGGCATTGCGGTTGGTTGGTCTTTGTGAAAACGATTCACATTGTGCCTGACCAGGAAGTGGAGAGCTCAATAGGAAACCAGGCTAGGCAGTAACCTTCAAAACCCCACCCTCAATGACTCACCTCTGCCACGGTCTGACAATCTCACGAAACAGCGCCACCAGCTGGCACCAAGTGTTAACACAGGAACCGTGGAAGACATTTCACACAGAAACGGTCATAGTGAAACTTCTCTGTGTTTGGTTAGACACATCCGTGTTGGCTGCGCTTGGATCATTTAAGAAAGAAACTGTGTGCAACAAACCTTGCAGATATATTTTTCTTTGTTTTCCCCCTTTCAATTTTCTTTTCTTTTTCTTTCTTTCTTTTTTTTTAAATTTGAGACAGGTGGTGTAGAGATTGCCATCCTCCTGCCTCAGCTGTTCAAGAGCTAGAATTACGGATGTGCACCACCAGGCCGGGCACTGCAGATGCATTTGAATAAGACAATAGGATGTGATTTACCAGTCCGCAGGGTGGTACTTACAGCTCTACCTTTGCCAGCTATGCTGATAGGAGGTGGTCCCTTTCTGGAAGCCCTTTATACACACCACCACCGATGCTTAGGGCACGGTGCACGTCGGAGATGCCTGCCAGCCCTCTGGGTGGTGTCACTGTGGCTTTTTCAAAGCCCGGAGGAATCCGAGAAGCATCTGAGAGGAATGATGCACAGAAACAAAAGGCAGTGGAAAGAGTGACCAGCCAGCAGGCTCCGGCAGGCTAGAACGCTCTGTCCTTGTTGTTACTGCTTCATGAAAATGCCGCGGGCCTTCTGGCAGGGTCTGCAAGGTAGAGCCATCCTGGGAAAACAAGGATGAGGGATGCAGAGTGGGAGGCTGGGATGGTAGTTTCCCACATCGCTGCTCCCCAGTGGATGCTCCACCGTGAGGATGGGGACCCCTGTGCCCCTAGGTAGGTGTTTGCTGACCTTCCTCTGTCCTGGCTGCTTTCCCAAGAGGTTTTTTTTTTTTTTTTCCCTTCCACTCACAGACAGCTAGGGCTGGTCTCAGAGGCCTAGCCTGGCTTGTCTGGGAGGGAGGCTGGGTGGTGCCTGCTCTCCCAGAGGGATCTGAAGGGCAACAGGGAGGAGGAAGTAAGACCCTCAGTTTTGGTCAAGACATAAAGCAGTGCCTGTGATTGGGGTGTTCTCATTCCCTCCTGCTTTCTTCTGAGCTGAGAAGGACCTGCCGCAACACACTGGGGCAGCCTCAGCTCAGTTTTTAGGAAACAGGAAGGGAAGAGCTTCCATTTCTACTCCTTGGATGGATTCTGGGCTCACCGGAAGTCAACCTCTACACCCCCTCCTCAGAGTCTCCTTTCTTCAACTTATAAAATGCCTGATTTCAAAGAAGGGACTTAGCTCCCATTCTCTTTTTGTCTTAAAAAGTGGCTATGAAAACAATGCATAAAAATAGGCCTCTGCGGACACAATAGGACTGAACAGGGTGTGGTTTGCTTGGCAAAGGCACAGGCAGTTGTTGCTTTTGGTCTTGGAATGTGCCAGACTTTGCCTCTGCCTGATGAAATCCTAACCCGTTTGAAAGCAGCTCCTTGGGAGCGAGACTCCCGTCTTTAGAGTTATCCATTCCCTTCTTTCTGAGCCCCTAGCATTTTGCTTTTATAAAAAGCATTTGTGGGGGGGGGTGGCTCAGTGAAGGGCTTGCTGCACAAGTGTAAGGACCTGAGTTCGGATCTCCAGCCACCCATGTAGGAAGCTGGGTCTGATAGTGTGCACCTTTAATCCCAGCACTGTAGAAGGGGAGACAGCAAGATCCCTGGGGCTTCCTAGTCTGCCAGTCTAGCTGTGGGACCAGTGAGACCTCTCTCTCTCTCTCTCTCTCTCTCTCTCTCTCTCTCTCTCTCTCTCTTTCTCTAACTCTCTCTGTCTCTGTGTGTGTGTGTCTCTCTCTCTCGACCTTCTCTCTGTCTCTGTCTCTCTGCCTCTCTCTGTGTCTCTCTCTGTCTCTTTGTCTCTCTGCCTCTCTCTGTGTCTCTCTCTGTCTCTCTGTCTCTCTCTGCCTCTCTCTGTGTCTCTCTCTGTCTCTCTGTCTCTCTCTCTCTCACACACACACACACACACAGCATTCATCTTATGTTGTGATAATTGCTTCCTTGCAATTGTGCCTTATTGCATTTCCTCAGCATCTATAGACTGCATTTTGGCATCATAGCATCACAGTTCTTTAATAAACGTTTATTATATGAGTCATGGTTCCTTGGCGCTTGTATTTCAGTCTCAAGTTTTTCTTTTTGTTTGCTCGCTTGTTTGCTGATTTTATTTTTTCAGAGCTAAGGGGCAGGTAGAATTCCCCAGGGCCTCAAACACACTAGGCAAACATTCTACCATAGCACCATACCTCCAGCCCGCGTCTGTTGTTTTAATCCCTGGCCTCACCTTCCCTGGGTGAACCAGTGGCAGGTTAGTGCAGTGTGGAATAGAGGGCCCGCTAAGATGAAATGCAATTTCTTTTTCCTAAGGAACTGTTCTGGTAGGAACGAGTACTTCAGACATATCATCTCTGTTACAGGTACGGGAACTGTTTTCAGGAAACACTGCCGTCATTACCTCGGAGAGGCAAAGTTAGTGGCTGCTATTTTCCATTTACCAACGGAAGCTTTCTCTCTCATTCACCAATTACTCTGCTCAAAGAAATGCGTGAGGAGTTTGATGTGCTCCCAAGGTCTGAGAGACTGGTTCTCTTGCTCTCAAGAAGGTCTTACTTTTACTTGAATGGAAAGACGTTGGCCCGTGAAAGCCACTGTGCGTAGGGAGCCTGTGATGCAACGCGTGGGAAGGGTCCTAGCAGAAACGCCACATGGAATACAGAAAGTAGGTGAAAGAGTGTCCGGCCAACAGGACTGTGGGCATCAGCATGCTGAGACGAATAGAGGCTCTGCCATTTATTGTCCCTTTGGCCTCTGTTGGTTTTTTTGCGACTGCTGTAACAAATTAGTACAAACTGGTTGACTTAAAACAACAGAATTTTATTTTCTCACAGTTCCGGAGGCCACAATGAAATGAAGGTTTGGGCAGGGCCGGCATCTCTTGAGGCTTGGGGGTGGGGAGAAAAATCTGTCCCTTGCTTCTTCCAGTTACCGATAGCCTGAGGCTTCCTTTTGGCTTGTGGCCACTCCAGTCCAGTCAGTTTCTGTGGTCACACCGCCTTCTCGTCTACTGTGTAGGATTCCCGTTCCTCCCTCGTAAGAATGTGTGTGCCTGCACAGAGGACCCAGGCTGACGTGGGATTAGCCTTCTCCCAGGACCCTCAATTGCAATCTCATCTTTTGTCACAGAATGTAATAAGCACCCTTGGGTTCTGGAGCTAGGCTGTGGACATTTATGGGGAGGACAGGGAACCACCGTACTATTCTCTGACCTGGACTGTATCAGATAACCTCATACTCCCATGCTGTGTCACCTGGGTTCCATTGCCCTCTGGCTAACCCTTGGGCTGTCCAATGGGAGACATTAGCAAGTATCAGGGAGTAGGAGGAAGAGCTGAAGTTTCTCCTTTCTTTAGCAGGGTGCTTTTGGTGCTCTCAATGAAACCGTATTCCTCCATAGTTCCTGCTCATCTGGGTTTTCATCTCTCTCTTCTCTTCAGCCCTGATAACTCTGCCTGTGTCGTCTAAATATGTCTTCTCCACCTTATGTTTGATGTCTCAGTTGATTATGTCTTCAAGTTCCTGCCATGATCTGGGTTGACAGAAATCTCAAGAAGCAATGTTTTCATTTCTAGAACAGAGCTAAACCCAGCTTACCACAAGCTAAGTTGAAGCAATGACCAGTGGACACTGGATCTAGCATACAACTCAGCCATCCCTGTGGGTCGTTCCACGGTGAAGTGCTGTTTCGGAAGCCTGCTAAGGTCTTGCTGTCGTGACTCCTGTCTCGGTGACCTTGTTTCACGGTACTTTCTATTATTATTTTTTCTACCTCAGCTTCTATTACCCGGTGGTGTCTGTTGCCACCTGACTATAGGTACTATTTTTCATGTACCATTTAGCTTCTGCCCGCAATACCTGACTCCCTCCAGTATAATTCATATCCTATTCCTTAAAGGGGTCTACCTGGCTTAGTCAACAGTTTACAGAGGTCTCTGAGCAACAGGCTTCTGTTACGAGTTACCAGAGAGTGCGTTTAAAAGTATCTCTGGACATCGTTTTCTGAACATGAGACATTGCTAAAGGTTTTTGAACATGGCGGAGCAAGATAAAATCAGCTTTAGGACTACATATTTGATGGCAGCAGTCAGTGTGAAACCAAAGATAAATTAGAAAGGAATTATAATAGTCTAAAAGAGAATAATGGGGTCCAAACCTGGGCAAGGGGAAGGTTCCTATGAGACACTCAGGAGCAAGGCCAGTCATGAGTTCCTGGCTTTGAATTTGTTTTTAGCACCGAGGACTCTTTCAATGGTTTTCTTTTCAATCACACTGCACATTTTTTTAAGGGAAACACACAAATACCACTAGGTGTACTGATGATGACAGTATGATTTTTAAAGATTTATTTTTATTTTTGTGTGTGTGTATGAAAGACATTATTATCAACAGTTACATTTTGGAACACACCCAAGAGAATGTAAGAAGCTGTGGTCCCATAAAGAAAACTTGAACTTGAATGTTTTCTTTAGTTCGTGTTTTCTAGAAAAAGAGAACTCAAACTAAATCATAATGCCAATGTTTTATTTAGGATATGCAACCCTGGGGCAGCGAGTGTCAGAGGAAAGGGGAAGCAGGAAGACAAGGCAGTTCTGCTTCAGCAGCCAGGGAAAGACGGGATACCTGGTCCAGTGGCTTTGCAGAACATCACTGTGCTAGGGTTGAAACCCTGCCTCAGGTAAGCGCTTAGGGGTGGTAATGGGGGAGACAAGGAAACCAGCTTCTTGGGACCTCTCCTCTCCTAGTTCCCAGTGATCAAAGTCCATCCCACCTCCCTTCTCTCAATGCTGGGTCACATTACCTGTTTCCTCTGTCAGTTTCTTAGTGAGCTCAGCTGGCCCTCTACAGTGCAGCTTTTAACCTGGGTTGAGGAGGACAGAGACCTAGAAACCTGCACCAGGACCTGCTGAGCCCGGTTGCTCTGTGTGAGAGGGGCGGGGTGGGAGGGGCAGCAGCTCTTGGCTGCAGGACCATGCGGGCTACAAGGGGAGCATGTCCCAGGCAGTCGTGGCGGGACAGAATAAGCAACTGAGTGTTTGGGAGATAGTAGAAAGGGACTCTGGTGAGAACCTGAGGCCTGCCTGAGAGATACCCGGAGATAGGAGTAAAAAATACAGTTATGGCTACCAGGCACTTGGAAACTCAGAACTGGAACCATTCCAGAGAGACAGTCTTTTGAGGACTCCAGAAACAATAGCAATTTATAATCCATATCTGATTACTCCTAGACAGCATTGACTAATGAGGTAGGAGCATGGGCTCTGGAGCCAGGATGCATTGTGCTAAGTCACCCTGTGTGTGCGGTGGACAGTTTACCCCCCCCCCCCCCCCGTACACCTTAGTCGGTACATGCTGGAGAGCATTTATCTACGCTCAGTAGATGCTAAATAAACCACAGCTTCACTGTCCCTTCATCCTACTCTGAGACAGTCATGTGACGTCACCAATATTCTCCTCCCCAGACAAACTGTCCTGTGCTGTTCTTAAGTGTCTACTGAATATGACGACGTTTTCTAGCTGAGTCCTTTAGTTGTTTTCAAAGGCGAATGCCTCCCTCGGGGTCACCTGGTCATGGAGTCCCACTATTGCTGGTTGCTCCCTTCAGGGGACACATTAGGCCCTAAGAGAAAGCAGCATGCTAACCCATTCCCGTTGGCGTATAGACAGGATATATCTAAAACAGCCACCTGCTCTTTCCACCTTCAAAGTGGGACGGTGCTTGGGTGCTTTCAGAAGACACAGAAAATACAGAGGAGCTGGGGCGGCATAAGGAAAAACATCCTTGTAAGACATCAGAGGTTCTTTTTTAATGTCTGCCCATGTGTGCATGTGTATGTATACACACCACGGGCATGCAGGCGTCCACAGAGGCCAGAAGAGGGGGTCTGTTTGTCTGGAGTTACAGGCAGTTGCAGATGTCAAACCTTGGTATGTGTGGTGGGAACCCAACCTGGACCTTCTGCAAGAGCAAGATGTGTTCTTAAGCACTGTGCTACCTTGCCAGCCCTAAAAGTTTAAAAAGTGATGGGAGGATGGATGCCAATTATTAAACATCATCCAAATGTTTGTTCCTTTATCACTCCCCCGCCCTCTAATATTATAGACAGGGTCTCACTATATAGCCCTTGCTGACATGGAATTTGCTGTGTAGACCAGGCTGACATTGAACTCACAATGATCCACCTGTTTCTGCCTCCCAAGTGCTGATATAAAAGACGGTACCACCACACTATGCCCAGTATTGCCTTTTAAATGACTGCATGTCCTAATTTAAAATTACAATGGCCTATCCCTACTTGAAAGGGTTTTGTCATTAGCACTTACTCTCTTTGTATGTAATTTACAATTCACCATCTATCCCAAATGAAGAGAAAGAATAATTATTTTAGTCTCTGATGTATCCCCGGTGCCTAGAACATTTCATGAAACATAGTGGTCCTTAATACCATAATCATGTACCTCCTAAATATGAGTCAAAAATTAAATGAATGGGGTGTTGGCAAGACAGCTTAGTGTTTAAGAGCATGCTCTTCCATAGGACCTATGCTCAGTTCCTAGCACAAATGACAGGCAATTCACAGTTGCCTGAAACTCCAACTCCAGATATGATGCTCTCTGGGCTCCATGGGCACCTGCACACATTGGACATAAATACTCCTTTCTCCCTCTCCCTCTCCCTCTCCCTCTCCCTCTCCCTCTCCCTCTCCCTCTCCCTCTCCCTCTCCCTCTCTTCCCCTCTCTCTCTCTCACACACACACAATTAATTAAAAACAAAATATATTTGAAATGGAATGCATGAGTAACAATGACCCACAACATGGCAGCCATCCGAGCTTGTGCAAGCAGACTCAGCGATAGTCTCATAAGAATGAGATTGCTTCTCTACACTCTCTTAGAACACATCCCTTTGTTATCTGTGGAAGGGATGATCGCACTGTTTTGGGGTAAACAAAGTTGGAGTGTCTTAGAGATTAATTTCCAAAGAGCGTCCTGGTGGGCATATGAGGTGCTAAAGGTCTTCCCTTAAGTGTTCCCAGAAGTTGAATGGTCATAATCACAAAATTACCCTAAGGGATTGACCAGCAAACTCTCTTTCCCCAAATACCTCTAAAGTTAAACTTCCACTGAAGCGTAGGTAAAATTATCTGAATTAATGACTTTGATCAACTCCTGAGTCGTGGACTCTGTAGTACTGTGGCTTGTCTATCATGACCCAGGAGTTCGAACCTATCGTCAGGATCCGACCAGAGCTAACAACATCTACTGTAGGTCAGATAGGCAGATATGTTCAATGTACGAGGCCAGTTGCTCATCTTCGGCATGTTACAGGTAAGTAAATGATGTCTATAGAGGCCCCAGATCCAGAATCAAATGGAGGATGCAGATTTCAAACCATCCATTCCCAAAGGCTATGATTTTTCTTGTATCTCCTTTTAAGCCTCCGGTTTCTCCTTCATCATATGTAGCAACATTACTTATGTACAGAGTTGCTGTGACAATTAAATATACGTACAGCAGAATTCTCAGCAGATGACAGCATTCACTACGGCTGTGCTTTAGGAATGATAATGAGTCTTTTCCCTTGGGGAACAATCATGAAACCTCTCCGGGGAGAAAAACAAGAGCCCTGACTTAGTGGATGACGGAAATAGTTCTACGGAGGTGGGTGTGTTGGAGTAATCCTGTCTAAACGTCTAACTTTTAAACAAGTTGAAATTCTTATTTAGGAGTTGACCAAACAGATATGATCATCTAATTAATCCTGGACTTTCAGCCTCCAAAACTATGAATTAAATAAACCTCATTATAGAATAGCCAACCTCATATATCTTGTTATTGTAACAGAAAATGAATTAATACAATGCCAGAAGCACTCCATGATCAAATGTATCAGTGGGTATTGCTAAGTGTTCATCTCAAGACACGGGACTAGAGAAAAAGAATCAAATGCAATGTTAAGATCTTAGCCTGGAGACTGGGGCTCTAGCTCATTTGGTAGACTGCTTACCTAACATGCACACAGTTCTAGCTTCGGGCCTCAGCAGGACATAAACTGGGAGTTGTGGTGCCCATTTGCAAAGCACTGGGGGCTGGAAGTGGCAGGACCGGGAGTTTCAGGTCATCCTTGAATCCACGGCGGAGGTAGGGGTGGGGATTCATGGCCTGGGCTACTTGAGACCTTGTCAAAAAGAGAAAGCAAGCAAACATAAAAAAGCAAGAAAGGAAGGAAAGAAGAAAGAAAGAAAGAAAGAAAGAAAGAAAGAAAGAAAGAAAGAAAGAAAGAAGGATCAAAGATTGGTCTTTGAGACAAAGGGAAAGGGGAAAATGTTTATATAAGGCATTTAGACAATTGTAGACTTTTAATATGAACTTAAAGATATTATTAAATCATTGTTAATTTTCCCAAGTCTGAAATGGTATTATAGTTATATTGAATACCCTTAGTCTCTGAAGATGTATGCTGGATTATTTTAAGTGAGATGTCAATTAAAAATTTTCAATATTCAACTTATTTTCAAATGCTTCAGTGGATAAGCATGTCTATTCACAGGAAGAGATAAAGCAAAGGTGAAAAGAATGTAAACAATAGCTGGACAGAGATGAAAGGTACAGAGTCATTTGTTGGAATTTTTGTGGAACTCAGAGTCTTCAAAATAAAAAGCTGGGGTTGGAGACTCATCTCTACTTCATGACTCCTTACTAACCTAATATAAGAGAAGGACCAGGCTGTCTTAAATGAATCTGAGTTCCCCTTTGGAGTTGCCTGAGCAATGAGCTAGCTCAAACCGTGTGTATGGAACTAGACTGAGGCAGGGCCTGGGGATGGGTGGATGTGCCTGGAGATCTGTGCACAAACTCAGCTTCCCACGAGGTCACTGGCTTCCTGTTCCTTGTGTAATAAATATCTCACCAAAAGCCTAAGTGCGGCGATAGAGTGCCTTGGAGGCCCCACAGTGGCATCAACTATTTCCTCATCCCCGAGCCTCTAGAAAGAGTCCCAGGCAGTTAGTTCTCTTGGCAGATCCCTCCATTTCCTAAGGGAGAGGGGCTGTCTCTTGCTGTGTAAATAAACAGTCTTGCCTCATCTGTTCAGGTCAGACCCTGGTCTCTTCCTGCTTTCAGCCTCTATGCTGCCTCTGAAATCCAACACTGGGCAAGGTATGTGGGTTTTCCAGGCAATGCTGGTAAACAGGAACCAAAATCCAGGCTGCCCAGGGCCAACATAGTCCCTTTCTCTTATCCCTTTCCCTAAGGAGGTGGATCACATTCCTGTGCATATAAAAGAGAGAGATGGGGGTCCTTTAAATGGGATATAAACCATTCTCTGACCAGACAGTCACCCAAGCAACAATGGACCATTGGAGTCTCTGTATCTTCTTTTAATGATACTGGCTTTGTCAATTTTTTTCTTTCCACAATAAAACCTAATTTCTTATGTGCGTGCATGCATGTGTGCGTGTGTTTGTCTGTGTGTGAGAGAGATTGCATGTGTGAGCAGAGATGCCAGAGGCTGATGTCTTCTTTGATGGCTTCCTCTTATCTTTTGAGGCAGGGTCTCTCACCGAACCTGGTGTTCACTGGCTAGCTTGGCTGGCTATGAGCTACAGGGACCTCCCTGTCTCCATTCTCCTAGTGCTCGGGTTACAGATGTATACAACCTCTCGAAGCTTTTTTATGTGACTTCTGGGGATCCAAACTGCAATCCTCATGCTTTTGGTAGGCACTTAACCACCTGAGCCATCTTCCCAGTCCCATGTTTACCTAGCTCGGGTCCTGTTATGTAACCCACGTTAGCCTTGAGTTCGCAGCAGTTCTCCTGCCTTCACCTCCTAGATTCTGGAATCAGTGATGTATGCCACTATACCCAGAAGAATTTCTTAGTTTGTACCATGTGACACAATAGAGTTCGAATCAAACTATACTACAAAGAGGCCCCACTATAAGACAACTAACATTTAAAACACAAGCAAATTCAGAAGCCAAAGAGGAAAGTACTGATAAATGAATTTATGTCAAACATTTAAAACCTTTCCATGGTGAAAATGAGGATAATGACAACAAGCATGGCAGCGGAAAGACTGTAAACAGAGAAAGCCAAAGACAAATGGAGAGGGGAGAGATTCTCTGCGGTCCAACAGAAAAGGTGCTTATGCATTATGCAAGGAGATCTTAGTTTCACAATTCTACCAAAAAAAAAAAAAAACCAAAATGAACAGAGAAATGGGCAAAGAACGTGAACAAATACTTCACATCCTAAAAATAAGAATGGTGTTGATGTGCTGGAACATACCTTCAGTCCCAGTCCTGAGGGGAAGTTGAGGCAGGCTGCAGCTCGCTCTGGGTGCCAGGCTAGCCAGGGCTACAGAATGAGGACTTGTCTTACAACAGCAAACAAACAAAAAGTAGGTGTGCGGGGCTGGAGAGATGGCTCAGAGGTTAAGAGCACCAGCTGCTCTTCCAGAGGTCTTGAGTTCAATTCCCAGCAACCACATGGTGACTCACAACCATCTGTAATGAGATCTGGTGCCCTCTTCTGGTGTGTACATGTCAACAGAGCATTGTATGCCTAATAAACAAACAAACAAACAAACAAATAAACAAATCTTTTAAAAAAAGGAAAAAAGTACGTGTGGTCAAAATCCCTTGGAAAACATGTTCAGCTTCACGAGTGCTTAGAAAAATACAAGCCGTGAGAACATACCCATGCTTCTGAGTGACAGATGTTTAAGTTCAATAAAATGTGCTTCTCAGCAAAGCTCAGTGAATGTACACTGCTATGGAGACTGAATCAGGACAATGTGGGAAGGTTGCAATTTGGAAGCATTTAATTGTGTGTGTTTGAACCTAGGACCTTGCACATGCTGAGCAAGGAAGAGTTGTCATTGAGTGTACATCTTAAATGCACATGTATTATGATCTAGAAATTTCTTTGAAGTAATTTATTCTATGGATAAAGTCACAACAGAGGTTTCTAAATATAAGGTTATTGATGGGAGCGTTATTTGTAATAATAACAACAGTATAAAGAGCAAAGAATTTAAATGTCCATTAATTAGGCAGTGGTCGGCTTTACGGCACATATAGTGACTACAAGATCTCCATGTGCTGACATGTAATTTTGCTGACGTATTATTAGATACAGCATACAAGATACTGTGTATTTACATAATCACTCTGAATAGAAATTTTGTATGCATTCTATATCCTTATATGGAAAATATAGGCTGAGAAATAGTTCTCAGAGTTTTAACTTGTGATAAAAGCAAGGGCATCTTTGTCTTTTTATACAAAACCGTTTTGGAGTTTCCATTTATTTTCATCATTGTTAAGTCTTACTTTTACAATTAAAAATATGCAAAATATACCTCAACACCACTTCCCAAATGTCTCTCAATGCCCCTTCTGATGCTTTTGAAGGAAATCTCTCAAC
Source organism: Arvicola amphibius (assembly GCF_903992535.2). NCBI lineage: Eukaryota > Metazoa > Chordata > Mammalia > Rodentia > Cricetidae > Arvicola > Arvicola amphibius. Next base: position 178,450,834 of record NC_052048.2, read on the forward strand.
TACTGAAGCGAGATAAGGTTGCACGCTGCTTAAATCGCTTTTAGCTGGGAGTGCAAATATGGAAATGTACTGAGCCATTGTGATGAGGAAGATGATTCTTAGCACCTAAGAAGGCTGCAGCAGAGCAGCTGGCAAGCTCGTGAAGCAGCTTGAGGTCATTCACCCTTCTCTCCTGGCTCAGGCCCAGCCTTCAGCAAAACTTGGATTTGGAAAAGCCTAAGTGGTCCAGCGAGAGAAAAGCAATGTGATCGGCAATTTTCCTTCTCCTCTTTCTTTCCCTGTCTCTGCAGGTTCTTCGAGAACACGAAATTAGAGATATAACCACAATTCAAAGCTACCAAGATATGAGGACATTTTGAGAAGGCTCTCAGATGATTCTCATTCTTTGTAATTGCTCTGTGCTTGTGCTTGGCTGGTCCTCTTTAAAGCATCCAGGGTATTGTCAGGTCCAAAATCCTCCTTCCTCCAAAATGGCAGTGCAGGTGACATTGTCCTAAACAGGAGGACTTTGGCTGGGTAAACCGAAGGATTTTGAGCAAGCCTGAAGGTTTATGTTCACTAGAAAAGCAGCTCTCTTCTGGAGGTTTCTGTTTACCAGGAATCTTGCCCCTTAATCTTCCCCCAAAGGCCAGCAGCTATGTCAGGCAAGAGCATCTAGTTCCGGGTCAATCCAACCGTCCGTGTCAGCTCAGATCCCTACTCTGCTGGGTGTCATATAAAATCTTCTTGTTTCCCCAGCAGTTTGCTTTTCTCTCTGCCTCGATCCCCAGTAAATCTGTCTTTCGGCCTATGGGGTGGTGCAGCCCAGTACTTTCTCTGTGCCGTCTCTCATAGGTATTAATCTACGAGGACGGCCTCTGTCAGGGACGTGTTCCGTTCAGTGAAGTGGCACATCAGTTCCTGGTGTGGTGTCACTTCATATCCGTTAGTCATTTCACAGCTGGATCTTGGGAGGAGCGAAATCTGAAATACTTGGGGCCGATTTCACAAGTAGGCTGAAAACAAGGCCTTCACAGTTTCTGTTTGTAATTCTCAAGCCAAAAGAGCTCGTCTGCCTCAGTGGATGGGTCTTTCCAAACAGTCTCCATTGTCTGCAGATCTGTCTACCTGGCTTCCCCTTGGCTCAGAAACCTCGGTTTGTGGCCATCCTGTCACAGGTGGACGGATGCCAGGCTACCCACCATTGTTCGTTATTAAATTGGTGATGCAATTTTTGTTTGGCAGTTATTGACTCTAAGGTTATTCAAGGATGCTGTTTTAAAAATCCAAGTGAACTACCAAGTGAGACATCAGAGCGGATCATAGGTTTGTTATTTTTTTTAGGCTGTTCAGGGACAGTAGACGAATGCACAAATTTGTTATTGTAGATTGTTATGAATCCCGAAGACGCACATACGGGGATCATTATTGTAGATTGGCTTGTGACAGCTGGCCCTGATTTACTTATTTCCTCAAGAAGACACTTTGAACAATTATTGAAATGCCTCCCCTCTGTAATTACAATAATAATGATGATGATTTTGCAACTGAATATGCAATTCAGGGCGTACACACGCAACTGTTTTTAGCTTCTTTCTCTTTTTACATTGATGTCAGCTGCTGTCTTGGATTATGAAGAACTGAGAAGGACTTTCCAACCAAGGGTCAATGAGCTACATGAACAAAGTCATCTGTGGCCAATCCAGGAAATCACTAAAATAATAATTATTACAGTTAGTATTTAAGGAACACACTAACTGTGAGCAAGGGTTCTACCCCCCTTCTTTTTTAGGGTCTTTGGAGGGAAAAAAAATCTATTTTTAGTACTTATCTGCTCTTAAAAATAAAGTATCTTGTTGAATAATAAAATTATAAATGTCTGACTGCTTTATTCTTTTGTATTTTCTAATGAAGGAGCTTCAGGGGGAAAAGATGACGGACTAGAGCAAAGAGGGAACTGTGGGTCAGAGAAAAGGACAGAGAAGGGAGATGGGAGCTGCGGAAAGGCTAGAGAACCAGACAGTAATCAGGGTCAGATCAGGGGTAAGAGAAGTTAAGACAGAACGGCAGTGATGGACAGAACCGACAGAAGAGAGAAGACGGAAGAGAATGCTGGGCAAAGAGGGAACGGTTCAGGGGAGACTGAGGGAAGATTGACAGTTGGAAGCTAGCCTGGCCTACACAGGCTCTCTCTCTGTGTCTCTCTTTGTCTCTCTCTCTGTCTCTGCATCTGTCTCTCTCTCCTTTCCAGCTTGCACATACAGAGACAAATAAATAAGGTCAGGCCTGGTGGGGTATGCCTGTCCTAATGCTTGCAAAGCTAATGCGGGAGGAACCTGAGTTCCAGGCCTCTCTGCACTACATAGTGAGAAACTATCAAAAATAAAATCAGAAAATACAGAAATCAGTAAAAAGGGAAATTAAACAAACGAAGTCAGACAAAAGCCCAAGATTTAGATTAGAGCTAGGTGGTGGTAGCGCACATCCCAGCACTCAGGTGGGAGAGGCAGGTGGATCTCTGTGAGTTCGAAGCCAGGCTGGTCTACAAAGTGAGTTCCAGGACAGCCAAGACTACACAGAGAAACCCTGCCTCAAACCCATCTCCCTGCAAAAATACTTAGATTGATTTTTTTAAAAGCATGTGATGGTTAGTGTCATTAATTTGAGAAAACTCTAGAATCACCTGGGAGATGGCCTCTGAGCAAGCCTGGCAGGGACTGTCATTCAGTAGGAAGACCCTTCACCTTGAGTGGTGCCGTTCCCTAACTGAATCCTGGACTCGGGGAGCTGAACACTAGTAGGCAGGCCTTCGCTGCTCTCTCCTGACTGCAGATGTCCCATGATTAGCCGCTTTCAGCTCCTGCTCCTGTGAGTTCCCTAATGTGAGAGACAGGGCCTTGAACTGGGGGCTAAAATAAACCCTTTCTTCCTCAAGTTGCTTTGGTCAGAATATTTTATCACAGCGATGGTGAGAGAAACAGATAGGTAAGGCATCGGGGCAGAAGCTTTCAGCTCAGCACTCTGGAGGCAGAGGCAGGCAGAGCTGCCTGGTCAGTAAGTCCCAAGCCATCCAAAACTATATAGTAAGACTCTGTGTAAATAATAATAATAAAAAGAAAGAAACCAAGGCAATGCATGTGTCTTAACAAGTCAGTACACCCCAACTCAAGTTGGAGAAAATGAAGTCAGAGGTCAGAGGTTCTGAACCTTTGTCCTGTATATTTAGTATATGGCATCGCTTTAGGTTGGTTGTAGACCTGGGAAGAAGATTAGAGAATTATCCATAAATATGCAAGAATATGAATCATAATTTTCAGGGACTAGCAAGATGGCTCAGCAGGCAAAGGAACTTACCAACAAGCACTGCCCCATCCCCTCCCCCAGCACTCAAGGGCACACGAACACATGAACCCACAAAATAAATAAAAAAATTATCAACACGATAGTCTTCTACAAAACTTTGCAATTGAGGGCTGGCAAGAGGACTCATTGAGTAAAGGTGCTTGCTGGTAAGCTTGATGACCTGTGTTCAATCCTTGGGACCCACAAAGTAGAAGGAGAGAACAAACTCCCGCAAGCTACTCTAGGACATGAGATGATTCAACTCGTTTCCAAGGACGTCTACCATCTTTTTGACCTTGAATGGATTCCAAGGACATCTACTATCTTTTTAACCTTGGATGTCAATTTAATTCCAATTGATCTGGGATGTGGTAGAACCAGGAGACACAGATTACTTCCCCTTTGCTGTGTGCCACTCCTAGGACATTGTGTGTCATCCTGGACATCCCTGTGTCCCCGTGCCCTCTGAGCTGCCCTCTGGGTTCTCCTCTCGAACACAGAGCTAGCTGTCTGCAGTTATTTCTGATGAGCAGCGTTCCTATCACAGTCACCCCCCAGCTTCTGTTTCCATGTATGCGTCCCACTGACGCCGACACTGGCTTTCTGGAGCCAATGCTCCAATTGGAGAAGGGATTTCAATATGACGTCTTTTGTATAAAAAGAGTTGTCGTGACAGACTCTTGGGGGCCAACTTCTATGGAACTATGGGCTTATTTCTAGATGGTTCTGCTCTATTCTGTCGGTACCCATCATCAGGAAATATGACATTTGGTCTGCGGCATTACAGAAACAAGACTATTGCCATCTCCAATATTACCCACTCATACTGTATTTTTTTATACCAACCATTTCTGAATAAGCCAGATATACTCTCTGTCCCTGGTACACAGGAGAGGATGGATAAATGCTTACTTCAATGAATGGATGGAAGTTTAATAAAACAAGGGAATTAGAGCCAACTGGATGAAAGAGAGAAACGAGAGGAACTAGTTATGCCTGGTTTTCACAAACCAGGTATGGGTGGGGGAGGAGAGCACAGAACCAGTCTGATTTCAAAGCTCCTTACCCTTGGACATGTCAACCAGGAAGGCTGGGGCTACAGTTTTTCTGAGGCAGTCTCACCCTGCCCTCAGCCCCCGAGGCCATTTGGTTCCAAATACACTAGGAATCAGCGTTAATTGCTTTTTTGAAATATCATTTTGTCGGCTTCATTTGGATGTGGTAATTTGCAAAGCAATCTCCAGCAGTTGACAGTCCCTCCATAGCTGTGCGGTATCCAGACATTTCCTGGGACTTCTGCCTACCTCCTATGCAGCTGGCAGTGTCTGCCAAACCAGGATATGTCCTCAGCTGGGATTAACTTGGAACCAAGCAGTGCTTTGTTGTGTCTAAGATGTGTTTAAATGCTGCAAGGGTGAAGGGCAGTCCTTCTTAATCCAAATACTAAAAGTGAAATTTAAAAATGAGGACCGAGGCCATCACTTGGTTGGGTAAAAGTGCTGGTTGCTCCAGCATGAGGAATGAATTCGATCTCCAGTGGCCATGGAAAAAAGCCCAGAGTAGCAGTGTGCTCTTTTAACCCAAGCACTGGAAAGGTGGGACAGGCAGGTCCCTATGGGTTGTAGTGAGCTCGAGAACCTGTCCAAAGACACAGAGTGAGTGACATGCGAGGTGGGCCTCTAGCAGTCAGCTATGCGTGCACATTTGTACAGGCTCACCTCCTGCCAGTTAAAAATCAGCAGGAACTCGAAGATCACTGTACTCCACAAAGGGTTGGTAAGAATAGCAGCTCCGGCAGGTTCAAGGACAAGGTCAGCAGGCTGGTGGCTGCGAGCCCAGGTCAGGAATCTCTATTCTTTGAGTGGTGCCCTCCAGAGTTATGCTTGTCGGGCTGTGAGTTTCAGTTACTGGTTGTTTCTTTTTGAAGCCCTTTTTCTGTTGGCTAGAGACTTTCTCAGCCTCCTTCCCACATGCCTCAAGGTCACAGCCTAGACCAAAATGTTTACAGAGAAAGCTAGGCACTTAGAAAGAGGACTCTCTGCCAGCTCCTGCACTCCCAGGGCCTGGCCCCAAACAAACCCAGCAAACCTAGGAAGGGATAAAGTGGTCTCTGGAACCAGGAATTTCTAGGCTTGAATGCCAATGGGAGAGCAGATGCATTCTGCCCTCTTTCCCCAGCCGCTGACACTACCGGGGCCGCGGCTGCTGCTGCTGCTGCTGCCCCCTCCTGGGAGAAGACAGACCTGAACTTCACACCTGAAGCCCACGTCTAGGTTCACTAGAGACTTGGCCGAAGGCCCTGCTGGGCAAAGGGCTGAAATACCTTTGACTTAAGAAACAAATAACCCCAAACTAACTACCCACTTTACTCAGCAACAACAAGAAAATCACATCTGTCTTTTTGGCATTTCTTTTGTTCTTTTTTTCTTTTTTTGACAGCATTTGGCTTAAAGACATGATTTAAGGGCTAGGGAGTGCAGCTGTGGTAGACAGGGCTTGTCTAGTATGCCCCTCCCCAGCACTGGAAAAAAAATAAAGTCTTCATAACTGTTAGGTTTTTTGTTTCTTTCTTTCTTGCGGGTATGTGTGCGTGGTGGTTGGAGACAGGGTTCCTCCGTGTAACAGCTCTGGCTGTCCTGGAACTCACACTGTAGACCAGGCTGGCCTTGACCTTCAGAGTGCTGGGATCACAGGGATGAGCCACCACAGCCTGGCATCATAACTATTAGTCTTAGGAATATATCAGAGATTCTTCCTCTTAGCTCTGTGAATCCTGAGTCCTGGAGCGATGGTGAGGATGCATACATATGGGATTTTTTTTTTATAACAGACAGGGCACATAATAGGAGCTTGGTGCCTTGTTTTGTTTCTTGCTTTTGTTTTTCAAGACAGGGCTTCTCTGTAGCTTTGGAGCCTGTCCTGGAACTAGCTCTTATAGACCAGGCTGGCCTCAAACTCACAGAGATCCACCTGCCTCTGCCTCCCAAAGTGCTGGGATTAAAGGCGTGCGCCACCACTGCCTGGCTGAGTTTGGTGATTCTTGATATCCAAGTATCTCAGTACTTGCTGGGCTGTTGTGAGAGCTGAGATAGTAGAGGAAGCTCCTAGTATTCAAGCAATGTTCAATGGGGTGAGTTCATGGTTCCAATCTCCCTGGGGACTTTCTTTAATATCTTAGTTTCTTTTACTGTTGCTGTGATAAAAACAAACAGACCAACAGACAAACAAAACCAAACAACAACAACGAAACACAAAACCCTAACAAAAGGGAAAAGGGGTTTATTTCAGCTCATACCGAAAGGGTACATTCCATCCGTGGCAGGGGAATTGAGGCAGCTGGACACATTAGACCCAGAGTCAGAAAGCAAAAGACGATGAATGTTGGCTCTCAGTTCACTTTATCTACTTTATCCACTTCAGAATTCCTACCTGTGGAATGGTCTCGCTTACAGTTGAAAAGGTACTTCTGCAGCCAGAGAGATAGCTCATAAAAACACTTGTCGCTCTTGCAGAGAACCCAGATTTAGTTCCCAGAATCCACACGGTGGCTCATAACCATCTGTAATTCCTGTTCTGAAGGACCTGACTCCCTTATCCCCACAGCCTCATAACCATCTTATAAAGCAAAGTGCATGCATCTCAACAGCAAAAAAAAAAAAAAAAAAAAGCCCAGTGGTTCTCAACCTTCCTAAAGCTGCAACCCTTTAATGTAGTTTTTCATGTTGTAGTGACCTCCAACCATAAAATTATTTTCATTGCTACTTCATAATTACAATTTTGCTACTGTTATGAATTACGATGTAGATATCTGATATGCAGGATATCTGATAGGTGACCCTAAGAAAGAGTTGTTTGATCCCCCTCACAGGTTGAGAACTTCTGTCATAGCCAATAACAGTTACAAGTCTCTTAACTGAGTTCCTATAAAATAAAAACAAGTTACATACTTTCAATGTAAAACAGTACAGAGTAAACATTTCCATTCCAAAAAGGACAAATAGGGGCATAGGAATGATTGGATCAAAGTGAGACCAAAATCCAGGAGGGCAAACACCAAATCCCACATCTTTGTGTGTAGCATCAGAAGTTTGTAATAGAATCATCTGGGCTCCAAATGGCCTGGATGGCCCGGCTCCAGCTCTGCTGCCTGTAGCACACATGGCCTCTCTCCTAGGCTGGCTCCACTCGAGCTGTCAGTTCTCCTTGGCAAACACCCCATGGTTCTCGCATCTCTAATGCCCCCTGGTCACCCCAGCAAGCTGGGTGTCACCTTTACAGCTTCATGCACTGGCCTTTCATGGCCTCCTTGTAGGGACTGTGACCCTGCCACATGTTTCCTGGCCTCGGTGGCTCTTTGATACCACAGGTCAGGACTCCATGACTGCGTCTAAGTTTTCCTTTTTAATGACTTCCATACCAGTGCCATGTGGACGATGCTGCTAAATTCTGTTGCCAGCTCGTGATGCAGCCTGTCCCCCTTGGACCACAGCCACAGCAGTATTCATAAGCTTTCTGGGCTGACCTTGATGACACACGTCCTTAGGTGATGGTGTCTGAGCAGAGAACACTCATGTCTAGGCTCTCCTTTCAAACAAATTTAGACGCTCATGATACGGAGCCACTGATGGGTGGGATCTCGCTCTCGGGGTGCCTTTCCAATCCTCCCAGTGCAGTGCAGGAGGTCTCTTTTCAGTGGTGCTGTTCTAGTTAACAATTACAGCTTCCTTACCACTAGCCTGAATGCTCTCCTAACTTAAAGTTTCCTCTGCTAAACAATTAGTCTATTAGCTTTAAATTCAACTTCATTCAAGTTCTCAGGATAAAGACAAAACAAAGCTAGAGTCTTAGCCAAAATATCACACAAATGGTCCTTAGCTCAATTCCTGGTGTAGTCATTGTTTCCCTTTGATAACTCACGAGCTGGGTCTCCACTTTCTGTATTTTTTCCACACTCTTGTATTTCAAAGCCCCTTTAAGCTCTGTTTCTAGCCTTCCAGGGCTTTTCTAGTCCCAAGTGCCAAACTCTTCGACATTCCTCCCGTAAATCAATTCCAAAGGCTTAAGAGCCATGTGGTCAGGTTTACCATAGCAATTACCCCATTCCTGATACCAATTTTCTACCTTAGTTTCTTTTCCTGATGCTATGATAAAATAGCATACTGACAAAAGCAGCTCGGGAGAAAGGGCTTATTTTATCTCATAGATCACAGGTACAAAAGACAGCATGATCTTGAGGTAGCTGGCCATACTGCATCCACAGTTAGAAAGCAGAGAACCAGGAAGGTGAGCACTCCGCCTGCTTTATTTATTTTATACAGTTTAGAATCCCCCTCCTAGAGAATAGTCTTCCCATAACAATCAACCTAATCAAAATAATTTCTCACAGACATTCCCAGAAGCTAACCTTAATCTAGATGATAGCTCACTGGTGCACCTGGAGGCTTGTCTCCTCAGTGATGCTGGATCCTGCCAAGTGGGGACTGACAATCTTATGCCTTTAATTCTATCCAGTTTTGAATTTTGTGGAAACATAATTGTATATTGTCAAGAAGAAATTCAGAAGGAACCAAGAGACATGTTTCTCTCCTTTCTTTCTTTCTTTCTTTCTTTCTTTCTTTCTTTCTTTCTTTCTTCCTTCCTTCCTTCCTTCTTTTTCTGTGACAGGGTTTCTCTGTAGTTTTGGATCCTGTCCTGGAACTAGTTCTTGTAGACCAGGCTGGTCTTGAACTCACAGAGATCCGCCTGCCTCTGACTCCCGAGTGCTGGGATTAAAGGTGTGTGCCACCACCGCCTGACTGAAACATGTTTCTTGAGTATCTAGCATATGCCTATCATAGAGAATTTGAAGAATAATAACATAGATAAGTGTATATATATACATATATATATATATATTTCATGTATATATGACACACATTTCTTATGAAATGCAGAAGAAAAATCAGGGGTTGGGTTCTAGATGCACATCTGCACACAGCTCAGTTGTATAAATGTCTTAGGTGCCACAGCAGCTAACATACTTCGGGATTAGTGTTCTCATATGTTGAATACCACTGTAAAAGGACATTTTTCATTTATGTCAGAGCTTGCTTAGAAGACAGCAAATTGAAAAATTTGTCATGTGTCACCTGTTCTAATTATCAAAATCTGTTAGAGACCATGAACTCCGAGCATCCTTGGTGAGCTAAAGCAAGAACCTCACGGGCCTGTCAAGATTGTTTTCCTTAACTAATGAATTATTGTGTTGCAGGATATTTGTACACTGTGTGGAGATGTGTCATGGTGATTGGTTTAATAAAGAGCTGAATGGCCAATAACTAGGCAGGAAGAGGTTAGGTGGGACTTCTGGGGACAGAGAGGACTCTGGGAAAAAGAAAGATGGACTCACTAGCCAGACATGGAGGTACAAGATGGAAGAGAGGTAACGCCACATGGCAAAATGTAGATTAATATAAATGGGGTAATTTAAATTATAAGAGCTAGTTGAGACAAGCCTAGGCTAAAGGCCAAGTTTTTATAATTAATAAGTCTCCATGCAGTTATTCGGGAGCTGGCAGTACAGAGAAAGACTTGCTACACTTGGTCTTATTTTAATCGCCCATGTAGAACAATGAGTATATTCTGGTCTATTTCAAGTATGTCTTAATCTTTTGCTTTGGTTTGAATATTATAACTCTTCTAACATTCATGTTGAAACGTAACCCCAAATTAAGAGATGGGACTTTTAGAAGATCAGTAAGTATAGAGGGCTTTACTTTCAAAAATGGAATCAGTAGCTGGGTGACGGAGGCGCACACCTTTAATCCCAGCACAGGTGGATCTCTGTGAGTTTGAGGCCAGCCTGGCCTACTAGAGCTAGTTCTGGGACAGGCTCCAAAGTTACAGAGAAACCTTGTCTCAAAAAATAAAATAAAATAATAAAATAAAATGGGCTCAGTCCTCTTATCAAAAGGTGAGAAGGAACTAATAGGCTCCTTAGCTCTCCTCTATCACTGTGTGTCCTGCCATGACACATCTCCCCTCGAGGACATAAGGCATCTTAGGAGCAGAAAGACAGCCCTCAGGAGACACTGAACCTGTTGGCCTTTTCATCTTGAACTGCCAGCCTCTGGAACTATGAGCAATAAATTTCTTTCTTTTTTAAATTACCCTGTCTCAAGTATTTTGTCATGGCAGCGTATAACTTACCAAGCATAACTGTGAAATCCCATCCTGGACTATAAGCAAATGCCTTTTGCCCTCAGCCAAGTGGTACGTTCCTTGGCGGGAAAACAGGTTCAGCCGTGCTTGTTTTGCTTTGCCTCTCTTGTGGCCTTTATTACTACTACTTGGCAACATTTGATATTTGAAAGTACTTCATAGTTTATTGAAATTATTCCCAATTATCAACTCATTTGGGAAGAATTGTGGTATGATCAAACAGGATGGGCTTTTGACCCAAAGAAGGTCTGCATGTTTCACTGAGCAGCGGGGTCTCCTGGAATAGAGCATCAGTCAGTGATCCATGCTTTGCCTGACTTTGTTTGTTTGTTTTTCATGTCAGGGTTTCTCTGTATAACATCTCTGGCTGTCCTGTAACTCAATTCATAGGTTGGCCTGGGATTCACAGAGATTGACCTGCCTCTGCCTCCTGAGTGCTAGTATTAAAGGCATATATCACTATTGCCTGGTTCAAGCCAGTCTTTTATAGTGGTTGGCTCTTCCTCATTATATAAACAGTAGCTCAAATATTATCTTCTTAGGGAATCCGACCAATCTAATAATTTCTCTGGATTATTCTCTTTTAAGTATTTGGCAGATACTAAAAATTATCCAGATTTATACGTGTTGGCCAAACAGAGAATGCTAGTTTCATGAAGTCAGACCTTGTCTGGCTCCTCTGATCACCATGTAGGGTATCATAGCTTCCCCCAAGAAGTCTTTCTTGCAGTGAGAGAGAAAGAAAGAGTGGCTGGCAAAATCCTAATGTCATAATCAGCTGCCCTCAGGAGGAAGCATTTGAGAGACCTACTGCAAAGGCCTCTGGGGGCTAAGAAGACTGGGACACTAACACTGCATGTTACCATAGCACTGCTGACCTCGGAAAACCGATGGTCCCCATGCTCCATGGCGGTGTAACAGGCCCCATCTGTGAAGTGCAATGACACAGGGTGACTGTCTGGCTGCTGTCAACACCCAGGCCTTCCATGTGCATCTCTGCAAACAACCCCCACACCTAAACTCATGCCTCAAAGGCAGAAGGAGGTAAAGATGAACCCCTAGAAGTCTAGCTGTTAGGGATTCTCTGCAGAGTCTGCAATTTCCGGCGTCTCCAATGTTCACATTTCTACAAGTTTTGTGTCAATGCATCTGTTTGTATTTCTATTAGCATAGGGCTCCTTTAAATTTTCCATCATTTGTGAAATCTGTGATCCCCCAGTTCTTTATACTGTGCTTGGCAGTCATAGCTAAGGGACACATATTTGCAGTGTTTTGACACTCTGTTTCCTTTGCAGTCCATTTGCCTCTGATTGAAACTCTCTTTTAGCACTATCGATTGATTCATTCTTCAATAACACTGAGCATCTACTATTTATTAGACTACAATACATGGAGACTCCAGTACATAGCTACGACATCTATGGCTCCTACCACAATGGGAGTTATCTTCGGCAGGACAGAGAAATACAAAAGAAACAGAAACATATTGTGATGATTGGTAAGCTAAGGAGGGGGGAACTCAGGATGTTAAGGGAAATGTAGAAAATGTCAAGTAATCTTAAAATAGGTGATTAGGAAAGATTTTCCAAGATCAAATGGTCTGAAGAGCAAGCAGAGTCAGCCAGATAAAATATGGGATGGGGAGGCCAGGAACAGAATGTGTCTTTGAGATAGAGAGGATGCATGCCAGGCAAGCAGCAATTTGGAATGCTTGACTAGTATGACCGTAATAGAGTGCAGAGGAGGAAGGGGGGTGAAGGAAAGCAGAAAAAGGAGAGAGCCTGAGCACATGCTGCAGGGATAATGAAGGGCCCCTTGTTAAGCCATTTACAGCAGAAGGGGATACAGAGTCACAGAAGAGCTGGGCATGGCAAGCTCAGTCTTCAAGAGAAGCAGAGGCAAGAGGTCCTCTGCAGAATCAAACCCAGTCAGGTCGAGGTAGTCAGATTCTGCTGCAAAAACAACAATTGTAATAACTTCCACTTCATGCCCTCCACCCCCAAGTTACAGGAAAGTTTAACACTTAAGAAGAATTGGCTTAAAACTGCCTGGGGGTCGGGGAGAGGTGGGGGAAGGAAGCCCAAGGGGCCTCAAAGCTGTATGAAGAACAAGGAGCAGCTTCGAAAAGCTGGAAGCTGGCGAGGTGGCCCTCCCTAGGGAAGAGCACACTAATCGGTTGTCCAGTGCGGAATGGTCCGCCCTGAAGACGTACATACAGGTAACATTATATGGACTCAACAGGCTATAGTTAGGAATAAATATTTATATACAAGTACATACATGCATGTAATAACAATTAATAAAAAAAGTGGCCGTGGATTTGAAGGCAAGCAAATGGTTCCATGGGAAGCTTGAAGGAAGGAAAGGGAAGGGAGAAATCTTGATAAAAATCTTGATAAAAAAGAATTGGTTTAGACCTGTTTTTTTTTTTTTCACAAAGTTTGATCGGGAACTATATAATTCTATGCCTGGAAAAATAAGAAAGTACTTATTAAGACTGAGGTAAGGAAAGGTATTAGCAAATTGTTGGTCCTCATCTCCTTTTTGGAGACAACCTTTCCCACCATCTTTGCAGTTACCTCTGGGATTGTACCCTTTCCTAACAAAGTCTCACCCTTAAAGCACAGGAATCTTAAAGACTGATTATATTTGGGGACTAGCTGACATTTCTAAGGTATCCTAGTAAAGACCACCACAAAAATTGTAAGCACTGCAGCTCAGAGGGAAAGGGATCCTGGCAGTCCAGAACCAAGGAATACTAAGTGTTTCAGCTTAGATGGAAAAGTATCAGTTGGGGGCCAGGGAATACTGAGTGTTATAGCTCGGATGGAAGAGTATTCTGGAAATTATGGACCTGAGAATACTGAGTGTTACAGCTCAGATGGAAAAGTATTCTGGCAATAGGGAGCCAAGGAATAGCACAGGTCACAGTAAACATAGCAGTTTGCAATCCTGCTCTAGGGAAAGGTTTCCCCCAATGTAACAGCTCTTCTTGGGCAGGAAAGGGTTTCCCCAGTGAAGCTGTTACAGTTCAGCTCTGGTGCCCAGGACAGTAGCAACTCTGCTAGGCTAGGGGAAGGTGCAAAAGGTCTTCACCCAAACCTCATTCAAGAGTCCAGGAGAGTGGCTGCCTCTGCCAGGTGGAAAAGGGGCAGCAGCAAACTGAACAGGTGCAGGGCTTATACAGGGCTTCTGAGGGGCAGAGGTTTTCCAGGGAGAAGAGTATCAGGATGGGAATTGGTCAGATTTCAGTCCCTTGAGCTCATATTGATTAGATAGCTCCTCAGGGATTTGTTGGTTTTCTGCTCAGTGATTGGTTCATTTCCCTGCACAGGGATTGGCTGATTTTCATCTTAGTTGTTCAGAAGCAGATTTGGCTCTGGTTTCAGGGTCAAAGTATATTTCTTTCACTGGCCTTTTTTAACCTTCTGGCTCTCATTTCAGAGTCAGGGCATATTTCTTTCACTGTCTCTGATTCTAGGGTCCAAGTGTGTTTCTTTGGGTCTAGTTTCAGAGTCAGGGTGCATTTGGTTCTGGGTTCAGGGCGAAAGTATTATTTCACTGGCTTGGGTCTCAGAGCCAGGGTGGGTTTCTTTCACTAACTCTGGTTTTAGGGCCAGGGTGATTTTCTTTTACTGGTTCTTTTGCCCTACAAAAATTTCTTCAGTGGAAATGAATCCCACAAAGAGATGGAGAGGGCTGATGGGCAGGTTAACGATCATAAACAAAGAGAGCATTGGTTCACTTGATCATTTATTGAGAAACTCTTTGCTTGAGTTTTTTCACTCTCAGCTTGACATAAAGACACCATCCAAGCTTTCAGGAGTCCAACCTCTTAGGCAAGGAGTGACACATTTTTTTGGTAATGTCAATGGCTAAGCAAGGAAGTAAATATTTATACCCTGACAAACAGCTACTACGTGGGTGTAGTGATATTTGGTTTGTAATCTTACAAATAAAGCTTACCTGAAGATCAGAGTGCAGACCTAAGTCACTAGTTAGCCATAGAGGGCAGACACATCTTTAATCCCAGCACTTGGGCGACAGAGGCAGATGGATCTCTGTGAGTTCAAGGCCCACCCTGGGCTGCACAAAATTGATCCAGTCTAAAAGAGAAAGAATGGGGTGGTGGTGGCTCATACCTTTTAATCCCAGCACCTGGGAGACAGAGGCAGATGGATTTCTGTGAGTTCAAGGCCCACCCTGGGCTGCACAATATTGATCCAGTCTAAAAGAGAAAGAGTGGGGTGGTGATGGGTCATACCTTTATTTCCAGTACTTGGGGGGCGGGGGGGTTACTTGCCTTTAATCCCAGCACTAGAGAGGTGGAGACAGGAAGGGATATGGCTGGGCAGAGAGAGGAATATAAGGCGGGAGGAGACAGGAGCTCAGAGCAATCTGAGGATTCATAGAGATGAATGCAGTCTGAGGGTTAGCAGAGACAGGATCTCCGCTTCGGTGTGAGCATTGGTAGAGTAAGAACTCTCTAGTGGCTGATTCTCTGCCTCTCTTATCTTCAGCATTAACCCTGGTATCTGACTCTTTTTTTTAATACTGATTAGAATTCGCGCTACAGATGGGAGTATTATCTATCTTTGCCATATATTTAGACCAGGTGTTCCTTTTGTGATAAGAAGCTGGGATGATGCCCTTCTGGCTTTCTGAACAGTGTGTGTATTGGGGGGGAAGCCAGGGTGACGGTGTACTCACTATTGCTTCTGAAGAGGACATGGTCTTTTCTCAAGCGTTTCTCTCTTTTCAAATGTTTGGGTTAAATTTATGTTAAAATCAAAAGCAAGCAGACCTACCAACAGAGACAATTGATGATGCACAGCTTTCCAACTCTAAGAACGTTCTCCTGGTATGTGGTTTAATGTCGTTTCTGGAAGAAAAAAAAAACGACGCCACAAGAATATTATTAGTAGGAGAGGGCTCACAAGAAATGTTTACAATGTAGACATTACATTAGAGACTGTAAGCAGAACACACTAGCTTTTCCTTTTCTTGCCTCCGCCTGACCCTGGAACACGGTGACAAGGACATTTTTTTTTTAACCTCAGGACAAGTCCAGAGACAAAGACCATACACTATTATTGCACTTCAATTCTCTTCACCACTGTTTCCTTAAAGGATTTATGATCAGGCTAGGGCAGTGGTTTCCAAAGTCGGAAAGGTATTCTCTTTCCAAAGCGGATTTCATTTTCCCTTCCTGTTCTATAACTAAGATTTTTTTTCCCCCAAAAAAATGTTCTTGTCTTTGTCTTTACCTGCAGCTTGTAAGAAAAGTCCTCATTGCCACTCCTCTTCCAGCCTCGCGGGAAAGCTTTCTCGGGAGGGTCAGCTAGGAAAGGACAGCGTGGGAAACCGGAGGAAGCTGCCGCCAACCAGCCAGTCCCCGCCCAGCGCGTTTGGGTTCGCGGTGCGGCCCCTTTAAGAGCAGGCCACGTCCCCGCCCTCCTCCTGGCGGGGCCGGCGGTCGGTGGCGGCCGCTACGGTGCTGACAAGATGGCGGCTGGCGGGGCTGTTGCTGCGGCGCCCGAGTGCCGGCTTCTGCCCTACGCGCTGCACAAGTGGAGCTCCTTCTCCTCCACCTACCTTCCCGAGTAAGTGCGGGGCCCCGCGCTCGAGCTGTCGGCGCTGCTCGGCGGGAGCGCGGTCGAGCCGAGCGTGCGGTGGAGGGCAGCGGAGCCGAGAGGCCCAGGCGGGGCCTGTGAGGGGGACGCGCGGCCTCCGGAGCGGAGCGTCTCGGCGCGGCGGCCGAGAGCTCCGGCCTGGCGGGCCGAGGCCGGGGTGAGGGCCCGGGGAACGAGCTCGGGGCGGCGGCGAGGGAGTTGAGGTGGAGCGGGGCTCGGGGTCCGGCGGGCGGGCGAGCGGGCGGGCGTGCGAGCCACCCCCGCCATCAGAGGTGGCCGGGGCGTCGGGGACCGGGCCCTTCCAGGGCGCCTCGGCCCGTGCAGCCGCGGAGTTCCGGAGCCCGCATTAAAAGTGCTTAGCTCTGCCCGGGCGGTGGGAGAAGTTAGGGAGCCCATCTGCATCCCGGCAGGAACTTGGAGGGCTTTGCTGTGGGGGCTGGAAGTTCTGGGGAAGCTAGGGAAGGAGGCAGGTCTGGGGGCGTGCTTGCTCGCCTTACGGAACTACCAGCTCAGCAGAAAGGGCTTCAGGAGCAAAACAGAGAACTGATGTATTTTTCTGTAGCTATACAAATAAAATGACTGCCTCTCGGCAGTGCACAGAACAATGATTCCTCGCCCCCCCCCCCGCATTTATATTTTTACAATCCCTCACATTTGTCCAGATGTAGCGTCTCAGGCAGAACTCTCAAAGCGAAGCTGCCTGTAGAAGAATCTTCCTAGACTGCCAACCTGCCCTCCTACTCACCAGGTCAAGGGTTGCCAATGAGACATTGTAGCCCTGGCCCAGCGCAGGCTGCTGACCTGTGGTCTCATCTGGCCGGTTGTGGCCTGGTGGTGGCTGCTACATGGCCACATCCCCGATTGATGTTGGAACCCAGCTTTTAATTTGAGGGTGAGCTGGATCAACACTAACCTTCAGTTGAAGTTGCCATGTGTCCGTAGGTACCAGAACCTCTGTTTTTGTTTGCTTTTTGTTTTGGCTAACTCTTCTTTGACTCCGAAGCTACTTCACGTTTTTCTGGGTCTAGGTTAAAGAGTTGGTGGCGTTCCACTACCTCGAATGGCGTTTTTCTTTTTCTGATCTTGAGGGAGACTACTTACAGATTAGGTTGGCTGCCCTCCCTTTAAACTTCTGGTGTAGGCACAAGACTTGGAAATCCCAAATCCCATTTGAGTTACCTGTTTTGTATGGGCACGTTAAAGAAGAAAGCATTTCTTTAGAGTTGATCTGGTGGGATAGTGACTTTAATCAGATGCTGATTTGGAGTGGACGGAACCTGCTATTGCAGTTTAAATGTAACTGGGAGAAATCCATCGCTATAGGTTTCTTAAGGCCGTTGGAAAAATAGTATGCAACACACATATAACTTGTACCCTCGTTTAGTGTATTTTGTTTAATCTCAGTGACATTTTAAAAATGTAGTATAGGGGGGCTGGAGAGATGGCTCAGTGGTTAAGAGCATTGCCTGCTCTTCCAAAGGTCCTGAGTTCAATTCCCAGCAACCACATGGTGGCTCACAACCATCTGTAATGGGGTCTGGTGCCCTCTTCTGGCGTGCAGGCATACACACAGACAGAATATTGTATACATAATAAATAAATATTTAAAAAAAAAAAATTTAAAAAAAAAAATGTAGTATAGTTTTTTATTTTAAAGCACTGTAGAGTTTAGTAATCTGAAAACTTTCCTTTGAAGGAGAGTGGTTGAGTGTTACGCGGCTTGAGATTGAGAATTTTGTCAGGCTAGTTGGTGTGTGCCTACTTTAATTGTAAAATTCTTGGTTCTGAATTTATGTTAGTAAGCATGACTGTTATAACTTTGTATGATGGGAAGTTTAAGAAAGGGGTTGATTTTTTTTTTGAGATGGGGTCTAAATGACCTCCAATGGGGTGAGACAGTAAAAGGTATTATGCAATGTCTTAAGCAGGTGCGATTTTTTTTAAGTGTAGCCAACCATTTGTTGAAATTGTTTCACAAAACAGCAAATATTTATTGACAGAAATCTAGGCATTTTGGGGGTGGTGAGATCTTATGTCTTTCATATGCCAGTCTGTATTATGAATACTTCAAGTGTTTAAACTCATTTAATCCTTAACAGTTTTTTTTTAAGACTCTCAAAAAGCTGAGCTGTGTAGGAGATGCTTGTAATGCAAGCTCTTAGGAAACAGAAGCAAGAGAATCAGAAATTTGCTGTCATCCTCAGTTCCATAGTAAAGTTAAGGTTAACCTTGGCTATCTGTGTGATACCTGTGATGTCCTCTCTGCCCTCCCAGGTCTCCATTTTCCAGATGTGGAAACATGGAGAGGCCATTCACCTGTGTGAGACTGGACTCTGGCTCCACCGTCCCTGACCCTAACCACTGCTTCTTTATTGCTTCTATACAGATGTTTGTATGAGGAATCATAGAAAGAATTCCTCAAGTAAAGGTGTTTGTATTTTAGTTAGCTGTTTAAAGACAGGTAAAGGTCTAGAGAGTGTTTTCTGTACAAGCTTGAGGACCCAAGTTCAAATCATAGCATGGACAGATTCATATGGCGAGTCTGTCACCCTGTTGCTCTTGGTGGGGTAGAGACTGGAAGAACCCTGAGGCTGAGTCCCAACCTACTTCTAGGTTCAGTGAGAGACTCTGACTTTAAGGAACAAGGTGGAGTGTGATAGAGTAGGGTACCTTATGTCCTCCTGGCCTCTCTGGCACACACACTTTTCTGTGCATATATACCACATGTACATAGGACTACCCCACCCCCCACACCATGAAGTCACGGAAGAATTCCAATCTCAGGTTTCTTTCTAGAAAGCCATTTCTCCTTTAACTCTTAAGGTTGATTTGAACCTTAAAATGTTAAAACAAGTCTAGTTAAAGATAGCACATTTTTTAAAAAACTTGGAAACTAATATTGGCCTTTTATTTTTCCAGTGTGTTTAATTTGCTTGTATTTTACCTGTTTCTAAAATTTATACCTAATTTGAGAACTAAAAAGGTACATGTAAGTGATCATTGATAGAATTGAACATACTACATGTAAAAACATTTTATAGTGATCCCTATTCTTAGATGTTTATTGTTGTAGGTTGTGATAATGTTGGCTGTAGTTACTCACTGTCCCCGAGATGCTTTTTTTCATATAGTTTTGTTTAATCTTAAGCACAAACCTGCAACGAGTTTCCTGTGTTTTACAGATGACAAAGCTGAGACAATATGTAAGATACTTGCCCACACCATACAGCTTTCCAGAGGTTTGACAAGCTCTTCTTTAAGCCCACTATTTACTGGCTCTACCAATAACAAGCAGTTATTGTCTTCGGTTCTCTACCAAGCAGTTAGATGAGTTCCTAGACTTAATCTCTGCCCAAACACCAAGATGAATGTGATACATGTTTTACAGCTAGGGAACCTGAGATACAGAGGTTACCCTGCTCAGATCTGAGGAGGAGGACTCTTGTCCTGGGCTCTCTGACTTCCTTAACAAGTTCCTTGAGCTGCTTCAGTATGCAATGTGATTGTTCTGTGCCTGCAGACAAAATTTGCTCTTAAGTTAGAACAGTGAGGGGTATTTTATATTGGTATTTATGGTTTTGCTATGAAAACTGAGTCTTTAAAGCTGACTTTACATCTTTGATAATTCCATTGGTGGGGAGTAATTCTCAAATTTATTTTATTTGAATGAATTAAATAATTTTAATAGTAACATTTGGTTAAGATAGGCGAATTTATTTCAGCTCAACTAATTAAAAATTTTCACATTTAAAAATAAGTAGGTGTTTTGTTCTCATTGCAGAAATGGACAAAGTTTGTAGTTAGAATAGTTTTTAAATATCCACAGAAACAAATGTAAATTACCCTAATCCCCCCATGCAGAGATTCCTGCCCATCCTTCAGATTCATGATTCCAGATCTGTCATGCCTGCTTATATTTTCAGCTTAGTATTTAATGTCCTTTTTTTGCTCTTTAGTATACTTAAGTAAGTAGAGCTGAGCATTTCTAATTGAAAATTCATTAGCTCTGAAATCTGAAACTTTTGAGCATCTATGTTTTGGATTTTAGAGCATATGGATTTGGGGACAATTTGGATTTTTAATTTCTGTATTAGAGATTCTTAGTCATCAAAGTCCAAAATTTAAAGAACTCCAAAATCAGAGAGAGATATTCTGTTCCAGTCATTTTGGGTAAGGGACGTTCATTTTATATAATAGACATTTTCTTATGAGATTGAATATTCTTTTTTTTCACTTGCATGGATACATTTATATTCTAGACAGTGATTTTTATTTAATTGGTTTCCTATTTAACCTTTTACTTTAATTTTATCTTTGCTTTTGCTATTCTTTGGTAACTATGAATAGTGAGATTCTTTGATAATTTTTTTTAAAGATAGAGCCTTATGTAGTCAGTCTTCCAACTTGTTTTCTAGCTGAGTTTGTTTCATAGCCCAGTCAACCTTGAACTTGCTGTGTGTTTAACTGTTTGTCTTTGAACCTCCTGCCTTTTACTCCCAGTTGCTGGGCTTACAAGATGCACCACTACACCTGGCACTGATGAGGCAGAATAAAAGGAAACTCCTTAGTTCTGAGTTATAGGTGTTGAATGGCTGGATTAAAAAGGCACTTTAAGCAAGACTATTTGCTGTTTTCTGTAGACTGTTGAATTCTGGGTACCTGGGCTAGGTCATTAACATTCTTGGTAATTTAGAATCACATTGTTTCTGTTTTTAATTTTGTTTGTTTTTGTTTTATTTTGTTTTGAGGCAGGGTCTCACTATGTAGCTCTGATTGTTGTGGAACTCACTGTGTAGACCAGGCTGGCCTCCAACCCATAGAGATCCTTCTGCCTCTTCCTCCCTAGTGTTAGTACTAAAGGTGAGCATCAACATGCCCAGCTTCATTTGTTTTCTGAAACAAGGTCTCACTCTATAACCCACGCTGGCATAGAATTTACTATGTAATCCAGGCTGAACTTCAATTTGAACCAACATTCTTGCCTTAGCCTTTAACTCGAGCACTTGGGAAGCAGGGGCAGGTAGATCTCTGTAAGTCTGAAGCCAGCTAGTATATATAATGAGATCCTGTCTATGAAAAAAAAAGTAGAGGAACAAATGGCTCTAATATTTGCATTAACTTTTTGGGCATGATACAGGAAGTTCTTGATGTTTCATATGCAGATAATATGTATTTCAATGCTTTATAACCATTCAATTCTGCTACATTTCGGTCATTCAGGAATTACCTTTAGAAATGAGAGATTTCCTGATTTTACTTAAGTCACATTTTTATTTATGGCTTGTGTGTGTGCATGTGCTTGTGACAATCAGGACAATTGGGAGTTAGTTCTTTCCATCCTATGTGGGGTCTTGGGATTAAATGCAGGTCGTAGGTTCGCTGGCTTTTACTGCTGAGCCATCCTGATGGTTTAGAAATGAGAGATTTATAGAATGTTTCAAAAAATGATTATTGCTTATTTATAATACTAGCTATTAAAGTCTGTGAAAAATTATTTTAGAGAAGAAAATTTATAGAATGGTTGATCTCTATAGGCTGAATATAGACTATTGATATATTGTCTGAATTACCTCTGAGGGCAAACCCTGTGGATCTTGAGATGGTCAGGCTTGTTGGCAAGCACCTTGACCTGCTGAGAACTCTACCCTCACACCCTCACATTCTTTTTGAAGACAGGGTCTGTCTTATTAGGCTAGGCTAGTGAGCTGCTGGGATGGATCTACCTCTCTGACCCTCAGCGCTGCCACGTCTGCTTTCCATGCGTGTGCATGTGCGGGGAGCTGAGCTTCAGAGCTTCCTCACGCTGTGTAGTAACAGTTTGCCGGGGAGCCATCTCCCCATTTTTTAATGTGGTAGGTGCTTTCTGTTTCTTTTTGTTTTGTTTTGCCATTTATTTATCCTTTGTTTATTTGAATGCTTTAGAGTTTTATGTTTTCTTTTGTCAGTTTTATTGTTATTTCCTTTTTCATTAAAATAATTTCTATTATAAATAGAATTATTTCCTTTTAAAAAATTGATTAGGGGCTGGAGGGATGGCTCAGTGGTTAAAACCACTCATTGTTCTTCCAGAGGACCCAAGTTCAATCCCCAATACCCATGTATAGCTCATAACCACCTGTATACTACACCTTCTTCTGGCCCCTGTGGTCACTTACTCTCAGATAATGTACATACAAACATATACAAACATATATACACGTAATGAAAAAAATTTAAAAATTTTTTATGAAATTCTTTGGCAATTTTACATATGCATATGATGGTTCTGTTTTTTCTTATCTCCCTTCTCCAACAAATCCCTTTCCCACACTTATGTCTTTCTTTGGTATTGCATTGTGGCCCAGTAATGTAATAGTTTTTGTTTTGCCTTTAATATTGGCATTCTTTGGGAAAGCAGTTTTCTCGTCAGCGGACTTTAGGATAATACTTCTCTCAGAAAGATCGTTTGTTTATAAGCCCCATGACTTATAAAAATCCTTCAAATAAAAATAAAAAAAATAAAAATAAAAAAAAAATGGTTGTTTATATATGCATATGTATATATACATTCATATACATGTGTATGTGTGTGCTACAGGTAAAAAGAATGCAGTTTATTTAAATAGTCTTTTGCTTATGATAAAATAAATGTTACCCACTAAGAATTATTCATCTTTTAAGATATACAGAAGAAAAGTCACTTTTATCTTCATATGGAATTGATTTGAGTGACCTGAAATTTGCCCCTATAAAGTTGCAAAGTAGCAACTAAGTGAGATGCCTGAGCCTAATATACTTTGGATGACAGGTAATGAGAACTGGAAAATGAGGCTATTAGTTCTAATATATGTGTTGAAGATTGTAGGATTTTCTGTTTGTATGAATTAGCAGCCCCTTAAGTTTAATTTTTTTAACCATTTAACCATTACATTATCCAGATTTAACTTTCATTTATTCTTTGGCTAGAATTTGGTCTTTTCATTTTCTGTTCCCCCTAATGGGTTATGTATGTATTGACCAGGCTGGTCTCTCTTCAACACCTGTGTCAGTCAAGTTCCCTGCCTCGGTGTCCTGTTTGTGCCACTATGCCTGGCTTCCTTGCTCAATGTTGAATTGGGGATCTTCTATTTACTTTTTAATATTTTGTTTTCTGTCTGTCTTGTCTTATCTTTCTTTTTTCTTTTTGGAGACAAGGTCTCACTATTTTAGCTTTGGCTGGCTGACCTGGAATACATTATGTAGACCAGGCTGGCCTTGAACTCAAATCCACCTACCTCTGGCTCCTGAGTGCTGGATTAAAGGTGCATCACCACACCAGGCTCTGTAGCTATCTTTTTTATGTTGAATTCTTAGCTTTGCTATGGCTAGAGAACATACTCTGAATAAACTCATACCTTTGCTGGGATTAGTTTTATGGCTCAGTATTTTGATAAATTTATGTACTCTTGAAAAGACTTTATTCTGTTACAGACTGTCTTGTATGTTTCAAAAGTCAAACTTGTGGATTTTACTGTTCAAATGTTCTGTAATCTATTGTTTTTTTTTTAAATTAAGTTTTATTATTTTGTGTGTTTGTATGATGTGTGTGCCATGGCCTGCAGGGAGGTCAGAGGACAACTCTGGAGTCTATTTCCTCCTTGACCTTTACCTGCGTTTCTGACCTCAATCTTGGGTCACGAGGCAGGAGCCGTAGATGACTTTAAATGTTGGCTGTTTAGCTGCTTCTTTTTCTTTTTTTTCTTTTTCCCCTTAGAGCATAGGTGATTGAACCCAGGCCCTGTGTGTGCTAGGTACATACTCTTTCATTAAGCTACATCCCAGCTTTACTTTTTACTTTTTAATTTTTAATTTTTTCTCCTTTTCATCACAGAGAGGTATACCTCAGGGTGATTCTGTGATTATGAATCTGCATTTTTCCTTTATTTCTTCAAGTACTGTATGTTTTGAGGTCATGTGACTAGATGCATACAAACTTATAGGTTTATTTCTCTAGCAAATTGGGCCTTTGAATGGGTGTAACATGCCCCTTTTTATCTCTAATAATACTTTGTGCTTCCTGCTTTTGAAATCTACTTAGTGTGGTTTCATCTGCATTATTTGGGTTGCTGTTTGTTGGGTGTAAAGCTTTACTTAGGTTTTCCTTGGTGATGTGGTGATCGGAACCCAAGACTCATGCGTGCTAGATAGCTACTTGTCCAGCCCTCCTCTGTCTGTGCATGTCTTGTGTTTTCATATTTGAGGTCTGTTTCTTTTTAACAACACACAGATTTTTCAAAATTAAGATTGTTCATCATTTATTTAGAAAGAGAATTTAAATGAATGAGAGAGAGTGTGAGTGCATTTGTGTACACATACCTTGGCATATATGTGGACATCAGAGGGCAAATTTCAGGAGTTGGTTCTTTTCATCCACTGTGTAGATTTCACGAATTAAAATCAGGTCATCGGTCTTGGTGGCAAGTACCTTTACCCACCGAGCCATCTTACTGTCCCAAGATTTGAGTCTTTTATCTTAATATTAAATTAGAGCTAGCTCAGATTTCTCTTTCCTCCTGCATATTGAAAAGATTATGTTGCATGCCTCTTATCTTCGCACTGTCTAAGCGTCTGCTCACGAACAGTCACTTAGTTGTGCTTTACCTTTGGATCTGTTGGTCTATAAGTCTTCTTGAGGCTTGTTTTTTGTAAGGTCTAGAATTGATATTTAATCTTTTTATATAAATATATGTTATTTTTCCATTCCTGTAACATGATTTCATATTACTTGTACTTTTAATTTAAACATTTGTGGCAACTGTGTTAAGTCATGTTTAGAGGGGAGACAATCGGGTTTAGTGTCAGTCTTTTGGCTTATGACTATTAGTATTTAATACTTTAAGAATACCCTTACATTCCTTACTGTGACTAGTACATCTTATTAAGATGTGACTGTGGTATGTCCTCCAAGGCTCACAGTTGAATGTTTGCTTCCCAGTTGGTGAACTGTTTAGGAATGATTAGGAGGTGTGTTTTTGTTGGA
The DNA here is from genome assembly GCF_903992535.2 of Arvicola amphibius. Taxonomy (NCBI): domain Eukaryota; kingdom Metazoa; phylum Chordata; class Mammalia; order Rodentia; family Cricetidae; genus Arvicola; species Arvicola amphibius. The sequence continues at coordinate 178,475,986 of NC_052048.2, forward strand.
GGAAGTGTGTCACTGGGGTAGGCTTCCATGGCAGGCCCAGTTTCTCTCTCTCTCTCTCTCTCTCTCTCTCTCTCTCTCTGTCTCTGTCTCTGTCTCTGTCTCCCTCCCTCCCCCTCTCTCTCTCTCACTCTGCGTGCCTCCCTCCTTCCAACTTGTAGATAAGATGTAAAGTCTTAGTTACTGCTCCAGTACCATGCTTGCCTGCCTACTGCCATGCTCCTTGTTAATGATGGTCTTGGACTCATCCTCTGAAACTGTAAGCAATCCCCCAGTTAAATACTTTCTTTTATAAGTTGTTACAGTGGTATTTTGTTTATATTTTAACAAATAAAGCTTGCCTGAAGATCAGAGTGCAGAGCTAAGCCTCTATAGGTGGTGGTATACACCTTTAATCCCAGGAGTCCAGAGACAAAGGCATCTCTGTTAGCTCAAGGCCACCCTGGGCTACACAAGACCAAATCTGAGCTCAAGACCAAACAGAGCTCAGACAAAGGTTGATCCCTGCGCTTCAGATACCATGCCTTTAATCCCAGCATTAGGGAGGTGGAGAAAGAAGTGATGGGGCTGGGTAGATAAGGCAGGAGGGGAGAAGAGCTCAGCGTGGTCTGAGGTATGGTGGAGACAGAGGCAGCCTGAGAATAGGATCATCCTTTCGGTCTGAGTATTGGTAGAGGTGAAAGCTCTCTATGGCTACCTGCTTTGCTTTTCTAATCTCTCAGCTCTTACCCCCGAGTACTACAAGTTGCCTTGGTTATGGTGTCTCTTCACAGCAGTAGAAAAGTAACAAAGACAGGTACTTAGTATTATCACCTTGTGTTTGTTGTAAAAGAAATGGACTTATGTAAAGAAAACTTTTTTAACACCTTTAGGTGTGATACCCTTACTTTTTTCATTGTCCACTTTGCCCCATTCCCCATTTTCATTTAGGTAGCTTACATTAGAAGAATCTAAGACTTAACTCCTATTCTTCAAATGTCACTTAAAATGCTTTTTTACTAGGACGTTGTCTACCCTCCTCTTCTCCATAATTCTGGTAGCTGTCCCCCACCTTTATGGTTGAATACTTGATAACAATATGTGCCTATTTGATAGATCGTGTATTATATTTTTCAGTCATGTACTTATTTGTCTGGTTACTTGCTTAATAGTTATCCCCTTCAACTGGATAGTGAGCTTCATAGGAAGTAAGGTATGCTCCCCCACCATTGTATCTAAGCATAATGTTTATTAGTATTAGAATAGATGAATGAATTAAGAAGACATTTTTAATTACATTTTTCTTTCTAAGGGTAATTTTGGTTTGGCACTGGAACATCATGTTGACATGTTCAAAATAGAAAATAATTTATTTTATATGTCTTAAATGGTTTTCAGCAAAGTCTGAGAGTATCTTAAATGAAATGGTCAAGAACTTAATTGGAAGGACTTGGAATGGAGTGTTTCTTATCTGTGTCTTTGAGACTTTTATTATGAAGTTACTAAAATTTTTAGAGACAATGTTTCTAGGCGGCTGGAGAGATGGCTCAGAGGTTAAGAGCTCTTCTGGAGGTCCTGAGTTCAATTCCCAGCAACCACATGGTGCCTCACAACCATCTGTAATGAGATCTGGTGCCCTCTTCCGGCCTGTAGGCATACATGGAAGCTGAACACTATGTACATAATAAATAAATAAATCTTAAAAAAATATTTTTAATAAGACCTTAAAATTGTAGTTCAGTTTAATGCAAAATTTGATTTGCCTAATAATAGTTTCAAGGATACTGCCAATGTTTTGATTGATTTTAGGATATGGTTTCTTCTAGTTCCTTGATTATAAGTATTTTTAGTTTTTTTTATATAATGTTGTTAACGTACAATTTATGTACAATATATTTTAGCTATTTAAAATAACCAAATCAGTGGGTTTTAATATATTCAGAGATAAATGCAACTATTATTGTAGTTATTTTACCATGTGTTTTGTAGTTGCTATGAAGAATAGTCCCCTTCGACTGCCCTTCTGTCCATAGGCAGTTACTAAGTACTCTTTGTCCCTGAAGATTTTTTTATTCCAGGTCTTTCATATAGATGGGATGATGAAATGCATTTTTTTGTGACTAGCTTCTTCTACTTAACGGTGCTGCTTTTAAAGTTCATGCATACTATATCATGTGTCTGTGCCATATCCATTTCCTGTCTGCTAATATGAATGTGTAAAGATGTGAAAGTAATATGAATGTGCATTCATTACTTGATGGGCGTTTGGATTATATATACTTCTCAGACATTATGAACAAGGTTTCAATAAACATTGTTTAATGTGAAGATTTTTTACGTGAACTTAATGTTTTCATTTTTTTCCACGTGTGCCTAGGAGTAGAATTTCTGGCGTTAACTATTTGGGGAATGGTCAGATTTTTTTTTAATCAGTTCTTTTTCTTCCCCCTTTCTTATTGAAGAAGTGCCTAAAAAACTATTAAATAGTTATTTTAAAATAATTTATTTAAATCAATTAAAATAACTCAATAAATGAAAATCCTATATTAAAAATGACCATATGGGCTTGAAGGGGAAGCCTAGCCCAAAACCTTGTTTTGTAAGGCGTGTCCCCCTTGGTTTAAAGGCGTGTCCCCCTTGGTCTAAAGGCGTGTCCCTCTTAGGCGTGTCCCTCTTAGGCGTGTCCCCCTTAGGCTAATATTGACTTATAAAATCTTGCGGGCCTGCGGCCTGCCCTCTCTTTGTTTTCCTGCCCTCCTCGCTGGAACCTTGGATTTGTAAGTTCCCTTTCCTTTCCTTTATTAAAACTGACATATATATATATATTAAAGCTTGTCTGGTGAATCATAACTGCCGATCAACCACGCACCTTCATTTGGCGTCCAACTCGGGCATTTGGGAGCCTTCAGCTCCAGTTCCCACACTGCGTGGCAAGGATTCGGCCTTGGGCTCTTGATTGCTTCAGAGCAGTTTCCCAGACTAGCCTGTCCCAGCCCCGCTTGTACGGAGCAAAGGACGTGTGTGCGCGCGGGTGACTCAGTCCGAGCTCGCTAACCCCTCAGGCAGCACCAGTCCCGGCTGAGTTCGGCCTGGGCCCTGACCTGCCGGAGACTAGCGGTTACTGCCGGAGTCCCAACATTTGAGCTCCGCCGGTACTGCAGACTCGGTTTGGCCGAGCGGTTATTGCCCTAGCGACCTACTGGCAGGGAACGGTCATTTCAGGTAAAATTTCTTTTGATTAAAAAAAAAAAAAAATGTCTGACCATATCACCGTTGAAAGCTTCTGCAGTCTATTTAATTGTACTATGGTAGAAATATTACAGGATACATATGATATTCCCATAACTTGGATGTTTATAGGGCTTGCAATTTTTCTCGTATTTGGTTTCTCCCTTACATGGTTTGAAAATAGAAAAATGATAAAGTCCTTACAGAATGAAACCAGGATTCTTAGGACAGAGGTTGAATGCTTAAGAAAGGGCACAACTGTTTTGAGTGACAACTTTAAGTCGGTCGAGGTATTTGCAAAAACAATTCAGACTGACACCAAGAAAGAGTTTGAAGGTCTCAAGGAAGGGAATAGGGCTTTGTCTGATATGACTCGGTCAAATGAGCAAAATTTAGAAAAACTACAGTCTGATATTAAGGAGAGACTCATTGCTGCGGAGGAGAGAACAGCTGATTTGGATCGTAAACTTCAGTCTCTGTCTGAAACATTATCAGAGAGAATTAAAACTGCTGAATGTGAAAATCGGACTTTGACTAAAGGATATGACAGATTGGCTGACAGATTGTCAATACAAGAAGGCACAATTCATGCCATGAAAATTCTATCCAAGGATGAGATACTAACTCTACTGGACAAACTTCATGTTTTGGAATCCTCCATGAAGGCCTTGGAGCATAATTCTGGACAGGAGATCCAGGCCTTACAGAAGGGAATAGTAAGCAGATTAGAAAAGATTGAGGAAATTATAGAACAGGAGCAAACGGTACAAAGGCGAAATTTAACTCCGTCAATGAGTAAAACTCTCCGGGATAATTTCCATAAAGTTCTACCTGCCTTTCCAATAGTAACGTCAGAAAAGGTGACTGGTTCCAAAAACCCTAAAGTCATCAAGGAATATACATGGGAACCCGTCCATATGAATGATCTCAAAGAAATTAAACAAGCCATTATGAACTTTGGGCTACATTCGTCCTTTGTCAGAGAGATGCTCAAAACATGGTCTATAAGCAATAAGGCAACGCCCCATGATTGGGTACAATTAGTATCAGCTGTTCTAGAGAGTGGGTCACAATTAAATTGGAAATGCATGTTCAGACAAGAGGCTAAACTTTTAGAACAGCAGGAAAGAGCAAAGGGAATTGAGATCTCCCTAGATCAAATTCTAGGTGAAGGACTTTTCTCCGATCCTCTGGAACAAGCGAATTATGATGAACACACCTTATCCATATGTACTACAGCAGCTTTAAAGGCTTGGGACAGGGTTCAAGACCCAGGACAGAGACTGGAATCATATATCAGAGTTAAACAGGGTCAGAGAGAACCCTTTAGTGATTTTTTACAAAGGCTAACTAAAGCTGTACAGATAGGGATATCTGACCCAGAAGCAAGACGTATAATAATTGAATCTTTGGCTTATGAGAATGCCAATGTGGAGTGTAAAAGGATCCTGGGGCCTTTAAAGATGAGATCAGCGCCCTTGGACGAATGGGTCTTACATACAATGAATGTTGAATCATTTGACTATGGCACTGAAGCATGGGTCGAAGAAGCAATTTCTAATGCAAAAAGGAGACATCAAGTTACCAAATGTTTTAACTGTGGCAAGATGGGACATATTAAAAGGAATTGCAGACAACGGATTTTCAGAAATAATAATAATAATAATAATAATAACAATAATAATAATAATAATAATAATAATAATAATGCCTCTTCTAGAAATAACAGACGTAGGAGGACTCAGCCTTCAGGTATATGTAGGAGATGTGGAAAAGGCAGACACTGGACAAATGAGTGCAGGTCAACAAGAGATAGACAAGGCAACCTGTTGCCACTGGGAAACTCAATGGGGGGCCTCTCGCAGGCCCCCATGGCGAATGTGGTCCAGTCATTTCCAGTTACTGCCGAGAACATGCCTCGTCAAGAAAATTAGAAAGCCCCATGCCTGCTGTTAAAAGCAAAAATGGCCTGAAAGATGAGTTACGTGTATTTTGGCAGACTTTTATAAATGAACAAAGACCAAAGTTAAGAGTGTGTGTAAATGGCATTTTTATTACTGGCCTACTGGACACAGGTGCGGATGTAAGTATCATTACTCCAGAATCTTGGCATCCGTATTGGCCTCTTCAGGATGTAAATGTTCAGTTCCTGGGAATTGGAACCCTATCTCAAGTAAGGCAGAGCACGAGATGGGTTGAATGCATAGGGCCAGAAGGACAAATAGGAAAATTAAGGCCATATGTAGCCAATATTGCAGTGAATTTATGGGGCCGTGACCTGTTGCAGCAATGGAATACCCAAATTAACATTCCTGCTGCTTCTAGAGCCTATATCACCGAGGGAAATATTAAAAGATATTACAGAAGGCGGAAACCGGCTGTTCGGGCTGTACAAGAATGCAAAGCAATTGATGGCCCTTCAGAGATACGAACAGCACTGCCTCTAAAATGGTTGACTGAGAAACCAATATGGACAAAGCAATGGCCTTTAGCTGAGGAAAAGTTGCAGGCTTTAGAACAGCTGGTACAAGAGCAATTAGATGCTCGACATATAGAAGAATCTACCAGCCCTTGGAATTCTCCTGTATTTGTTGTTAAGAAAAAATCTGGTAAGTGGAGAATGGTGACAGATCTCAGGGCTATCAATAAGGTTATTCAACCTATGGGCTCTCTGCAATCTGGAATTCCTCTGCCATCTTTATTACCAAAAGGATGGCCTCTCATAGTAATTGATTTAAAGGATTGTTTCTTCACTATACCTTTACAAGAAAAAGACAGAGAAAAGTTTGCCTTCACAGTGCCTACTTATAATAACTCTCAACCTACAAGGAGATACCAGTGGACCGTCCTCCCACAGGGCATGTTGAACTCTCCCACCCTGTGCCAATATTTTGTAAATCAACCATTGCAAATAATACGCAAGCAATTTCCCAAGTCGATAATTTATCATTACATGGATGATATTCTGTTATCTGATTCAAACATGGCTACTTTAGAAAGACTGTTTGAAGAAGTAAAAATACTTTTACCTAAATGGGGATTGCAGATTGCTCCTGAAAAAATTCAGAGAGGAGATTCTGTTAATTATCTAGGTTATAAAATAGGTTTACAAAAAATTAAGACACAAAAAGCACAAATTAGGAGAGATCGGTTACGGACTCTCAATGACTTTCAAAGGTTGTTAGGAGACATTTCCAGCTTACGACCAGCTGTTGGCATAACACCTGATATGATAATTCATTTAAATAAAACCTTGGATGGTGAAAAAGACTTAAACAGTCCCAGAGAATTAACAGCTGAAGCAGAAAAGGAGCTGAGAATGATTGAGGAGAAATTACAAGAGACACATGTGGACAGGGTGAATCCAGAGCTCAGTTGTATTCTAGTCATATTGCCTTCCAAAATTTCTCCTACGGGAATTTTAATGCAGAGAGATGATATTATCTTAGAGTGGATCTTTTTACCACATAAACCAAGTAAGAAAATAAAAACTTATGTGGAAAAAGTCTCTGAATTAATTATAAAAGGCAAATTGAGACTTCGTCAACTAGCAGGCATAGACCCAGCAGAAATTATAGTTCCTTTCACTGCTGATGAACTAAAAAAATTGTGGGAAGATAACGAACCATGGCAAAGAGCTTGCGCTAATTTTTGGGAGAAATCAATAACAACTATCCGAAAAGCAAGAGGCTTAACTTTATAAAGAGAACTTCTTGGATTCTCCCTCGAATCATCCGTGATGCTCCGATAACTGGAGCACGTACATTTTATACTGATGCTAATAAATCAGGGAAAGCAGGTTACAAATCAGAAGATTTGAGTAAGGTGGAACAAAGCCCTTATGATTCTGTCCAGAAGGCAGAATTATATGCCATTCTTATGGTGGTAAGGGATTTTAAAGAACCGCTTAATATAGTTACTGATTCACAATATGCAGAAAGAGTAATCTTACATATTGAAACTGCTGAATTTATACCTGATGATACAGAACTAACCTCATTGTTTATCCAGGTACAAGACATGATCAGGAACAGGCTTTGCCCTATGTATATAACACACATCAGATCCCATACGGGTCTGCCAGGTCCTCTAGCAAAAGGTAATGCAGAAATTGATCAATTGTTGATTGGTAGTGTGCTGCAGGCCTCTGAATTTCATAAAAAACATCATGTCAATAGCAAAGGCTTGAAGAAAGAGTTTTCTATTACATGGCAACAAGCTAAGGAAATTGTAAAGAAATGCCCTACTTGCTCTTTTTATAACCAAACACCACTGCCTGCAGGGGCTAATCCAAAGGGCACTCAAAGGAATGAAATCTGGCAGATGGATGTGTTTCACTTTGCAGAATTTGGCAAATTAAAATATGTACACCACACCATTGACACTTATTCAGGTTTTCAATGGGCAACTGCTTTAAGCTCAGAAAAAGCTGATTCAGTAATCACTCATTTATTAGAAGTTATGGCCATCATGGGTATACCTACACAAATAAAGACGGATAATGGTCCAGCTTATGTCTCTAGGAAAATGAAACAGTTTTTTGCTTATTACAATATTAAGCATGTTACAGGTATACCATACAATCCTACAGGTCAAGCAGTCATAGAAAGATCAAATAGAACTATAAAGGATATGTTAAACAAACAGAAAGGGGTGGAAAATACCCCTAGAAATAGGTTACATAGTGCTTTATTAACCTTGAATTTTCTCAACGCTAATGAGAAGGGGACAACGGCTGCAGAAAGACATTGGATAATGGAAAAGTCTGCTGAATTAAATCAACCAGTTTATTTCAAGGATGTGCTGACCTCGCAGTGGAAGCCAGGAGATGTGCTGCGTTGGGGAAGGGGTTTTGCTCTTGTCTCCACAGGAGAGGAAAAATTGTGGATACCGTCAAAATTAATAAAGGTTCGGTTTGAAGAGAAGAAGCCCCTTGGAGAAGAAAAATAATTCATTCACAAGGATGATGATCATACTGATGGTAAGAAAAGCATATAGGTTGGGGGCAGGGTTCTTTTCTTATCTCCACAGGAAACCACTCATCTTCAAAGAACTTAAGGGACCCTGGATATTTAAATACTGATGCATGGACACTAGTTACAACCTAATATGGATCAACACAGAACCCGAATATGTTTAGTAAGTATAAAACATTTTTTTTTACATATATACTGTGCCTTTATTTATATGTATATAGAGCTGGTTTTGGAGTTGGACTATGGCTCAGTCCTTCTTCAATTCCAAGCCTGTTTATAAGAGATATCTCAGAGTTTCTGTCTCAGGTCAGGAGCCATGAAATGGGACAGAATAATAATAATAATAATAATAATAATAATAATAATAATAATAATAATGATAATGATGATGATGATGATGATGATACTTGATAAACTTTCTTTGCCTTTCCTCATATCTGTCTGTCTTTATTATACCTTCCATCGAATATATATGTCTGTATATGTCTTTGTAGATAATGTTTACCTTTCCTGTAACAAACAACAAATTTTCCTTCAGTAATCTTTGAAGTTTCCAGGATGAAGATGGGGCCCCACAACATCAATTTCACCTGGTTACTATGACGTCATGTTTTTTAATAGCGCTAAAATTAGACCTTTTTTTGGTTTTTTTTTTTTTTTTGGTACCAACTACACAAGACAGTTTCAAATGGTGTACAATTTTGACAACACTCTGGCCGGACCTCCTCAAAACACTCAGAGGCTAGTTACAATTTCCTCGATCAAATGTTATTCTGGGAATTTTACCATCATTTGCTTTCATGGAACCCCCTGAGAAGAACGTCGCCCCCATGTCAGCTAGAAGCAATCTTAGAGGACGACGCCCCCTCTCCCAACAGAGTTTGCCCTCTGGTTTAGGGACATCATTTAGTAGTTGGTATAGGATTGAGGGGATGGGGGAAGTATTATATGGACTCAGGGGTGTTTATGAAAAAAAAAAAGGGGGGGGGAATTACCTGGTTTGATGGGATGATTGGTATTTGTGAATTATTGTTATTAGAAAATTGCATTGGTGTTGATTCTTGTATATTGAACATTGTATATGAGTATGCTTCTACCTCTATTGTATGAGAGTATGCTTCTACCTCTGTTTAAAACAATTGTTATATTGAGATATTTATCATATGGCAATGTACCTTTCTACCTCTGATATTATTTGTATAATGACATTGTTTACGTTTGGGGATATTGTCCTCATTTATTGCACAGTTGTTTTTCAGGTTTTTTAGATACATAGAAATTATATTTAGTATAGATAGTATAATCTTCGACCTCTTTGAAGAGCTGTAGAACATGGCCTTTAATCTAACCTAGAGTTTGGTACTTATGAGACACAATCACTCCTGGCAACACCACTCTACTCCCGAGAGAATGTTGAGCACCAAAGACACTCCACTGGGAGCTTGTCTTCTTCTTGGCAGAAGTGGCCTTTAGGCAAAGAAAAAGCCCATACCTCGACCACTGACAGAGTTTCAGAGTATCCGTAAATGGATAAAAACAGGACTGTCTTATCTTGCCAAGACAGGGTTGGACAGTTCTACAAAAAGTTCCTTGCCTTTGAAAAATGTTATGTCAGTTGTGTTAGGCCTTAGCCAAAGTTGGTTGCCTCAACATTGCAAAACGAAACTTTGGGTGACTGCCCAGGTAGTTAGTTGTCTCTGTCATTTGTTGCACATTTTGGAAGTTTCTTGTTTGTACTTCCTGGTTGCTTAAGTAATATTACTTCCCTTCTCAGATCTTTGATGGGGTTGAAGATTAGATAATTGTAGTTACCCTCTACATTATTTAGACTCCTTGAAATAGAATGCTTAGTAAAACTTTTGTTATATGTTTCTTCTTAATATTGTTTGTAATTTTATATTTATTATTTGTTCCTATTGAATATAGTTGTATTTGGTTTGGTTCTGTCTTATTTAGACAAAAGGGGGAGATGAAGGGGAAGCCTAGCCCAAAACCTTGTTTTGTAAGGCGTGTCCCCCTTGGTTTAAAGGCGTGTCCCCCTTGGTCTAAAGGCGTGTCCCTCTTAGGCGTGTCCCTCTTAGGCGTGTCCCCCTTAGGCTAATATTGACTTATAAAATCTTGCGGGCCTGCGGCCTGCCCTCTCTTTGTTTTCCTGCCCTCCTCGCTGGAACCTTGGATTTGTAAGTTCCCTTTCCTTTCCTTTATTAAAACTGACATATATATATATATTAAAGCTTGTCTGGTGAATCATAACTGCCGATCAACCACGCACCTTCATGGGCTTAGATTAATTTGCTGTTAAACTCAGTTGTACTAATTTTTGTGGTAGGATAGTCTTTTATCTTCCTTTGTTTTTGTTGGGAATGTATATGTCTACATATTTACTCTGTATTTTCATCCTTGAATATATTTGCTCTTATCTATTATTGTGCATACTTTACATGTACACATATATACATAACACACTTGATTTGTGCTTAGAAAATTGACTTTTAGAATTATATTATTTATTATATTATATAATATGTATATATTAAATTATATTATTTAAGGCTGGGCATGGTGACACACACCTTTAATCCCAGCACTTGTGAGGCAGAGATAGATCTCTGTGAGTCTGAGGCCAGCTTGCTCTATATAATTACTTTCAGGTCTATATAGTAGCCATCCAAGGCTACATAGAGAAACCCTGTCTCAAAACAAACAAAAATTATATTATTTACATATAAATATGAATAAGCTATTTTGAAAGGTATGAAACATGCTTATTAACTCTCCTCATATAAACTGAAGCATAGATTTTTAAAGTGCTGAAAATAACTTCTAATTTCTCTCAACTTAGAATTTTGGATAGTTGAAAATTCATACATCTATGTCTTTGGCATTTGTTTTAGTCTTGATTTTCAGCAGGCTGTGATACTCTGGATGATAGATTAAAAACAGATTTTGAAAAATATTTTTATTGCTATATTATGAGTTACAATTAGAGCTTTTCAGATTTTTGGCTATCTTGACCACAAAGTATAGGGTACTTTACTGACTGCTGGGTGATACGTAAAGAGGTAAGAATGTCTGATTATGCTGTGGCCATTGCTTTTCAGTAGAGTGACGTAGTTGAAAGTAGTAAAGGTTAAGTTTAGAGTTTCAGTTGGATTAATATTGTTAGGCTTTTATAGTTTTATTTTCCATACATTCTTATATACTACAGGGAGTGAAATAACAAATAAAATAAAATTGCAAAAATGAGCACTGAACTATAAAGATGGCAGGCAGTCTGTAGAAAATAAAATTGTTACTAGGTGTTTTTGAGAACTTTGTATCCTGGACAGAGAATTGAACAGGCATAAGGGAGAGATGAAAATATAAATTTATTAAAAGTGAGAGTAAAAGCATAGAGTGCACACCATAGAATGGAAGCAGCTCAAGTAAGCATGTGTCTCAGGCTCCATGTCTTAGGGTTTTTATTGCTGTGAAGAGACACCATGACCACAGCAACTCTTATAATGAAGACATTTAATTGGGATGGCTTGCTTACAGTTTCAGAGGTTTAGTCCATTATCATGCCTGGGAACATGGGTGTGTGTAGGCAGAAGTGGTGCTGGAGTTAAGAGTCCTACTTCTTGTAGGCAGCAATAAGTCAACTGAGACACTGGGTGGTATCCTGGTCATAGGAATCCTCAAAGTCTACCCCACAGTGACACACTTCCTCTGACAAGGCCACACCACTCCAACAAAGCCACATCTCCTAATAGTCCCTCTCCCTTTGGGGCCATTTTCTTTCGAACTACCACATTCCACTCCCTGGCCCCCAAAGGCTTATAGCCAGATCATAGTGCAAAATAATGCCTTAAGTCCAACTTCAAAAGCCCCTCTTCGTCAGTAAAGTCCAAAGTCTCTTCTGAGACTTAAGCAATCTTTTAACTGCAGCCTTCTGTAAAATCAAAATCAAAAAGCAGATCACATATTTCCAACATACAGTGGCACAGTATACCATTTCGAAACATAGGGAAGGGAGCATAGTGAGAAAATATTAGACCAAAGGAAGACCAAAAACCAGCTGGACAAACTCTAAACTTTGCATCTCCATGTCTGATGTCAGAACACTCTTCAGATCCCCAACTCAGTTCAGGTTTGACTGTAACATACTTCTTTCTATTGGACTGGTTCCACTCCCTGTTAGCAGCTTGCCTTTGGTATCTCTAACATCTTGGGTTCTCTAAAGGCAATGCAGGCTTCAACTTCACGGCTTCACGCAATGACCTCTCTATTAGGTATCCATTTCAGGGATGCCCTGACACATACCTGCCCTCAGCAGCTTTATTTTATAACTCCTTTCTTCTATCCTTAACTCTAAAGCCAGAACAACCTGGCCAAAGATGCCAAATTCTGTGGCTTACTGGGCCTGGAACATGACCCCCTCGTTCAATTACATCGTCACCAGCTTTCTGTCTTTCACAGCCTAAGGTTGGCTGTCCTGAAACTTGTTCTGTAGACCAGGCTGGCCTCAAACTCAGAGATCTGACAGCCTCTGCCTCCCAGGTGCTGGGATTAAAGGTGTGCCCCCACACTGGCTCTAAACTTTTCTTTAGTTTGTTTCCACAAGTTAGAAATTTAGCCGGGTGGGATCATGCCCTGATGTCACCACTCCCTTTATTCGATTTCTTTCTTTATCTCCTTAAACACAGGGTTGATGTGGGATTCCCTCTGTTTGCTGTGAATATATTTTCTTCCCATTAGTTAATAAAGAAGCTCCTTTGACTTATGGCAGGGCAGAATGTAGCTGGGTGGGAAAACTAAACTGAATGTAGGGAGAAAGAAGGTGGAGTCAGGCAGATGCCTTGTAGCCACCCAAAAAGCAAGATGTGAGATAACAAACCACGAGCCTTGTGGTAAAATATAAAATAAAATCATCATGCAGCACACAAACCCTAATCTGCCACTCAGCGTGCTGCGCAGCCTGGAAATGTCCCTGTGTATGATGGTGGGCTCTCCTGTCTGTGCCTACCTAGCAGCCCTTATCCACCCGCTTGCCTAGGCAGGGAGTGCTGAGCCGCAGGCACTCTCTTAGCTACTTTTCTCCTAACCCAGAGTGGGCGGGCATACAAGCATCAGACCTGAAGTGGGTGGCGGGCCACAAAGGTTAGCCCCAAATGTTGGGTGCCAGATGTAGCTAGAAGTGTTCTCCATCCTGCTGGTCCCCCTGGACTGGGTTTTCTTCACACATCTGTTACTGAAGCCACTCTGGTGCCTAATATTTATTAAATGCTGTTTGGTCTATTATTAGCTCAGGCTTCTTATTAACTAACTCTTACATCTTAAATTAACAGATTTCTATCATTTTATGCTTTACCACTCCTGCAAAGCCACATCTCCTAATAGTGCCATTCCCTTTGGGAGTTCAGGGGGTTGTTTTCTTTCAAACATGCCTGGAGGTTTTTTTTTTTTTTTTTTTTTTGAGTCCTTTTTATGAATCTAGTTGAGGGAAGTGGGAACCCATGACTGATAAATGGGCTGCTGTATAAGTTTGGGAGATCTGCATGTAAATGTGTTGTGTATCTCATGATTTTAAGCTTATGGATGCTTTATGGTAAACAAGAATTTTTCCTGACAGGTCATCACAAGTACAGGATGGTATTGGCTGCACTTGCACCAGTGCCAGTCTAAGCTAATCTTTTTTATTTCTTTCTACCAGGATGTGCCTGACCATAAATTACCCACTGGAGAGGCGGTGCCAGGTGTTGCCTTATTGAAAAGGGGTAGACAAAACTTTTTTTTTGTGACCTAGAGGTGCTCTAGGTCACTGGGCTGTCCTTGGACTTGTCTGTCTCAACATATTGGCTGGCTTGTTAGGACTATCCTAGCACATATGCCTTGAACTATTCTTATGATGGAGGAGTGTCTATGTGTTACTTTCATTGATTAATAAAGAAACTGCCTTGGCCCTTTAAGAGGACAGAAAATTAGGTAGGCGGAGTAGACAGAACAGAATGCAGAGTAGAAGGCAGTGAGGCAGATGCTCGAGGCAGTCACCATAATGAGTCGCCATGCTTCTCCTCTCTGAGATGGACGCAGGTTAAGATCTCTCCTGGTAAACGACCACCTCGTGGTGCTACACGGATTACTAAATATGGGTTAAAGGAAGATGTGAGAATTAACCAATAAGAGGCTGAAACTAATGAGCCAGGCAGTGTTTAAATGAATACAGTTTCCGTGTAATTATTTCAGGTGTAAAGCTAGCCGGGTGGTGGGACACAGCCCCGCAGCTCCTTCTACAGTCTTATTTTAAAGACTTATTTTTATTTATGTCTGTGTGTTTGTGAATGTGTGACACATTTGTGCTGGTGCTAGTGCTATTATAAAACAGAAGAGGGCCTCAGATCTGGAGCTGGAGTTACAAAACAATTGTATGTCACCAGACGTGGGTACAGGAAACCGGACTTAGGTCTTCTGGAAAAGCAGCAAGCACTTTTAAACCACAGATTCATCTCTCTAGCCCTTAAACTATATTTGCTGGTGGAAAGATTGATGACTCTCTTGTCTAAAAGTTGAGCAAGGATGTTGGTTATTCACCTATAATAATCTTGACTTCAAAGTCATCTCACTGAATTGCTCACTTCTATATAATTTGAAGGTAAGTAAAGCAGTCTGAATTTATGTACTCTATTTATAACATGATGTGCCTGCCATATGCCCCTCTAAGTGGTTGATGAGGAAAGCATGAACATTTTATATGCCTTAGGAAATTACTCCCTTATTTTTTGAAGGCTCGTTGCAATAAACTAATAGGAAAAAGGCCTACTATTTTATTAATATGCAAAAGGGAAAAGTCAACTCTTGGAGAAAACCATTGTGATTATTTACTACTCCAGCATAATATATGTACTTCCTTTTCTGTAGAGAAAGAGGAAATGGGGAATGTCAATCATTTTAGGAAAATGGTAATGATTTTTAATGGAACTCAGTGGACTTGGAGAACATACTGTGTCCTGTGACAAAGTCTGCTGGGCCTGCAGAACAGACAGAGGTTTGTAAATAATTCTTTATGGGCTTGAAATACAGGACAACTTATATTTGAATGCCTAGATATGTGGACAGAATTCAGTCTTTGTCTCTGTGATAAGAATTTAGTGTCCCCTAATTAGTGAGATTTCAGTGAGAGACTGCAGGCAGTTGTGTTCCCTTTTGCAGATCCAGTCAGGGTGGGAAGCTAGTGGATGTGGCAGAAAGCCTCTCTGTGTACTGGGAAGGGTAAAACAAAATCAGAGGGACCTTGACTGGGATATGTTCTTTAGCTTTTCTGCCTGTTAAAGTCCCAGGCACTTCTCAGCCCCTACACAATTAACAAGCTCTGCCCAGTCCTCAGTGAATATGATCTAGTTATGGATCTATTTAATTTTATATGAGCAGACCTGTAGAATGGCTTTTAAAGTAGCTTATTACTCATTGATACATTTAGGAAAAGTCTATGAAGCTATTGGAGATAGGGGTGGGTGGCACCTATGGCTCAGTGGGCAAAGGTACTTGCTGTACCAGCCTGATGGCCTGAGAACCCACACATAGGATGTAGCCCATTCATGTCCCACTGGTATGCATGTATGTATGTACACATAAGTAAAAATGTTTTACAAGACAGCAGATAAGTCTAGCTCTTGAAATTTTACTTGAAAGCTATCTCAAAATTCAGACAAAAATGATTGGTGGTCTCCCCGGTGGTAAGGTTTAGTATATGGTTTTGAAATTTTTAATGGTTTTAAGATAAGAATAGTCAATAAATGGGTTGGAGAAATGGTTCAGTAGTTAAGAGCACTGGCTGCTCTTATAGAGGTTCTGAGTTCAAGTCCCAGCAACCACATGGGGGCTCACAACCATCTATAATGAGATTTGGTGCCCTCTTCTGGCATGCAGGCATACCGAATACAGTAAACAAGCAAACAAACAAATCTTTTTAAAAATGATAGTTAATATTATTAGGCAAAGGCTGCCAACTAGCCTCTAACATGCTCTGCTTCACCAAAGCCAGCAAGAGAGAGCCTGTTAGTAAGATCTAAATCACACTTATGTATCCGAGGTTTAGAAATGACATTACATCACCGTTGCTCTGTTCTGTTGGTTTGAAATAAGTCGCTAGGCCATTCCTACACTAGGGACTGACTATATGAAGGTAGGATTATCAACAAGTAGAAATCCTTTGGAGCCTTCTCTGAATTGCTGGTCTAGAGATATTTACTTCTTATAATTTCTTTGATGTTACTTAATAGATTTAGCAGTGATGTTTTAATAACAACTAATGTTTCCATGTACAGCTTTCTGTTTTTGTTGTTTGAATCAGAATCTAAACACTCATTCTATTGTTATGTCCCTTTAAAATTCTTTTATCAAGAAGAGTTTTCCATCTTTTTGCCATTTTTCTTCAACCCACTGATTTTTTTTTTATATAATTTATTTTTAAGACAGGGTCTCATGTATCCAACGATGTCCCAGACTCATTATCTACCAAGGATGACCTGGAACTTCTGATCCTTTTGCTCTCACCTACATGATGCTGGGAGCACAGGTGTATGCTACCATTTCTGTTAAATTATTATTTATTATTATATATTATATAAATTATTTATGTTATATAATAATAAATAATAAAAATAATTTATATTATATAAATTATTAAATATTATTGGGTGTTAAAAATTGAACTTGGACTGGGCAGTAGTGGTGCACACCTTAAATCTCAGCACTTGAGAGGAGGCAGGCAGATCTCGGTGAGTTCGAGACCAGCCTGGTCTACAAGAGCGAGTTCCAGGATAGACTCCAAAGCTACAGAGAGAAACTCTGTCTCAAAAAACAAACGAACAAAAAAGAATTGAACTTGGGGCTATGTGCTGCTAGCTAGACAAGCACTTTGCCAACTTGAGCTGTCCCCATCTGTCCCCAACTGATATTTTTGAGGAAACTGTGTCATTTGCTCTGAATAAGCTTCCATATTTAAGTAAGCCTAGATGCTTTTTCATAGTAGTATTAAATTACTTCCTCTAGTTCTAAAGAATACTGGGAATTATATTTCAAATATTTTTTTAAAGGCTACTCTCTTGGTGGTATAATGTACTTTGTATTGTTACTACTTCAGGCTGCATAGTCTAGTGGTAATTTCTGGTAACATTTCCTATTAGCCTTTTATTAATGGTATTAATATTCAGTGATAATCATGGTCAGAATAAAAAATGTTTAACAAGGCATGGAAATTGGTTATATGTAAATTTTAATATATTATTTTCGATTTGTTAGTTGCAATTTCCTCCTCCCCTCATATTTACTGATCATCAAACCCAGGCTTTCGTCACGCATGCCAGTTGGCTTTTATGCATTGAAATTACCCTCAATGATAAGAGCTTTAGTTACTGAAACACAGTCAACTGGAAAGTAAGATAAATGTTTGATTCTTTTCTTTTAATGACAAATTTCAGAATAATGAATTAAGTTGGGTATTTCTCTAGGTATATAGTTGATTTTGTTTTTAAAGAAAACCTTTGTTCACTAGACTATATATCTACAATATTTTTTATCTTTTTTTTAAAATTTATTTTTATATGTAAGGATATTTTGCCTACAAGTATGTCTATGCTCCAAATTCATACCTAGTGCTAGGGGAGACCAGAAGAGGGTGTCAGATCCCCTGGTACTAGAGGCAGTTATGAGCTGCCATGTGGGTACTGGGAACCAAAACCAGGTCCTCTGGAAGAGCAACCAGTGCTCTTAACCACTGAGCCGTCTCTTCAGCCCTCCACTATATTTCAAACAACTTTAGTAGTCATTACATTTGATGCCAGATTGTTAGCATTTTGTTTTTTTTTTTTTATTTGTTTGTTTTTTGTTTTTTTGGTTTTTCGAGACAGGGTTTCCCTGTAGTTTCTAGAGCCTGTCCTGGAACTAGCTCTTGTAGACCAGGCTGGCCTCAAACTCAGAGATCCGCCTGCCTCTGCCTCCCGAGTGCTGGGATTAAAGGCGTGCGCCACCACCGCCCGGCTTGTTAGTATTTTTGAATAGTAGGAGCCTCTCCAGTCTTGTTCCTATGTTCCTTGACTTGACCCCATTATTATTTCAAATATTTTTATATAGGAAGTGTGTCCTTTATATACATTAGTAAGAGAATGATATTTAGAATGTATTATTGGAAACTAGGAAAATTTGTTGCTACCAGATTGTCTTTTTCTTAAACCTCCCTAGATTATATAACCAGGAAGTAATTTTCAAAGAGAAAATAATGTGAATCTTAGACTATTTTAATTTTGGATTTGATTTGCCAGATTGTAATTTCTTTCATTTTACATTTGCTACTTAAAAAATATTTTAAAGAATTTAATACTTTTTTGTGCATGTATGTGTGCCTGTATGGTTTTATGCACCAAGTTCATGCTGGTACAGAGGTTAGAAGAGTAATTGATCTCTTGGAATAGGTTTTTAGCCATTGTGTGCTGCTGGGATCCAAACTTGGTCCTCTGAAAGAATAAAAAGCACTCTTATCTCTCTGGTTCCACAGTTTTTAACTTTTTTTTTTTTTTTTTTTTTTTTTGGTTTTTCGAGACAGGGTTTCTCTGTAGCTTTTGGAGCCTGTCCTGGAACTCACTCTGTAAACCAGGCTGGCCTCGAATTCAGAGATCCACCTGCCTCTGCCGCCTGAGTGCTGGGATTAAAGGCATGCGCCACCACCGCCCAGCAGTTTTTACTTTTTAATGTTGATAATATTTCTTAAATAGCATTAGTAGAGTTACCACTTAGTCATTTCGCTGTTTGGTACACACAAGTGTGTCTTCAAATATAATTTCCAAAGAGTATTAGTATTATTAGGTAAAGTTTAACATTTCTTTGCAAGTCCACTCCCAGAGTATTCAAAAAGGTGAATTAAAAAGCATTGCTTCTAATGTCAGTTAAATACATGTTTTTACTAATAATTTCATGCTGGCGGGCAGTGGTGGTGCACGCCTTAATCTTAGCACTTGGGAGGCAGAGGCAGGTGGATCTCCTGTGAGTTCGAGGCCAGCCTGGTCTACAAGAGCTAGTTCCAGGACAGGTTCCAAAGCTACAGAGAAACTGTCTTGAAAAATCAAAAAAAGAAAGAAAGAAAGAAAACAAAAATTTTATGGTTATATCACTAACTTGATACCCAGTTTATTAATTTACTTCTATTTGTTGTCAGTTTTTTTTTCATTTGGAGATAGTTGTTTTAGTTTCAGTTTTTAGAGATTCTCTTGTTTTTTTCTTCTTTGTTTATAAATGTAAAAAATATTTCCATGGTTTCAAATTAAGAAAAAATTAGATCTATTTTATTTTTACATATGTGAGCATTTTGCCTGTATGTATGTGTGTGTACACTTACTTGTGAAGGGGGGTGAGGGTGTTGGATCCCTTGGAATTGAAGTTAGGGATTGTTTTGAGACACCACGTTGGGGCTTGGGGACCCAACCTGGGTCCTCTCCAAGAACAATATGTACTTTTATTCTAGAAGCCATCTGCCCATCCCCTATGGTTTCAAATTTTAAACTGTACGTCTTCATTTCTGTCCCCTCAGCACTTTTTATTCCTTCTAGTTTGAATAGCCATTCTTATTAGTTTTGGATTCATGCAAATATGAGCAACTGCATATGTATCTGTTCATTTAAATGTACTGTAGTTTGATCTTTATCAACTGAAGGACATCTTGATTGTTTCCAGTGTGGGATTAGTAGAAGTAAAGCTGCTTTAAATACATGATATAGGTTTTATTTGGAAATAAATTTTTATTTCTACTGCATCAGTGTTCAAGAGTCTAGTTACTGAATTATATGAAAGGTACTTTTGTAAGAAAGTAGGCACCTAGAATGACTGGACTATTTCACACTCACATGAGTGCAGGTGTTCAAGTTTCTCTGAGTTCTTTTTTTTTCTTGTTGTATTTTATTTTTTTATTTATTATTGTTAGTGTGTGTGTATACATATGTATATGTGGCAACATGTGAGAGTCAGTTCTCTCCTACCATGTGGGTTTTGGAGATTGAATACAGGTCGCTACCCATTGAGCCATGTTAGCCATCCACAGTTTCTCTGAATTTGCTGCTGTCACTGGTTTTTAAATGTAGCTGTTCTGATAGACAAGTCATGATAACGGAATGTGGATGTTTGTAATGGCTAATGGTGATCACATGTTTTCATGTGTTTTTCTGTCTCCTGTATGTACCCAATGAAATGTTATTCATGTCTTGCCTTTTTTCTAATTGAATTGTTTTCTTTTCTCTTCTTTTTTAAATTGTTGTGATCACTTGTATGTTTTAGATGTAACTCCTTTTTAAAAAATATATAGACTGTATTTTATCCTTTTAACACAGTTCTTCTCAGAGCAAAACTTTAATCTTTCTGTGGCCTGATTTTTGCTTTTATAGATTTGTGTTTTTAGGTGTATGTGTGTATGTGTAAGAACTGGGATTTAGAGACAAAAGAATCGTATATTGTGGATAGTAATATAATTAGTGTATAGCTGTTTTGGAAAACAGTACAGAAAAACTTTACAACCCAGCAGCCCCACTCCTGGGTATATAAAAGTCATGACATTAAAGAGATAGCCACGCAAATTTTTATCACAGCACTATTCACAGGAACCGGAATTATAGAGTCAGACAAGACGTTCCTCAGCAGGTGAATGGGTTTTTAAAAAGAGGCATATGAGGACTGAGACGGCTCACTGGCTAAGAACACTTGATGCTCCTGCAGGGGACCGTAGTTCCATTCCTAGCACCCACATGGCTCACAGTCATCTATAACGTCAGTCTTGGGTTCTGGTGCCCTCTTCTGGCCCACACAGATGGCATTCACACACAAAGATATAACACCAATTTTTTTTTAAAGGTGTGTAGAGTGGGGTGGGGAGAATACTGTTTAACTATAAAAAAGATGAAATCCTATCATTGCAGCAGCATGACTGAAACTGGAGAGCATTATGTTAAGTAAAATAAATTAGGTGCAGAAGCTAAAGACATTAATCACATAGTATTGCAATTAGTAGAGGCTAGGAAGAAAAAACAGAGGGAGGAGAATCAGTACCCAGGAGTAGTTGCTGTAGTTCTGTTACAAAATTGGGGGACTAATCCAAAGCAATTAACTGTATATTTCAAAATAACTGGAGAGGAAGAATTGGGTTTCCAGAATCATAGGCATGATAGTATTTGAGGGGATAGAAGGGCTGAGTACTCTGGTGATCGTTATACATTGTATTTGTATATGGACTTGATTTATAAAGTTGTGGTCACATAAGTCAGTATAAATACTATATGTTAAATGAAAAAAAAGAAACTCTGGAGCTGGAAAGCTGGCTCAGTGCAGTGGTTAAGAAGAGCACTTGCTGCTCTCAGAGGACTATGTCCATTTCCAGCACTCATGTCTGATGAAGCACAGTTGCCTGTAACTCCATTTGCAGAGGATCTAATCTTTGATCTCTTAGGCCCTTACACACACACACACACACACACACACACACACACACACACACACACACACACACACCCTAATCCCCTCCACTTCCCCGCGCCATCAAAAAAAAAAGCCTCTAAGCCTCTAGAGGTCTGTTTTTTCTTTTTTCTCTTTCTTTCTTTCTTTCTTTCTTTCTTTCTTTCTTTCTTTCTTTCTTTCTTTCTTTCTCTCCCTCTCCCTCTCCCTCTCCCTGTCCCTCTCCTCTCCCTCTCCCTCTCCCTCTCACTCTCCTCTCCCTCTCCCTCTCTCTCTCTCTCTCTCTCTTTCTTTTTTTTTAAGGTAGCCAGACTCTGCTTCATTCTTTTCTCTAGTTCTCTCAATTTCGGTTTGATTTTTTACTGTAATTTTTGTTTTACTTGTTATTTTTTTTTATATTCATGCTTTCATTTCTTTTATCTCCTAGTTTCTTAGGGTGGAAGCTTAGGTGATTAATTTTAAAATTTTTCTGATTTGCTAATGTGTATTTAAACATTTGTAAGGTTTTTCTCCCCATTTTATCTATTTCAAAATATTTCTGTGTTTATCCCAAGATTTCTTTGATTTGCGTATTATTCGGAACTGTGTTGTTTATGCCAAATAATTTAAGATTTTGTAGTTATCTTCTATGAATGATTCTAATTTAATTCCACTGAGATCTGTGAACATGCTGTGTATAAGGTTCTGTTCTTTTGTTACTAAAATGTATTTTCCCGCCTTAGTGAGTGTTCTTGTGTGAGCTTGGGGAGAATGAACTTTGTTGTTGGTGAGGTGTTCTAGAGATGTCAGATCCAGTTGATTGATGGTGCTTTTCAGTTCAGTGGTATTCTGAATTTTTGCCTGCTGAATCTGTCAATTGCTGAAAAGAAGGAGGTTGATATTTCCAATTATAATAGTGCTTCTTGCAATTCTGACAGTTTTTCCCTCGAGTATTTTGACACTTTGTTTGGTGCAGTCACATTAAGGATTTTTATGTCTTCTTTTTTTTTTTTTTTTTTTTGGTTTTTCGAGACAGGGTTTCTCTGCAGCTTTAGAGCCTGTCCTGGAGCTAGCTCTTGTAGACCAGGCTGGTCTCGAACTCACAGAGATCCGCCTGCCTCTGCCTCCCGAGTGCTGGGATTAAAGGCGTGCGCCACCACCGCCCGGCTCTTTATGTCTTCTTGAAGAATTGACACATTTTCATTAATGCCCCTCTATCCCTGATGATTTCCCCTCTACTTAAGTAAGCCTGATATTGATACGGCTATTTCACCTTCTGCTTAAAACATGATGCACCTTTATCCGTTTCATTATATTCACCCATGGTCTTTATGTGGGTTTTTTATAAATGATGTATTTGAGCAGTTTTTTCTCACCCATTCCAGCATTCTCTTTTAGTTGTTTTAGTTAGATCATTCACATATAAATTGATTACTGATACAATTGGGTTCATATCTACCATATTTGCAACTTTTTTCTATTCATGCATGTGTTTCTTGCATCTTTTCTTTTTCTGTCTTTGATTTGAAATTAGCCTCCAATGTAACTTTACTTTCTTTTGCATATTAATTATATTCATTTAAATTTTTAGTTCTTGTGTTAATAGAAGAGTATATTTTGGCTTACAGTTTTAGAGGGTTAGAGTCCATAACAGCTGGTACAGCATGGAAATAGGTGGCAGGAACAGGAAGATGAAAGCACACATCTTGAACTGTAAGCATGAATCAGAGGCAACAACTAGAAGTAGGCAAAGCATCTTACTCTCAAAGCTCTCCTCCAGTGTTGTACTTCCTCCAGCAAGGCTACACCACCTAAACCTCCCCAAATAGTGCCAGCAACTGGGACCAAGTGTTGAAATGCCTGAGACTCTGAGGGCATTTCTCATTTAGACCATCACAGTGCTTATCCTAGAGTTTGCAAAGTTTGTTTATGACTAATCTAACTCCAGCTTTAAATAATACTGCTTATGAGTGGTATAGATAACTGATTTTCAGAATATATTTTATTTCTCCCTTGAATGACTATATCAGAGTGTCATAGATTGGATGGTTTGTAATAGATTTATTGGATTACAGTTCTAGAAACTGACCCATCTAAGATTCAGTAGCCAACACCTGACAAAAAGGTCTTTTGTCTGAAACATCTCATGGCAGAAGGGCAGAGAGAGGGAGGCAGGTAACAAAAGGACACTCTACTTAATCCTTTCTAAATGAGCCCGATCTTGATATACAAAATGTGCAATGAGATTAAGTCAGGTGTCTGTTTTTATGACTACCCATCTCTGGACGTTTTTTAAAAATTAAAAAATCTTTTTATTCTTTGACAATTTCATACATGTATACATTTATCTTATCCTTCCCAACCCCTCAGCATGCCAACAAGCTCCCAATGTTTCCTTCCCATCTTCATGCTTTCTCCTTTTATTTAAACCCACTGAGTCTAGTTAGTGCTACCTACTAGAATACAGACTGACCTTGTTGGCTTGATCCTGTGCATTTGATCGTAACTGCACTGAGAGCATGAGTGCTGCAGCGACGTCGTGCCCAGATTACGTTTCTTTCTACCATCTCTTCACTGTGTTGCTGGAGCTTAGAACCAAGTTGATATGGATGTTCTATTTAGGGTTGAGTACTTAATAGCCATTTTTTAAAAAATACTTTGACCTAGTTATGAGTCTTTGCATTAAATTGCTGCTCACTGTAAAAGCAACTTCTCTCATCAGGGTTGAGAGCAGCACTCATCTGTGGGCATAAACAAATATCTAGAAGGCAATTTGATTGTGCATCCATTAATAGAGCAACAGTAATGGGTTGCACCCCAGGGCCTATGACTTCCAGAATTATAGACTTTTGACCAGGTTTACAGGACCAGACATGGGTTCTCTTCTATGGAGCAGGCCATAGATCCAACCAGAAAGTGATTGGTTACCCCCATAATCTTCATGCCACTATTGCCTGGTAAGTCAGTATGGTAGCGTCCAGGATATTCACTGTTGTATAATATCATTGATGACTTGACTCTCGTACCTGCCTGCATGGCACCTTCCAGCATTATGAAAATTAGGCCGTCTGTGAGGGAGTTTTCAGGTTAATTCCAGTTTGATTTCTGTATGTCCTACAATTAGAATGTATTGTGTCTTCAGCACAAAGGTATTTAAAATCTAGTTCTTGTAGGCAGTCAAGAGCAGTGGCAGTAGACTGTATTGTTTTGGTGGAGGTATCACCACCTATAAGACCTTCTTTATGAATAACTCATAAGGAACTATCCCACTCATGGCACTAAGATTTTCATTTAATAACACATGTTGTCTGGGGAAAGATTACCCACCCATGCAGGGAACCTGTGTTCAAATCCCTTTACAGTTAATTTAAAGGCTTAGAGTAGTGGAGGATATTTAATGCATCCTTAGTTTTAGTTAAGCCCGTTTCTTCCTCATCCATCCACTATGTCCATTGCACTCAGACCTTTAACTCTTGAGTATTCACTCTGCTTTCAAATCACCTGTCAAGATTGGTCCTCTTTCCCCATTTAACAATTGACATAGTTTCTTTACTTGCCTGTGCAGTTTTTGATGAGAAGTGTAATGTAGCTTTATCATTGTTTCTCTGTAGATGAGTTCTCTCCATTCTCTGACATTTTTTCATAACTTCTCTGTGTTTTTGGTTTTCTGCTATTAGAATATGATATGCATATGTGCTAATTTTTATCAATTTGCACAAACCTAGGACACCCCCCCCCCGCCCCAAGAAGGGGGAACCCCAGTTGAGAAGTTGCTTCCATCAGATTGATCTAGGGACATGTCTATCGGGTATTTTCTTGATAAATGATTAATTGCCACAACAGGCAAGTGATCCTGGGTTGTATGAAAAAGCAAAGTAGCTTTGCAAGGGATGGAGAACAAGTCAGTATGTGGATATCCTCCATGGTTTGTAACTGGAAGTTTCTCTCCCACTCACCAGTTCCTGAATAATCACGCAAGAGGATTAATATTAATTACAAACTGTTTGGCTTCTTAGTTCAGGCTTATTATTAACTAGCTTTTATAACTGAAATTAACCCATTTTTATTATTTTATATTTTACCACGAGGTTGGTGACTTGTTACTTTACATCTTGCTTCTCAAGCAGCTGCTGGTGTCTCTTAGACTCTGCCTTTTTTATTCCTCTCTCTGCTTAGATTTCCCGCTTAGCTATTTTCTGCCCTGCCATAGGCCAGAGCAACTTCTTTTAAAATCATTGGTAATAAAACATATTCACAACATACTGAGGAACATCCACATCAATGGTTCTTGCCTCTGTCCCTGCTTGAGTTCTTGATCTGACTTTTCTTAAAGTTGAACTGTGTCATCCTTCTGTCCACCTCCCCCCGCATGCCATTTGTTTTTATTTATGATATTTATCACAACATTAACAAAATCTAACCAATATAGCCTAGATTTAGATTCCTTTTTCTTTCCATTGGTTTTGTCTCATCTTCCTGGATTAATGTTTTGATGTCTGTTATGACTTCTGAAATTTCTCTGTCACTGTATTGCCTTAAATATTTCTACTGTTCCTGTCTTTTATTGCAGCTATTCATAGTCATAACCCTTTCATGTCTTACCGCCTTTGGACACCTTCACTCCTTTTTCTTCTTTTCAGTTTGGGGTTTTTTTATTAGAGGATTTTCAAGCTCAGATTCCTTCTTTAATGCTACCCACTTATCCTATTTATTATTTACCTATTCCTTTAGAACTCTTAAGTAACTATAACTATAGTTATTTAAAAACATTTCTTATCTGATAATTATAAAATCTGTATTACCTTAGTCTGGTTCTAATATCTGCTGTGTATTCAAACTTAAAAGATTTTTTCTTGTTTTTTGAAGGACTTTTGACCCTTTGATCTTGGTGTTGATGGTTTTAAGTCTTTTCCATTTTGGTTTAATTTTCGTGCATTTTTGGCTGGGGTATCTCATATAGATTTCTTCACTGGAACTTTTTCTTCAGCTTCCTCATCATCAAAATCATCATCGTCATCATCTTCATCTTCCTTGTCATCCTCATCATCTTCATCATCATCCTCATCAAGTTTTATGTTTTTCTGTGGAACCTTGTTGCCACCTCCAGGAGCAGATCGCTTTCCAGACATACTCAACAGCTTTACATCCTCCTCATCTTCATCTTCTGACTCTGCATCTTCCTCTACAGCTACTAGATGCTGCCCACTAATGTACACAGGCCCTGAACCACACTTCAACCTTAAGACCACAGGAGGTGTTATTTCAGATCCCCCAAGAGAGACTGCTGGCTGTACAGACATTTTCAAAGTTGCCAATGTTACTTTAATTGGACGGCCTTCATAGTTCATTGCTTGTCCCTCTGCGATGTGTCATTCGTCTTTTGCCCCAGCACCTGAACTAACCGTTCTCAGTGATAACTGGTGCTCATTCTCATCATTACCCACCTTAAAGTGATGGTCTTTGTCGGCTTTTAGTTCACAACCAAAAAGGTAAGTTCTGAGGCCTTAGAGGGCTCATGTCCATGTCCATGGAGTCCTCCATGAGGTGGAGGCGCGTTCTCCGGTGGCAGAGAAGTCGGACAGATGGTACTGCCTGCTGCTCCTCAGAACAGGCACGCAGGATGGAATCATGCTAGGGCCTTAAAAGGTTTTTTTAGGGCTCTTCCTCCCCTCCACTCCCTTATTTTTCTCTCTTCTCTTCTCTCCTCTCATCCTCTCTCCTTCCAGTCATGATCTCCTTGTACAGCCCAGACTGGCCCAAGCTTGTAATCTTCCAGTGTTGGCCTCTTCTTAAATATTGGGAGTATAGGTATGTGTTTAGTACTCTGTTCAGTACTAGCATGCTTTCTAATAGTGTGTTCATTGGTAACGTTCAGTCCAGTTCCTTTTTTATAACAAGTCATCCTAAGGAGTTAACAAAGAACATCTACAATTTTTTCCACCTGATAGCTGATTTTAAGTGGTCACCTTAACTTCCAGCTGATATTTGAGATACTCAACAAGAATATCTAGCAAACACCCTTTCCTTTCTACCTCCCATTTCCTTTCTTCTTTTCTTTTTTCATTTTGTATTTTTTTTAATCTAGCTAGAACTATGCTGCCTGCATTTGTTTGTTTTGAAACAGAGTCTCTTTCCTCTCTTTGTAGCTTTGTCTATCCTGGAACTTGTAGATCATGCTGGCCTAGAATTCACAGAGGTTGGCCTGCCTCTGCCTCCCAAGTGCTAGGTAGGATTAAAGGCCTGTGACACCAAGATAGAATCCTGTCTAAATTTTTTTGTTTATTTTTGTTTTTCGAGATAGGGTTTCTCTGTGTTGCTTTGGAGTCTGTCCTAGAACTAGCTCTTGTAGACCAAGCTGTCCTCGAACTCACAGAGATCCACCTGCCAAGTACTGGGATTAAAGGTGTGCTGTCTACATTTTTGCAATGTACATTTGCATTGTGTTATGCCAAATCCTCATGGTTAATTTAGTTCTGTTTCTTATAAATGTCTTGATTTTCTTATTTGAATGCTCAAGGACATTAAAAGAAACAACAGCAAAGACAAGCAGAGCATGGTTTGTGCATTCCTTTATTCCTTTATTCCCTGGGTTTTGGAGACAGAGGCAGGTGGATATCTTATTTTTAGGGTAGCCTGGTCTACATTGTGATTTCCATGGCAGCCGAAGCTACATAGGCCCTGTCTCAAACAAACAAATAAACCAAAAGCCTATGTTTCTTGGTATGTTTCTCTAGCATGCTGTTTATTCTTTTACTGTGGATTGAAGATTAATTTAGAAAGATTTTCTTGAAGCATGACTTGACCTATTTACTGCTTTGCTTTTTTTTGTATATCTTTGATTATTTTCATTTACTTTCTAACATGCTTTTTCTGGACTTTTTGTTTTGTTTGTTTGAGATGGGGTTTCTCTGTGTAAGAGCTCTGGAACTTGCTTTGTAAACTAGACTGACTGGAAACTCACAGAAATTGTTCTGCCCCTGCTTCCTAAATGCTGGGATTAAAGGCATGCACCACCATCACCTGACTTTTCTAGACCTTTTTTTTTGAAGGGATACTTTTGGGGATACATTTTTATAATTGAGTTTTGTTTGCTTTTTTTTCTTCTAAAAATAAAACCAAGAAACAAGTTTTCTCCCTCGTTTGGGACTCTTATTTTACTGGCTGTTTCTGATTTCTAACCATACCTTTCCGAGATGTTCCAATTTTTACTTCCTTTTTAAAATTTTTTATTTTGTGTATATGGGTGTTTTGCCTGCATGTATGTTGGTGCACTACTGTTGTGTAGTGCTTGTGGAGGCCAGAAGAGGATTGGAGTTTAGAGATGGTCATGAGCTACTTATGTGGGTGGAATTGGCCCAGGTCCTCGAGAGAAGCTTGCTCTTGATGGCTGAGCAACCCCTCCAGCCCCTGGTTTGCTGCAATTTTCTTAATTTCTTATAGGTTATTTCAACGAGGAACATTTTTCATCTTCATTTTGCTTGATTGCTCCGAAGTTTTTATTATGTTAGAATATTATTTTTCCTTCAGTATTTTCTGGTAGGCTTTCTTTCATTCTTTGTTTTTTCCTGGTAGATAAGGGAGGAGGAGGAAGGGATGGGTAAGTGTAGCTTTGACCTCTGGCATTCAAGGCCCTGCCTTTAAGACACAAGGTATTTTTACAGATTGTCACTTTTACTTTTATGGAGATAGTACAACATTTTTCCCCCTTCCCATTTCTTTGTCTTTATGTCTTTGTTTTCTGAAGAGGACTCTATTAGTATTTACAGTTATGTGATTTGAAGGCTGTGTCACTTAGACCTCTGTTCAATGAGTTCTCATTTTTTTTTTTTTTTTTTTGCTTTGCAGAGCCCCCTTTCCCCCGTTCCCTGCATGTTCTTTTCTGGGTCTATCTAACAGAGTTAGAGACTATTAGACACCCAGGATCAGCATGTGAATATTGTCCAGTTCCCTTAGAAATTTCCTGTGTTTATCTACATCTTGGAGCCCATAAAGGACATTTTCTGACTTTACCCAGTTCTCAGATTGTTTGCTGTTGCCAGGATTTGATTTTATTCATTCCTTTGTAAAGAATAGACTTTTTACGTAAGTAGCTTCTTCTAATTAATGTAATTAGCATTTTCCAGAGGAGTGTGTGTATGTTAAGTTTTATACTCCATTTGAGAACTCTAATTTTTTTTAACATTTGCTACAGGCAGTTATTTCTGTCCCGCCAGCCTGCTCCCAAATAAATGCATGGAGACTTCTTATTAATTATGAAAGCTCTGCCCATGGCTTAGACTTGTTTCTAACTAGCTCTTATAACTTAAATGAACCCATTTCTAATCATCTATGTGTTGCCACATGGCTTGTGACTTTTACTTCTCTTCTTGCATGTCTGTTTTGTCTCATCTGCTGGGGACTCTACCCTTCTTTTCTTCCCAGAGTGTTCACCTGTCTGGCTCTCCTGCCTATACCTCCTGCCTAGCTAATGGCCTTTTAGCTTTTATTAAACCACTCAGAAGGTGCCTTGACAAAGACATATCTTCACTGTATACAAAGAGATTACTCCACAACTGCTTGCAGCATTGTATGATTATCTTATTTATAGCCCTACTTGTTTACCTTGTTATCATTTGAATGAGAAGGGGACACTGTGTCCATCCTGTTCATCCTCGCCAAATTATCCTCTTCTACTATCATCCCTTTTAAAACTCTAAATTCTGCATATGTGAGAAAATGTGCATATCTGTTTTGTGAGTATGGTTATTTCACTCCTTGTTTTGAAAATATATTTGGGGGGGGGGGCATAGTGGCTCATGGCTGTGATTGTAGCAGTTGGAAGGCTTATGTAGAAAAATTCCTAGGAGCCGGGCGGTGGTGGCGCACGCCTTTAATCCCAGCACTCGGGAGGCAGAGGCAGACGGATCTCTGTGAGTTCGAGGCCAGCCTGGTCTATAAGAGCTAGTTCCAGGACAGGCTCCAAAGCCACAGAGAAACTCTGTCTCGAAAAACAAAAAAAAAAAAAAAAAAAAAAAAAAAAAAAAAATTCCTAGGAATTAAAGCTCAACCTAGGCTACAGAGGTTGAGTTTTCTGTTTTCAAAACCAGCCAGCTAACAGTCAGTGTACGTATTTGTGGAATTCAGTGTGCTTCAATACAAGTATGCACTGTGTAATGCTTAGATCATAGGAATTGCCTTGCCTGGCAGCTCAGACAGCTGTCATTTTTGTTGTTGGAAACATTCAAATTTCTAATGACTTTCAATATTAAATCTTGTAATCGGTAGTTGTTCTACTCTGCTTTATTGAACATTAGAAGGTATTCTTCCTAACAGACTACATCCCTGTACCTGTTAACTGTGCTCTCTCCATCCTTCCTTTCTCCACAGTTCCCACAGGCCCTGGTAACTACTGTCTTTCTCTTTATTGAGATCAACTTGTTTCCTGTGTGCTGTTGTATAGGATGAAGATGATGCATGCTACCCTGAATGAAGGATGTGACAGCTTCATATATGAATGCTGTTTTCTTATAATACTTGATTTCTTACATGTATAAGCAATGTTTGCCCTTTACTTACTACTATGTAGTGAACATTTTCCGATGATTAATTAAATCAGGTTTTTTGTATATAATTGTTACTCAGTGTTGTGTAACATAAACATGTCATATTTTACCTAATCTCAATTGTTAGGCTTCTTACAAATTGCTGTTAAATTGTGTTATGATTATTGTGAATGATTAATACCTTCTAGATAATTTTGTAGGTTAAGTTCTAAGAAGTAGTTAGATTCCGTGGCTTTAGATTCTTATTTAGGTATATATATTTAGGCAGATCTATTTTTCTGTGTTCAGTTTCTAAATTTATACTTTAAAAGAGAATAGTTTATACCCATATTATCATGGCTGTTTTCATCATTTTCATTTTACAACTATGCATATTTGTATTGTTTTTGTTTTTGTTGTAGAGTATGTTAGAATTGTTTCCTGAAAATTAATTTACATACCTACCAGCAAAACAGAGTATCAGTTTGCTAGCTTTAGCAGTTGATGTTTTAATTCAGAAATATATGTTTTTGATGATATGGCTCCAGTTGTTAAGGGCAAATGTATGTTTTGAATCCCCAGTGTTTAGATTAATACTGGCTTTATATGTTTGAGATTTTGCCTTTTATTATGTGATTTTTTTTTTTTAGATTTAAGTAATTTAAATGTTTAGATTTTTATTTACTTTTTGTATTTTGTTTCCTGTGTTCTCATTGATTTCTTTTTAATTAATTTTGAATTCTATATTTGCCTTAATCTTTGTGGAATATGTAAATGAAAGTAGTTCTTTTTTATGGTCTTCTTTTAAAAATTTCTTCACTTGGGGCTAGAGAAATGGCTCAGTGGTTAAAGAGCACTTGTTTATTTTACGATGGACCTGAGTTCAGTTCTTAGTACCCACATCATGGCTTAACAACTGTCTGTAACTCTAGTTCTGTGGTCTGTTCTCTGTGAGCACCAGACATGCACATTGTGTGCATGCAAACATGCAGGCAAGCACCCAGACACAAATTAAAAATAAATCTTTAGCTGGG
The DNA here is from genome assembly GCF_903992535.2 of Arvicola amphibius. Taxonomy (NCBI): domain Eukaryota; kingdom Metazoa; phylum Chordata; class Mammalia; order Rodentia; family Cricetidae; genus Arvicola; species Arvicola amphibius. The sequence goes on from NC_052048.2 coordinate 178,508,167, forward strand.
TGGTGGTGACAGATGCCTTTAATCCCAGCACTCTGGAGGTAAAGGCAGGCGGATCTCTGTGAGTTCAAGGCCAGCCTGGTCTACAAGAGCTAGTTCCAGGGCAAGCTCCAAAGCTACAGAGGAACCCTGCCTTTAAAAGCCAAAATAAATAAATAAATACATAATTTTTTTTAAAGCTATTTACTCATCTACTTGTTATAATAAATCTATCATTTGTGGTAGTATTTAAATAATTATATAATTCATTCACTCATTAAGCACTCTGTAGATATACAGCTAACATTCTAAAAATATATTTTCATTTTAGAATAATTACAAACTGCAGAAAAGCTGCAAAGATTATTTCCCTTAAGCAGTTTCTCCTACTGCTAATGGTAAATTTGTCACAGCAAAGATACAAACATTGATATGTTACTATTAACTAAACTTTACATTGTTTTTGGATCTCACTACTTTCCCCAGAAATGTTTGTTACTCATCTAGGGTCCCATTCAAGACACAGCATTGCCATTCAGTTGCCTTGTTTCCTTTCACTTCTTGATTCATGACAGTGTTACCAGTTTTCCTTTTTTGTTGGTGTTATTTTGTTTGTTTGTTTTCTAAATTTTTAAAGGTATGTGTATTTTGTTTTATGTATATGAGTGTTTTGGTGACATGTATGTACTATATGTGTGTCCAGTGCCTGTGGAGGTCAGAAGAGCACGTGAGGTCCCCTGAGCTGGGGTCATGGATGGTTGTAATCCTCCGTTTGTGAGTGCTGACAATTAAATACTAGTCCTCTACAAGAACAATTTCTTTTAATCACTGAGCCATCTCTCCATCCCTGCTTTTTTTTCCCCACTTAACAGTGTTTGGAAGAATCTTAGTCATGTATTTTACTCAAAGTTTTTCAGTTTGAGTTTGTGTGATATTTTTCTTATTGCTGTATTAGGGTTATTTGTAGTGGTATGGACTCTGGGTATTATTTTATACTTCTGTTATAACCACATACTGCCGCCTTTATTTTGTTCCTATTCTTTTCCAGCTTCTTTCATACTTCTCGGTTGGCTCCTTCTTGGCCAAGTATTCTTTTCAATGGTTTTTTTTTTTTTTTTTTTTTTTTTTTTTTTTTTTTAAATCTTGAGTTTACTAGAGGCATTCTGTACTGCTACTTTTTTAAAAAAAAATATTTATTCATTTTATATATGTGAGTGCTCTGTCAAATTTATGCCAGAAGAAGGCAACAGATTCTGCCATAGATGGTTGTGGTTTCCCATGTGATTGCTGGAAATTGGACTCGGGACCTCTGGAAGAGCAGCCAGTGCTCTTAACCTACGATGAGCCATCTCTGCAGCCCCATTTGTATTTCTTTTTATGGTTTCTATGCTATTCTCATTCAAACTGCAAACACAGAATAACTTTGTGCTAGTTTCAATAGTTTGATAATAGTGGGTTATTCCCTTTTTGCCCATTGATTTTCACTTACTATTTTAACAAATTGCTTCTTTTTTCTTTTCTTTTCTTTATTCCAGGAACATTTTAGTGGATAAACCAAATGATCAGTCTTCTAGATGGTCTTCAGAGAGCAACTATCCTCCCCAGGTAAGATTACATGTAACATCTGAGACTGTTTAAAAGTCAGAATAGATGGGCACTTGCTCAGTTGGTATCAGTTATCTAGCTAAAACCCATTGAGGATTTTGTCTTCGGGATTGTGAGCTACATTTTCTTTTTGGTCTATTAAATTTTTATTTTTTGATTAAAACAATGTGGGATTTGATGAGACATTTTTACTTCTTCCTATTGAAAATTTAAATTCTAATTTTTATATATTAATAAGGATGCAAAATTAAGTTTTGTTTTGTTCTTTAAAAAGACTCACGAGGAAAATGTTAGACAAGAACTGACTGGAGTGCTTGTACTTGTCCTGGTCTGACCCAAAGTTATGTTATACTTAAATCATTCTGAAAGTATTTAGGAATATTAGTAAGTTGAACTTTGAGGGCCCTTTTGAAAGAAGTCAACATAGTTTGTTACATTATTGTTCTTGTAATCTTTTAAAAATTACGTTTCTTGTTTGTTCATGTGTGTGTGTGTGGAGTGTGAATGTAGAGTGTGAGTGCATGTGTGCATGTGGAGATGGGATGGTGGATTATGGGAGCCAGCTCTCTCCTTCAAGCACCTTTACTGGCTAAGCCGCGCTGGCTTGGTTTGCTATGTTAAAATAGTCTATGTAGAAGGTGTTATGGCCAGAGCCGTACTCTTTTTCATTGGTAAGTATTACTCTCAATAAAAAGGATCATTCTTTCATTATACACTTTCAGCGTATGTGCTTAGTGTGTAATAGGTACATATATAATGACTATGTCCTTGAAGGTGTGATAAAGTAGGTGGGTAAACAATGCAGTAGAATTCATGGGAGCCTAGTTTCTGTACTTAATGTACCTTTATACTTGGAAAGTTTTTACTAGTTATCTGTGTTTTCATGTGCTTTAGCATTTCTCTGTATTTTGAGATGCTGCTTTATTGTTACGTGTATACAACAATTTGTTTATTCTCCTTTTTATGTACATGTGCTTTTTCTTTTTCAATTTGTGTAATTATGAATAAATCTTACATAATAGTTCTCTAAGATTAAAGGGTAATTCATATTTTCATTTATTTTTGATAACTATTTAAATATATAATTGTACTTTAAGTCAGGGGTACTTTATATGAAATTATAAAAGGTGTTGCTTTACAGCCTTATGCAATGACCTGACACATTTAAATTTAGTAATTATTGTTAGTATTAAGTATTTTTAATTTATAATTCATGGGTGACTAATGATACTGAGCATTCCCCCTCTGCTCACTTATTAGCTGTTCATTTAGGACTTTTTGGGGGATGGTCAGGGAGGGTCCTAGAGATGGAATTCAGGGCCTCACATATGCTAGGCAAGTCTTCTAACACTGAGTCACACCTCTCCTCTGCCTTGATTAGTTTTTTAATGAATTATTTTACCCATTTTTAAAAAACAACAACATTGCTTCTCTTTGAGTATTGAGCTCTGGAGGTTGCTTATATATATCTTGTGCATGAATCCTTTTTTGGGTTTCTTTTTGTGTGTAGCTTGACAATTCATTTCCTTAGCATTGTCTTTTATTCGTCTTTTAACAGTTACTGGTGTATACTACTACTATACTTAAGATATAAACATATCTGTTACCTCCAGAAATTTTTCTTATACCGTTTCTAGTCACCAGCCTCGTCTGTTTCTAGGCATCCACTGACTGGTGTCCTCTTTCCCTGTCCGTTGCAGTTTTTAGTTTCGATAGTTCTCATCTTATCCTGTTCTCACTCAGTTTTATTTCCTTCCTTTCCTTTTTTTAAAAAAGAGTCTACAGATTGGCATGCCAATGTGTGCCAGCTAAATCCACACAAAACCTGAACCTGAGAGAACTTGGAAAGGAATTCTAGACACAAAAAACAAAGTTTAGCCACATTTTTTTCATATAGGCTCTGTTTGCTGGTGGCAAGCAGAGACATGGCTACTTTACAAGGTTTCCTGACTCAGCTTTAGTAGCAAAAACTGCACGGCCTCTTTTAAAAAAGGCTTCCTGGTTTGTGCTGGCAGAACAAACTCTAGCTCTTTTGGGAGGTCCTGCACTTAAATGGGGTCTGTCAGTAGCATGTTACAAATTGTTTAGTTGTGCAACATAGAACCACTAAGTCCCTGGAGCTGGGGTGCTGTGTGTGGCTTGCAAAGGTGGTAAACAGACCTCTGCCATTTTGGACTGGACAGAGCCAAAAGGCAAAGCAGCATTAGTCCTAGGCATGCTGCTTAGCAGTTTAAGAAGCGGTCCTGGTCAGAAAAGGATTTCAGATACACAGTAGGACAGATTCAGACATAAAAGACCTCTATACGAGACACAGTGTGTTTAAAATGTACGTAGGCTTGGGAGAGAGAGGAAAAGAATATAGACAGTTATAAAAAAAGAAGTAAAGTCTTTAAAGAGACAGTAAAAGTAATATAAAAGAGTACAAACGGACTTAGATTAGAGTTAAGTAAGCTACGTACAGATGGCGTATACACAGAGTATGGATTATGGATAACTATTGTGTTTAAATTTCTTGACTGTGAAGGAGCTAAGTCAGAGAGACATTTCATTGTATGGGCTGTTAACGGTAAACCAACATATATATTTTAAAGGTATCTTAACTTCAAAATATGGGTCTAAGGATATGTTGCTTTGGAAAAGGAGGTTCTACTTTTATTTTCACAGAAGATGAAAACCTCTGGATTCCTTCCAGACTAGTGTGCTTTGATAGGCCAAGACTCCACCCTTGAAAGGTCACCATGAACACCCCCAAAAATTACTTTGTCCAACAAAAAACAGGAAGCAGTTTGGAGGGAACTACACTCAAATTCTCAAATATTGTTTATAATTTTTTTCTTTTTACATTTAAAGGGGGATATGCTATAGAGATGAATACTTTGCATTGATATGGATCTTGGTCTATTGATACAAATTTAAGGTCATTTTTGTTACATGTATATTTCTGCTCTTGATTAAGGTATTATGTTTGTACAGCTCATTTAAAAATGTAATGTATAAGAAATACAGGTTAATAGATAGTCATCTGTAATAGTCAAGTTTGTAGTCATATTAGTTAGGTTTTCTAGATATATAAAGCTATATTTCAGTTAGATAATTTTCAAACCTTTCAAAGACCCATGGAATATGATATTTTTAAAATGTTTTAAGAATTTAAAACTTTTCATGACAATGAGACCCACCTGCTCCTGGCGGCACAAATCTAGTTAAGAGAAAGATAGGCATTAGGAATTTGCTAGCCATTTGGGCAAGAAACTGCTCTTGCTTGGACTGCTTGATGTTGTGCTGTATGAACTGGACATGCAGGACCCTCAGAAAAATGACTGCTGAACTTACGTAAAGGTAAGATCGTCCTTTGGGTTCTGGCTTCATAAGAGAGTCTGCCAGTCATTCAAGACACAGAAGAGAGTGACTGACAGACAGCCAATATAGGCGGAACTGATTCTGAAATTTCCTGCTTCATGGAAAAGTCTGATGGATATTATGGACCAGTAGGCTGAAAATCGGATGCGCCAGTGTTGCAGAAGAACTCTGCGTGACTGTCCAGGCAGCGAGATGTTTCAGTTCTAGAGTTTTGCAAGTTGCTTACAATGCATTTCCTGTTAACTTAGGTAATATTATATCCTTCAAGGGACTTTGATGGAGTTGAAGACTAGCTATTTATAGTTACAGTTTTCTTTAGTTATGATAAAAGGTAAAGTAGATATAAATATTGTAACTATAATTCTTGCTTGATACCTGTTTTGTTATATGTAATTTTACTATATTAAAATTAAAACCTTCCTTTTTATTTAAACAGAAAAAGGGAAATGGTGTGGGAAGTCCTTTTGTATATGTGTTATTTTTATTGGTTAATGAATAAAGCTGCTTTTGGCCAGTGGCTTAACAGAGTAAAGGCAGGTGGGAAATCTGAACAGAGATGTAGAGAGAGATTAGGCAGAGTCAGGGAGAAGCTATGTAGCCGCCACAGGATACAGATGCCTCCACTGGAGCCCATCAAACCTTTGCTGGTTAGGCCACAACTTCATGGTGATGCTACTACTTCAGTTTCCTGAGTGCTAGAATTACAGACATGACTCAACATACCAGAATGTTATATAAATGATATAATGTGTGCTTTTGTTTGATTTATTTGTCAAAATAATTATTTTAAGATTAATCTTGGCAACACACCTCTGAAACTGTATGATACCTTCTGGAGTTCGGGTTAATTCAGCTACTTCATCCATAAATTGGCACTACTTATTATCTCCATGACTAAATTTACACACTCCTAACTGAACCAAGACTAGCTAAGGCAGGAAACACCTAACAGCAAACTAAATATTTATTCAGTGTAGGAATGCTAGAAACTCATTCCAAAAGTTAGGCACTCACTTGCAGAGATTTCTGGATATCATACCAAAGCCAGAACTAGAACCTGATCTAGATTCAGAGTCAGAGCCAAAACAAGATTCAGACCCAGGTACTGATCTAGAGTCCTCAGATACAGAGCACATAGGATGGAGACTCAGAGAAACTGATAGCACAAGACAGCCTTCTGGGAACTAGAAAAGAAATGTGGGAGATGCCAGATGGAGCTCAACAGTTAGGGCAAGTCTACCCCTGGATAGTGTCTATTTTTGTAATTTGTAGAGTTTGATGCCTTGAAAAAGCTTTGTTTTTTGACACAGGGTTTCTCTTTGTAGTCTTGGCTGTCTTGGAACTCATTCTGTAGACCAGATTGGCCTGAAACTCGGAGATCCACCTGCCTCTACCTCCTGGGTGCTGGGAATAAAGGTGTGTGCCACTACTGCCTGGCTACATTGAACAGTCTTTTAACAGAGGAAAGTGATACCTCAACCATGCTGCCACCTAGTCCTTCCCCTAAATTGCAGACAGTACCATTGAAAAATGAAAGGTAACCTTCAATCAGCAGTAACAACTAACAATTAAGTTTCTAATTTAAGTTTCAACTCAAAAACAATAGGTCACACAAAAACCAATATAATTTGCACCCCCCAAGGTACAATCCTGGCATAATGGCCACCAGTGAGAAAGAATAGCCTAATCTGAAAAGATAAAGCTTACTTCATGTTCTACAGTGATGATCTACCTGCCAAGACATGCCTGTTGGTACAGTAGCTGCAGAAATGTCATGGAGTGAACCTTAGAAAGAAAGATTCCTGATTGGATTTAAGGCCTGCTCCACAGGTATGACATCATTATCAGGAACAGGAACCTTTGATTAGATAGGGTACAGACCCTAGGAGAGAATCTATTACTACTACTCTGCTAATGGACATAATATTAAGTTGACTCCTGATGACTTGTTATACCCATAAATTAGTACATCTGTCAACTCTTATCAGAGAAGATGCTTTTTGTACTCAACAGTGATAAACCTGAGATCTACAATGGTCATGGTGCAGAGAGTAAGAGATTGAGACATTCGTATAGCAACCCCTTCTCCCAAGGCTTAGGAATCATTTGGGAAGAGGGGACAGAAAGATTGTAAGAGCCAGAGTCAGTAGATGACTAAACGGAAGCAGAATTCACAGTGGTTAGAACAGCTTCAAAAGACCTGTGTAGGCTAGGCAAGCCCAGTTACAACATGGAGAGGAGAGGTGGGCATGAAGTCCCACCTCTGACTAAGGAGCTGTTGGTAGTTGATAGCTGCTGCTAGGAGAGGAGCAGTTATTTTTCTTTAAGGTATGGCCCTTGTTAGGTGGACCATCCTCTAGTAAAGGCCACACATCCTAGAGTATATATGCAGCGTAAACTGTACTTGATGAGTTTAGAAAAAGAGGATACAAGTTGGGTGGGTAAGGACGGATCTGGGAGAAGTAGGGGTATGTAGCTATAATAAAAACGCATTGTACAAAATTCTCAAAGAACTAATAAAAAATGAGAAAACCTGAAAACACAAAAGAAATGAGAGATTTGTCCAACAAGGAGACGTTACAGTTTTCAACATTGATACATGCACTGAGTACAAGTGCACTCGTTTTCATAAGACACACTTTGCTAGGTTCAAAGACACCGTTTGACTCCATGTTTGTTTTGTTTTTCAAGACAGGGTTTTTCTGTGAGCTCTGGCTGTCCTGGAACTCACTCTGTAGACCAGGCTGGCCTTGAACTGACAGAGATTGGCCTGCCTGCCTCCGGAGTGCTGGGATTAAAGGTGTGTGACACCACTGCCTGGCCTCTCTGTCATTTGGGTTCATGTCAAAAAGTAAATTGAAGCATCTGGATCATGACATCATATATCAAAAGGACTTAACAAATATTGATAGAACATTCTTTCTTAAAACTGCAGAATACAAATTCTTCTCAGCAGCCCATGGAACTTTATGTAAAATTTTATATTAGAAAATAGAAATCTGAATAATTATTGGAGAATAGAAATAATTCCTTGTATTCTATCTGATGACAGTGAAAAATTACAAAACAACAGTTAAAATGACTGTAGAACATATACAAACTTATTAGAGGTCTAACAACATGCTATCAAAAAGAAATAAAAATATTTTAAAAATCGAGTGGGCCTAGTGGTGGCAGTACATGCTTTTTTCTAGCACCCTGGGGCCAGAGGCAGGCAGATCTCTGTGAGTTTGAGGCTAGCTTGGTCTACCGAGCGAGTTCCAGGATACGCTCCAAAGCTACACAGAGAAACCCTGTCTCAAAACAAACAAATCAAGTGAAAATGGTAAAAATGAAACACAATGTACCAAGTCTATGGAATAGAATGAAAGTAGTCCTAAGAAAGAATATTGGAACTCTTAGTGCCTACATTAAGAAATTAGAAAGACCTTATAATTTAATGCTACATCTTAGGGTTGTAGAAATAAGAACAAACTAACTGCCCCCCCCCATCTTAGTTAGCATTTCTGTTGCTGTGACAAAACACCATGACCAAAAAGCAATTTGGGGAGGAAAGAGTTTATTAGCCTTACACTTCTAGATCCTAGTCCATTATTGGAGGAAGTCAGAGCAGCAAACACGGTAGGAACCTAGAGGCAGGGCCTGATGCAGAGGCCACAGAGTCGTGCTGCTGGCTGGCTTGCCCACTCTGCTTTCTGACTCGGACTGCCAGCCCAGGGATGGCACCACCCACCGTGGACTGGGCCCTCCTACATTGATCATCACTAATTGAGAAAATGCCTTAGCTGGATCTCATTGAGGCATTTCCTCAACTGAGGCTTTTTCATCTCTAAACACAAAACTCCAAAATCAGTAGATAAAAAGAAATTCTTAAGAACATGGAGACATGGCTTAGGAGCCAAGAGCTCTTGCTGTGTAGGCATGAAGCCCTGAGTTCAGGTCTCTGCTCTCACTATGTTCCTGTGTGCACACTAATTACAGGTCTGGGGGACCGTGGACAAGAGGACCACTATGGTTTGTTGGCTGCTAAGCCTGGTTGAAAAAAATTGAGCTTCAGGTTTAAGAAGTGATTGATCTTGCCTCAAAGAAGTAAGGTGGAAATTAATAGAGGAGGTCACCTGACGTCTTCTAGGCTCTTTACACTACCTCCCCATACACACAAAAATAAGTAAAAAGTTAAAGGCAGAGATTAATGAGAAACAAAAAACAAAAATAGTACAAAAAAAATCACTGAAACAGAGTTGGTTTTTTGAAAGGATAAACAAGATTTATAAACTCAGACTAAATGACCAAAAAAGGTATCCCAACTTTATAAAATTAGAGATGGGAAAGGGATGCTTTAGGAGTGTGTGCTCACTGGCTATGCTGACATACGTTTGTAGCCCAGCACTCTGAGGGAGGCAGAGGCAGGCCAGCCTGGTCTACATAGTGAGATCCCATCTCAAAACCAACATACATATGTATGTACAAGTGTGTGTTCTGCTAAATTGGAAAAATCTAAAAAGAATGATACATTTCTATGTTCATCAAAATTGAGCTACCAAAACTGAACTATGATGAAATAATTTAACCACTTCTGTTACAAGCAGTGAGATTAAAGTAGTAATAAAAATAAATCTGACTAGAAAAGTACAGTCCCAGTTTGGATTCACTGGTGAGTTTTACCAGACCTCCAAAAAACTAAAAGTAATTCTTCTGAAACTCTTTCATAAAGTAGGAAATGAAGAAACACTACGAAACTCTTTATTAAAGGCAGTATTATATTACTCTGATAACTGCTAACAAAATCATAGAAACACATAATTAGATAAGTTTCCCTAAAGCACTGCAAAATTTCTTAGTAAAGTGCTCACTGAGTGTAGACACTCATAAGAAAGACCATCATGATGATGAGGTTGGCTTAGTTCAGAGATGCTGGGAGGGTTCCACATATAGAGATCAGTACATGTAGCATGTTACATGAATGGACTCAAAGACAAAAATCATATGATTGTCTTATCTTTTCCTGATAAAAATCCTGAAGTGGGAGCTGGATAGATAAATGGATCAACTATTAAGAGTATAACTGCACTTACAGAGGATCTGGGTTCAATTCCCAGATCCATGTGGCAATTCACAGCCTTCTGAAATTCCAGTTATAGGGGGTTCCATCACCCTCTTCTGGCACCAGGCACACTTTTAGTGCACACATATGCATGCAGGAAAAACACCCATAGATTTTTTTTTAAGAGGAACTGGGAACAGAAGGAACATGTCTCAGTATTTAAAGGCTGTACAACAAACTTATAGCCAACATTATACTAAATGGGACAGAACTCAAAACATTTCCACTAATATCAAAGAACAAACTAAGGGTGTCCATTTTCATCGCTTACTCAGTATAGTATTGGAATTCTTAGGTAGACAAGAGAAACAAAAGGCATACAAATAGGAAAGATTTGAGGATGAAAGATTCTGTATATAAGATACTATAGGCTGTACCAGAAAACTCTTAGTACTGACAAACATTTTGAGCACAATGTCAGTCTGTGAAATCAGTAGTCTTCTTTTAGACCAGTACACATTGAGAAAGACATTAAGGAAACAGTCCTGTTTACAATTCACACCCATGATCTTGAACTAAATCTAACCAAGGATGTGAAAGACCTAGAAGATGAAAAGACACCTGAGCTCATGGACTGGAAGAATTGTGCAAATGGCTGTCTTAACAAAAGTAGTCTACAAGATTGAATGAAATCCCAATCAAAAGGCCAACATCATACTTCATGGAAATATAAAGAGCAATCTTAAAATTTATTTGGAAAAAAAAGTCTTCAGATATCCAAATCAATCCTGTCCTCCCTACCTCCAATAAAAGAAAGAGAGGGAGGGAGGGAGGGAGGGAGGGAGGGAGGGAGGGAGGGAAACAGTCAAGCAAGCAGAGACATCACCACATCTCATTTCAAGGTATTACAGAGCTAAAACTAAGCATGGTATTAGCACAATCAGAAATATAGATCAGTGGAACAGAATAGAACATCTAGATGTAAATCCATGCAGCTACAGCCACCTGGTTTTTGACAAAAATGCTAGAACTAGTCATTGGAGAAAAGATAGACTCTAACAAATGGTGTTGGGAAACTGGCTATCTGCACGAGAAACTTTATGGTATGTACACCTGAGAATACCCAGCCAAAGCTAATGCCATAAAGATTTACTTGGGTTTTCGTGGAATGCTTCAAAGTTTTAATATAAATGACATCTAAATATTTTATTCTAAGAAATAAATTTTGATAAGTTTTGATTAATTTTAAGTGTATAGTAATATATGTAATGTATATAATGAGATTTTGATCTGCCAACTTCATTTCATGGAAGTGGGTGATTGCTATTTTTGCATTGTGATCTCACTTGGTTTTTCTAGTCTGGTTATGTCTTCTTTTATATAATTCACTGATTAGAATTTACATTACTTTGGCTTCTTTTCAGTCTGTTTTCAACATTCAGAAGAATGTAATTGGTGGCCTCTGTTGAGTGAAGAATGGTAACTGTCATTATAAGGGTGTTGTATAATTATTCCTTAGCTTTTAAACAAAACAAAACAAAATCTTCCAGCCAGCCATCCTAAGATGGAAGTTATTATTCTGTTAAACTGTCAAAAGTTATAATATTTAAAGTTTGGTATATGTTTTAAGCAGAGGGTATAGTTTTGTTGTTTCTTTTTATTTTCTTCCCCAGTACTTGATTCTGAAGCTTGAAAGGCCTGCTATAGTTCAGAATATTACATTTGGAAAGTATGAGAAAACCCATGTCTGCAATTTGAAGAAATTCAAAGTCTTTGGTGGAATGAATGAAGAAAATATGACAGAACTGTTGTCTAGGTAGGCTTGGTTGTGGGGAAGAAAGGACTGTCTTTGAAACACACTGCAGATTTAGTTTACTTTCTTTATAGCTGAACCTGTGTGCCCTTTCCAAGGAAGGAAAGAAAGAACATTTCTCTGGCTTTATTCCTAGTATCTTTGTTAACACTGTGACCTAAGCTGATAGGGGTTGTTTGTTTCATTTTTTATTTATTTATTTATTTATTATGTATACAATATTCTGTCTGTGTGTATGTCTGCAGGCCAGAAAAGGGCACCAGACCATATTACAGATGGTTGTGAGCCACCATGTGGTTGCCAGGAATTGAACTCAGGACCTTTGGAAGAGCAGGCAGTGCTCTTAACCACTGAGCCATCTCTCCAGCCCCTTGTTTCATTTGTTTTTTTTTTTGTTTGTTTGTTTGTTTTTCGAGACAGGGTTTCCCTGTAGTTTCTAGAGCCTGTCCTGGAACTAGCTCTTGTAGACCAGGCTGGCCTCGAACTCAGAGATCCGCCTGCCTCTGCCTCCCAAGTGCTGGGATTAAAGGCGTGCGCCACCACCGCCCGGCTTCCCTTGTTTCATTTTTTAAAATTACCAGATACTAGTTAAAATTATTAAATAAAGGAGAAAGAAACAAATCTTTCTTTCTTTTTTTTCCTATTCATAATTTTGATCTCACAATAATTTTAGAAATGCTTTCTACTCTAATGAAAATCTCTGGGCTCAGTCCCTATCACTTCTAGTGCAAACCACCCATTTGTGGTGGAAGGATAAAAACCATGACTATTGGAAAATATAAACCTTACACAAAATATGAGTTGTCTAATCCAAAATAGTAGTCTAAGATTTTACTGTTAGAGATGAAAAAGGAGAAGGTTCAGTAAATGAAAACAAAACAGAATGTGGCAGCATGTAACATTGTTTGCCATTTGGAAAGAGCTCAGAAAATGGAGTTCTAAAGCAATTACATCCCAGCATGATGAAAAGTCAGATAGCCAGTGGAGAGAGCCATGAATATTAGAATGTATTTGTGACATGGTAATCACATTAAGAAAATACTGAAGTAAATACTAGTTGTGTGCTCTATTTTAAGTCATAGAAGTATTTTAGGGAGTAAGGTGGTCTGATGATAAGGGATTTTCCTGTAAACACTTGTATCAGTTTTTTTATTGGTTAAAAAAGAGGTGATATGGGTTAGTGTTTACTTAGGTTCAAGGAGATGCTACTAAATGAATTTAGCAGACCAAGATTGCCTTTGAAAATTTGTGAATGATAAAAAGATAATTAATAAATAATTCTTTGATAAATTCTAATATTTGGCCTTGTTGAACTTGTTAGATATGAATGGTTTTTAATTCCTTTCCTACTACTTGAAAATTTTTCAGATTAAGTTAATTATACACTAAATTTCCATACAGCTAACCCCATTCTTTAGTTAATGTGGACCATTTTTCATTAGCTTTTGTATAGTTTTGAAAAGCACAATAGTATGCAGTTAATTTGGATATACACATTTTGACTTATGTTTTCATGTTCTGTTATTTGTTTATATCATATTGTATATGCAGTGTGAGCACTGATTTAAAGCTTAACATCTGAGTGTAAGAGCAGAGTGTCTTAGTGTGTTTACTAAATTGTGAAATCATATTTGATAACATGTAGGTTTTTTTCTCCCCCACCCAACAGTGGCTTGAAGAATGATTATAACAAAGAGACATTTACCTTGAAACATAAAATTGATGAACAGATGTTCCCTTGTCGATTCATTAAAATTGGTAAGGTTTTAGTGTTTTGGAATTAAAATAGTTTTTTAGTGCCTTTCGTTCATAGACTCTAGTGTATGGACCAGATTCTCTAGGTCCGTCTGTTATAGTTTTTTTAATTGGAGTGTTGCTGCACTAGTTAGTTTGTGCACTGGTTTTGACTGCTTTTGTGCTCCAAAGTAGAGGTGAATAGTTTAAAGAATCACATAGCCCACCAAACTGAAAAGATTTCTGTTGGCCCTTTACAGAAATGTTTGCTGACCGTTGCTTTATGAATTCATTATTAAATGACAGTAATATAGTGAGGATGTTTTTTCAAAGTGTTTTCTCTTTTGAAAGGGTTCTTACAAGATTTTATAGGATTGTTGTGATCTGATTGCCTTTTAATCATGCATGGAGGTTTCTCATTTATTCTAGAACTGTCAGCTGAGCACAAATACTGATGAGTTTACCAAGTTGCTGTAGTGTGATCATTGCTTTGTTCTTGTCTATTTCACCTTTTCCATGACATTCTGGTTAAACTTGTCAATCTCATGGTTCAACAGTGATACTCAAACTACAGTTCAGAAATACTGTCTTAAGGCATATGCTTAATAACAAGTGTTATGAAAGTGCTTGCAATACATCCTTCAGGCTAGGCTTGTTAAGTTATGTGTTCCTCTAGATTTGGTACTTAGAGGGCAGGGATGTTAAGGAAGGACTGAGCCTTTGGATTTCTATCTCTACCTCACGCCTTTAGAAGTTTTTTTTGTTAAAATTGGAATCAAAGAAATCATATTTATTATTGAAGAACAATGATTAATTCCAGAATCCCACATTTTGATTTTTGAGAATTTTTTTTTGGTAATAATAATAATAGTGTTCAAGAGTAGACTCAAAGGGAATCATGGAGACCCTCAAGACTATGGTAGTAATTATTGTATTTATTCAAGTCCCAACAAAGTATTGATTTATTAAAGTCCTTTTTAAGTACTTGTGTTGCAGTTAAATTTCTTCTGTATAACTGGTAGTTGAACAGTAATATCGGACAACCAGTCAAGTCGTTCAGACAGCCATGCCATCCTCAAGTGACCGTTTTTTTCTTACTGTCAGCTTTTTAAATTAGATTTCATTTTTACTTTATGCATATGTTTTGCCTTCATGTATGTTCATCATGTACCATGTGTCTAGTGCATGAGAAGCTAGAAGAGGGTATCTGATCCTCTTGAACTAAAATTATGGATGTTTGTATTGGGAACTAAACCTGGGTCCTTTGGAAGAGCAGCAAGTGTTCTTAAACTGCTGAACCATTTTCCACCCCACCCCCACTCCCACTGTTCTGGTTAAGACATCTAGTGTAGTATTGATTAGTAGAGAAACTGGCTTCTTTGTCTTGTTCTGACTTGAACAATAGTATTTAATATTTTCTCAGGTTTAATGTTTAAGACGTAAGGTGATTTTTAAAAGTAATTGAGCATATTTTTTCCTTTTGGCTTTTCTTTCTTTTCTTTTTTTTTCTTTTTTTGGTTTTTCGAGACAGGGTTTCTCTGCAGCTTTTTTTAGAGCCTGTCCTGGAACTAGCTCTTCTAGACCAGGCTGGCCTCGAACTCACAGAGATCCGCCTGCCTCTGCCTCCCGAGTGCTGGGATTAAAGGCGTGCGCCACCACCGCCCGGCTCCTTTTGGCTTTTCTTACGGTGGTAAATTGCATCACTATATCTTTTTTTTTTAATCAGATCATCTTGTAGTCTTTGAAGGAAGTCTTTTTTTATAAAGAAAATCTACGAGATATTTTTTATTGTTGCTTCTTTTTGCTATTATTTAGGTATTAAGAATAGTTGAGATTGACTTTTTTCATATTTGAGATTGAGTATTTTTTCTTTGGCTTTGTTTTCAGGATTATATATTGATAAATAGTTGAAGCTTTAATCTATACTGGGATACAGTTCTAAAATATTATCTGCTGGGGGCTGGAGAGATGGCTCAATGGTTAAGAGCACTGACTGCTCTTCCAGAGGACCCGGGTTCAATTTCCAGCACCCATATGGTGGCTCACAACTGTCTGAAGATCCAGTTGCAGGGGATCTGACACCTTCACACCAATGCACATAAAATAAAGTTAAATAAACCATAAAAATATTTCAAAAATATATTATCTGCTGTATGTAGGATCAGTAGTGTCTGTTCTATTATCTAGTTTGGATTTTATTTAGAAGTAGATGTATGATGGCTTTGAAGTTAATTACAGTTTTTGTTAACTAAGAAAATGTACCTTTACTCAGATTTGTTTTTTAATATCATGAACCATCTTTTAAAAATTAAACACTAGTTTCTAAATGCATGTTTTTGTTGTTGCCCTTTTGAGTCAGAGTTTCACTGTGTAGCCCAGAAACTCTTGTTCCTCCTGCCATAGCCTCCTGAAGACTGAAAATGCAGGTATGGGGGTGTGTGCAGAGATTTTGATGAATAAATCCATATAGACTTAAACATTAGTAATTTTACTTCTTTGAAACTTTATTTGAACTATATTAATTTTTTCCCTCTTTTTGCTTTTCCTCCTAAAGTTCCACTTCTTTCCTGGGGGCCCAGCTTTAATTTTAGCATCTGGTATGTTGAGCTTAGTGGCATTGATGACCCTGATATAGTGCAGCCCTGTCTGAACTGGTACAGCAAGGTAGGACTGCTTTACAATTAGATTTTGATTCCTAGTGAAGAAGACGTGCCAATTTCTTTGTTGTGACCAATATGAAATGTTGGGAATAATAGTAAAAATTAAGATTAATCAGTTAACATTTTAAAGCATTATAGTTGTCATCTGCTCAGCATTCCTAACTCATTTAAATCGTTATCATTTTACGAGATGGAATTGTCAATCCTTATCATTTCATAGATGAGGAAATGGAGCGGAGAGGCTCACAAATTTGTAAAGTGCTTGAGCCAGAATTTGGACTCAGGCAGCAGGGCTCTACAGTTTGCTGTTATTTTATTATATTCACTTAGCCCTCAATTTGATTTTTAATATAAAATGATACAAATATTTTGAATACAATTTTTGCTGGGTTACTTTTACAACCTGATACAAATGTTAATATTTAAACATGATTGAAATGCCTGAAGGCAGCAGGATAGTTAAATATTGTTCTTTAATAGAACTGCGGTTATATAGATATTTAATATTAAATCTGTTTTTGATGCCCAAAGCGGGAGAGGAGGGGAGGGCAGGTGAAATTAGTGGAGTTACAGAATCACTCTGGTTATTTGATGAGGTTACATACTGATAATTATATTGTATAAGCAATAGGGATTTGATTTGATAACCTTTGTTTAGTTGAGAAGTGAGGTAACTATAAACTGGCCATTCTTCAAGTATTTTGGGGTTTTATTTTTCTTATTCCAGGGTAATACTTATAGGTAAATAATTGTTTTTCATTTTTTTAAATTGTCATACAGTGTTTCTTTATAATTTTGTTTTCTTCTTTTTATAAAACAATATGCTTTGAAAATTTGAGGTAATCCCAGCACATATTTTTGTGTTTTTTTTAAATTATTGTTTGTTTTTAGATTATTTTTCTGAGTTTATATTTATTTCTGGTATTAACCTTGTTAAAGAAAATGGTTTGTAAATTGAGTGCTCACTTTCAAATTCATGCTGTCCTTCTCTTAGCATCTGCATTGTGATGCTATTAGTTGCAGTCCTGGGAATTGCAAAATTTATAGCCTTAAGGGTTTTTAATGTAGAATATGTTGTCTTTGAACCCCTCCCCCCCCCCAAAAAAATTTAGGCTTTTGGATTATGTCTGGTTTTATCTCCTTTAGTAACATACTTATAATCTTGGGCAAATTGTTACAGTATCATTAAGCTTCAGTTTTACTACTTGACAGGTGAAAATAATGGTAACTAATGAACAAGATTAACTATAGTGCTTGGTAATTAGTAAATGTTCAGTTTAGTTATTTTTATTGTTACTGTTTCCTACAGTGGCAGCTAAGCAGATTTCCTTTCTTCCTTACTTTTCTTGTGTTCTAGTAGTACCGCGAACAAGAAGCCATTCGCCTTTGCCTAAAACACTTCAGACAGCACAACTATACAGAGGCTTTTGAATCCCTGCAAAAGAAAACCAAGATTGCACTGGAACATCCAATGTTGACAGATATGCACGACAAATTGGTCTTGAAGGGTGACTTTGATGCTTGCGAAGAGTTGATTGAAAAAGCTGTAAATGGTAAGAAGCTTAGAAACTTGGATTATTAGGATAATTTCAGTGTTTGCAGGAAACTTTCAAAAAGGATGTATGCTGCTTACTCCGCTATTACTCTTTTTTATTTTTCCTGTGTTTTTATTCTGTAATGTTCGTTAGCTCCTTGGAGTAGGGAATTCTTTTATGTAAGATAAGTTTATACTATTACAGGGATTTAAAAAAGTAATAGAAACAGATTTGAACTCATTTACCTACATTGAATTGTCATTCTGGGAAACTAAGCACTTAACTAATAATAAATCAAGTGAGAAACAATTTTTTGATGTTATGTTCTATTATCAATGATTTGCTCCTTTAAGTAATTTTTTTTAATGGTCAGTATTCTCTCTCATTTTTTCTTTTTTAAGACAGGGTTTCTGAGTAGCCCTGCCTATCCTAAAACTCATTTTGTAGACCAGGCTGATCTCAAACTCAAGATCTGCCTACCTCTGCAGGTTTGTATTTATATTCAATAATTATTAGTAAATGTAACAGACAAGGAAATTTGCTTTAAAATGTTTTCCTCTATATTATGAATGATGCTACATAATCTTTCATTTTCTTATAGAATTTCTGACTTTCATAAGTGACCTATAATCTGGCTTCAACAAATATATATAACATGATGATGAGATGCTTTAGATTTGAATATTTAAGGTCTCATAGTTATTTGAAGTAAAAAGAGGACTCTGTTATCTTTTCCTCCTTTTTGTTCTTCCACCGTGGTTTTCACAGTAACAGGAACATTATAGACCTCAGTAGAGAGCTTGTGGAGGACTGGAGTGGGACTCGTTGCTGGAATGCTTGCTTAGCATACTCAGAACCATGGAACTTCAGCATTGCATAAACTGGGCCTGGTAACCCAGCAACGGGGAGAGTTGAGGCAGGAGGATCAGTAGTTGAGAGTCATCTTCAGCTACATAGCAAGTTTCAGGCTTGCCTAAGTTATGGGAAACTCTGTCTCAACAAACAAATTTGTAGAGTTGAATTCAGTATATTTTTATATAAAGAATAAGGAATAATTATGTATTTTAATCCTTCCCTTTCATATATCTTACTCTCCTGCTGTATTATCCATTCTTACTAGGTGCTTGCATTATTCAGATATTGTGTTGGGTATTTTATAACTAAGGAAATCAGAAGTCATACTTTGCTACTTTATTTTATAAACTCCTAAAATCAGTTGCTTCCAGCTCAATTGTAAGATACGTTAGCAAAGATACCTCCAAGCCTTGTACATTGTTGTTATTTAATTGATGATGCTTATTCTTACAAATAAAGAAGTGATAGCTTTGAAATGGAGTATGCTTCAAAACACTGATAATCCATATCAAACAACTAAATTGCTACCAATGAAAATACATAAATTTGTCTCCATTTCTAAAAGTTAGTTTATATATTTTTCTAATAAGTATTAGAGAAGCATATAGGTAATTTTATGATTTTGGCTTTGGCTCATTTCACATCTTTATCACTAAGGCATCTAATTTTGTTGTGTTGGTGATATAAAGTAACAGCAAGCACCATGTGTAATTTCACTGCTTGTTAGGCTAATGATATTTGCTGTTTACAACTATCTCTTCAGTTGTGTGCTCCGTTGGTTAGGAGAAGCTGTTCAAAGCACATGCAAACTATAGTTACTTGTGCTTCTGACTCTAGACAGGGAGCCTGGTTTAGCAAAGCAGTTGTAACTGAAACTTAGAGCTACATCATCTTCTTTGCCTTGGAACACTAGGTTAGTAACTATTCCTTTCAGGGTTGTTCACTTTGCTGCTGACTTCGCTGATGATGATTTGTTGAACAAATAAGGAAAAGAACAGTGCAGAATATTTTGGCTTCTCTTCCACTGAAAACATAGATGAGGCCAAGAAGTTTTTGCTCACTGGATAGGAAAGTAGGACACAGAAGCATCTTTTATCAGGCTCCTTACAATGGAGCAAACAGAAACTTCTTTCAGGACATTTAATGTTCTCATTAATATTATCTTAAGTGTGATTTTCATTTGAATATTTCTTCTTCCTTTTTTCTAACACCTGTCTAAAATTTTCATGTGTGAATAAGACTAAATTTTATAAAAACCAGATAAGGTTATTTTGTCACACACATACACACACATATATGACATTGTAAGGTATACATACTTGGAATGGTTACTTTGATATGTGTTGACGTAGATGTGTATATGCTCACCTGCCTGATACCACCACCACTGTTATAGTAACAAACGTTGACAGTCCCTAAATTTTTCTCATACTGTTTTGTAATCTAGCCTTTCTGCAATGTTTCGTCCATCCTTAGGCAACTACGTATTTACTTTCTGTCACTATAGTGAGTTTGCATTTCTATAACTTTATGTAAACAGATTATACTCTTAGACTTCTTTTAGTTGACTTAACTATTTGGAATTTCATCTAGATTGTTACACCCATCTATATTCATTTTCTTACTGCTAAGCAGTACATGATATAGATATATTAGTTTTCTTCTACATTCATCTGTTGATGGATATTTGGATTACCAGCACTTATGGGCTGTTGCAAGTTACCATTGCTATGAGCATTTGTATGTAAGTCTTTGTGTGGAAACACACTTTCACTTTTTGTTTTTTTATTTTAAATTAATTTTTTAATTTTATTGATTTTTATTGAGCTCTGCATTTTTCTCTGCTCCCCTCCCTGCCTCTCCCCTCCTCTTCAACCCTCTCCCAAGGTCCTAATTTACTCAGGAGATCTTGTCTTTTTCTACTTCCTATGTAGATTATATCTATGTATGTCTCTCTTAGGGTCCTCGTTGTCTAGGTTCTCTGGGATTGTGGTTTGTAGGCTGGTTTTCTTTGCTTTATGTTTAAAAACCACTTATGAGTGAGTACATGTGATAATTGTCTTTCTGGGTCTGGGTTACCTCACTCAAAATGATATTTTCTAGCTCCATCCATTTGCCTGCAAAATTCAAAGTTTCGTTATTTTTTTCTGCTAAGGAATAGATTTACCGTGTGTCATGTTGTATGTGTATTTTAATTTTTTTAAATTCTCAGTTCCTCAGTATTGCTGTTTTATATCCACACAGTAGTATATAAAAATTCCAGCTGTGTGACAATAATAAGATGAGGTCATGAAACTGAGAGTGAATAGGAGGGCATGGGAGGAGTTGGAGGGGAAAAGTTGTTGGTGGAAATAATGTCAATGTAGTACTCATGGTTGAGATTCTAAAAATAAATGAAATAAAATGATAAATGTAAAAAAACCACAATTGACCAGTTGCCCATCTGTCAATTATTGTAACATCTGTCAATAATTTTGAATATTGGCTATTCTTAAATATATATACGTGTGTGTGTATATATATGTTTTCTGGTTTTAATCTGTATTTTTGTAGCAATTGATGATACTTAGCATATTTTCATATACATTTTTATCTTTGTATCTTCATTGTTGAAGCATTTGTTTGTATCTTTTACCCATTCTTGTAGTGAATTGTTTTCCTAAGTCTGCATTTGGGGATTTTTTTTCTATCTGGAGACAAGTTGTTTATTAGAGGGAGATTTTTGGTTTTGAGTGTAGCTGTTAACAGCTGAGTCATAGCTCCAGCCTTATTGGAGATACATAAAGGATTTGAAAATATATTTGTTTCAGTATGGGGGAAACAAGATTCTACTGGTGTATGATAAAAAATGTCATAATGAAACCCACTATTTTGTTCAATAATATATGCTAATAAAAAACAGAAAATAAGAAACTATATTTTCACAGTATCTGGTGGTACACTATGCCTGTAATCTCTGTACTTAATGGATGGAGGCAGGACAGACATAGAGCAAGTTAGAGGCCTGTTTAAGAAACATGAGACTTTGTCTCAAAACAAGCAAAAATAAACAGCGCCAGACAAATAATATATATATATATATAATTTATATAATATAATATATAATATTATATATATAAATATATATAATTTATATAATATATATTATATAATTTATATATATAATATATAATATTATATATATAAATATATAATTTATATTATATATATATTATTTGTCTGGTATATATAATCAGTAGTCTGTGGTTTAGCTTTTCATATTCTTATGTATTTGACCATCAGAAGTTTTAGCTTGTGGTAAGAGTCCTTCTGTCTGCTTGACTGTTACTATGTGCTTGACGTTAAATCAATCAAGACCAGACCTTCTCCTTGTTTTCTTCCAAGAGTTTTATAGTTAAGGTTTACATTTATGGTTATGATTGATTTTGAATTAATTTTTATGTATGGTACCAGATAGGAATCAGTATCACATCATCTTGATTACTCAGCTTAATAGTAAGTCTTCAGATCAAGTCGTGTTAAGTCTTCCCATGTGTTCTAATTTGAGAATTTTGACTATTCTGGGTGGTCTGAATGCTCATGAGAATTTTAGAATGTGCTTGTTCGTGTCTAAAAAACAATGTCTACTATGGTCTTGTTTTGTTTATAGTATAGTATTGGTCAATTTGGCAAGAATTGAAATCTTTATGTTCAGTGTTTATTTCAAACATGGTTTATACTCTCGCTTTCACAGTTCTGTTGTCATTTATTTCATGGTCTGTAGTTTTTAGTAGCAGGGTCTTAGATATGTATGTTGGCTGCACAGTATGTTTTATATTCCTATTACAAATAATATTTTTAAAATTTAGTTTCTGATTGTTAATTGTTAGTGTATATGACTAAATTAGGTGTTTTTATGTTGATTTTCTACTCTGCAGCCTTGCTTAATTCACTCCTCTTGGTAGCGGCTGGAGAGATTCAGTAGAGTTTTTAGTCTTGTCATCACTTTTAGCAGACTTTTCTGGGCTGGAGAGATGGCTCAGCAGTTAAGAGCACTGACTGCTCTTCCAGAGGTCCCGAGTTCAATTCCCGGCAACTATGTGATGGCTCACCACCATCCATAGTGAGGACTGGTGCCCTCTTCTGGGATGCAGGCAGAAATACAGGCAGAATACTGTAAATAAGTAGAATCTTTCATGTTTTATCTAGACTTGATATTTTTGATTTTTCTTACTGTATTCACTCAGACTTTCCATAGAATATTAAGCTGTGTGGAGACAGTAGATATCTTTGCTTTGTAAAGCAATCATTAAGTAAAGTGTTAGTTATAACTTTTTATAGGCATCTTATCAGATTGAAGAAATCTAGTTGTTATATTCTTATCAGGAATAGATACTGCAATTTATCAAATATGTTTCCTGTGTCCTTTAAGATTGTGAAAGGATGTGCTATTTTCAGCTGCTCAGATCTTAAGTTATATTAGTTTTCATTTTTAAATTCAACTTTGCAATACTATGAAAATCTTGTTTAATATTCATTTTAAATCTTGTTACTTTTGATTACAAAATTTTATTGAGTGTTCTTAAACACAGTTGAGTAGTTTGGATACTGACGTGCAATTTTGTTTTAAGTATATACCTTGTTCTTGTGTGTGGATACTTCTGGCCTTCACAGAAAGAATGAGGTGAGAATTAGTCTCTCTTTAATTTTCTGAAAGTGTTTATATAGAATTAATAGTACCATGGTGGACTTTGAAAAGGATGAATGGTAGAAAGTGGGCCTGAAGTTAATTTTGTGGAGACTTTTAAACTTCAGTTATTACTGTTAACTGTATTCTGTATCCTTGAGGGAATGTTGGTAATTTATGAATTTTGAGGAATATGCACACCTCATTTAAGTTGCTAAATTTATCAGTATAAAGTTATTCATAGGTTTTTAAATTTTTATTTTTGAGTATGTCATGACCTACTCTTCATTTTTTTTTTTTTTTTGGTCTTTTTTTGTTTTTTTTCGAGACAGGGTTTCCCTGTAGTTCCTAGAGCCTGTCCTGGAACTAGCTCTTGTAGACCAGGCTGGCCTCGAACTCAGAGATCCGCCTGCCTCTGCCTCCCGAGTGCTGGGATTAAAGGAGTGCACCACCACCGCCCGGCTCTTCATTGTTTTACTTCTTCATTTTTCCTCATTCCCTGAGACAGGGTCTTTCTATGACTTGTTTTATAGTCTATGCTGGCCTTGAACTTGGGGCAATCCACCTGCCTCTGCTTTCATAATACTGAAATTCCAATTTTGTACCTCCAGCTCCCCCCTTTTTCTAGATTCTTATCATGAATGTTGAAGCCACTGGTTAAATTTTCCCTTTTTAGTGCTGTTGTAGTTGTAACTCACATGTTGTTATGCTGTTGTTATAAAGAAGAGCAGCAGATTGCATCTCGCAACCGGGCTAGCTTAACCCCCGAAAAAACAACACAGAAACTGTATTCATTTAAACACTGCCTGGCCCATTATATCTAGCCTCTTCTTGGCTAACTCACATCTTGATTAACCCATTTCTAATAATCTGTATCACCACTTGACTGTGGTTTACTGGGATCAGTCTAACCAGCGTCCATCTCGGAGAGGAGAGCCATGGCGTCTGCCACACTGCCTTCTTCCTCCCAGAATTCTGTTCTGTCTACTACTCCCACCTAAGGGCTGCCCTATTAAAAGGCCAAGGCAGTTTTCTTTATTCAACCAATTAAAGCAACACAAGAAAGAAGATCCTCCTACACCATGCTATATTCATGTTTGCTCAGTTTATACTTGGGTATAATGGGGCTTGGTTCTTTCTAGCCTCTTTCCTTTTCTCTTTTTATTCGATTTTTTTGAGCTAAGGTATCTAAAAGAAAGTTAAAGGTGTAATGGAAACATATATTCTGGTGTAGTTCGTATCTTCAAAAGCAAGTCTGTTTATCATCACTTCAGAAAACACAGGAGAAACTTTGCTGAATACAACATCTGTTCTTAATCAAGTAAGGCAAACTAGATATAGAAATTCCCTCAGTCTGAAAAATGTCTACAGAAATTTAATGATTAAATCATACATGTGGTTCTTGCACATTATATTTCATGTGGCATTTTAGAGGGCCTTGCATCAGATTCCCAAATGTCTTAGTAATTTATATTAACAGACAAATACTGAATTTTATTATTTTTTCTACCACTTGTGATAATGAATTTTTCTTATCTTAACTTATTAATATAGGAAATCAGTTACTGATTTTTCTAATTTTAAGATTACCTTTTATTTCTAATATATACCAAACTTGGTCATCATGTATTTCTTTGGGTCTGTCATAGATTTAGATTGGTTAATGTTTACATTGAATTCTTCCAGTTGTTTTTAATAGCAAGAAGACAATGTTTTTGTTTTTTTCTTTATATTTCTTTCAGGTTTAGATTCTAATTTCACCTAGTGAACTCAAAAGTTAATCTCTTTTGTGTTAAAATTTGAACTCTTTCTTACTTTTTTACATGGAAAAGCTTAGAGTTAGATAATCTGCCTTGAAATGGCCAGGTGGGAGTATTCTTATCTTTTCATGGAATGTCCAGGTGGGAGCACTCTGCCTATCTGTTAATGAAATGGCCAGGTGGGAGCACTCTGCCTATCTGTTCATGAAATGGCCTGATGGCAGCACTCTGCATACCTGTTCAGTTTGTATGAGTAGTGAAGGACGACTCATCGGGGTTTTTGCTTCAGCTTTAATCGGTTATACTATTGTTAGGAATTGTCTATTAACATCTTAAATTTAAAAATTAGGAGATAAAGATTTATTTAATATCTTATTAACTACTTAATGTTTGCAGGATTTCCTAGGATATTTCTTTTTGTTATTTATGTTAGTAATAAATTGTTCTTTTTTAAAGTCCCATCACTGTTATCAGAAAAGTCATTTAGAGATAACTAACTTGTGGATTTTTTTTTATTCTTTCTGTTCTGTTCTATTTTTCTTTTTTCTCCTCCTCCTCCTCCTCCTCTTCCTCCTCCTCCTCCTCCTCCTCCTCCTCCTCCTCCTCCTCCTCCTCCTCCTCCTTCTTTCTTCCTTCTTCTTCTTCCCTCCTCCTCCTCCTCCTTCCTTCTTCCTTCTTTCTTCTTCCCCCCTCCTCCTCCTCCTTCTTTCTTCCTTCTTCTTCTTCCCTCCTCCTCCTCCTCCTCCTTCCTTCTTCCTTCTTTCTTCTTCCCTCCTCGCTCCGCCTTCCTTCCTTCCTCTTCCCGAGTTCCATTCTCGTCCATCCTCGCTTTCTTATCTTACTCTATCGTTCTTCCTTCCTCTTCTATCTGCGCTCACTTCTTCTTCCCCCCTCCTCCTCCTCCTTCTTTCTTCCTTCTTCTTCTTCCCTCCTCCTCCTCCTCCTCCTTCCTTCTTCCTTCTTTCTTCTTCCCCCCTCCTCCTCCTCCTTCTTTCTTCCTTCTTTCTTTTTCCCTCCTCCTCCTCCTCCTCCTCCTCCTCCTCCTCCTCCTCCTCTTTTTATTCTTTTTTTTTTCCTCGACAGGGTTTACTCTGTGTTAACAGCCTTGGCTGTCCTGGAACTAGCTCTGTAGACCAGGCTGGCCTTGAACTCACAGAGATTCTTCTGCTCTATCTCCTGAGTACTGGGATTGAAGGCATGTACCTTATTCTTTGTATCTGTTTTATAACATCTTTAGATGGATGCCTAGCTAATGATCAGATTTTAAATTTTTCTCATATTTATTAAAGATATAAAATTATATTTACTTAAATTTTTGTCTATTTCACTATTTTCTTTATGTAATGAAATGCCTTTTTTCTGAGACATAATTTTATAAATATTTTTAATTTCCAAATGTATCCCATTTTTTTGGTTATTGTCTATGTTACTGACTTCTAATGGAATTGAATAGTGGTCAGGTGCATGTATTACCAGTCCTTTCAAACTTATACTTGAGATATGGCCATATTTGATCAGCTTTTGGAAATATCCATACTTGAGCAGCCTGTGAGTTTGGCAGGTGTTGGGGGACAGTGTTCTATATATATCTAGTAGCTCAGGTTTACTAATCACATTGCACAAATCTTTATCAGTAATTTCTCTTTGACTCAGTTATTGAGAAGAATGTATCTTAACATGCTTCCATGGAAGTTTGGGTTGTATATCTCTTTATGGTTTTTGCTGTGTCTTGTACACTGAATAGATTTGTCATTCATATTAGTTTAATAAAATACTGATTGACCAGTACCCAGGCAGGAAGTATAGGCGAGGTGACCAGACTAAGAGAATTCTGGGAAGAGGAAAGGCAGAAAGTCAATCACTAGTCAGATGTAGAGGAAGCAAGATGAGAATGCCTTACTGAGAAAAGTTACCAAGCCACGTGGTTGAACATAGACAAGAATTATGGGTTAAATTAAATTGTAAGAGATAATTAATAATAAATCTGAGCTAATAGGCCAAAAGTTTATTATTAATATAAGCCTCTTTGTGGTTTTTTGGGGGACTAAACAGCTACAGGACCAGACAAGACAGAAACTTCTGTCTACAGGTTCTGATTTTCTTCCTCTATTTTGTTGCCATGTTTTTAGTTACACTTCTTAATTTTTTTACTTTTAATTAAATTTTACTCTGTGTTGCTTACCTATTTTCATATAGTGTTTATACGACATACCTTTTCAATTATTTTAATTCCAGTAGTATTTATTGTTAAACATGGTCTCATGTAGCCCAGGCTGCTTTATATTTGAGGTTGACTTGGAATTCTGATCTTCTTGCCTCATCTTCCGAGTGTTGGGATTACAAATAGTTGCTAACTTGTTCAATTTTATATGGTTCTGGAGATTGAAGCCACAAATTTGTACGTGTTAGGCAAGTATTTGTTGAACTACAGTCTTTAGGACCTTTTTTCAGTCTTTAGTTTCAGCCCTTTTTAAAAAGATTTATTTATTATGTGTACACTGTTCTGCCCTGCATGTATGCTTGGATACCAGAAGAGGGCACCAGATCTCATTACAGATGGTTGTGAGACACCATGTAGTTGCTGGAAATCGAACTCAGGACCTCTGGAAGAGCAGCCGGTGCTCTTAACCTCTGAGCCGTCTCTCCAGCTCTAATTTCAACCTTTCTATAACCTGTTTTAAACATGTAACTCTTATAAATGTTATTTGTTTTTTGTTATGTGTGTAAGGTGTATGTACACATGTGAGTGCAGATGCATGTATCTGTGTGTCCACATGCAGAGACCAGAGGATGATGATGAATGTGTTCCTCTGTCGTTCTCTTACCTTGTTCCTTTTTTTAATTAAAAATTTCCATCTCCTCACCTCCTCCCACTTTCCTCTCCTCCCCTCCACCTACACCCCCACTCCCTCCCTCTTCAGGCCAAAGAGCAGTCAGGGTTCCCTATACTATGGGAAGTCCAAGGTCCTCCCAATTCCCCCCAGGTCCAGGAAAGTGAGCATCCAAACTGACAAGGCTCCCACAGAGCCCGTCCATGGAGTAGAATCAAAGCCCAGCACCATTGTCCTTGGCTTCTCAGTCAGCCTCCACCGTGAGCCACATTCAAAGAGTTCGGTTTGATCACATGCTCCATCCGTCCCATTCCAACTGGCCTTGGTGATCTCCATTAGATCTGTCCCACCGTCTCAGTGGGTGAACGCACCCCTCGCGGTCCTGACTTCCTTGCTCATGTTCTCCTTCCTTCTGCTCCTTATTAGGACCTTGGGAGCTCAGGCCAGTGCTCCATTGTGGGTCTCTGTCTCTATCTCCATCCATCACCAGATGAAGGTTCTATGGTGATATGCAAGATAATCATCAGTGTGGCAATAGGACAAGGCCAGTTCAGGCACCCTTTCCTCTGCTGCCCAAGGAACAAGCTGGGGACATCTCCTTGGACACTTGGGAACCCCTCTAGAGTCAAGTCTCTTGCCAACCCTAAAATGGCTCCCATAATTAAGATATATACTTCCCTGCTCCCATATCCCCCTTCCTCCATCCCAACCATCCCATTCCCTCAAGCTCTCCCCATCCTCTCTTTCTCCCTTCTCTTCCCCCCATCTTACTTTGTTCTTGAGACAGAGTCTCTCACCGAACCAGAAGCTCACTTTTCGACTAGGCTGCCCAATTGCTCAGTCCCCTCCTGAGTTCTTCCTGTCTCTTCCCCCTACTGTGGGGGTTAGAAGCACCCACAGTCAGGCCCAGCTTACCATTTTATGATTTGTTATGCTCTTTATTTCCTCTTCGTGCTTGTCATCTCTTGCCTTTAATATTTTCAGTTTTCCCTTTGTTTACTTGGCTCTAATGCATTCCACATTATATTTCTGATAAAAATTATAGCAAATATACAGTTAACAAAATTTGTCAGTAGCTTTTTGTTTTCTAATATATAAATAGAGTTTCTATTTTAATTATACACTCATTGTCACTTATGATGGCATAGTTGAGGCTCTATAATCTTGCTTCATTTTATACAGAGTTCATGAGTTTCCACTCATCATTACTGATTTCTTTTCTCTCTATTATTGTGTATGTTTTTGATCTTACATCTAAGATTTTATTTCCTTTGCCTTAAAGCAACCCTTAGAAATTCTTATAATAACAAGGGTAATTCTTTTTGTTCATCTGAAACATTTGTCTTCTAAAGATGTGCGGTTTTTGTAGGATGTAGAATTTTTGACTAGCAATTTTTCTTCTTTTGCTCTTTTGAGAT
Organism: Arvicola amphibius; assembly: GCF_903992535.2. Taxonomy (NCBI): domain Eukaryota; kingdom Metazoa; phylum Chordata; class Mammalia; order Rodentia; family Cricetidae; genus Arvicola; species Arvicola amphibius. The sequence goes on from NC_052048.2 coordinate 178,537,424, forward strand.
GGGTTTTTCTGCATAGCCCTGGCTGTCCTGGACTCACTCTGTAGCCCAGGCTGAACTTGAACAGATCCGCCTGCCTCTGCCTCCCGAGTGTGAGTGCTGGTTAAAGGCGTGCGCACCACACCCACCACCGCACAACACTTTCAAGCATATTTTATTTATTATTCTGCTGTTAACTGGCACCTATTGTTGTTATTTTTCTACTTGTTTCTTTGAAAGAAATCTGTTGTTTTTTAAATTTGTTTAAATAGTCCATCTTCACCTTAGCTTGTTTTGTAGAGTTGTCTTCAGTTACAGTGCTGCGCTTGTCAGCCTGTTAATTATGTGGTTTGTTTTACTCTCGGTTTCATTTATCTCACTTTCTTATACAGACTGTGTGTTTCAGCTAACCCAGTAATGGCTGCCTGTGAATGGATGTTCCAAGAATCCAGTAGTAGTTTAGTACACAAGACTGGATGTCTCAGTTGTCTTCAGTATATAAGAGAATCCCACTGAAGTAGGCTCTACTGCCAGTGAAGGAATGGACTTGGTAATTACCAAGAGCAAGCAGGCAAAGACAGACACGTTTTTCTTCCATGTCCTTTATGAAGGCTGCCTGCAGAAAGTGTGGCTTAGATTAAAGGTGGATCTTCCCATCTGAAAGACCCAGATTAGAAGTGAGCCTTCACACTTAACTATAAAAAAATAATCCCTCACAGGTGTGCCTAGTCATTTGGGTTTTAGTTAATTGCATATGTAGTTGACAACCAAGAAAAGCCATCACAAGCAGGAAAGGATTTATTTCACCTTACACCTCCAGGAGGGGGAAGATTCCCAAATCCTATGATAAAGGAGGTTTTAGTCAGGAAGGCTGAATAAAGCAAGGCTCTAAAATTATGAAATTATGTAATAGACACATTCACTAAATTAAATTGTACTGCATATACTTCTTCTTCCTATAATAATGAAAATGTAAATGCCACCTTCTAAGTGTGTAAGAACTTGGAGGTGAGACAGACTCTCGAACTGTAGCCCCCCGAAGGCCTGGAACTTACTAGATAGCCCAGCTGGCTGTACTAGTCACACCTAAGACAGCCCTTCTGCTTTGGCCTCCAGAGTACAAACAAGGACTAAGGCATAACCACCACATCTACCTTGTACTGACTTTAAAAGTTTTTCTGTTGATTTGATAAGGTTACAAAGGCAAAGAAGAAAGAAACTTGATGACTGCAGAGAGTTGTTTACGACAGCTTCTTAACCCAGAAAGGAAAGAGAATAGGGAGGTTGTTTAAAATCCAAGTAGGCAAGTTATGAAAAAGAGAACAAGTTTTCGTTTTCAACGACACGGGAAATCCTCATTTAGATAGAAATCAGGGTCAAGGGATAGAATTGTTGAGAGAACGAGCACATTGTCAGTTATCTCTTTGGATACTTGTAAAAGAAAACTCTAACTTGGTACAGAAAAGTCTCTGGATGACTTAACAAGAAGACCAGAGAGGGAGGTAGCTTTCCTGGTTGGTTGATTCAGTGATTAGTAGTGTCTTTATCTTTCTCTGCTCTGTCATTACTATAGAATTGATTTTTTTCCTAGCTCTACAAATAGAATTTTATAGTTGCATACATTATATATTGCATGTGTGTGTATGCGTGTCCAGAGGACAAAAATCTTTTTTTTTGACTGTATGTCTGTTTAGAAGCAATGAAACATTGCTTAAAAGTCCTTTAGAAGATTCCTCCTGTTTTGTTATCTAGAATTTGATTTTATATATCATTTATGAACTTGTGACAGACATGGGTGTAGGGTGAAAATCATTTAGAGTAGAGAGATAAGCTGGGGAAGGGCACTCTCTATAGTGACTAGTGATATATGTAATGTATAATATATATTATACAGAAAATCACTATAGTATAGTGATAACTCCTCCAGGAAGTAGATGAAAAGTTTACCAAGCAAAGATTCAGAAGAAAAACAAAGTGGAATCTGAGTCCCAACACCACTACTTAAGATATGTGTGAGTTTGATAAAGTTCCTCAATTCTCTAAATAGGTACTTCTCCATCTTAGAAGAGGAGATGCAAATCCTTCTAGGGTTGTTTTTAGAATTAAATGAACTAAGACAAAACAGATTTTAACATTTGGCAGCATCAATAAATACAGTTGCTGCTGGTGGTACTTTTATCTGTTACTTTGTACCCACAGAAAACTAGAATTTGTGTTTTAAAGAGGTTTTTTCTTTCTCTGAGGTTGTACTATAAAGTGCCTACACCAAAGCTGTTGCATTCATATCTTCTTATTTAGGGTTTGTTCGGGTTTTTTGGGGGGGGGGGGGTTGTAATCTGGTAACAAAATTTATGAACTCTTAAGTACTTTTCATTGGGAAGACATTGGAATTCAAGATCCATTTATTATAAGGGGTAAAGATTTTAAAAGTAGTAAATAAAGAATGGTAGTGGAAAATCACCAGAAAGCAAATATTCTTCCTGATTTTGATTATTCTTTCTTTTCCCATTTGTATTTGATGCCCAAAATGATTTTAAGGTATATATGACTGTGTTTCATTGAAATAAAACATATATTCAGATTATCTATTAACTATTTTCTGTTGCTTCTGGTTTTCAACCTTAAATTGTCATCTTGACTTTTTCCTTAGTGTCTTCCTTCTTTCAGGGTTTTATTGCGGTCACATGCTTATTCATGAATGCAGCAGTAACTTCATAGCAATGAATATAGTAATTGTGGAGACATACATTTAATATGGGCTGCTGCTAATGCACTTTGTTCCTGTTGTTGTGTCAACTAACCATTTACTATTTATATTTGGTAGTGTATTGGGAGGTTGGAGAATCAGCTGAGCTATAATTCTTATTTTTAATACTTGCAGATGGCTTATTCAATCAGTATATCAGTCAGCAGGAGTATAAGCCGCGGTGGAGTCAGATCATTCCTAAGAGCACCAAAGGTGAGCTGCACTGTCCTTCCTGTCCGTTGTTATTGGTTTACCCAAAAGTTCTCCCACTCTGATAATAAAGAGCACGTGTTTCCTGTAGAACATGGGTTTCTTAACTAGGTGGCAGAGTGGATTATTATACATCATTTTTTTCTCCTGAGGCTATGGATTGAACAAAGGGCCTTGTACAAGCTAGGTAAGCACTCTTACCAGTGAACTATAGTCCCAACCCTAGTTTATTGTATTTAAATTATCTTTTAAATCTTTGTTATCACTATGACAAAATGTGTTCTTTACACATTTCAGTTATTTTATAGTGCCCCTGTGAAAATCTTGTGTACAGAGTTAGATGATGTCAATTTTACATACAAAAATCAGGGAAGTTCATTTGCCAAACTAATATATTCAACTGATGGGAGAATTATGATGAAAACCTTAGACTTCCTGGTTTATATCAAATGTGATATTAGAATTCTATTATCTTAGGGCTGAGAATATAACTTAGTGTTTGAATTCTTGCTTATCTTTTATGGGAACCTGGGTTTTATCCTCAACACACATGTACATACACCATTTCCTAGATTCCTATAACTTTTTGAATAGTTGAAGCAAAGATATTTCTTCCTTTATTCTTCCTTTCACTTACTTACACTGTTTTGAAGGAGTACATGCAGAGTGTTTGATACTACCCTTTATATACTTACAAGTGAGGTTACTCCTCTAAAATTGAAAGTTTTATTATTTCTTTATAGAAAATACTTTTTCTTCTCCAGGTGATGGAGAAGATAACCGACCAGGAATGAGAGGGGGCCATCAGATGGTTATCGATGTCCAGACAGGTGAGTCACATGAGCAGTGCCCCAGCAGAGTTCTAAAGTATGGGTTGAGTTCCTCGGTCCATGCCAGAATCATTGGTCTGCGTTTCAAATGCTTTATGAGAGTGAATACACTTCTCTTTCCATTTATGAAATAGGTTAAATGTTGCTCGTTAAACCAGATGGCGAAGAGAATAACATTAATTGCATGCATGTCTGAAAGTTGACAGAGAGGAGGCTGCTGCCCAGCTGACCTTAGATACCCTAACAGAGATGCATCCTTCAAATAGCTCCACTTAATACAAAGCCAGTATTCACTCAAGCAGTTTACTTTTCTAAGAGTATTTATACCATTTTGTTACTCTGGTGTGCTGACTCAGTACCTCGGGAATAAAAATACTTCTTTTGTAGATTGAGATTATTTTGTGACTAATTAGAAAAAATACAGTATGGGTACAAAATCTTGACTATTTTCAAAAATGTTAGTAATAAGATTGACGATTTCACCTTAAACTACATATTAAATACATACAGTGACTTTAAAACTTGAGACTCTTATTAGAGTCTCTTTGGAAGTTTTCTTTCAAGGTATAGGATTTTGTATCCTGATCTGTGCTCCTCCTTGCAGATACTAGCCTCCCATACAGAAGTAGGCTTGAATACGATGTAGCCTTTTAGGCATTTGTTTTTCAGTGTCAGAGCAACAAGCGTGCCTGTTGTTTATTAAAGAGGCAAATTCTTGCTAATAATAAACTGAAGGAAACTGTCTGAGAAAAACTCTTTAATTTTCTCAGCAAAATGCTCTTTATCCAACAATGAAGTAACCTTGATACTTAAAGCCCACTTTCAAGAGGCAGGAGTTTCAGGGTGCTTATTGAAGAACAATTAATAAAAACTCAGAGAGATAAATTGGGGTTTAGCCTGAAGGTCAGAAAAGCAAAATAACCAGCCACTGGCTCTTACCTCAACCTGAGTCCAAAATGGTGATCCTGCCTCCAGGAATCTCAGAATGAGACTGTTTCTGAGAGCTGTCTCTTCCCATTTTGTAATCCTCTCTAGGGCTGGGATTAAAGGCATGCATCACTGGAATTAAAGACATGCAACCACCTGGTTTCTGTGGCAACTAGTGTGGCTACTGGGATTAAAGGTGACCAGTGGGTCTGTTTTAATTTCTGATTTTTAGGCAAGCTCTATTTATTAAAACACAGTTGAAATGCCATTACAGTTTATTACTGTGATACCTGTGGGAAAGAGACCATACATGACAGGAAAAGAACATATGTGAGAAAAAAAGATAATTTAAAGATAATGTATAGGGGGCTGGAGAGATGGCTCAGAGGTTAAGAGCACTGCCTGCTCTTCCAAAGGTCCTGAGTTCAATTCCCGGCAACCACATGGTGGCTCACAACCATCTGTAATGGGGTCTGGTGCCTTCTTCTGGCCTGCAGGGATACACACAGACAGAAAATTGTATACATAATAAATAAATAAATAAATAAATATTTAAAAAAAAAGATAATGTATAGGATTTGAAGGCAGAAAACAAAGATTCAAGTGATAAACAGATGTCATGAAAGAACTTAGTGTGAACAATGTGACGAAGATTGAAGTTTTAGAGGTCCTTATTGTGAAGCTCAAAAGATGAAGGTATAGATATCTTTTATACCATACTGTTTTATGCAATAGGGACCGAATTTCAGCAGGTTCTAAGAGGCCAATGGCCATATTGCCATTTCTGTTTGTCGAACTGTAGAAATTGTAAGAAGTATAGTGGGACAGCCAAGTGGTGATGGTGGACACCTTTAATCCCAGCACTCGGGAGGTAGAGGCAGGTGGATCTCTGTGATTTTGAGGCCAGCCTGATCTAAAGATCTAGTTCCAGGACAGCTAGGGCTTCTACACAGAAACCCTGTCTTAAAAAACAAAAACAAAATAAAAAACAAACAAAAAAGTATAGTGGGAATCACTATTATAGTCATGTGATTTTAATTTTGTATACATATATTTTACACACACACCTGTGTGGCCCATGTTTGTGTGTGTATACCCATACATAAATTTTTGCACATTTATGCATGTGTATATGGAGATAAGTTGATATCAAATGTTGTCAGTCTCTCTCCCCTGTGCTGGGATTACAATCTACATAGATAATCTGGCTTATTTAAGTGGGTGTTGGGCTCAAACTCAGGTCCTTGTGTTTATGTGACAAGCACTCTACTGCCCGAGCCATCTCCTAGCCCCTGCTTTTAATTTCTTTATGATGGCTTCTGTACTTGTAACCCTTTCATCTCAATCTCAACCTCCCTGCTCATTACTTGGTGAAAATTTAAAATACTGCATTAAATAATAATGGCAATTTTAGAGGAGACACCTTCAGTTTTCCCCCATTCAGCATGATATCTGCTATTAGTTTGTTATACACATACTTTATTATTCTGAGGTATGATTCTTGTGGTCCTGGTTTCTTTGGGACTTTTATCATGAAGGTATGTTGAATTTTCTTAGATGCCTTCTCTGTATCTGTTAGAATAATCCTGTGACTTTTGCCCCCTTGATTCTATTTATATGTTATGTTTGCTAATTTGCATGTGTTGATACCCTTGTATCCCTGGGATGAAACCGGCATGATTGTAGAATATAGTCTCTCGGTGTATCGATGAACTTGGTTTCCAAGACTTCTGTTAAGGACTTTTACATGTATATTCATCTAGGATATATGTCTCTGGTTCTTTTCATTATTTCTTCATATTTGTATATATACTTGTATATATGGTGTACTTACCATGGTAGCAGATGGATGTGCTACTTTGGCCTACTGAATGTATGTCAGTTTTATTGATTGTGGTCCCTGAATCTAACACCTCTCCTTTTAATAGTCTTTAATTGTGTCTTGGGTTTCATCTGTGGTCTAGGTAAAACAGTTGGTGTGGAGAGATTTTGTTTCAGTATAGATTGTCTTGTGTTAGATTATTCTTCCTATGTAATTATTACTGAATTTAAGGGAAAAGCTTAGACAACACATACTTATATTTGATGCCTGCAGAAGAAGTTATTGGGGATTTGTCATTTAGAAGCTCTCCTCTATCCTTCTGAACCTTGAACTGCTTACATTAAAGTGCTTTGAAACAAACAAAAGACATATGTCTCAGTTTTCCTTGAAGTTTTTAATGAAGTGAATAAAGAGGACTTTGGGCTGTTATTCATCATCAAACTTTCATGTGGCTATATTTGTACTTCTTTTTATTGTGTGTATGATTCCTGTTAGGGTATGAGTGTCAAGATACTCATATATATGGAAGTCAGGGGACAACTCTGGTCAGGTGAGCTCAGGTTTTAGGCACCACCCACTGAGCCGTCTCACTGTCTCTTGTTGACACTTGATTTGTGCACGACATTTGGCTTTCTCTGTGAACACATATTTGATCTAGTCTGTAGTTTCAGAATGGACAAACTCATTTAATTATGAATAGTGTGCCATCTTGTGGAGGTTTATACAATCAGCAGTCTGATTTACTCACTAGAGTGATAGATATTACTGTGGAGCACTTGAAGTAACAAAGCCCATTTTATTTTGCAAAAGGTGTGCAAATGATGTATAAAAGGCCAAATTCTTTACTTATGTTAACATTCCTTATTTTTAATTCACAAACAATATGTAAATTGTACTACTAGAAGTAAGTAGATCTATGATTTATGAGGTTCTGGTATCAAATGATATATTCTTGTACCAAAGAATAATTATAAGATTTATGGAGTAATAATTGATGGATTGATTGATGATTACCTGATCTGGTCTCTTAAATGAGATTGGCTTGAAATTTTGAAAATAGGCTACTGCTAACAATATTACCACCATTCCTGTGTTTTCCTTTTCCATTGTTTTGCAGCAAGTTCAGTCTCTAACCGCTCTGCTTAAGATTGTTTTTAGTTCCTTCAGTGTCTATGGAATTAAGTTTATGCCATAATAATTGGACCTTGACCATGATCTAGTCACTGTCTGTCTTTTTAAACTTCCTGTCTGCCTACTACCTTTGTGTCCAGATTTTCTGTAATTTAGTTATTCATCATACAACTTCTTTGCATGCTTTATATGATTTTAGTTTTCACTGGATCTTTACAAAAGATAAACATTTGAAAGATTAGGAAACTAGTAGTTAGGGAACTTTGGTGTCATACAGCTGTAGTTATAGAGTCAAGATTGGGGCTACAATCTGCCTGACTTTGGAGTTGATGGCTTTTCAAACATTTCTATTGTGTTGTGTTGTGTTCTGTTTATGTTTCTTTGTTATTTTACTTTGTTTGAAAGGCTTTTGTTCTGTCCCACATTCTACTGACCAGAAGACAAAGCCATATTCTGACTCCAGGACAGAGACTACTCTTACCACAAATCTGCCGAGTTCTCAGCCACATGTCCTCTTCCCCTTTAGAACACTTGTGCTTTTGCCGTCGTGTGGCACTTGGTCTATTCTGTGTTGTACTGGTTTATGTACCCTTATAGTTATGGCTAGACGGTAAGTTCTTCAAGGACAAGGACTATTTCATCTTTTTCCATTTCCTACAGTGGTTTGTGAGTTCAAATCAGTACTTTAAACTTATCAAATAGATATGCTGAAGGGCGTGGACAATGCATAGCCATGCTAACCTATATTCCTTTAAGCGGGAGAAATGGAAAGACAAGTTTGCTGCTTGAAGAAGATTAGGTGCCTAGGCTATCATGACATGTTTACAGGACTTGTGTGGGAGAGCATGGGTTTCCAGTAAACCAGCTTTCCTGCTAAGATTCCAGCTTTTCCTCTTCTTTTCTACACCTTCCTCTTACCATAATTCTCTCTAGACAGTTATATAGGTTAATCCTTTTTGTCTTTGGTGGAGTAATGACACTTTCTGGTATTTATTTCTATATGACTTATCTTTGTGAGATTTAAGTGATGAGGTGATTTAATTAAAATTTTTGTTGCACCTTTTTTATTCAGGTAAATCAAAATATTAAGTTTCTACAAAATTCATTTAGTTGTACTATTGCTTCAGTTGGACCACAAAGCATCCATGAACAAGAATAACATCTTTGCCTAATACTTTTGGGATGCTTGCCCTGTGCCAGATTTTATTTTGCTCAGCTATCAATGAGGCTGTTGTGGAAATGTGGGTTTTCTTTGCTGTGAGAGTTTATGCGTACAAAGAGACCTGCTTTTCAGAAAGAACATTGAGAACTCAGAGCCCAAGAGAAAGGGTTATTAAAGTTAATGAACCAGGGTAACCTTATCCAGAGAGTGCCCAGAAGTACTATAAAACAAAAGGTCGATTGCTACTGCTATTTTAGTTATATGGGCCTCCCTCTACAAGCTTCAGAAATTAACAGGGTTAACTGCTATTATAGTGAGGTCTTGGAAAATAATCTTAAGCCATATGAAAATTCTTTATTCTTTTTCCTGTAAAATTATGTGTCTGGGCATTATTGTATGTCATCTGGGAAGCAATGTTATTTTAACTAATTATAATGGATTGTTTTATAGTTATCAAATAAGATAAACTTTTAGTACTTTAAATAATTACCATTGTTTCATATTTTTACAATGCCAAAGGGATTCTAGGTCTTGATTGGTTTGGAATCTAGTACAGTAATACTGTTGTTACAATGTCTGAGGTACTTAGGACTGAAAGGTAGCTGGAAGTTTGTTTGTTTTCCTTCTTTTTAAATAGAAATGTTCATTTTTGACAACTTGTATAACTTAAATCTGAGGAACCTCTGAACAGAATTTTGTAAATAAAAAAACTTAAGACCGAGGAAGATAAAGTGGCTTGTGCTTGATCACTCTGTATTAATTTCTTGCCACTGTTACTAGATACCTCAGAAAAATAACTTAGGGGAAGAAAGTGTTTTGGTTCATGTTTTTAGTCCATTGTTGTAGGCATCATGGTGGCTAGGAAACAGAGAGAGAAAAGAAGGGAGGGAGGGAGGGAGGGAGGAAGGAAGGAAGGAAGGAAGGAAGGAAGGAAGGAAGGAAGGAAGGAATAAAGGGGGTGGAGGGAGGGAGGTCAAGAACCTAAGAGAAAATATTGCCCATTGTTCTAGCCAGGCAGTGGTAGTACACACCTTCAATCCCAGCACTTGAGAGGCAGGCAGATCTCAATGAGTTTGAGACCAGCCTGGCCTACAAAATGAATCCCAGGACAACCAGAGGTTACACAGAGATACCATGTCTCGAAACACACACACACACAGAGAGAGGGAGAGGGAGAGGGAGAGGGAGAGGGAGAGGGAGAGGGAGAGAGAGAGAGAGAGAGAGAGAGAGAGAGAGAGAGAGAGAGAGAGAGAGAGAGAGAGAGAGAGAGAGAGAGAATCGATCCAAAAGTAGTGCTTCTAGCTGTGACCCTGTAGGGGACAGAAGTTCAAATCCAAAATCTTTGCTAAGACACAAGGCAAGCTCTTAAAAGTAAGCCTCTTTAAAATAAGTTAGATATATTTCTAACATAAAATGACAGGATAGACATTTCCATTCTGGAGTGGAGGGACGGAGGCATAGAAATGTATCTGTAGCTCATGTCCAGCATCTGGGGTATGTGATGGTGTGAAATGAGAAAAAGACATGCATTTCAGAAACAACGTTGACAGTCCAGCTCTAAAAGGGGTTGCTTCCAACCATTTGATGATTCCATCCCTCATGGCCTCTCTTTAAGGCTAGCTTTTCTTGTTGACGTGCAGCGTTCTTCAGTATACATTCTACGTTCCTGAAATCTCTTAACTTCCTAGGTGTTCATTTGTGTCTTTGTCTTCATTCTTGCAGCTTCATGCATTTCCCTTTCAGGAACTCTATGCACATATTGTCTCACTTCTCAGCCTAACTTTGAAATCTAAGTAGAAACCTTCATGACTCTGTAACTCTAGCATTCTGTAAATCTGCGAAACCAACATCAGGTAAACTACACTGAAGTCTGTTGTTAGCTAAAGTGGGCTCAATGCCTGGGTAACCTAGCATGGTTAGCTAAATAATCTTTAGGAAATAACTTCATAGGTGAGATCAGAGTGCCCTAGAAGCACTGATTTCTCAATGAAAAGTCTTCTAATTTATTTACTCTTTGCTGTGGGTGTTCATCTGGCCAGTTCCTGAGGTGCTTCCATGTCATCTTTCCTATTGTCTCATTGAGAAGAGACTAGCTTCTTTAATGACTCGAAGCAGTTCAGAAACCGTGTCCTTCTTAGTTACAAATGTGTATACAGTTTTTCTAAACAAACTTTCTCAAATCTTTCTATCTGCCTTTTGTTCTCAGTTTTCTCTGTAAACTAAAAGCAGCTAGCAGTGACCATGTCTTCTCACCTTCTAAGCTTCTGCTGGAATTGCTGACTAAGCTCTATCTCTAGCATCCTAAGTTATCGTCTACAAACTTTCTGCAAACCAATTCCAAAGAACCATATGGCCTTGGTTACTCACCAGCAACAATCCTCCTTCTCTAGCATCAAATTTCTATATTATCAAAGCTTTTTGTGACTGTGACAAACAGTTTGGGCTTACTTTTTTTAGGGGATTTTTATCTACCTATGAAGGGGTTAGGAGAACTCATAGCCAGGAAAGAGGGCAAGAGTGCCAGGACAGCATATTGTCTCACACTCGTGTGACCTGCCTCTTACAGCTAAGGCCTCCTTCTGAGATTACCAGAAATCTCCAGAGTAGTACCACCAGCTAGGACCAAACCTTCAAGAATAGTCTTTAGGGACATTTCATTTTCAGACCATAGTGTCCAGTTAGCAACTAGAACTGAGTCTTCCTCTAGTGGGTTGTTCTTACTCTGACAGCACTGAAGCATTTGTAAATGTTTCACTCGGAAAATTTACTTAAAATTTTAAGTTATATGAAAACATGACAGAATCTTAGATGACAACCCAACTGTGAGTGGAGTCCACATGTAGTTTTGAGTTGTATGTCTTTACGGTTAGATGATAGCTGCCATGAGTCTATGTAGTCTTAAACACGCTTCCAAGGGTCAGTGACTGGACAGTTTGTAATCAGTAGGTATAACATATTTACAGAGGGGAAATTATTTAACAGAAGCAGAGGCATTGTATAGGGAGGGATCTGTGATGTGGTATCAGGTGTAAAGATCCACTGAGAAAAATTTTGTCTATAAGTGCAATAGACTCTTCAGAGTGACAAGAAATTGATTTGTCAAAATATTAGGTTAATCTTTGAAAAGGAAGACTACTACAATATATTTGGGAAAATATTAGCCAAATTTTCATGGGGTTACCATTGTTATGTATCAGTTTATTAACTTCCAGCTAGTTTTAACCATTGCTTTGGCATTAGGGAGACATCACCTTTAATGTGATCCTTTCTCTTCCCCCTCCTCCCCCCAGTAACAGCTACGTGTCCTCGTGTTACTCTTGAATTTTGCATTCCTTTAGATTTTGAGATTTTTACACTTTTGAGTAAGTCTGTCAGCCTTTAGTAGCTAAAATTTGGCTGCATTGTTAAGAAGCTGGTAAATATAAATTGTACACGGTTCAGTAGACCAGTTCTTAAACTGGCTGTATCAGATTCATCTGGGATACTTTAAAAATACAGACTTTTTAGCCACTAAAGAACTTTGGAATCAGAATCTTGGGGGACATGACCTAGTGATCTGATTTTTTAAATAAATTTGCAAAACATGTTTCTGCAGCAGTCTTTCCATATACTTAGGTTTAAGAACGGCTAAAGCACATTTTGAAAGCTACAACTTTAACAATAATACTGTGAAAACAATGAAAACTATTTTCTTAAATATTCTTTGAAACAATTGAGTGAGTCTGGTCCTTAACCCTTGTCCCTGTGGCTTTTTTTAATACATACCTTTTTGATTTTCATAGAGACTGTTTATTTGTTTGGTGGCTGGGATGGAACACAAGATCTTGCTGACTTCTGGGCATACAGTGTGAAGGAGAACCAGTGGACATGTATCTCTAGAGACACTGAGAAAGAGGCAAGTTCCTAGTCTTTTCATTCATGGGTATACACTGCTGCATGCTTGTTTTCTTCTCTGATGCTTCCCAGCAGTGGTAGCGCAAAAGAATTTTGAAGAAAATAAATTGGATGTAAGAAATCTTGCATTTGAATTTCTATCCCTGGTTCATTAATTACTGGTGTAGCCAAGTCTACTTTGTAGCATTAAATAGCAGTAGTTTTTTTTTTTTAATTTTAAGCTACTTTACCTTAGAAATGTAGTCAAGCCGGGCAGTGGTGGCACACGCCTTTAATCCCAGCACTCGGGAGGCAGAGGCAGGCAGATCTCTGAGTTCGAGGCCAGCCTGGTCTACAAGAGCTAGTTCCAGGACAGGCTCTAGAAACTACAGGGAAACCCTGTCTCGAAAAACCAAAAATAAAAAATAAAACATAAAAAAAACCCTTAGAAATGTAGTCATATAATTTCTTTTTGTGCCTTAGCCCTTTATTCTTGTTTCCAACATTCATCTTGGGTTTTTTTATTTTTTTATTTTTTTATTGCACTGGTGAGGATGGAACCTAAGCCTCAAAGTGCAGTATCACTGGACTAGTTTAGCCCCACCATCTTGTTTGTATTTCCTCTGGGAAATGTGCTATTGATGTTTTAGTTCTACACTGTCTAGCTTTTTAGAAATATATGCTTGTTTGTTTTGCCGGCATGCAAGTATGTGCATCACATGCATGTCTGGGGCCTGCAGAGGTCATTGGATCCCTAGGAACTGGAGTCATGAATGGTTGTGAGTTACCGTGTGAGTTCTAGGAAATGAATCCAGGTCCTCTGCAAGAGCAGCTAATATTCTTAACTGCTATCTGTCTCTCCAGCCCTTGTCTCATTTTGTTCATTTTGTCTCTACTTTGACCATTCACTATTTCACTGTGCATTCATGTGCTACATCACTGTATTAGACATCGATAGTCCATGTACATGGTGGTGGCTCATAACTACATCACTGTATTAGACATCGATAGTCCATGTACATGGTGGTGGCTCATAACTACATCACTGTATTAGACATCGATAGTCCATGTACATGGCGGTGGGCTCATAAGATACTGTTCAGGCTATCACAGGCATATTTGTTTATATAGATGTTGTATAGAATATTGGCACATGATAAAATTGCCTAACAATGCGTTTCTCAGGTTTAATCCTCATCATTAAGCTATACCTGTCAGTTTTTATAAGTGATATTTATTTGAATTGAAATAGTATCTATACATGTATTTGTTTTTGTGTCTGTGTATGTATAAAACATTTTTATAATGAAAATAGCTTTGTTTATGGCTTTGAATTAAATACTTACATGATTATATGCAGGAGAAAAGCAAATATTACTCATCTTTCCCCCAAAATTGTTGTAAAACTTTTACTGTATTCTTCATCTAAGCTAGTTCAGATTGTAGATTGGAAAATAAACTATAAGAAAAAAAAGCAAAAGAGAAAAAGACCTAAGTCAAACCCACTGATTTTTGTTTAGGAAGACTGATTCAAAAGATCTGGTGGTGTGCCTTCAGTCTTTGAAAATGGAGTTCTTTCTTACTCAGTCTGTTCCAAGGATTAACCATTTGGGTAATAATTATTTTTCCATAAAACCTTGAAATTCTGATTTCTTTTTCTAATCCCAGGTACATAAAAATGGTCTTCCATTTTCAGTGTTGAAGTATCATGTTTTGAAATGGTTATTTCTGTCCTTAGCAAAAATAAAAGACATATCTAAAATCTCTTAATTTATTTATTCTCAGCTTTTTTGGATTGAGTTAATTACATTTGTAACTAACTATTCATCCAGTAAGCATAGACCTCATCTTAAATTCTTCCCTATTCATTGATTGTGTCAAATTTATGCCAAAGGTCCATTGATGTCAGTACTGCATTTCAAATGTCCTTTTGTCTGTATTCTTTTGATGCTGTTTTTTTCTCTGTCTGTTGCTTTCCCTCTCTTCTCCTCTTCACTCCCTACTCTACCCAACTTATGAAATTGCCTAGACTGACCTTGATTTGTGATACTTCTTCCTGGAATTACAGGAATACATGACCATCTTAAGAGTTGCCTTAAGTTTGAGTCCAGCTTTGTCTACATAGGGAAGTTCCAAGTTAACCTGTGCCACACACCCAGATCCTGCCTTTAAAGAAACAAAATTAGTAAATAAATAATCTTTTAGAAACCTTTAGATTTGATCCTTGCTGAGTTTTCTTTAACATTAGTCATTCATAGAACTCTTAACGGCATATAGTAGTAAGCATTTATTTGCTTCTGAGGCAGTGGGTTATCTGGGTCATTCTGTTGGTAGGTGCCCTCATTTGGGAGACAGCTGTTAGCTAGTCTAGGGTTACTTCAGCTGAGACTACATGACTGTGTTTTACTTAATCATTTTCCCATTTGTAGGCTAACTGGGACTTGTTCTTACGACAAGGGCAGGTGTTGTGGGATATTTGCATACTGTGAAGATACATTGCTGTGATTGGTTTAATAAAGAACTGACCAGTCAATAGCTAGGCAGGAGGTATAGGGGTGACTTTGAGGCAAAGAGAAAAAGGAAGTAGGAGATGAATCGAGGACACCATCAAGAAAGATACAGAATATGACACACAAAATGGGAGAGAGGTAAAAGCCACATGGTAAAATGTAGATTAACAAAAATATGGGTTAATTTAAATTATAAGAGCTAGTAGGAGCCGGGTGGTGGTAACACAGGCCTTTAATCTCTGTGAGTTCGAGGCCAGCCTGGTCTGCAGAGTTAGTTCCAGGACAACCAGGACTGATACACAAAGAAACCCTGTCTCGAAAAGGAAAAACAAAACAACAACAAAAAAAAGAAAGAAAGAAAGAAAAGAAAAGAAAGGGAGAGAGGGAGAGAAAGAAGAAAAATAGCTAGTGGACAAGCCTAAACTAAGGCTGAGCTTTCATAATTAATAAGTCTCCGTGTCATTATTTGTGAGCTGCTGGCCCAAAGGAAAGTTTGATCATAGGCAGGGCTGCCAGGGGATGAAATAGCATGAACACTCCACCAAAACCAAGTTTGTTTTTGTCTCATTTGTCAAAAAAAGTCAGATAGCTAAGTCCATGTATAGTGGGTTGTTAAAAGTACAAGAAAGTATGGGGGGGTGATAAACCCCAAATAATAAAAAACATTGTACCTATCCCAATTCCTTTAATTTAGTGACAACTTCCAGTTCTCATGCAGGTTTGACCTCTACCAACTTGCCAGCCATATACCCTAACTGTGTATGATGACTGCATGGACCATTTCTGCCATTTTACAATGTCCTCACTTGTCTCCTTTGCCAGCCTGGTCCCTGTGTTCTCAGTGAGATCGCCCATCTCCAGCTTCAGCCTGTATGCTCTTTAACACTCAATTTAGACTTCCCTTCTTCAATATAGCCTGTTTTGAAGTTCTCTAAGCAGAATTTAAACCACCTTTGGTACGCTCACATTTACCTGTAACTGGTTTGTATTCTTGTTTTCCCACCTAGACTCTGAGTTCCTGATAGGCATAAAGCATATTATGTAGAAATTAAATTAAATTAAAAAAAATAATAGATATGCTTTTGTAAATAATCAGATAATGTCAATTAAATAAAAAGCGGGTATTGGAGTAAAGCAAAGGAATGATGAATGTAAAATTCAGGAAAGGGTGTCCTGGGGTGAGGCTTTATGAGTAGTACAGATGTTATGTGTTTTCGAGACATACATGGTCTCACTAGATAAGGCAAACTGGCCTCAAATTCAAGGCTGTGCTTTAGCTTCTCCTCCTCCTGGCTTTACATATTCTGTGCTGGGAATACAGGCATGTGTCATTGTGCCCAGCTAATTTTATTATTTTTATACTACACACACACACACACACACACACGGTAATAAAATGTTTCAGTACTGGAGCTCGGGTTTATTATAGTTTATTACTCCTTCATATAGATGCCTGTGGTGGTTTGAATAAAAATGTTCTCTCTATGCTAATAATTTGAATGTTTAGTCATCAGAGTATAGCACTATTTGGGAAGGATTAGGAGGCATGGGCTTGTTGGAGGAAGTGTATCTCTGGAGCTGGGCTTTGAAACCTCAAAGCACATGCTATGCCCACAATCAGTCTCAGTGACTCTCTGTCTCTCTGTCTCTCTGTCTCTCTCTCTCTCTCTCTCTCTCTCTCTCTCTCTCTCTCTCTCTCTCACACACACACACACACACACACACACACACACACAAATACACATTTAAATTGTTTCTTTTGTTTTAGTAAATGTCTCTGACTTCATTCCTAGGATTTTTGAGCAATAAGAAATTAGGCAGGTCTCTTCTTACTGGATTTTACTTGTATTAGTGATTTTCAAATCTTAGAGTAATAGGATTCCTTTGTGTATGTAAAAAAACTTGCTAGTGTTTCCTTAATTTGTTTGGGTTAGAAATATTTTTAATATCTATCAATTTATAAAAACAGTTGTACATATTTTTGTTAAGGTGACTGTTTTTAAAAATAGTATTTTTTTAGATTTTTAGAGATACCTTTAATGACTGGGTTAGTCAAGGACAGCTAGATTCTTACATATTTATATATTTACTCTATTAGGACATGTTTTACATGAAAAAATGAAGAAAATTGGACCATTTATAGATGTACCTAGGGCAAGAGGATAGATCTTTAGCATCTATTCCAGGCAACTGTGTATTGCTTTCTTTGAGCTCATGCCCCAAATAGCCATGTTTGGTTTTTTTATGGTAGCTTGTCA
The DNA here is from genome assembly GCF_903992535.2 of Arvicola amphibius. NCBI lineage: Eukaryota > Metazoa > Chordata > Mammalia > Rodentia > Cricetidae > Arvicola > Arvicola amphibius. Next base: position 178,554,869 of record NC_052048.2, read on the forward strand.
TGTGGACCATATTACATGTTCTTTGTACCGGCTGTGCTAAAATTCATTGGCCTGTTTGCTCATTGCATGGATTTTATAAAACCTGTATATGTTTTTTTCACTTACGTTTTGGTTATTTGAAAAATATTGAGTCACTTCTAAATGTTACCATATTTTATTATATACTATCCCAAAATACATTTGTTCATATCATGATCAGTTTTAATAGAAAAGTCTTTGAACATTGAGAAGATGTCAAGATCAATGGCAATTTTCCACAATTCTGATTATTTCTTTAAAAGGTGTATTATATCATTGGCAACAGATTTTTTCCATTTTACTTCAGCTTTCATATGCTTTTCTTACTTCGAGAAAATGTCTATCTTAATCATAATTTCTGAGTAAGTATACTATTTGAAAATTTGTTGTTGTTTTCTGAGACAGGGTCTCATTAATGTAGCTGTGGCTGTCCTGGAACTCACTATGTAGATCCATCTGGCCTCAAACTCAAAGAAATCTGCTTGCATCTGCTTCCTGAGTGCTGGGATTAATGGCATATGCTACTATGCCCAACTGAATAAGATACTTTGATTAGTTATAATTGTTCTAATATAGAACATGGGAAAAAAACCTCTGTATGAACTTGGAACTCCAAAAACTACACTCAATGCTTTTTGAGACAACCATTCTACACAAAATGGCCTTGTTTTATACTTTTAAAGTCACGGTGTTTGATGTAATAGAAAGTAGTGGAAATAGTTAAGTCACATCTAGTTCTGCATTCAGACTTTTAGTGTCAGAAAGTTATGTAGCCCCTGGGAACTTTGAGAATGAAGAGACAAGTGTTTAAGTATTTTCATGGAAAGAACTTTGACCTTATAGACTGTCTGAAGTACCCCAGAGAGAGGCATTCATTTGTGTTTTGCCATTTTACTAAATCCACTTACTATGATGAAGTCTATGTGTGTGACTAGTGAACTCATTTACTCTTTCTCTTCATTTCCTCGTGGCTTCTGTTGTTTTCTAATGTCTTTCCATTTCACCAAGTTGACCTGGCAGAGCACTAGTAAATAGAGTTGATGAGAATAAACATTCTTGACTCAGAATTTAGATGTAGAACATTTATATATTACTATTGAATAAGTATACTATTTGGATATTTGTTGTTGTTTTATGAGACAGAATCTCACTAATGTAGCTTTGTATTGTCTTCATCTTTTATCAGATTGAAGCATTTTTTCTATTCCTGCTTTGCTTTGATTTTTTTTTTTATCATGAACATGTATTGAACTATGTCAGAACTTCCTTCTGTATTGCTATTAGAAGTGGAATAGAACAGAGTTCAAATTGGAGTTTTTCTTTGAGTTCTGAAATTTTTGTCTAAAATTAATAATATTTTTTATATGGATGCTTGATAAAAATTTACCAGGGCAGATATCTGAGTCTGTTGTTATAGGAAGATTTTGAATGATAAATTCACTTTTTAGATGGAAGGACTTTGCATTTTTGTGTCATGTCTCATGATATTTGATAGGTTATATTTTCTCAGAGACTGTGGCCGTTTTATCTGCATATTTCATTTGCCAATTTTTACATACACTTTTAACTATTGTCAAATTATACCTGTTTTTCTTAATAAACATTATTTTTCTTGTAATTCCTGTTATTCTTCAATGATATCTCTGAGTTTATTTCTGATGTTTGTCGAATTTTCTCTTTATAAAAAAACCTAACATTTTCTAGTTCTCATTTTCTATTATCTGTTATCTTCATTTTTAATTTTTGTTCTCTCTAGGGTATAATTTACTTGTCATTTTAATGGTATTAGTGCTTTGACTGAAGCAAGAGGTGCTGTCTCTAATTTAAAAATTAAATTTCATACTAATGGGAATATGGCATGGGCTTACTGTATATAACTCCATCTTTGTTTTTGAGATCACCTAATAATGGAATAAACCTTTCCCTAAATAATATTTCTACCTTATCTATGAAATCTTAACAAGAAAACCTTAAAACTTAAGTATTAGAATAATTTGTGTGAATATGAAGCACAGATTGCACTCAGCTTATTTTCTTAATTGCTGTTACTAATATCAAGCCTTTTTCCTGTGTAATATTCCCACAATTAATCAAATTATTTATATTATGTTGCTTCCCATATGATATTGCTATTTTCTGTTCTGTTTTGCTACAGGACCTTATAGTGGTTTTGGGTTTTTTTTTTTTTTTTTTATTTCCTGAGATCACACCCAGTCTCCTGGTAGCCATTCAGCAGGCTCCCTATTTCTCGTCATCTCAGTCATGAGCATTTTATTAGCAGTTAGATTTTTGCTTATTTCTCTCTTCTGAGAAAAAAAAGCCAATTGCCCGTTGAAGTGAATAGAACACTTTTTTATAGTGTTTTTAAATCTGGTTACGGTGGGGCTTAGATGTCATTATCACTTCTTCGTTTTCTAACTCTAGACAAGTAGTTTAGACTGTGAAGTAGTGATAATGAGTTCCTTATATAGAGAGTTTTTGTAAGGATTCAGTGAAGCACATCTATCCACAGTAATGTAAACAGGATTTAGTAAGTGTATAGGTTGGTTTTTGTCAACTTGACACAAACCTAGACATCTGGCAAGAGGAAATCTTAACTGAGAAAATGTGCTGGCAAGTTTTATATCAGCTTGAAACAAGCTATAGTCATTTGGTGAATAACAGTCAAACCAAGGCAGCTGATGTTAGCCTCAGGCCCACACCCACATGCACACACTTTATACATTCATAGACCATACATGCACATGTTTTAAACTTCTTTTTTTTGTTCACAATACTTTTAAAGATCCAGTACGCCTTAAAGAAGACTTTTGATAGGGAATTGGACTGTGTTCATGGACATGTATATGTATATGATACAGTGGATCATACAAGGATATGTGTATGATGCAATGATGTTAAAACAAGTGCCAGAGACTATGAAATAGTTCATATTTTTTTTTCCTGGCAGATTTAAAGCATGTCTGGGGTAAAGTTTATGCCTCCTACTGCTTCTTTTGCTTTTCTTTAGAGATTTATTATAAGTTTAATGATAGGCCCACATCAATTGCTTATGAGTTTTAATGAAATATAACAGAAGAGAACATTTCTTCTCTTTGCTTTTGACACTCCTTTTTTCTTTCCACCCTCCTTTCTCCAGAATGGTCCCAGTGCCAGGTCATGTCATAAAATGTGCATTGACATTCAACGGAGGCAGATCTACACGCTGGGCCGTTACTTGGATTCCTCTGTGAGGAACAGCAAGTCTCTGAAAAGTGACTTCTACCGTTACGACATTGACACCAATACCTGGATGCTGCTGAGCGAGGACACCGCTGCCGACGGCGGACCAAAACTGGTGTTCGACCATCAGGTTGGTGCAGTCAGTGACGGCAGAGCCAACTAATGCTCCTAGAGGTCTACTTTAGAGTTTTTATGGTGTTAGCTAACTGATGACACTGTTGGTCAGTAAAAAGATAATTATTTCAGGAAGTGTAAGGTTATTATTACATTTTTTATTTTTGGTATAGGATAAATATCAAGTTGTTAATATTTACAGAATTGTTAACCTATTTAAAACTTTAGTATAGCAAATACATGAAGCAATATTAGGAAAAACAAGTTCAGAGGTTTTAAATATATATAAACTATAACAGTTACAATTTACCCTGTTATAGTTTTTATTCTGTTTCCCTGAAATTTAAAATCATTTGCTAATAAGTTTAAAATCTAGAGTCAGACTAAAATATACTTTGTCTTGTTTGTAATCAGAAATTTAATACAAAGCTATGTAAAATTTGGCACATTCTAGATTAGGTTGAAACTGAGCATGTAATGGTGTTATGGACAAGACAGTTGTTTCTTCATCATCCCTATCATAGTCAAAGACAACAGTAACTGCTTTGTTGTTCACATAGGAAGTTTTACTCAGTTGGCCTGTTTACAACAGTTTTCGGCCTGTGGGAGAGATAAGATCTGTTTTACTTTACCAGCTGGCATTGTGATAGAGTTGTGCTGCTCTCCAACTTTGGCCTAAAGTCTTATATTGCAGCTGAGTCCCAGGCCTTTGTTTATTGTTTCTTTATAGATTGTTTTGCTTTGCTTTGAAATGATCCTATTTTCATGTTTTTGTTAATACATGACTGGTATAAAAGAATGATGAAGAACTATACCCATCAAGTACTCTAGGAGAAAAATAAAAATGTTAGGATGCTCTGGTTGAGTTTGGAACTTGTATAGGGTTTTTATGGCTGAGTTTCCAAAGCCATTCTTCCTGGCATCCTGTGTTGTTCTGGGAAAAAGAAGTCCAAGAAGTTAGGCTGATTCTGATCATCTAAGAACAGAATGCTGGCACATGATGTTGTTAGGGAACAGTTTATTCTTTTGATCAAAAATTGCTAATATTTTACCAAAAAATAGTGAATTTTGCAAAAATTACTTGTATGGGTTTGCAAATAGGGGAGCTGTGGCATAGTCTGGCCATAGCTCACAGTTGTGTACAGCATCTGTTTGTCTTGAGTTTGGGAAAACAGGATGCTCCTTGGATGTTGGCTACTATTAAATAAATAATGCTAAGTTTTCAACTGGTCACTTGGTATAAGAGAACCAGGGAGATGGAGAAACCAAAATTTGGTCCTAATTCAGCCAAACAATTAATACTTTTATGAGGCTGAGCAGGCAGCACCTGTCTAAGCCTCCAGTGTAAATAAATATTCATTTATTCATGTAAATAAAGCTGCAAGTTAGACCTTATTAACTTGTGTTCATGACATTCCAAACATTATTTGTAGTGCCATGATGTTTTAGGGTTTCATACTTAACATTCAAAATGTAGAAGAATGAGGGCAAGATAAAGACACATTTAAAAATTATTTTTCCATTTTGAATATTAACCTTAAAGGAATTGAAATTAAAATACCTGTATTTCTGGTGAGCATATGGCAGCTTAGCTCTCAGACTTTCCATGTTGTTGTTTTGCTTAGTTTTCAAGAACAGCAAGAATTTCAACAGAAAGGTTTTTAAAAGCCATATGTAAAAACTGGGAGCCAGAGAAAGGTCGTAATACCCCTAAGTTTAATTTAAAAAAAAAAAAAAAAAAAACAGAAAAACCTGGTACATGTGCTAAAGCCCACACTGTGCAGTGAAGACACTTGATATATCGGGGGAAACCCTGCAGTGGTACAGCAGAATCCTGAGTAGCAAGAACAGAGCAATAACAGGGGAGGCAGAGCATTAACCTGTAGCAGTGTCAGAAAGCCCAGCAGGTTTAAGAGAGCAGTGTGTTCTAAAAAGAAAACATAATTTGATAGGTGGGGACACTGGCTTCCTTTGCAATAGTCAGTGAGCTAGGGAAATTCAAATCTTGAGACCAGTCAGTGAGATGGCTTATCGGGTAAAGGTTTTGTTGCCAAGTTTGGTCTCTAGCATCCACAGCATGAAAGGAAATAACTGACTCCTGCAAGTTATTCTCTGACATCTATGTGCACACGGGAACACGCATGCCCACAACAGGTATATAAGCATGTGCACACAGAATCAAAATAGACACCTGTAATTTTACAAAGACATCTTGAGATAGACCTTCGCTAAACCAGATGAGATCTTACAATTAGACAAGACATGGCTTTACAGAAACACACCCCTGTTCAGTTGCTCAGGGCCCTTAAACACTATTGTCCCTCTTCCATAGAACTCTGCAAACTATTGGGTCCAAGGAAAACTAACTCACTTATATGTGAAAAATTATAAACAGTAACCAACCAACATCAGATCTTTAGAAAACTACTTTAAAGGAAATAGTAGGGAAGTACTTTCCTTCATACAAAAGTGGGTAAGAATTGCTTTTCAGCACCCTAACAGTTTAACGATATAACTGCAGCTTGACGCTGAAGAGAACCATAAAGTATAAATTGAACAATACAGGAGTGATCACCAAATGGTAAGAGTAGGTGAAAGAAACTAACTTAGGAAAGAAATGAGGGCTGATGAAATAGCTCAGTGGGTGAATGGGCTTGGGGCTCAAGCTTGCCAGCCAGCTACCTCTAAGGTATATGAATAACACTAAATTTAAAACATCATTTTTAGTCAGACAGAGTTATTAATCCACTTGGAACTAAAAGGAGACTGTATATCTACTTTTGCTGTTGTTTTGGCTTTCTATCACTGGGATAAAATTTCTGAGGCACTTATAAAGAGAAAAGACACACACCGTGTGATGACACACACCGTTAATCCCAGCACTTGGGAGGCATATGCAGGCGGATCTCTGTGAGTTCAAAGTCAGCCTGGTCTATAAAAGCTAGTTCAGGGTTGGACTCCAAAGCTACAGAAAAACCCTGTCTCAAAAAGTAAGCACACACAATAAAAACAAACAAACAAAAAAGAAAAGACGTATTTTGGTTCATAGTTGTAGAGAGTCTAAGGTCAGGTGGCACTATTGCTTTGGGATTATGGTAAGGGCACACATTAGTACAGTCATGTGTCAGAACCAGACTACTTATGTGAACAGGTGCACAGAAGAGAAAGGCAGGCTAGTCTCACAGTCTTTGCATTCACAATCTTAATGGTATAATGATCTTCCAAAGGCCACACCGCTGAAAGACTACAGCATCTGTCAGTAGTGCCACCATGGTGCCACCCTATGAACATATTCACCTTTGCGAGACTGTAGCAAGTGCCAAGAGACAAAAGAGCAACATTTTAAAAGGTGTTCAAGAAAAGATAGTGTGAACCAGATTTTCAAGATCTGACCAAACTGCCCTTTAAATATAAACACTTTTAGAAATTACTAGGGCCAGGAGTTGGTGGTGCATGCCTTTAATCCCAGTACTCAGGAGGCAGAGGCAGGCAGAGAGGAGGAGAGCACATTAGACACAGTGCTGAGCAGCAGCAGCAGTGCGGGGAGCTTTGCTTTCCTGAAGGTAGATCAGCTCCCGCCAGGAGAAATCAGGATTTGGCTTAATATTGCAAAGCCTGAGTTGTAAAAGCCCAGAAGACTTTATGCCCTGAACAAATATTAAGTTATGCATTAGGGACCAAATAACAGGGGATCCTCTAGTCTGATAAAGTATCAATTACCTGAGATAATTTGTAAAATGTAGAAAAAGAAAATTGGGCCATCTTTTTATTGGGCTTTAGGAATTATGTAACCTGACAGAGTAGATAAATAGTTTTTCAGTTTTTAAATCAGTTAGGGTTTTTTGTTTGTTTATTTGTGGTTTTTTGAGACAGGTTCTCATTTGTAGCCCTAACTGTCCTGAAACTCTCTATGAAGACCAGCAAACTCAAAGACATTTGCCGTAGCCTCCTGAGTGATGAGATTAAAGGCATATGCCACCACACCCACTAGTCTTTCAAATCGATGTACAAATTTTTATGAAAATATCACCATTTGTCATAAGTTTTTATAACCATTTTCCAAGACATTAAAAACTATAAAACAGAGCCTGGAAATGGCTGGACAGTTAAGAGCATGTGCTACTGTTGCAGAGGACCCACGTTCAGTTTCGAGCCCCATGCCAGTGTCCCACAACTACCTGTAACTACAGCTCCAGGGGATCTGACACCTTCTTTTGAGCTGCTGGGGCACCTTGTGCACATGTGCACATGCGCATGCATAGACAGGCACACATATGCATGATTTAAAATAAAATAAATGCTTAAAGTATAGAATAAAAAATTAAACAAAAATAAAAAATGAAGGACTTTAAACTGGATAAACAGCATTAAGATGCCTAGAGTGATTAAAATTTGTTGATAATTGACCCTTATTAAGAAATAAACAGACCAAGAGGTGGTGGCACACACCTTTAATCTCAGCACCCAGGAGTCAGAGACAGGCTGATACCTGTGAATTCAAGGCCAGCCTGGTCTACAGAATGAGTTCCAAGACAGCCAAGACTGCTACTCAGAGAAATCCTGTCTCGGAAAAACAAACAAATAACTATGTCCCTTAGTACAGGAGTATATAGTGTATAAATAAAGTTATCCCTGTTTCATGTCCTGTATGCTGGAAGTGTGGAGAAAAATCTTCATACTGATACTATGCTCCTCCTGTTTTTTATGAATTAGCAAAATAAAAAATGTGTATATGTAGCCCTGATGACAGTTATGAATGCCACACCAAAAACCACCAAAAGGAAAGAGCAACACCAGGCTATGTAGAGACCTGTCTCAAATTCTCTCTCTCTCTTTGCTAGAATCTTTCTTTTTTTTGAAGTGCTTTATTTTTTTAATTGACTTTTAAAAATTAAAGAGTAATTCTATGACAGAAGCAGTTTGGTTGAAGAAGAGACTCAGACTTGTAACAGCTAGTGCTGTGCTTCACCGAGAGCACCGCTGGTCTCTGTGCCTACTGGATTCTTCCATCGGAAATGCTCCTTGCCTTGATCTCGAACTCCAGCTTGACTTTGAGATAGAATTTGGTTGTTTCTATTTTCTGACAGTCGTTTCCTCATTGTTGTTTTGTGGAAGGCTATATTTTTACTTTAAGGAGTGTAAAAACCAAGTTTGGCTTGCATTGCATACCTTAATTCAGTGAAAATTAAATTAATAATGTAAAAAGAGACAGTTCTTCACCCTATGGTATGGAAGTCAGTCTGGAGGCAGGTTTGCAAATGTCTTTTTTTTTATTTTTTTATTTTTGGTTTTGAGAAAGGGTTTCTGTGTGTAGCCCTGGATGTTCTGGAACTCAATCTGCAGGCAAAGCTGGCTGCCCTGGAACTTATTTTGCAGACAAGGCTGACCTTGAATTCTGGGATTCACTTGCCTTTACCTCCCAAATGCTGGGCTTGAAGTTGTGTGGCACCACTTCCTGGCTTGTTGCATTGTTTTACAATATGAAGAGTTTTGTAAAATAATTGTAGAGGTTTGTTTAGCTGAATCATTCTAGTTTGCAGGTTGGGTATCTGCTCTCTTGCCAAACAAGTAACAAATAAGATACTTCCCTCTAAGGAGGATGGAGAGGAGTGTATGATGACAGTTCATCCATAGAGTTGTGATCAGTGTGCACTGTTAGTAAAACCCAGTATATCATGATTCATCGTTGGCTCTGGTAAAAATCATGTACCATAGCATCAAGAAAACAAAGTTACTTAACTCAGTATATTCATTTTTATTGGGATAAATGAAAATTGAAAAAGTATTTAGAAACCTACTCTCAATTTCTGAACAATATAATATGTGTGTACAATAATTAAGAGGTATTTAGTATCATGAAGAGCAAAGTTCAGGATTCTTTGAGGATGTGAAAGCATACATACTGATTTCATTTTGGCACATACGACAGGAACAAACTGAAACTGTTTTATCTGTTGCTTTGTTCTCATAGATGTGCATGGACTCAGAAAAACATATGATCTACACCTTCGGTGGTAGAATTTTGACATGTAATGGCAGCGTAGATGACAGCAGAGCTAGTGAACCACAATTCAGTGGTTTGTTTGCGTTCAACTGCCAGTGTCAAACATGGAAACTTCTTCGGGAGGACTCCTGTAATGCTGGCCCTGAGGACATCCAGTCTCGAATTGGACATTGCATGCTGTTCCACTCAGTAAGACTATTCTCTGTCTTGTGTACCTTTATAGGAAGGCATTAGTAAGAAAGCAAAGTTTTCCACTAGAAATGAACATCAGCAGTGAGCTGTCATTTAGTCATGTCCATCAGCTTAGGGACTCCGAAGTGACTGTGACCTGAAGGGAAAGGTAGACACTCTGTTGCCTACGTTACTGGCTACCTAGCTGTTGGATAGTTAGCTCTCTTTTTTAGGACTTAACCATTTGCAAACTTTTCTTAGCAATTAGGTAGATAATTTTGAAATTACTTTTTCTGTTGCTACTCTCAATTAATTGCATACTGATTATATAGAATTAGAACAAGAGTTTACTGACAAAAACAAAAATCTTCCTTAGCTTTTTGAAGTAGGTGATCCTTCTTTCTGTGAACAAAATATTAGAACACATGTTATATAATTTGCATGTTTTAAAATGTTCTTTATATGAAGTACAAAGGAGATAATATGAATTTCAGTGTACATATCTGTCAGTTTGATCAGTAAACGATCTGTATTTTTAATATATCTCCTACTTTAATTATATTCCCTATTATTTTTAGAGCTTATTACATTTTATTATGCAGGAAGATCTCAGCTAAGATGTCTTTTTGTTTGTTTGTTTTTGTTTTTGTTTTTCAAGACAGGGTTTCTCTGTAGCTTTGGAGCCTGTCCTGGAACTCGCTCTTGTAGACCAGGCTGGCCTGGAACTCACAGAGATCTACCTGTCTCTGCCTCCCGAGTGCTGGGATTAAAGGCGTGCGCCACCACCGCCCGGCTAACATGTCTTTATTTAACAAATCTTTCATATCTTTGAGCTATGCATCCACAGATTCAAGCAACCATGAACTGAAAATATCTTTTAAAAATTTTTGTCTCCACTGAACATGTATAGACTTTAAAAAAAAAACCTAAAAACTGCTCTCATGTCCAACAGTCTATACTAGGTATTAAAAGTAATGTAGAGATGATTTAAAGTACATTAAGAGGATATGTGTATGTTATATACAAATCCTAAGGGATTTTGGGATCATCCGATTTGTGAATCAGGATGAGGACCTGTGCTGATACTGAGGGACAATTGCACCTAGAAATGATACTAGAGTGTATGACAGACAGATACAAACTTTTAAAAATGGTGTTACTGTTATCACACTCATCGTAGTTGAGCAGTTTATTAATACTATATAATGCTGGTCTGCATTCATGTTGTTCTCCTTTTCAGAACTGGCTTGTTCAGATCCAGACCAGGGAGCCCCTGTGCACTGCAGTGCCCTTCTTTCTCCACACTCTCCTCGCTCTGAGCTTTTAAACATCTGCAGTGTTTTCTATTCTGACTTCTCTGATTGCATTATTTAGTGTCGTTCTCTATCATATTTTTATAAACTAGTCATTTCTATCTAGAGGCTTGATTTATAGTCGCTATCGTTTCGGGGAAGTCAGGAAGAGACACGCCAGCACTTTACCACTACTCTGGCTGAGGCACCTAATGATGTCATGTTTCTTGTATATATTAGTGAGTTTAGGAATTATTAGTTCGAGTGATCAATTATGAAATTTCCTGTAACCTTTACCTATTGATGTTCAATGGGTATTCATTGTCTAGATTTCATTAGTTATCGCAAAATGGTGATTTTTCTGGTATTGTTTCTTCTACACTTATTAACTGTAATTGGGGGCGGTTGATTTTTTGGTTTTTTGAGACAGGATTTCTTTGTGGACAGCCCTAGCTCTCCTGGAACTAGCTCTTGTAGACCAGGCTGTCCTCGAACTCACAGAGATCTGCCTGCCTCTGCCTCCTGAGTGCTGGCCTTAAAGGTATGTGGCTATTTTTGTTTTGTTTTTGTTTTTTTAAAAAGAATAACAAAACATCCTCTTTATGTCATGATTTGCTTGGTTACTCTAAAATGAAACCATATGATTCTTGGGCCACTTGATGCACACTTGTGATCCCAGCACCTTGGAGACTAAGACAGGCATACCGTGAATTTGAGATCAACCTGGGCTATGCATAGCAAGTTCAAGGCCCGAAACACATAAAAAAAACCTTGTCTTAAAAAAACTAAATGAATTGTTAGGTGTGGTAGTACATGCCTTTAATATGAACAGAGGCAGTGGGAACCTCTGTGAGTTTGAGGCCACCCAGGTCAGCCAGAGCTTTGTAGTAAGACTCTATCTCAAATAAATAAATCTAAGTGAATGGATAGATATCTGATAGTTTTGTTGATTTGCATGTTAATGAATTCAGTTTCCAGAGTTAACCAGTGAGGTAGTAAAAAGCATTGCAATTATGAGCTCATGAATTTTTTATATACATCACACTTTAAATTCAGTGCTGTCATTTTTAGGGTCCTCTACACACACACACACACACACACACACACACACACAAACACACACACACTTGTTTTTTGCTAAAACAAAGGACAAATCATGAGTTCTCACTGGTAAATCTAATTCAGATTAAGGGTTTTTTTGTTTATTTTTTAACTTAGTCACTTTGGTTTTTGTACTTGTTTGTCTTTTAAGACCAAAGTCTTATTTGTATTACATTACTTGTTTCATCTGTGAAAGTTTTTCAGTTGTCAAAGCTAACAGCAAAATCACTAGTATTTGCAAAACTAAAATTGCTTTCAGTTTAATTTTTAATTTAGTACTTAGACTATAAAGATATTATCAAAAAACTGAATTAAAAATTAGTATTATACTTCTGATTGTGGTGAGAATTCTGTGTATACATAAAGTCATAGCTTTATATACAGATAGTTTTTTCATTTTTGCTTGTTTTTAAATTCAGTATTCTAATAAAAATATATGGTTATAAAATAAAACTAAGTCAAGGTACTTTTATAGATAGCTCTGTTGTGGTTTTTTTTGGGTTTTTTTGTTTGTTTGTTTGTTTGTTTTTTGAGACAGGGTTTCCCTGTAGTTTCTAGAGCCTGTCCTGGAACTAGCTCTTGTAGACCAGGCTGGCCTCGAACTCAGAGATCCGCCCGCCTCTGTCTCCCGAGTGTTGGGATTAAAGACGTGCGCCACCATCGCCCGGCTTCTGTTGTGTTGTGTTTTACTTCAAGCACAAGAAGGGGTGTCCTTCAATATGTTTTGATTTATCCAATGACATTTCTTGCTTGCTCGCTTATGCTCCCTTTTGCTCTCTCACAGTCATACAAAGGCAGCAGCCCTTACTGTTTGTCCTAATAGTTGGTGTGCAGGGCCTCAGCAGTGCCTGTTGTGGCATGAAGAGAGCTGCCTCTCTCCTCCTCATCCAGGCAAAGGAAGGTTATGTGGGATCTCTCAGGAAACTACTGTTGAGAGCTGGAAAGTTGGAAAGATCATTCTGAATTCTTCATTGGAAATGACAACTCCCTTCCTTTTTCCTTTTTTTTTTTTAGAAAAATCGTTGCCTATATGTCTTTGGTGGCCAGCGATCTAAGACCTATTTGAATGATTTCTTTAGTTATGATGTGGACTCTGATCATGTAGACATAATTTCAGACGGCACCAAGAAAGACTCTGGAATGGGTAAGAATATAGAATATCTCTCTTGTGCTCTAAATACTTTTTTTTCTTGACAGGGTTTCTGTGTAGCTTTGGGGCCTGTCCTGAAACTAGCTCTGTAGACCAGGCTGGCCTCAAACTTACAGAGATCTCTGCCTCCCAAGTGCTGAAATTAAAGGCGTGTGCCACCATTGCCTGGCACTCTTTAACTACTTTTTATAGAAAAGTGATGTCCATTTTCTTCTCTTTCTAACTGTCCTTCATACTTTCTTTACTTCTTTAATTGAAATAATTCTGAATAAGAGGAATAAAACTCTCTAAGTTCATTTGTTTAAAAATATGGGATTTACTATTTCTTTTAAGCAGAAATAAAAGTTTCTGAAGTTAACATGTATGTGTGTGTGAGAGAGAGACAGAGAGACACAGAGAGAGATTGATCTTAAGAACTGTTGTGCATTTGCTGGTGCAGTCTGCTTGTCCTCACTGCGGTGAGCTATAGATGAAGCATCAACGCAGTGGAGTCTGCTGTTCTGAGGGAGTCTTCATGCCATCCCTTATACCTGCAAGCTTACAAGATGGCCATCTAGGGGCTGGAGATATGGCTCAGAGGTTAAGAGCATTGCCTGCTCTTCCAAAGGTCCTGAGTTCAATTCCCAGCAACCACATGGTGGCTCACAACCATCTGTAATGGGGTCTGGTGCCCTCTTCTGGCCTGCAGGCATACACACAGACAGAATATTGTATACATAATAAATAAATAAATAAATTAAAAAAAAAAAAAAGATGGCCATCTAAGCAGCTGGTCTCCTGCTACTAAGGCGGCTCTTTACTAAGCTCATGCACATTGCCCTGGCATGGCTAGTAAGACACCATACTTACTGTTTTTAAAAATCTTATTTTGATCCTTTTCAGTGAGCCAACACAGTAATTGCTTTACCAGTGAATACTATATAGAAGAGTTGATTTGATTAAGGCCCAGTTTGGTACTGGGGTTAGAAATTAGATCAGCTTGCTTTTCATTTTAGCGGCCATTTATAAAAAAGATCCTTTTATCAATGGTGCTTTTACAAAATACATTTTTAAATACTTGTGTCAGAGCAGCGGAGGTAACTGTGTCAGTAAAGTGCCATTGCACAAGCGTGAGGAACCCAGTTCAGATCCCCAGCACCCATTCAAATGCCAGGCATGGTTGTGTATGTCTGTAAGCCCAGTGCTGGGGAATGGAACAAGCAGGTCATTGGGGCTTGCTGTTCAGCCAGTCCAGCTGGATCAGTGGGACTCTGTCTCAGAAAACTAGTAAGTTAGAGAACAGTAGAAAAAAAGGCCCAGTGTTGAGCTCTGGCCTCCACGGGCACTAAAACACACGTCTACCACTCACCCCCCAAACACACATAGAGCCACAAATACATATGTTGTAGGTATCATTTATTTATAAGCAGTATTTTGAGTAAGCCTCTTCTTTTAATTAAAGTAGTTATTTACAACTTTGTTATTCTTAGTCACAGTTACGACTAGCAGAGTTGTGGCAGTTCTTTGTGTTGTTGTCGTAATTAGAACAGTAATGATCTTATTGTAGAGAATCTAAAACAACACCAAAAAACAAGCCAGAATGATACCAAAAAAACTTAACCATCCAGAGATAATATTGACATTTTGATGCATCTCATAATCCTTTAAGAGGGTATTTGTATCAAATTTTATTTCGGATCTTTTAAATTTTATATTTAATTTTTGTGGTTTTTTTCTTTTATTAGTTTTATTGCTGAACTAAAAGTAACAGAAAGGCCAGTTACCTCATTCATTAGTCACTGCTCCAGCCAATTCTTCCAAAATCAGAACTACAGTTCTGCTGTGCATTGTTTGAGTTTTTAATTGGTTTATAGGGTATTAACCACAAAACAAACAAATCCGTTCATTAATTTAATAATATTTATTGGTTATTTACTTGCATTTAAGGTATATAGACCTTTTCTCCTCAAGTATTCTATTGTCTTCTATTTACCAAGGATTTTTCTAGGCACTAAGGATCCATATGTGGACTCTGGGGATTAAGCTAATTCATAAAGCTCATATTCCAGTGAAGAGTGACCTGCAGTTGCATTCTGAGCACTGTGAAGAGAAGAAGTTGGAGGCTGTTCTAATGAGCAGCATGAGAGTGCCATTTAGATAAAGTAGTTTGGGAAACCATCTCTGTGGAGGGACTGAAGATGAGTAGAAAATTAGGAAGAACCACCCAAACAAAGATTTTTTTTTCCCTAAATAAAGTTATTGAAGTATTTAATTTCTGGGTCTAGATTTGATGTCTTTTGAAGATATCAGTCTTGTTTAATAATATGTTTCCTAGTGGCTGATTTTTACAGTAATCCTAGGAGTTTCATTGCTCAAAAAGCTCCAATGTGTGCACATGTTTACGTTGTTTACTGAGAAGTGTTCTGGCAGTGTTGAACGTCTGCTTTGTACCAGCTGGAAAATGTTACTAAAACTCTTAAGAGAGTTATCCTTGATTTGAAGCATGGAGTGGCTCAATTGACCTATCAGAGTTCAACTGAAATTGCATTTTTGTTTTTTTTGTCTGCCCTCATCTATGTATACCTCTCCTTCCCTTTCTTCCCTTCCTGTTCCCTCTCATTCCTTCCCTTTCTGCTTTCCCTCGTACTCTCTTAGAGGGTTCCAGTACCTGGCAGGGACTGAGAGCCTCAGTCTATTGCTCAGGTCCTGTCTCAGTTCTTATCAGGTAGGCTTACCTAGAGCCTCAGACTGTGTATACACTTGTAAACTGCCAGGATTAATTTGAAGAAAAGTGGTGGCCTACTCACAGCCTCTCCGAGTGGAGGCAGACTGACCCTCTAGCTTGGCTGGTACTGTTGAATATCTCAGTTTTCTCCAGAAGGTGTCCTCACCACCCTCAGGTGACATTGATTCAGCCAGTAACCTCAGTTCTGTAGCTTGTCTGCCCATTGCCACTTTATTCTGCACCAGTCTGAGCCCTCTCACCCCTTTGCCCCTTGTCTTCTCTCCCCATCTGCCTCACCTCTTCCCAGCCCATTCTCTCCTGCATGACTCATGGGGGCAGAACCACAGGCCTAACATCTAATTTGTAGATGGTTTCTGATCACTTACCAGGTGCCAAACAACAAACTAGGCACTAGGAATACAGGTATGAGTATAGGTTTTGTCTTCATACGCCCTTTTTGTTCATGGAAAAGACAAGTAAGTTGATCTGACTTTTTGATTAGAGCTAATTCTAATAAGAAGAATCTTTACAAACAGCCTGCCTGCATGATGGGCTGAAGCTTGGCCCTGCAGCCTTGTACTGCTTGTTTCATCGGGACCACGTAGTTCCTTTAGAGATAACGTGTTTTCTTGTGTTTGAACGTCTACCATGCTATTTCCCCAGTTTTTCTATCTTACCTCTAAAATCTAATTTTAGTCACCTCTCATATTTTACCTTGTAGATTTTGGTCTCTTGAAATTCTTTCCTAACACCTCAAGATAGTTTAGGAACTAAAGCATGTGGTTCTGACCTTAATTGCTAACACTATTACAGATGCAACCTTGACTCTGCATTTCAGAGGCGTTGCGAAACTCTGGGGGAAGGACACATCCATAAATCTCCTTTTAAATTTCCTTTTAAAATATCCTGCACAAGTTTAGATTGTTCAGAAAAGCTCACATCAGGAAGTATTGTATTTGCATAGAATTATTTTTACCTTACTTTAATCAGTGTACACTTAAATTTAAATTTTATTTTATCTCACTAGGGTACTACTTATCTTTTAAGGCACTAAAAATTTTTTTTAGTAATGAAGTGGAACACTATTGAATTTCTCACATTATTAAATGTTCCTAGAAAATACCCATTATGTAGATATTTGGTAATATATTAAACCATTCCAGTGCTTACTAGCTTTTTTTTTAAATTTTTTATATTTCTGTTAATTACTGTAATTTGAAATAGACTTACTATATGTTTGTACTTCACTCATGTGGGTTATTTGATTAAGACTACATTTACAATGTGAGTTTTACATTGTATTGTTTGAAATCATAGAGCAGAATTTTTAACAGTTGAGATCCCCAGTTAGAGACAGTTTATCTCTTATAGCAAAATTGTTCTCTGTTGATGTTTTCCATGTGGCAAGCACTGTAAGATCTCCAGCCATCGCTCTTTATAATTATTTAAATATATTATCTTAGATTTAACATCAATATCTAGAAAGACAAATCTTTTTATTTTCTAACGTGGCTCGGTTTTTTATTTTCTAACTTGTGTATAACAGTTTTGCTCTTCCCTTAGAAGAAAATTATAATTTAAATTAGCGGATGGTAGTTGCTTAGAAAGAAGGAATTTTTAGCTTTGTGTTTAACATCAAAATTCAGTATGCTAGTGCTGTGAGCACAAGCAGTTTAGCATACTTCTCACATGTAAGTTCTGTGTTTACCAGCACTTGAGAGTTATGTTTAGAAGCTAATTTGTCACCCGCTTAGCTTTGTAAACTGCTGTAGAGCCTCTGTGTTAGAGTGCTCTTTTTGGTTGAGGCCAGCAGTCTGTATGGAGCCTTTTCCGATGTTGCAGATGCACTGGTGATGCAGAGCTCCTAGGGTCTCATCCCGCTAATGTAGTAGCTTCCTGTTTACTTGTTTTTGTTTTTTAAATTATGTCTCTTCTGCCTTCCCATACTTGCCACTCTTTATTCCATGTGTTCTAGCTATTGTAGCAGATTGATGTATTTGATACAGTAAATTGAATCAAAAGACTTGGTCTCTCTTCATCTAGTTCTTCACCATTAGCAAAATTGTATAACTTCTCTGGACCTGATTATCCATCTGAAAATGAGATGCTTGACCCAGCTGAGGTCAGAGTTTCATCCATCCCTGAAAGTATTAGATTTCACCCTTTTTTCTATTATACCAAGGTGGTATGAATGATGTCTGCAGCATCTTGGTTTTCTATCAGTTCATTTTCATGGAAACCTTAAAAGCAAAATTATCCTTTAATTTTTCCCATGGGACTGTGTTTATTATGCTTATTGACATTGAAGAAAGCAAAAAGATGAAAGAAGTTGCTTTAGATTTGCCCCTTTTACATTATTCAAATGAGCAGGACCACAGCTAATGACTTGTTATTCTTAATATTAATTACTAAGTTGGAATGATAATTTTTCTTGTTCCATTTTTGAGACAGGGTCTTATGTAGCCCAGACTGGCCTCTAACTGGCCATGTAGTGAAGAATTTTGATCCTTTTGCCTAACCTCCCAAGTGTTGGAATTACATGTGTGCACCACAATACCTAGTTTATGGAGTACTGGGGATTGAACACATGACACACATACAAACATAGATGTATGCAAAACACTCATACAGATAAAATAAAAATAAGTCTTTGTGAAAAAAAATAATAATTCACACTGTTATTGCCTATTTAGAAGCCATCGTCCGTTTTCCTTTTTATTGTTTTGTTTAATGGCACAGTACTGGTGCCAAGGATGCATGGTAGTCACAGTCTGCCATCATTATCCCTTCACAGACTGTGCCACTTTACTCTGTCAGTTCTAGCTAGCCACACATGGCAAAGTGCTGAATGGTGTTTAGAAAATGTCCTTTCTAAGGACAATAGAGAGGTGCTGAAGGAGTCCACTCCATCTCTTAAATGCTCTTTGTAAGTGTGTGACACTTAGAGCTGGAGCTGGCAACTTTGAGGAAAGATGGGCAGACCAAGAACATTGCGGAGGTGTGAACTTAACACCATAAGTTAGTTGATGTGTTAGGACAGCCCTGGAGTTGGCACAGGCTACTTGGGTTTCTCTGTGTCTTGGATTTGAAAATAGTCTAACAGAAGCCATAGAGAGCTGTCTTGTTCATGTTTCTTCAGTTGTTGTGAAACTGTTCTTTGCCCATGTCTTAGCTAAAGAAATTAGTAATGAGTATGTTCTTTGGACCATGAAGCAAAATAGAGGTGATATTAGTTCGTTAATTAATAGCATAAATTTCTTCAGAAAATGAAAGAACGTCAAAAATATTTTCTGTTGCCTCCCCCACCCCCTGTTTTGTAAGTAGAAAATTCTGGCATCCCTGCTTATCTTCTGGTCAAACCAAGGAAGAAGAAACAAGTAACAATCAGACTCTCACTACTTTTGACTTCTTCTTTTATTAATCCTGTTTTAAGTTTAAAGATGCTAACAAAAAAGCAGAAAAATGTGGATGGAAGTTTCTGTCCTGCCAGGTCTTGGAGCCGTTCAGTCCCAAAGAAACACACAGAGGCTTATATAACTGTTTGGCCTATTAGCTCAGGCTTGTTATTAATTAGCTCTTTCAACCTAATTTAACCCATAATTCTTGTTCACATTTAGCCACATGGCTTGGTACCTACTCTCAATGAGGCAGTCTCATTTTGCTTTCTCAGCATCTGGCTGGTGACTATCTCTGCCTTTCCTCTTCCCAGAATTCTCTTAGTCTGATTGTCCCATCCATACTTCCTGCCTGGCTGTTGGCCAATCACTGTTTTATTAAACCGATATGAGTGACAAGTCTTTACAGTGTACAAAAGCATTATCCCACAGCAGGAAATTTGAAGCATTATTGTAATTTTTAGACAGACCAAAAATAACAGACTAGCAGGTATTTGCTGTATAATTCCTGTTTTCAGACAAGTGTGTGTTCAGAAAGTGTGTGGGATTAATTTGTGATCTCAGGCAAGTTTACATTCAGAATGTGTGCAGTATTAACTTGTGATCGCAGCAAGCGTGCACTCAGAATGTGTGTGTGGTTAACTTGTGATCTCATTTACTTATCTGTGAGTCAGTGTGTAAAGACTGGTGAAAGTCTCTGGCATTTGGTCAAGCTTTTTAAAAGAGTTGAGTTGAAAAGCATTTTAAATCACATGCATTACAAATCTCTTATATCCCCACATACTACCCCTGCCACCTCTTAAAAACTATTAAAGTAAAAATACAGCCTTCTTTTCTTCTTGGGAAGAAATAATACAGAAGACCAGATTAATAGTTATGGAATGTTAGGATAAAATACTCTTTTTTTAAAAAAAAAAAAAAACAAACAAAAAAAAAAAAACTTTGGTTCTTTTGGAGTTTTGATTTTTATTCAGTCCAGCTTTTAGTTTTATTATTATAAAAATGGTGCATTAATTAATAAAGCAAGGTTCAAAGAATGTAGGATGTTTTGGTACAAAGCATTATTGCCAAAGTAGTAAGCTAGCATAATCTGCAAATTTCTTTACCCAAATTCAACCGAGGAGTAAAAATGAGAGGCAAGTGAAGTCTAAAAATTCAGTCTAAGTGATCCAAAGCATCTCTCTCCGAACTGCTCTGGATTATTAATTCTTGGCCCTCCTTGTAGAAGCATGTAGCCATAGCCCATTCATTGTCAGAGTCCAGGGAGCATCATTGTGCAGTGCAGGTGTCGCCTTGGCAAGATACCATGACCAAAGCAACTTACAAAAGAAAGAGTTTAATTTGGGATTCATATTTCCAGAAGATTAGACCCCATGACCATTATGGCAGGGAACCTAGCATTAGGCAGCTAAGAATGGCACTAGAGCAGTAGCTGAGAGCTTACACCTGATCCATAAACGGGAAGCAGGGACAGAGAGATACTGGGTGACCCCAGTAACACTTGTTCCAACAAGTTCACACCTCCAGTCCTTCCCAAAGAATTCTACCAACTAGAATGAAGCATTCTCATTCAGATGACCACAGCAGGAACTCGGGTCATTTCTTCTACTTGTCTCTTTCAGTGACTGGCTCCTGTTTTATTCCCCCCGAAGGGTTGAAAAAAAAAAAAAAGTAGAATCCTCATGTAGGAATTTGTTAGTACACAGAAGTGGTTGACGTTTTTTTTGTGGATAGGCTTCACTCTGTTACAAGGAGCTGGGCCTCTTGTTTGTCCCGGCTAGCTTACACCCAAAATAACCACACAGAAAGTGTATTCATTAAAATACTGCTTGACCATTAGCTCTAACTTCTTATTGGATAACTCTTACATCTTAATTTAACCCATTTCTATTAATCTGTGTATTGCCACATGACCTGTGGCTTACCGGCAAGATTCTAACCAGCATCCTTTTTAGGCAGGAGATCCATGGAGTCTCTCACTCTGCCCTTCTTCCCAGCATTCAGTTCTGTCTTCTCTGCCTACCTAAGTTCTGCCCTATCAGGCCCAAAGCAGTTTCTTTATTCATTAACCAATGAAAGCAACACATGAACAGAAGAACCTCCTACACCATCACTCTTTTATGGCTCTTCCCTTGTTTTCCATACACTCATTCATAAATGAACTGGTCTCAGTTCATTTATGGCCTCTGACTTTATCTTATCCAAAAGAATATATTGCTCATTCTCTGAAAAACAATACCTCCTCACAGACCAACATGACTAGACACTAGAGGACTGTAGCTGTCTCAAAAGAAATCAGTAAATTCACAGCATATGTAATCAAAAGCACAGTATATGAACCATGAGTCTAAAGAAAGCATGGTCAGAACTTTCATATTCAGTAATTTGCCCAAATGACGAGCACAATCAGAAGCATCTATTAAATGTTGTATAGGTCTTTTAGAAAGCATGCATGGAATTGTTTTATTGTCTTTAAACGTGTAACTTTACAAGAAAAGTGATAGTGTAAATATTAGGGGAGCTGATAAATAACATAACCACAAATATGACCACAGCAAAACTGAGAGACTACAAACATTTTGTTGACCTTGTAATCAATGAGGGCAAGATTCTGCAAGGAGAAATAATGTGTGTAGTGAGTGTATTAAGTACTTTAAAAGTCAGTCCTGATGACAGCCCTCTACCTCTCCTCAACTCTAGTCTTGATCGTTAATTCCAGAGTGCTAGGATTATAGGGGTGTATGTTACCTTGCCTGCAGAAAATGTGTTGTATCATGGTTTTGATTTATACTTCTTAAGAACTAATGATATTGAGTACTATTTACTGTGTTTATTGACCAATTCTGTGTATTCTTGGAAATGTTTTACCTGTTTTAAAATTAAGAATGAGTTATAAATTATTTACCTTGTACACAAATCTTTTAGATATATGACGTACAATTCTTTGCTCACACTATGTAAGTTGTCTTTTTATTTTAAAGTCGTTTGCAACTCTCATCCTGGTGCTCGCTCTTGTGCGCATACTCACACTTGCAGGTTCTCTTTCTCCCTCCCTCCCCCTCCTCATTCCTTCTCCCCCACCACTTCTTGTGTGTGTGTGTGTTATATATATGTTCTAATTTAGACACCAAGAATCAAGTACTGAACAAAGCAACCTCTACCTTTATGTCACTCACGTTCTAGAGCAAAAAGGAGGCTGTACACATGTTGTTTCATACCAAAGGCTGTGGGTATATAGAACAAAATGAAGATCTGCTGCTTATTGTAAATATTGTAAAAATTTATGTATTCCTTCCATTTTTAGTACCAATGACAGGATTCACACAGAGAGCAACTATTGATCCAGAACTGAATGAAATACATGTCTTATCCGGACTTAGCAAAGACAAAGAAAAAAGGGAAGAGAATGTCAGAAATTCATTCTGGATTTATGACATTGTGAGGAATAGCTGGTAAGGACTCCTGTCTGTGCTGAAATCCCAGTAATATGTAGATGAAGTTGGTTTATTTAAATATGAGCAGAATGGGAGCCGTGTGTTAATTTGTGATATTGAAAGAATATTAAGTTTTGTTTCATATTTTGAGACAAACTTACTATATAATCTCAGCCGGCCTTGGACTCATGGTTTCCTTGCTTCTGCCTGGGATTATAGTTGTGAGCCACCCCACCTGGCCTAAAATATCAGTAATGTAAAGAAATCAGTGTCGTTGATAAGATCAGTACTTGTTGTATACAGTAACATTTAATGAGTGGGATTTACTCTGTTGTTCACTTTATACTTCCTGTTTTGGGGCTTTAAAGAGTTGTATTTTGCTGTAAGTTACCACCAAGTAGCTAGGTAAAGTTGAAACTTATGTTCTGCTAACATCTCCATGTGCTAGTGCTGCTGAAGGGTAGATTTGACTTAGTGTTCCTAAGCCAAGGCTTGTCTCAGAGTATCTGGCAGAGCAGATGCTGCCTGTTCTGCTTGGGAAACAGTTGCAAAAGATCCAGCTCTCATATTCAGTGACAACAGAAACACTTCCAAGAACCAGCTCCATTTTCTAGGACAATATGCTCAGCTACTGTGGGATCTGTTGTTTTCTGAGTAAGACATTTTGTTTGCATTCAGAATGAGAATGTGCTTGAGTCTTCTGCTGTGAGTACACAGTAAAATACCTCTTCACTTTTAGCCCTTTGTGTATACAATTCCTATTTCCAGGCACAAGATAGCTTGTTCTGAAGTGAGCTATTTTGAAATGTCAGGACTAGTTCTAACAAGTGCATGTTCCTTTATGGGAGTTACTGACTTTGCACTTGGATGTGAACAAGTGTACATTTCTTCTGTTGATAATTGGGCCTTGGCAGTTAGCTTACTGCCTATGACTGTATGAACAGTGTGGGTGCTGCTGATCCTTTGAAGTACAGTGTCTTAAAAGCAGTGTCTTCCAGGTCTTGTGTCTATAAGAACGATCAAGCTGCAAAAGATAATCTGAGCAAAAGTCTTCAGGAAGAAGAACCATGTCCAAGGTTTGCCCATCAGCTCGTTTATGACGAATTACACAAGGTGCGCTAACCACTTTGCCTGTGCATTTTCAGTGGACTACAGTCTGGAAGGATTCCTGAATAGATCTTATTTCTGATTGTTCTTTTAAATGGATTTGAACAGTTTTAATATAGAGGCTGACGTTTAACAGAATATGTAGCAGGCATTCAATATTATTCTTTTAACACCTCTCTATACACATAGGGATTGAATTCAGGACCTCACACGTGCTAAGCACGCACCCCTCCACTGCACTGTATATCTATTCCCAGCCCCTTTTCACTTTTTATTTTGGCATTGGGTAAATTGCCCAGGCTGTCCTTGAACTCACTATGTAGCCCATGCAAAGTTTGCAAGCCTCCTTCATCAGCTTTCCAAGTAGCTAGAGTTACAGGACTATCTCACTAGCCCCAGTTTTTCCTAGAATTATTCAAGAGAATAAACCTTTTGTATGGTCCATAATAATTCTTGGCACTTTTCATCTTTTGTATTTTTTTCCTCCTCTGATACAGGTTCTTACTATGTAGCCCAAACTCAAGATTCTTCTGCCTTAGCCTCCCACATGTTGAGATTACAAGTGCACACCATAACATATTTTCTGATCTGAAAATTATCAGTGACTTCTATTTCATTCCATAGAACCACTATATAACATGTTTCATTGTATATACATTGTGGATATCCAATTATAAAATCCAGTGTTTTGCATTTTGAAAAGGAACAAGCATATGACTTCCCAGGCATTAGGTTTTCCAGTTGTATAGGAAGTCATTTATTCTATATACTTCTTATATAAGTGACCTATCTACCAGCATTATGAAAATAATTTTAGTATCACTAAGTTTTCAGAGTAGTTTCTATAACTGTTTTCTTTAAATTGGATATGTAATTTAGCAACTAGACTCAGATTGTATGGAAATAATTTTTTTTC